>NC_134467.1:16017500-17371500 GCF_047948215.1 Lycorma delicatula
AAGTATTATTATTTTATGTGAGTGTTCTTTCAATCAATTATAACCGGATGTAACTTATAATTTCAAACAGTAGTAGTTTTATCTAATGTTTCTCATCACAAGATCCGTGAGAAAAAATGCAATTCTACAATGCAACTACATAAAAACAACGACTACCAGCAATAAAATATTAATTAATTAATTATAAAAATAATACAAATATAAAGTACATTCTTTAAAACAGATTAAGTTTTACTTTCCAAATTAATATAACACAAGAAAGTTTCATGCCATTTGTTAAATTAAAATATATCAAATGTTTTTTTATTATTTTTTAACATTTTTACATCCGTATTAATATTAAAAAAAAGTGACAACACAATTATTTGTGATGCGCGACTTACACATACAACTTAATTTAACAAATTTATAATTATATTTAAATATAATGTTTATTTAATTCAATGATTCTAACCAAAGCGCGCGCGCGTGCGTACCGTATTTAATTCGCGCAGATGTGGCGGTACTAGCAACGATGGTCGGAACTAATTAAAGTAATTTCACAACTTACATAAAACAAAATTTGTTTGTACGTTTTGCAGACCGGTACAGCCGCGAGGCATAACGTACCAGATACCTAGTTGACCGGGCGATCGAGTTCGAAAGCCACACAGTGGTGCCAATCCTCCAAAATCTGGCCAAAAGTCCCTAAAATAATATAGCAATTTTGGGACTTTTTAGGGCCTAAGTAGTTAAGTTGGTACGTGTAATTGACGAAATTACCATCTATAAGGTCCGAAGTAAGCACGTAAACGTTAAATGTTGAGCGATTTGTTTAAATAAATTATTATTGTTTATCGCTAAATGTCAGTGTATCGAGGTTTTTCGTGGAAAGGAGTATTCAAGGTTAGTATTAAATTGGTTTTTGGGCGGAATTTTTATCTCTTGACATTTATTTTTTTTTTTTTTTTTTTTTTGTCTTCAGTCATTTGACTGGTTTGATGCAGCTCTCCAAGATTCCCTATCTAGTGCTAGTCGTTTCATTTCAGTATACCCTCTACATCCTACATCCCCAACAATTTGTTTTACATACACCAAACGTGGCCTGCCTACACAATTTTTCCCTTCTACCTGTCCTTCCAATATTAAGGCGACTATTCCAGGATGCCTTAGTATGTGGCCTATAAGTCTGTATCTTCTTTTAACTATATTTTTCCAAATGCTTCTTTCTTCATCTATTTGCCGCAATACCTCTTCATTTGTCACTTTATCCACCCATCTGATTTTTAACATTCTCCTATAGCACCGCATTTCAAAAGCTTCTAATCTTTTCTTCTCAGATACTCCGATCGTCCAAGTTTCACTTCCATATAAAGCGACACTCCAAACATACACTTTCAAAAATCTTTTCCTGACATTTAAATTCATTTTTGATGTAAACAAATTATATTTCTTACTGAAGGCTCGTTTAGCTTGTGCTATTCGGCATTTTATATCGCTCCTGCTTCGTCCATCTTCAGTAATTTTACTTCCCAAATAACAAAATTCTTCTACCTCCATAATCTTTTCTCCTCCTATTTTCACATTCAGCGGTCCATCTTTGTTATTTCTACTACATTTCATTACTTTTCTTTTGTTCTTGTTTATTTTCATGCGATAGTTCTTGCGTAGGACTTCATCTATGCCGTTCATTGTTTCTTCTAAATCCTTTTTACTCTCGGCTAGAATTACTATATCATCAGCAAATCGTAGCATCTTTATCTTTTCACCTTGTACTGTTACTCCGAATCTAAATTGTTCTTTAACATCATTAACTGCTAGTTCCATGTAAAGATTAAAAAGTAACGGAGATAGGGAACATCCTTGTCGGACTCCCTTTCTTATTAGGGCTTCTTTCTTATGTTCTTCAATTGTTATTGTTGCTGTTTGGTTCCTGTACATGTTAGCAATTGTTCTTCTATCTCTGTATTTGAACCCTAATTTTTTTAAAATGCTGAACATTTTATTCCAGTCTACGTTATCAAAAGCCTTTTCTAGGTCTATAAACGCCAAGTATGTTGGTTTGTTTTTCTTTAATCTTCCTTCTACTATTAATCTGAGGCCTAAAATTGCTTCCCTTGTCCCTATACTTTTCCTGAAACCAAATTGGTCTTCTCCTAACACTTCCTCCACTCTCCTCTCAATTCTTCTGTATAGAATTCTAGTTAAGATTTTTGATGCATGACTAGTTAAACTAATTGTTCTGTATTCTTCACATTTATCTGCCCCTGCTTTCTTTGGTATCATTACTATAACACCTTTTTTGAAGTCTGACGGAAATTCCCCTTTTTCATAAATATTACACACCAGTTTGTATAATCTATCAATCGCTTTCTCACCTGCACTGCGCAGTAATTCTACAGGTATTCCGTCTATTCCAGGAGCCTTTCTGCCATTTAAATCTTTTAATGCTCTCTTAAATTAAGATCTCAGTTTTGTTTCTCCCATTTCATCCTCCTCAACTACCTCTTCTTCCTCTATAACACCATTTTCTAATTCATTTCCTCCGTATAACTCTTCAATATATTCCACCCATCTATCGACTTTACCTTTCGTATTATATATTGGTGTACCATCTTTGTTTAACACATTATTAGATTTTAATTTATGTACCCCAAAATTTTCCTTAACTTTCCTGTATGCTCCGTCTATTTTACCAATGTTCATTTCTCTTTCCACTTCTGAACACTTTTCTTTAATCCACTCTTCTTTCACCAGTTTGCACTTCCTGTTTATAGCATTTCTTAATTTCCGATAGTTCCTTTTACTTTCTTCATCACTAGCATTCTTATATTTTCTACGTTCATCCATCAGCTGCAATATATCGTCTGAAACCCAAGGTTTTCTACCGGTTCTCTTTATTCCGCCTAAATTTGCTTCTGCTGATTTAAGAATTTCCTTTTTAACATTCTCCCATTCTTCTTCTACATTTTCTACCTTATCTTTTTTACTCAGACCTCTTGCGATGTCCTCCTCAAAAATCTTCTTTACCTCCTCTTCCTCAAGCTTCTCTAAATTCCACCGATTCATCTGACACCTTTTCTTCAGGTTTTTAAACCCCAATCTACATTATTTATATAATGTTTAAACAACTATAACGATCATTTATATTTTTAATGGAACTCAATTTTAGAGTAACTCAAAAGTCCCACAAGATCCCGCTTTGAAAAAACTAGTGTCGGTCAAAGAATCATTTCTCTTTGAATTCCACTTTATAGAAAGTGCCCATCATTGTCCGTTGTGTTTAAAATGCACTTTGAAATTTATTGTGATATAATTCAACTTAATTGGATTCTAATCGATAAATATGATTGACGGAAAAGTGTGTAATTCTTTAACAAACACGGCTTCCGCTCAAAGATGCTATCTTTGTCAGTGCACTTCAAAATAGTTCAATAACATCGATCATGTTCTGAATAAAAAAATTGATGAAGATAACTTGCAGTTCAGAATTTCTAGTTTTCATGCACGGATTAGTTTTTTTTTAATGTCTTTTGCACATTTCTTATAAATTACAAACTAAGAGATGGCAGTCTCGCAGCAGCGAGGACGAAGATATCATTGGTACTAGAAAAAAAAATATTCAGAAAGGTTTCCGTCAACAATTGGAACTTTCGGTCGATCAACCAAAGCAAGGGTACGGAAGTACGAATGACGGGAATACGGCTCGTCGTTTTTTTCCAAAACTCGACTGTTTGTGCTTCAATAACAGGAATTGATGAAACGCTCGTCAAACGATTCTATGTTATTTTGCAAGCATACAGTTCTGGATTCGCGATTGATATTAATAAGTACGAAAAGTATTCCCTGGAAAGAGCGCGCTTATTTGTACAACTGTATCCTTGTTATTATATACCGACTGTGGTGCACAAGTTGTTGATTCACGGTGCCAAAATCATCGATGTATCGCTTTTGTCAATAGGGCAGATATCTGAAGAAGCTCAAGAGTCGTGCAAGAAATTTATAAAAAAATATCGCCAGGATTTCGCTCGAAAAACAGGTCGAGCTAAAAACATGGAAGATGTTTTTTGTAGGCTTTTGGTTTCTTCAGATCCGGTAATATCGAGTGTTCGCGAATCGCCAAGCAAACCGATGAGATCTCTTGATCGAGAAGCAAAAGCACTGCTTGAACTGCCTACAGCAAGTAGTAGAGTAACCTCTGAAGAAGATACGAGTAGTTCTTCCGCTGACAGCAGCTCAGATGAGTCCTATCGTTCTTCAGATGATGAATATTAATCGTAATCGTATCAGCTTTAATCAGTTAAATTGATATTAGTTTTAAGATATTATTTTATAAAGCGATTTATATGAATTCACTATTTAGTTAACAATTAAGGTTACTGCCTCTTAAGAGCTTTTGTAAGAATAAAAATTAATTCTTTTTCAAAAAGCAAACATTAAGACCTTTCTACGATAGAATTTTTCTTTCTTCATCTTTTATTCAGAATAGTATGCACTTCTATTTCCCAAATTGCTATTTATTTTTTCCTGATAATGAAATCGAATAACTATTGTGGAAAAAAAATCCCTTTAATCCAAGTTATTGTACAAAATTAAATCAATCTTGGAATTTTATATTAATTTTTCAATTTTTTGTCGCCATTTTGGATGCGTAATTATATTTCTTTTTTCCAAGTAAATTAAAATAAAAAAAAGTCAAATTTGGATTCAGCATCCTGAAAACCCTTTGATACAATTTTCATTTAATCACATTAATTTTTTGATATTTGATTAATTTTTACATTTTCTTGGCGGCCATTTTGTATGCGCCACCTTGTTTTTGAGTTTTTTCAAATAAATTTTGAAAAAAATGTCAAATTTGGATTCAGCATCCTCAAAAACATATTTTCACCGAGGAATCATTATTTTTTTCAATGTATAAAGCAAGTATTTGACTTTTGGCCATGTTTTTGGCGATTGGCACCACGGTGAGCCGGTCCGACCGAGTCACTTTTTTACACTTTAAATATCATTCGTTTATTTAATTATACCGCTCACTTGTTACATCATAACACAGCAGTCGACTACAAAATCAGTGCTACCAACCTTTGAAATATTAACTAAATTAAATAAAATAAACGATTAATATTTAAAGTGTAAAAAATAATTTGATTGACGACTACGTGGAATTTCAAATTTCCCGGTCCAAGAAGACGAGGGAAAAGGGAATTTCCCAAGGAAAAAAGGGAAATTCCAAGATGGAGGACTGCGACACTAGCGCTCCTTGTGGTGACAGTGGGTACTACTATTGAGCAGTATGCCCGCTTAACCATTAATTTAGAGTTTTTTAGGGTAGGGATGCGATTTTGCGAAATTTTATTTGTTGAAAATATTTTTTAATCGTTAACAAATGCGCCTAAGAAAAATATGAATTTAATTATGCGAAATCTCGAGATACTGAGGGTGAACTTGCTCTATAGCCTCACCCCGTTGACGTTTTAAGTTGAAAATTTAATCGAATCTGTGCTCCATAATATAGAAGTAATCTGGCCAATTTTGGTAAAAATCGGTACAGTAGTTCTGTAGATATAAGGTGATGTAAAGGCCAACACCATAAACACGAACATCTGAAAAATTTCCATCCGGTTTTCTGGATTCCTAAGGTGTGAAAACGTCAAGATCCGGTGAAAACCGCATATGCCCGAATTGGATCGATCGATTATAAAACTTTCCCTTCTAGAACTGTAGCTCTGCTTCAGCGCTCTCTAGACGGGAATATAAAATTATTTTTCTCAGTATTTAATTATAAGAAAATAACATTAACAGAATATAAAGAAAAGTTTTAAATAATTAACCGATCTCTGGGGCGGAGTGATAAGTGGCTTGGCCTTTCATCAGGAAGTCCCGGGTTCAAATCCCTGTCAAGCATTGCATTTTCGCAAGCTACAAAATTAATTTGTTTTTATCAGTAACTGTAAACGGGTGTAAGCCTGTTTTGCTGTGTAAATAAATAAATAAATAAATTTGAATTCTTAACTCATATAGATAATTAGTAACATAGACCGGAAGATCTTTTCTTGTTTAACATCCGGTAACTACCGTTCAGATAATACTTCAGATGATGAATGAGGATGATATGTATGAGTGTAAATCAAGTGTAGTCTTGTACATTCACAGTTTGACCATTTCTGAGATGTGTGGTTAATTGAAACCCAACCACCAAAGAACACCGGTATCCACGATCTGGTATTCAAATCCGTGTAAAAATAGCTGGCTTTACTAGGAGTTGAACGCTGTAACTCTCGACTTCCAAATCAGCTGATTTGGGAAGACGCGTTCACCACTAGACCAACCCATTGGGTTTAATTATAGGGCCTTTTTCTTTCTTTTCCCTGTTTAGCCTCTGGTAACTACCATTTAGATAATACTTGAGAGGATGTGTAATTGAAGTGTACTCTTGTACATTCTCAGTTCGACCATTCCAAAGATGTGTGGTTAATTGAGACCCAACCACCAAAGAACAACGGTATCCACGATCTAGTATTCAAGTCCGTGTAAAAATAGCTGGCTTTACAAGGACTTGAACGCTGGAACCAAATCAACGCTTCCAAATCAGATGATTTGGAAGACGCGTTCACCACTAGACCAACCCGGTGGATTAGAGCGGAAGATCTGAGATGATAGAAAACACCTGTATTATTTTTACTCTATAAACATTTATTATTACAATAAATGCACCTGTGTTGACGTAATCAAAATTTTAGGCGCATTCCTTTAACCGTATATTAACACTAGTACTGTGAACCCACATCTACAATACAGTAAGAATTTTTACAACCCCCGACATAAATAAATAAAATAAATAAATACGGGATGAAATGAAATGAAAAAAAAGAAGAAAATGCTCAGTTTTAAAAAGCACATGTATTATAATTGACGGTCAAACGAAGGAAGGTGTAAGACCCTCACGTATAGAACCCTTAAACCGGAAGTACATATATTAGAGAGACAAGGAGACCCAAAGGATGTATAACAACAAAACATACCACCTCCCTGACAGAACTAACAATAAAAAATATGTCAAAATTGACATCTTTGTTGTAAAAATCTTTTAATTTATTACTATATACAGTTTGTACGGTTTAAACGTATAACTTATAGGTTGTTCATTGTATATATCGGCTAACTCAAACAAAAATTTATTTATTCAAATTTTTTTCCAGGTTTTTCAGAGGACCTCTGAAAAAATAAACGTATTTACTCGCGTAATTCAAGAAACTGATTTTTCAAACATTTTTTAAAAAAATATTCAACAACAAAAAAAAAGATGAATATATTTCATTTTCCAACATATTAGCACATTTTATATCATTATAAACCTATGTAAAAATCGTTTTCTCGCGTAAATCACGCACCTATTTAAAAATTTAGATCGAAAAAGTGCATGAATTAAGTGAGTAGATAAAGTAGGATACTGTATCTGGATATATATATATATCCAAAAAAAATTGCAATGAAATTGTAAACCGCACGGTAAGAGTCTCGTAGATATCATTAATTCCTCACAAAAAACAAAAATTTCTGTAATATAAATAAAACTGTTTTTATCAAAACGATTTCTATTATCAAAATCAGTTATTAATTTAGAATTTTGTTTACGTATATGTAATATAGACAGTAGATATACAATAATAGATAATAAACATTGTTTAAGCGTTCCATACAACAAGTAAAAAATAGTTACAAAACACCGTTCAGATTTCATTTATATACAGGTTAATTTTTTAGTCCTGTTACGAAATTGCTAATTTCTAAAAAAGGGAAATTTTGTTTTGTGACACGAAGTTGGTAGCGCTACTCAACCGGTATAGATACGGCAGTGTGAGTTGATTCTCCTTGAGCTGTGTAAACTTTTGTGCCGTATTCGGTCGTGTAACGAACAGAATGTTTTTTACCATAGAACAACGAGTTTTCATTCTTTAACAATATTTTGCTACGAAATCGTACGCGAGTGTAAAAGAAACATTTCAAATTAAATTTCTTGGTGTTCTTCCGCCAGAAAAAATGTCAATTTCTAGGCTAGCAAACCGATTTCGAAAGACAGCTAGTGTTTGCGAGTCGACCGACTCGCTTGACAGATGACGTTTTAGAGAATGTGAAAACAAGATCGCTCAATTCTCCACGGAAAAGTTTACGAAAACTTTACACGCAAGTCGGTTTGTCATATTCGAGTGTTCAGAAAGCAACTAAATAATTGAAATTTTATCCGTATCGCGTACGATTAGTCCAAGAGCTTCAGCCTCCAGATTTAAACAAGCGATTTCAATATTGCCGTCGATTTAGGTCTCTCGTAAACGATAACGGAATCGAATTTTTAAACACGGTGTTCTTTAGCGATGAAGCTTGGATCCATCTCGACGGTTATGCGAACAGTCAAAACTGTCGAATTTGGGCGGTTGAAAATCCTAACGCTTTACAAAACAAATCTTTGCATCCTGAAAAAATTGGTGTGTGGTGTGCGATATCTGTCATCGTATAGTCGGGCCCGTATTCTTTGAACAGACAGTAAACGGTGAAGTATACAGGAATATTGTGCGCCAATTTGTGTCCTTCCTGGAACCTCAAAAACGGTATTGCTGGTTTCAACAAGACGGCGGTACATGCCACACGTCTCGAGAAACCGTGGATTTTCTGCAAGAGTTGTTTGATGATCGAATAATAAGCAAGGGCTTATGGCCTCCAAGGTTTCCAGACCTCACATCTCCTGACTACTTTTTGTGGGGCTATATTAAGTCCGAGGCCTTCAAAAACAATCCTCACACTATCGATGAACTTAAAGTCAATATTACAGACTTAATCGCAAATATTTCCAATGCAACTCTTAAAAAGGTTTCTGCTAATATGCTGAAAAGAGTCCGCGCGTGTATAACCGCAAGGGGTGGGCATTTTGAGCGTATTCTCTAACAATTATGTAAGTAATAGCTTTTTATTAAATCTCTTTTGTACGTAACAAATACATTTTTTTATTCCACCTAAATTTCCCTTACTTAAATTACATTTAAAATTGGGTAACAGGACTAAAAAATTATCGGTATAATACATATATTTAAAGAAATAATACAATTCTTATGATTATTCGTTGTTTAATAAATGAAATCTGGCCGATAAGAGGTTTATAACAAATATTTCTATTTTTTGCTTATTATATGGAACGCTTAAACATTGTTTATTATATATATATATATATATATATATATATATATACACACACAAGTATTTTTTTTTTTTTTTTTGTCTTCAGTCATTTGACTGGTTTGATGCAGCTCTCCAAGATTCCCTATCTAGTGCTAGTCGTTTCATTTCAGTATACCCTCTACATCCTACATCCCTAACAATTTGTTTTACATATTCCAAACGTGGCCTGCCTACACAATTTTTCCCTTCTACCTGTCCTTCCAAAATTAAAGCGACTATTCCAGGATGCCTTAGTATGTGGCCTATAAGTCTGTCTCTTCTTTTAACTATATTTTTCCAAATGCTTCTTTCTTCATCTATTTGCCGCAATACCTCCTCATTTGTCACTTTATCCACCCATCTGATTTTTAACATTCTCCTATAGCACCACATTTCAAAAGCTTCTAACCTTTTCTTCTCAGATACTCCGATTGTCCAAGTTTCACTTCCATATAAAGCGACACTCCAAACATACACTTTCAAAAATCTTTTCCTGACATTTAAATTAATTTTTGATGTAAACAACTTATATTTCTTACTGAAGGCTCGTTTAGCTTGTGCTATTCGGCATTTTATATCGCTCCTGCTTCGTCCATCTTTAGTAATTCTACTTCCCAAATAACAAAATTCTTCTACCTCCATAATCTTTTCTCCTCCTATTTTCACATTCAGTGGTCCATCTTTGTTATTTCTACTACATTTCATTACTTTTGTTTTGTTCTTGTTTATTTTCATGCGATAGTTCTTGCGTAGGACTTCATCTATGCCGTTCATTGTTTCTTCTAAATCCTTTTTATTCTCGGCTAGAATTACTATATCATCAGCAAATCGTAGCATCTTTATCTTTTCACCTTGTACTGTTACTCCGAATCTAAATTGTTCTTTAACATCATTAACTGCTAGTTCCATGTAAAGATTAAAAAGTAACGGAGATAGAGAACATCCTTGTCGGACTCCCTTTCTTATTATGGCTTCTTTCTTATGTTCTTCAATTGCTACTGTTGCTGTTTGGTTCCTGTACATGTTAGCAATTGTTCTTCTATCTCTGTATTTGAACCCTAATTTTTTTAAAATGCTGAACATTTTATTCCAGTCTACGTTATCGAATGCCTTTTCTAGGTCTATAAACGCCAAGTATGTTGGTTTGTTTTTCTTTAATCTTCCTTCTACTATTAATCTGAGGCCTAAAATTGCTTCCCTTGTCCCTATACTTTTCCTGAAACCAAATTGGTCTTCTCCTAACACTTCCTCCACTCTCCTATCAATTCTTCTGTATAGAATTCTAGTTAAGATTTTTGATGCATGACTAGTTAAACTAATTGTTCTGTATTCTTCACATTTATCTGCCCCTGATTTCTTTGGTATCATTACTATAACACTTTTTTTGAAGTCTGACGGAAATTCCCCTTTTTCATAAATATTACACACCAGTTTGTATAATCTATCAATCGCCTCCTCCCCTGCACTGCGCAGTAATTCTACAGGTATTCCGTCTATTCCAGGAGCCTTTCTGCCATTTAAATCTTTTAATGCTCTCTTAAATTCAGATCTCAGTATTGTTTCTCCCATTTCATCCTCCTCAACTTCCTCTTCTTCCTCTATAAAACCATTTTCTAATTCATTTCCTCCGTATAACTCTTCAATATATTCCACCCATCTATCGACTTTACCTTTCGTATTATATATAGGTGTACCATCTTTGTTTAACACATTATTAGATTTTAATTTATGTACCCCAAAATTTTCCTTAACTTTCCTGTATGCTCCGTCTATTTTACCAATGTTCATTTCTCTTTCCACTTCTGAACACTTTTCTTTAATCCACTCTTCTTTCGCCAGTTTGCACTTCCTGTTTATAGCATTTCTTAATTGCCGATAGTTCCTTTTACTTTCTTCATCACTAGCATTCTTATATTTTCTACGTTCATCCATCAGCTGCAATATATCGTCTGAAACCCAAGGTTTTCTACCAGTTCTCTTTATTCCGCCTAAGTTCGCTTCTGCTGATTTAAGAATTTCCTTTTTAACATTCTCCCATTCTTCTTCTACATTTTCTATCTTATCTTTTTTACTCAGACCTCTAGCGATGTCCTCCTCAAAAATCTTCTTTACCTCCTCTTCCTCAAGCTTCTCTAAATTCCACCGATTCATCTGACACCTTTTCTTCAGGTTTTTAAACCCCAATCTACATTTCATTATCACCAAATTATGGTCGCTATCAATGTCTGCTCCAGGGTAAGTTTTGCAGTCCACGAGTTGATTTCTAAATCTTTGCTTAACCATGATATAATCTATCTGATACCTTGCAGTATCGCCTGGCTTTTTCCAAGTGTATATTCTTCTATTATGATTTTTAAATTGGGTGTTGGCAATTACTAAATTATACTTCGTGCAAAACTCTATAAGTCGGTCCCCTCTTTCATTCCTTTTGCCCAGCCCGTATTCACCCACTATATTTCCTTCCTTGCCTTTTCCAATGCTTGCATTCCAATCTCCAACTATTATTAAATTTTCATCTCCTTTTACGTGTTTAATTGCTTCATCAATCTCTTCGTATACACATTCTACCTCATCATCATCATGGGCGCTTGTAGGCATATAGACGTTAACAATCGTTGTCGGTTTAGGTTTTGAATTTATCCTTATTACAATGACTCTATCGCTATGCGTCTTGAAATACTCCACTCTCCTCCCTATTTTCTTGTTCATCACGAAACCTACTCCTGCCTGCCCATTATTTGACGCTGAGTTAATTACTCTAAAGTCACCCGACCAAAAGTCGCCTTCCTCTTCCCACCGAACCTCACTAATTCCTACTATATCCACGTTTACCCTATCCATTTCCCTTTTTAAATTCTCTAGCCTACCAACCTTTTTTAAGCTTCTAACATTCCACGCTCCGACTCGTAGAATGTTATTTTTTAATTTTCTGGTGACCCCTTCCTTAGTAGTCCCCACCCGGAGATCCGAACGGGGGACTATTTTACCTCCGGAATATTTTACCAAGGAAGGCGCCTCCATTATTGTTATGTGAAAATGCAGAGAGCCACATTTTCTTGGAAAAAAAAGCAGCTGTAGTTTTCCATTGCTTTCAGCTGCGCAGTACTCAAGAGGACTGAGTAATGTTGATACGGCCGTTTAAGTCGTCCTGACTCACGCCCCTAACAACTACTGAAAGAGCTGCTGCCCTCTTTCAGGAATCATTCCTTAGTCTGGCTCTCAACAGATACCTCTCCGATATGGTTGCACCTTCGGTCCAGCTACTCTGTATCCCTGAGCACTCAAGCCCCCTCACCAACGGCAAGGTCTCACGATTCATAGAGGAGGACAAGTATTTAACATGTATATATTTTTAAACAAAATTCTAAATTAATAACAGATTTTGATAATAGAAATGTATTATCTTACCTTTTTTGATATCAGTATCGCTTTGTTAAAAACAAATTTATATATAATACATTTATATGTTTTTTTTTGTTTTTTGAGCGGGAGAAATTATATCTTCAACCAGACCAACAAAGGTCAAACCACAGCCATTTGGACGCAAACTGATGGCCACAGTCTTTTGGAATCGGTTTGGCATACTACTGATTGATTTCATGGCTCCTGGAACGACTATAAAGGCAGAAACCTACTGCGAAACTCTACGTAAGTTATGGCGCGCCATTGAAAATCGACCACGTGGGCGGCTGACCGACGGCAACGTCCTGCTGCACGAAATGCACGTCTACATGTTTGTGGGATCTACATGTGATTTACCGAGAACATTTCGATGGGAAATTTACGATCACTCACCATATATTCAGGAATTAACTACTTCTGGGAAATTGAAAGAAGTTTTGAGCGGTATGCGATTCGCGGGTGACGATGAACTTAAAAATCTTGTTAATCAGTGGCTAAATGGACTTGCGGCAGAAGAATACGACGAGGGTATATACAGAGTGTCCCATATAAAACGCAACCCATCAATCACTCATCCATGAAATTTCAAAAGTCAAGCTTACTTCTCTACTAGTTATTGAAATGGACTCGTCCAACATCTGAACATCGCGGCGACGCAGTAGAACACTACCGATAGTAACAACAATGCGATCATAACGTTCAGCGTATCGCTAGAGACAAGATGGTGTTTTCGCTAGATGAACGTGTTTTCATCGTCGAGTCGTACTTCAATACGAAATCAGTGGTTGCAGTGCAAGATTTGTTTCGCCATAAGTACCCAGATAAACCGCCTCTAAACAAAACATCAGTATTAAGGTTAGTCGCAAAATTTAGAGAGACCGGTTCTGTTAATAACAAGGAACACAAAAGATCTGCGTCGGTGTTGAATACAGATACAGTTGCTGAAATCAAAGACCGATTACTCGCCTCGCCAAATAAATCGATCAGACGTTTGTCTGCTGAAATTAATTTGTCTAAATCGATCGTTCATCGGGCGACCAAACGATTACATTTACGACCTTATCGCATTCGAACGGTCCATCGACTTCTTGGGCCCGACAAAGAAAAACGGCTACAATATTGTCAACGGTTCCGTCGATTTCTGCGTGAGAGAATTAATGTTATCAATTCGTTATTTTTCACAGATGAAGCACGGTTTCATTCGGACGTCTACGTAAACAGCCAAAACAGTAGAATTTAGAGCGCTGAAAATCCCCTTGTTTATCACGAAAAACAATTACACCCGCAGAAATTGGGCGTGTAGTGCGCGATATCGCTGAAGAAAATAATCGGTCCTATTTTTTTCGAGTACACCATTAATGCAGAACGATATCAGGATATTTTATTTCGGTTCATCGCACTCTTGGAAGAGGAAGACAGACACTGCCGGCTACAACATGACGGTGCGACATCGCACTACGCAGGTTCAACTTCTGATTTCGTCGAGGAATTCTTTGGTAATCGTGTTATCGGTCGAGGCTTGTGGCCAACAAGATCTCCAGATTTGACTGCGGCGGATTTTTTCTACGGGGTTACCTCAAAGACAAAGCCTACAGCAACAAACCGCGAACACTTAAACGATTGAAAGTCGATATTGAACAAGCTGTATTAAATATCCGGCCATAAACTTTTAAAAAAGTTGCAAGAAACGCTGTAAAAAGAATTGAAGCTTGTATTCAAGAAGATGGCGGCCACTTCCAACATTTACTCTAAATGTAAGGTAACGGATGGTAATAATAAAAATTACATTTACATTTACACATGCCTTTTTATTATCTCAATACCTACCAATATAAAGTTGGGTTGCGTTTTATATGGGACAACCTGTAGAAGCTGGTATATCGCTAAGATAAGTGTCTTAATTCATGTGGCGATTACATACAGAAGCAGTTTAAAAAATGTGGTTTAAAAGAAATAAAAAAAATGTATAAAGTTTTCAGAATAAAGTTTTTTACAATGAGACGGTCAAAGACCGTTTCATTGACGTGGAAACGTATCTGTAAAAAAAAAACGTCATCATGCAGAATTTTATGCGATTAGGATACTTTCTCTTTTATATTAAGGATATACCATAAATAACAAAGATATCTTACCTAAGTAAAAAAGCATAAATCTAACTAAAACTAATACGGTTTTAGATATAATAAATTAATAACTAATAGGAACTCACCAAAAAAATATACTCCAATCCAATCAGAAGTGGAGACAGCTTCATTAATCAACCATGAAATCCTAAAGCACGGTGAAAGACTGCCTAAACGCCAGACACAATCTTTTAATTCAACATCAAGAAAATTACGTAAGTATCTACCACTTGATTTATGCACCGAAACCTGATTAACATACAAAGTATGTTTATCATCAGTACTATCGTTTGAATTTTCAACTACACGACAGTTTCTTTGAGGAGGGCATCGTAAAAATTTCACCATACCGACTTCCTTCGATCCAACATTTTCGTCTGTGATCTTACTATCATTATCAATTTCTTCAGCATTCTCTTTTCTTTCATTCTTATTATTACCCGCATCATCATCATCATCATTATTAACATCATCACCATCACAATGACCCGCACCCACAACTATATTAGTCGAACTACAAGCAGCACTTTCTTCTATTCTTCCTTCTTCTTCTTCCTCCTCCTCGTCTTCCCGTTGTTGTTGTTCTTCTTCTTCCTCTTCCTCTTCGTCTTCACCTTCGTTTTCTTCGATTCTTTCCGCTTCAACTGATACTTCAGTCTCAGCTTTTGTCGCTGTAACTTCTGTATCTTCGTCACCCGTGTTTAGACCCTCGCTTTTCTCACCGGTAATATTCAATTCTTCATCGACAATCTCATCATCACTTTTTTTGTCCACGGTGAAAAATATATTTATTATGCTTTTAATTCTTTCATTTAAAAATGAACCTGAAATACAAAAGAAACAAAAAATTTACATTAGACAATTATTTTACAATTCATCATATATATATATTTCTTTATTTCTTGTGTGCGTCTGTATGAAAGTGAACTCCTCCTAAACGATTGGACCGATTTTAATGAAATTTTGTGTGCGTGTTCAAGGGGATTTGAGAATGATTTAGATTCACAATTTGGTCCACTGGAAAATGTTTTTTTTAATTAATTTTTTATTTATAAGTAGTTGTTGATTTTGGAATGTTTTAAATTGGATCCGGCAGACTGCACTACGATCGCAGTATCGAATATTCTATAATATTCTATTTTAATTTTAGTTTGTCCCGACAGTTGGTGCTGCGATCAAATTGAGAAAATTATTTCGTAATTTTGTGTTATTATTGTGTTACAAAACATCGCGAGAAAACAGTTTTTTAATAAATAAGAGGCTAATAAATCAGATGGAAATGTAAACAAAGGAAAACCAATCAGATCAATGCAAGATGGCCGCTGTCAAACACAACGACCAATCACAAAGAGCCCGTATGGACGTTGCCAATGTAAACAAAATCACAACTGATTAGGCAGCACTGCGATCGCGTTTAGAATTGTGCGTATTGAGAAATATTATATTATTATTTATTGAAATAACGTTTTAAAGTGTAATTAAAAAATATACATTGTACAAATTTGTAAGGTACAATATTGAAGTGAAAATGTTTTTTTAAATTTATTTATGTGTTGTTGATCTTGGGATGGTTAAGGTTCACAATTGGGTCCGGTATGCAGAGCTGCGATCGCGTTTTAGAAGTTTTTTTTTTAATTTTTGGTTTATCAGTCAAACCCGGTAGTTGGTGCTGCGATAGGATTCTAGGAATTTTTTTTATTTTGTTGCTTTTTCGCATATCAGTTACTTGCATCGTAGCTTAGTGTTGTTCTTACATTAAAATTCGTGTTTAGAGAATAGTTTGAATTAAATCCGATAGTGCTGTTCTGACAATTGGATTTATTTACATTCTGAATTTTATAAAGTTAAAGGTAAAATTTTATAAGGTTCCGTAATGTTTTGTAAGTTTCTTAATGTTCAGTATTAATTGTAATGATTTAACAGCCGCAACACTTTTCGTTAAAAAATTATTTTCCACCGAATACTGTGATTAGAGAGCGGTGTGAATTAAATCCGATAGGTAGTGCTGTTGTTTTGCCGTTTGGATTTATTTATTACATTCTGACTTTTATAAAGTGAAAGGTTAAATTTTGTTAAATTGCTAATGTTCAGTTTTTTACGGTTTTATGAAACTTTCAACTGTTGTCATTTAATCTGTATGTATACTCAGATCTAGCAATAGCGAAGCATTTCCGAGTTTGCTAGAATTGCGCGCTTATGAGAATATTATATTATATTATTAATTATTGAAATAACGTTTTAAAGTTAAATTAAAAAATGTACATTGTGCAAATTTGTAAGGTGCAGTATTGAAGTGAGTATTTTACATGATTTTTCATGAATTTTAATGATGTATACACGTGCATTCAATAACAATCAACTTAACCTACAAATATAATTATCAGTTCTCATTTGATTCTATGCAACTTATGAAGTATTGAACGGCTCTTTGAAAATAAAAATTTAAGTTTGTAAAATAAATTATAACATTTATAAAATAAAAATATAAGTTACTTATAATATATTTTAAAGTATATTTAAAAAATTGAATTTATTATGTTTTAGCCGATTAATTTTATAAAATGTTTTCTAAGATTATTTTTAATTTACAATTATCTAAAATTTGGTAAAATATATGTTAAAATAAAGAATGAGAAAAATTTCTACTAAAATTTTAACTACGATGCTTTTATACAGTGCTTTAATTTTTTTATTAATTGATTAATTAAGTTGTTACATGGTTATGAAACATCAAAATTATTAAATAAAAATAAAAAATATGTAGGAGGTACTTTTTTAGAATGATGTTAAGTGAAAATTAGTAGTAATGTGGATGAAAATGTATTAATTACACTAATTATTAATTTTACGAAGTTTCGATTTTTTAATTCAATTTTTATCGGACATCTGAATATTTAGTGAAAATAAATATTAACCGTACTAAATATAATTAATCAATAAACCCATTACAATAATACAGCAATCAGAAACTGATAATATTCATACTAATGAAATTTTGTCCACATTCCTCCTAATTTTAACTTAATTAAGTTACTTATATTTATGTGTGCGCATTTATTACCGAATAATGTCGCGTCAGGACGTCTGTCGGGTCCATATATATATACAGTTGTCCCACGAAGAAACGGATAAACTTTCACGACTTTTCTACTGGTGAAAATAACGAAAAAAAAAATCATATCAATTTAATCTGGACACGCTTTGTTTTCCAGTTATGGCTAGCGAAAAATTTCGCCCGGATTTAAGCTCTTTTAATAAAAAGAAGCCCTACTGTAATTTTTGGGAAGCAAATTAAAAAGTAATGCTGGTAGTTTTTTTATGTAATTTGGGTTGGAAAATACGTCTCGCATAGATTGAAGAAAGGGGTCGTCGGAGAGTGCGGGGGCGGGCAGGTACGCGGCTGAAACCCTAGGGGGTTCCCCGTACGTGTGGAGGTCGCCTGGGTGCGAGAGGTCGTAAGCACTCCGCTCACGCGTCCGATGGTGACCTGTGAGGTAATTATGCTGTAGAATTCGATTGTTTATGAGGTGTTTGTTTATGTGATGGGATGTGATGTGTGGAGTGTATGGTGAGATTTTAATCTGATATTTTGTATCTTGTGAGTGTGTGGTCCGTGTCTGTTGACTATTATGTCTGAATGTGTGCGAGGGCGTATTCTTCCCCCCTTCCTGAAGTAATGCATACCAGCTGTATCAGGAAGGGTGGGTAGCCAAGGGAGGAGGTTTAATCGGTAGTGGGCAGGAACACATATGCATCTAATAACATCACGCGGAACCTATTAGCGAGCCCGACACTGCCGGACACTGTAATTTCAGTAATTTTTAAGATATCCAACATAAAACCCAAATTTCGGTGTTGAAAAACAAGTTTTTTTTACGTTTGTAGTACAATAGCTTTGTTAAATTACTAATAAACGTGGAACATTTAATAATAGAACTTACAGAGAATTTAATTCTGAGAAAATTAACGTAAATTCAGCCAATAAAGAGTAAATAAAGGCTTTTAAAAATAGGGTATTTATTGAAACAAAACGGGTGAAAAATCAGAAAATCGTGTAATTCTTTCTGTACCAAATAAACATTATTCTTAATATAACAAAACCAAAATATAAAATACATGAAATGACGTAACAAACCTCAATTACAGTAACTGTTCGAAATTCCCTCCTTCAAAATCTACCCAGCACACAACCCGACGTAAAATACGAGGTGTGTGAGAAAAGTAATGACACTTTTTACTTACCAAAATTTTTATTTTTTTCAAACAACAATATTATCCTCATCAAAGTAGTTACCTTGGGCAGCTATACACCGGCGGAGTTGTTGTTCCCACTCCTGATAGCAGCGCTGGAAGGCTTCAACCGGTAGGGCTGGTCGGTCACAGTCTTTTGAATGTTCTCCAGAGTCCCAAAATGACGTCCTTTTAAGACACGTTTCAATTTCGGGAAACGAAAAAAGCCACAAAGACTCAAATCAGATGAATTAGGGGGCTTGAGGAACCGTAAAAATGCGTTTTGAGATTAAAAATTCCCTGATGGAAATGGCCGTGTGACAACGGGGCATTGTCATGATGAAGCATCCACTTGTCTGCAATGTCTCGCGCGAATATTTCCTGAACCTTTCAAGGACACCTTTGTAAAAACCTTGGTTGAAAGTTTGTACTGGAGGAATAAATTCTTTATGCACGATATCCCTACTGTCAAAAAAGCAAATCGGCACGGTTTTCATCTTTGATTTGCTCATTCGATATTTTTTCGGTCGAGGAGATGACGGAGTGTGCCACTCTTCGCTTTGCCGCTTTGCTTCAGGATCGTACTCCAATATCCAGGATTCATCACTTGTGAACACACGATTGACGAACTCTTGGTCATTGTCGATCCTCTCAAGAAGATCAACGCACACATTTCTTCGATTGTTTCGTTGTGAGGTTTTTCGGCACCAACTTCGCACGTCCAAATCGCCAGTCAAAATTTGATGTACGGTGAAAGCGTTTAAATTTAACTATTCACTCATAATCCTTATTGTTAAACGACGGTCTGATCTCACAAAAACCCTCATACGCTCGACGTTTTCGTCAGATTTTGAAGTCTAAGATCTCCCTGAGCGAGGCTGATCTTCAACGTGTTCTCTACCTTCCAAAAATGATTTTTTTCGGGAGAAAACTTGTGCTCTTGATAAGTAATGTTCTCCTTAGGCCTGTTTCAACTTTTCAAAGGTCACACTCGCTGATTCCCCAAGTTTAACACAAAATTTAATTGTACAACGTCGCTCTAAATTCCGATTCTCCATTTTCGTAACACAACTTCACTGATGTCGCTGTAAAAAATAATGCGTTGACTGAACGGAGTTAAAACTCGTACTGAGTATGTGGAAGGGATAAACAAACCGGTCTAGCACAGACCGGTAGACACAGCGTTGCCAGATCGCTCGCAGTGTTACCAATCTCATTACTTTTCTCACACACCTCGTATGTCCGGTGGCTTTCCGTATCATCTCAGAATCGTTTCGTATTTCACTGACTATGACTTCATTAGTATTAACATTTTTTCAATATAATATCGTTCTCATAAGGTCCCAGATGAAGTAATCTAGTGGCGTTGAGTCAAGTGATCGTAATGGCTAATCTATAGCTCCACCACGTCCAATCTAGTTTAAGAGATTAGCATTCTAGTGATTTCTAGTTACTAAAAAAAATGTAGCGTTGCAACATCGTGCTGTTAAGTCATTTACATTCTAGTCTGTAAAGGTACATCCAACAAAACAGCCTGTAAATTATTTTTCGTGCCGGCCTCCGTTGTGCGAGTGGTAGCGTCTGGGCCTTTCATCCGGAGGTCCCGGGTTCGAATCCCGATCAGGCATGGCATTTTCACACACGCTACAAATCATTCATCTCATCCTCTGAAGCAATACCTAACGGTGGACCCGGAGGTTAAACAGAAAAAAAAATTATTTTTCATGAAACGAACGTGTTTCTCCCGTAAGGTTTTCATTGAAAACAAATAGTCCCAGAATTTTGTCATAAATAATGCCAAACCAAATATTAATACGGTTCATTGTGACGAAGGGAATTTCGCACAAATACTGTAACTGAGGTTTGCTATTCTGTTACCATTTATCATTATATGTATTTTATTTTCTTTCTTTGCTATATTAAGAATATTTATTAGATACAGAAAGAATAATACGATCTTCTGCCTATTCTTTCCTCTGTTTTTCTTCAACAAACAATTCGATTTTTAAAAATGTTTATTTACTTTCTATCGGTTAAATTTACATTAATTTTCTCAGAATTAAATTCTCTACAAGTTTTGTAACTAAATCTTCCACATTTATTAGAAATTTAATAAACCTGTTGACATGTAATAAACCTAAAAAAAAACTTGTTTTTTAACACCGAATTTCGTGTTATACGTCGGACATCTTAATAACTACTGTTGTTATAAAGTTCTGGAAAACCGTTCTTTCCCATTTCCCAGCACAAATTACATAAGAGACCGCCAAATTTACTCCTTAATTTTTATATAAAAAGTTATAGTAGGACTTCTTTTAATTAGAGAGAGAGAGAGAGAGAGAGAGAGAGAGAGAGAGAGAGAACCTCACTTCCTTAAAAATAATTTTTTTTTTTTTTTTAATAAAGAGGACATTGCAGGAGTAAAACTAAAAATAAACAACAGATAATTAATGACGTAGGGTTAAGCAAGGACTTAGCAAGGAATAAATCTTAATTATTACTTTCTTAAAATTTACTCAAATATTTTTCAATTACCACCTTGAAAATTATTGTTATAACAGACGACAATAACCACTTATTTTTATTGATTAATTTTCATTTATAAAAAAAAAGAGTAAGTAAAAAAATGGATCAAATAGTTACAAATAAACAACGTAAATCCAAGAAGGGTCTCTGTGGCGCGAGTGGTAGCATCTCGGCCTTTCATACGGAGGTCCCGGGTTCGAATCCCGATCAGGCATGGCATTTTCACACACGCTACAAATCATTCATCTCATCCTCTGAAGCAATACCTAACGGTGGTTCCAGAAGTTAAAAAAAAAATCCAAGAAAGGCAGAGATATAAGGAACGTAACTGGACATTTGTCAAATCTATGGAAAAATTACAAAAGAACTGTAACTAAAACAGACGACAATAAGGGAAATATAAACAGAGAATGATGAAGGAATTGAAATACGTGACCAACCATACCCTCAATCATATTTATGCTTTTGTCATCATTTGACTGGTTTGATGCAGCTTTCCAAGATAACTTATCTAGTGTCAGTCGTTTCACATCGGTATACCCCCCACATCTCACATCCCTAAGAATTTGTTTTACATATTCCAAGCATTGCCTGCCTGTACAAATTTTCCCTTCTACCAGTCCCTCCAATATCAAAGCGACTATTCCAGGATGCCTTAAGATGTGGCCTAAAAGTCTGTCCCTTCTTTTAGCTATATTTTTCCAAATGCTTCTTTCTTCATCTATTTGCCAAACGTCTTCATTTGTCACTTTATCCACCCGTCTGGTTTTTAACATTCTCCTGTAGCACCGCATTTCAAAATCTTCTAATCTTTTCTTCTCAGATACTCCGATCGACCAAGTTTCACTTCCATATAAAGCTAAGCTCCAAACACATACTTTTA
This sequence comes from Lycorma delicatula, assembly GCF_047948215.1. Taxonomy (NCBI): domain Eukaryota; kingdom Metazoa; phylum Arthropoda; class Insecta; order Hemiptera; family Fulgoridae; genus Lycorma; species Lycorma delicatula. The sequence continues at coordinate 16,039,857 of NC_134467.1, forward strand.
AAAATGATTTCTGATGTAAGAAAATTATATCTCTGATTGAAAACTCGTTTCTCCTGGTGGGCTATTCGAGATTTTATATCGGTCCTGCTTCGTCCATCTTCGGTATTTCTACTTCCCAAATAACAAAATTCTTCTACCTCCGTAATCTTTTCTCCTCCTATTTTCACATTCAGCGGTCAGTCTTTGTTATTTCTACTACATTTCATTACTTTTGTTTTCTTCTTGTTTATTTTCATGTGTAGGACTTCATCTATGCCGTTCATTGTTTCTTCTAAATCCTTTTTACTCTCGGCTAGAATTACTATATCATCAGGAAATCGGAGCATCTTTATATTTTCACCTTGCACCGTTACTCCGGATCTAAACTGTTCTTTATCATCGTTAACTGTTAGTTCAATGTAAATATTAAAAACTAACAGGGATAGGGAACATCCTTGTCCGACTTCCTTTTTTTATTACGGATTCTTTCTTATGCTCTTCGATTATTACTGTGGCAATTTGGTTCCTGTAAATTTTAGCAATTGTACTTGAACCCTAAAACTTTTAAAAAGCTGAACATTTTATTCCAATCTACGTTATTAAATGCCTTTTCTACATCTATAAATGCCATATATGTCTGTTTGTTTTTCCTTTATCTTCCATCTACTATTAACATGAACCTAAAATTGCTTCCCTGGTCCCTATACTTTTCTAAAACCCAATTGGTATTTTCCTAACACTTCTTCGATTCTCATCTAAATTGCATCAATTTTTTTCTAAAAACATTAAGCTCTTAACTTAGAGTAAAGTTGATAACGACAAATATTTTCAGTTGAAAAAAGAACTTTGGTAACCTGGAAAACCAAAACGCCGAGCGAAGCCGGGCCGAACGGCTAGTTTTAAATAATTCCATTTAAAGTTTAATAACCATTAAATAGACTATTTTTTTAAACGATTGAATTAATATAAGAAGATAGGAAAAAGAAGACAAAAAATTTTAATCTGAAAAAACAAATATCACGAAAGAATAATTTTAAAACTCTACTGGAATATAAAGATAATGAAAAAACAAAAAAGAAACATGCGATAAGACAATGCCATTATAAATGAAATCGGGGATTTGATCAATAACATCGTAAGTGTATTACTTAAAACAGAATGGTATGATAAAGAGAATCGATGGTATCATGAAGGGTGATATAAAAAACAACACTGGATGGGGGTATAACAAAGGAAGAAAAGAAGAAGGGGGAACGGAAAACAGGAGGGGGAAGACTAACAGCAAAATAATTGACGAGAGAAAATCTGAAGGGGGAAATACTGAAAGCTTCGTAACTAAACAGGGGTCAATATACATAGATATACAAGTGCCAACAAAATGTTAAAGTGAAAATAAATAACAAAAAAAAAGAATGAATAAGGAAAACAAATTAATTGTATTATATAATATAATAAGCAAATAAAAATAAAATTTAATTGTACCATAAGCTTGTAAAGTCTATTTATTAAAAAGTTTTATCTACACAAAAGAACATTTTTTAATATATAAACTTTTTATAAAAAATAAAATCAATTAAAAAAAAAACTGCAAATATTTTCATAGAGATTCCTGGGTTTGCAAATAACGTTATGCAACTCTGCCTACCAATGGGATTTTGTCTCCTTACTAGAATATAACTTATAAGAAAATTAGAACATTAAAGTATACGAGATCTATAAATAAAGTAATGAGACCGGTCCAGAAAAACTTTTTATTTGTAATCCAATTATACATCACCTTCGAAATAGTTCCCTTGGGAAGTCACGCAACGCTTCAAACGGTTTTCCGACTCTTCATACCACTATTGGAACTCAGAAACCAGAATATCCTTCAGAAGGTCAGTTACATCTTTTTTAATATGTTTTCTACCGATCCAAAACGGTGTCCTTTGAGGAATTTTTTTTAAAATTCGGGAACAGGAAAAAGTCGCAGGGACTCAAGTCAGGTGAATAAAGTGGTTGAGCCGCAACAGAAATGTTTATCTTAGGCAAAAACTCATTAATTAAGAGTGCAGTGTGACAAGGTGCATTGTCATGATGCAGTTCTTTGATAGCACACGGGCAACTCTTTTCAGCAATCTTTCATGAATTTCTCGGTAAACATATCGATTTACAGCATGTAGCCAAAACCCACCGGGTTGGTCTAGTGGTTAACGCGTCTTCCCAAATCAGCTGATTTGGAAGTCGAGAGTTCCAGCGTTCAAGTCCTAGTAAAGCCAGCTATTTTTACACGGACTTGAATACTATATCGTGGATACCGGTGTTCTTTGGTGGTTGGGTTTCAATTAACCACACATCTCAGGAATGGTCGAACTGAGAATGTACAAGACTACACTTCATTTACACTCATACATATCATCCTCTGAAGAATTATCTAAAACGGTAGTTACCGGAGGTTAAACAGGAAAAAGAGAGAAAGCATGCAGGCAAAAACTTATAGATAATGGCATTACTATCGAAGAAACAAATTAACGTGGTTTTGATTTGCTCATCTTTGTTATTTTGGTACGTAGTGAGTTTGAACTGTGTCACTCCTTGCTCTGGCGTTTTGTTTCTGGATCTTACTTAAATATCCAAGATTCATCACCAGTAATAACATTTTTTAGAAAATCAGGATCGGTTTCAATTCGCCCTAGAAGATCGCGGCACACTTCTACCCTGTTGTTTTTCTGTTCAACAGTAAGGTTTTTTGGGATCAATTTTGCACAAACTTTTTTTATGTCCAATTCGACGGACTGTGGTACGGTTCAAATTCAACTATTCTGCGATCATTCTGACAGTTATTCGACGGTAGTACCGTATCAACTCTCCGATTCGCTCGACATTTTCGTCACTTTTTGATGTTAACGGTTATTCAGAGTGTAGATCGCCCGCAACTGATTCCCGGCCATCTGGAAATGCTTTAAACCACCTAAAAGCTTGGGCTCGTCACAGAGCGTCATCTCCATAAACACTTTTCAATTTTGAAAAGGTTTCAATAGCATTCTCACCGAATTTAACACAAAACTTGATCGCACAACGTGCGATCAAGTTTTGTGATCAAGTTTTTGCGATCAAAACTTTTCGCAACGCACAACAAAAATTCGTTTCACAAAAAGTTTTTTTACGTCTCACGTGGCAACGTAGACTAAAAATATTAATGTTTAATATAAATCATCTGTTCATATAACCATATGTTCCCATATCTTTCCTATGAGATAAGTTTACTAGTAACTTTAAAGTGCTGTCAATTTGTCTGCCAAAAAAACTAGTCGCATTACTTTATTTACAGATCTCGTATAAGTATGCAAGTAACGAATTATTTAAAGATATTATTCTGAGCTTTGAACAAGATTTTGAGATACAAGACCGGTAGCGAATGCATCTTTCCACTTCCTTGACCGACTGTAACCAAAATTAAATAGCATCGAAGGGTTACATTAAAAAATAATCTTATAAAAATTTCATAAAAGTTGGTTGATCCTGTCTGAATATATCAATCAAAACCATGTCTGATGAAAAAAAATTAAGCCTATTACCGCCTAAATATACACAACCAAAGTAAAATACAACTATAATGGAATAATCTAATTAATAGAAGAATTTTGACTTTGTGTCAAAAAAAAAAAAAAAAAAAAAAGAAAGAAATGATTTTGGCTCCCACCCCTTTATAGGGTTTGAATAACACCAAACATTATCAGAAGGTATCTTAACCAGTTCAGGGGGCATTAAATTACATTAAAAAATTTACCAACCCATTCAGTAAAATTCTAAGATACAAAAGATCTCTTTCTTTTTCTGTTATTATTAGCCTCTGGAACCAACGTAAGTATTACTTCAGAGGATGATATGTATGAATGTAAATGAAGCGTAGTCTTGTACAGTCTCAGGTCGACCATTCCTAAGATCTGTGGTTAATTGAAACCCAACGATCAAAGAACACCAATATCCACGCTCTAGTGTTCATCAAATCCATATAAAAGTAACTGCCTTCCATAATATTTAATCTCATAATTGTCTGAGGAAGTCGATATTAAAATAGACAACGCTCTATATTGACAATGACAATCGATGTAGATGATATCTCTCAATATATACAACGATAGTTGTTATTTTTCCTGTTTAGCATCCGGAACCACCATAAGGTATTAATTCAGAGGATGATATGTATGAATTTAAATGAACTGTAGTCTCGTACATTCTCAGGTCAATCGTTCCTGAGGTTTGTGGTTAATTGACATCTAGCCACCAAAGAACATTAGAAACTATGATCTAGTATTCAAATCCATATAAAAGTAACTGCCTTTACTAGGATTTCAATCTTAGAACTCTCAATTTTGAAATCAGCTGGTTTCCAATGACGAGCTCACTACTAGACCATTCTTTTCTGTTTAGCCTCTGGAATCACCATAAGGTATTAATTCAGAGGACGATATGTATGAATGTAAATGAACTGTAGTCTTGTACATTCTCAGGTCGATCGTATCTGAGATGTGTGGTTAATTGACATCCAGCCACCAAAGAACATTAGTATCTATGATCTAGTATTCAAATCTGTATAAAAGTTACTGCCTTTACTAGGATTTCAACCTTAGAACTCTCAATTTTGAAATCAGCTGGTTTCCAATGACGAGCTCACTACTAGACCATTCTTTTTCTGTTTAGCCTCTGGAATCACCATAAGGTATTAATTCAGAGGACGATATGTATGAATGTAAATGAACTGTAGTCTTGTACATTCTCAGGTCGATCGTTCCTGAGATGTGTGGTTAATTGAAACCCAACCACCAAAGAACACTGGTATCCACGATCTAGAATTCAAATCTGTACAAAAGTAACTAACTGCCTTTACTAAGATTTGAACCTTAGAACTCTCAACTTCAAAACCAGCTGATTTGCGATGATGAGTTCACCACTTGACAAAATAAACACAGATAAAGTCTTATCTGTGTTTATTTTAAATTATTACAAATTAAATATTTAAACATTTATATGGTACTAATTCTAAACTACAGCTGACGGACCAGATAATTAATAATTTGAAAATTTATTACAAGAATTCTTAAAAAAAAAACTAGGTTGAAAATTTATCAGTATTAAAAGATATTTTATTGTTAAAATATTTAAACTGTAAATGAGCAATGTAACACTTGAAATAAATATGAATCATTTTAAAAATATTGATTTAATAAAAAAATTTTGAAAAATTCCAGAATTGAGACAATTAGAAAACAGTACAAAAAAACAAATAATTTCCCTAACATTTTTAATTATTTAGTAATTGCAGATTCAACAGGATTTTCTATTTTAAAAACCTCAACTCCAATGCTGTTTTTCTAACAAGGAATTCAAATCTAAGATAATTTGTCAAACATTTCCAAATTCGTTAACCTTTCATGTAAAAAGAGAGATTTCCGTTCTCTCATCAGCCTAGTGACATGTTGATCATTCAACATTACCATAAGGGCATTACTACACATTAGATCATGGAATTCTTGAACTAAGCTGTCTTTTCAGATAGGATTTTCTTATTAAAAATTATTCTTTCTTAGCTTCAGAATTAGAGGCTTTTTACATTGATCCAATACATCATATTTCATAACATATACCCATCAAAGAGGTGTAGATTAAACATTAAAGTGATGATAAAATTTTAAAACCTATTTTACAGATCTTTTCCCTACAACCGATTTGTAATATTACTCATTTTTTTAAACAATTATTTCTATGTAATTAATTATAAATACATTATTTTACTTAAATAAATATTGCTTTTGCCGGTTTATCTTGTTTGCCTGATTTTGCTGATCCAACTCTAGTTACAAAGAGTATATAACCGAATAGGCTGGTCTAGTGGTAAACTCATCATTGCAAATCAGATGATTTCAAAGTCAATAGTTCTAAGGTTGAAATCCTAGTAAAGACAGTTACTTTTATATAGATTTGAATACTAGATCATAGATACTAATGTTCTTTGGTGGCTAGATGTCAATTAACCACAAATCTCAGGAACGATCGACCTGAGTATATACAAGACTACAGTTCATTTACATTCATACATATCGTCCTCTGAATTAATACCTTATGATGATTCCAGAGGCCAAACAGAAAAAGAATGGTCTAGTAGTGAGCTCGTCATTGGAAACCAGCTGATTTCAAAATCGAGAGTTCTAAGGTTGAAATCCTAGTAAAGACAGTTACTTTTATACGGATTTGAATATTAGATCATAGTTACTAATGTTCTTTGGTGGTTGGATTTCAATTAACCACAAATCTCAGGAACGATCGACCTGAGAATGTACAAGACTACAGTTCATTTACATTCATACATATCATCCTCTGAATTAATACCTTATGGTGGTTCCAGAGGCTAAACAGAAAAAGTATGTTGTGGTGAGCTCGTCATCGCAAATCAGCTGATTTCAAAATCCAGAGTTCTAAGGTTGAAATCCTAGTGAAGACAGTTACTTTTATACGGATTTGAATACTAGATCGTATATACTAATCTTCTTTGGGGGTTGGATGTCAATTAACCACAAATCTCAGGAATGTTCGACCTGAGACTGAACAAGACTACACTTCATTCACATTCAACATATGTTATCCTCATTCATTCATCCTCTGAAGTAATACCTTACAATGGTTCCAGAGGCTAAAACAGAAAAAGAAAGAGTGAGTTACGAAGGGTATCACTTTTTTGCAAATTTTTATGTTTGAGGGACCAAATAGTTCAATTAAACCAAAAATACATATGAATGTATGTTACCTGTTTTTGGCCTTATACCTCAGGACTGAATATTAATTTTCTTAAAATTTGGCTCATATATTTATATATATATGAGGCACTGATCATATTAATTTTTTTTTTTTAAATTCAGTAAGAAGACAGGGGGATATCATAAAAAAGCCATTTTTAATTTTCTTCTGAGCTATATTAGAAAAGACTTAAACCAAATTTGTTACCTACAATAAATATATTGATAATTCAAAATTATTTTTTTCAAAATATCAATCCCCACCTCTTAAAATTAAAATATATGTTTTTTCATTCTTTCACTCTAGCTCCCTTAGATTTAAATATTTTTAAAAGTTTTATTCTTTATATATAAAGCTATCATGAAATATTTGTATTTTTTATTTAATTACGGACCCTAGACCTAAAATGGAGAAAAGTTTTTTGAAAATGTTCTTTTTCTTATTTTAGCATTTTTATTTCAAAGTCGATAGTTCTAAGGTTCAAATCCTAGTAAAACCGGTTCCTTTTATACAGATTTGAATACTAGATCGTGGATACTGGTGTTCTTTGGCGGTTGGATTTCAATTAAACACATATCTCACAAACGGTCAACCTGAGACTGTACAAGACTACACTTCATTTACATTCACACATATCATCTCCTCTGAAATAATACCTTACGGTGGTTCCAGAGGCTAAATAGAGAAAGAGAATCTTGATCGAAGGAGTTGTTAGATTTACAAAAAAATTTTACTAAAGCAAATTTGTTAAGCTTCCCTGATATATGAATATTTTTTGAAAATTTTTCTTGAAATTTATTCTCCACTCTAAAAAACATATATTCTATTTTTTTTTTGTTTTTTGTCTCTAACTCTCTGTTGGAAAAGTCATGCAATAATTTGCCTGTTTTTTTTTTTGTTGTAATGATGAATTAATTCATTAATTCACTACCAAAGGTTTTGATAAGCTTGTATGTTGAAATATGGAAATGAAATTTTTTAGCGTATAAAAAATGGCATGCTTGACTGGGATTTAAACACAGGATCCCTGGATTAAAGACTGCGATGCTACCACTCCTCCACGGCATCAATTATTTTTAAATATATTTACATACTTAATAATAATAATTATTAAAAAATTATCATAAAAATGCATGAGTTAATTGTGAAAAAAAATCTACATAAATAATGATATATAAAGAAAAAAAAAATGGTAAAAAAATAATGACTTTTAAAACAATAGCTGATAACAACAGGTTTGTTATATCAATAAGCACTTAAAACGTTAAATATTGTTACTGAGGAAACATTTTAATTTATCTATTGCAATAAAGATAAATAAAGTAACAAATTTTATGATAACAGCCAACCACTTTGTTAGTTACGTTTGACTCATACAGTTCAGTGTTCAACTGAATGTAAAGTTTTATAGGTGTATTAAATATTTTCTGTATTATTTCATATATATACAATATTATGTTTTAAATCATTTAAATATATATTTAAATCTACAAAAATTTCATATATATATATATTATTAATAGCAAAACGCAATATTTAAATCAATTAAATATTACACAAGTTTTTTTTTATAAATATATACATAAGGAAATGATAACGCGAAAGAATGTGTGGATAGACATTCTTTTAATATATAAAAATTAAAATAAAAGTGGTTTAAATTATTATAATATATAGTGATTTAAAAAAAAATAATAAATTTATAAATAAAAGTGATTTACTTATACATATTTTTTAAAATAAAGTGACGGTTTCAAGTGGTATAATCTGTTTTTATGTATAAATGAAGTGATATTTAAAAATTAAATAGACAATAAAAAAAAAATTTACGTATTATATTAAAAATGATTATAATAATTAAATAATGAACGATTTGATACCGATAATGTTCAATGAAACACCACAATTGAAACGAAGAAAATGTTTTAAAATTATTCCACACAAAGCAATTAGACGACGTAAGAAGAAACTTTTTAATACACAAGATGGAACTACTTTTACTGAAAGCCAAGATACCCTTGTAACACTGTAAGTATTATTTATAATTATTATTTTAAATGATACCAAATCTTTTATGTCTCAATATGAGGAACTCAACAACGTTCCTACATTCAGTGCATCTATAAAAATTGATTAATTTACTTAAATAAATAAATTTTTTATTCTGTTTGGTATATAATAATACATCATGTCATCAAGAATGAGTAGATACATAACTATAAGGATAAAAAAAAGGAATTGCCCAACCATTTGCCTTTTTTTCCTTTCTTTTCCTGTATCCTCCGGTAACTACCGTTTAGATAATACTTCAGAGGATGAATGAGGATGATATGTATGAGTGTGAATGAAGTGTAGTCTTGTACATTCTCAGTTTGACCATTCCTTAGATGTATAGTTAATTGAAACCCAACCACCAAAGAACACCGGTATCCACGATCTAGTATTCAAATCCGTGTAAAAATAACTGGCTTTACTAGGACTTGAACGCTGGAACTCTCGACTTCCAAATCAGCTGATTTGGGAAGACGCGTTCACCACTAGACCAACCCGGTAGGTTCAACCATTTTCCTGGGTGAATCGAACATAACCGTGATAAAGCCTTCATTAAAACAGCATATAAAAATACCCAATTAATTAAAAGTTAAAAAATAGTGCAATTTAAGTCGATATTAATTGTAATAATGGTAAGTTAAATATATTTAGAGAAAATATTAAAAAGATAAACCAAAAATTAATATAGGAGGCATTAATGAAAATTATTTGAGTCATGTTTTATATATATATATATATATATATATATTACTACCCGGCCTGTCTAGATAGAACCTGGACCCAGGTCAGCCCAGACAAATCCAGAAGTCAACTCAGAGGTTCCTCGGGGCCCATCCCATGGCCGCAGAACTCGCTTCACTCACCATTACCAATTTGCCAGGGGCAAAGTAAATTTCCTACAGAGAATTCAATTACCTATGTTTATGTGACTGATTGATGTGATGTGATGAGTGTGTGGTGTGAGGTATGTATTCTGGAGTGATGACCGGATATAGTGGAGTGTGTGGTGTGATTTTAGTCTGATGTGAGGTACCTTGTGGGAGTGTGTGTGGTCGGTATGTGTTGACTGTGGTGTCTGAATGAGGGTGAGGGCATATTTCCTCTTCCTGATATTATGATATTAATATTTGATATTAAGTACATGATATTATGTACTAATATTAAGGATCAACTAATTATAACAAAGATGTGACTGAGTCCAGAAACAACAAAAAAGAAAAACACATTTTTTACCCTACAGGTTAAAAAACCCCTTTGGGTTTTACTCCCATTTTTAACCCCATTGGGTAAAACCATATGGAGTTTTAATATGACCAAATACTATCAGACCTTAGCTATCAAAGAAACATTAAATTATAGAAAATAATTTACCAACCTTTAAGTAAAATTTTGAAAAATAGGAACAATCATCAAGTCTCCTTGACTATTTGTGATCAAAATTAGATAGCGTCAATGCCCAATATAGAAATCATCATTTCCAATGTCATCCAAATCGATCCAATCAGTATGGAGATATCAAGCAAAAAAAAGGCCAACATACATAAATCCTTCCAGAAATTTTCAAGTCTGAATTTTTTTTTTTTTTACATGGTCATGAAATATCAAGATCTATATAAACCTCAACAAGGAAAATTTTATCCAATTAGCAAACCTTTCCTTTAAAGTATTTTGTATGACTATATAATACAACTATATAACCGGGAAAGTAATATGACAATAACAAAAACCCTAACCCATTCAAGATGTTAGCATTAATTCCACCTACTATCTCTTAGATCAGAATACTTTTATCCATGATGAGAAGAATCGAATACTTATTTCTGCATCCACCGAATTAAACAAATCCTGTAAAAAGTTATAACGAATTTTTTTTCCATGTGGCAGCTTGTTAAAGCCTTGATATAAACATACTTGTACCTTATTTTCCCATTTCGATGTTAAATATAATAAAAAAATTATCAAATTTTACTGAAACACGTGTAAATTTATAAAATAACCAACTTAATTTAGAGAATTTGTATAATTTTTTTTTTGTTTTGTAGTTTGCTTGTTTTCTCTTAATCTATCCTACGGTTAAAATTTGTATAATTTTATTTGATTACATAACATCACAACTTATCTAATGTGGAAATATCAAATTTAAATTTGATATTTTTACGTGATATTTTACCTCAAATTATATTTGATACTAATTAAAAAGCCAAAAAATCATAGAAATGAAGTTTCTGAATACATATCAATCTTCTAATTTTAAATTATTTAAAATTTATAACGATTTTGATATGACCTGAACATTTTAAATGCATTTTTTGGGTAACAAAATGGCCATGATGTCACTCAATACCAATACCAAAACTGTAAATATACTTTTCTAATACAAAACATCAAAACATATACATTTCAATATAATTAATATAAATGTGGATTAAATTTTAAAGAAAACCCTTGCCTATCTATAGTATAAAATGGTAAATAAAAGAATTCAAATAAACAACAAATATATAAAGTATTTAACTGATCCCCGTTGTAAAGTTAAAAATATATTTAAAACATCCCAATAATGGAACAACATTTTCAAAACAAAGATAAAAGCTCCCAAAGGATTGCTAATTTTTCCAGACATTTCCTTTAAAGATTTTAATTTCAAACACAACACAAGTTTTTTTAAAAATAATAATGACTTAATTAGGTATTTGAAAAAAGATTAAAATATTTAATAAAAAAATTTGGTTCCGATTTGATCACCTATATTAAATGACATTTTTACATTAAAAATTATGCAATATTAAAACTTTACTTAAAACTACGAGGTCTGTAAATAAAGTAATAAGACTCGTTTTTTTTTTTTTGGCAGCCAAAGTGGCAACACTGTAAAGTTACTAGTAAACATATGGTTATATGAACAGCTGATTTATGTTAATTATTAATATTTTTAATGTGTTGTTGCCACGTGAGACGTAAAGAGATGATTCGTGAAATGAGTTTTTGTTGAGCATTACAACATAAATGAGTATACTAATTATGAGCAACAATGTGCAATCAAGTTTTGTGTTAAAATCTATGAGAATGGTACTGAAACATTTTCAAAATTGAAAAGGGCATAAGGAGTTGACGCTCTGTCACGAGTTTTTAGGTAATTTAAAGCATTTTCAGATGGCCTGGAATCAGTTGCGAATGATCAACGCTCTAGAAGAGTCAAAAAATGATGTCAATGTTGAGCAAATCAGAGACTTGATATGGTATGACCGGTGATTAACTGTCAGAATGATTGCAGAACAATTGAATTTGAACCGTACCACAGTCCATCAAATTGGACATGAAAAAGGTTTGTGAAAAATTGGTCCCAAAAAATCCCACTGTTGAACAGAAAAACAACAGGATAGAAGTGTGCCGTGATCTTCTAGAGCAAATTGAAACTGATCCTGATTTCCTAAAAAAATGTTATTACTGGTGATGAATCCTGGATATTTGAGTACGATCCAGAAATAAAATGCCAAGGAGTGGCACACTTCAAACTCACTATGTTCAAAAAAATCAAAAATGAGCAAATCAAAACCACACTAATTTGTTTCTTCGATAGTAATGGAATTGTCCATAAGGAGTTTTTGTCTACAGGACAGACTAAATCAATATGTTTACCAAAAAATTCTTGAAAGAATGCAAAAAAGTAACACCAGCCATTATAGATGTTGTATCATGACAATGCACCTTGTCATACTACACACTCAACTGATGAGTTTTTGGCAAAGAAAAACATTCCTGTAGTTTCTCAAATCCCTTATTCACCTGACTTGAGTCCGTGTGACTTTTTCCTGTTCCCGACTTTAAAAAAATACCTGAAAGGACACCACTTTGGAACATTAGAAAACATAAAAAGAATTTAACCAAGCATCTGAAGGATATTCTGGTTTCTGGGTTTTAACACTGCTATGACGAGTGGGAAAACCATTTGAAGCATTGCATGGTTTCCCAAGAGAACTATTTCGAAGGTGATAAGAGTCCATATATAACTGGATTGTAAATACAACGTTTTTCTTAACCAGTCTTATTTCTTTTAATTACAAAATGATGCTGGAATTGTAAGAAGACGGGGCTTGTCGTATGCTAAAATGTGAAACTTTTTTCACACGCAACCATTGTTGTGTTGCGTAAATTTGAAGTTTTTCTTAACTTTAAGGTGGAAATCTTTTTTATCCCCTATTTAGCACCAGTGAAATCTACCTCCGCCTTCTGGTATGCCGAAAGAGATTTTTTTATTTTGTAACCTATATTATTTAACATATTGTCCACAAGTAACCAGGTTAACTCAGGTTAACCATTAACCTGAGTCATAATTTATTTATATATTACTGGTATCCTAGTACAATAAATGATACAATTTGACATGATTGTATTGCAATACAATGTCAACTGTCATGTATTCCAATACAATACATGATTGTATTGCACAACATGATTCTTTACTCATTTCAATTACAGGTGGATTTTCCCCTTACTAAATAAATTTTATGAAAATCAAATTACGTATAATCTGAAATTGAGTGTCATCAAAATTATATACCATTATATCTTATACAAGGTTAGGGTGTGGTTAAATTATATTATAGAAGTTAACAAGTTACAGAACAATTCTACTAAAATATTATTCTACACTCTTTCATTAATACATAAAAATGTATTAAAACAATATATTTTTAAAAAAATAAATAAATAATATTTATTTATAATAAATATTTAAAAAATATGTTTAAAACAAAATTTATTTAAAAAAAAATAAATTGTTTAAATACTTTTACGAATTAAAATACTTATTAAATTATTTTTTTTACATAAAAATTTATAAAAATGATTTCGCAGAGTGCCTTAAATGAAGTATTATAATAAAAAAAAAAAGAAATTTACAAGAGTTGACATGCGATGTCATCATCATACAAGTAACAAATTATACAAGCACCTGTTTTAATAATTAATCTAATTTAAAATAAACTCATAACATTTTTACAAGTGAAAAGTATTTTGTTATTTTTATTAACATTTTTCAAAAGGAAAATAATTATATAATATTAATTTGCAAAAATTATTACTTTAAAATTTATCCTCTCCAAAAAAAAGAAAAGAAAAGAATTCATACTAAATATTTTTTATGAAAAAGGGGAAGTTCCGTCAGACTTCAAAAAAGTGTTATAGTCATGATACCAAAGAAAGCAGGGGCAGATAAATGTGAAGAATATAGAACAATTAGTTTAACTAGTCATGCATCAAAAATCTTAACTAGAATTCTATACAGAAGAATTGAGAGGAGAGTGGAAGAAGTGTTAGGAGAAGACCAATTTGGTTTCAGGAAAAGTATAGGAACAAGGGAAGAAATTTTAGGCCTCAGATTAATAGTAGAGGAAAATTAAAGAAAAACAAACCAACATACTTGGCATTGATACACCTAGAAAAGGCATTCGATAACGTAGACTGGAATAAAATGTTCAGCATTTTAAAAAAATTAGGGTTCAAATACAGAGATAGAAAAACGATTGCTAACATTTACAGGAACCAAACAGCAATGGTAATAATTGAAGAACATAAGAAAGAAGCCGTAATAAGAAAGGGAGTCTGACATGGATGTTCCCTATCTCTGTTACTTTTTAATCTTTACATAGAACTAGCAGTTCTGATGATGATGTTAAAGAACAATTTAGATTCGGAGTAACAGTACAAGGTGAAAAGATAAAGATGCTACGATTTGCTGATGATATAGTAATTCTAGCCGAGAGTAAAAAGGATTTAGAAGAAACAATGAATGGCATAGATGAAGTCCTTACTACTACATTAAAATTCACAATAATTTAGCTTACATTTTAGTCATAAATTAGTTTTAAAAACGAGTTAAAAAAGCTATCAAAGAATAATATAAATTTTCCAGTTTCAACTTCAACAGATTACTAATTAAAAGGAAAATAAAATAAAATAAAATATTAAAGTACGTAGAATACAAGTAAAAAATTAAGTAAAAAAGAATTAATCTACCTAAATAAAATGTTAGGTTACGAAAGTCATATGTCCGTATCGTCTCATCCCCTTAAGCAATTACAACAAAAATTAAACAGCATCAATGATGTATATTCAAAAATCATTGTATAAAATTTCATAAAAGTCAGTTAATCCAGTCTTAAGATATCAAGTAAAACTATGAAAAGCAATAAATAGGCTTATTATTTCCTACTCCTGCATGAAATCGCCCAAACACATTAATAAACTGAGACAGAAATGAAATGGAATCATTTAATTAATACAGCACTGTGACTTTTTGAGTTTAGAAACAACAAAAAAATCTTCATAAAGAGATTCGAATAAAACCAATCACCATTAGAAATTATATTCCAAAGAAAAAAAGAGAAAAACGTATTTTTCCCCACAGGGAGCCCATTATTGTTAAACAGAAATTAATTTAATATTATTTTATTTAACGTAAATTATTTTTGTAATATTATTCATTTGATTGATTCGAATCATTCAGTTCAAACCCAGCTAGCACAGTGATAGAGGTGCACAGTACACAGTTCATTAATTCAATTCATAAAAGTTTGTGCTTCAACTGGCAAATCTCAATCACTATATATATATATATATATATATATATATATTTATTTTTTTTTTTTTATATAGCCTATGAAACTCCCTGTAACATAAGGATTCCGATGCAGGGACATACATCTAAATTACTTCAGCCACTGAGCTGTTACGCGGAAACAAACATACATACATACAGTCCAATACATTGCAAATCCAAATACACTCCAGTCTTTTTTGGGACAGTTGTGTAAACATAAAAAACGAACAATTTCAGATGTCATTAAAAAAATTATTTAAGTATATATTTATGAACATGTAAATGGGTACAGAGAATAAGGTTTTTAAAAATGTTTAATTAATATTATTAAAAAAGAACTTAACTACAGGAGTAATATTCTTCTGGTAAAACAAAATTGTTTAATTGTATTTTAAATAAATCCTTAAAAAGATTTTTTAAAATGGTTTGGTTATTTATTAAAAATGACATCGAGAGTATAAGAGCCACTTCTGATAAGTCAAAGTATTCTGTTGAGTTATATAAAAACAATTCTGTTGTCTGATTTGATAAAGGAATAATATTTTAATGTTTGTAAGAATAAGAAACTAATTATTTTAACAATGATTGCACATTCAGAAATATAAACAAATCGATAAATTAAATTTTGAATTTTTAAAATATTCTGTCATGTGTCATTTCGTATAAATTTATTTGCATCACGCCAGGTATTTACTTCTCCAAAGATAACTATGAAATTATTACAGAAATTGATTATAGAGAGAATCGAATATATAAACTAGTTTTAAATGGTGTATTTATATTATTCAAAAATCTATCTTTAAAAAATTTTTACGTAACATTTTAACGAGTAACAGGATAATATTTCACAAATTTTGTAACAATACAAATCTTTACATTTGATTTCTTTATTGGACAAATTATATTTCAGAGGAAAAAACACAGCTGCCAATAAAAAAAACCGGAAAGAAAGTAGTTAAACAATTGAAGTTTAAATAATATATCTGACCCACCGGGTTGGTCTAGTGGTGAATGCGTCTTCCCAAATCAGCTGATTTGGAAGCCAAGAGTTCCAGCGTTCAAGTCCTAGTAAAGCCAGTTATTTTTACATGGATTTGAATGCTAGATCGTGCAAACCGGTGTTCTTTGGCAGTTGGGTTTCACTTAACCACACATCTCAGGATTGGTCGAACTGAGAATGTACAAGACTACACTTCATTTACACTCATACATATCATCCTCATTCATCCTCTGAAGTATTATCTAAACGATAGTTACCAGAGGCTAAACAGGAAAACGAAAGAAATAATATATCTGATACTTCTTTGTTTATTCATTTTAAAATAAATTGTAGCATGATTTTGGATGAACAATCTGGATGTTTTAAATGATTCAAATTTTAGAATTTGTTTATATTATCTCTTGTAATAATGGGGTAAAAATTTCTAAAATGTTACAATAGTTTAAAAAATAGAATACATAGAATCCTAACAAATTATTCAACAAAAAAGGTGTAGCTGGCCTCTATTTGGTTTTTATATAATATAAAAAATGTAATCTATACTTATTATTAAGAATAATTATTATTATTATTATATCTTCTGCTAAGAACACTAAGATTTCTACGTTGAGTACTGTTTTCCTTCCTTAGCTTTATTCGTTATTATATGTTGATGCGTTTCGGAATAACTACATTGCCAAAACTTATTTTACTATAAGTTTACTATAACCTACTTAAGTGTTAATAACTTTTTGTAATTATCATTACAATAAGTTTTTGTACTTATCAGTATAACAAGTTTTGACAATGTAGTTATACCGAAACATATCAACATATAATAAAAGAATGACGCTCAGTTAAGTAAGCAGTACTCAAAATGGAAAATTTAACCTATAATCAAGAAATTTCACGTAGCAGTTTTTTGTATAATTTATTCTATTAATAAAAAAATAAATAAAAAAGATAGACGAGTGATGGTGATATATTGAGGATGCTACATGTTAAAGGTGAGAATTAATAAAAATGTTTGTGGTCATGCCTACTTTTTGGTTTATCAAAAATGTAATAAATCAGAAATATGAATTTAAGAACAACTAGATTTCTGTTTCAAATAAATACCAACCCTTAAAAATTAATATATTTTTATTAATATAAATTAGTTGAACTTAATCATAAAATTATTTATGTTTAATAAACTCTCTATCTCAAAAAATTTTCTAACCCATAATAATATTATTATCAACTTGAAACTTAATTTTTTTTCTAAATATGTTATTATTTGAATGGAAATATTTTTCTTTCAATCATTACAACAGAGTTAAAAGGTGAATATTTAATTTCATTTTTAAATTAATTTTCTATTAAAATAGGAGACATGTATCATCATTTGAGATTATATTTAACTTTATTTTACTAGTATTTTATCACAGAATTGAGTTTCTGTTAATTAGTATACACTTAAAATAGTTTAACAAAAAAAAAAAATCCTAAAACTATTTAAATTGTTTTTGTTTTGATAAGAAAATGTGTAAAGAAAGATAGTAATGAATAATAATAGTTATCACAAAGGTAATAATAATTTCCAATTTTAATCATTATAAATAGCTGAATAATGACAAAATTAACAATTTATATATTTACTGCCAATAAAAAAATATGAATTATTTTTAATTTGTAATTACTATTTTTAGGAGTAATTTTTTTTTACTATGATTTCAATTTTTTTAATTAAAATGATATACAATCACCTAAAAATGTATTTATTTAATTGAATATTGCCGAATTTTTTTTCTAACAAAGTAGATTCATAATATTTAGAAATATCATTACAAATAAAATAACAGATATTTATACGTAAATAAGTTAAGCAAACGGTAAATAAGAATATAATTTTTATAACAACAAAAACAGTAATTAACAGAATTGAATTTTAAAATAATAAAATAATAACTTTAAGTTATACTTTTCGTTAAGAGATCTCTGCCAGAAAACGAATTTTTCTAAACCAGAGGGTGAAACGATGTATTGATGTTCCAACATTAATTACCACAAAAAAAAACCATCAATGAAAAATAAAATAATATAGTAAGTGAATTTAATATATTATTAAATATTAAACTAGAGATTGATTTACAATTGAAATTAATTAAAAACATACATAAACAAGAAAAGGATGTAACTGACAGGTATCACATGCCAAAATAAAATGTCAAACACTCAAAAATACGAAGGTATGGCCTAGATTTCAACGAGATATAAACTCTGCATCAAATAAATCATTAACAAATTACAAATTATTATAATTAAATAGATATAATAATTTTTTTTATTAAATTTAACCTATAATCAAACTTACCAGACAGACTTAATAGTTATTTATCTAATTTTATAGTAACTACTAATGACACTCATTTATGTTTTTTCTTATAAATCAGTAAATAAGAGCTGAATTATCTTATTAATTAATAGAATGAAAATAGTAATTTAATTCACTAAAACGATGATCCGAAAAAGCATAACAAGTGATTATTACTGTTACGGAACCGCAATATAAATCCACACACACATTCACACTGACTAATACACTACAGCCATCGGATAGCCATCTTGTTATTTTGATAACGACCTTGCAGACGAATCTTTGTTATGAAACCACAAACACAATCTTTAGGAAAATTTTTAAACTAATTTCTTTAAATGATGTAAACAGTATTTTGTTAGGTTGTATAATTAAACAAATAATTTACATTTTGAATAAATATTATTTCATAATTTTTTTAAATTAATTTTCTGCGATTTATGATTGGTCTACATTGTTTCGTATTATATCATAAATTTTTATCTTATCATTTAATAATTTTGCACTTCAAATTTTAATTTCATAAAAGCCTCATCATGAAATCGTTATTATCCTATACTTAGATTTTTAACTAATTTTCTTCAAAATCTAATCTAAAATTAGAAAGCAACATGAATTAACTACATCTTTGCCTAAAACTTTCTAATATAGAGTACGGCTTTCATTATTGTTTAATCTTATCATAGCTAGTTCGTTATATATATTTTAAGAATAGCTCTTCTTTTTCTTGGATGGATAAATTTATAAATCATGATAAAAATTTATTTTGTTCATAAAACCAAATTTGTATTTTCCATATTCACATATTAATAGAAGAAATAAATATTATGCAGGGTTGTCTACAAATCTATAATTTGTCTTACTTCTACCAAAAATACTGCTAACCAATTCTCCTTCAGATTTTCTGTTTATTTTTAAACCACTTTTTTATGGTAATTTCTTGATCTACCTTTATGAATTGTTCAAAACTTAAGTTAATATTACTAACATGAATCTGTCTTTATTTTTTCTAATCTATTTTATTTTATTAAAAAAAAATTAAATATTTATCATGTCTAAAATATGTTCAGTAGCCATATCTACTAGTGGATTTATTATTTGATTTTAGCACTTTTGCATGATTATAATATATATATTATTGAATACATTGAACAGAATAATAAAATAGCATAAAACTTTTAAATGACTAAATTGACTGATTTTCAGATTAATCAAACTTTAGATGTTAATTCTTATGAGTATCACTTCTAAATGCAACTGATACATCACTATACATGATTAGCATAATATCCAAATAAAAAAAAATATATATTATTTAAAACGTTATTATAAGAACATATAAATATATGAAAATTAATAAAAATTTGAATTTATTACACATAAGAAAATCAATTAGTTAGAAATCATTCCAATTACTTTGTTGGCCAAAAAATAGTAATGTCCTGCAAAATTTGCAGACAAATTTTTTTCCTTGTACATTACGAGCTAGAAGTGGTAGGGATAATGACATTTTAAAGACTGATACAGTATTCATAACATGAAATTTCAGAACATAAAATTTAATTACAGAATTATTAAATAATAAATAATATAAAATAAAAGTGAAGTAAATCAATAAAAAAATGTACAACCTAGAAGTGTTGGTCATAAAAACAATAACTCCAAACCATAACTTCCAAAGGTGATTCTGTACTAATTATTGGCTCCTTATCATTGGTTTTTTGGTTTATCCCTGTGTTACCAAACTTTAAAATATTAGGAAACCCCTTATGAATATAATATTCATTCAGTGTTCTGCCATTAGGGCAGGTCCTGTCATGGCAACTGCTCTCCACCTTGTTCTATCCTTTGCTAACCTCTTTTTTTCCCACAAATTCTCTCTTTTCCATAATCCCATCCATTATTTGAAATCTTTTACTTCCTCTAATGTTTCTTCCATTCACCACACCTTCTATCACATCCACTGATAAATAAAGGAAGATTCAAAGAAACGTGAAATTTTAGAAATTAAATAACATTAATGAACAATTTAAAAAAAAAAAGAATTTTATTTCATGTAATTGTACAAATGTTGCCATTTTAGGATACATACATTTTAGTTTATTTTTTAAAGATGACATCTTGCACGTGACCTCTTCTTCTACGTAAACACTCATGAAGTCTCTTCGTTAAATTGTTCGTGGTTTGACGTAACATTTCGACTGGAATTTCCACAATTGCTTCTCGGATCTTTGCCTTCAGTTCTTCCGTTGTAGCAGGTGGAACACTGCTTTTAAGGTAACCCCACAAAAAGTAATGGCAAGCTGAGAGATCGGGCGATCTGGGAGGCCATCTAATGTCACCGTTTCGTGAAATGACACGTTGTCCAAACAATCGGCGTACAGCTGCCATCGATATTCGTGCAGTATGTGACGTTGCTCCGTCTTGTTGAAACCAGGTTGTGTTAAGAATCGGTGGAAATCTCTTTTGTTGTTCCACAATAAAGGTTTCAAGCACGGCTACGTAACGAGCCGACGTCACTGTAGTCGCAAGACCGTTGTTATCCTCAAAAAAATAAGGGCCTATAACACCGTAAGATGACATAGCACACCACACGGTCACTTTCTGGCTGTGCAACGGACGCCGGTGTAACTGCGTAGGATTTTCTTGTGCCCGGTATCTGGAATTTTGCTTGTTAACAAATTCACTGAGGTGGAAATGCGCTTCGTCTGACATCCACAGTTCGTGAACAAACTCTTCGTTATCGTTTATCTTATGAAAAATTACATTCAAGAATTGTACTCGCACAACTGTATCGTTCGGTTTCAGTTCCTGGACGATCTGCAACTTGTACGGATGGTATTGCAAGTCCTTCACTAACATTCTTCGAACACTTGAACTATGCAGATGTAAAGATGCTGAGAGACGACGGATTGACCGATGTGGACTTCGTGCGACAGCATCTTGTAAAGCTTGAACGTTTTGTGGTGTACGGACGGTTCGCTCACGGCCTAGAGGTTTCTTTTTCATTGCCGAACCGGTTTCCTCAAAATTAGATATCCATGTTTTAATTGCACGTGCTGATGGAACACGGTCGTGCCGTCCCGGATTAAAATGACGGCGAAATTCTCTACGCGCTCCCTCCACACTGTCATTGTTTTTGTAAAACGATTTGATAGCAAATGCACGTTGCGCACCACTCCAAGGATCCATGACAACTAAATAACAGGTTAGGTTAGAGAGGCTGGCGCCACTTATCAAGTGGAACCAATCGCCCACGGCTACTAACACAATTTTCAAAATTTCCCGTTTCTTTGAATCACTCTGTATATGAAAATTAATAAAAATTTGAATTTATTACACATAAGAAAATCAATTAGTTAGAAATCATCCCAATTACTTTGTTGGCCAAAAAATTGTAATGTCCTGCAAAATTTGCAGACAAATTTTTTTCCTTGTACATTACGAGCTAGGAGTGGTGGGATAATGACATTTTAAAGACTGATACAATATTCATAACATGAAATTTAATTACAGAATTATTAAATAATAAACAATATAAAATAAAAGTGAAGTAAGTCAATCAAAAAATGTACAACCTAAAAGTGCTGGTCATATAAACAATAACTCCAAACTTTAACTTCCAAAGGTGATTCAGTACTAATTATTGGCTCCTTATCATTGGTTTTTTTGTTTTATCCCTGTGTTACCAAACTTTAAAATTTTAGGAAACCCCTTATGAATATAATATTCATTCATAGTGTTCTGCCATTAGGGCAGGTCCTGTCATGGCAACTGCTCTCCACCTTGTTCTATCCTTTGCTAACCTCTTTTTCCACAAATTCTCCCTTTTCCATAATCCCATCCATCATTTGAAATCTTTTACTTCCTCTTCTTTTTCTTCCATTCACCACACCTTCTATCACATCCACTGATAAAGAAGGTATTTTACCTTTTTCTCATACAATGTCCTAGCCAGTTCCTTTTCCTGTATTCAATCATGTTTAGCAATTTCCTGTTTTCTCAAATTCTCCATAATACTTCATTTGTTACACAGTCTTGCCATCTAACATATGTCTTTCTGTGCAACATCTACTTCTCAAAAGCCTCAATTTGTTTTCTGTCTGCTTTTCTTGTCGTCCACATTTCAGCTTAATAAAGCGCTACACTCCAAATAAAACATTTCCTTAATGCTATGTTTAACTTTCCACACATCTCTTGTTCCAACATCTCTTCTAAACTCATACTGTTTTTCCTTAATTCTGCCATCCAGATATTGAATGAAGATGCAAAAAAAGGGATTTTAAAAATTCTTTTAATCGGTATTATTTAAAAATTATTTTGAAAAGTAAAAGAAAATTTTAGTAGAAAAAAAAATCTTGACTAACTGCAAATTCTCATTCTGAAGTAGAGCTCGATGGTAGAAAGTTTTTTTTAATTGATGATGTCTAGTCTGTCATTTATCTATTAAGGCACTTATCCATGTTGATTTATATTTTATGTCAAGTAAAATTAATTCATGAAAAGAATGTATGTAACAAAAAAAAAAAAAAAAGATGGGATCATGACTATATCACTTTCCAGTTGCTTTTGGGTGTCAATCTACTATGTGCTAATGCACAATTTGCTACAGGCTGGAATGTGGGTAGGTTAAATAAGACTGGGCTGGTTGAAATCCTTGGTGCAGAATTCCAGCTTAATTTTCTGAGCATAGTTGCCTCTTCATTAACGAGGGAAGCAGCGGAGTTCTGTGTCGAAGACATAACAAAGTTGGTACTATGTGTGTGATGCATCAATGCCACATAAGCAGAATCCACACGGCCGACAGTTGATGTATTGCTGGTACGAGGAAACAGGTGACCTCAGGAGGAGTTGCCTAAGGCTACAGTGGAGAGCGCAGCATGCCCGGGATAGACCTGAAGCAAACAGCCTAATGGAGGAGTATAAGGGGACAAAAAAGAGACTTGTGAAGGTCATACGTCGAAGGAAGGTTTCTTGCTGGAAGACATTATGTGAAAAGGTCGGCCGTGACCTGTGGGCAATGGCCTATAATGTCGTAATGAAAAAGCTTGGAGCTAAGGGATCAGTTGCTCTGATAGACGCAGGTATGATGCAGCAGATAGGTCATGGGCTATTTCCTGCCAATCCTTCGATAGACTATCGAATTCCTAATGTGAGCACAGAGGAGATACCTCTATTCAGGGAGGAACAAAGAGTGGCAGCTGTGAACACCATGAAAGGAAGGCTCTGGGACTGGATGAGGTTCCTGTAGAGGTTCTATAAATAATCATGCATTTCCAAGGCTTGCTCCTTGACATGTTTAATGATTGCCTCGTTTTGGGTGTCTTTTCTAAGAGCTGGTAAACTGCTAGACTGGTACTGCTTAGCAAGGGTAGGGGCCTACAGAATAGTCCATTATTGTACAAACCTCTGTGTATGTTGAAAACTATGGGTAAACTAATTGAAAAGTTATTAAAACCATGCGGTTGGGTCAAGCTATTTGCGAAGCTGGAGATCTCTCAGAGAAACAGCATGGATTCCGAGCAGAACCCTCTATTGCAGGAGCTGTTACAGAAGTGGTGGATGCTGTAAATCAGACGGATTTGGCGTGTCATAGGACAAGACCACTAGTCTGCTGGTGACACTAGATGTAAAACCCGCCTTTAATTCTGCTCGATGGGCAGATATGTTATCGGCTCTTGAACATACCTTTAGAATTCCTGTATCCTTGCTCATGATTATCCAGGACTATCTTCATAGTAGAAGACTGGAGTATGCTACAGATGAGGGCAAGAAGGTGAAAATCATTACTTCGGGAACGGCGCAGGGTTCTGTGCTTGGAACAGACCTTTGGAATGCAACGTGCGGCAGGTTGCTGCATATCTAAATGCTGAATGAGGTGATGCTAGTTGGCTATGCTGATGATGCCATTGTGATCACAGCAAGTGATCCCAACTTAATGCAGGTCAAGCCCAATGTAGTTATGAGTCACGTTCAATGGTGGATGCAGAGTCATGGACTAAATCTAGCCATCTCTAAAACCAATATTGTTATGCTTATATGGCGGAGGATACCCACCATTGTTCTTATCAGAGTGGTAATGGAGCTGATAGAAACCCAAAGAGCTGTCCGATATCTGGGTAGAGTCTTGACATGAAACTCACATTCTGGAATCATATTTCGATGGTATGTGAAAAGGCTTCCCAAGTGACCACATCTCTCAGCTGACGTATGGGAAATATTGGGGAGGACCTAGGTTGGGTAAAAGAAGGCTATTCATCGGGGTCACAGAGTCTATTTTGTTGCATGGAGCAGAAGTTTGGGCAGATTCCTTGAAGCAAAGGAGGAAATATAGGGTCTCTATTATAATGGCCTCTATTCAGTTGCAAGGGGCATTGCGGATGGCAAAATTATATCCCACTGTCTCCGAAGCAACTGTGTTGGTAATTGCCAGGGTAGTACCTAGTGATTTATTGGCACAAGAGCAGAGAACCATTTATGAGGCTAGCCATGAATTTGGGTCGTGCAGAAGTTGTGACATGAGCCCGACTAGAAACTATGCGTGGCAGCAAAGATGGAATGCTTTTGTGGACCCATTGGCTTGGAGAGTTACTACTATGATTGAACTATGTGCACGGTGAGGTAAGCTTTTACCTCACACAATTCTTGTCTGGGCATGGGTATTTTTGGTGGTACCTTAATCGCATGGGGAAGGTATGGATACCCAATTGCTTGTTCTACAAGAATTACATCGGTGATGTGGAGCATACATTCTTTATCAGCAGCCAGTTCAATGATGATTATAGGAACCTCCTGGAAGCTTGAGTTGGTCCTATTCCTGATACAGCTTTAAAAGTGCTGCTACAGAGTGAGGACAACTGGATAGCTGTTAGTAGGTACATAGAATCATCACTATACCGCAAGAAAGCCGAAGGATATCTGAGTAACTAGGATCCAGGAAAGAAATGAAGCAGTAGCAGTAGAGAAATCTAAATGGTTTAGTAACCATCTCCCAAACTGATGTAATGCTTGCGCGGTCCCAGTTTGGGGAAAAGTTGCCACCGAACTGTGTGTGCTTCGCAAGAAGTTTTCCCACTATTTAAAAAAAAAAAATAATAAATTTATGTTGTACCAATAATTTTATATTATACAAAACTTTTGTATTTTTTATAGTGTAATAATTTTTTGTATTGCTGTATTCGTTTGTGTACCATCAGTGGTATATGTACCACAGTTTGAGAACCCTTGGTCTACACAGTTCATTATTATGGGCACCAAACAATGAACTTATTTGTTTGTTATTTGTATTAGTTTTTGTTTCCTGTAAACTTTTGAGGCATCCCAAAGAGATCAAATTATTCTTTTGATGGGAATATACACAGCAAAACAAATATTTACTAATGATGACAAGTTTAGAGTTTTATTAAGACACTTCAAAGCAATGACATTTATACAAATTAAACTTAACACTCCTTCCAGTGATTTTTTAGAAGGATCTATGGGAAATAACTCATCAAATATCTTCTTGTCTGTTGAAATTTATCCTTATTCTACATTTTTAAATTTATAAAATGCTACAGTCCAAGACATTTCAGGAGTTGTGAAACCATAAGTTTATAAGAAATGCAATTAATTGAATTATCTATCAATTATATATTCTTGTTTATTATTGTTATTTGTAAGTAACCTATCAATGATTATTAAAAAGCCAAAGAGTAGAGCAAAAAGATTGAGGGTTAATTAAAGAATTGTGTAGTATGACTACACAAGAAGAATAAAAAAAGGGTGCTGCATATCTCTAACCTTGTCTGACAAATATGTTGAAATTATGTTCAAACAATTTTTAGAAAAAGATAAAGGGGTTTGCGTAGGAAGAAGTAATTTTTTTTTTAAATTTATCTTTTCAATAGCTTATACATCAACATTTTAAATTGTCTATTCTTTTATTTTTTGATGACATCTTTACTAGTTTTTGTCTGGAAATTCTAACTGGAAGAAGGATTATTTTACCAAAAAGAATATTATTACATTTATAAAAAGCAAAGAAGAATTATGGGTATACATTTTTACTGAAAGAATGTGATAGCGAAAAATTTCGGTTTTCAGATTTCAATGGAAATACCCATTATGACCATCCTTGAATCCATTTTGACTAGTTTCAGCATGACATTTGTACATATGTATGTATCTCGCATAACTCAAAAACAATTAACTGTAGGATGTTCAAATTTTGGATTTAGGACTGTTGTGTACACATCTAGTTGTGCACCTCCCCTTTTCATTACAATCGACTGAACCAAAAGTGTCCAAAGAAGCCCAAAATCCCCCAAAAATTGGATTTTTGACTTTTTCTTAACTGTAGTAATAAACCCTCATTGAGAGATTTTCAATGATATACATTCGTGGTACTTATTTTCATTGGTTCCAGAGTTATAGGCCAGTAACATTTTAATTAATGAAATATTTGGATCTTACAAGGGGAAAGCACATCAACGAGAATCTAACTTTATTCCCTTTTTTCTTTTTTTTTAACTTTTTTTTAATTTAAATATATTCATTTATTAATTATAATTAACATGTGATAGTAAAAAATGTTTCACAATAAAAAATAATTAAAAAACAAAACAATGTAATAAAAAATATATGTAATTTAATAGGCTTACAAGGTAGTCATGTGGTGTCTACATCAGAATTTTATCATAAATTATTTGTTTATTTTTCACATTTATTTTTTTTAAATAAATTAATTAACTTTTTTTGTGAAAAATTCCAGATGTATGTTTGTTGGCCTGCTTTTTGGATGGTTATGGGGCTGATTTGGATGAGATTTGACATGATGATTTCTGTTTATAGGGCATTGGTGTTATTGAATTTTGGTAACACTCAGTTAAGGGGGCAGGGAGATACCTTACGAAAAAAATTGATTAAAAGGATTGGTAAAATTTTCATATAATTTAATTCCCCTTAGGTAGCTAAGATAATTTCTAAAGGTTTCTGGTGTTATTCAAATCCCCATAAAGATTTACGGGACAAAAAACCCTTTTTTGTTGTTCCTGGACTCAAAATCATAGTCTTGTATTAATAAGATAATTCCATTACATTAGTGTGTTACTTTTGTTGTATATTCAGGAAGTTTTATTTAGGAATGGATGATAATAAGGACAAACCAATTTTTATTACTTGTTTTATGATGACCTCTGTAGATGGGTCATTTGACAGAGAATCAAGGGAGCAGGAAGACCATGAGTTTTGTATCTCAAAATTTTACTCAAAGAATAGAATAACTTATTGCTGTCATTTTTTTCCACTCTTAAACATCAATATTAATGAATGTTTAATTAATTTTCTTGATTGTTATTAGGATTTCTATTTTTTTATATTTGTGAGTTACCATTGTACTTAGTAATCATTTGCAATCATTGTTTAATAATAATGTCCTTAAAATTCATTCTACTGGAACCTAAGTTCTATATTTTCTTTCAATAAACAGATTTCTAGATTTTTTCTTTTCAGCTCCATATTGGCCTAGTCATTTGTTTTCTCAATGAAATGCATTTTTTGAGATTAACTTCTTGCTTTATTAAAACTTTTTTCCCTCTTTGTTTATTTTTCTGTAAAATATAATTCAGTGAATTAAAATTTATTTATTATAATTGGATTTACATTTGAGTAGAGAAAATACAATAATGTTTATATTTTACATTTAAAATAAATAAATATAATTTACAGTGTATGATAATGCACATTTACATTGAAAGTTATTTACTTTAGCCAGCTGTGTAAATACAGTTTGGAAAATTATGGGGTGCTACATCTTAACGTTTATGATTGCTTATTCATTACGTATTGCATTTTAATAGAGATTTAACTTATTTTTAAAGGAAACCAGTAAGAAAACAAAATTCAAGTGATTTTATAATTTTTTTTTGTTTTACGAATAAGTTAAAAAAACTGAGTTGGACTTGTTATTGAGAAAATCGAATCGGTTTAAATTGTATTAAAATATTTTACGATCTATTTATTTTGCGTCATACAGTTTTATTAAACTTTACAGAAATTAATCTTTATTGTGCATATTCCATCACAAATTACCATAACATAACTATCTCAGACAAGATTAAAACATTGAATAGAACACTTAGGCAACCTTCAGTTGTTATGTCAATATAAACTGAACAAAAAACTTTGGTTATTACTGCGCATGTTGATGTAGAACATTCATGTCTAAGTTTATAGAGTAATCCTAATTACTAAAGAAGAGTTTTACGTCATAGTTGCTGTAGCTGATAAAACACGGATCTTCCATTATACTAATTCATAACTAGTTCATTTTAAAATAATATAGGGGCGCTGTACACAGTCACCTGTCAGATGGTTCGTTACTGAAACCCACTGCTTATACATCGCATTCCAGTGAATGACAGATGAGTGAATCATGCGTTGTATTATATTAATTATATGTATCTTTAATATTTTTAATTATTAAAATATTTTGTGTAATTATGTTACGTAATTGAATATTACTGAAATTGTATCTGTATTTATTAGAATGCAGCCGATAATAGAACTGCAAGAATGCTTACAGGATTCTCCGAAATTCAGGTTAGTTTCTTAATTTTTTTGTTTTAATTATATGTTTTTGTTAGATTTAAGGATATCTTATGGGTGTGACAAGTTTTTTGCGGTTGAATAATACAATTAGAATGTTTGAATGTGGCTTTATTTTATGATTTTTGGCATTGTAATCTTGGTTTTTACTTCAAAATATGGAGTTTGAAATTATTATTAGAAAGTGTATCGGAAATAAAAAAAAGTTCATTTTTCTGAACGCTGGATACGAATATTTTTTTTAATAAATGTTAATATGTTGGTTTTATAAATGACTATGACAAAGTTCTTAATACATTTTTTGACAGTAATATATTTTTAATAACCTTAACGTAGGCTGTATACGTCTTTAACGCAATATTTTCCTCATTTTAATATGTACATTCCTGTTAAATTGTTTTTTCCAATAAATTATTTTAAAAATAATTTGTACAGTATTGAAAAAGTGTTAATATTTTTCGTGTACTAGAAATAATTAAAAATATATATATATGCTTCTCTAAAGTTATTATCATTTGAAAGGACAAATTGAACCAAATTTAAGTATAACCATTTTAATAAGTTATTTCAAAATGTTTTTATTTTTCATTACTTAATTTGTGAATTATTTCTTTATTTATTCTTATTATGGTGTATTTTCAATTTTGGTTTCTTTTTTAAATTTATTTTCTGTGAGGCTTTTCAGTAGCCACTGAAAACCCTCACTATTTGTCAATGCTAGATACATTTTATAATGTTGAGTTACATGTATTGTTTAGGTGACAGGCATGTTGTTCACTGTTAATCATTTTATTAAAAGCAGATATTTTAAATGAGATTGGCTGGTTTGAGGTGTCAGTGATAGTCATTGTCTGTTTTTTTTCTTTATTTTGAAAGTGTGTTTTGTTAATTGCCTTTTGAAATTGTGAGGTCAAAGAAATTGATTTGTTTATTGTATGTTCAGCATTAATGTTTAATTTGTATTGTATTTCATTTATGTACATTGATAATTATTCTCATTGTTATATGGTAATACTCACAAAATTAAAAAAAAAATTATATACATTTTGGGCCCAAGAACCAAGCAACAAAACATCATGAACAGAATACGCAAACAAATATACAGTTATACTTAAAAGCCCTCCAGAGTTTACCATTACATAAAAAAAGATCAGATCTTAACACTTGTGATAATTATGAAATGTATAAGCATTATAGTGACTATGTAAATGCAACAAAACAATATTCTGTTATGAAAACCTGTACAGAAGTTTTTTTTTTTTACATATCCTTTTTGCTCAATAATATTTTGATTGTATTTATACTTAGTCAACAATTGAAGGAGACTTAATTTCAACTCCTCAGTTATGAGAACACCAAACAGTAATTAATTTAATAAATTACAATCAGATGAATGGATTAATTTTAAACCAAATAGTAAGTTCTTTGAATGTTTTGTGACATGACTGCCTCATTAATCTTATTTAAATTTCTTAGAATGCTATATATAGTTATTGATCTTGTATAAACCATCAGTAATGCAAATGTTATTAAGAATAATGTTGTTTAAATTCTATTTCCATAACACAATTTTAATAGGAGGTATAAATTTTTGTTTATTTTTATAAAATTAAAAAAAAAATCAATATTTAAAAGTTTATTTTTAGTAGTTATTTTATTTAATTTTATTTTTACATTCCCTGCTGTATGGTTATTATATATAGCTATACACTTTACGAACAAGAGAAGTTTTATAAATCGGGTCAAATTTTGCATATCAGGGGTCTTTCTTGATGTTCCGTCACCCCTCTAACAAAAAAATACAATTTTAATATTGAAAATATTGGAAGAATGTGTGTATGTTCCCTTCTTTTGCTTCTAATTTCCAAATTAGTTGGATTAATTTAGATGAGATTTGGCATGATGTTTTCTATTTATGAAGCACTGATGTCATTTATATTTGCTTATGATAAATGACGGAAGTAGGGAGATACGGATCTTGCAGGTCCTGTATCTGAAATTTTTGTATAATTTAATGTCTTATAAGAAACATTTCTACATTATGTTTGATCATAATACCCATAAATGGAGGGAAACCATTTTTTGTGTGTCTGGTCTCAAAGTTACACTCTTGCACTAATTAAATGATTTCATTAGAGTTGTATGCCTTTTTTGGTTTTATATTTTGTAATTTCTATCTGAAGTTAGGGCTGATCATCAAATTTTATTTGCTTTGTTTTTTCATTTATTGTTTTGCTTGATATCTTCAGACTTTATTAACTGATTTTATAAATTTTTGTTCTATAACTTCTGAATACAGTCATTTATACCATTTAGTTTGGTTACATTTGGTCGAGGGAGTGGGGGAATATAATCACCATGAGTTTTATTCTTCAGAACATTACTCATAGAATAGAATAATTTATTTTGTAATTCTTTACTTGTATTCTTACATTCTTTAGATGATCGACTTAATTTACCTCTTATATAATAGCCAGAGTTGCAAAATATTTTTCTTTGCAGGAAATGTAAAACAATTCTTTGCCGTCTTTTTTTCACATTTTATATTACAAAAATTGTATATAATTATTTTTAATGACATTTACAATCAAAATTAGTTAAATGCTTACAACTCTAATTAATTTATTTGAAATAAATATAAATAACAAAAATGTTAATAAAAATGAAATTCTTCATTAAAAAAATGCAGGTTAATAAATTTTTCTTTTATTACACATTTCAAGTTAATATTTGTATACGCATAAGTTTCTCTTCTTTCTTGATTCATTACTACTTTATAAGTTTTATTTTTGAGATGAAAATAATAAATTTAAAAAAAATAGAGGACATAGGTTTTTTAATTTGTAATTGCTGAATTTCTAGATATCTGTTAACAATAAAACATTATATTAGCTGTCAATAAATTCAGTAGTATTGTATTTACTAGCCTGTTTTCATTTTGTTTCATTTACTGCCTGAGGTGACATGTTTATTTAGTAATTATTGTAAGTAAACTCCCTTAGTCTGCATTGAGAATAGTATTCTAATAAAATTTAATGAGTTAGTTTTTTCTAATAAAATTTAATGAGTTAGTTTTTTCTAATAATTAGCCTTAACATATCAAGCACTTGTTAATATGATTCATACGGATTTCATTTACATAGTCTTTTATGATTAATTCTGTATCAGTAATATGACTTAATTAACTATAAAATAAATATCATTATTATAAT
The DNA here is from genome assembly GCF_047948215.1 of Lycorma delicatula. Lineage (NCBI taxonomy): Eukaryota > Metazoa > Arthropoda > Insecta > Hemiptera > Fulgoridae > Lycorma > Lycorma delicatula. The sequence goes on from NC_134467.1 coordinate 16,072,400, forward strand.
AATAATAATAATGGAAATAAATTTATCGTATACCATTTAGTTTTGTTTTTAATCCTCAAATTACAATAATTTTTTGTCATAATAGTTCATTTTCCTGCTAAGCAGTAATTTGTCAGGGGCTAAGCACTTGGTAGCCAGGATTCCATAACCTTCCCAGCGGATCCAGGAAAAGCTTTTTTTAAAGATACCAAAGCCATTCTGATTTCTCTTTAGTTTTTGAAAAAAAGTATTTTTTTTTTAAAGAAAACTGTATACACTGATGTATATAAAATTGTTGATCTGTAATCTTCCATATGTATAAATGTTCTGATAACCTAATTAATACATTCATTCTTTCTTATTTCCATAAGAGAACAATTTCAAGATGGAAATCTTAAAAAAAAACCTGTGAGTGAAGTTATTTTTTCCTTATTACGTATTCTTTGTGAGTAGATCCTAGCTTCTTATCAACCCCGTTTCTCCATTTCTTTCCTGTTTTTCCCACTTTGTGTATGGATATAGGTCAAATCCTTACCCCTTTGTTGTCATTAAGGAAGTGATAAATCACTTTATAAATAAGTAAATAATTGTTTTGCGAGGACAAAATGAATCTTGCATACTACAGTGTTTATATATATAAATTGTTGTATAAATGGTTTTTAGTTTTATACTGTAATAATTAGTTTTGTTTAAAAGTTAAATATTTGTTATAATTGGCTTTGTTTAAAAGTTAAATATTTGCATAATGTTTATTAGTGTACTTAAGAATGGAATTTTTTTTGTTGAATAAAAGCAATTTGTTTGTCAAAAAGATAACATATAAAATAAATATACACATTTTTTTAAACCAATTAATTTTAGTTGTTTATAATTACATTTTTTGATGTTGTTTCAGAGCGGTTTTGGAGGAACAAGAATCTCAAATAGACTTATTAGAACAAAAATTAGAGAAGGTATGCTATTGCATTTTTTAGAAATTTTAAAATACTTTAAATTATAGTTGACTTTTGATAAGGGAAAAAAAATTTGATTAAATTTTATTATTTGGTTTAGTAAAAAGTTAATATCCTGTAACCACTGAGATGGAAAAGTATGAAATGGTTAACTATGAGATGGAACACTGAAATGAAAAACTACAGCTGCTTTTTTTCCAAGAAAATGTAGCTCCCTGCATTTTCAAATAGCAATGATGGAGGCGCCTTCCTTGGTAAAATATTCCGGAGTCATTCATTTGACTGGTTTGATGCAGCTCTCCAAGATTCCCTATCTAGTGCTAGTCGTTTCATTTCAGTATACCCTCTACATCCTACATCCCTAACAATTTGAGGCGCCATCCTTGGTAAAATATTCCGGAGGTAAACTAGTCCCCCGTTCGGATCTCCGGGTGGGGACTATTAAGGAAGGGGTCACCAGAAAATTAAAAAATAACATTCTACGAGTCGGATGGTGGAATGTTAGAAGTTTAAAAAAGGTTGGTAGGCTAGAAAATTTAAAAAGGGAAATGGATAGGATAAATGTAGATGTAGTAGGAATTAGTGAGGTTCGGTGGGAAGAGGAAGACGACTTTTGGTCAGGTGATTTTAGATTAATTAACTCAGCTTCAAATAATGGGCAGGCAGGAGTACCCTACTCCTGCCTGCCTACTCCTACTTCTTGTTCATTATGACCCTCATAATGAACAAGAAGTTAGGGAAGAGAGTAGAGTATTTCAAAACGCATAGCGATAGAATCATTGTAATAAGGATAAAATCAAAACCTAAACCGACGATTGTTAACATCTATATGCCTACAAGCACCCATGATGATGATGAGGTAGAGTGTGTTTACGAAGAGATTGATGAAGCAATTAAACACGTAAAAGGAGATGAAAATTTAATAATAGTTGGAGATTGGAATGCAAGCATTGGAAAAGGCAAGGAAGGAAATATAGTGGATGAATACGGGCTGGGCAAAAGGAATGAAAGAGGGGACCGACTTATAGAGTTTTGCACGAAGTATAATTTAGTAATTGCCAACACCCAATTTAAAAATCATAATAGAAGAATATACACTTGGAAAAAGCCAGGCGATACTGCAAGGTATCAGATAGATTATATCATAGTTAAGCAAAGATTTAGAAATCAACTTGTTGACTGCAAAACTTACCCTGGAGCAGACATTGATAGCGACCATAATTTGGTGATAATGAAATGTTGATTGGGGTTTAAAAACCTGAAGAAAAGGTGTCAGATGAATCGGTGGAATTTAGAGAAGCTTGAGGAAGAGGAGTTAAAGAAGATTTTTGAGGAGGACATCGCAAGAGGTCTGAGTAAAAAAGATAAGGTAGAAAATGTAGAAGAAGAATGGTAGAATGTTAAAAAGGAAATTCTTAAATCAGCAGAAGCAAACTTAGGCGGAATAAAGAGAACCGGTAGAAAACCTTGGGTTTCAGACGATATATTGCAGCTGATGGATGAACGTAGAAAATATAAGAATGCTAGTGATGAAGAAAGTAAAAGGAACTATCGGCAATTAAGAAATGCTATAAACAGGAAGTGCAAACTGGCGAAAGAAGAGTGGATTAAAGAAAAGTGTTCAGAAGTGGAAAGAGAAATGAACATTGGTAAAATAGACGGAGCATACAGGAAAGTTAAGGAAAATTTTGTGGTACATAAATTAAAATCTAATAATGTGTTAAACAAAGATGGTACACCAATATATAATACGAAAGGTAAAGTCGATAGATGGGTGGAATATATTGAACAGTTATACGGAGGAAATGAATTAGAAAATGGTGTTATAGAGGAAGAAGAGGTAGTTGAGGAGGATGAAATGGGAGAAACAATACTGAGATCTGAATTTAAGAGAGCATTAAAAGATTTAAATGGCAGAAAGGCTCGTGGAATAGACGGAATATCTGTAGAATTACTGCACAGTGCAGGTGAGGAAGCGATTGATAGATTATACAAACTGGTGTGTAATATTTATGAAAAAGGGGAATTTCTGTCAGACTTCAAAAAAAGTGTTATAGTAATGATACCAAAGAAAGCAGGGGCAGATAAATGTGAAGAATACAGAACAATTAGTTATTATATAATTAGAACATGTACAGGAACCAAACAGCAACGGTAATAATTGAAGAACATAAGAAAGGGAGTCCGACAAGGATGTTCCCTATCTCCGTTACTTTTTAATCTTTACATGGAACTAGCATTTAATGATGTTAAAGAACAATTTAGATTCGGAGTAACAGTACAAGGTGAAAAGATAAAGATGCTACGATTTGCCAATGATATAGTAATTCTAGCCGAGAGTAAAAAGGATTTAGAAGAAACAATGAACAACATAGATGAAGTCCTACGCAAGAATTATCGCATGAAAATAAACAAGAACAAAACAAAAGTAATGAGATGTTGTAGAAATAACAAAGATGGACCACTGAATGTGAAAATAGGAGGAGAAAAGATTATGGAGGTAGAAGAATTTTGTTATTTGGGAAGTAGAATTACTAAAGATGGACGAAGCAGGAGCGATATAAAATGCTGAATAGCACAAGCGAAACGAGCCTTCAGTCAGAAATATAATTTGTTTACATCAAAAATTAATTTAAATGTCAGGAAAAGATATTTGAAAGTATATGTTTGGAGTGTCGCTTTATATGGAAGTGAAACTTGGACAATCGGAATATCTGAGAAGAAAAGATTAGAAGCTTTTGAAATGCGGTGCTATAGGAGAATGTTAAAAATCAGACGGGTGGATAAAGTGACAAATGAAGAGGTATTGCGGCAAATAGATGAAGAAAGAAGCATTTGAGAAAATATAGTTAAAAGAAGAGACAGACTTATAGGCCACGTACTAAGGCATCCTGGAATAGTCGCTTTAATATTGGAAGGACAGGTAGAAGGCAAAAATTGTGTAGGCAGGCCACGTTTGGAATATGTAAAACAAATTGTTAGGGATGTAGGATGTAGAGGGTATACTGAAATGAAACGACTAGCACTAGAAAGGGAATCTTGGAGAGCTGCATCAAACCAGTCAAATGACTGAAGACAAAAAAAAAAAAAACCACTGAGATTAATTGATGACATATTTTATATATTTTTATATATAATTTTATTTTATTTATATATTTTTATATTTTAGGTATTAAAGGTTTGCGGAGTAGTTGTCGATACAGGAAAAACATATGTTGCTCAACAAAGTTTATTTGCAAATAGTTTATGGGATTTATCAGTTTGTTTTCGCGATGATCCAGAGACTATGTCTAGATTGAATAAATTAATTCATGCCCTACAAGAAATGAATAAATTTCATACGATGCTTCTTGATCAAGCTTCTAGAACTATTTTAAAGAATCTCACTACATTTTTAAAAGAGTAAGTTCATTTTAAATTAATAAAAATTTTATTTAAGTAGAAATTATGGAAGTTTGAGAAAAAGGTGGATTGTGATACAATCTAAGTCACTGTTAGCAAACCATTATAGTGAAGTTATTTTTCAGTAGAGAAGTGTCATTTTGAGAAATGTTTACATTACGATGTTTATATACCAGTATACCTCTCTTTCCCCTTTCAATCCCTCCCACTCCCACCCAAAAAATAACGGTATGTCACAAAAAATATTATTCACTAAGTATCCCATCTAATTATTTTTGAATAATAATTTTATTTATCAACATCCTCTGGTTGAAACCTTAATTTTAAATTCTTATATTATTTTTTTAAATCCTATTTCCTCAGTAACTACTGATAATGGTAGTTTATCATTTGAAATGGCTGCATATTTAGTTTTTGAGTAATTTTCTTATTTTAAAATTTATTAATACATTTTATATTTCAAATTAATTTTTACGTTGTTGTAATTAATTTTTCGTGATATAACCTTTTTTCCCCTTTTTTTGTAATTTTTCAAAATTTACACCATATATTATACACTGCTCCCAATCTTCAAAGAAACCCTGCCGTGCTTTCGTCAGAGATCTGGGCACACTTATCATCCTACGCCCTTAGGAGGTCGTTATTGCTCATAAAATACCTCCTTTTCTGTCTGTTCTTCTCCTGGGGGAACTGTGGAAAGTGATGTGGAGTGAGGTCAGAACTGTAGGAAGGGTGCTGTAACAGTTTTATTAATTAAATACTTGTAGCAAACTTTGGAGCAGTGTGCTGGAGCTTATAGTGGTGAAGAAGCCACATGTCCATCCTTGAGTTTGGGTGCACCTTCTTGAGAGCTTAGAAAACTTTAGGCATCGCCTTATGATGATCCCGATCACCATATTATCCTTTTTTTTAGTCCTGATGGGCTTTGTTGGAGGTCATCTTTTAAACCCTCTAAACTTGATAACACAGCACAGTCATCAGTTTGGCAGTTTTCAGGATGCCATGATGCAAATGCCTTGGCAGACATGGTCATCAATGTATTTACATAATCTGCCAATGCCCTTATATGGCCTCTCCCAATATGATCATCTACCATAATTTACAACCCTCAACGATCAATTAACCGATTCGCGGAATCACAATCCCCATGCCTTCCTCTAATACCCTATTGCACTCAGATGATTACTTGATTGAGTCTTTAAAAAGATGTTGCAACTGTGTACCATTTCCTTTTGGTTTTCCAATTAACTTGCAGTCGAAACCACAGTTTATCCTCATGAGTTCTCTGGCTACTTTGGTATGTTCAGTTTTGTACCTGGGGCAGACATATAAGATATGGCACACATCATCAGCGATCCTACACTCCGGACACAAATCTGAATTAATCAAACCAAATCTGGCCAACCTGTCTCAAAAAGCATCATTTAAATTTTTTCATTTTCATTTTTTTTCTGATTGGGGGAAATCCACACACTCAACAACTGTAGGTTGGCTTTGGTATACCACTTCCTTGTAACTGTCTTCTGAGTTTCCAACACAACTTGCTCTAAAACTCCTCTTGCACTAAAAATCACAGCCAGTATTCATCTTCAATTACTCCCACTTCGTTCTGACCCTTGGTTGGGACGTCATAATAGTTCAGCCAATTTTCATCACCTGTCACAATACAGTTCACATAGAGAGATTTGCAATTTTCAAACTTTTTCAGAATTTCACACACTGTGAAATTCTGAAAAACGTGTCAACTGACGATTGGTAAAGTTACACGGCATCCAAAAAGTACAATGTGTTATAACTTGAAAACACATTAATGCTGGTGCATTAATGATCAAGGTCATGTCTATTTGTTGGTTAGTAACACACATACTTGTCCCTGTTTCAAGCATTTTTCATATTGCATCAATGCTTCCCTTGGTCACAGATGAAGATGGTTGACCTGACCTTGCAGCATCCTCAAAGTCAAAAGTTCCTTTTTCAAACTCTCAGTACCATCTAAGTACTGTTGTACGATGAGAATAATCCTCTCCAACCACAGGAGTAATTTTCTCTAAACAATGATCAACACTTAACCCATGTGCAAAATTGCCCAGTATTCAGTTTTCACCCACGACCACATCACTTCTTCTTTTCATTAACACAGCTAAAAAGGAAATGACACTCATTTAAAAGAATGGCCACAGGTACTGCCTAATCAAGCACTAACTTGTAGCTGCCTGTGATAAATCCGTATGATGAGACGGACATGTCTCAATTTTACAAGGCCATGACAATCATGGCCTTGCATAATTTTTATATTCATTTAAATTTTTTATTATTTTTAAATCCCATTTTCTCAATATCTACTGATGGTGGCTGTTTAATGTTTGAAACCGTCACATATTTAAAGTTTTTGAGTAATTTTCTTATTAAAAAATCATTTAATAAATTTGATTTCTGAAATTTAGTTTTCACGTAGCTATAACTATAAATCAATTTTGTTTTGTTGTTGAATACCAGAAGTTAGTATTTTTAGATATTCTTTTAGAATGTCTATTTTAATACTTGTTAAATGATAACTGTGCCATTTTTAGCTGCAGGATTTATAATTTGCTTCACAGTTTGGTTAATTTTTATATTAACTATACATTTACTATTCCTGCAGAAGTTAGTAAATTACTGCTATTTCATTAGACATTTTACTTGCAAGTAAAATATCCTGTTCCTCTCCCTTCCTTATCTTATTCTCCTTGTTCCCTTCTTTGTTGGATATGTGTATTGGTGATACCGGATCAGTCGCCTGCTGCATTTGCTCAGTCTGTAGTATTTTATTAATATTATCTGATACTGTAGTTAAATTGCAGTTTTAAGGGATGAACCGGTGACTTGCTTTCTTTCGGAATAGAGCTGAGATATTTACTAGATCAAGCCAATCTTATTCCTTTTAAATCAATTGAATTGGTCAAGTATACGATTTATTCCATATTTGTCATTACTTGTATTCTGGTTTGAAAACAAGTAAAATGAAGTTCTTTCATTTTTTTGCCAATCTCTTATATCCTTGGTTTCCTGTTTCGCGCGCGCCCACACACACACACATACACATATATATGTCCTAATTTTTTATTTGCCTTTATTGCTTTCTACCCTCTACATTTACTTATTAGAACCAGACTCACTAACTCCATGTGTTAGTGTATTGGCCATCAATGTTTTCCTTAGTTTTATAATATTCTAATGTAAACATCTCTCATAAAATACACACAAATAGCACAGCACAGCTGATATTTTCTCTCTCTCTCTGCTGTTTGTTTTGTACTCATTCCTCCTAATTTTCAACATTTTTCTGCAACAGCATATTTCCAAATTATCCATTTTTTATGAATATAATTAATTACCTTGTTTTACAATTCATATTGTTTTAAAATATGTACAAGAATTTAAAAAAAATATACGTTAAATTCCTAAATCTTTGTATGTTACCAGGAAATCTTTTTTCTTTTGTCTATGTAAGTTTATCTGGCTCTTATGTTAATGTACTTTCAATATCTTCTGCAGTTCACTGAAATTTTACTACTTAATATAACATAATTCGTTGTTTTATTTCCTTATTTTACATTATTTTGTGTTTCCTTATTTAAGTATTTTACTCATTGTCATCCTTCCTGGCACATTTCATTCCATTTATTTTATTCTTCCTTACTTTAAAACGTTTCTCTTTCACTCTCCCCTCCCCCAGCAATTAATAAAATATCATTTATTACTTTTTAAATATTCCCTAGTTTCAGCTAAGATTACATCAGTGAGTATTTATTAGTTTTACCTTGAACTCCTATGATTCTCAAATTTTTCTCAACTTTTTTAATTGGTTCTATCATTTATTATCGTGTGATTTATTATATTATGACAGTAGCAGTGTTATAAGAGAAAATTTTAATTAAAAAAAGTTTGTAAGGCTTGTAATCTTTGATTCTATCATGAAATCCTTTATTATGCAATTTTTCTATAATGCTTTAATAAAATATATATATATATGTATAAAGAAAAAAATTATAATTATACATTTTGTGTAATTCTAATTAATTATATTCTATATAAACTGTCCCATTCTGTGATGTGGTAGGGTCTTGACCTTTCATCCTGAATCCCACGTTTAAACCCTGATTGGTGATTACATTTTTTTATACGCTATATTTTCATTTTATATTTTCACACAAAATTTTTGAGCTTATGTGGTGAATTATTCATCAAGCAAAAAAAAATCTACTTTTATGGATTGAATAAATACAGTTAACTTGCAAATTAATCCAAATGGAGGGAATTTTTTGTTTATTTTTATGTTGTGGCTGCATTACTTGACCACAACCGTTCTTTAAGTTGTCTATTTAATATGTCATTGCTCTTTGATTATTTAGCAATTTTCATGTTTTAAATAGTGTTTTGTAAAGGTTTATTTCATTTTATATTACAAAGTTATATCTTTGTATTTTTTCTTTCTGTATGTATTGAATATATACGAGGCATGTTTTTAAAGTAAGTACGGTTTTGAAATTCCACCGCTGCTACGCTGTGGTCGGCATTCCGACCACAGAATGTGGTCGGCATTCCGACCACAGAATGTGGTCGGTATTCATCCAACCATGTGGTCGGTACACAGTACGCATCCAGACATGCGTACTGTGTACCTTCATCAGTTAGAAGTCACAGACGCCATTATGGAAATATTTGACTGTGTTTACATTTGTTTGTGAGTATTTAAGATACCTCCTCTGATCGATAATCCCGCCGACTGTAAAATATGTGATGTGATTTGTTTTCTTATTGCTAAAGGCGCGAAAGTGGCTGAAATTCTTCGTCAGATCAGTGAATTATATGGAAAAAAACATTATGAGTGGTGGAATGGCACAAAAATGGGTTAGAACTTTTAAAGATGGCCACCATAATGTTCATGAAAAGGAATGGAATGGATGACCTGTCATTATTGAAGGTATGGTGCAGAAAGTTGGTGAAAAAGTGAGAGAGAACAGATGCTTTATGATTTCTTCGCTATCTGAAGAGTTTTCTCAAGTTTCAAGAAGTGTTGTCTATGAAATTGTGACCGAATGCTTAAATTATTATGACGACGGTGTTCAAAAGCTGGTTGCACGATATCACAAGTGCCTTAATATTGGTGGAAATTATGTAGAAAAGTAGATTAAAGTACATGCTTTTACGTAAAAATAAAATTGTTAAGAATAGTGTACTTATTTTTTTTTTAATTTCAAAACTGTACTTACTTTAAAAACATGCCTTGTAATAATGGACGTAACTCAAAGAATGCAATCTTTCTGAGCATACCAGTATGACACAATGAAAAGTAGCTTCTGAGTGTGGTGTTGGACTAGGAACAGTGCTGTTTTAAAACAATTTAAAAAAAATTGTTCCTTTTCACCTCAAAGGAAATGTAAATGTGGCTGTATAAAAAAACTATTTCAACATGATCGTTTATTAATAAGAAAAAGTGAACTTTATCTAAAATTATCAGCTGTGGACTTAAATCAAAAATTAGCAGTCAGTGGAACAGATTTACCTGTGACAACTGTTAGATGCTGATTTCTTGCAGCTAGACAGAACACTTTATCGGCCAGCTAAAAAGCAGCTTTTCCACCGGCAGTGTACAAAAAAAGGCTCTTGTGAGTCAAAGTACATGCTAATTGGATTATAGAAGACTGGAAAAATGTTATGTTTTAAAAATCACATTCTTATGTTGAGGGGCAACGGCTTCCCATACGTTAGAAAATCTTCTGATGAAAACTTATCACCAGCTCATATCCAACAATCAGTTAACATTTGAAGCCCCTTCTTCTTCATTACTTCAAGTAGATGGATATATTGTCGATATTCTGGAGGAAAGGGCACATTCTGGGTTGTGATGTAAATTCAAAAAAAATTCCCACAAGGCAACGTAGTATTCCAATAAGATTTGATGCCTTGCCTAGTTACACTGCCAAAAAAGTTAAAAACGTTTTTGAAAAATGAAACATGAAAGTGCTCCCATGGCAGGACAACTCCCCAGATTTAACCCGGTTGAAAATCTTGGGGCAATAATAAAAAATTAACTCAAAAATGGAATATTCTACAAAAATTGACCTCATTAAGGCAATATCGGTATGATTTCATGATGTAGAAATAAAAAGAAATGTGTGTTTACTTGTTGAATTTATGCCAAATTGTATACATGAAGTAAGTAAGAATAAAAGAGGACATATTAATTACTAAATAATCATAAAATGTACATATATGATTTTTTTCTAAATGAATTTACTTTTTATTAAATAATGTCTGTGTTTAAATTAATTTGCAAGCTGTTGAATCTCTATATGTGAAGGAGGATAATTTTAAGTATTTAGGTGAGAATACCTTCTTAACTGATTGGTATATCATATCATTTAAAAATATTTAATTATTTTTAACTACTTAACTCTTAAAAATCGTATAAAGTAACGAATCTTAGATGTATTTATTTTTAACTAGTTAAATAGTGAAAAAGAGTGTGTTTATTGCAACTGAGAGTCAAAATGGTTGGACCAATCTTATGCGTTAATACATATAGAGCAACTGAGATAATTGAAAAGTTGATTTATTAATTTTAGTTATTTATTATTATTTTTTTATACAGAGATATTAAAGCTGTTAAAGAATCAAGACATCATTTCGATAAAATCTCAAGTGAATTAGATATAGCATTATCGCGTAATTCACAAGCACCACGATCACGACAATCCGAAATCGAAGATAGTAATAACTTATTAGCTGCAACTAGGACCTGTTTTCGTCATACTGCTTTAGATCATGTACATTGTGTTACGTTACTTCAAGCTCGTAAAAAACATGAAATTTTGGGAACTGTAAGTTTTTTTACTTTTTTCTAATTTTTTTAAAAAATTTACTTAAACAAATTATTTGTTACATGGAAGGTTTGTTTTTATATATATATATATATTTTTTTAAAATTATGTTATTTATTAAAATATGATAATTTTTTATCTGTGGTTTGATTTTGGATTCTTTGATGCTAAAAAACATTTTAAATCTTTTTTAGAAAATAATTTATATGAATACTGTTAATTTCAGAAAAAAAAATGTAAGAGATTATTTAGAAAAAGTTTTAAAAAAATTAACAACTAGCTCTTGCTTGTAATGTTATTAAAATAAAAATAAATTAATTGATTGTGATATGCTTGATGTAAACTTGTTTAGTACCCTAGTGTGACACTTTTTTAAAATTTTTATCTTCTGTTCCTTTTAATTTTGTAATATTATAATCAGTTGTTTTTTTTTCACAAATAAATGATTTATTGTTTTTTAATTTGGTTATAAAACGTATAAATGGCATTTAGCCTGAATAGTACCTTTCAGTCAGTCCAGTAGTGAAGTGTAATACATCCTTGCCTTTTTCCTGATAGTCTACGAGCACACTACCTTGAGAATCCCAAAAAAACAGTAGTAGTGACGTTTCCTGTAGATGGAACCATCTTCGCTTTCTTTGGTGTACTTTCACCTGCGGTTGAACTGCTGTTTTGTCTCTAGCGTGTAATGGTAAATTCTTGTTTCATCTACTGTTATAAAACGTAGAAGAAACTTAGCAGAATTGCGTTTAAGTCTAAACATCCTTGAGTAGTATTTTGTCGAGCCTTTTTGGTCGACTGTTAACAAATCATCGAGAAGAAAATCGTCTCATACCCAAAACACTGAGTAAAATGTAACAGAAGTAGTTGATCAAGATGTTTGTGATATATACCTTCAGTCTCATTGATAATTTAATTCAGTATTGTGGATTTTACAATAATTTCATTGGTCGTATCGGTTTTTAGGTATTTCTGAATAGTCAGCATCTTGAATGGATGAATCAGCACATTTAAATTCAGCAGTCCATTTTTTCCCATCAATAACTAAGGTGAAGAATCCTTTAAAGTTGAATCTTATACTTTTTGTGTGCCTGTCGGGGTTAAACCTTTTAAAGCAAACAGCTTGATATTATTCAGTTCTATTGGTTTTTCAGAAAATGTCAAAACTTGTTTGCTTTCATCAATTCCCACAAACAAGATACTAAACATGTATGCACCTGAAACTTTGCAGCACACCAACTAAATTATCATAATTGACTAATATCATAGTCTTTTGATCATACGTATGAGGTATGGCTAAAAAAACCGGATTTATGCTATAAAAACCTTTATTTTTTATTTTTCACAATTTTAACATTATTCCTTTCAGTATAATCCCCTCCTCATTCCCTACATCACTCCATGCAAATGTTTCATTGGTCAAATTATTTCAGAAAGCATGTTCATGGTCTCCATTGTTTTGTCTTTCACAGGTTTTAACTGTCTTAAATTTTGTTTCGTTCAGTGCTGATTTCAACTTGGGGAAATGGAAAAGTCACACCGGGCAAATTCCAGTGAATAGGGTAGATTTTCCAACTCAGGGATCCTATGCTTGGCCAAAAATGTCTTTACAGACGATGCAGTGTGTGCCGGGGTGTTGTCCTGATGAATAATCTATGACTTGTTTTTCCACAATTCAGGTTGCTTTGTTCTTAGAGTACTTAGAACCTCAAGATAGTAGTATTGCTTAAACATTCATTACTGTATACTTCTTTAACAAAGAATGAGTTCTGTTGTGGATTTTCTGAGTTTCACAAGAAATTTCGTATTAACGCATTGCTCTTTTAAAACATTTAACATTTTTTCCAACGGGCTACAGATGCAACATCCAATACAAAAAAAGGCCACAGCTCGATTAAGCAGTCTGCAGTTGATTCGCAGCAGGAATGGAAAGAGGAGATGTCATGTGACTCAGCTATGTGTCATTTCACCATCACGCATGCACTATTTGTCTGTAGATTGATCAGTTCAGTTTTGTTTTAGCCACACCTTGTACTCCATCTCTATGTCAGGTTGAGAACTTTCCGAATGACCCTGGTATTATTATTTTTTTTTTAATTGTTATGATTGCTTTTGTCAGAATTTAATTATTTTTTATCACCTACAGTTTAGGTAGCTTGATGTGCTGTCAGCAGACAACTTTTTGTAGAAGACAAAGGATTTCATTTTTTACTTTTCTTATAAAATATTCTGTCCTGAACATGCTACTTCAGTTTTGGGAATTACTTGTGCCTCAAGTTAGATTGTATAAACAGTTGTTGCAATTATGGTTAAAATGAATAACTGCTGCTGTTTTATTCTTGATATTTTTAAAACTGCTTTTAAAAAATGGAACTTTTATTATTACATCATTACCCAAAAATAACGATATGTACTCAGTGATATGTAACTATAAGCAGCAATCAATTTTATTAGACTTTACTTCCAGTTTATTGCAGTTTGATCAGTCTTTTTGTACTTTTTAATCTTAGTGGCATTAATAGAAGCTAACCCAAAACTTAAATTACCTGATAAAAAGAAAAGAAAACAGCTTGTTTATACTGTGATATCTTTTATAGAAATTTGTTAAAAGAATTCTGTTAGTATTTCCAGCCAGCTATTAACCTGAATTTATGAGCCTTTCATTGGTTACAAAGTACTGAGTAAATGGTGAGATCTGCAACTTAGTGAAAAGTTTTTAACACTCAATACCAAGCTTAGGAGAAATGTGTGAAAATGTCCTTTTTGAAGTGTCAAGTTAAATCTTTGTACAGTTTGCAGAATAAAGCTTGTTTTCGTACATGAACATCTTGCATTATGTTTTTGAATTTTACCAAAAAATTGTGTTTTTCAAAAGTCTTTGGAAATTCATTTGAAAGCCATGAAATGTTGATTGAAATCATAATTGTTGCCGTTTTCCTCCCCTATCATTCATTTGTACATCCTTCAGTAAATATCTGGTGCCGATCTCCTTTTGATTATTTACTCATAATATTAATCTGTAAATATGATAGAATTGATCTGGGTAGTGTGTCTTTTGGATGCAAAAAAAAATATCACACCATGTATTTAATTGTTAGAAGGACGTAGAATGACAGGTTTCATGCTTTATTCACCTCTGCTGTACTAGTTTTCATCAAAATGGATGCCAGGAATAGACTGTGGGTGAATGATACATATGCACTTTATTCTGGTTTACTACTTCTTTGATATGCCAAAATATTTTGGAATCATCAGTTTTAAGGATACTGTTTATGCAGCACATTATTAATTAATGGATTTCCACTAAAATTTATTGGAACAGGATTTTTATATAAGTAAAATTTTATTGCATAATTTTTTTTAACTGTTTGCAAATGTAAAATTCCATGCGTTTTAAAAATAAAGCACTACGGAAGTGCTACGTAAGTGTAACTGATCTGTTCTTACCAATTTTTGTCATATCTATCTTTCCTTCTTTTTTTACCATATTCAGTTTTTAAAACTAATTAACAATTCAATCTTAATTCTTAAACAATGAAGCATCTTATTTTTATTAATCTAATTTGCATATAGTTTTTAAACTGAAAAAATAAATTCTGTTTACATTATGTAAATTAATTGCTTTCTGCATTTTTTATTTTTATATTTAAGGTGAAATCTAATTGATTAATTAGTTTCTTTTTTTGTATTTATTGAGTTTTGGTTGCATGATATGTCAGTCGTCTTATAGACATTTAGACGGCTTCGTTGATGCGTTTTATTTTTTAATCGGTTTTCTTTTCTTTTTTTATTTGTAGTGAACTATACATAAGACATTTCATTAATTATAACTTAGTTTATGGATTTATTTTTTAATCACATGTAGTTTAAGAAAAGTGTATTTTAACTTTTAATGTAAATGTAAAATAGTTATTTCTAAGGTTTATTTATATTTTAGTTATGCCGTGCCTATGCTAAATGTTATGTAAAGAAAATAATTCCAATTTTTTTTTTCTTTATTAACTGTATGTTACTGGACTATTTTAATTATTTCAACTGTTCTTTCCTGTTTTTTACTGATACATTAATTTTCCATTTTAAATATATCTACGCTTATTCTTTCCTCTTAGAGTTTGCATTTTACCTTTTAATCTACTTCGGATTGGTTAACAATATTATTGCCAACTATATCACCCTGTGGTGTGTATGTATATATATATATATATATATACACGCACACACAAACACAGGGAGATTTTAAAATATGGAAATAGCTTCTTATATCAGAACTGAGGGATACTATTAGGTAGAAAAATGTGCGGATCTGTATGCAAAATTACTGCTGGATGTAGTGTTTGAAATTTTTTCTGCCATCTTGGATCGGTCAAATTGAATAAAATTATTTTTTCAAAGGAAGGTGGACAAGTGATTTTAATGTAAAATTTTACGAAAAATACACTGGCATAAATTGTTTATCGATAAATTACTTTGTTTTCGAGTTTAAAGCAAAGTTGCAAAAACGGGAAAATCACGCTGGTAATAAAACACCTCATAACATGGAACATTGGGTTTTGAATCACAAATATGATCTGTGTAAGAATTGAAATTCAAACTTAGGAAAAACCATTGAAAATAGACCAATAAAGAAGATTAAAATTAAATATGAATAAAATTAAAGGTCAATAACAACTGGACATTTTTCAATATGTAAATATTTATGTTATATTTTTACATACACCCACACTCTCTTTCTCTCTCTCTCTCTCTCTATATATATATATTATAACTTTAACTAACTTCCTTTTAAACTGAGCGTGTGAAAATATTTAAATGTCATCCTTAAGTGCCATAAGTGTAGTTAAAGTTACTCATAGTAACTTTTTTATTTTATATTACCTTCAGAATTATATCTGAAAACAAACTTTAAATAGTTAATGTTGGAATTATTGACCCAAATACTAATAACAGCTTTCAATATAATAGCATTAATAATAATAATTGTAAACAATAACTAATAATTTGTAATACTACTACAAATTAGATGGCTGTGTCAGTTCATATTATTTACTTTAATTATCACAATATTTAATTAAAAAATTTACATAAATATTTTCAGTCCTGAATTACTTAATATAATAAATTTTAAAAGCATATCATTCTGGAAAAAAATGTTCAAAATGCTTCTCTTCTACAGCTAGGCAGTGCAGTATTACTTAAGGTTAGTGCACTGTCACACAATAACTTGTTATATTATGTATGGTGGTATATGTGATAGTATTTTGCAAATTCATCAGTTATATGCCTTTTCAATTCATAAATATTTACAGAGTTTGTTTTATATATATTTTATTTTAAGTAATCCCAAAAATAATAATCTATAGGAGACAGATCTAGAGACTTGGAAGCCCATTCTATATCTTGTCTAGGACCTAACCAACAATCTGAAAATGTTTCATTTAAAATTTTCCAGGCCCTTAGATAATATTGAGATAGCATCAAATTGTGTTGAAACCATGAGTTATCTAATTGTTTTCCAGAATTTTCTTGCATATTTGGTAAAATCCATTGGTTAACCAATGCAATGAGCATTTCCTGTAAGATTTCCATCTAAAATAAGAGATCCTACAATGTGATTACGAACAATTTCTGCCCAAACATTTACTTTTTCAGAATCCTTTGTATGATCCTCTAACATCCATCTGGAATTATAATTGCTCCAGTATTGACAGTTATGCCTATTCATATAGATGTTTAACATGAATGTACTTTCATTCATAAGTATTATTGAATTAGACAAATTTACGTCCGAGTCTATTTTTTCATTATAGTATTGCCAAACTCAACACGATTATCAACATTTTTTTTTGAAAGGTAATACAAAATTTCCTTCTGAAGGCAATAAAAAATAAAGAAATCAATAATGGATGTTTTACTTAGTTTTATTACTACCAGGATTTTGATTGCTAATAACTCAAAAATGGCGGCATTTATTGAGAAATTGTGTTTGCATTTGTTTTTCTTGTAACATTTTACATTAATGTCATGTATTGCATGTCCACCTTTCTGTTTAAAAAAATAAACGTTTGATGCAATATGATGGATCTAAGATTTAAGATGGTGGATAAAAATTTCAAATGCGTCATAAATTAATAATTTTGTAACTATGTAGATCTTGTTTCTATCTACTAGTATCCTTGAGTTTTGAAATACGAAGCCATATATGTGCTTAAATATTGTTAATTTTTAACTTAACATTTTTAAAATGAAAAATACATGCTTTATTTAAATCATTTTTAAGATTCTCCTCTCTTCATTATTTACTATTAAATTACTTTAGTCTAATGTATAATTTAATGTCATTCTGATATTTAACTTTATTTTTTATCAAAATTAAAAAAATTTACTTGGTAAACTTAAGGATAAAAATAATATATATTCTTCTTGTATTGCAGAGAAACTTTGTTCCTATAACTTAAATTGCTTTTCGTATACTTAACATTTCATTTAGTGCTTTCGGTTTCTTGTAAATAGTTTTTATCATATCAGTAGTTTTTTGTAGACCTATTTTCATATTTTAAGTACAAATCAATCTAAAAACTATAAAATGAATTTTTTTAAATAAAAAAAAAAAATTAAAAATACATTAAAAATAAAAATATAATTTTTTTAGTTTTTAATTAATTTCATTTTTTTTTCAAGTCTGCACCAAATTAAATGTTTGTAGGTAAATGTTTTTAATCTGGTTTAGACTTTTAAGTCAGAATTTATATAACTGAAAGTTTTCTTTAAGTCTATTTTGTCTTTTAATATGTTTATCAATAATATATTATTAAATGTATATCATTTTTTCTTCTTTAAACTTTCTTTTTGTGTTATTGCTAATGATCCATTTATCTTCTTTTTGGCTAGTTAGATATATTTTCTTTAATTGGGTTAGGCATCCTGAGTTTATTCAATAAGTCCGGCCAGTAGGTTTATTATACAGCTGCTAAACCAGAAACAGTCTCAAAGATAGTCTGTATACAATTCCTCTATCAGATCATGTCTAGGATTTACTAGCTCTATTATAAGCTTATCATCCTCAGTAATAAAGGATCTATCATTGTCAGACCTTCAGAACTGATAATAGAGAAGAAAGGATTAAGGATAAAGAAAAAGGAATGGAAGGTTAATAAGTTTGATTACCCGTTGGGATAGATCAGATGAGTTTATGATATCCAGAACTCTTATTTATCTGTAGTTTTATAATTTTAAATTATCTCAAGTTATCACTCTCTTATATACTACAAAACACTGTATAACATGTTGATTTTGGATAACATGGCAAAGTATCCTAAATAAAACACATTATTTATCAGTGAGTTTGTGTTGGTTATCTTGAGTAAAACTACCCAGATATAAAAAAAAAATAGTGGGTGGGATTTGTGTTCCTGCTGCCAAGAGGAAGAGCGACCTGTGCTATAATTTAGATGGAGTTGTTTGTTTCATTCTGCGGTCCTCTGTGGTAGATTGTCCATGATCCTCTCTTTGTTGTGTTTCATTATGCTAATAGTGATCAGACCCTTTGAGATTAGTGCTGAGAATGTCACATCGTGTAGTTGTCACATCCAGTGGATCGTTGGTATAATTTGGTAAGATCTGTCTGTGAACCAGTCCAGGGATTCTTCCTAATCATCCCAAAAATCACTAACTAAGAAGGGTCATCTGACTCCTCTCCTACCATATATACTCTCATCACGAAGTTTATAACCACTTTTGCAAATCTTGGGCCTCTACCAGGTGCATTTCTCCAAGATTTTCCAAGGTTCAAGCACCAAAATAACTTTAGAAGGTGAACTGAAAGAGAATAGTGCTTGGCAAATGAGCTAACTTTTGTAAGTTTCCTGACATATCTAAAATGTATAAATTTCATAATGATCTATGATCTAGAAAAGGATCGGTATGCAGTCCTACGATCTGTCTACTTAATCTCTATATAGTCAATGTCTATCAATATATTGCTAATCATTATAAATATATAGTCAATTTATATATATATATGTGTCATTTAATAATAATTTCCCTGTGTGGGACTACTCAATGTCTAGGGTCTCTAATGCATGGGGTAATGCCCGCCTCTTACACACTTGTTCCTCCTGTAACATTCTAGGGAACCTCTGCCTTGTCCAGTTGTGCAGAATAAGCATAATGAGCTTTGTAATCTTTCTGTAAGTAAACATTTTTAAACATATCTAAATCCCTTGCTGTAGGTGGTTTATATGTTACACTAAATTTGATTAATCTGGCGATTGTCATAATTACTGGTGAATTTAATTAATTGCCTTCAATGTTGAAAAATAACGTATATAATTTATATATTTAACGTTAATTAGACAAGGGTAGTGAGCGAAGCAAGTCTATGTTTTGTTTAGTTAGGTTTTGTTGATATATTTACGATTCGTCAGTACATTGAATCAACATAACCTAACCAAACATAACCTATGCTTGCTAACTTTGACTAATGAACAGAAATGTTTTGATTATTTAAATAATAAATTCAGTAATTACTGCTTATAGTCAAGTTGTTATTTTAATATGTAAAATATGTTAATGTGGAGAATATGTAAAATGACCGGTATATTTAATAAATTGCATGTATATGTATATATATGCATAAACTGCATATTTACTAAGTTCTCAAACATTGGAGGTGATTAATCAAATTTACCAGTAATTATACATAGTCACTGGATTAATCAAGTTCACTGTAACATGTATATAAATAAATATCTAGTATTTTTGTTTTTAATAATCTTTGTTTTTATGTTCTAAATAAATTTAAAAATAATTTTTTTTCCTTATAAAATTAATAATTTTTTGTATAATTATTGCTAATTTTTGTTTGTTTTCCTGATTTTTGTTTTGTGTGATATAATTACATTACAAAGTTTTGTTTTAAATATGTTTTTGATATGTATTGGCATGATGTTGTGTTGCAGTTATTATCATATATGCATGCATGCAACACCTATTTTCATCAAGGGTATGACCTTTGTGAAGGTATACAACCTTTCTTCAGATCATTAAATGACGAGGTAGTATTTTTTATTTTATTATTGTTGTTACTAGTTATGTGTTATGTATTTTTACTTCCTTATATGAAGTAAAGGAAGTATTGTGATCGTGAAAAATTTCAGTTTTCAGATTTCAACGGAGATATGCATTTTGGCTATTCCTGAATCCATTTTGACTATTTTGATGTGATGTCTGTACATATGTACTTCGCATAACTCAAAAATAATTAGCCATAGGATGTTAAAATTTTGGATTTAGGACTCGTAACATCTAGTTGTACACCTCCCCTTTCGATTGCAATCGACTGGACCAAAAGAATGCAAAAAAACCCAAAATCCAAAAAGTTTTGATTTTGGACTTTTTCTTAACTGCAGTAAGCTCTTATTGAGAGCTTTTCAACGATATGTTATAAGTGGTACTTATTTTCACTGGTTCTTGAATTGTAGCCAAACAAAATTTCAATTAATGAAATATTTGGATCATACAAGGGGAAGGTACATCGGTTCAAATCCAACTCCATCTTCTTTTTTTTAACTTTTTTTTTAATTTATGTGTATTGATGTATTAATAATTACCTCTGATTGTAAAAAGATTTTACAATAAATAATTAATAAAAAAAATAAAAAAAAAAATATGAAAAAATATCAGAAGTTATTAATGAAATAAAATTTTATTTACTTTTCATTTAAAAAAAATGTATATATGTAATTTAACAGGCATACAAGGAAGTCATGTGTTCACATCAGATTTTTTTTGTGTACTATACGTTGTGCTTATTCGAATTGTGTTTTTATTTATTTTGTTGAGATATTCAGCAGGATGGTACCACTTGGACAATATTTTTCTACATTTACTTAGTGGAAATTTTATAAGAGTGTCAATAATCTTTTAGTTACCAATAATCTCTGTTAATTGATCGTATTTGTTGTTGTCCAGTAGTTTGGAAGTCTTGTGTAACAATTCTTGTTGACTATTTTGTAGAGAAATTCAAGAATTTTTTATGAAAATTTATAACTTTTAAATGAGTTGTCCTTTTATACTGAGAAATTTTTTCAACCAAATATATACCCATAAGTGAAGTATGAAAAATGCTGTAAAAAAAAAGACATGTAATGATGTTGATGCACATTCATAATTAATCATTCAAATCTAATTTGAAATATGTCACATTATCAGTAGATAAACAGAAAGTAATAAAAATAGATATGAATAAATAAGTTAAAACAAAAGTAATAATGATAATATTAATTTAAAATAAATATTTGGGCCTTTCAAAAGAAAGTTCTATTGTATCTTTTTATGTTAACAGTTGTTTTTTCTTCTTCATTAATGAATCTGTCTTTTAACAAATTTTAACTGAATGCCATGTATTTTTCTAGGTCCTGAGCATTGTTCTTCATTTTCCTTCTTAATTTTGGCAAGTATCCCGATTTTATTTACCTTTCCTTTCTTTTTTGAACATTTGTTAAAGGAAATATCTGCGCATTCTAAGATACGAGGGCAGTTCGGAAAGTAACGTCCGTTTGGGTATAAAAAAAAAAACCTGCATAGATAAAAATACTTTATTATATACAGTTTAAAACTACAGCTTTAACTATTTTTCAACATAGTTGCCATTTAAATTCAAGCATTTGTCAGCGTTAGCGTTTCACTAATTTACAAATATTTTCATAAAATTCAGCTGCCTGGGTACCTAGCCAACCTTTGACGGCAGTTTGAAGTTTGTCGTTGTCATCGAAGTGCTGTGACAGAAGCCATTTCTTCATGAAAGTGAAGAGCACCAAGTCTGAGCTGTAAGAGGGATGATAAAAAATGACCCATTGGAATGGATTCTGAAGTTCTTGAGTTTTTCAAGCACTGTGAGGATAGGCATTGTTATGCAAAAACAACACCGGATTACAGCATACTGCGATGTTTGTTCTGAATGGCTCGCCTAAGTTTCTTCAAACTTTCTCAGTAGATTACTGAAGTATTTGTAATCGTCATACCATATTCCTTAAAACTTTCTAGAAGAATTCCCTTGGCATCCCAAAAAACAATAGTGATAACCTTCCTAGCTGACAAAATTTGGTAGGCTTTCTTTGGCTTGCATGGAGAACTGGCATGGTCCCAGGCCATCGACTTTTGTTTCATTTTGGCGTTCACGTGTGCCACCCAAGTTTCATTCCCAGTCACAATTCTCTTCAAAAAATTTTCTCCTTTCGCTTTGTAGCGTGAAAGGAAGGCAGAGGCCCATTCATTTGGTTTGACGGATCTCTGTGAGCATTTTTGGAACTCACCGAACATAGAACTTCTGATAGTCTAATTTATCGGTGATAGTCTCATACAAAACCGTACAAGAAATTTGTGGAGATTGTTCAGAAAGTTCAGAGATGGTGAATCTTCAATTTTCACTCACTTTTTTTGTCAATTTCACCGATAAGATCATCAGTCACAACAGAAGGTCTACCTTCTGCTTCTCTTCTTCTTGTTCTTCCATTGTTAAAAAATTGAACCAATGCACACTGCATTGTCATTCTTAATGTTTAGGCTATATACAGTACACAACTGGCGATGGATATCTGCTGTTGAAACATTTTGTGCCCAAAGTAATCTTATGAGAACATGCACCTCGCACTTAGCAGGATTTTCTTTTGCAGTGCTCATGTTTTTAGGTTATAACAAGCAAACGAGCTAAAGTATGCCGCTTACACTGACACAGCTGGAAGCACACTGATTCAGAGCAACACTGCCATTAGCACTATGCTGCAATGAAGATTACTTTCCAAACCGCCTTTGTATATGAAGACTTATCTTCTCATTTGTCATTTTATGTAATCATTTTTCAGTTTCTACATTCTTCATCTGACCGTACCCCATAATTATCAAAACACTTTTTCTTTTTATAATCATCCATGATTCAAATCTTTTTTTCATGTTTAGCCTCTGGGAATCACCATCAGGCATTACTTCAGAGGATGATATGTATGAGCGTAAATGAAGTGTAGTCTTGCACAGTCTCAGTTCGACCATTCCTCAGATGTGTGGTTAATCATGATTCAAACCTGTATATTCCTTACCAAGTATTTGACAAACCCTTTCTTCAGTTTGATTTTCGATCCTTTTTTCTATCGATAAAAAGTTTTATTTTTCCCTTCACTATTTCTCTGATTTTTATTCCTTATTTTGTATTTCTTGTATTCCTATTCTACTCTTTATATTAATTCGCAATTGAGCATTATAGTGTAATAATAAATTATTCTCAGTAATAAAAATCACACTTTATACTTTTATGTTTCTTGTAAAGTATGAGCACTTTTGTAATGATCACTACTTCAGATCAGATATTATTCATTTTTTTTTTTTTATATCTGTTGAAGTCGTGATCACTATGATCATATTTTAAAAGAAACAAATTTTTATTATTGATTATAATTTACTCTTTAAATATCTAATTTTAAAAAAACCTGTGTTCTGTAGAGGGCTTTTCCTTTCATAACTTATGACTTCGATTAGAAAAGTATTGGAATTGTAATACTTTTTTATAAATATTGGTAAATTTTTTTTGTAGAGTTTTATTAGTAACATTATATACATTTTGTTTCATTTTTAAAGTATTGATTTTTTTATTTATATATTTTTCTACCGGTATCCCTTTATACCGATTGATGATGATTGTTTTAACAAGAAGTGCATGTGATTTATATTTCTTATCAACATATTTAAAGCATTTACCTTTGTGATGAATTTTTTTACGTGTTTTTGATGTGGATTTGTAAGAAATTGTGTAAGATTAATCAAAGGGTTAAGTTTTAAATATAAATGTTTTTAGAAGGTTAGGTTACCACTAAGGTCATTAAATTAGTTAAAAATAACTCTTTAATATGATAACGAAATATATGTAATCTATGTGTAAATAATATATAAGGTATATATATATATATATATATATATGTAAATCTTATGTTCTGTAATTTATATGTGAAGAAAGGATGGTGCAAATATTATGTGCCAGAAAGTGGGCAGTATCGGGTAAAACAAATTTAGGAGATAATGTTTGTTTATTTCAATGAAGTCCTTGTTCAGAATAGTTATAGGTTGACTAAAAAAGTTCTATTTGAAATTATTTTAATAGATTGTAAACCTAGGAAAATAATTTGTCTTTTTCACTAATTTTTAATGTTTAACAGTTAAACACATACAGCATTTATTATATCAATAAAATAGGATAAAATATTATCAGAAAAAAAAATGATTTGAATAAAGGAGGAAAGTCTTAAATGTATAAATGTGGTCGATAATGAAATAAGTGAAATACCATTTATATGGATGTGGTTTTTTTGAATAAGTGAAATGTATATAAATATATGTTTATTGTTAGATTAAGCTAATTAATTTTTATCTAAAGTCTATTTCTAGTTTAAATTATTATTATTAAATCATTATGATTTTAGAAATAGCATGCTTCTTCAGTGAGTCATACTCCATGAGTCACACTCATGTTATTATTCAATGAATTTTATGTTAATTGTACATCGGTACAAAGAATATAAAAAAAAGTTATATCCTGTTTATATTTATTTATTTTGAAGTCTTTTATGTACATTTTCATAAATATAAGTTCATTTATGTCTCATTTAAAAATTTTTTTATTGATTAAAGTTGTACTATTTTAGAAAAATATTGTTAGATTTTTGGTTAACATAGTGTGGCATTGCAGTGTATTCATTGAAGGTTTTACAAAAATAAAGAAAAAGAAAGGAAAAAAGCTGGCAAGTATTAATTGACTTTCCTGGCTCAATTAATAATGAAAATTAAAAAAGTTAAAGTCAGAAAACACAGAATATATGTTAGAAAACAAAAACACAGTATATACATATATATTTTAGAAGCAAGGGAATTTAAAAAGATTTTTATAAAAAATATTCATATATAGGTTAAGCTTAACAAATTTGCGTTTAAGTAAAGTTTTCTGTAAATCTAACATCTTCATGAATAGAAACTAAAATTAGAAAAAGAACATTTTCAAAAACGTGTTACTGCATTTTAGATCCGGGGTCTGTTATTAAAAAACTGTAGACATTTCTTAGTAGCTCTGTATATGAAATATAAACTTTTAATAAATTAAAAAAAAAACTAAAAACTAAAGAGAGCTAAATAAAAACCCCCAAAAAAAAAACCGGTACTTACGTATTAACGCCACCGCAGCTACAGCTTTATTTAAAAACAAAGTAGTCAATCGGATTTCGGTAGAAAATGAACAGTCTTATTAATTATAATAAATGATTATTTATATTTATTTATTTTAACCAAACTTAACCTATGCTCGATTCGCTCGCTAACCTTGACTAATTAACACCGTAATTTTTTGAGTATTTATTTAATAAATTCAATAATTATTGCAATTATTTAAATAATCAAAACACTCCTGTTAATTAGTCAAGGTTAGCGAGCGAAGTGAGCATAGGTTAAGTTTGGTTAAATTATATTTATAAAATAAATAAATATAAATAACCATTTATTAAAATTAATAAAGAGACTGTTTTGACTCTATATCAGTTCATTTTCCACCGAAATCCAATTGACTACTTTATTTTTAAATAAAGTTGTAGCTGCGATGACGTTAATATGTAAGTACCAAAAAACATATTTCAATTTTAAGAGGTAGGGTTTAAAATTTTTTTTTAATTGTTCATATATACATAGTAAATAAAAATTGCTTTAATAAGTTTTTTCTAAACACCTCTGAGGAAAATCAAAATTGTTTTTTTCTTTTAATGATATTCCCATCCCTTAATGAATTTTGAAAAAAATAATTTGATCAATTTCTCAAATAAAGAAATATTTGAGCCAAATTTGAAGAAAATTGGTTTGGTCAATCCTGAAATATAAGGCGTTAAAAAGTATGACACTACATATATACATATATTTTTTTCGGGTTAGATGAATTAGTTGGAGCCTAAAATGTAAAAATTTGAAAAACCCATTTTTGATACACCATTTCTTTTTCCTTTAAGCTTGAATAATCGCTGGGAAAGTAAAACAATAATTCTGAAATTTTAATAGACATAAATATCACTTACTGCATTGTTTTAGGAAGGAAATAAATCCGAATTAGAAAATCAAAATAAGTCAATTTTAGAAGGGGAAATAAATAATGGTTGGTTCCAGCAAGATGCCGCCACAGCTTAATAGGTCAATGACTTTTTACGAAAATATCTTTGTCGAACGAATCATTTCAAGGTTTGTGGTGTGCACAATCATTTTATCTGACTCCCCGAACCGAAGAAATTACTTTCTATGGGAAGCAGCAAAACAACCAGTGTATTGCAACAGACCTCACATGATTGGCGAACTAAAATCCACAATATCACATACGTATGAGACATTCCAATACATCAGCTGGTTAAAGTGTTTAAAAACAAATTGAAACAGTGCAGTGTTATTCTGATGTTGGAGGAGGTCATTTTTAACATCTTTTATTACTGTAATATCCGTTTCTATAAAATAACGAATTAAAAATACAAAGTAATAATTAAGAAAGTACACTTCTATAATTCCAGTGCACAGTAATTTTTTGAATGCACTGTATTATGTAATGTGTGAGGTCACTTTTGATTGTCAAGTGTTGATAAATATGGTTAATATTTTTAAAATAATGATTTTATAATTGCAATACATTTACAGGTATTTATGGAGAATATTATGACAAATTCCTGCTATTATTCCAACATCTGTCACTATTATCTCAGCAAATTGTCTTTTGATCAATAATTTTTATTCTTGTATTTTCTATTACCTATTAATCATTTTACAGGTGGGTGAAATGCGTTCAGATACATCAAAATTAGAAAAATCATTCGGAAATAAACATACTTTGGTTAATAGTAATGATATTGTACCCATGGATAATAAAGGTAAAGTTGGATTACCACGTATTCAAGGTTATCTTTTTAAAAGGACTTCAAATGCATTTAAAACCTGGAACAGGAGATGGTTTTATTTGAATGACAAGCAACTTGTGTATAGAAAAAGAACGGGTATGTACTTATTACTACTAATTAATTATTATATAATAAAGTTCTTTATTAAATTCTTTTTACAAGTTTTGAATAAATTTTTTATGAATCTTTTAGAGTGTTACTTTTTGCAACATCAATGTTAATTTTGCACGATTATTTCTTGATAATCCAAATAATTATGGACTGCAAGCTCATTGGATTATTGGAAATACAGTATTTAAGGCAGGTTAACATAATTATTACACGTTGATAATTTTAATGCATTTGACAATAATAGGCTATATTAGATTATTTAAATAAAACTAAATTTAAGAGTACTTTAGACCTTTTTAAAAATAATTTAATATGTCTATTTGTTTTTTTTGAAGAGTGTTTTTTCTTAGCCGCTTGATAACTTCAACTTTTAACAAATTTAAATTGTCAATTTGGTAGAAATTTCCACTTTTCTGAAATTGAAATTTAGTCTTTTCCTGTAATATTAATCTAGAAATTTCGGTAACCTTTTGCACTCATAGAAGAAAACTATCAATCAAGAACAATCAAGTCATTTTATATAAAACTGACATGTAATGAGGAAATAATTAGTATTATTAAAAGCATGAAAAATAAAAAGTCAATGGGAATAGATGGAATAGGGATTAATATAATAAAAGAAGTTAGTTATATTATTTTTAATGTTTTCACTCATTTGTTTGAGTATGGCAAAGGTAAATTTCCCTCTATATTTAAAAGATCTGTTGTACTTATATTTAAGAATGGAGATAGACAAAATATTAATAATTCCTAACCTATATCATTATTACCTGTGGTCTCAAAAATTCTAGAAAAGATTATAAAAATTAGTTTAATAGATTTCCTTAAAAATAGATTTCCTTAAATCTATTAAACACAAGTTTAATAGATTTCCTTATCAAAAAGATTTCCTTAAAGAATCGATATGGTTTTCGCAAGTAGCAGGTTTGTTCTTGGATTTTAAGAAAG
This sequence comes from Lycorma delicatula, assembly GCF_047948215.1. Classification (NCBI taxonomy): domain Eukaryota; kingdom Metazoa; phylum Arthropoda; class Insecta; order Hemiptera; family Fulgoridae; genus Lycorma; species Lycorma delicatula. Next base: position 16,100,612 of record NC_134467.1, read on the forward strand.
CTTCAGTGTTGTTGAGCTCAATGTTTTGCTTAATAAACTATGGAAAGCTGTAGTAAGAGGTCAGGGCAATAAATGGTTCAAGATGTATTTAAGGGGAAGATGTCAACAGGTCAAATTAGGAAAAGAAATGAGTTCTCAAGGTAATGTTAAGTATGGTATTCCTTAAGGTTCTGTATTTGGAACTATCTTATTTATTATATACATAAATGATCTATGTAGTGGAAAATTTAACAGTGGATTGACAACATTTACACATTAGATTACGAAGCTGAATGTGTATATCAAATAAGGAAAAATACTGAAGAAGACCTTATGAGAATTAGGTGGCTGTTAATAAAAAACGGCTGAAGTTTAAATGTAAAGGATACCGCATGTCATTATACTATTCAACATTTATCTACAAGAAATCATCAACACTGGTTGGAACGGTGATAGAGGGGTGGCAATAGGTGGTAGAAGAATAGAATGTATACGATTTGCTGATGACATGCGGTACTGGCGGAAAGTGTAACAAAGTTAAATGAAATGCTTAGCAATCTAAATAAGGCTTGTAGAAATCTAGGGATGAAAATTAATAAAAAGAAAACAAAATGTGGTGTGGTATTAGATGGTAAGGATGAAAATATTAATGTACAATGAATTTGGGACTGAGATACTAGAGCAGGTGGTGAAATTTAAGTACTTGGATAGATTTTAATTTGATGTGCTGACTTCTAAGTATAAAAATTTAAAGAAAATTTTGAAAATAAATTTATTTATTTATTTTTTAAATAAAGAAAATTTTATTTTCGTTAAAATGTTTATTTATACATTTAAAAAGCTTGTATTGTTACAAGTAATTTCAAACATGAAATGTGATTTAAGTTAAAAACTATTTATGTGTTTATAGGTGAAGAACATGTAACTATAATGGAAGAAGATCTTAGATTATGTTCTGTAAAACCTGTACAAGATGCAGAAAGAAGATTTTGTTTTGAAGTTCTTTCTCCAACCAAGTAAGTTTATTTTATTGGTGGTGATATTCAAACTACAAAATTTAACTTAAGCTAATGTTTTGATTGATTTGCTTTTTGCTAATTACAAAAGTTTAATTAAGTTTTGCCAATAGTGGCTTATAAAAAATTTATTACAGAAAAATAATTTAAAAGCTATTCTCTCAAAAATTTTAAGTTTTAAAGAGCTTTAATGTTGATTGTTAATTCGGGAAATTCCATTTAATTATCTAATGAAGTTTTTATAAAATTTAAAAAAACTTTATTCCCATGTGGGAGTGCTAGGTAATAAACATGCAGATTCCACTGCTAAAGATGCATTTAGCCGTTTTTTACAACTCATGTTACTACCACCAATTTTATTAATTCTATTAAACATACTCTTCGAAAAAGGTGGCAAGGTGTCTGCACTGCTGCAGTGGATAATAAATTCCCGACACATCAAAGATTCGGTGTTGCCATGGGACTATTTTTCATGCAGAAAAATTCGCCAAGAGGAAGTGGTCCTCTGCCGATCATAGTTAGGACATACGAGAGCTACCCATGGGTATCTGATGTTAACAGAAAATGCTCTACTATTCAAACAATGTATCTGCTGCTTGACTGTGCGCCACATCCTTGTAGACTGCATATATTATCTGGTCTTATGTCACAAATTTAAGTTACCAAAGAAAATCTGGCGTATCCTAGATAATGATAAAAATGTATTAGACATGATGTTATTTCTCACGGATCGCTATTATACACAGAATTTAAGATTGTTTTTATATTATTTTTGCTATGTTGTTTTTGGTTTCTTATAATTGTTGGGTTTTTTATGCAAGTTCTTTAATGTTTCTGTTATCTGAGGAGAGACCCTTTACACTCTTCTGAATTTCATTAAATTTTATATACGTATATTTACAATAATTTTTTTTTTTAGTTCATGACTATGATATTAATTTTAATTGTGTTTTAAGTGATATTTTAGCTGTAATATTAGTTGTAAGTGTTTGTTTGTTTAAATTTTAGTGTAATTTTAATAATTTGTTTGTTTTTTTCTTATATTTTTATTCTGAACAATGATATTGCAAAAGCGTTTTTCACCCTTAAAAAAATAAAAAAATAATAAATAATACATAACTGAGTTAGAAGTTAAAGTTCTTTTCTATTTGGCTGATGAGTTTATAAAAGTGTTAATATTTTTTGAACAATTTAGTTTAAAAAAATTAACTATAATTAACTTAATGTACATTACCAGAAATCCTCTTTTTTCTCTCATGATTATATACAAGCCAGACATGATCTGTCAACACAGATATTTTGTCAGTAAAAAGAAACTATGAAATCTGTAAAGGAAATATGAAAATGCATTATTTAATAGACAGAATGGTATTATATATGTGAAATTCTAATGATAGATTAATGAATTATGATTGATAACAAAAATAGTTACAGGGGACCTTATAATTTAATTATAACTATTGCATCCAATCTCAGCAGATTTGGCATTCAAGGATTAGTCTTATAATATTGTTTGAAAGTATTTGTAATTGTGTAGACTAGTGTTAAGTTATTTAATAAAATGTTGGTTGGTTTTAATAAATAGTAATTTTACTTTTTTGTATAATAGTGTAACCCATTTAAAGGGTGTCATTGATGTCTAGGGTGAAATAAGACAAAGAAAAAATTCGTAAAGCACGTTTTACCTAGTTCTATTTACTTGAAAATTATTGTTTTACAGATATCTCAAAAATATAAATAGTTATTAAAAAAAGGAGTGTTAACATTTTTTTCATAAAGTATTATATGAAAATCATGTATTAGGGGTGTGTGATATTTGTATAGTGTCAACAAATGGTGCTCATGATATATAGTTGAAGTCAATCAACTATATATCAAGGAAAATACACTAGTAGTTTCCTACATCTCTGCTAGTAGCATACATCAAATCTCAGTCAGATATACTCATAATTCTGTTGTTGGCAATTCTTTGAATTGATTAGATGTATTGTGATTAACAAAAAAATGACAAAAGAGAATTTCATGTGATGACCAAACATTACTTTTTATAAGGCAAAACTACACGGGAAACTAAACCAAACCTTATAAATATTATGATAAGTTCTATTGATTACACTGATAAACATAATTTTTGTTTTCTAACATGTGATACATGATTTAAATCTCTTTTGATGTTGAAAATGAATATCAACTCATCATCTTTTTAAAATATTTAAATTTTAATTACAGGATTTTTTCATTTTTCAACGAATAGTTAGCATTTTTTAAGCGTTTATATTGTATTATGTTAGCTCATTTTTTATTGTTCTTTTTTAACATAATTTGTAAGCTATAAATAAACAATACTAGACAAAGAATTAAATCATATTATGACATCATATCTAATACTGAAGAGTGAGCCTTCATGGACAAGTTAATCATGTCTGTGCAGGTCAAAATGTGTAGTTGAAAACACAGTTGTGTTGTTTGTATTAAGCACTGGATTTAGGAATGAATTAATTTTGTTCAGTCTTATTGCTGTCTTAAGTTTATTAACAGTGCAGTATCATGATGCCTTGAAATTGTGTAAATGATGTGGATGACTTTTGTTATGTATGTGGTTAGTTTACCATAAAATCAAATAAAAAAAAAACATTACACTTTCAATTAAAAAAGCATATCATTTGTACTTTCAGTGTAAAATTGGTGATCAGGCTAAGACGTGGGCTTTTCATGTATGCACTAATTGTTCTGTATATTTAAGAGAATGGCTGAAAGGTTCACAGAAGGCTTTGGCATTTGGTGTACCTTTGGTTTGGTGTGAACCAAAGGATCATGTAACCGATTGTTACTTTTGTTTAATAAGTGTGTCCGGAATTTCTAAAAAATCTAAACATATTGTAAAATATCCTTCATTGCAATCTGCAATCAGGCCTGTACCTCACAGTGAAATTATTCCAGTTTCTGAGCCACCTGTGAATGTATGTTTTGAAAGCAGCGATGAAGAATCACGCAGTACTGAAGAAGACAACAATGATTTTGATTTTGAATTATCTTCCAATAAGCCACATCTTATATCACAAGATGAATTTACTGACTTGGTTAGGGATTTAAATTTATCAAAAAATCAAACTGAACTGTTAGGATGAAGACTGGAAGGTTGGAATTTATTTCAAAAAATACTAAAATTTTGGGCTTTTGAAGCCAACAAATAAAACTTTCTCAGTACTTTATCGCAGAAAATGATTTGGTGTATTGCACAAATAATGATGAGTTTATGTTGCACTTAGGACAAATTCATAAACCTGAGGACTGTCGCCTTTTCATAGATTCATCCAGGTATAGTTTAAAAGTGATTCTATTCTATACAACGGTAACAAATATCCTTCAATACCAATCACTTATGGTATTAATTAGAAAGAGACATACGATGTGATGAAAGACGTTCTTAAAAAATTAATTATAAAAAACATAGCTAGAATATATGTGGTGATTTGAAAGTTACAGCTATTTTGTTAGGCAAACAGTTAGGCCATACTAAGTACATGTGTTTTCTTTGCGAATAGGATAGCCGAGCTAGGGATAAACATTATATTACCAAAGAGTAGAAGAAATGAGACAACTTAACTCCAAATGGGAAAAATATTATTCATGAGCTCTTAGTTGAATCCAAAAAAATATTTTTATTCCCTCTCCATATAAATCTAGGACTAATGAAAGATTTTGTAAAAGCAGTGAAGAAGGATAGTCCTGGATTTTTATACATCAAGCAGAAATTTCCAAATGTAAGTGAAGGAAAACTAAAGAAGAAATATTTGTTGGTCCTGAAATAAGAGAGTTGGTCAAAGATGATGTATTTTACTTGATGTTAAATAATGTTGAAAGTGCAGCTTGGGCTTCATTTAAAGATGTTTGCAAAACTTTTCTTGGCAAACAAAAATCCAACAATTACCACAATATTGTTAATCAACTTCTTACTTCATACAGAGCTACGGGATGTAATATGTCTTTGAAAATACATTTCCTCCACTCGCATCTGGATTTTTTCTGGACAACCTCGAAGATGTAAGTTATGAACACGTTGAATGTTTCCACCAAGACATTTCAGTGATGGAAAGCCGCTATAAAGGGAAGTGGAGTACTAACATACTAGCCTATTACTGTTGGACATTAATTCAGGATATGCCTGAGGCTATTTATATAAGAAAAGCATCAGTGAAATCATTCTAACACAGGTATGGCCATGCAAAATTATAAATCTTATAAATTTTAACTATATTTTCCCTTAATTTTTTTTGAAGCGTAATTTATTTAAAACTAAGGGTGATAGAAAAATTGTATCTACAGATCTGTAATGTACGCAAAAAAGCTATTCAAGAAATGGTATCACATTTAGAGAAACATTAAAAAAAATTTTCTTTTTCTATGGTGTTAACAGATAGAACATTTTACAGGTGTTTTGATAATTTTTGAAGTGCTCATATGACCACAAACAACACTTAACATTCCTAGACAACCCATGAGATTAAAAGCACAGAGATTATTGAAAAAATTCATGGTTTGGTAACATTGGAAAGAGATTTGAAATGCATGAGGTTACTAAAACAGTAAGCACCTCAGTTGAATCATCAAATTCTCACATTTTATATAACTATTTACGTATGAGAAAACTGATGGTTGTTATGTTTGCTCACAATTGATCAAAAGTATCAATGCGTAAACATTTCTAAACATAGTTTGGAGGTGCTTCAATATAATTGAAAGCAATTTTTGTGCTGTTTCATAACAGTTGATGAAACTTGGATATGTTACTAACGACTGATGCCAAGGATCAGTCAAAACTGTGGGTTACAGTTGGAGAAATTGCTCCAAAGAAGAAGAAAACCTTCTTTTGCACTGATTTTAGATCATCTAAATTACAAAATAAAGAAAACTTTACCACATTTTTTTAAAAATTAAGATAATGCATCACCTTATCCTTCTGTGATTGTGACAGCAAAATAATTTGAATTATGCTACAGAATTCTTCCGAATTCTGCCTATTCACCTGACTTAGTACCATCAGACCATTATCTGTTTTCCAAGTTTGGAGAAGTGATTTGTGTAGAATGGTGACGTTATTGCCAAAATGCCAGCCTACTTTGAAGATTTAGGTTAATAATAATATAAAGATGGAATTGAAAAACTTGAGCATCATTGGACTGACTGTGTAGACTTGAAAGAAGATAATATTGAGTAATAAAAAAGATATTTCCTGAAAAATTGTATCCTCTTTATTTTTGCATTAATTTATCAATCATTCAATCAGCTTATTAAAAAAAAAATAATTAAAGTTGGATTCAAGGTGACAGGAAAATTTTAACTTTTTTTTTATTATACATATCTATACCTGTTATCATCTAGTCACACTTAGTTTTTTTTAATGTAAGTTGTTTCAAAATTTTTGTACGTGTATAATTTAAAAAAATAAATAAAATTATTACAATATTTTATTTTTTTTTATTATGTATAATAGGAGTCACATGTTACAAGCTGATTCAGAAGAAATGTATCACGCGTGGGTCTCAGCTTTACAACAAGGTATTGGAGCTGCGATTCAGCGATGTTTAGGTGATGATACTCACTCGTCTGATAATGATAATAACGCACGATGCAATGACGATAATAAAGCCAATAAAAAAACAAATTCTGATAGTAATGATGAAGAAACAAGTGTAGCTAGGCCTAAAAAAGCTAGGTGAGTTGTCTAATTTTTAAAAAAATATTTTCTTTATAAGGGTACAGTCTAATTATATTGATATCGGTCTTAATTGTTTTATTAGTTACTGATGATACCAACTAATTAATTGCTGATATTCTCGTAACAATAAAAACTTAAAGCACATATTACACTTTGAGTATTAAATGTCTGAAAGTATTAGAAAATTAAACCTTTATTTTTTAAAAATATATGAAATAAAAATGAAAAAAAGAATGTTGAAAATTATGTGGTTTAATGGAATATGAAATGAAGAAATTTTCAAACTTGAGTACAGAAGAATGAAACTTATAATAGATGCTTTAAAAAGAAGGAAAGATTGGTAAAATCCAGTATTATACTGATAATTGTGAATGTAAGATGTGACAAGAAAATGTTAAGAGATAAGTATAGAACAGATAGGAAGAGTGGAGAAACGCATTAAACTGGTCAGACTGATGACAAGAAGTGATAAACTTCAAAAAATAAAATTTCTATACCACTCCAAGGGTAGAGTTTTGGTGTAGATAATCTTACAAACTAATAATTGTCTCTATAATTTTCTTGAAAAAATCTGTACTTTTATGCTTCCTTACCAAATAAATTTGTATAAATATGAATCGAGTACCTCCTTAGATGTAATGCATTCTTTTATTTCAGCTTTTGCCCACAAGCTTTATGTTTTGTTCATGTGAGCACCCATTGCATCGTCTTTGAAATTGAAAGAATGATCGACTGTTTCATGTGAAAATGGTACTCTTGGAGGTATAAGTTTTTCAATGATGTGATCTAATTGATTTAAGTGTTACTTTTTGTCCTTCGTAGCATTATCACTAACATTCATAGTTGATGCATTTTGGAGTAGTTTTGAGAATAGAGGTATTCTGAAACATGTCAACTATGATTTTTAGAGTGACAGTACTAGGAAGGACAGAAAATAACAGTCAAATCAATTATGATAATCCTAACAGAAATTATTGTGAAAATTTTAGTGTGATTTAATCTTTGAACCAAGTTAAATTCTTTCATAATATTAAACAATTTATCTTTTATTCTTATTGGGAACTATTTATATAAAACACTTTTTAAATTACCCAGTAGATTCCTTTGAAAATAAATTGTTGTTGAGGGTAAATCTTACAATAAATTTTTTATTCTGTGAACAAATCTATTTCAATATTTAAATTATTACTGCCAGTTTTTAATAAAGTTACACAGTACTGCATCAGGACAAACTTTTCTTAAAATTTCTCAAATTTGTTAATCGCTATACAATATCTTTTATGACAAGATTTATGTATTGTATATTGCTTACTTCCAAAATATAAAAATAGATTACTATAAATTTAAGATAGTTACTGCGACCTTTGATAAAAGTATCAAAGTAAATATACTTCAATATTCTGAATTATACTATATATACTTTGATCATATGAGATGTGTTCAAAAAGTAATGAGAATCTTTGTTTTTTGGAAAGAATTTTATCTTTTCGTCTACATTAATGTTATCCTCTTCAAAATAGTCCCCCATTACATATTATATACTTATGCCAGCACTTTTTCCAATCCCTGAAACACTTCTGGAACTTGATCTTTGGAGTAGTGTTAAGATCTTTCAGCTATTTGCTTTTAATCTCATCTATGCTTGTAAGACAACAGCCCTTTAGGGTTCTCTTTATTTTTGAATAGAAAAAAGTCACAGGGTCATATCTGGCAAATATGACGGCTGGGATATCATTAAAGTGTTGTTTTTGGCTAAAAATTGACGAACAAGCATTGAAGTGTGAGTAGGCACATTATTGTGGTACAAAAGCCATGAATTGTTTCACCACAAATCCGGGCGTTTTTTTTTCAGATTGCTTCATGCAAACGGCGTTGAACTTGTAGATAATACTCCTTTTTGGTTTTTTGATCTTGTGGCAAGAATTTATGATGTGCTATGTCGTTAAAATCGAAGAACATGGTGAGCATAACCTTCACGTTTGATTGTACTTGTTTTTTTCAGTCTTCTTGATGATCCAGAATGCCTCCACTGAAACAATTGAGCCTTAGTTTTGACATCATATCTGTATACCCATGTTTCATCACTTGTTATGACATGTTTCAGTAGTTTTGCATCACTGTTGATTTCATTTAGCCATTCCTGAGCAACTTCCATTCACCGCTGTTTTTGTTCCAAATTCAACAACTTTGGAACAAATTTTGATGTAATATGTTTCATACCCAAAACATCTGAAAAAATTTCATGGCATGAGCCAATTGATATCTCAACATCATCAGCGACTTCTCTGATTGTGATTTGGCGATCATTCATAATGATTTCTTTCACTTTTTCCACGCTTTCATTGGTTGTTGATGTGTGTGTCCATCCCGGATACGCCAGCACCCCGAATGACGAGCACCCTGCTCGTCATCTTCAATGTCTTAACAATATTCTTCGAAATGCTTATACCACTCAATACCTTGCTTTACTTATAGCAGACTCACCAAAAGCAATATTTAACATTTTTAAAACACCGCTACACTTTATTCCATTCTTATAGCAAAATTTAATACAAATTCTCTGATTCATTATTTGTTCAAATATAAAACTCGGCTGATTGTACCAAAACACATATTATCCTTTTGACAGCTGACAACAAACTAAACATCCAATATAGGTAAAAATGTACAGATATGTTTTAGACATGTTTTATCAATACAACAATGAAAAAATCCTGAGAATTGGACTAATACAACCCGTGAAATTTCAAAATTTTCATTACATTTTGAACACACCTCGTATGTATCAAAGTATTCTTTGAAGTAGTTAACAAGAAGTTTCTAACCACTGCTCTTTAAATACACAATATTACACCACAAAGATGTACTGTACTATCATTTATCTTACTTTTTACCAAGCGAGAGTATAATTTTAATAACTAAGTGGCTTTACACTCAAAATCTTGGATTGCTTTCGAGCACACCACAAACTAAATTGAAAATACCCATAACAAAACAGATCGCAAAAATATGATGGCAGTTTGGAAAGTAAAACCTCCATTTGGCTATAAATAAAAAACCTGTATAGATAAAAGTATTTTATTATATACATCTTAAAACTACAACTTTTAACTATTTTTCAACATAGTTGTTGCCATTTAAATTCTAGCATTTGTCATAGCTTTCACTAATTTACAAATAGAATACCTTCTTCATAAAATTTAGCTCCTTGGGTACCTAGCTAACATTTTTCAGAATTTTGAAGTACGTCTTCATCATCAAAGTGTTGCGACACAAGCCATTTCTTCATGTGAGTGAAGAGATGAAAATCACTCACTCGACTACAAGTCCAGACTGTAAGAGGATAAAAAATGTCCCATTGGAATTAATTCAGAAGTTTTCCAGTTCTTCGAGCACTGTGAGGATGAGTATTGTCATGTAAAAAAACAACACTGGATGACAGCGTACCATGAAGTTTGTTCTAAATGGCTCGGCTATGTTTCTTCAAAATTTTGTAGTAGACTGTTAAAGTAATCGTTGTAACACATTCCATAAAATCAACTAGAATGCCCTTGGCATCCCAAAAAATCATAGCCATAATCTTCCTGGTTGAAAAAGTTCGGCAGGTTTTCTTTGGTTTGCATGGAGAACTGGTACGTGTTCCCAGGCCATCGACTGTTGTTTCATTTTGGCATTCATGTGGGCCATCCAAGTTTCATCCCCAGTCACAGTTCTCTTCAAAAAAAGCTTTCTACTTCCAGGTCATAGTGTGAAAGAAAGTCTTAAGGTGGAGCCCATTCGGTTTGGTGTGATCGATCTCTGTGAGCATTTTTGGAACTCGCCGAGCACAGAACTTCCAGTAGCTTAATTTATCGATAACAATCTCGTACAAAACCGTAAAAAAATTTGCAGGAATTATTTGGAAAGTTCAGAGATTGTAAATCTTCTTTGATTTTCATGCACTCTTTCATCAGTTTTACTGACAAGATCATCATTCACAACAGAAGGCCTACAACTCTTCTCTTCTTCATGGATGTTTGTCCTTCGATTTTTAAAAAATCAAAGTCATTGCTGCACTACACTGTCACTCATACCGTTTAGACTGTACACAGTACACAACCGATGATGGATGTCTGCTGTTGAAACATTTTCTGCCTAAAGAAATCTTGTGACAGCATGCACCCTTGTATTTCGTGGGAAATTGTATTGCAGCACTCATGTTTTTAGGTTATAACAAGCGAATGGGCTAAAGTACGCAGCTCACACTGACACAGCTGGAAGCGCACTGATTCAGAGAGTATGCTGATGTGTTAATGATGGCGCTACTAACAATATTACTAGTTCTGTTATACATCAGAGGTTACTTTTTGAACTGCCCTCATAACTATAAAAGTAAAAAAACATGCATCAATACATGATGCAGTATAAGATACAAGTCAATGTAAATATATATGCAATGAATAAATTCCTGGTCAGTGTAGTTTGATAATGCTTTTAACCAGCGTGATTAGTTTGTGAAATCAATTGTCAGGTTAAATAGAAGTTGATCTTTTAAATTATTATTTACTAAAACAAAATATAGGTAGCAGGGGATTTTAAAGGGATATAACTGCATTCTACTTAAGATCTTAAGTATATTGTATAGTAATTTTTAGAATTTTGATGGTGGGTTTTTCTGGATAATTATCAGGAGGAAAAATGGGTAATTAATCTTATTTTTAGTAAAACAAAGTCATGATGCTTTAATTTTATATATTACTTAAGTTATTTTGTTACAGAATTTGGGAACAGTTACTTAAAATTCCTGGTAATGAAGTATGTTGCGATTGTGGAAATCCAAGTCCACGTTGGGCCAGTATTAATCTAGGAATTACACTTTGCATCGGTCAGTGATCAAATGATTTAAAAAAAAAATTATTTCTGTTTATGAAATAGTAGTAATTATTTTGTTTTCTAGCATTGTTTTTAAAATTTTAGATTTAGTAATGCATAGATATAGTAAAACTAAAGTAATTGTGCTAATTGTGTCTTTGATGTATGATTTATTCTGATACTGTAGAAATTCTTTTTTGATTGTTAGAAAGAAAGTGTATTTATACATTATAATATTATACATGCAAGATTATTTTAAAACCGTTTAACCAGAGTTAGTATGAAGAGTCACTAGCAATTCTTTAAGAAGGTCTCTTTATTATATTGCTAACGCCTTTGTCGTGCAGTTGTCCAGTTGATATTGGTGTCACACCATTGTTTAGATATTGTGAACCATGTTTATAAAAATTATAAATTGTATCTCTACAAATAATAACTATAAATAAAATTAGTTGCTGTTAAAAATGGATTATGTAAATTTGCAAACCATTTCCGTATTACTTTTTTGCTTGATTACTTCATCATAGAAGCTTGTATGTGAGAGTATAGAAATGGAAATTTTGTAGCATATGAAATATGCCATGTCTGACCAGGGTTCAAGCTTAGGACCTCTCATGAAAAGCCAAGATCCTATCAGTCGGTCATGAAGATCAGTATTTTTATGTTTACTTTTGTTCAGAAAGAGTGTAAGAAATTGTAAATTTATATAAATATTGTAATTGTTTTCTTTTTAAACAGAATGTTCTGGTGTACATCGCAGTTTGGGTGTTCATTACAGTAAAGTTAGATCACTTACGTTGGATGCTTGGGAACCTGAGATACTTAAAGTTATGGCTGAACTTGGTAATAATATTGTTAATAGTGTTTACGAAGCTAATGTTGATTCTAAATTAACACGAGCGACACCAAAATGCAATGAGTATGTATTATTTAATTTTTAAAAATATTTATTTTGTATATTTAATTTTAATACTATTTTTGTGAATGTTTTTTTTTTTATTTTGTTTCTTATTACAAAAGCAAAATTAAAAAAAAATATATTACGTCACTTTTCCTCATCGAATAAAAAAAATAAATTTTATATTCAGCATGTTTGCTGAAGATTAATTTATTGTGGTAATACCGCACTTGATATCACAAATGATGTATTTAGTGAATTAAAAATCGCTAATTCTTGGAAACAAAAAGCATTTAATGCAATCTTACTTAACGTCAAAGATAATGAAGGAAATAACAATATTTTTGAACAATGATGCACTGTTTATTAAAAAAATAAATTCCAAAATAAAATAAAAGAACTAAATTTAAAATATCCATTAAAAACGAAATAATTCTGGTTTCGATGTTTTTCTTTTTAAATTTTGACTTTTTGATATTGTTGCTAAATTAAAACTAACTACCAAATATTGACACTGAATTTGTTACAGACTTAAAAAAGAGAAAATTAAAAAAAAATTGAATAGTACTTTTGTTTTTAGCATTTTTTTTAAAGCTAGTTTTAAATTTTATTTTATTCAATATTTTTCTACGTAAAAGGTAGGAATACATTAAAAGAAAAATATTGTCTGCAACGAACATGTAATGGCAAGAAACTGTGCTTTTTTCCTTTTTCTGGTAAAACAATATTTCCATATTACTATTAATATCTTAAAATTTATATCTTAGAATTTGGAGCGCTGAAAGTCCCCACGTTTATCACGAAAAACAATTACACCCGCTGAAGTTGGGCGTGTGGTGCACGATATCGCGGAAGAAAATAATCGGTCCTGTTTTTTTCGAGTACACTATCAATGCAGTACGATATCAGGATATTTTATTTCAGTTGATTACACTCTTGGAAGAGGAAGACAGACACTGCTGGCTACAATATGATGGTGCGACATCGCACTACCCATGTTTAACTTCTGTTTTCTTTGAGGAATTCTTCAGTAATCGTGTTATCGGTCGAGGCTTGTGGCCACCAAGATCTCCAGATTTGATGGCGGTGGATTTTTTTCTACGGGGTTACCTTAAAGAAAAAGCAACAAACCATGAACACTTGAACGATTGAAAGTCAATATTGAACAAGCTGTATTAAATATCTGGCCACAAACTTTGAAAAACGTTGCAATAAACGCTGTAAAAAGAATTGAAGCTTGTATTAAAGAAGATGGTGGCACTTCCAACATTTACTCTAAATCTAAGGTAATGGATGGTAATAATAAAAATTACATTTACATTTACACATGCCTTTTTTTTATTTCAATACCTACCACTATAAGGCTGGGTTGCATTTTATATGGGACATCCTGTATATATAATTATATCTTTAAATTGGTTAATATACAAGTTTGAATTGATTGATTATTACAATACATTAAACAATTTGAGTTGTATAGTTTTTTTTTATATGTTTTCCTTAACTATGTTTATTTCTTATGATTAATTAGTAATTTAGGGGTTTTCTTTGTTAATGAGTTTTTACATTTTATTACTCCTGAAAGATATGTTTTTTTAACAAGAACAGTATGTTTTAATTTTTTCAAAAAATAAGTTTTTAAGATGAATTGATACTTTCAAGATTCAAAAGTGACAGGCCACAGAAACTAAAACCTCAAAAATATATATGGACTTCCGATGGACAAACTATGGACTTGACAGTGGTGAAAACAGTCTTGTGACAGATAGTATACAATGTGCGATGGGCGTTAACATTTATATCGTGATAGTTAATAATATATCTTAAAGTTGATTAGTTATATATATATATATATATATATATATATATATATATGTGTGTGTGTGTGTGTGTGTGTGTGTGTGTGTGTGTGTGTGTGTGTGTGTGTGTGTGTGTGTTTGTGTTTTATATATAGCACGCATAAGATTCTTATTAATTAACAGACATTTTTATAATAATGTGATTTTAATTTATAATTTCTTTTTTGTTGATTTAAAATTTAAAAGCAATATAAGAGAAGCATGGATTAAGACAAAATGGGTCGAAAAGAAATTTGTTAAATCATTATCATTATCTCCAGCCCGAACTTCACGTAGCGCTGCCGCTAGAAAATGGAGCGTAAGAAAATTACGAAGAAGGCCACGCAGTCGTGATGATTTAGGTGGTAGAAAACAAATGAAATCTTCTTTAAGGCCTGTTTCAGAGGTATTTATAATATTACTATTAATTGTAATATAATAAATAAATCTTAATAGCTTTCTAAAATTGTTTGAATGATGTTAACGTATTTTCTCTTATGTGTGTATTAAATTAGTTAACTTACTAATGTTTAATTCATTAATTGTTTACTTCATTAGTAATAAATCAAATGTATGTGTTATGGTACAAACATCTATAATGGTGTATATTTTTCCACTTTTTTAATAATTTAAGAATTCTTTCTAAGCATATTAATTGGGCTCTTTAGCTTTATTTCATTAAAACTAATAGTTGCAATAAATCAAGAAATCAGTTCCGTTATTCCACTAATCTAAATCCAAGTACAGATCAGTTCTACTGAAATTTTATGCTAAAAATTAATGTCATTCTCTTTTTTGTTGCTTTTATTGTTTCAAATTTTTTTTTGTTTTGCCGATGAAAAAAAGAATTTGAGAAGTTAGGTTGAAGAAAGGCCTAAACTTCATTAGGCCCTTTTTCTGGAGAATACATTTTTGAATTCCCCGCCTTTTGTTACATATGTGTACAAAATTTTATATTTGTATTGGCACTTCTGACTGTATTACAACAGCTGTTATTAGGCCTTTCTTCCATAGAGTGAGGTTAAGTGTTTGTATTCCAATTAAAATGTTATTTACAGTCTGTGTTGTTTTGTTTTTAGTGTAATCTAAATAATGTTATCTGATATCGATAGTGAAATACAGATAAAAGAAAAGGAGCTGAATGTTGGGAAGAGAAAGAAAGTTTATAAAAACTTACGGAAATGTGAGTCAACAAAAATTAAATGCAATTCCAGTAAGGAATGTTAACTATGAAGATGATATTATTAAAGGAAAACAGTTTGTTCATGTGCAGAGTTGTTGTTTAAATAACTGTTATTCTTCTGTTACTAAACAACAAGAAGAAAATCTATTTAAATTGTTTTGGAACATTGGTGATAATTTTAAGCAGAATACATCAGTTATGAAATTAATGGAACGGTTAGATGTTAAAAGTTCAAGCACAAAAGTTAAAAGTATAAACAGACCATTTTTCAAAACATCTCCAAAAAACAAAGATGAAAAAAACGACTGGAAAAAATACAGAGGTGTGTTATGATGAAATATTCAGGAAAACAGCTTTCAGTTTCTAGAAGTTATCAACCAATATTTGCTCCTTATTCATTCTGTAGAAGTGATGCAAACATTAATCCAGTGAAAATTCTGATTATGAAACGAATACATCAAGTGAACATTAAAGATGCTAACAAAAAAGACTTGGGTGATCTTTTTCGGTATTTACCACAAGAATGCTTAGTGGTTTCAAGACGTAATGTGATTAGTATTATTTGTTACGGGAATAGAAGAACTTTAAAATAAATAAACTTTGACAATAAACACCCCACAAATCCTCTTTTAAGTTTTAATGAACTTTTAGTAGTAATTACCTCTATTATTGCTACACAGGGTTATCATAAAAGAATGGTGCAGTTTCAGTAATTCATAGGAAGATTGTAGGGAAATTTCTAGATGTTATATTGGTATCCCTGAAAACCTCCAACCCAAAAGTTTGTTTATCAGCAGTTGTAACCACAACGTCAGTTCTTGTATTGTTGTTGCGGTGAGTTTAGTGAATTACTATGTTCTCGGATAAAAACAAAGCAAGGTGTGTTTTATTGATTGCTGAATTAAAATCTGTAATTTTAGGTCAACGTGCCTTTTGACGTGAATTCAGAAGAGAGATCCACCACACAAAAATAACATAACATGTTGGTTCAGATGATTCGAAGAAACTGGATCGGTTAAGAAACAGAAATCAACCAGCAGACCAAATGTACCGGACGAAACGATTGAACTAATTAGACAATCGGCAATTAGAAGCCCTGGGAAGTCCATCCCCCGTCGAGCGTCGAATTAGGTATTCCAAAATCAACGGTTCACAAAGTTTTATGTAAAAAACTGAAATTACTTGCTCATAAAATCCAGATACTGCAGGAATTGAAACCCGATGATGGTGTAAAACGTTACAATTTCGCCGTTGAAATGTCGGACAGAATAAGTGAAAACGAATCATTTTTAGATGATATAATTTTTACAGACAAAGCTACATTCCATGTGAATGGTTGGTTAACAGACACAATTCATGAATGTGGGGCTCTGAAAACCCACACGCAATTATCAAGAAACAACGCGATTCGCCTAAAGTTAATGTTTGGTGTGGTGTGATGAAAATTCATGTAATAGGGCCTTTCTTCTTTGCTGAAAAAACAATTAATGGAATTGTTTATCTTGACATGTCAACCAATTGTTGCTTTTCTCAGCTGGATGAACTCAAAAACATTCATCAACTTCATTTCCAAAAGATTGTGCTCCCCCACACTTCAATGCATCGGTCACGGACGCTTTGAACGAAAAATTTTGAGATCGATGGATAGGCCGGCAAGGACCCATACTTTGGCCTTCAAGGAGTCCAGAGCTGACACCTTGCGATTTTTTCTTGCTGAGGTACATCAAAAGCGTTGTTTATACACAAAAAATTTGCGACCTAAACCGTTTAAAAAACAGGATTAATGAAGCAATGACAACCATTAACGAAGAAATGTTAACTAATGTTTGGAGAGAAGTCGAGTATTGTTTGGACATTTGTCGAACGACTAAGGGCGCACATATTGAAATTTATTAATTATGTAAAAAAATGTTTGAGACGACAAATTTGAAAAATAAAAAACATAAACTGTAATTTCGTTTTAATTTAAACCATGTTCAAAACCACACCATTCTTTTATGATTATCCTGTATTTGGTAATATTTTCTTAATAATATTATTATATTATTTTTAATATAAAAAGAAGTTGATTTTTTTGATTGAGAGCTGATCATTTTTACCAGGTGTAATTTGTATTGTTTTGATGTAAGTTTGGTATTTTTTTCATTATTATTATATTGTTTTCAATCTTCAGATGAAATTTACTTTCTAACCAAGAGCTGCTCATTGTTTTCACAAGTATTTTAATGGTTAATAGTTTTGAAGATCAGTTATGTGGAAGAAAGGCCTAAATCTTGACTAGCTATTTTACTTATTGAGTCAGTATTACTTCATTTTGAGGGTAAAGTAATTTAAAATTATCTATAATATTTATTTATATTTATTATTTAAGGCCCTTCTTCTAACTAAATTCTCAATTATCTTTGTATATGAAGGATTAAGAGATTCCTTATCTTTCCTTTATCCTATAATTATTAGTCAGGTAATTGCCTACTGACACCACATGCGAAGGGAGTGCTCCAAAAGCTAGCGCCCCATCAGGCATATTCCTGCTAGATTGAAAGTCACTAGCACTAAAAGGCCTTCAGTGGGTGTAAGGAGAAGGATACAAATCTCCTGCTAATATCCCAAGGAATAGTCCAAATAGAATATTTCACAAGCATGATCTAAAAAAGATCGGAATGCAATTCCAAAATCTCTCCATCTTTAGTATGTATTAGAAATGTGGCATGTAAGCTGACTTGCAAATTCTTATCTAGTTTTACTGACACATAAAGGAGTCTCTTAAAAAGCTAAATCATAAACGATAAGAAAAAAAAAAATTATTGTTTATTAAAATAAAATATTTATTTTCTTTTTAGTTTTGTTTTGGTATTGTTTGAAAAAAAGATTGTTTTTGTATTTTTATAACCGTCTCATTTTTAAAAATTCCTAATAAATTACATAATAGTTTTAATATTTCTAATAGAATTTTTTAATAAATTATTTTATTTAATACGAATTAAAACGTTTCTTATTGTTTTAGAGAAATAGTAAAGATGATAGTACAATATCAGCCGAAGCAGAAAATAAAAATGAGATTGATGATACAAAAGGTGAAAAAACTAATGATAGCAAATATCGAAGTGAAAGTGAAAATATTGATAAAGAAGATTCAGATAAAAAAGATGATATTATATTATTTGGTGAAAATTTAAAACAAGCGCCACCATTAAACGATTCTTTGGAATTAAGTAGTGATGATGATTCAACTGGCGGTGAAGATAGTGATTTGGGTATGTGTAGATCAGTTATTTGTTTAATAATTAAACTTGAGTGTTATTATGGGAAGGCTTCTTCAAAGTGCTGCACATTTTTCACTGTTTTTAAAAAAAACGTTTTCATGAAAATAATAAATTTTTGAGTGTCTATCTCATCTTAAGTTTTAAAGGTTGCTCAGTAATAATAATCAAAATTTTAATGGAAAAAATATACTACGTATATGAGATCTATTTAAAAAGTATTTGTCCATATTTTTTTTTTTATTCCATGTGAATTCAATGGCAAAACCCAAGCATGATGCAGTAATAAATCCTAGTTGTATGCATGAATTTTTATGATCTTAGCATGAATCAGTTATAGCTAGTCTATGTGCTTGTTATATTAAACCAGAAATTTGGTGATTGTTGGGAAAAGTTACAAAAATAAAATTACAAATAGCTTGTTTTTGCCAAAAGAATATTGGACTTTATTTTTAACAGAATGAAAATCAGAATTATATAACCAAGTTCCTAAAAACAAAATAATGCATAAATACACTATTACATATTGTTTTGTTAAAACAAATGCTTTGCACAAAATCTCCTTGTGCGATATTTATATACGACAATTTTTAAGTAAAGTATAGGTAAACTTATTACATTAAATATTTCTTTTACATAAACACAGTGTGTAATAACAATACAGAGTATAATAATATTATCTTATTGTTTAACAGAGGATTACCTTAATATTTGGTAGACGATTACTGTTTTTTGGCAATGAAAAACAAAAATCTTGACACTCACCGGCACAGAATGTAATCTGGATTATCACAATAGAAAGTTCAACATACGATTATTGTAGAGTGAAAAACATTAATATATTGATATTCACTTACGGAGGATGTAATCGGGATTATAATAACAAAGAGTTTAACGGATGAAAAAAACTAATATGTTGATATTCAGTTGCACAAAATATAATCTCACAATGGTAGATCTTATATATGTCTACATAAATTCCTTTGAGTTTAATATTTTATCATACAATTGTAGAGAAGAAAACAATCACAATATTTAAGGATTTTTGACATATAGTAGAGGTTCATAAGTATTAAACATAAAGAGTGTTCGCCGAGTTCACATAACAAAGATTCATAGGTATTATAACATAACAAAAGATACTTTCAGAGTTAATTGAAACATATACTTTTTAACAAGAAAAGTTATAAAACTTTTAAACGTACGAAACAAAAATGAAATGTACCTTACAAACAAAATGTTCACAAAAACAGCTTAACAAATTGTTGAAAAATATATATAATTTAATGTATATACTTGTATACTGTATGATGTGTAAATCTTGACTGAACAATATAAGTCTTCAAATGATAGATTGAGAATAGACTAGATGAGACGAGAGTAACTGTGATCCTAGAGACTGATGGTTGGAGAGAGACGATGGTCGGAGGGACGACACACAAGAAGAGAGTGACCACAACGAGAGACTGCCGAAGCAGAAGAGAGGTGAGACTGGCTGAGAGAGAGACACACACACACACACACACACTGAAAGATCGCGAGAGAATGAGAGAGACTGCAGGAGACGGCGAGAGAATGCCCTGACTGGTGGTGAGCTAGCGTATATAAGGTAGGTGGAACCGAGTGAACTGTAAAGAGCCGAGTGATGTCGATAGAAACCAAGTCCATCCGAAAGGAGCTGTGTGAACAGTAAAGAGCCGCTAAATCGTCAGGCGCCGAGTGCATCCGAAAAGAGCCGAGTGAATCATCAGAAGCCAAGTGAATTGTAACATGTTTACGTTTAGTTCTTCTTCTTTTTATTTTTATTATTTTTTTAAACATTATACACATGAAATAATACAGAATTAAATCTTAATAAATAATCAATACAAAAGTCATAAATAAAAAGCAACTGAGCATATATTCATATGTATGTTGAATGGAATGCATTAATTTCAGTGTATGAAAAAATTTCTTGTTTATAATTAAAATATTCATTAGATCGAAATACTGTTAAATATTAGATGAAAATAAGTCAAATACCAAACCGGTTGAAATAACTTAAAAACTGCTTTACGCAATGGCGTAAACAGTGATAATCTACAGGAAAGCAGTTCAGCAGTCTTTCAACAATAGTGTTTTGGCAGGTGCTACAAAGTGGACCAGGAATACGGAAATTTTAAAATCTGTAGTGGCAGTCATATAAAGGTTAAGCTATTGAGGCGTAACAGGTTATGTTGTTGAGCCAGGGACAACCTTGCCACTTAGTAATAATGGATCAATGGATTGATTAATAACATGCATTTGTTGTGAAGGCGTATTACAAAAATGATGACATTTGGTTGCTGCTTGAAGGGAATTTCGACATCACTACAAATGAGGATTACATGATTTCCCTTTTTACTTGGGGTCAAAACATTAGATGAGAATTTGAGAAAACAGGTTCAGCTTTAAAGAAGAAATGTTTGGAGCACCTTGAACTCGCCGAATCCCAGAGAATATTGAAGCTGTTTGGACTTTATTCACAAGAAGCTGTCGATGTTCTGTTTGTAAACATGTATTAGCATTGTGCCTATGGTGAATAACCGTTCAATGTATAGTCTATTAGGAGTTAAAATTCCAGCCATACAAAGTGCAAATTCTGAAGCAGTTAAAAACAGAATACAAGAGAAAATTTCCACAGATTTTGCAAAGTGCTATGCAAAATCTTTGCATTTATTTGAGGAATGCTTACAACACATCAGACACCAACTACTTGAAATTGTTTTAAAAAAATGAAAATTGGTATGTGAACCCTTAATAGCATGTAGTGTAGTTTTAATTTTCAATAATAAAAGTTGCAAAAATATTTTTTAACGTTAGGGACAGTTATTTCAAAATTTTTAATTTTCTTGGTCCATCTTGTAGAAGTTAAAGAATTAAGAAAGTGCTCTGTTTGATTCTAAGACTTCCATAATAAATAATGTTATAATGAGGTTCTCCATTGCCTTTGCAATTCAATTCAGCATAAATTACTGGAAATGCAAGAGTTGTAGAGCTAACTCTTGCATTATAATGGTGCTGTTACTCATTTTTATGTCTTATTCAGGATTTCTTGGCTAATTTGGAATTCCTCAAGTGGATCAGACCCCTTACTCTGTAGATTTCAGATTTCTGGCCATTTTACAAGCTATCTGCTTTAAGGAATTAAATTTGATAGCCAAGAGGATGTAAATATGACAATACAGCTATTCATGCCAACAGAAAACTTCTAGAAATGTTTTGTTTTGAGAAAATCTCTAAGTGTGTCGTAAATAGGGGGGAATGCTTTGAAGGAGAGTAGAAATTAAAACTAACCAGTAAGCTGTTTTTTGCTTCCAGTCCTATGATCAGATACTTGTACAGAATTAAAATAATCATTTTTCCTTTATTTACTTGTGAAAATGTAGCAGAACACCTCAGTTAAAAACAAATATACCATTAGTATAGAAAATAATTTTAAAAAGAATTTAATCAATAATTTTAATTATATTATTTAAAAATTTTAATAATAATTATTTTTTTGTGTATTAAAAAATTACCTATAAAAATTATGTATATTTATGAATATAAAATATATTTTTATGAACCACCAAATTAATTAATATAATAGTTTAAGTTGGCTACACTGTTAGAATAACCAGTATAGTCAATTTTATATTTATCTCTCACTGTTTATCAGGTTGGACTAGGATTTTTTAATTTGTTAAATTTTTATGTGTTTATTTTTAATAATTCCTAATTAATGTTAATCTAAACATGTTGGGGAAAAAACATTTTACAATAAGTATTTATTAAGTAAACTGTCTGCTTTATTGTTTTAGTGGTTAATTGTTCCATAATATTGAATAATATTTTAGAACAGGGAAGACATATAATAAAATCATTATGTATTAATTTTACTGCAGTCAGCATTTAAAGCTTGTTTTTTCCTTGTTTTAAATTATTATTGATGGATTTGGATTTAATCTTTATCTTTTAACAGTTTTGAGGATTTGCAGATGATAAATACCATAGCCAGTAGTGACTTATGATGTTATGGTTTTCCCAGACTATCCCAAGGGAAGAGCAACCATTTTACTAAAGCTTGATAAGAAAGTGGTTGCTTTACTAGGTAATAGAACATGTAAGCAGCATGATATTACAGAGTAAGAATGGTGGATGTGCAATTCACATAGTATCAGCCAAGGTAGAAGGTATGGTGGATAACAAACAGGGGATGTCACGGGAAGGAAACAGTAAATTTATAGATAGTCTTTCGTTAGGAATTTTTGTGGTTTCTTGTCCTTGACCATTTTTCATCTACAATTCTTTTTAAATATGAATTATGTTTTATATCTTTTCCTACTTTCTTTGTAAAAATTTAAGAAAATAGAGTTAAAATAGAATTAATTAAGTAAAGTTAATTTTTATTTTTTTGTTTAATCTAGCCGTAGGAGAAGAAGATATATCTAAATTGGGACCAGATTTATTATTATATAAAGCATCTGCAGCTCATAATTTACCAGTAATGTGCCAAGCAATTGCATTAGGTGCTGAAAAATTATGGTCAAATCCAGAAGATAAACAACGTACTCATCTTCATCAAGCTATTCTTAGTGTAAGTTTAATTTGTAATTCTAATTCAGCTTTTAATTTTTTAAAAGTGCAAAGGGTTCCAGAAATGTTTTGCAGTATGACGGAATGGTTCATCACAGGTGGTTACAAGTTACTACGTGTTTAGGTAGGTCTTAACCTGTACCGGGGTCACTCTGGACACTGTCTCAGTGCCATTTTCATTTTTGCTGTGTTAGTGAATAGAGGAAGTGATGTGTTGTGGTTTGAAATCTGAATACCAAGCAAATAAGTATTTAGAGGACATCATTCTTGTGCTTGGAGAGGATTTTCCTCATTATACAACAATATTTAGGTGGTACTGACTGTTTGAAAGAGAAAATTTTGGCCTTAAGAATACTTTAAAGTCAGTCGACCGTCTACATCTCTGACTAGGAAAAATATTGCTGCATACAATAAATTCTTGAGACAGTCAGGCGTGTGATCTACCACCAAATAGAGGTCTCCATGGGCATTAATGCACCAGCAGTTCGTGCTGTTCTACAAGATCGTCTTCAAGTTAGAAAACTTTGTACCTTTTTGATGGTGCATAACTTGATTGACGATCAGATGGCACATCGTGTTTCATGGCGCTGTGAAATATTGAAAAAGTTTGAAAATGGGAAATCTCCATATGTGAACAGGATTGTAACTAGTAATAAAGTTTGGTTGTACTATTATGACGTCCCGACCAAGGCTCAGAACAAAGTGTGGGTGTTAAAACCCACACTTTGTGGGTTTTAACAAGGTGCTAAAGATGATGAGACCCTCGTTGCTATTAAAAAATCCAGGTCGTTGAACAAGAGAACGATGGCCATATTTTTTAGTATGAGAGAAGTTTTAGAGCAAGTTCTTTAGAGACTCAGAAGCCAGTTACATGGAACTGGTATACTGAGGAATGCCTAAAGTTGTCAAAGCTTTCAAGTAGGTGCGTCCAAACTAAAGGATGGATACATGGTTTCTTCATCATGATAATGCTCCAGCATACCATTCCAAAGTTACTTTGAGTATTTGGCCAGTACTGGAATAAAATTGTTAGAGCTCTCCCTACAGTACTGACTATGCTCTATGTGATTTCACGCTGATTCCCCAGGTGAAGAACAGTCTGAAAGGTAGGTATTTTATATATTCAGTGATGACATCTTAAGAGTTTGGGATGATGAGTGTGCACAACCTCCTATGGCAGGGTTCATTCGAAAACTGGTTTCCAAGGATGTAGAAGCGTATGTGTGGTAGAAATTATTTTGAAAAATTATAAAAAATTAAGTCCTATTGCAGATCCTTACTATTGCTCTTTGTATATAAGTTTTTTTTTTAAATAAAATAAATGTAAAAAACAAATAATGTGTGTAGTCACCATTCAATGTAGGTAATTTTTAGAATATGCAAAGCTTTGCTAAGCTATCCTGTATTAGAAATGGTTTATCTGTGTTTGGTTTTCGTGAACTTTTCTTTTGCTTTTTGTATTCTTCATTAAATGGTTTTTATCTGTACATTTTACCTTCTGTCCATTTGTGTATTTTCCAAGGAAGCATTTAGTTCTAACTTTTTTTTTATTGTTTAAATTTTCTGTTTTAATTACTGTATACTTTATATTAATAATTATTATTATTGATATCTTTTTTTTTACTATTTTAGGGTTCTGTAATGGCATGTGAATATTTATTATTGAATGGAGGAAAAATTAATGCACAAGACGTTGATGGGAAAACTGCATTACATATAGCAACAGAATTAGGTAATTAAGTAATTCTTATCATATATATATATATATAACTGATTATATAATATAAAACTTATTCAGTCACTCCACAAAGTACAGAATTAAAGAACATTCTTACCTTACTTTGTTTCACATTAAAGTGCTTTTGGGCATAAGCCCACAGTAATGTTTTTTTTTTTTTTAATGTGCTAGATAACATGATATGTTAAAATTTATAAAACAATTTTGTTCAGTCATATAATATATACAAAAAAATAAAAACAAATTATAAAAAATAAATAATTTAATAAAAATTAAAAACAGTAGTAATGGTGGAATATATAAGAATGATAACAATTATAATATAAATCAAAAAATATATAACAGAATAAATGCGGTGATGAAACTTATACAGTTGTTGATAATATACAAGATAAGTCAGATAATTTTAAAATAAATGATAATTTAGTAAATTTAACAAAGGTTGTTTTCCAAGACGAAGAAAAATTAATAATTGCAAATTCATTTAAACTTTAACTTACCAGATAATACTATAGATAAAATTATTAATAATGCGATAATAGATTCAGAATATAATATTAGTAAAATTAATTGTACTAATGAGGAAAAAGATAAAATAAAAAAATGATATAAGAAATAGAATTAATAAATTTAAAGATAAAATTGATAACAAAAAACTAAGAGAATAAAATCTGGAAAGTAAAAAATAATTCCAAAATATACCAAAACACTTATAAAAACTTTCAAATTCGATATGGGTTTACAGACATCTTTTGAGAAGGTATAAGAATACTTAACAAAGGAAGTATTTGAATTATGTAAAAATATAAAAACCGAATTAACTCGGTTCTCAGAAGGGAAGAAAATATTTGAGAGTGAAATAGATCTCTGTACAGAGAAAATTTTAAGAAGAAAATCCAAAATTGGAAGGTTTCCAAGACAAACAAAAAATAAACTATGATAAAGTGGTCAGAGAAAGAAAAAAATGGTGTAGTGAAATGGAAAAGAATATTGTAAAAGAGAAAATAAAGTTTGTAAGTCATAGTGGAATTAAAAAAAAAAAAAAAAAACGTAAAATAAAAATGTATAAGATAATAAGTGTAAAATAAACTAATTTTTTAAATTGAGTAAGAGATAAATTAGAAAAAAAATTAAAAACTAAACGACTTGAGCTGTTGTTGACAGTATTATACCTTGATACATAATAACAGTTTCTACTAAAAGTAGATTTGCACTTTTCATTATTATATTAGAAAATGCTGTCTGTTTTATTTACTTGTGAATTTTTCTGGTACATAGTGGGTTTGTTTATAGTTTTCCTTTTTCATTCCCAATGATTTAACTGAAATTCTTATCTAGATTTCTCTTTTTTTCCGTAGAATTTTAAAAATCTTAAAATTGATGTGCTCAAGTTTATCCAGCTCCCAGCAAAGGCGAGTTAAATATTAGGAGTAGAAATGAAAAAGGTCAAGATAATTCTCTTGTTATGAATGTAAATGTTCTTAAATTATATGGATGGAGACAGTGTGAGTGCTATGCTTTTATTGTTCCCATTCATCTGGACTAAAGTAATTCCTTAGGTCAGTTCACAGGGCTTATAGATAATTAAACATAATTAAACGTTAAGCAGTTTAATAGAGCCAATTTAATTATCTGATTGTATTTTTTAGTGCAATTTTCAGATGGGTTTAGCTCTTTCCTCTAAAATGGTTTTGTATTGATTACAGTTTGTTTCTTTGTTATTGATTTATGTATTAAAGTACTGTTCTTTTAAAGGTTTTAAACTTTTCAGGTCATACAGCTCAAGTATGTTTATTGTTAAAGCATAGAGCTGATCAACATATTGCAGATAATACTGGAACTGAACCTCTTGCTATAGCAATACGTGAAGCTAATGCTGATATAGTTACTTTGTAAGTATTTATTTTAATAATTTTTATACGTTTGTGATAAAAGAATTGTAATGTAATAGGAATGATGATTGGTTTTTATAACGTTAACAAAATCGTGATTAAAAAAACCGATTCGGAAAACACAACCTGTTTTCTATCATCAATAGTCTAATATTATATGTTATATTTTTTTATTCTTTGAAATTATTTCTAAATCAAGAAAACTATTAAAAGTTGGTTTTTTAAAAATTAATCTCAGCTTTATTGGCAACTTCCATCAGTCTGTCTGCATTGAACAGTTGAAATACGTACAGTAACAGCATTGTTATCAGGAATGGGAAGGTATGTTTCTCCATCTATAAAAATGGAACTAATCCAAAATTTGCGTGGATGAATCAAGAAAAACTGTGGTATTAACTTGATCAGAGCAGCTTGACAAAATGCACAATTAATTATAAAATAAAAAAAAAAATAGATGCGATTAAAAAGTCTATATTAACTATTTAAAATATAAACAAATAAAAGGTACTTGTTTGTTATCGCACCGTCACTTTTTTTTATGCAACTTCTTTAGTTTTCATGAGAAAATTAATATTAATCTTTATTTAAGGTGGAAAACGTACATTTTGTAATTGAAAAATAAATATTACAAAACAGTTTAGATTATGTTGACTTCATGTACTGATGAATTGTACATTTATCAGCATAACCTAACCAAACATAACCTTTTCTAATTAAAATTAACTAATGTATAATGTCCATATTTAATGATAATTAGATGAGCTTAGTGAGCGTAGGTAATCCTTATAATAATATCATATAATATGCATATTTAACGTTAATTAGACAAGGTTAGCGAGTGAAGCGAGCTTAGGTTATGTCGATATACAAATGATTCGTCAGTACACGGAGTTAATATAATCTAAACAAATGACCTAAGCTTGTGAAAAAAAGTGGCGATGCGGTAACAAACAATTACTTGAAAGAAATAATGGGATGCAGTACATACAATTCAGAAGGCATTAACAAAAATTCATTTGAGCAGTATATACATGTTGAGTGAGATGGAGAAAATTTAGGGTTTTTAAAAATTCATCGACATAGTTTTTGTAAAAAAAGGTTTTTTGATTGTATTAAAATAAATTTGTAGAAAAATTATTTAAATGCTCTGTTTAATTATTAAAAGTGAGAATTGAAGTGGTAGTTATTATGGTCTTTCTTTAAGTTGAAGTTTGTGATTACTTACATGAAGACAGTTTTTTTGTCTAGTTTGGTAATGATGGATATTGTTATGTTGTTTTTTGTTTTTTTTTAATAGTAAGTGACTATTTTTTTTTTTTTTTTTAGCAAACGTTGCATGTTCATAAATGTAAACGAAAGGATAAGTTAACATTTTTCTAAACATCTGTCTACATGGTTGTTAATTGTGGGTGGTAAACAATGATTTGACTCTCAATTTTTGTATCTTAAAAACTTGTGTGTTGTTGAGGGAGCCTAAGAAATGATGTACTTTAGATTTTAGAGTTTATGTAATCATAGTAAATATGACAAACTTGGCAGAAGTGTATGTTTTTGCTAAAATTAAGCTTAGAATTATAAATTTTTTTTCAAAGAAATGTATTGTTTTCCAGTTTTGGTTTCTCATTTTTTTCCCTAAAGTGGTTAATGAACTAAAGTTGAACCAGTTTGGTTTTTTATTTTATTATACAGTACAACCCCACTATCAAGTGACCATCTGGAGACAATTGTTATATCCTTTTAATGAATTATCCATGTATTTTGAAGATAAGTTATAAACAAAAGAAAAAAATTGCCAGTTGAGTTCATATTGTAACACAATTAAAATATTATAGTTAAAATAAAATTAGTTTTGTATATATATGGGTATAGTATTTACATTTCTGTAGCTGGATTTCATTTAAAAAAAAATTTTTTTTGTAACTAAACTTTGGTAATTGTAGACTTTTAAGTACTTTCTTCTTTGAAATACAGTACTGTAATATAACTGATTTGAATTCAAAATTCTGTAAAGTAATACACAGAACTATTTTGTTAGAACATATTTCTAGATTAAATCAACTCATTGAGTGCATGTAACTTAATAGTTAATTTAACCAATTTTTGAAAAATTAGCAAGATATTTTTGTTTTGTCTGGAGTTTATACTTTTTTGTTTACAGCTACCTGTATTCATAGAACTAAATGTAATAGTGTATTTATTCTGTTCAATTATTACTAAATACTTATTCATAGTTAGAATGTGTTTCTTTATACTTACTAAAAAGTATATTTTTTTCTTATATCTCATAACATTTTTTTTTTTGGGGGGGAATGAAGAGATATTTTTCAATAAGTGATTTCTTTATATTAACTACATTAAAATTTTTTTAAAAAGTATTTTAAAAAACACAGATTATATTTTCTAAGATAACAATAGCTAATTTACTGACATTTAGAATGGAATTTTGTATTAAAACTAGGAAAAAACAACCTATAAAAAGAAATAGTACAGAAAAAGGAAGAGAAGTTTATGAATACGTGATAGCCAATCTAAAGATTTATTTTATTTGTTTAAATTTATTTATAAAAAAAAAAGATATCGTAAAGAGATGTTATTACTCAAATATTGTAATAGTTCTGTTGTTTTAATCATAAATATATATACATACGAGGTGCTACCCAAAAGTTCAGGGAATTTGAATTTCGCGTGTTAACCATTGCTGGTACGACCTGCTGTCGCTAGATGTGGTTAACAGCACTCTTTGAAAATCAGTGTTCCAACAGTTGTGACAGTGAGACGCTCCATTGTTGACTTTCGTGTGGTTGTGTAACGTTGTGTTTTACTCCTTCGGCAAAGTTCTAAATGGCAGATTTTAAAGAGCAAAGAACCTGCATCAAATTTTGTTTCGTGCTTAAAAAAACCGGTGCAGAAACTCATCACATGCTTGTGGAAGCATTTGGTGACAATGCTATATGAGTAAAAGTAAAAGTTTTTTGTGGTAGAAACTATTCAAAGATAGACGAACGACAGTCGATGACGATGAGCATTCGGGAAGACCATCAACAAGCGCAACACCGGAAAACATCGCGAAAGTGCGGGAGCCTATTGTTGCAGATGGTAGATAAACAATCCATGATGTTTGTGCAATCGTAAAAATGTCATACGGGTCCGACAACGCATCTTGTCGGACAATTTGAACATGAGATGCATTGCTGCAAAATTTGTACTGACACTGTTGAACAGCGACCAGAAACAAAATAAAACAAGATGACCCTAACTTCATCGCCAACATCATAACCGGTGATGAGACATGGGTGTACAGGTATGACCCTGAAACTAAGCAGCAGTCATCGCAGTGGAAGTCGCCAAGTTTATGCTTCATGCAGCAACATGAAGTCCATGATGATTGTTTTTTTCGACATCAAAGGCATTATCCATAAAGAATTTGTTCCTCTTGGTCAAACTGTCAATGGGATGTTCTATTGTGAAGTTTTGAAGCGGTTAAAGCATTAGGCATTAGCATTGTGAAAGCATTAGGCGCAAACATTCAGATCTGTGGGGTAACAACAGCTGGGTTCTGCACCATGACAACGCGCCTGCGCACACATCGCTAGCCGTTCGGAATTTCTTGGCTTCCAAAAAGACTGTAGTGATTCCCAACCCACCCTATTCGCCTGACCTTACCCCGTGCAACTTTTTTCTCTTTCCGAAAATAAAATTTTAATTGAAAGGCCGTCGTTTTAACACAATTAAGGAAATTCAGGAAGAAATGCAGAACGTGTTTCGAACACTTACATCTGCAGACTTCCAGGGATGCATGGAATTGTGGGAAAAACGCTGGGATCACTGTATCAATGCCCAAGGGGATTACTTTGAAGGAGACAGTGGAAATTATAAGTTATGGTAAGCTATTTTATTTTTATGGTAAAATTCCCAGAACTTTTGGGTAGCACCTCGTGTGTATATATATATATATATATTTTTTTTTTTTCTTTAAATACAACAAAGACCACCATTTTTTTTTAATAAAATGTTTTGTTGTTTTTTTCTTTAGACTTAGACTTGCCAGATTGAATGATGAAATGAAAGAATCTGAAAATGGTCCTGGTGGGGATGATACTTTCAACGATGTAGTCAGAGATTTTTCACAGCTAGCTTATAATCAACCACAGAAATTAGTTAGGTCTCAAGCTCTAGCTGAATGACATTACAAAGTTTGTAACAGTTTCTGATACGAGTGGCGTCGTTTTTATAGGTAAATATAACAGTATATTAATTTTATTTATTGTTTTCTTATTTTTTTTTTTTAATTGAATGTTAAAAGTTTAATTTAGATTAACCAAGGAAGAAATGTTTATTCATCCGGCAGTATTTTCTAAGTAATATTAAGATGAAAAAAATAGATTTATAAATTTTATGTCTTCTTTGAAAAGGATTTGTGATGTTAAGAGTTGGTTTTTCTTCAACGTGTTTGTCATCATGCATGTATTTATTTGGACAAATAGATATGCAGTTTGATTGTGTTTTCTCTGTGAATTGAGTTGTCTTTAACAGACTTCAATGAAACGAGTAGGCTTTCAATTTGACCAATTTAAGAACTTTTTTTAATAAACATACTCTTCACCAAATGGACTGATATCAACGATTCTTTTTATTCTCTAAAGGAGTTTTCATATAATTCCTCCTAGAGGGAATTTTCTCTGATAGTTTCTCATGAAATATTTTATTTTTTAACAAAAAATTAAATTACTTAGTCGGTTAAAATTTTTTCATTTTTTTGTCATCACAATAAAACTTTGCTGTAAAGTTTTTCTTAGGTATGAAAAGAAGTAATATTATCAGCAGAGAAACAATGTTATAAACATAAAATTGGTCATTTTTTGTATTCATAAACAACAGAATCTAAGTTTAGTATTAATTCACAATTTTTCTAACCTTTTAGATGACAAAAATGAAAATAAAGTGGTCCAAATTGTTTCATACTACATTTTCACTGCACTGTAGTTATGAGGGTCTAAAAGACACAAGCTGTTAAGGCAAAACAGTTGTTAAAGAGGGGTTATAATAATTTCAGGATTAGCAAGTGGGTAACCCTGTATTGACTTTGTTCATAATCTCAAAATTTAATTTTATGATTGCAAGTCTGTTTTTAATTTTGTGAATTAGTTGAACAGCGTGCAGTGATCTGTTTTTTGTTTTCAAAAAGTTGAAAAACTGACTAAGATTTACTCTCGTGTGACTAAACAGTATGGATAAAGTTGTATGAACCGCAGACATTTTAACATGCAGTTAGAAAAACTTGAGGATGGTTGAACTTAAAACCATTTAAATCTACAATTCAGATTTCCTAACGTGACAATATGAGTTTTAAAAAAGAGATCTCTGCCTGTGAACATAATTTAAGGAGGGGTGGGGGTGATAATCATTTTGTTTGTATGATTGAAAATGTTCACAGAAGGATTTTTAATGAAATTAACTTTCTGAGTAATGCTGGGATCTACATGATCAGATCTATATTTATTACAAGCCAAATGCTCCTTTATTTAAGTTTATCTGTGTATGTTAGAATTATATTTACAACTCAATTTATCAACCTTGTTGTTTGGTGGGATTAGTTTTTTCTTTGGCGTTTGTAGAGATCAATTCCTCCTAGATGTAACTACAATGATGTTGACTCTTCTTCCTTCTTAACTGGTAGATAATTTACAATTTTTCCCCATGCTTTCTGTATTATTTTCTAAAATAAAATTGTTTTGATGCATTTGTTAAATTTTTGTTGATTTTTTTCCTTATTTTATTAATGGTCTTCTGTTAAATTCATTGAACTCTATTCTTTCTTTATGGTAAGCTTTCAGATCTAGTCGTACTTGATTTGCTCTGTAAACTATTGCATTAAAAGCTTATGCAATCTTATTTTGCATAGGGTTAAAAGAATAATTGGTGATATATCAGTGTGCATATTTCTGTAAAAAATATAAAAATTTAGTAAAATTTCTTCTAATTTGTTTTTGACTATAGTGTCCTGTTTTCCAATTTATTTCTAGCGTAATTGTTTAACAGTGCTCTTTACTTGTATAGTACTGTATAAATAAAGTTCAGTGGCCGTTTTAATGAATTACGATAATCTTCCACTGTGTTCATTATTCTCTTGCTTATGAGAATATTACTGATTGATAACAATTAAAGCCTCTTCAGTTTATAAAAACTATCAGTGTATTGTAATTTCTTCAGAGCAACAGTTTGGTTAGCACAGGACTAAAACTTCTGAGTGATCTGATGTACGTGAATTTCAGAATAGTTAGCCTCCATCTTAAAAATAGTAGTATTGGTGGTTATTCAACCTTTGGACATGTAAAACAGTAGCATGAGGAGATTACCATGCTTTGTTTCTCTCTTTCTTTCTTTCTTTTTTAATCAAGTAACTGGAGGCAGGTGCAGCCAGCCGCGTTGCACGTACAATAATGTTAGCAGGGGCTTTCTTGTTTGAGACACCATAGTGCTATACACCATCACAACTTTAAAGCTACTTATTTGCAGAAAATTTAATTTTAAATACTGTAAGTTGTCTCTGAATTAAATTTGACGAACAGTTTGGCTATAGAAAAGTTGACTATCAGGAAAGAACATAATCTGGTTATTACCGCAATCCATTAAAACAGCCACCATTTTGAAATGGTGAAATATTTTATAATCTCAATAATCCCACGTTCTTTCCAGGTATAAAAACTTTGTTTGTGCAAAATTTTAGCTCAATTGGTTGAGTAGTTTTTGTGTAAATGAGTAACAAATCATAAACATCACATTTATCTGAGTATATGGCTAATAAATTTTTTGTAAGATTCTAGTTCTCTTCTTTTGCTACAAGTTTAAAAAAAAATTCATTATAGATTACTCTCAGGTTGTATAAAAAGTATTGAGCCCCCGGAGGTGAAAATTGAGAATATATTTATTGTTATTAGAAAATAACATTATGAGACCACATATGCACCAGTTTTTTTCAATGACCTGCCATTTTTCCACATGACCGTAATCCAATTGTTATAGAATGTCTGGCTTTTGGTCAAAAAAATTTGACGGATGGTTTCACAGTCTTTTGAAACCAATTTTACACCATTCAGGGAATTCTGCATAAACCGAAACAAATTATTTGACCAGTCAAATAAGCCTCCCAGTCAAGTTCTCTCAATTTCTGATTAATCATTAGAGATGTATGCAATTTGGCATATTAGCATGGTATATGACACCCTTTCTGTTGACCAGTTCAGACAGTTTTAAATTGTTAGGTACAGTTGTGCTAATTGTGACAGTACAGGACTTAAGCCTACTGTTCTTTCTTTCTTTTTCCTGTTTAGCCTCCAGTAACTACCGTTTAGATAATAGTTCAGAGGATGA
Organism: Lycorma delicatula; assembly: GCF_047948215.1. Taxonomy (NCBI): domain Eukaryota; kingdom Metazoa; phylum Arthropoda; class Insecta; order Hemiptera; family Fulgoridae; genus Lycorma; species Lycorma delicatula. The sequence goes on from NC_134467.1 coordinate 16,134,953, forward strand.
ATGAGGATAATATGTATGAGTGTAAATGAAGTGTAGTCTTGTACATTCTCAGTTCGACCGTTCCGGAGATGTGTGGTTAATTGAAACCCAACCGCCAAAGAACACTGGTATCCACGATCTAGCATTCAAATCCATGTAAAAATAACTGGCTTTACTAGGACTTGAACGCTGGAACTCTCGGCTTCAAAATCAGCTGATTTGGGAAGACGCGTTCACCACTAGACCAACCCGGTGGGTTAAGCCTACTGTTCTGCCTGGCGGCATTAGCACGTGTTACATGATGCCCTTCCAATCGCACCAAACGCCCAGCATAATCTTCCTGGACATCAGTGTGGGCTTTGCCACAGGATGTAGAGCTTTTCCCTGCTTTGACTTGATCTTTTTTGTACATTGTTGTCATTTGTTATTCACTTTTCATCGCATGTGATCAACTGCTTCAGGAACGGGTTGATTTCTTTACGTTTCAGTAGAGATTCGCAGATAGAAGTTTTGATCGAGAAAATTTTTCCAAGTTGAATTACGTGGCATTCAAACATCAAGCTTCTTTTTGGAGACAGCTTTTTCCAAATGGTTTATATGTTTGGTGATGGATTTTTAGGTCATTCACAATGTCATGATTGCTCACATGCCAGTCTTCCCCAATTTTTGCCAGAATACACTAATGCTATCTCATCTGCAAAAGGCTCAACATATTTTAGACTACCTATTGTTATAAAAAAAATCATCATTTTTTAAAAAGGAAATTTTTGAAGGACAGGTTTAACCGTAAAAACAAAATTAATAATTTTTCAATCTTTCTAAATTACTGGCTTTCTCCCCCCTATAAGATAAAACATATAATTTATAATTTTATTTTATTCATTTATTTTTTACTAACTGATGATTTTATTTTTTATTTTCAGTTTCTTTCATCGTAGATTATGAATATATATATATATATAATAAACAAAAAAATGGATGCATTTCAGCAAAGATGTATACATTTTACTCTGTTACTTACATACATTTAGATTTTGTCCTGCTGGGCAGTTTTACTTCACCAATTTATTAAATTAATACATAGTTGGTATATGTTTGTTTTTTACAGTATAATTTAGTTTGTTATTATTGTAATATTTTTTTATATAATCATTGAAGTATATGCTTGAATTATTTTTGTTTTTTTTAATAATATATTTTTATAATTAAATGCATAATATATGTATATTTGTGTGCGCATATGGATAGTTTACATTTTATGTATTATGGTATTTTGTTATTTATAAATAATTACTGTGGTTCATTTTATATTACATATGATATATATTTGTAAAGTATTGTATGATATCATCAGAGATTGATTTAAAAAGAATTTATTAAAGCTTTTGTTTTATCTTAATCTTTAAAAAAGTTATTTTAAATTTGAGTACTGTTTATTTATTAGTTAATTTTTAAAAAATTTCTATTACAATATTTTTTAAAGGTTTCCATAAGTAGGACAATCTTAAATAAAAGATAATTAATTGTTTGTTTGAGTGATAAATCGAAAATGTTTTGATAGAATTAGTTGTGAAAATATCTTTGGAAAACATTTTGAGCATATAATGACATAATTTAAAGTAAATAAGATGTTTAATTTTATTTTAAAAGTTGAAATTATAAAATAGTTTATACCAAACTTAAAATTCTGTACTTAAAAATTTTTCTTACAGTTCATCTCTCTTTGGGTCTACCCTTTTGTTCTTTTACTGACTGCACTCTTTTTTCCCATTAACATCACTTGACATCTGGTTATACTAGTAACGCGATACAATTAAATTTAGTATTACAAAGAGAAGCTTGTAAAAATGTTTTAATTATTCCTTTACTGACATGGGTGCATTATTGTAAAAGAGAAATTTCTAACTTGTAGATGCACATGCAATATGCAATTTTTTATTTAAATGCCGTGTAATGGAACAGTGATTTCCATAATTCATTTATATAACATATCATTTTTTTTTTGTCTTCAGTCATTTGACTGGTTTGATGCAGCTCTCCAAGATTCCCTATCTAGTGCTAGTCGTTTCATTTCAGTATACCCTCTACATCCTACATCCCTAACAATTTGTTTTACATATTCCAAACGTGGCCTGCCTACACAATTTTTCCCTTCTACCTGTCCTTCCAATATTAAAGCGACTATTCCAGGATGCCTTAGTATGTGGCCTATAAGTCTGTCTCTTCTATTAACTATATTTTTCCAAATGCTTCTTTCTTCATCTATTTGCCGCAATACCTCTTCATTATAACATATCAAGTAACTTAAAATAAATTTTTTCCCCGTTTTAAATGTATTCTATAAACATTATTGTTTCTTTTATAACTTAAATACATAAAAAAAAATCAAGTCACGATCTCATTGAGTTCACTTTATTGTTAAATTTGTGTGTTTTAAGTCATTTGTATGCATTTGTTTTTCAGAAAATGTAAACGTTAATTCCTAAATGAAAAATTAAAATGGATAATAAAACAAAAAATGATTTAATCTGAAAATATTTTTATTCAACAACCAAACCTGCAAAATACAGCTGGCTAGTAGCTTTAGTTTAGTTATATTATTCATAAAAAGATGTTTAAAAATTTTTACGAGTATACATTTTGAAAAAAATTTTGCGTTAACTGTTAATTAATAATTAATTATTTTTTTAAAATTATTTCTGGAATTAATCAGACTGTAATATCTATGAAAATTTAATTTAAAAATGAAGGTATTTTTGTGCAGGATATTGTATTCAGATAATAAATATCTTAGATTATTCACAGAATCTTATTTCAGTTTGAATTTTTGGGACAATGATTTATGATGAGAAATTTTATGAGATATTTCTTATCAGTGTATTAGCCATGTAATAAAGACATTATACTAATACAAATAATTATTTATAACTACATACTGATAAATAATGGTCAAATGTTTGTGTACTAAACATTGATTGATATTTTATTTTGTTCACTGTTATTTGACTGGGTTGATACACTTCATTCATTCTACTCTGTGCCAATCTTGTAGATTTTTTTTACAATCTTATTCACTAATGCTAGATATTTAAATGTATGTAGTTGGCTTTTGTGGTGCAAGTAATGGCATCTTGGCTTTTCATCCAGAGGTCCCAGGTTTGAATCCCGGTCAGGCATGGCATTTTTACGTGCTACAAAATTGCCATTTCTTCTAATCGTAAACAAAAAAAGGGCGATCAATTTTTTAATATTTTTTACTCAAGTTTGCCTTAAATTTTCATTTCTGAACATTTTATACTTTATCAGTTCTCTTAGTTTTTAAAATTCTCATGCAATATCACATCTCAAAAATCAATTTCTTTGTTTCTGGCTTTATGTTTTGTGACTTCTTAAACGTCTGTATTTATTATTTAATATTATTTGTTTTCATGGCTTCCATATTGAATATGTTAGTGTTACAGCCTTTATACCCGCTGTTTCTAAAACGGTGGGCTGGTTATACTTTTTTGGATTCTACTTGTAAAATTAAACAGTACTTGCTTCGGCAGAACGTGTACTAAAATTGGAATGATACAGAGAAGATTAGCATGTAAAACTAAACAAAAAATATCCTTAGAAAAATAGAAATTTCTCCTTCGCTCTCCCCCTGTCCACCATTTTGTTATTTCTATATAAAAATTTATATCTCAAGTTTGGATAAACGAATCACATTAATATTTGGTAATAAAGTTTTAAAATTAGTAAAAAATCAGACTTAAATACGTTTGCAAATTAAAAAATGGCGGCCATGTTTATTTTTCAATCCATTATATTTCCATAAATATTAGTTTTATCAAAATATATGTTAGCTAATACGAGGTGTGATAAAAAAATACGGTGAATAATTTTTTATTAAAAAAAAGAAATAAGGTTACATAGAATTCGATTTAATCTCCTTCAAAGTACTGTCCTTGGCTAGCAATGCACTTATCCCAACGTTGACTCCATGACTGGAGGCATTTCTGGAAGGCGCCTTTCGGAAAGGCTTTCAGCTGCTCGGTCGTGGCCCTCTCAATCTCAGCAGTGGTGTCAAAACATTTTCCTTTAAGCACAGTTTTAATTTTTAGGAAGAGCCAAAAGTCGCATGGTGCTAAATCCGGTGAGTGTGGCGGATGTAGACAGACAGGAACACTTTTTTCGGCCAAAACCTTGTGAATGAGAAGCGAGGTGTGACACGGCGCTTTGTCGTGGTGAAGAAGGAAGCCATCGATCCATTTTTCGGGTTGCTTTCTTCGTACGTCATTTCGTAAACATTGCAGTACACCCTTATAAAATTCAGAGTTTACAGTTGTTCACCTTGGAACGAACTCTGATCGCACTATGCCCTCACTATCGAAAAAACAACGAGCATGACCTTGTTGCATTTTGACTGACGTGCCTTTTTAGTCAGTCAAAATCAAAGAAGATGAACTGGTTTTCCATTGGGAACTCTGCATTTTGGTTTCAGGGTCATAGCCATAGACCCAAATTTCATCTCCAGTTACAATTTTGGCCATGAAGTCCGGATGTGCATGAAGACGACGACCCTTCAACTCCATGCAAATTGACACACGATTTTCCTTCTGTTCATCACAAAGTCTGGGAACAAATTTTGCACTCACTCGTATCATTTGCAATTCATTAGTTAAAATGCTTTGAACGGATCCGTACGAGATGTTAAGGTCTTTCGATAGCTCTCGAATAGTCATTCGCCTGTTTGAACGATCATTGTTTCCACTTTTTACACATTTTCAACTGTTTTTTAGGTTACTGGACTTCCCGCATGCTGCTCGTGTTCAACAGACTCATTTCCGTTTTTAAATCGGTCATACCGCTTGTACACGGTCTTCAAAGTTACCGCATTATCGCCGTACACCGATTCTAACATTTTGTGAGCTTCTTTGGCACTCTTTTGCGACTTAAAACAAAACTTAATGTTAATGCGTTGTTCAAAATCCATGTTACGCGACAGACACGATAAACACAACCTCACTCTAGCGGCTGTGGCAGCTGACTGGCAAGCTCGAACGTGTTACAACTTGTCCCTACCTGTCTCAGTTGATCATGCTATTGGACAAATTACAGCATATGGATGTAGTGTCGGCAGTTGCCGCTATAAAAATTCATTCACCATATTTTTTATCACACTTTGTATATTAAGCCTTTTATTTTGAAGAAAATAACATTTTACTTTTTAAAATCAGTTAACAAACAGTCGAGTTATAGGAGAAAATTGACGTTACAATTTCGTGTCATAATTATTAGGTATATTATTGTGAGAAAATTATTACTTAAATTTGATACTAATTTACAATATTAGAATTAACAATAAGTAAAAACAATTGATATTTCATCAAATTGAACATAAAGTGGAGGACATGAAAACAGACACGTAATGGTTTCTCCCATAACTTTGCTATTTGTTAACTGATTTTCAGAAATAAAATGTCATTCTGTTCAAAATAAAAGGCTTAATATTTTAGTAACATAAGTTTTGATAAATAACTTGAGATATACATTTTTACATGAAAATAACAAAATGGCGGACAGGGGCAGAATGAAGGAGAAATTGCCATTTTTCTGAATGATATTTTTGGTTTAGTTTTACAAGTAGAATCCAAAAAAGCAGAGCCAGCCCAAAATCATTCTGTATATTTTTAGGAATTTTTTTTATCATTTTTAAACCTTTGTTTGATTTTCTTTTCAGAATAAAAAGACTTCGTTTTTATATCAGTCAGTTTTTATATTATATTACCTATATAAAAAAAAGTCTGATTTATTATGTTCTTCCTTTCTTTATTTAATTCCACATCATCATCCTACCTTTTGTTACACTTTATTATATTTATTTTTAAATTGAATCTTTCTTAATGAAGAAAAAGAATAATTTGTTTCTAGTTACAACTGATATAATATTGTTAACATATGTTAATATTTTTATTCCTTATCCTTGAATTTTCTGTTTTTCTTTATTTCATTTTTAATTTAAACATTTTCAAAAAATCAATATTTTCATAAAGAGGTTTTTATTAGGAAAGTTCATTTTATTGAAGCATGACTATTCCTAGTTAATGAGGTTATTGTATGTACATTTTATTAATATTAATACTTTTTTTTTCCCTGCTCCCCCCAACCGGATATCCAATTAAGTATAACTCAGTTGGGGAGAGTGCCCATTTAATCTAAGGAGGCGTCCCCCGCCCACCGGTAATACGCCCGGCATGGCAGGTTAGCCTCCCCAGACTCGGATCTTTACTTCTTTGTTTGCCTCCCTCAAATTCCCCGCCTCAGAGATGAGGTCTGGCTACGCCGCCCCCCACCTCCTCAGCAGGGAACCGGGCTCGGTCTTTATGCCACGCCTCAAACCAGTGGCACCGACCCCACCGAGTGCCAGGCACCTGCAGGGCTGATACCGCTGGCCAGGACTCAGTCTTTCTTTTACCCAACTTCTCCCCAGGAGTTCCCTCCCTTCTCAGGAACCCGCATACCTCGGCATACTCCATGGAGGGACTGTCCTCCCATCCCTACTACATTCCCTGTCTTCTAGCTTCTTTTTCCTTTGATCGGAAAACTTCACCCGCGAACCTTTTAAACCAATTCCAGTTTACATCACTGAACACCAGCCAGTTGATTAAAATATCCGGTGTTAGCCTGTAAGATCTCACTTCTGTTGCATGCCCATCTGGGACAAACAAAAATAGTATGTTCAGCGTTGTCTGCCTCTTGGCAGTAATCACACTGCGGTGTAACCCTTTTTCCAATTTTATATAAGTACTGACCAAAGAAGCCATGACCCGTCACTAACTATTTTTTTACGGGGTAACGTAGACTTTAACATAGAAGTCTACGTTACCCCTTCTTTTACCTTTCCAATCTCTTATGTTAGGGATTAGTCTTCTGGTTCAATCCCCCACCTTTGAGCAAGCCCATGCATTCTGCCATTCCTGATCTATTAAAACTGCAACCTCGTCTCTTGACAGTCCCGTAAATTTTAATGTACGCCCTTTGACTTGTAGGTCAATAGGGGGGACCTCAGTCAGTATACACAGTGCACCATATGAAACAGTCCTGTACCCTGCAGCAATCCATAGCAAAGCAAGCCGATGAACGCTTCTTAGTTTAATTTTGTTCCTCTGGATGTTCATAGCGTCTCCCCATACCGGAGCCGCATACAGTATCACAGACGTAGTGGCTGCAGTTATCAACCTCCTAATCTCCATCCTTGGTGCGCCGTGGTTATGAAAGAGACCCCTCAGAGCCTTGATAGTGGGGGTTACCCTCTTACTTATCATATCGACATGGTTCCTGAATTTTAGGCTTTTGTCCAGTATAACTCCAACGTATTTTGCATTATTGACTTCTATAATTCGTTCTCCTCTAATGTCTAAGTTGATATTCCTTATCCGTCTTCTTCCAGAGAAAATTATACAGCTAGATTTCGTAGGGGATATTAATATTAATACTGCGTATGAACTAATTAATTTAACTGGTTACTTGATAAAAAGAGAAATTAAATTTTATAAAAATTAGAATAATATTTATTTATTAAAAAGGATTTTTCTTTTGTATTTTTTTTACCCCCAGGTATAATTAAAAATAAGTAAAATTTAAAAAGAAAATGATAAAAATAATTTCTGGATTTTATTTTTATTAGTTTCCATATTTAATTTACTCTATGAAATAGTTTTCAAAAGTATTAATTTTTTTCTTTGAATATTTCACAGTATATATAACAATTTTCCAGAAAGTAACCTGTATTTATATTTTTTTTATTTTAAAAAGAAGAAGATACCAATACAGTCAACTCCTGATTATTTGTGAGTGGTTTAACCACGATGTGGCTTAGCTGTGATGCCTCTCGGAAAAAATAAGTTATAAGTACTTTATAAGTTTTAGAAACTTATAAAGAAGCTAAAAATTTAATGCTTTATCATTGTTCTGTGATAGGTTTTACTACTTCATTAATTTGCTACTTGAATGTGTGTTTGTGTCTTCAATTATTGTTCGTTGTGGATATAATAGTACAATATTTTATTGTGCGATATTATTATAGTACGCAAACTACGAAGTTCAATCAAAAGAAAGTGTTTTCAGTCACTTAAACAACAATCATGTCTTATGTAAAAAAAAAAATATCTGAAACGGTAAACTGCACAATTTATTAATCTTTTTTTAATGTGTTATGTATTTTTTTCTCGTTAGCTACTGTAATCTAATAATAAGTGTTTGTTAATGCATTACATGGTACATACACTACAGTATGTACAATCTATTAATGTAGAGCATTAGTGATAGTGAAAATTTTTTATTTGTTAAAACATATTTGGAATAAACTTCTGGATTTTACTTTTATTATGTACATGATAGTGTATTCTTATGTACTGTATTCTATTATTTTCCATTATACCTTAATATAATAGAGCATGTAAATACTGTACTGCAATATAGTATCAAGTCATCTTAACACATATTACTCTATTAAATATTATTTTTGGATCGACTATGATTTCAGATTATCTGTGATCCTCTTCCCAGTTATTGCAGATAATCAGGAATTGACTGTACTTTTTATTTATTTTGTTTATTATATATATATAGTCTCCAGCCAAATGAGCCACTGGTTTATAGTTTTACATAGTTTTGAATTCTATCTGTGATATCCTCAGCCACACTGGATTGTAATTCGTCTACCAAATTGGCAATATAAAGCAGTTATTTTCATATTACAAAAAAAGTTTATCACTTTCTTGGTAGGTCTGGGTTGTTAGGTGGATGATAAAACACTTCTTACTGGAATTTTTATAGAAAGTTTGAATATACTCAGATGTTTGTGTATTGCTGTTTAAGAAAATTGTATCAGATCTCTGTGTGTTATAATGCTTCCTTTAAATTGTTAATTTTAGCATTTTAATACTTTTAGAATTAATTGTGGTGTAACATATTCCATATAATCTTCTTTTTTGTTCCAAAAAACTATGTTTTTCTCTGTGTTTATACAAATTATTTATCACTCATAATTATTCTACCTATAATACATCACTTTCAATGGTGTTATAATTGAAAAAAGATTAACTTTGATTATATATGTGTCATAAAGATGTTTAATAATCTGTTGTGGATTTTTCTTACGATAGCCTGGAAATTTTCTGTGAAAAATTAAACAATAGAACTCAGGAAACGGATCATAAAGATCTGAAATAATGAATTATAAATCAGCTTGAACCAAATTATAAACCTTAATCAATTTATCAATCATAATCTTTAACCAGGCACTTTTTATAACATGGATATTAGGTTGCATATTTTTAAAATATACTGCACCGTTGTATTATATCTGTATTACAATAGATTACAACCTAATTTTGGTTAATGGTTAACAGTAATGTTATCAATGAGTGTACTAAACAATTATTATTATTATTATTGAATGAGTAATAGCAACATAGACGTGTCTTTACTACTGCCAGATGTGTATCAATTTCCATTACGCTGCTGCGTTAAAATGACAGTATTACCCCAAATTTTACACAAAGTTTAAAATATAGTTTACTTTTGGGGTGCCCTCCTACTTTATCAAAAATATTTTTAATATCTTTTGGTGTGATAAAAACTTCATAAACTTTATAATTGGTTATATTTCACGGTTTTGGTTAAACAAAATATTTTCAGATAAATTTTATTATTAAAATTTTTCATTTATAGTTAGTTTATGGTCTTAAAAGTTTACATAATATATCGAAAAAACAGTTCTTTTCAATTTAAAATACTAATAGATTTTAATAAATTGCATATTTTATTAATTATGTTTTGAACAGAATAGATACAATTTTTATCATATGTTTAATTAAAATGGGAAAATATTCTACATTTCATTTGAAAAATTAATTGTATTATACAGCACTGGAAATTATATGGCATAATGGACATTGTCAGAAATAATTTTTTTTTTTTTTAATCAGTACATCTGTGGCAATAGATGGGTAAGTATCACATAAGGATGAAGCACAGTAATCAGCTGTTACTAAAATAAATACTGCTTAAGTAAATAAGTTTAAAATTTTATTTTAAAATAAGATTGTCCTAGATTAAAGGTTAAATACACTAGAAATAATTATGCATGACATTAAGTAAAAAGTATTTACTGATTATTATTTATGTAAAATATTATTGTTTTGAAGATAATAATTTTTTATGAAGAATATTTTTATAATTAGTTTTATGGTTATAAATTTTGTACTTATAAAGAAATAATATTTTTAACTTATAAAAGTTTATTATTGTTATTATTTTGAGATGAATTCGTTTTTATTGGTGAAGATATGATTATATTTATGGAGCGGACACTGTTTTATCCACTATTAGCAAAAATGTTTCCAGTTGTACAAAATTGAACGGCATATAGATTATAAAATAATGATTGGCAAAAATAATGCTGGCGTTAAAACTTTTAAACAAACACAGAATTTCTTCAAAAATTAACAGTGTTTTTTTATGTACATAAACAGCACATGTTATCTGATTACAGATGGAATATAATGCCAGACAAATGTACTTCAAAACTCTGCTGGAATTCATCATACGTTTCCTAAAATTTTCTATTGCTTATAAAGATAAGTGTGGCTTGATTTCTGCAGTCACTCATTGAATCCTCTTTAGCTCAGGAATTGTTAGTGGAAAGGTACTTACGTATTAACGCCACCACAGCTACAGCTACAGCTTTATTTAAAAACAAAGTAGTCAATCGGATTTCTGGAAAATGGGCCAATATAGAGTTTAACGTAGATTCAAAACAGTATTAATTTTAATAAATGGTTATGGTTATTTTATAAATATAATTTAACCAAACTTAACCTACGCTCGTTTCGTTCGCTAACCTTGACTAATTAACAGGAGTGTTTTGATTATTTAAATAATAAATAATTGCAATAATTACTGAATTTATTAAATAAATACTGAAAAAATTACGGTGTTAATTAGTTAAGGTTAGCGAGTGAAGCAAGCATAGGTTAAGTTTAGTTAAATTATATTTATAAAATAAATAAATATAAATAATCATTTACTAAAATTAATAAAGAGACTGTTCATTTTCCACCGAATTCCGATTGACTGCTTTGTTTTTAAATAAAGCTGTAGCTGCGGTGGCGTTAATACGTAAGTACTGATTTTCATAAACCTTCAACTTCAAAAATCCCCAAAGAATGTAATCACATGGCTACAAACTTCATGATCTTGTTGGCCTTGGTTCAAAAGGATGTGTTTAACAAATCGAGTGTTTCTCCCTCAGTGTAGCATGTTGCACTGTCTTGTTACCATAAGTTACTGCCACCAATTAAATCTAATCATGGCAAAAAAAATTCACTCAGCATGTTACAGTATCGTTCATCATTGACCGTAGTAATTACATTTCCGATCTTATCCTTAAAAAAAGAGTATGGGGGTGATAACTCCATCTGACCAAAGTCTACACCAAACAATGATTTTCAGTAGATGTAATTGAACCTTGAATAGCTCAAAGATTTCCGTCCTCCAAATTTAACAATTTTTGTGTGTGTTGACTTATTCGTCAAGATAAAATTTACCTATCACTAAAGATTGTGTTTGCAAAGTCACTGTTTACTGTTAGGTGCAGTAACACAAAATTACCAAATTCTTGCCATTTAAATGATTCTTGGCTTAATCTGTGTTAACTGTCTCTTATATGAGTGCAAATGCAGATCTTTTATAAGAATTTTCCTTGAAATCGTTTTGGTTATCCCAAGTTTTTGTGAACAATGGTGAGTCAGTGTTCTTGGGTTTGTTGCAACATTGTCATTCACTGACTTAATATTATCAAGAGACTGCCTAGTGTGACTGTGATCAAATTGTTTCATTTCTAAAACAGCACCTGTTTCTTCAGATTTTCCTCACCAATCACTGAATTGTTGACGCATTCAGTGCAGTTTCTCTACCAATTATTTTCTGAACTTTGTGACTGGTGTTTGGGAGAATAATTTGTAGTATGTTTTAAAATAATATAAAATATTTAAAATCTACCCTATCTCTTAAAATTGAATTATATGGTTTTTTTTGTTTTTTCTTCCTTTGGTTTTCAATATTTTTCAAAAAATCTACCCTATCTCTTAAAACTGAATTATATGTTTTTTGGTTTTATCTCCTATTTGGTTTTCAATATTTTTCAAAAAATCTACCCTATCTCTTAAAACTGAATTATAAGTTTTTTGGTTTTATGTCCCTTTGGTTTTCAATATTTTTCAAAAAATCTAACCTATCTCTTAAAATTGAATTAATGTTTTTTTGTTTTATCTCCCTTTGGTTTTCAATATTGTTTAAAAAAATCTACGCTATCTCTTAAAATTGAATTATATGTTTTTTTTTGTTTTATCTACCTTTGTTTTCAATATTTGTTAAAAGTTTATTCTTCATATATAGAGCTATCGAGAAATATTTACAATATTTTTAAAATTACAGACCCCGGACCTAAAATGTTTTTTTTTTTTTTAGCCTTTGTTGAAGGGGGGTTTTAAATTTATGGAAAAGTTTATTTAAGCAAATTTATTAAGCAAAACCTATATATAAATATTTTTAGAATAATTTTTCATAAAATTTATTCCTCATTAAAAAAAAATTATATTTTGTTTGTTTTTTGTCAAACTCTTATAATTTTTATTAACATTTTTTGTTGTATTTTTTTTTCATCAGTAAAGAGATATTAAAATTAAAGTAGCTTTAGCACCTAAATTATATTTTGGATCAAAGATAGAAGCAATTTTTTTTTCATATTTTCATAAAAGTTGTGCTTTATTTTCAATTTTTAAAAACAGTTCTCTTTTAGATTAATTTTTTTTATTAGAAATCATTTCTTTATAAATCAATTTTTTCTGAATTTTTCCCATAGAGGAAATAAAAATAAAATAATTATTCAAAATTTAGGAATTTTGATGCTGAAATCTCATTTTGATAATCATCATAATCGGCAGAGAAGCGAGGTATTGAAATTATAACTTGGATCAGTGTAGCCAGGAAATTTGTGGAATACTTAGCCAGTTTTTTTTTTTATTAGATGTTCTGTGAAATTGTTTGATTTGATTTTTATCTATAAAAATGAAGTGGATAATGTATAAATTTCTAATGGTGATTTTACATAAGAATATTTAGATCTTTTTCCTCGATATGTAAGATTTTGTTACTTTCTTTAGACCAAAGTAAAAAAAAATCAGGTTATTGTATATTACATTATATCTGGCATATAATGTAATATGACCAGACATGATTAATTGATTTGTTTACTTTTTGGTATTAAATTTGATATATATCAATATACATACCAGTACCAAATATTGGTGTATGTTCTGATTTTTTATGTTCCTGAAAATTTCTGATATAAATATTTTTAAGGTTAGTATATTTAGTTGATGTACTCTTAGAAATCCTTTTGAGAAGAGGTATTCTATATAAATGTACAGTTCACACAGAAAAGGTTGTACATGAAAAGGTTGCTGAAGACGAACTCCGGTAAAGCACATACGGGCTAGGTATGGACAAGGTGGCGTGGCAATGAAACCATCATATGGGGGGTGTCTTCCCCTATAGGGTCAGGATGTACATGAAAGGGAGTGATGGGGGATATATATATATATATATATATAAAACTTTTATTAAAAGTTTTAGATATATAATTATATATATAAAAGTGAATTATATTTTGAAGTTGATATGAAACTTATAAAATCTAAATGATAACTTTGCCTGGTTGGCATTCATAATGATTTTTCTAAAGCCAATATTTATAAGACCCACATTCTTCTGTACCAATATATTGCATTTTTTATAATAAAAAACCAACTTTAACAAAAAAAAATACATAATTACTATTCTTTTGAATTGTACAGAATTTGTTTTTGATTGTTCAAGTTGCTTTTTGGTTATAAAATGTATAATATATTGGTATAGAGAAATATGGATCTTATAAGTATTGACTTATAAGAAAAATCAGTATATATATATATATAGAGAGAGAGAGAGAGAGAGAAAATAACTAACACTAATCATGTTAAACAGAATAGCCAACCCTTGTATGAGCAGAGTAAAACTGATTCTTTTAGAGTTGAATATCACTTGCATTTCAGTGAGCATGAATGCTTAAATATGACTGTATATTGTAACAGTGATGAAGGCTGTGGGAAACTACTTCACTTTTTACTTTTCTCATTACACATCTTATGATGGGATGCTTATTTTTCTTGAGAATGGCTTGTTATTTTTGGTGTCAGGTCATCTAAAACAATAGTAATGATAACAAGTAAATGTATCTATGTATGATTTCTTGGTAAATATTTATTTGAGGATAAATGCTGTTTCTATTTAGTTTACATTAGGGGAAAATGTATAATTTTTATTTGCTAGCTCCATGAATGTAATTTATCTTATTTAATTTTTTACATTTATAATATATAATATATATTTTTTTCATCTTATAATTATTTATTTTCATTATTAAATAATTTTTATTTAGAATAATTCTGCATGATTTTATCTCCGAGGAGATTTTAGTCCCCCTAAACATCTCCATGTAATTATATCACCTCTGTTTAAAATTATTTTTCCTTTTGTAAATTAATTTTATTATAACTAAATCATATATTGCCAATAAAATTAATAATATAAATATATCTGAATATTAATTTTTATTAGGTTTTAATATACAACAATAAATCATTTTATTTCTTTTTTAGTTTATTTTACTGCATGGAACATGCACATTTGTCTCCATATTGATAGGAATAAAACATTTTAACTAATTGCCTTTATTGCCTTGTCATAACATGTATTTTTACATGAAGAGACTGACCGTAAATAGTTTTTAAAAACTCATAAAGGTACTGAGATTGTAATGGTGTTGTTATTTTTATACATTTATTGTTGTTTAATGGAAAGAATTCAAGTTTTTATAATTTTAGACATTAATATATTGTTAATTATTTTAAATATTAAGAAATTACTCTGGAACCCTGAGTAACACCTTTAAGTACTTGTTTGTTATCGCACTGCCACTTTTCTTAATTTAACTTCTTTGTTAAAAAACAGCATATTACAATGTATTAAACAAAAAAATGCCTGTTAGCGAGAGAAACGAGTGTACGTTGTTTGTTTTGATCATGTTGATTCTGTGTACTGATGAATCATACGTATTTCAACATAACCTAACTAAACATAACCTGCAATCACTTCGCCCACTAACCTCATCTAATTACCATTAAATATGCATATTATACACTATTTAACGTTAATTAGACAACGTTAGTGATCGTAGATTATGTTTGGTTAGGTTATGTTGATGTACGTATGATTTGTCAGTATACGGAGTCAACATAATCTAAATTGTTTTGTAATTTTTATTTTCCATTAAAAAATGTACTTTTTTCACCTTGAATAAACATTATTATTCATTTTCCCATGAAATCTGAAGAAGCTAATAAAAAAAAGTGGCGGTGCAATAACAAACAAGTACCCTTCTTTATTTTGAATTGTATAAAACCTGTTCAATTTTGGGGGGGGGGGGAATAAACAGAATTTTTATAAGTTCCTTGTGCCACCACTTTTCCCTTTCAATTGGTGGGTTTTTGGATAAATTTCTTTTTATTCATTGTTAATTTATGTGCTATTGCATTTTGTTAACAAAAAATATACTTACTATATTCGTATAACTATTTTACTGTAATAGTATTTTAATATTTATAGTATTACTATAATATTTTATTATAAATATATTATTTTATTCGTTACTGTATCTAGTATTTTCTGGTACAGCTTCACATTCCCAATCATGCAACACCACATGAATTTGGGGAAATACGATTTCACATGGTGTCTGGAATTTTTATTTTACCATTTCAGTGAACCCTACAAGTGTTGCAACATTTGTTGCAAAGCTATAAACATCCATCAGTTTTGTAAAGACACATAGCGTTCCATTGCTACATGCCTAGTAAAATTCCACGCACACAGTTGCAAGAATGGGATAGCATCATATTCGGTAGTTGGCAAATTCCAAATATACATGTTAAACGTCGGTAATAAAATTAAACTGTTTTCATAATAAACGCACAGAACCAACTACATTTAACTGACTACAATACATTAGATAAAGATACAGAGTTGAATTTACATCATTGTGATAAGGAAACTTACTTTTATATTATCCTTTCCGTTCAAAGTATTTACTCAAATAGCATTCCTACATTGTTAAAAATAAATAAATCTGGTATTTAAACAAATATTCAGTGGTGCCAGTAATCAATAAAAGTACCAAATAAACAATAGTGTTGAACCGAGTTCGTAGAATAAATACTGTTAGGATATTAAAAGATAACGTGAGAATTTATGTAATTGTATTATTGCAAAAAAAGGAAATGGTCATACTTTAATCAAGTTAGGTTGAAACTGTACTAATTGGTTTAGTTTCAACCAATATTATAATATTTCTAGTGTATAACCAATTTGTGAACCTTTTTTTGTAAAATTACATTACACATAAAGACAACTAACATTGCACACATCTTTTGACATCATTATTATCTAACAGGCCAAGGAACAAGTGTCAAACACAATAACACCTAACTCTGCCTTGTAGGAGACAATCTATATATTTCCAGCTCAAGTGATGTGATGAAATCTTGGGTTTTTACACTTACATGCATTAATTAATTGACAAATAAAATGCCTTGTCTTTTTATTTTAGATCACAAATTTGTGGAAATCATAGAAATAAAAAAAAATCATAAACTATTCCATGAATTTTTTAATTACGAGCTGTACTAGATTATCATTAACCACTGACAACTGCCTACTTTTTACCTCATTATGAATGTTTTCTTGCCATTAGTTAAATTATATACCTTATTTTTCTACCATTACGTTTTCGTTGTAGAGGTAATTAATCTCTTGATTCCACATTTATTAGATTCAAAAAACGGGTAACATGATGCATTTCATTGTTGGTAATTCCTTTACCTGTCTTGAGTATTTAATCTGTAGACAAAAACTAATTTCTTTATTGCTAACTACGAGGGCGGTCCAGAAAGTAACTTACATTTGTGCCTAGCATGGAGATGGGTAGGGATAGAGCCGCCATCTTGGCGTCAAAATGTTTCTACACTCAGTATGCATCAAGTTATCATAGCATGTGGACTGTGATTTTTCTACTTTGTTCGTTGTGAGTTATTGAAATGTTTGTTTCAATAGAAAATACTACGAGTTGTGAGGTGCGTTCAATAATTAGGTTTTTATTGGGAAAAAACTCAAACCAATTGAAATTGATCGGCAACTTTGTACATAGATGGAATAATGAGTGATGGTGGAGTGAGGCAGAGGTGGTGCATTCAGTTTAAAAATGGCTGCACCAATATTCATGATGAGGACCACAGTGGTTGGCCTAGCCTTGTGACTGATGAACTGAAGATGAAAATCAACAATAAAATTCGTGAAAATTGCCGCATTACGATTAGGAACTCTTGCTTCATTTCCCCCAAATTTCATGAAGTTTAATGCATGAAATTGTATCGGGGAAGCTTTGTTAACACAAGTTTTATGTAAGATGAGAGCCAAAAATCTAAGGTGACAGATTTCTACATAGAAGGAATTGAAAAGCTTGTGCATTGTTATAAGTGCCTCAATTTAAATGGCAACTTTTTTTTTTGTCTTCAGTCATTTGATTGGTTTGATGCAGCTCTCCAAGATTCCCTATCTAAATTTTCTGGTGACCCCTTCCTTAGTAGTCCCCACCCGGAGATCCGAACGGGGGCTATTTTACCTCCGGAATATTTTACCAAGGAAGGCGCCTCCATCATTGTTATATGAAAATGCAGAGACCCACATTTTCTTTGAAAAAAAGCAGCTGTAGTTTTCCATTGCTTTCAGCTGCGCAGTACTCAGAGGACTGAGTGATGTTGATATGGCCGTTTAAGTCATTCTGACTCACGCTCCTAACAACTACTGAAAGAGCTGCTGCCCTCTTTCAGGAATCATTCCTTAGTCTGGCTCTCAACAGATACCTCTCCGATATGGTTGCACCTTCGGTCCAGCTACTCTGTATCCCTAAGCACTCAAGTCCCCTCACCAACGGCAAGGTCTCATGATTCATAGAGGAGGAATGGCAACTATGTTGAAAAATAGTTTAAGGTTGTCCCTTTCAAATGTACGTAATAAAATTTTGTTTTTTATTTGGTTGGTTTTTTATTTCAAAACTTAAGTTACTTTCTGGACAGCGCTTGTAATATATAAAAGTGTTCACCATTTATGGTTGCAGAGATAATCGAAATTGTCACTTAAAGCCTCATTTGTATACCGTTTACTTTCTGAATGTATTTCATATAAAAATGATTAATTTGTGATTTCTGTACCTAATATTTTTATAAAAATTCATTATTATAAAAAATAGGTAATGCATTTTTGAAGATAATTTTTATGCTTTTCTGTCAAGAATCCAATGTTATATTTGATTTAGAGCAAAAATGATTGATTTATTTCAATAATATTAATTAAGAAACTAATTAAATTAAAAAGTTTGATGTTTATTAAATATAAACAGGTTATTTCGGATGAAGTGTGTTCATGATAAATCTGGATTATCCAATTTTTACTGTATTCATAACTTCATAAAATTTTCTTCTTTTATACTAAAATTTAAACTTCTTTTCAAATCATCAATTATTTTTAATAAAATTTCTAAGGGATTTTTTCTAGAAGATTAAAATTTAATCTTTTGTTTATATTATTTACCTGTTATCCACACAATTTCTGTAACATATAATGTATAAATCGTTTTTAATTAGTGATGTACTTGTGTTTTTCAATCGCATAGTAATTATATGTAGCCAGAAATAAAAAATTCCTTGAATGATTAATGGAAAGGGATATTGTTTCTAATTATACGATTTCACATAAATTCAGGAACATACATATGTATATGGTATCTAATGATGTGTTGGTACATCTTATTTTGCCACTTTTGTGTTCTCCACTTATCCAGATTTACAGAATTGATCCGATAATTAACAGTAGAGTGCTGGAACCCTTCTCATTACTCACTGGTCATTGGTTTAATTTGTATACCATGAATTGCATACATGATTAGCTTCTCTTGTCCATTTATAAGCATTTTGTTTAATATAGGATAAGATGTATCTGGGAACTGAATTAGAAAAGACTTTTGCTTTTCAAGAAAAGTTCCCCAAAAAATCTACAGCTGTGACAAAACTTGGCCAACATTATTTTTATGTTTATTAAATTAAATTAACTTTATTAATCTTGTCTCAAATTTTATGATATGTATATGTGTATGAGCACGCATGTGTATGTGTGCACATGCGCATAAATAAATCTGCGACCAAACTAAATTTAGTTTAAACCAATTTCCAACATGTATATTAACCGTTGTAAGACAAGTTTACGTATTACAATACTAAATCATCACTGCAACTGTAATATTGTACTATTTTATGTTAATTTTTTGTTGAAGCATTTACAAAGTACATTCTTATGTTTGCAGAAATTCAATTAAAATTATATTAAAACTAATATATTCTCTGTTACTTATACAAGAGATGAACTATATTTATGTAAATATACGTTGCATTTGTTAAATTCTATCTGTCAGTTGTATGTAGTTATAACTGATAATTTATATATATGTTCTTCTTATGCATTAATTAAATTAATTAATAATGTTATTTTTTAAGAAGTGTTGAAATATTAAATGTCTAATTGACATAGTTAGGTTGGCTAACTTAACATAGAAAATCATATAAACTGATTCTGACTTTAATTTAATTTATATTGACTAGTTAACAAGGGTTCCATTGTAATATCTTTTTTTTATTATAAAACTGATTTTATGATGTTATATCATTAATAATTTTTTAATTAATATTTAATTGTTGGTATTGATATTCCTGGTTTTGATTCCTTATATATAAGTCTGAAGGTGCTGTTTTATTTTAAAAATTCCACTTTTGTTTTTTTTTTATTTTTATTGATTTGTTATTATTTACAAAAATAATTGTTTTGTGTAGGATGTTGCTCATGTTAGCATATAAATATGAAGGATCTATTTATATAATAATAAAAATAAAAGTAGTTATGGACTACCATTGACTGTTGTGATGTTTAGTTGTTTTTAAAAATGAAAGTTACATTTTAATTAATATAGAGTGAGGAGTTATGGCTTAGCTCAGTAGTATTATTGTATTATTTACCAAACTTGGTAAATTTGTATTATATTTTATCTTGTCCTATTTTGGTACAATATTCGTAAATACCGTTTGAAAATTATTTTTTACATCTTTCCTGATAAATACCGTCCAAAATGAATATTGGGGTTTTAAATTTACGTAATATTTATTAAGTTTTACTTATAATGATAAATTATACATGAAATGAAAGAACAACTCAAACAGTTTTTCCTATAAGTTTTCAATGTGAGCTTCATTCGTCACATGGCACACATCCAGCCTATAGGAGAGTTCATCCCATACTTTAATCAGCAAGTCTGGAGTAATTGATATGACAGCTGCTTAATTCCTGTGTTTCAAGTTGGGTAGGTTAACCAGTAATGATGGCACATACACTTAATCCTCCTTTACAAACTACCAAAGAAAAAAAATCACATGGGGTCAGATTGACCGAACAAAGAGGTCATGGTATACATGCCTTGGCATTTGGTTCTTGGCAACCAATCCAGCAGTCAGGGAGATTGTCATTCAACCAGTAGTTACATACAGTGTTATGCTTGTGAGTAGGCATACCATCTTGTTGCCAAATAAAGTTCTGTCGTTCTAATTGCAGTTGAGGAAAGAGGAAATTGTAGCATATCAAGCTTTCCTAGGGCTATGCACGAAAGATTCGTTCAACATTATCTTCGGACACACTTGGTTCTCCTGTACTCTTCCCTTTACAAATATAGCCAGTGGTTTCAAATTGTTTTTACCATCTTCGAATGTTATTGTCACTTGGGGATCACAATGGAACCTCAAACGGAACGCATGTTGAACAGTAATTACAGATTCACACTTTGCAAACTGCAAAACGCAGAACATTTTCTATTGGAGATCTCCATCTTTGTAACTAGTGATTTGAAGCGGAATGTATAGGAAACAGTTTATGAGTTTTAGAACAGTTAAAACTGTTCCTCTTTCATTTCATGTATAATTAATGTACGTGAAACTTGAGAAATATTTCATAGCTTTAAAATCCCGATATTGATTTTGAAACGCATGTTACTATACTGCATTATGCAAATTGGCTTCGTTTTTTAGATTATCTGTATTTCAACAAGTTGTAATTGATCCCTCATTTTTTTCTTGTCCTGAGCAAATCTTTATAGCTTCTTATTTTTTTTAATTTGTTCACTGTCGTGTTAGTTATGACTGAAACTGGGTCTATGCTACCACACTGCATCAGTTATGACTGAAAGATTGGTTTTATGTTTTTACCATCGGTCACATGTAAAGTGTGGCCACTCATTATGCATGACTCACAGGTATGGATGGTTGGATACATTAACAACTTTTAATTTTTATATTTATTATCAAAATCAAAAGTATTTATTTATTCATATTTTTATTGGGGATACAAACTTTATTTTACAAATAATACAAAGTTATATACATTTCAATATAGTTAAAATAAAAAATATTAATATTTAATATAGTGATGACTGATGCAGTGTGAAGATACAAAAGCAACCACACTATACCATGTCAATCATATCGACTCAAAACTCTTAAGATCGCCATTTTTTGCATTGTGGGTATGATAACACCAACCAACTTCAATTTAGAAGTCTAAGAGACATAAAAATTAGAAAAAAAAACATTTCAGCAGGGAGGATGGAATAGTCTAAACACACTAGCTTAAAACTTGTAAATATTCTAACTCTTCTTCTCTTCTTCTGTTATACTTTGCCAAGGAAAATTTCTACCTCAACCAAATTTTCTCTTCTTCATCTACTATCCATTTCTTTTTTATTTCATTTAACTATGTACATTTTTTTTTGTTTTCTAAGAGTATATTTCAAAAAATATAAAAATCCGTATTAAAAAAAAAACATTATGGTTCAGTATAACACGTTCGCTGCAGTATTTTTTTAACGCATAGTCTTTTTGTATTATAAATCCACATTATTTGTGTTTCCACTGGTGCATTTCAAGATATTCATATCTTGTAAGCTTTCAACTCTTCTAATGCTATCTATCGGTCACTGATAAAACTATTTTTGTTATTTGGCATTGTTATGAGCTATACAAATGTCAAAACTTTTTTTAAGCTTCAACTGTACCAATTCTATATATATATATATATATATATATATATACGGTATCTTACCAAAGTAATGATAAATTTTACCTTTTTTTTTTACCGGCTATCTAGGCTCTGTACTGCGCAGAAGAAAAATCCAGGTGAGAATAGGATTCCTCACCGTAAATGCTCATTCAGGACTCATATGTAACCTGTATCACAGCTTATGTGATAATATATCATTCATTATTGTGTATTATTATTTTTAATCGGTGAATAATAATTAAAAGTTATAGAAATATTTTTTTTTGGTACTTTGTTACATTCGAAAAAGGGAGGGTAAAGGAGAATTTTTGATAACAAGAAAAAGTATAAAGCTGCATTTATAAAAAGTATGAATTTTGTAAATTTTTCTTTAAAGAAACAAAAAAAAATATATATATTTATAGATGAACATTAAAAATAATACCTTAAAGTTTGTTTTTTCAAAAAGTAAATTTAGGAGATATTTACTATAAAATATTTTCTTACTACTTTCCTCTCTTTTTTTTCAATGTCAGCTAACTATGGATCACATTTAATATTTTCCATAATGTCCCTTTCCTTTCTTTTCTTCCAGGTTCTCATTGGTCTTTTTTCTGAATTTTTCTTCTTTTTTTAAATATTTTTTTTGTTTTGAAACTTCTTCATACAAAATTGTTCTTTCTGAGATTTCTTTTATCAATTTGTATATTTTTAGAATTTTTTCCTGGCTTGTTTAAGTCTTTCTTAACTTTATTGTAAAATGGACTTTTAGTTTTTCCTTGATAAAAGAGAAGAATTTTCTTGGGAATTCTATTATTACTTATCCTTAAAATGTGGCATATGAAAGTCAATTTCCTTTTATGTATTATTTCTTTAAATTTCTGGTATAGCATTTTGTAGTGTGGCGTTTATTCATTTTAAGTGTATAGACCCACTGGGTTGGTCTAATGGTAAACGCATCTTTGCATATCAGCTGATTTGGAAGTCGACAGTTCCAAAATTCAAGTCCTAGTAAAGGCAGTTACTTTTATATGGATTTGAATACTAGATCATGGATATTGGAGTTCTTTGGTGGTTGGGTTTCAATTAACCACACATCTCAGGAATGGTCGACCTGAGACTGTACAAGACTACACTTCATTTACACTCATACATATCATCCTCATTCATCCTCTGAAGTATTATCTGAAAGGTAATTACCGGAGGGTGAACAGGAAAAAGGTAGGAAGATTTTTTAAGTGTGACTTATTTGTTTCCCTTAAAATCTTTTTTCTTTCTTTTTTGATTTATAAAAGGTTCTTGTTGATTATTGTTAAACATTCCATACCATATAACGCTTTTAGGCAAATCATTGTATTCAAATACCGTAATTTTGCATTTATAGAGATAGATGTTTTATTGTCTTCATATTTTTCTTTAATATTGAATGAAGATAGAAATATTTTTTAGCTGATTTTTCTGAATGAGAATATGTATTTTTAAACATTATTAATAAATAATTTACGGTAAAATATCTTAGCAGTAAAATAATATTCTCTGAAACCTTTGTAGTAGGGTGGTAGTAGCAATTTTACCTTTCATCCAGAAGGTTCTGGATTTAATCCTCATTTTGGCATGGTACATGGTTACATCTTTCATCAGTTAGATTAAAATTGGATGTTAACCAGTTTGTAAGTAATAAAAATAAATAAATATAAAAATTATTTTTTAATAATGGCTCACCTTACTGGTGTTTTAATTTCATACATACTTAGTACTTTCGTAATCACTACATCAGATGAGTTGAACATTTTAAATAAGTACTAAAAAGAAACATTTGTTTTTGATAAAATATTTTATTAAAATTATTAATGAAGATGGTATATTGTTTTTTTAAGTATTAATTTTTTTACTGATGAATTAATTCATCAAAGATTATAAATATGCTTTTACGTGGGAATATGAAAATTGGAAGTTTGTAGTGGATGAAAAATTCCACTCCCTGGCGCTTAATGAAGAAGTACCGTCCTGTACTAAACATTTCATAGCCCATATGAAGTCGTTTCCGATAGATACAGTGTAGTTGATCTATCAGATCATACGGGAATTAAGAATTGTTCAGTCCTGTACCCCTTGGTAATCAGTTATTGAGCAACTTACCAAATGACCACCCTGAACATTTCCTGTCTCGGAAATTATTCTGGTTCAAGGAATTGCTAAATGTGAATGAATTCTTTCAGGAATTTGTTCACAGCTCACCACCGTCTGAAAATATCGACCAGGAGACGAAAGTTTCATGCTCATATGCACTGACATTTCACGCCAAATCCACAGTCGGAGTACTTGCACATCTTATACACTTTATGAGAACTTCTGAATGAATAAACTTCTCAGTTTAACCCAGACTAGGAGCATTGGATCGAGGTTCCAATCCTGACTGGGATCAGGGAATTGGAACCAGGTACATTTGAATGAAAGGCTGAGATGCTTCCACTCCACTATAATAAAAAAAAAATAATTTTAAACTGGTTTGTAAATTTACTTTTTTTTTGTCTTCAGTCATTTAACTGGTTTCATGCAGCTTTCCAAGATTCCTTATCTAGTGCTAGTAATTTCATTTCGGTATACCCCCTACATCCTACATCCCTAACAATTTGTTTTACATATTTCAAACGTTGCCTGCCTATACAATTTTTTCCTTCTACCTGTCCCTCCAATATTAAAGCGACTATTCCAGGATGCCTTAATATGTGGCCTATAAGTCTGTCTCTTCTTTTAGCTATATTTTTCCAAATGCTTCTTTCTTCATCTATTTGCCGCAACACCTCTTCATTTGTCACTTTATCCACCCGTCTGATTTTTAACATTCTTCTATAGCACAGCATTTCAAAAGCTTCTAATCTTTTCTTCTCAGGTACCCCGATCGTCCAAGTTTCACATTCATATAAAGCGATGTGCTCTAAACATATACTTTCAAAAATGTTTTCCTGACATTTAAATTAATTTTTGATGTAAACAAATTATATTTTTGACTGAAGTATCGTTTTGTCTGTGCTATTCAGCATTTAATATCGCTCCTGCTTCGTCTATCTTTAGTAATTCTACTTCCCAAATAACAAAATTCTTCTACCTCCATAATTTTTTTTCTCCTCCTATTTTCACATTCAGTTGTACATCTTTGTTATTTCTGCTACATTTCATTACTTTTTTTTGTTCTTGTTTATTTTCATGCGGTAGTTCTTGCGTAGGACTTCATCCTTATCTGTAGGAGTTCATTGTTCTCAGTATCACAAAAAAACTATGTTGGTTATTTCTTATAATGAATGTTATTCCTAAATAATTTATTATCTTTTTCATTAAAAAAAAAAACCCTTAAGTGATATTCATGTAATAAAGCAGCACCTACCTGAATGTTTTATATAAAAAATAAATAAATAAAATATCTTTAAAACTGCCAGTGTGTATTAGCTGTTGGTTACTAATGAAAACTTAATTCAAAAAGTAATTAATTATAATTAACAAATTAAAATAATTATAATTATATTGTTAATACATTTGTAATTAAATAAATATACATATATAAATTTATTTGAAATATTTTTTTAATATTTATCTTAAAGATTATGTAATTGATTGTTTTATTTATAATATACTATATATTATGTAAATTTCCTAAAAAAAAAATGTTACTGTTAAATATATATTAAATGTCATTTTTATCTTTATTCAAATTACAATTTAAATTTTCAGTTATAAATTTATCTGTTGTTAATAGATTTATAAATTAGACTGAATACTTTAATGTGTTATATTATGAAGATAATTCCAATATTTATTTCCAGTTGGTTGTTTTATAAAAAAAAAAAATTCTATTATATATTGTTGTTTATGTATCTAAATTACTTCTACATACAATCACTGCGCACTTATGATTTGTATCATTCTGTAATCATAGTTTATTAATTCTTATTAGGGGACTGTACTATGCAGTAAGTACACAAAAGAAAATAAAACTGGTTAGGACAAAAGGTTAGAGGGAATGAAATCTTGTCAATAGCATTGGAAAAGTCAATAGAAGGAGAAAGAAGTGAGGAAAAAAAAATTAAATTAATAAGTGAGGTGAAGATTGGAAACTACAAGAAAACGAAGGAAAAGGCTTGCGACAGGGATAGATGGAGGTGGCAGTTGAAATAGAGAACATGTTGCCAGGTAGAACACCAGATGATTGGCGTCAAGATATCCCTGATAATTATTTACTCTATTCATGTGCTCTTCAATTATTTCAAAGCAAGGAGGCTTAGGATGTCGAATAGGTTCTGAGACTAAAGAAGGAGGAGGAATGCATAGCAGACTTATAGATGTTTAGAAAGAAAGATAGATTGAAGAAAGGCGACAGCACCCTCCAGATTAAAATAATGTGAAAGTGGTCCTGATCCAGGAAAAAATGTGAGAGAAAAAACAGTTTTTAATGGTAAGAATCTTACATGACCAGACTGTATGCTCCATGCCTAGTATCTTTTTAGAAAGTTTTACCCTGTTCAAAAAAAAAGAAAATTATTTCAAAGCACTGACTACTAACCAGATCTACATAGACCAAAGTAATTCAGGATCAAGTCGGGGTTGATGGAGGATTAGTTGAAAAACCTACGTGTTCAAGCACAGCTGTTGTACAACATGTGGAATGGAAAACAACGCATATTGTTGTTTAGAATTATACATTTCAGGGGTGAACTGCACCAACTGATTTTGGATTGATTTCCAAAGTTTCTTCGGTGTTTTTTTGATAAATTTTTGATTTTATTTTGATTTCAGGTTTAATGATAGAAAATCCGTTTGATTCTTAAATGCTTTAATCATTATTTTTATATGTTTTATTGTATAATATGTCTTTGAATTTTTATCTTATTTTGGAAGGATAGTATTTTACAAAACTTATGCCCAACATTATTACCTAAATATAGTTGTCAGTGATAATTTGTTTTTTGCAAACAAGAAACATTTCATGTCGTACAAATTACAATTTAAAGTAACAGTTTTAATTGACTATTTTGTTTTGCTTTTCATCAGCACTTAAGTGAACGGATGACTAATGGGATTATAGATTACTCGTAGTTATTATCCATGGATTTGTTGCTATGGTTAACCGTCAACAACAAATTGGAAATTAATATTGGAATGCTCTCATGTTTTTATAATATTAAAAAACCTATTAATTTTTTTTTTATCTAGCTTGCCATTTCATTATATTATTATAATTAAAATGTTTATACATTTTGAAACTTATAAGTTTTTATATTTAGTGTGTTTTAGTATTAATAAAATGTTTATATATATATATATATATATATATATATATATATATATATTCAATAGAATGATAAAAAATATAAAACGACTCCATTAAAATAATGATACTTATGTATTATAATGATGCTACTATGATTGGAAGTTTATATATAATAGGTCTGTAAATTTATGATGTTAGGAATAAAGTAGAAACATAAAACTAATTGAATTATTTATTCAAATTAACCTCACTTTTTTCTTGTTTAACCTCTGGGACCACCGCTAGGTATTGCTTCAGAGGATGAGATGAATGATTTGTAGTGTGTGCTTATTCAAATTAACCTAACCTATAAAAATCTAACAGCTTCCTCTTCATAACATGAGAGATCCCAAATTCTAAGTACACACATTTTATTTATAAGTTCACCATTAAATTTAACAAATATTTTTGTTTTATTGTCTTATTGATAAGAAGTAGAATGTAGTTTAACTCGTCACCAGTCATGCTGGTTATAACTTTACAACCATAGCGGCGCCTTTATAATACACTAGTATCACTTTTCTCAATTTTGTTTAACAAAATTTAACTGGATGAATGAATATTCTGTGTGTAAAAAAATATTTGTTCTGTTTTTATATTGCATGGTTGATTTGAGACACTACATGATATTCTTTTCGTTTACGTGAAAAACAAAATATTCATGAACTTATATTTTTAGTATTCATAAGAATATATCAAATAAAAGTGGTTTAAAATTTGGAATGGCCAATAAAAATAAATGTGAAATAAGAATTATGACTCTAAATATCTGAGTATTATTTTTAAAAATAATTTATGTAAAGTGCTCAATTATATACAGAGTGCATTTCTGGTTATTTACCAGTAGAAAAAATTTAATTTTACTCATACACATGTATATTAAATATGTTTAATTTAGATTAAGAAAAAATAATTTTTTAGCCTAGTGGCAATATCGAATAGCACTAGAAGTGACAATGTTAATTGCTTATCACTTAATTTAATCGAATTACCAGATATAATATTATATAGATGCAATAAAAATTTTTGAAATTTAATTTAAATTAATCACTTAAAAACAAGTGATTTAACAACATGTACTTATATTAATCTTGAACACATTTTATATTATAAATATATTTGAAATGCGTTTATAAAAGAACTTTCGGGTTATAAATGTAATATTAGAAATTAAATGAAAAAATTTTCTGCTTAAATATTATGAAAATTCTTACTTTTTTCTTTCTCCATATCCTCTCCAATATTTTGGACATAAAGATTAAAGCATTATAATTATCATTCTTGCTGTTAATCGAGGTCATAAATCTTTATTCATAAAAAAATCAGACTTAAAATATGAGGATTCTGTTATTGTAACGTAATTGACCTTTTTTTTCCATTCTGTCTGTTTAAAAATTGAATATCTAGTGATGTAGATAAGAATTAATTTTTATGGGATGGAGCATCATCTCGTTAGAATAGGGTTGCACTTGGTAAATTTTCTAGTACAAAACATTTCATTTTGTATCATAGCAGATTGAAAGAATATGGTCCATATTCAAAGACAGCTGGCTACATATAAATGTTATGCAAAATGTACATTCATTTTGATGTATACATTAATAATAAGCACAACGTATATTTTTCATGTCAAATGTTTAACTTTTTTTCAAGAGCTATATTTTTAGTAATTTATTTTGTCACCGTTTGTTTTTGGATATCCAAAAGCAAGATTTATTTTTGTGCAGTCTGACTTTTTATAATTTAGGTTATGTTTTTTCAGCTCATAATTTGTTAATATCATATCAATAAATTTAAAAGTAAAATGAGGTTCAGGAATCGAACCAAAGAATTTTAATAGCAACAAAAACACTTAACACATGAATGTTCATTACTCACTATTTATGAAAGTAATAATAACTTTCATAAGAAATATGATAACAATGAATCTTATATATTAAAAAGATTGGAGTGAAAACCCTATTTCCAGTCCATCTGGAGGTTTTTCATATCAAATGATTAACTTTTTTTCATTAATTAAATTTTTAATGACTTATTTTGTCGCCGTTTATCTCTCTTTTTCTGTTTATTCTCTGAAACCACCGTAAGGTATTGCTTCAGAGAATGATATGTGTGAATGTAAATGAAGTGTATTCTTGTACACTGTTTATCTATGGATATCCAAAATCAAGAACTATTTTTGTACAGTCTGATTTTTATAATTTAGGTTGTATTTTTAATGTTAAAATAAAATGTAAGATATAAAACAAATTACACAAAAGAGAAATTTTTTTATTTCTCCTAAAAAGCAGTATCTGAATGATGTTTCGGCACCAGTGCATCCTTGTGTTAGAAATAAATTAATATAAAATATTTTTAGAAAGGTAAAGAATTTTAACATACTGGAGTTATTGTTTTTCTTTTTAATAAAATAAATAGCTTCCCGTATAATATTTTCATATGTCAAATATTTACTTTTGAAGTGTCGCTGATGTTGAATTATTTAATTGTTTATCAAATTGTTGATAGTTACAGAAGTTTGTTCTGTTCAACCACTCAGCCCTGTAAGTGGATTCCTGTTAGACCAAAAGGCATTAACACTGAAAGGTCTTCAGCAGATGAATTGAAGGGGGAATCGCACCAGAGAATGCAAATATCTTGCTAATCTTCCAAGGAATAACCCATGTAAAATACTTTACACACATGATTTACAAGGGATTAGAATGCAGTCTCAAACTCAGTCCACCTTAAATTAAAAATAAATATATAAATACCACTAAAAGATGTATAAACACCAAACAGAAAGAACCTACAGCAAGAACTGTTGTCCAGACTTTACAATGAATATGGGGATAAAATATCTCCCGATATCCTTGCATTCCATTCTGTTCCAAGTCGTTGCAAAATTATTTATGGATAAATTTCAAATATATATAATAAAAACTTTTATAAATCTATGAAACATTCAAACAATAATAATTTGTAACTTTTATCTCAATTAATGAGTTAAATATGAAATTTTAAAATCCGTGTAGTTCTT
The DNA here is from genome assembly GCF_047948215.1 of Lycorma delicatula. Taxonomy (NCBI): domain Eukaryota; kingdom Metazoa; phylum Arthropoda; class Insecta; order Hemiptera; family Fulgoridae; genus Lycorma; species Lycorma delicatula. The sequence goes on from NC_134467.1 coordinate 16,165,591, forward strand.
TTATAAACACCCATAGATCCAGTGATCTATTTGTAAATAAAAGCAAATATTTAGTTTTAAAATGTTTAATAATATCGTGCGTAGAAGTGGATTGTTAACAGCATAGTTATTGGTCATTTGAAATTTGTGTTTATGGCCTAGTAAATTATAATCAATGCTACGTAAGCTTTTTTTTATAGTATTAAGATTAAATTAATAATTTACTACAGCTTAATTTTTATTTATATCTATTAAAATAGTTATAATACAATGTATTATTACTATTTTAAAAAAATTACCATTATTTTATGTTTATTTTAATTATTAAAGATTTAAAAAAAATATATGATGTAATTTAAAAAAAAAAATATTAAAGTGATCAATATACTTAGTAGACGTTACAAAAGAAAAAACTTCATCTTTATTGTTACTCTTCACAGAAAAAGCTATATTTCATACTAAAATAAACCATGTTCTTTTTGTTACTAAATATTTATTTTATCAGTAATACATTATATAGATCATATAAGTAATGGATCTATATAATGAATTAAAAAAAGGAACTGTCTTCTACCATTTTTCTAGATGAATCAAGGGAAATTATGATAAAACCTTGATCAGAGCGGTGTTAAAAAATACAGAATGTATTATAAAATAAAAGTAGTTAAATTCAATTTAAAGTATAAATAAATGATATAATAATAAGTTAATAAATAAAAATAATTACAAAATAAATAAACATCAATTCAGAAGCCAGAATTTCTGGATGAAAATTATTTGAACACATATTTATGTACATGTTCAGGTTTTTTTAAAAACAATGATTTTTTAATTAGTATTATTATTTAACATGTTCAATGCTGGTCCTGTGATAAATAACGAGGATTGATTATTTGTAAGATGCTACTGTTAAATGTGTGAATATCTATTGCGCACTATGATAAACAGAATTTACTCTTGTCATGATTTTGTAATGTAGTATGTGTTATACAGGTGTAGTTGTTCTGTGTTTGACCTCAGTTGCAGCTTTGCTTGCAGCATTATATTTTTTTACAAATTTTTACCATCAGATGATATTTTTACCAAATTACAACCTTAAAATCAATCAATAAGCCAAAATTAAAACTGATAAGATAATGACGGAGTAAAAATATAATTAAAAAATGAATCTTTAGAGCAAATCAAGGAATTTAAATACTTAGGACATATCATAATACCAGACAGTAGATGCAAAAGTACAAAAACAAGAGTCAGTCTAGGCAGACTGCCTTGAACAAAAAGAAGAAGCTACTAAAGTACCATCAAAATTAGTTCAGATAAATGGAAACAGTTTCTTAAAACATATGTTTGGAGTGTAGCAATTTATGGATGAAAGTTGAACTGTTGAAACTCTAGAGAAAAATTATTTAGAAGCATTTGAGATGTGGTGACATAGGGAAATGTTAAAAATCAGATGGATCAACAAATTCATTGATTGGAGATCAATGGAGAGGTATTTATATAATGAATGAATGAGAATAGAACCCTTTGGAGATTTAAACAAAAAATAAAAGACTAAATCGACATATACTGAGATATGAGGGGGTCCTGAAGATGATAACTGAGGGAATGATTAAAGGGAAAACCACACAGGAAGGAGTAGGATGTAATATGTAATATAATATAGATTATGGATGATATGAATTGCTCAAGCTATGAATGACAAAAAAGTACTGCTCAAGAGATAAAGCTCTGGAAACTCATTGGAAACCAATCTGTTGATAACAATAGAGAGAAGAAAACTGTCTGAGCTTGCAAAAAAAGTAGTTCTGTATGAGTGCCCTACTTATCAAATATAACAGCGGTGAATATATTAAAAGACTCTTAATTGAGTAATATTGTTCTGTTAAAGAAGATTCTTTAAGTGGGTTGTTGATTTGTTAATATTGGGAACAAAAGCATAACAATTCCCTTTATTATAAACCAAAGCATTGTTTACTTATACTCTTAAAAAAGTTGAATTTATTTTTTAAAAAATATGATGTAATTTGGCAAATTATGTATATAAAGTTTTTCATATGTTTCTAAGGTAGTGCACTTTTAAAATTTCACTTGTTCATTAATAAATTTATTAAATCTTTCGTATTTAAGAAGAAATTTGTAATCAAAGGTTCATGGAACAGCCTCACAAACATGAGGCACTTATAATTACTATGGGTGTTAAACCAATAGGTTTCCTTGCATCAGAACGTCATTTACATTACTGCGAAGAAGTTGGATGAACTTTGCACAGCATATTTGGGAAATAGAGGAGGAAGGTTTTGGTATTCTGCAGGACAAGTGAGATACCCACCAGGTTGGACTACTGGTGAACGCGTCTTCACAAATCAGCTGATTTGGAAGTCGAGAGTTCCAGTGTTCAAGTCAGTTATTTTTACAATTATTTGAAAACTAGATCATGGATACCGGTGTTCTTTGGTGGTTGGGTTTCAATTAATCACACATCTCAGGAATGGTCGAACTGAGACTGTACAAGACTACACTTCATTTAAACTCATACATATCATCCTCATTCATACTTTGAAGTATTATCTGAAAGGTAATTACCGGAGGCTAAACAGGAAAAAGAAAGAAAGGACAAGTGAGATGAGATGTCAGGTGGGTATATATGCACGGTCTCTCTCCAGATGTAAGGACGTTGGGAGTCGCATCATGTATCTCCCAGAACTGGAATGTGACTAAGTTCCTTTCAGAGCATGGTGCATTTCGAGACAGGCTGGCTTGATTTGACTTGACTGACTCGGTTCAGTGTCCTCAATGCTTAGTATTGCATAATGGATATCGTATGCTGTACATATCCTCAAAAAATGTGTTTAGGCATGCAGAATTGGTAGTCAGGGAACATTAGGATATTGGTTCGAGTCTGGATCTGTGGGTAACCGGAAAGTTAGTGATGAGTGGCACATTATTTTTAAGGTTTCTGGCACCAGAAAGGATTGCAGAGGATGTTTAGTGTAGAATAGTAGTCTGGGTGCTTTTCTGCCTGAGTAGGCACATTTGGCAATTGTGCCCGGTTGTTGTTTTGTGGGTTGATTTATAGGAAAGTTTAGATGCTTTGGTATGGTTGGTCAAAATTGTTGTGTTGTGAACAATTTTTGAGGATATTAAATTAATATTTTGTAATAGCTTAATTTGTAAATTTTTATTGGTTATCAGTTTTTTGATTTGGTTTAGGTGAGTTTGAAAAATATTTTTTGTTAGTTGATGGGTTTCAACACCAATGGAAATGTCTTTTGATGCATTTGTATCGATGCCATCCTGATTGTTCTGACGACTGAAATATATAATCAGGTATTGGGGATCTAGAAGATGACCTCCGGTAAAGCCTATCAGGACTAAGAATGGAGGGGTGGTGCAGCTTCCGCTATGGAACCAGGTTGGATGGATGGTCTATTAATCAAGCAATCTGCATTACCGCAAATGCAGACTACTTTTGGTGGAGTATGCTATAATTTCAACAAATTTCCTTTAAATAAATTGAATCTCTTATGAAGAACAGAGAAAAATCAAGATTTAACATGGTATAGAAATACATTTTTTTAATGTTTCCATCTAGTTATTCATGAAGTCTAAAGAAAAATTTTTTCTTTTGTGATGATTACAATAATAAAATTTTCTCGTCTGTATTTTTAAAATTTTAGATGACAAATAGTGTAGAAGGCATAGTATATAGCTTAAACCAATTGATATGTCAATTAGGCTTTTATCCAACACCTAGATTAGGAAATGAAGTTCCTAGATAGTTGAATAATCGATGTTTTCACCTCGATCAAGTAAGTTCCATTGAAGAAACTGTTCTTCCACTATGCACTGTATTATGAATGAAGTATCTGTAGCTTGATCTAGTTTTTATAGTACCATTTCAGAGATAAAGGATAATTCATAAAGTACAATATCTTTTCAGATAATCCATAGAAAAAGTGGAAGCTCTGACTAAGTTTAAGATTGATGATATTTTACTTATGACCGTAAGTCCTATAATTTATTTTTTTAATACAAAGATTTAATTGGTGTTGACGTGATAACATATTTAGATTATTTCTGCCTGTCACACCATAATATTTACAGATTTATCAAAGCAAAAAAATAAATTTCATTTCTTACTTTTTAAAATTGTAATCCTATGTTATAGACCACTTAATTTTATATTTTCAAATTTTATTTGTTCGTTTGTTGCAGATAAAACAAATTTTTTTAAACCAATTTTTTACTGTATCTTTTTTCATAATTAAGGAACAACCTATACAAAGACTGCAAGCATCTTGTGAGATTATTCATTTTTCACCTAACCTTACATGTAGTTTATAATCCTTGTGCGATAATTGATTCTGATTGTTTTCAGGAAAGGTATAAAAGAACCTGGGTTAGAGGAAATTATTCTTTGTTTATATTAAAAGTGTATATAAAAGTTTTAACCCGTTAATCAATTAAATATTATTACAAAAACTCTTCCAAAATTGATATATGGTAGTATAAAAAATAAATATATTTTAATATGTTAGTCATCAAAGTTAAGAAAACATAAACATGTAGTTGTGCAGTAGTTATACTGGAAAATCAGAAATAGTATTGGCACTGTTAATAGTGGAGATACAATAATGTACTACAACAAGACGTCATAGGTAGCAAAAAACCAGTTACAGTGCATTCCCACTCTGTATACCAGTTGAACTTCTGTAGTTCCCACCTATGTTCAGAAACTTATACTTTTTTGTCTACGAAATAGCTTTGTTGTTAGGATACCAGCTTTAACATGATTTTCATTAAGAGAGGCTTGGTAAAAAAATTTCCCATTTGTATCGCTTCAGGTTAAGCCTTTATGTGAACTTGGGGCTGTATATTTATTATTCAGATCAACACGAGTATTCCATTATTTTGGATTGACTTCTGAACTGTAATTTGAATTTTGATAAACCTATTTTATGAATTATATCCTACAAGATTCCTTTGCTGTCCTAAAACAATAAAACTATTTTTTCTTTCAGTTTGATAATACTTATTTGAATTTCTAGCTTTGATCTGGCAACCGTAACACTAATTTAATATTACCACAAAATACAATTTTTGATGAAGTTTCAACTTATACGGCATGAATCATCTCGTGTAACTCAAAGTTGAAAAATAATATGCTCAAATCAACAAGTATATTTTCAACTTCCAGTTAGAAATCAGTTTTGGAATTCAACTTTTTATATCATTTGAATTTAAATGCTCTTGAATAAACATTACGGAGAATAAATAAATAAATGATAGAAAGTTTGTGTGTATGATTTTGTGTTTTTGGATATTTTTTAGTTAAATTATATATAGGCAAAGATTAATAAAATTGAAACTTTTTATAAAAATAAATGATTTTTTTAATGTTTATTAGTGTATAAGAAGAAAAAAGACAAAAGCACTGTTACCTAATCATTATTACACATTTTTATTTTTAATTATTTGTTAATAATAAATAAATTTTTTACTGAAAAAGTTTTTATTTTTTTATTTTTATTTTACTGTTTGTTATATGTACTGTTATTATTCCTTCTGAATAAAATTTTATACTCTGGGATTTTTAAAATTACATTTTAATATTATAATTATTTTTTATTTAATTTGTATTGTTCAAGATTAGAGATATTAGCTCCCTAGGAGAATTCGGAACAGGTTAGTAGAATAAGGACGCCCAATTGGCTCATTAATTATATTGTGCAGCTGCCAGACAGAGAACAAAAGACCTCTAAGGAGCTCCATAAGTAGCAATTTCCACCTGATAACCTGATGTTTTATGAAGGATATAACATTATCAGACGTACATATAACTGAGATTCTTAATTACAGTAATAATGTATAATAATTAAGAAGAAAAGATGAAAATATGAAAAAAATTGTGGGTTGTGAGAAAGAATTATCCACCCATTTCTCATATTTAAGATCCAAGGCAAGGTTTTTACTTGAATATATTTAATAGGAAACATAGCCAAATTTTACATTATTTTGTCTTGCTTATGTAAAAATATTGGTACATAAAAATCATTACTGTAATAATTTATTAAAAAATTTGTAGCCTTTCAGTTACCAAAAATAAAGGGAAAACTATTTTTTGTTAATTTTTTTGAGATCTAAATGCAGAGTATTCATTTAATTTTTGTTCAATTATTTTATACGAAAAGAGACTGGCTCAGAAAAACATCTTATTTACAGTCCAATTATACATGGACTCGCCATCAAAATAGTTCCCTGGAAAGCCACGCACCGCTTCAAACGGTTTTCCCACTTTATAGCAGTGTTTAAAAACTCAGAAACCGGAATATTCTTCAGATGGTCGGTTACGTTTTTTTAAAATGTTTTCTACTGTTCCAAAATGGTGTCCTTCGAGGTGTTTTTTTAAAATGGGAAACAAGAAAATGTTGTAGGGACTCAAGTCAGGTGAATAAGGTAGCTGAGGAACTACAGGAATGTTTTTCTTTGCCAAAAACTCATTAATTGAGAGGGCAGTATGGGAAGGTGCATTATCATAATGCAACATCCAGTTGTCTTTGATGGCTGGTCTCACATGGACAACTCTTTTCTGCAGTCTTTGAAAAATTTCTCGGTAAATTTACTGATTTACAGTCTGTTCTGTAGGCAAAAACTATTATGGACAATGCCATTACTATTGAAGAAACAAATTAGCATGGTTTTGATTTCTGATTTGCTCATTTTTGTTTTTTTGAGATGTGGTGAGTTTGTAGTGTGCCACTCTTTGCTCTGGCATTTTGTTTCTGGGTCGTACTCAAATATCCAACATTCATCACCAGTAATAACATTTAAAAAAAAAATCAGGATCAGCTTTAATTCGCCCTAGAAGATCGCAGCACACTTCCACCATGTTGTTTTTCTGTTCAACAGTGAGGTTTTTTTTGGGACTGATTTTGCACAAACCTTTTTCACGTACAATTTGTTTGTCAGTCTTATGGACTGCGGTACAATTCAAATTCAATTGTTCTTCAATCATTCTGAAGTTAATTGCTGGTTATACCATATTAAATTTCTGATTCGCTCAACAATGTCGTCATTTTTTTGACATTAACGGTCTTCCAGAGTGTGGATTGTCTCAACTGATTCCCCGCCATCTGAAAATGCTTTAAACCACTTAAAAATGTGGACTTCTGGCAGAGCATCATCTCCATACGTCCTTTTCAATTTTGAAAAGGTTTCAGTAGTATTCTCACCAAGTTTAACATAAAAATTGATTGTACAACGTTGCTCGTAAATGGTATCTCTTATTTTTGTAACACAAAAGAAACTCGTTTACGAAAAGTTTTTTACATCTCATGTGGTAACAATTGACTGAAAATATTAATACCCAATATAAATCAGCTGTTCGTATAATCATATGTTTACTAGTAACTTTACAATGTTGCCACTTTGGCTGCCAAAAAACTAGTTTCATTACTTTATTTGCAGACCTCGAAAAACAAAATAAAACTTAGGAATAACAATAGTAGAAGGAAGATTTAACAGAAAGAAAGAAATTACGTAGAAAGGACAGAGTTAGAACTGAAAAAGTCCTTTGTGAAATATATTTGGAGTACACTTCTGCACGGATGTGAAAATGAACACTGAAAAAAAAGAGAAAAAATAAGTTAAAGGTATTCAAAATGTGATCTTGGTGGAGATTGGTGAAGATTTTCTTCCACTTACGTCTATCCATGTACAACAAAGTGGAAAATGAAGAAATAAATGAGAATAGAAGTAATTAAATGAGAATAGAAGCTTAATCAGAAAAGGAAAGCTGGACATATCTTCAGAGAAGAATTGAACTGATTAAAGTAATATTATTAAAAAAATCACGAGGAGGTGCAAAGAGATATTGAAAAAGAGTAAAAATTATAGACAATCAGAAGCTATCAGGATCTTCAATGTTTATCTACGTTGAGGAGAATAGAAACTGGTACAGTATAAGGAACCTGCTTCAGCACCATATAATGGCTGTCAAATTGTTATCAATCTATTTAATAATATCTATATTGTAAAAATTTTAAATAACAGCTAATTTGTTATAAAGATTTTGTTTAAATAAACAGTTAAATTTACAAAAATGTTAGTCCATGTGTTATACAAATGAAGAACGGTTAGGAACTAATCATTTACTCGATAAAAAATGAGAATGAAACAAATTATTTTTTTTTTACTACATACCTAATTATTTCTTTTACTGTGTATTTAATAGATTTTGTGATGTAACTTTGTGACAAATTTGTTTCTGCAACTTTGCATACGAATAGGGTAATAAAAAAAAAGACTTAAAGCTTTGTGTTAGATGTGTGATGAGAACATATACTAAGAAAAGAAATTAAAAATTAAATCTTACATCTAAATATAAACAGTAAATGGACAAATTTTATTGATTTCATCATGTCAGAAGCAATCGTACTTCCAAAAAACACATGAAGCCTTGCTACCTTCCAAAAATGCTTAGGTTTTAGAAACATGACCTGCAAATTGTTTAACATATGTAGGAATTCCTGCACAAAATAAATAAAAACAAAACTGCATCATATTAATATATATAAATCAAGTCTAAGAGAAAATTTCTCACAGATTAAAAAGTTGAATACATAATATCTTCAGAACAAAATACAATTGCCAAACAAATGCACTGGGTTTGAAATATAAATTAAACTACTCCAACAGCATAATGCCCTACATTGGACAAAAACGTATCTTCAAACAAAAATACAGCCAACATGGTGTGTTAGAACATTGATTACATTTGCCAACCACATATTAATATCATTTAACATATTACTCTTTATTCTGTACAACAACAAACAAATCGCATATTAATTCACTATAACATTATGAAATATATCAATACATAATAACATTATTATCAACTGAACAGACAAAATCCAAATCACCTTTATTTTAAATATGTATCTTTGTAACACAAGAAAATTGCCAACAATATCAGCTGACGATTAGATTTTAAAACAGAAATACTAGTCATAGAAAATGATAACTTTTAATTAATTACATAACATATAGTGAATATATGTAATTAATATAATATGTATAATATATAATTATATATAATATATGTACATATATAATATAATATATGTAATATAATTGTAATTACATTACAATTATTGTACATATAGTGAACATCATTACTATTATAGAAATCAACTCTCATCTTCTTACATCTCTGATTTACTTTTTAAATGCTATCATCTGTAAGAAAATTGGACTAGATTCTGTTTAGTAGTAATATACAACTTTCTAATAGGAAGGAATGTATGACTTTCAGATAGGAAGTCATTTTTTTTTCTGACTGATAAACTAATTCACCACAGAAGCTTACAAGGAGGCTCGTATGTGTGAATATGAAAATTGAAATTTGTTGCATATGAAAAACGCCAAGCCTAACTATTATCTGAACCTGGGATTTCTGGATTTTAGAAATCTTTATTAAAAAAAAGCATAAAAGTACATTATTTTAATTTTTTTGATTACTTTTATTTTTTTTTATATTTTACATTACACAAGCAATATTTATAATATTTGGTACTTAAATATTTTTTTTTATGTTTGGAGCGTAGCTCTATACGGAAGTGAAACGTGGACAATTGGAGCACCTGAGAAGAAAAGATTAGAGTTTTGAAATGTGGTGTTATAGGAGAATGTTGAAAATTAGATGGATGGGTAAACTGGCAAATGAAGAGGTGTTGCGGAAAATCGAACAAAAAAGAAGCATTTGGAAAAATATAGTTAAAAGAAGGGACAGAGTTATAGACTACATATTAAGCCATCCTGAAATTGTCGCTTTAATATCAGAGGGACAGATAGATGTGAAAAATTGTGCAGGCAGGTAACGTTTGGATTATGTAAAATGAATTGTTAGGGATTTAGGATATAGGGGGTTATACCGAAATGAAATGACTGGCATTAGATAGGAAATCTTGGAGAGCTGCATCAAACCAGTAAAATGATTGAAGACAAAAAAAAATTCTTTTCTAGTAAATAATCATTGAATGTAAAAAAATTTACTGATGAATGTGTAAATTCCAGTGTTGAAATATTCTCTGTTATAATAAAATTGTTGTTAATTTGGTTTTGTACTTTAAATTAAATTTAAATACAAATTAATGAGTTTTTTTATATAATTTTAGTGTTTTAAAGTTTTATTATTTATTAAAAGTATGTAACTATATTGTATGAAAAAATTGATAAATTTAAGTATTTTTTTTTTTTTAATTTTTAAATGTTAAAAAATACATTATTATTTGTTATAGATTGTTACACTGTTATTACATCTGTGAAAAATAAAAATTATATTTATTATATATATATTTTTTTATAGTCCTTTATCTACAATCTGAAAATTTAATACAAAATGAAGAGTGTTTTATATATAATAAAACTGGCTGAACTTATGGATAATGGAGCAATATATTTTTCATCAAATAAAAATTTTTAGTTGTTATTGCTGGAAAGCCTAGACACAATAATTCAGCCTGCTTTAAAGACAAACAAAATAACTCAGTTCTTCTTTCATCCCACTCTTGTAAAAGAGCACCTTACTATGAAATCCATACTTTTGATTAATCCATCAAAGGTTAAAACAAAAAGACTTTTTGTTTTGATTCTAAAACAATGCATACATTGTTTAGTAGATTTTACTATTTAATTATGAAAGGAAATAACAAAACGGAGGATTATATCACTATAATAAAATAAATTATAATAAATAATTACAAGGGGAGGCTGAAATATAATGCACACTGGAACGTAACAGGAGAAGAAAAGTCATTCAGATGTTGCTATCTTGTAGATTCATTCCCCTACTACATTCCAAAACTCATTGACCCACACCCTCTCATTTTTTATTTCCCATTGTTATGGAACTGAGTACACATGCTATGTCAACATTTCAAAAACAATTAAATCTTTAACAATGGAAGGTGAAAGCTAGTTATGTACTTCTGAAAGCCATCTATAATGAAATTATTAATTGAAGAATTTGAGTAGATGGCAATAAAATTTTGTTTCAGAAGTTGATAAAATGAATATTTTGTATGAACCTTGAAGTGGTCAACCAGTTTTTGTGACAGATAAAAACCATATGCTAAAAACACATATACATATTTGAGAATTTATGGAACCGATAATTCTGCATAACAGTAATGCTTAGTCACACGCATCATGAGATCAAGCGTTAAGACACTTGTGAAGTTGAAATCTGAACCTTTTCTACACCTTCCATACTTACCAGATTTGGCACGGCGATTTTCATTTCTTTCTGCAATAAAGGTATTCATTTCACTATGAATGATAAACTAAAGGATGCTGTGTTGTTGTGGATCAAGGAAAGACTGCCAGTTTTCATTGATGGAATGAGAAAACCGGTCCATCGTTGGGAGAAATTTATAGTAATAAATGGTGACTAAATTGAAAAATAAATGTAAGCTTTTCTAACAAATAAAATGTACTTTTATACCATATTTGTTTCACTTAATTATCTCTACATTGTAAATTACTACATTTCATTTTAGTTACCCCTCGTATTTTTATCTTAAAAATAAGAAAGCTGTTCTGGCATTTATCCTTATTGAACCAAGGAAATCCGTGGTGAAACAGTTTATAATTTTTATATTTATAATACACATCAATATAAAACTTTCATTTAAAATAAATTTATCACCACCAGATATTCTAAAAATAGGAAATAGGTTGGGTACAGTGTTTCATCAAGAAAATAAAAAAGTACTAAATATGAGAAAAATGGATCAAATATAAAATTGTTTATTCCTTTCTATATATAATAATACTTTGTGTAAATCACACATGCTATTCCACAAATGAAAGAACGAATTTTCTTAGCATTTGCATGGATAGATCAAGGGAAACCATGGTAAAATCCTAATCAAAGCAGCATCACAAAATATACAATTAATAGTAAAATAAAAATATTTGCAATTATTAATTATTTCAAAATATAAACACATGAAATAAAATTAAGGTAAATAAATTGTAATACTAAATATAAAAATGTTTTTACAATTCAGAAGGTGTTAATGAAAATTATGTGAGTACATATTCATGTACATGTTAAATAGAGATGTAAAAAATTCAAATTTAAAAAAGTTATATTATTTAAAAATTCATTGAAAAATTAAAATTATTTATAACATAAAAGTCTTCTTTTTTTGACAATGGTCACTGTAGTTAACTTGTGGCTAGCTGTTTAGGTCTCCAATATCATTCATTCTTTTACTGTGCTGCTTTCTTCTTTATTCTGACCACTTTAGGTTAGCGCATTCTTTCTTCTCCTTCTGGAGCCTTTTGAATTCTGAGTTATTTCCTAAGCAGTATCTTCCTCTAAATCAGTCACATTTATGATAACTACCCTTAGGTCCTCTTTAAATTGCTTGAATCATTTAATGTTTATCTTATATACCATTACACTTTTCAAAAATTCTCTTTGTAAGCCTGTTTGAATCCATTCTTTTCAGATGTCTGTAGAATATCAGCTTTCGCTTATATGTTGCTTCCATGATTTTATCTAACTCCTGGTAAGATAATTCCTTAATTTTTCTCCTCATTCTTCCTTAATTTCTAATCATTGTTAGTTTTTCTGAGCTCTCGGATTTTCCTGAGTAATCTAAGACTTTTCCTAAAGACTTTCAGCATTTATGTTACCTGGTTGAGAGGACAATATTGTTTTTTCTTTTTTTTGCATATTCGTAAGTTAACATTTTTAATTTTCTAAATATCAGTCTACATAATTTGCTTCAATTTAAAGCACTTGATTGTATTCTAAATTTTTTTTTTTTTTAACTATTCTGGTTACTATTATTGACAACAGCATTACACAGGTAATACTGTCTCTTTTTCAGTGTTACTACAGAACACTGAGAAAAAGGTTAGGTTATATTCTCAAACAGATTATCGGGAAGTATATTTTGTGGTCTTTAAAAACTGATTTATGGTTTTTATTAATATATCAAATAAATAAGAAATAATAAAGGTAGCAGTGATTTTAAAATATAGAATGTACACAAGTTTATTATAAAAAAATTAAATTTATGTTATGCCAAACTAATGGTTTGTAGATATTAACTCCTGGAATGATAACAATTGAAGTAGAATCCATAATAATATCAAATTGATTAATTCTACAATAAAATCTACTTTAAAAATTATATAGGCTATATATTTTTTTATTATATTTATTGTTTAACAAGACTTTGTGTCAAGAAACTTAAATATACAACTACCTTCTATTTAAACAATTTTTTTGAAATATGGAAATATAAACAATGAAAACAAATATAAAAATATTTTTCATTAAAATTAATTGTGTAATATAAAAGATAATTGTCGTTTTATGATTAAAATACTTGAGATAACATAAAGAAAATATAATAGTAAAGGCTTAACAATACCAACAACAGTTCATAACAGTATGAACTAATCTGAATGCTTTCTCTTTTATAACTGCTTATGGCAAATCTTTAATACAAATGAGTAAATGTTTACATAAAAATGTATAATTTTGTATAAAAAAAGCACCAATTAATGATTAATACTCGAAATATAATTTAGAATGTAAAAAAGGATAATAATGTGAAGTAGAAACACAGAAAACTATTTAAAAAATAGAATATAATAACAAAAGATCAGTTGAGATTGGACATTCTTAAATAAAACCTAATTTAGATTTCTATTATTAAAAAAACATAATGAAAAGCTTGTTTGTCTATAAAAAATCTTTTTCAAGTATAGAAATATTACATAAATTTTTCTTTTATTTATTTAGGTATAACAAGAAGAATGGGAAAAGGACATTGATAACATTGTCTGTATTTAATATAAAAATTCAATAATTCTGTTAACTAACTTTATTATAAAAATATTTGAAAAAAGTATGTATAATATACATATATATTTATCTAGCTCAAACAGTTCTAAAAATACAAAATATAAACAAGGCTAAACATTCCAAAATGTTTCTGCTCTGGTTATTTGAAAAAAAAAAAAAAAAATTAAAAAACAAGACTGTTTATCATTCTGTATCAAATGGTAATTTTTTTATTCTAATTCCATTTATACTTTTGCGGCTTCTTAGTGTTCTAGAAACTAAACAGCCACAAAAGTATAGCTACCCTAGTATTTTTACATGTAGCACATATTCTATATAACCATTCTGCTAACTAGGTCAAACCACATGTCCAAAGTTATTGCATTATATTGAGTTTCATGACCTCCCTTGAACGAAAAACATTGAACAATTTTGGAAGATGACTTGATTTCTCCAGATAGAAACTGTTTATTTTTTCATATTCCTAATGTGTACATTAAAATCTATTAAGTTTGTGAGCAATAAGCTACCCTTTATCTAACAAGGTGTATAGTCTTGTTAGACTCAGGTCGATCATTTCTCAGATGAGTGGTTAATTTAACCCCAACCACTAAAGTACATGAGTATCCACTATTTAGTATCCAAATTCGTATAAATATATCTTAATTTTATTATCATTTCGAAGTTATCCATTACCTTCGAAAATCAGCTCAGTTAAACAGCTGATTTGAGACGAAAAATTTTGCTAATTTTTAACATTTTATTTAAGCTTACATATTTTAAATAAAATTAATTATAAATAATTCGCAATTTTATTTAAATAAATATAAATGTTAATTTGGTACCATAATTTTTTTTTTTTGATTGTTAAAAACATCTGTCAATGAAAATAATACGAAATGAAATTAGGTTATTTGCTACTACAAATCATATTTGGCGCGTAATTAGTTTTTTTGTTTGTTTAAAGCAGTAGCGTAAATTAAAGTTTGTGTTACTTGTTAAAAAAGTAAGTTGTTCCTGTGCTGCGGCATAAACATTATATTCTAGTTATTTAGTTATTAATAAATTAGGTTTAATTATAACTGAAACATTTTCACTTTGAGGTAAATATTTTACTTAATGTATTGAGAGGTTAGTTCATTTTTTTGTAAGTTAAAAATAAGCATGATTTTTTTTACATATAATAGATTATTAGCTTTACTTTAGAGCTGCCCCCTTCCAAAGTTTCAAACCTTCAAATGAGTACTTAAATCGTAAAAAATTTTTTAATATCACCCGATATAACCATTTATATTAATTTTATAAATACAATTTAACCAAACTTAACCTACGCTCGTTAACTGACTAATTAACATGAAATTAACGAACGTAGGTTAAGTTTGGTTAGCTTGTATTAATAATTTATATCTATAATTATAAGCAACAATGCTTATATGTGTGTATGTGGGGGTTTATGTGTGTGTGTGTGTGTGTGTGTGTGTGTGTGTGTGTGTGTGTGTGTGTGTGTGTGTGTGTGTGTGTGTGTGTGTGTGTGTGTGTGTGTGTGTGTGTGTGTGTGTGTGTGTGTGTGTGTGTGTGTGTGTGTGTGTGTGTGTGTGTGTGTGTGTGTGTGTGTGTGTGTGTGTGTGTGTGTGTGTGTGTGTGTGTGTGTGTGTGTGTGTGTGTGTGTGTGTGTGTGTGTGTGTGTGTGTGTGTGTGTGTGTGTGTGTGTGTGTGTGTGTGTGTGTGTGTGTGTGTGTGTGTGTGTGTGTGTGTGTGTGTGTGTGTGTGTGTGTGTGTGTGTGTGTGTGTGTGTGTGTGTGTGTGTGTGTGTGTGTGTGTGTGTGTGTGTGTGTGTGTGTGTGTGTGTGTGTGTGTGTGTGTGTGTGTGTGTGTGTGTGTGTGTGTGTGTGTGTGTGTGTGTGTGTGTGTGTGTGTGTGTGTGTGTGTGTGTGTGTGTGTGTGTGTGTGTGTGTGTGTGTGTGTGTGTGTGTGTGTGTGTGTGTCAGTGAGTGAATGTTTGGAGGGCTGTTTGTATGGGTGGTGGCTCGGGTGTGTCTTTTCCTCTCTGTTTCTGGAGTCACTCTGTGTGTGCCACTTCCTCTCTGTTTCTGGAGTCACTCTGTGTGTGCCACTTCCTCTCCTTTCTGGAGTCGCTCGTGTGGGTTACATTCAGCATAATATTAAAAAAATCCTTAATTAGAATTAAAATTGCAATTAAATGCTATATTTTTGTTGTGCTTATATTAACTATATCTATTACTATAGTTAAATGAATGCTTTTATTAGCCTTATAACCTTTGCTGGTGAATCCAAAATAATGCATTTGTTAAATAGGTAATAACATTAATATTTTTTTTTTGTTTAAATGAATTCAACAAAACTGAATTTCCGTTAAAAATATTAAATATTTGTATCGCATCAAATTGTCACTTCATATTTAATGAATATTGTTAAATAATATTTAATAAATAATAACTTTGTTAAATAAATCTGTAAAATATTAATTTTTTAACTTTACTTATCTATTGATACAAATGAATTATAAATATAGAAATAACAGGTTAAATAGACAAACATTAACTTTTTATCATACTGGCCACTGATATATAATGAAATAAAATAACTAATTCTCTTTTCGTTACTGAATATTTGTACTTAGATTGTATATGTAAATATATTATATAATCTAATACAAAATTAGTAGTAAATGGATTTTACTTGTGTAATATAAATAACGTATTATATTTTCAATCTTGAATTGTAAGCATAGCTTAAGATGAAATAAATATTATAATAAACCTTTTGTAATAACTGATAACTGAATATTTAGCATTCATCTTTTAATATGGTGTAATTTTGGAAGATATTGTCTGCAAAGAACTAGCTCCTGGAGCCACGCAAGTACAGAGAGATCCGACTCATCCGAACCACCCAAGGATGGAGAGGACGTAACTCACAGGAGCTACACCAGCAGCACTAGAGGATCAGACATATATGAGTCATTTAAGTATGATTGTGTGTATGTGAATGTGGGGGTGAATGAATATGTGCACGTGCATGTGTGTGGGGGATAGCGTGTATGTATGTGTGAATGTGTGGGTTTGTGTGTGTGGGGGGGGGGGGTATGAATGAGTGATTGAATGTGTGCATGTATATGTGTGTGGGGGTTGTATGTATGTGTGAGTGAATGTTTGGAGGGGTGTATGTATGGGTGGTGGCTCTGCTGTGCTTTTTCCTCTCTGTTTCTAGAGTCACTCTGTGTGTCCCATTTCCTGTCCTTTTCTGGAGTCGCTCGTGTGGGGTACATTCAGCATTATATTAAAAACATCTTTCCTACACTTTGTTGTCACTGTGGAATTGTTCACAACCTTTGTGATCACACCAGTCAGTTTCTTTTACCGATTCTTATGCGCATCATGCAAAACAAGACAGTTCATTGTTACCATACGACATACTTAAAATGAAAAAAAAAAAAAAACATGTAAATATGAGTATAAAACAAGATTAAATTAATTATCATGTTAGCTATTGGTTATTTTTTTTTTATAATTATTAGAACCATAAAATTTCATACTTATATGAATGGAACATATATACATATATATTATTATTATTATTATGCTTTTACAGCCAACATGGGACCACTTAAGTCAATTTTGGTTGGATCTTTTCTGAGAAAAGCGTATTATTTTACTCTTCCGAGCTGCCCAGTGTTTCTTCATCCGTTCAGATCTTGCTTTGTTTTCTTCATCCGTAAACACCCTCTTCGTTGTATTTTGTCATTTGTCTAAATCTAACGCTTTTGTCTTTTAGCTTTGTAATTTTTCCAGTTTTATTCTGTAGGTCGGTCAGGGAAATTCCCAATTCTTTCATATCTTCTCTAATTTCTTTGATCCATCCTACTTCTAGCTTTTGGAACCAGAGCTTTTCAATGATATTTCTTGACAGTCTTGTTTCCGGTGTCCTTATGAGATGACCGAAGAAAGAGATTCTTTTTTTCCGCATAGTATCAGTAACAGGCTCTATTTCTCGATACACCACCTCATTTGGCACAATCCACCATCGGCCTTCTTTTTGGTGTTTTTTATTGATACACGTTCTGACAATTCTTCTCTCTATTTTCAGAATTTTTTCAATTCGGTTTTTCTGAGTGATTTTGAAAAGGGTCTCGCTTCCGTAGGTGACTTCTGGCTGTACTACAGTTTTATAATGTTTAAGTTTTGTTTTAGCAGAAAGGCATTTTTTGTTATATGTTGACCAAGTTAATTTTTGGGATTTAATCATTTTATTTATCCTCTTTTGCCATGTCACTTTTTAATTTAAATTATAAGTTATTATTTCCCCTAGATATTTAAATCGTTTTACTATTTTAATTTTCTGATTGTTTACCGTAATGTGCTCTATTACCAGAGGATCTACGGCCATTAGTTCAGTTTTTTCGAAAGAGATATGAAGACCTATCTTTTGTGCTAGATTTTGAAGGCTCATGATTTGTGTTTTGGCTTCTTGAATATTATTTGCTAAAAGAGCGAGGTCATCTGCAAATTCTAGGCGATTTAGTGCGATGGAGTTTTTCTTAGTACCCATTTTTATATTTTTCGGATTTATTTCATACCATTTTCTCATGACAAATTCGAGGGCGCAGTTAAAAAGGAGTGGTGAGAGGCCGTCTCCTTGCCTCAATCCAGTTTTTATGTAGAAGGGTCGAGAGAGTTCACCTCTGAATTTCACTCTGGACTGGGTATTGGTTAAAGTTAATTTTATCATGTTTACGAGTTGATATATATATATATATATATATATAATGATATATATATATATGATATATATCGTATATATATCATATATATATATATCGTATATATATAGACAATAAAGTAATGAGACTGATTTTTCTTTGCAAGATGTGGCAACCATGCAGCTTGCGTAGGCACACTATCTTTGACCTTGGTCTATAAGCTACTTCTAGTCCAAGCGGACGAGGGACACAAACACGTGTTCATTTATTACAGCACAACTCACGACTGAGCAGTTGCATCAATGTGCTGCTTGGACTAGAAGTAGCTTATAGACCGAGGTCAAAGATGGTGTGCCTACGCAAGCTGCAGGGTTGCCACATCTTGCAAAGAAAAATCAGTCTCATTACTTTATTGTCGCACCTCGTATATATATATATTCATTTGATTAGTTAACTATATTTAGAAATTTAAAATGAATCGGAAAGAATTAAGAATTTTCAGTCATCCTTTTCATTTAGAACTTTCATTTTATTTAGAAATTTTCTTTGCAAGAGTGTTTCATTTCAAATTTTTTATTAATCTGATGCACTTTTATGTTGTTTTAATTCTTCCTGATCTCATTACCTCATATCTCTTTCATTCAAAATAAACTATGCCTCATTATCTATGAGTTTTCCAATTGACTTTCCAATTTAGAAAAGAATTAATCCTTATAAAAAGTAATTTTTATAATCATTAATGCACTTTTATAATCAACATATTCTAATATATCAAAATAAGAAATAAAAGATGTGCATTAGATTTTTGACATGTTTGCAAAAATGGATGTTTTTCAAGAAAGAAGTTTGTCAGTAATTGCAGCAATTAATCAAACATCTATGATAAAATTTCTAAAAAGCTACAGATCACCTGAAACTTCCACTTCGGTTATCTATGAAGACAGAACATATTTTATGTTTATCGTAATAGGATCTTTATTTCCTTGTTCCTAACAAAGGAGTGCCAGAAAGAAGTCCTAACTTAGACTTAAATCTTAATTCTTAGAAATCCTAACTTTATGAAAACACTTGATCCTTTGCCTACGATAATTAACACTATTCCTGCTTGCCGAACTATGTTGAAAAGCTCACCTGAGCTAGTTCACAGTTTTCTTCATTGCAGTCAATTCTGGAATCCACTAAGCAGCAGCAACTCTGTCTCTCTTGATTTAGGGTTTTCTGCTACGACTGTGTGTGCGGGGCGATTCCCCCGCACACACAGTCATAGCAAACCAACAGGATGTCATACACCACATAAACAACACTACTGGAATCAACACATCAAATAAACACACCGGCAACAACATATCGCACAAGAACCATGCAGGAAACAGGATAAAGCCTCTCACATCCACAACACCCATGCGATACACACTCACACAGCAGTCAAGACAGAAATCTCAAATAGTCACACAACTTACCAGTGGCTACCATCAGACGCACGAGCAGAGTGTCCCTGGCCTCATCACACCCAGGTGACCCCTCACACGTAAACATATTTCGGCTTTAGCTAAAGTAATGGTAAAAGACTGAAGAATATTTTCTTAGGATATATTGTAGCACAAGTTTGATGATATCCTCTTCAGTAAGATATTCCAGTGATAAATAGCCTTTTCGCATTTATATCAGATCACAGCATTATAAAATCATAACGTTTTTTGTGTGTGAATAATTTAAGATTAAATAAGATTGATAATTTAAAAAGAAAAGGTATATGGTTGGTTACATTTGGTAAGATGTTAAGATGAAAAAAAATAATAGGGCTTTTTATTAGAAAATTCTTGGATAACCAACAGAGAATTAAATGATAAAAAAGAAATTAAACTAGAATTAATAATGAATGAGTGCAAATCAGCTGATTTTGAAATTGAGAGTTCTAAAGTTCAAATCCTAGTAAAAAGGATCTGAATACTAGATCATAGACACCGGTGTTCTTTGGTAGTTAATTAACCACACGTCTCAGAAATGGTTAACCTGAGACTGTGCAAGACTAGACTTCATTCACATTTATACATATCATCTTCATTTATCCTCTGAATTAATACCTGATGGTGATTCCCGGAGTTTAAACAGGGAAAAAAAGATGAATGAGAAATTAGGACAAGTGTGCGATTACCGTCATGTGTATGAGGATAATTGCAATTGAAATTATACCTAGTTATAATATATACTACACTTCATAATCTTTTAGAGCGATTCTGCCAATCGGTAAGATATAATTAGTAATTACAAATGTCTACTACCAGGTAATTTAGCGCACTAATAATTTAGTAAATATTCTAATTAAATATATGAGCTATGTTTTTACATCAATTTATGAACAGTAGGTAGGAAATCAGAATGTACACTAATACTTTTACTAGTCTTGGATTACTTGTTACCAGAAGTAAAATCATACATATAACATTTTTAAAATTGGTTACAAATAACCTATAAAGGAAGAGATACTGATTTATAACCAAAGTTTTTATCGGATATGTTACTTTTTTATACTGTTAAACAATGAGAACTCTTTACTAACGTTATGGAATATTAAAACTAGCTGACCCGGCAATACTTCGCTATTGCTACATTTGAGTATCTCTCTCTCACCCTCTCTCTCTCACTCTCTCTCTCTCTCTCTCTCTCTCACTCTCTCTCTCTCTCTCTCTCTCTCTCTCTCTATATATATATATATATATATATATATATATATATATAGTCATTCACGGGAACCGGATGTTTTTAAAATAATCATAAAAAACTGAATATTTACTTTAAAAATGTTTTATTGGTACTGAAACACTTGTTAAATCAAAGCATTTGTTACTTACTCATGAACGAAAAATTATGTCCGGCAAGTGATGTCCATTTTGGGCAATACATTGTTGTAGCCTTTCACGATAACCGGCCTCAATTCTTTGCAGCATGTCTACATCAATCTGGGTGACGCGATGACGAATTGCGATCTTTAGGTACTCCAATGTACGCGGTTTATGTACATGTACGATTTCAGAAACCTCCACAGAAAAAAATCACAACTACTCGAGTCGGGGGACCGAGGGGGCCAAGGAATGTCGCCGAATCTGGAAACGATTCGTCCCGGAAACAAGTTACGGAGAACAGCCATCGTTGCCCTCGCTTTATGCGCTGTAGCTCCATCCTGCTGGAATAACACATTTTGAAAATCGATTGCCCGGTTTCGTAACTCAGGGATGAAAAACGTATTCAACATCGCGATGTAACGATCAGCCGTTACAGTTACGGCAGCGTCATTTTCTTCAAAAAAATACGGTCCAATAACACCGACCTTTCCTATTGCACACCAGACAGTCACCTTTGGGCTATGAAGTGGTCTCTCGTGAAGCCGATGCGGGTTTCTTTCTGCCCGATTCCGGCAATTCTGTTTGTTGACGAAGCCATTCAGATGAAAACGGGCTTCGTCACTCATTAACGATAAGAAATTTTCATTTCCTCCAAAAACGGTAAGCATTTGTCGACAAAATTGTAATCGCTGCGTGAAATCTTGCTCGTTTAACTGCTGCACGACGGCTATCTTGTAAGTATGGAAATGCAGGTCTGTATGCAGAATTCGTCTTACCGTACTTGTGCTCATTTGAAGTGCTGCTGAATGCCTGTAAATTGAGCGGCGTGGGCCTCTGACAACGGCGTCCCTTACTCGATCGATGTTCTCCGGAGTGCTAGCGGTTCGTCGGGGACCCGGTGGTTTTTTCTTCAATATTGAACCGCTTGTTCGAAGGTTGTTTACCCGTCGCGATATTGCGACGGACAGATACATGTATTACAGATATATGTATCTGTATTCAAAACTGACGCAGATCTTTTGTGTTCCTTGTTATTAACAGAACCGGTCTCTCTAAATTTTGCAACTAACCTTAATACTGATGTTTTGTTAGGAGCCGGTTTATCCGAGTACTTATGGCGAAACAAATCTTGCACTGCGACCGCTGATTTTGTACTGAAGTACGACTCGACAATGAAAACACGTTTATCTAGCGAAAACACCATCTTGTCTCTAGCGATACACTGAACGTTATGATCGCATTGTTGTTACTATCGGTAGTGTTCTACTGCGTCGCCGCGATGTTCAGATGTTGGACGAATCCATTTCAGTAACGAGTAGGCGAGTAAGCTTGACTTTTGAAATTTCATGGATGAGTGATTGATGGGTTGCGTTTTATATGGGACACCCTGTAAAAGGCTTGATATTTTACTAGAAATATACATTATATAAAATTTATATTTATGGAGACATAACAGTTTGGAGTATATGTTTCCAGTATATGTTTGGAGTGTCACTTTATATGGAAGTAAAACTTGGACGATCGGAGTATCTGAGAAGAAAAGATTAGAAGCTTTTGAAATGCGGTGCTATAGGAGAATTTTAAAAATCAGATGGGTGGATAAAGTGACAAATGAAGAGGTATTGCGGCAAATAGATGAAGAAAGCAGCATTTGAGAAAATATAGTTAAAAGAAGAGTGAGACTTATAGACCACATATTAAGGCATCCTGGCATAGTCGCTTTAATATTGGAGGTACAGGTAGGGGGAAAAAATTGTGTAGGCAGGCCACGTTTGGAATATGTAAAACATATTATTAGGGATATAGGACGTAGGGGGTTTACCGAAATGAAACGACTAGCACTAAATAGGAAATCTTGGAGAGCTGCATCAAACCAGTCAAATGACTGAAGACAAAAAAAAAAACAGTTTGAAAAATAAAAGTGGCCGCCAATTTGTAATTTCCGAGTGTATTAAGTGTCCTGATTCTTTGCTAATTTTAGACGCTTACAAAATATTAATGTGATTCCTCTATCCGAATTTGAGATATAAATTTTTATATGAAAATAACAAAATGGCGGACAGGTGGAAAACGAAGGAGAAATTACCATTTTTCTTAAGGATATTTTTTGTTTAATTTTACAAGTAGAATCAAAAAACGTATAGCCAGCTCACCATTTTCGAAACCTTCTGTATATTCTGAATATGAGCCAAATCGGACCGTAACTAGAATTTTTGAAAGTACCTCGACCCCAGCGCCATCTAGCGGGTACAAACTAATTCAGAAACCTTTGGGGGCGTGCGCACAACTCACCCAAATTACATTCCAATCTGATGGATGGTGTAGGAACGCGAACAAACAAACAAACAAACATTTATTTTTATATATATATAGACTATATAGACTAGCTGCCCTGCCACGCTTCGCTGTGGCACAGCGAAGTTTCTGCGACGTTTATCAATCGATCGTTTCTTCGATGGAGAACAATATCTGTAGGTTGGAACTGATCTCAGACTATGACAATTGCTACTTCGTCTATAGTCGGAGCATTATATCACCGGACATGTTCTCCAGCGGGCGTTTTGTCTGCGTGAATGACAATCTTGTGGGTATCTGATGGCATCATATCGATTGCCGTTTTGAACAAACACACCAAATTGTTCCTTTCGTGAAAGAGCTTCTGTAGTTGCCAAATAATGGATCTTTTTAGCGAGATGTATTCCACAACGTGCATCGACTTCATCTCTATCATCACCGATGAAGTACACTTGAAGGAATTTATGGTCGCTATCTGGGAACGGGAGCAGGGAGCCAGTTTTCTGATATATTGGCCCTTTGATTTTAAAAGTTGGCATGAATTGAGTCGTCACGATTTCCGCACCAAATTGAAAGCAAGAGTTATATTTCCTGATGTTCGATAGGAAATGCTTCAGCGGTAGATCCAGCAAGTAGAGTTTTCAATGGCTCTAGTGGTGCATCAAGTTGAGGCAATTTGATTTTTCCGCCGGCGCAACACATCCCCTTCGTTTCATTATTAAACTTTATACAGCCTGGCAGTAGGTACAGACATGACTCATCTGACCAATGACAACATGCCGACTTGAACTATAATCAACAGCTGGATTGTACCGGAACGCAAGACGATTGTATTGCAGATTCAGATCGGCTGTTCTTTGGGTTCGCGTTTCAGCTATCCTCACCCTGTCGCGTTCATTCCGTTGAGAACGAACCAAATCTGTTGCTGCAGAACGCCACTAACGTGCTCGCAATCGTGCATCCTCAAACCTGGCTGCTCGTCTTTCTGCCGGTTCCACGTTACGTATCTGGGTGGTGCTTAGTCTGTTCCTCTCTGGTACGGATGCCCGCTCTTTCTCAGTCATTCGGAAGCCGTCTTCTTGATCCTTCTGTGTGGCGAGTGCGACGGCCCAAATTCGATTTTCTGCGAGGCATTATTTCGGTTTTCACTGGAATAGAAGGAAGGGATAAGATTAACCTCTTATGGCTCTAACAGCTCTATGTTGAAAACCATGACAGAAAGGACAAAAAGTTTAATAACGAAAAATTTTCATTTTGAAAAGGCTAAAAAATTTATTTAAACTTTTTTCACCTATCTCTCATAGTTCTCATAGCTGCAGCTCGACAACAATGAGACCCAGGGCAGACAGTATTGAAAACTGGCTAAAAATTAATAATATTAACTAAATACATGAATTTAAATAAATAAGTAAAATATTAGTTAAGTAAAAAAGTTAAATAATAATTATAAAAAATTAATATTTTTTATGACCATCTCTCATATAAAACATAACCTCTACTTACGATTTGGTGAAAGGCGCAGCTCAATCACGACACGATCACACAAAAGTACCTCGATTAAAGTGAATATTTAATTCAGATTGTATTATCAGATTCAAGTGGATACGTTTTTGTTAATAAACAATGTAATTGTTTCACATGTGACTGCGATTGTCGTTAGCTAGTATGGCGAGCTTTCCCTCGCTTCCAGCAGATGGCGCGGTCACTGGTATGGTACACAGCTGACCGTTAAAAAAACTGTTTTCTCGCGGTCGCGGGTATGTGACTGATGCGAAAAATAGATGAAAACAATCTTTGATGCGGATTATAATATATCGTGCTAAAATTTGAGCTCAATCGGTGCAGAACATTTTGAGTTTTTGAAGCGTATACAAACGAACTTAACATTTTTATATATAAAGATTTGTGGGATGCGAAAAAAGCCCTTAACTCGTACGAAAAAACACATCATTTTAAATGCTTACAAAAGCAGAGTAATGCTTACAAATAAAAGAATAATCAAACGGCGTTGATTTCATTTGTTAATAAACTGCTAACGTAAGTAGAAGTTGTGCTGCTTTAGTGTACAACGTGATTCTCGAGTATGAATTTACTAATGAATTACGGTCTCCAAAGAAAACAAAACCCTGCAGTTCAATTGATAAAAAGGTGACATTTTGATAAAAATGCGATTCGTAAAAAAATTACACGATTTTGAATTATTTAGAAATAGTTTAGCGGTGTATTATGTCCTTTGGAAGAGAATTCGGTTATTGTCTTCGACAACGCTTCTTTGCGAAAAGAATTCCAGCCGTGTTATAGAAAAACAGTGATATCAAAATGCGGCTTAGTTCAAAAGGAATAATTTTTGAAGAGGTTTAAATTAATGTTCAATCATCGCAAAGGATTTCGCATATTAAAAGTAATTATAGTCCGTATAAAATCGGTTTGACACACAACGTCATATTGGTAAGTCGTGTTTTTATTCGGCTCCTAACGAATATGTTTGCCGGCCTCCGTGGCGCGAGTGGTAACGTCTCGGACTTTAATCCGGTGGTTCCGAGTTCGAATCCCGGTCAGGCATGGCGTTTTCATACGCTATAAATCATTCATATCATCATCTGAAGCAATGCATAACGGTGGTTTCGGAGGTTAGAAAAAACAAAAAAGAAAAAAAAACGAATAATTAGTTGTGTGGTTTCAGTGTTACTATTTGTAAATTTTGTTCTTTGCTTTTACATAGCAAAGAACGCTAAATGACCAAAAAACGATTGTTTGGTCATATATATGTAAAAAAATAACCTAACAAAGGATTTTTTGGTCATTATGTAGGGATATTATTTTCTGTGTATTTAGTTATTTCGACTTTTTTTGTTTGCATAGTCTTAAGTCTATCTGGGCTATAAGAAAGTCGGGTGTTTTAATTTATTTACTGTAAGTCATCCTTCTTGGTGGCTTTTTTAAAAATAAAATACAGATGTTTTAGCTGTTAAATATAATTCAGAGAAATTTGTTACTTAATCAGTTGTGATTTTGTTTACATTGGCAACGGCCATACGGGCTCTTTGTGATTGTACGTTGTGTTTGACAGCGGCCATCTTGCATTGATCTGATTGGTTTTCCTTTGTTTACATTTCCATCTGATTTATTAGCCTCTTATTTATTAAAAAAACTGTACAAATTAAAAATAGATAGATAGATTTATTAAAAATAGATAAAAACAATCTTTGATGCGGGTTATATATCGTGCTAAAATTTGAGCTCAATCGGTGCAGAAAATTTTGAGTTTTTGAAGCGTACACAAACGATCATTTTTATATATAAAGATATATTTTTTTATTTCATAAAATATATTTTTTATAGTACTATAAATATCCAAAAACCTGACTATGGTATGGAATGGCACCCTACCACGCTTATTGATCACACCACCATTTTCATTATGGTTAGACCATTTCTATTTTTCTTTATATTTTTCTTTAATTACCTTTGCATTTAATTTATAAATATCTTAACTTGTAAATACCTCTTGATATTATAATTCTTTTTGGATCTTTCTTTTAATGCTTTCCTTCAGTTTTGTTTCTTTTTTATTTTATTTGAAATTAAGTTTTTCCTGTCTTCTTGATTCTGTTCGAACTTTTTACTTGTGAAGTTTCTTTTTTTTTTAGATTCTTTAGTTTCTTTTAGTAAACTTAAAGCCTTTCACAGTTTTTTTTTCTTAACTGTATACCTTAACTGTTAAAATAGTCTTATCTACTTCTAAGCTTAGTTTCGAGTATACTTAAAAGTTTAAGTCTGGAGGAAAATTTAAAATTTGTGCGTCTACCAGAAATGATTTTAAAATATCAGATTACGTGACTAAACAATATAAAAAAAAAGATATACAAGCTGATTCAAAGAAACGGGAAATTTAAAAAATTAAATAACGTTAATGAAAAATTTTTTTTAGAAAATGAATTTTATTTCATGTAATTGTAAAAAGTTGCCATTTTAGGATACATACATTTTATTTTATTTTTTAAAGATATCATCCAGGTGACCTCTTCTACGTAAACACTCACGAAGTCTCTTCGTTAAATTGTTCACGGTTTGACGTAACATCTCGTCTGGAATTTCCGTAATTGCTTCTCGGATCTTTGCCTTCAGTTCTTCCGTTGTAGCAGGTCTACTGTGGAACTGTTTGCTTTTATGGTGACCCCACAAAAAGTAATCGCAAGCTGAGAGATCAGGCGATCTGGGAGGCCATCTAATATCACCGTTTTGTGAAATGACACGTCCAAACAATCGGCGTACAGCTGCCATACATATTCGTGCAGTATGTGACGTTGCTCCGTCTTGTTGAAACCAGGCTGTGTTAAGAATCGGCGGAAATCTCTTTTGTTGTTCCACAACAAAGGTTTCAAGCACGGCTACGTAACGAGACGACGTCACTGTAATCGCAAGACCGTTGTCATCCTCAAAAAAATAAGGGCCTATAACACCGTAAGATGACATAGCACACCACACGGCCACTTTCTGGCCGTGCAACGGACGCTGGTGTAGCTGCGTAGGATTTTTTTGTGCCCGGTATCTGAAATTTTGCTCGTTAACAAATTCATTGAGGTGGAAATGCGCTTCGTCTGACATCCACAGTTCGTGAACAAACTCTTCGTTATCGTTTATCATCTGAAGCGTTACATTACAGAATTGTGCTCGCACAATTGGATCGTTCGGTTTCAGTTCCTGGACGATCTGCAACTTGTACGGATGGTATTGCAAGTCCTTCACTAACATTCTTTGAACGCTTGAACTATGCGATCGTAAAGATGCTGAGAGACGACGGATTGACCGATGTGGACTTCATGTGACAGCATCTTGTAAAGCTTGAATATTCTGTGGTGTACGGACGGTTCGCTCACGGCCTGGAGGTTTCTTTTTCATCGCTGAACCGGTTACCTCAATCTTAGATATCCGTGTTTTAATTGCACGTGCTGATGGAACACGGTCGTGCCGTCCCAGATTAAAATGACTGCGAATTTCTCTACACCCTCCCTCCACACTGTCATTGTTTTTGTAAAACGCTCTGATAGCAAATGCACGTTGAGCACCACTCCAAGGATCCATGACAACAAAATGGCAGGTTAGGTTAGAGAGGCTGGCGCCACTTATCAAGTGGTACCAATCGCCCACGGTTACCAACACAACTTTCAAAATTTCCCGTTTCTTTGAATCACCTGTATATATGATATATAAATATATACTAGCTGCAGAGGCGTGCCATAGGCACGCCTTCCGAAGCTAGGCCCTCGGGGCGGGTTACCCTGGTGGACGGCGTCTCCGAATGGTATATTAGGTGTCTAAAATTGATTACTTGGGTAAAAATATTTTTTTTTGAATGATCAAAATTGATATAACGAAAGTTAGATTACAAATTTACCTCTAGAAATTGATACTAACGAATCGGGATTTTCCGCTAGTGATCGGTACATTTCCGAACCTACTTTTTGATTATAGTTCATTATTTTATGAAGAAAAACAATCACATAAATAAAATATTATTTTTTTCTTTTCCTTATCGCTGTTTCTGGTTGTTTTTGATTTTATTAGATTTCATTAATAGATTTCATTTGCTAACCTTCCTTTGTTACCTTTGGACCATGGATTTTCCTTAGTAAACTTTTGATTCCGAGCAATTTTTCTGTAGTTGTATAATGTCTTAATTTCGTAATCTTTGAGAGATTCTTCTTATTGTAGATGCCTTTTGTGATGATTAATCTAAATTTCTCCAGTTTTATATTCAACTCTTTATCTATTCCTCTTCTGGTTATAATCTCTCCTAGGTACTTAAAGTGGCCGGCCTCCGTGGCGTGAGTGATAGCGTCTCGGCCTTTTATCCGGAGGTTCCGGGTTCGAATCCCGATCAGGTATGGCATTTTTCACGCGCTACAAAATTATTCTTTGAAGTATGACCACCTAACAGTGGTCCCGGAGGTTAAAACGAAAAAAAAGAAGAAAAAAGTGGTCGATGATAAATATCTTCCCGTATTTACTTCCTATTATCTTTAGTGTGAATGATTTTATTTCGTCATGATTTCTATTTTAATGTGTGGGCATGATTTTTGGAATATTCATGTTAACTTCTCTATTTGTGCTACTGTATCTTCTTTCGAATCATCTAAAAGAGGCAAATTGTAAGCAAAGACATCTGATTTTGACGTTTCGCTTTTTGGATTTGTTTTTGACACCCAAAGTAATTCTTTTTTTTTTTTAGATTTCATTTAAGATTTTTAACCTTGCTCTTAATGATTAAACGTCAAATTAGGACAAAATATTTTTTTTTTGCATGAGATATCTTTATTGTATTATATTTTAGGATCAATTAAATAAGCGGGAAGCCGGTACCAATTTCACATTTTATTAATTATTTTCTAATATTAATAGTAGAAGGAATATTAAAGAAAAACAAACCAACATACTTTGCTCTTATAGACCTAGAAAAGGCATTCGATAACGTAGACTGGAATAAAATGTTCAGCATTTTAAAAAAATTAGGGTTCAAATACAGAGATAGAAGAACAATAATTGCTAACGTTTACAGGAACCAAACAGCAACAGTAATAATTGAAAAACGTAAGAAAGAAGCCGTAATAAGAAAGGGAGTCTGACAAGGATGTTCCCTATCCCCGTTGCTTTTTAATCTTTACATGGAACTAGCAGTTAATGATGTTAAAGAACAATTTAGATCCGTAGTAACAGTACAAGGTGAAAAGATAAAGATGCTACGAATTGCTGATGATATAGTAATTCTACCCGAGAGTAAAAAGGATTTAGAAGAAACAATGAACGGCATAAATGAAGTCCTACGCAAGAAATACCGCATGAAAATAAACGAGAACAAAACAAACGTAATGAAATGTAATAGAAATAACAAAGATGGGGACCGCTGAATGTGAAAATAGGAGGAGAAAAGATTATGGAGGTAGAAGAATTTTATTATTTGGGATGTAGATTTACTAAAGATGGACGAAGCAGGAGCGATATAAAATGCCGAATAGCGCAGGCGAAACGAGCTTTCAGTCAGAAATATAATTTGTTTATATAAAAAATTAATTTAAACTTCAGGAAAAGATTTATGCAAGTATATGTTTGGAGCGTCGCTATATATGGATGTGAAACTTGGACGATTGCAGTACCTGAGAAGAAAAGATTATAAGCTTTTGAAACGCGGTGCTGTAGGAGAATTTTAAAAATCAGACTGGTGGATAAAGTGACAAATGAAAGAGGTGTTGCGGCAAATAGATGAAGAAAGAAGCATTTGGAAAAATATACCTAAAAGAAGAGACAGACTTATAGGCCACATACTAAGGCATCCTGGAATAGTCACTTTAATATTGGAAGGACAGGTAGCAGGAAAAAATTGTGCAGGCAGGCAACGTTTAGAACATGTAAAACAAATCGTTAGGGATGTAGGATGTAGGGGGTATACCGAAATGAAACGAATAGCACTAGATAGGAAATCTTGGAGAGCTGCATCAAACCAGTCAAATGACTGAAGACAAAAAAGAAAAAAAAAATTCTATTTACATTTCGTATTTTATAATTTATCTAATTTATTTAAAGGAGATTTCAGTGAAGTCATTTTAATATTAGAATCCTTATGACCTATTTAAAATAAAAATCTGTAAAGAACGAAGCCAGGAAATCTATTTTATCTTTGCCGAATCCTTTTTTCTTTTTATTAAATAATGAAAATTATCTACTTTATCATATAAATTTATATTTTTTTCTTGGAAAATTACAAGAATTGCGGTACCAATATTAATTAATCAGTTTATAATTTAAAAATTCCTTTATTTAAATTTTAATGAAATAATTAAAAAGTGGTTTGACCCACTTTTCTTTAAAGGAAGTAACTATCAACGTCTAACATTTGATGAAAATTTATTTTTTTTAAATATTTACTGAGGTTTTTTGTTATCTTTATATTTTTAAAAACAATTTGAACTACTCAGTAGTTATCTATATTTTTTATTAATATTAATAAAATAATATAAGCTATAGAAATTAAAAATGGATTAATTAAATAGATTTAACAAATTAATCTAGAATTAATTTTCTCCTAAAAGAAGAAAAAAAAAGCAATCGATTGTAAATTTAATTGTAATCTAACAATATCTAATCGAATACCGCCGGGTAATTCAAGCTAGTAAGGATATAACAGAGAGACAAAGGATGAATGTGGGAAGGGGTAGAGGAAAAGGGATAGAGAATGTTCCTGGGGGAACACCAGATCAGGGGTGAATGACCTGAGGTGGATGCTGTGTGTACTGACTGGATAACGACACGCCTATAATTTTAAAACAATTTCTGTATTATACCTTATAACTTTTATAATAAAATTATATTTGTAAATTTAAAAAAAAAAACTAAAGAAATATTATTTTATTAATAAGTCATTTAAATAAAATTAAAAAAAAAAGTAATATTTATAACAAGTCTTTAAAAGGAACTGTATAGTGTTTTTAAATGGACAGTTTAATAATTTAAAATTTAAAGAGCATAAACATATTGCTCTTTAAAAATAAATAAAATATTTCTTTACGTTTTCAAGTTCATGTTAGCCATAAAAAACTGTTTTTATTGTCGATTAAAAAAAAAAAAAAACATATATAATACTTCTGTTGCACAGATTTAAAAAATAATAATTTATAAAATACGTATATATATATATATAAAAATTTAATTAAATGATTATTATTGATTTTTACAGAATATCACACAAATCTCAATTGTTACATATATATATTATATATAATATATACTAGCGGACCCGACAGACGTTGTCCTGACGCGGCATTATTCTGTAATAAATGCACACACATAAATATAAGTAACTTAACTAAGTTAAAATTAGCAGGAATGTGTTCTAAATTTCATTAAAATGATTATCAGTTTGTGATTGTTGTATTATTGTAATGGGTTTATTGATTAATTATGTGTAGTACGGTTAATATTTATTTTCACTAAATATTGAGATGTCCGATGAAAATTGAATTAAAAAATCGAAACGTCGTAAAATTAATAATTAGTTAATTAATAAATTTTCATCCACATTACTACTAATTTTCACTTAACATCATTCTAAAAAAGTGTACCTCCTACATATTTTTTTTTTTATTTAATAATTTTAATGTCTCATAACCATGTAACAGCTTAATTAATCAATAAATAAAAAAATTAAAGCGCTTTAAAAAAGCAACGTAGTTAAAATTTTAGTAGAAATTTTTATCATTTTTCTCATTTTTTATTTTAACATCTGTTTTACCAAATTTTAGATAATTGTAAATTAAAAATAATTTTAGAAAACTTTTTATTAAATTAATCAGCTAAAACATAATAAATTCAATTTTTTAAATATACTTTAAAATATATTATAAGTAACTTATATTTTAATTTTATAAATGTTATAATTTATTTTACAAACTTAAATTTTTATTTTCAAAGAGCCGTTCAATACTTCATAAGTTGCATAGAATCAAATGAGAACTGACAATTTAAATTTGTAGGTTAAGTTGATTGTTATTGAATGCACGTGTATACATCATTAAAATTCATGAAAAATCATGTAAAATACTCACTTCAATACTGCACCTTACAAATTTGCACAATGTACATTTTTTAATTAAACTTTAAAACGTTATTTCAAATTTTTTTTTTGTCCTCAGTCATTTGACTGGTTTGATGCGGCTCTCCAAGATTCCCTATCTAGTGCCAGTCGTTTCATTTCGGTATACCCCCTACATCCTACATCCCTAACAATTTGTTTTACATATTCCAAACGTGGCCTGCCTACACAATTTTTTCCTTTTACCTGTCCTTCCAATATTAAAGCGACTATTCCAGGATGCCTTAGTATGTGGCCTATAAGTCTGTCTCTTCTTTTAGCTATATTTTTCCAAATGCTTCTTTCTTCATCTATTTGCCGCAATACCTCTTCATTTGTCACTTTATCCACCCATCTGATTTTTAACATTCTCCTACAGCACCGAATTTCAAAAGCTTCTAATCTTTTCTTCTCAGATACTCCGATCGTCCAAGTTTCACTTCCATATAAAGGCGACGCTCCAAACATATACTTTCAAAAATCTTTTCCTGACATTTAAATTAATTTTTGATGTAAACAAATTATATTTCTTACTGAAGGCTCGTTTAGCTTGTGCTATTCGGCATTTTATATCGCTCCTGCTTCGTCCACCTTTAGTAATTCTACTTCCCAAGTAACAAAATTCTTTTACCTCCATAATCCTTTCTCCTCCTTTTTTCACATTCAGTAGTCCATCTTTGTTATTTCTACTACATTTCATTACTTTTGTTTTGTTCTTGTTTTTTTTTCACGCGATAGTTCTTGCGTAGGACTTCATCTATGCCGTTCATTGTTTCTTCTAAATCCTTTTTACTCTCTGCTAGAATTACTATATCATCAGCAAATCGTAGCATCTTTATCTTTTCACCTTGTACTGTTACTCCGAATCTAAATTGTTCTTTAACATCATTAACTGCTAGTTCCATGTAAAGATTAAAAAGTAACGGTGATAGGGAACATCCTTGTCGGACTCCCTTTCTTATTACGGCTTCTTTCTTATGTTCTTCTTTTAAATTAACTTTTTTTTTTAAATTTAATTATATTGATTTATTAATAATTATTAACCTCTTGATTGTAAAAAAGGTTTTACAATAAATAATAATTCAATAACAAAAAAAAAAAAAAAAAAAAAACATGTAATAAAAAATATATGTAATTTATTATTAGGCTTACAAGAAGTCATGGATATCGACAACAAATTTTTTTGTTGTTAAAGATCCTTATAAATAAAACTTAACTGAATTGTCCCCGCAGATTAAGAGAGTTCCCCAAAATTAAGAGTCTTTTATTAGAATTTTGGAATATTATTTTGATAACCATTATAATCATTAAAAAAAAGCCTCATTGATACGGGGTCCCAAAATAAAATTTAAAAAATTCAGAAATTTGTTTTTTTTTACTTATATTTAAATTTTTTTTATGAAAATAAAAAAAGATTTTTAATGATTGAATTACAATGAAAGATTTTGCAATGAAAAATTGACAAGGTGATCGGCGTTACCAGGAAAGTCGAGCAATATTTTACCAGCATTTTTCCTATCCACATTTCTAGTTTTTTTACTGTCCATATTTCTTTTTTACGTAGCGCCATACATCACAAAAATATTTAAACAATTGTTTTTCTGTTCTATAAATGTTTATTTGATTCTAAAAGAAATATCGTTTTGTTTTTCAAAAAAAAAAAAAAAATATTGTTTTTATGTCTATTTATTCCAATATCTTTTCAATTTTATTGTTCAATAAACCCTGTTTAGTGGTCAATTCATTTTTTAGGTATAATACTTATTATCAGTAGATGATATGTATGCGTGGATTGGAATATATATTTTATTTAATAACTTAGGATTGGTTGGATAAAACTTATCCAAATTTGGTATGATGATTTCTATCTTTAGGGAATTAATTATATTAAAATATCGAGTTAGTGTCTCATAAGGTTGGTTGGTTTCATAGGAGAAGGAAATAATTTCTGGTCTTTATCAACCGATTTAATTAAATATCATTATAATTTTATTGACAATAAAAAGCTTAAGATTTTAAATATACGCGTAATTTGATAATAGCAATTTTTTTTCTTTTTTGTCTTCAGTCATTTGACTGGTTTGATGCAGCTCTCCAAGATTTCCTATCTAGTGCTAGTCGTTTTATTTCAGTATACCCTCTACATCCTACATCCCTAACAATTTGTTTTACATATTCCAAACGTGGCCTGTCTACACAATTTTTTCCTTCAATAAGCAACTATACCAGGATGCTTTAGTATGTGGCCTATAAGTCTGTCTCTTCTTTTAACTATATTATTCCAGATGCTTCTTTCTTCAATTTGCCGCAATACCTCTTCATTTGTCACTTTATCCACCCATCTGATTTTTAACATTCTTCTATAGCACCGCATTTCAAAAGCTTCTAATCTTTTCTTCTCAGATACTCCGATCGTCCAAGTTTCACTTCCATATAAAGCGACACTCCAAACATATACTTTCAAAAATCTTTTCCTGACATTTAAATTAATTTTTGATGTAAACAAATTATATTTCTTACTGAAGGCTCGTTTATCTTGTGCTATTCGGCATTTTATATCGCTCCTGCTTCGTCCATCTTTAGTAATTCTACTTCCCAAATAACAAAATTCATCTACCTCCGTAATCTTTTCTCCTCCTATTTTCACATTCAGTGGTCCATCTTCGTTATTTCTACTACATTTCATTACTTTTGTTTTGTTCTTGTTTATTTTCATGCGATAGTTCTTGCGTAGGACTTCATCTATGCCGTTCATTGTTCCTTCTAAATCCTTTTTACTCTCTGCTAGAATTACTATATCATCGGCAAATCGTAGCATCTTTATCTTTTCACCTTGTACTGTTACTCCGAATCTAAATTGTTCTTTAACATCATTAACTGCTAGTTCCGTGTAAAGATTAAAAAGTAACGGGGACACACTTGTCGGACTTCCTTTCTTATTACGGCTTCTGTCTTATGTTCTTCAATTATTACTGTTGCTGTTTGGTTCCTGTACATGTTAGCAATTGTTCTTCTATCTCTGTATTTGAACCCTAATTTTTTTAAAATGCTGAACATTTTATTCCAGCCTACGTTATCGAATGCCTTTTCTAGGTCTATAAACGCCAAGTATGTCGGTTTGTTTTTCTTTAATCTTCCTTCTACTATTAATCTGAGGCCTAAAATTGCTTCCCTTGTCACTATACTTTTCCTGAAACCAAATTGGTCTTCTCCTAACACTTCTTCCACTCTCCTCTCAATTCTTCTGCATAGAATTCTAGTTAAGATTTTTGATGCACGACTAGTTAAACTAATTGTTCTGTATTCTTCACATTTATCTGCCCCTGCTTTCTTCGGTATCATGACTATAACACTTTTTTTGAAGTCTGACGGAAATTCCCCTTTTTCATAAATATTACACACCAGTTTGTATAATCTATCAATCGCTTCCTCACCTGCACTGCGCAGTAATTCTACTGGTATTCCGTCTATTCCAGGAGCCTTTCTGCCATTTAAATCTTTTAATGCTCTCTTAAGTCCTGATTTTTTGCTAATTTTAAAACTTATTTTAAAGCTTAATTTTAAATACCTGTAGAATTACTACAGGTATTCCGTCTATTCCAGGAGCCTTTCTGCCATTTAAATATTTTAAATATCCTTAAATAGCAATATTTAAGGATATTTTAATAATTAACAAATTTTAATTTTAAATAAAAAAGTTTTATAAATCTGTTAAAATATTTCGTTAGCTGGTGTAAAAATTAATAACCCGTTGTCTATTTCCCTTATAAGGAAATATTTTAATTAAATCTCCTGGATTAATATATATAGTATATATCTATACTAGTCGCGACTTCGTCCACAATAATAGATGCTTTTCTAATAGCAAACTTATTTTTTTATAAATAAAAAATATTTAATCGACAATATTATATTTAAATTTTCTTTAAATTCTGATAAAACGGTAAATAAAAATTTTTATGAAAAATACTGATGGAAAATTCGATAAACAATGA
Organism: Lycorma delicatula; assembly: GCF_047948215.1. NCBI lineage: Eukaryota > Metazoa > Arthropoda > Insecta > Hemiptera > Fulgoridae > Lycorma > Lycorma delicatula. The sequence goes on from NC_134467.1 coordinate 16,202,921, forward strand.
ACTGTTGCCCAAAACTTAAATAAAGGAAAACAAAAAAAGAAGATAAGAAAATTGAACGATATTTGTTAGACCAATCCATTTTATGAATTAATTAAAATAGTTCAATATAAAAGTCCAATAAAGATAAACAAAAAATCTAGCATCTCCATCACGGCTTCCCCCGTGCTCTATGGTTACTTGCGCTTCCCGTCACGATTAGAGCGGAAGGGAGAGCGAAGCGAGTCCATGACCCGCTTACGATTAGAGGCGCTTCCGTCACGATTAGAGGGCCATGGCTCGCTTCGCTCTCCCTTCCCGTTTCCCTTTCCTTTTCTCGTTTTTCTTTCCCTTAATTCTCTTTCCCCTTACTCTTCCCCCATTTCCATTTCCTTTTCCCTTTTTTACATTTCCCCCGATTTCCCCTTTTCCTTTTTCCATTTTCCTCTATCCTTTTTTCTTTTTTACATTTTCCTCTTTTTCCCTTTTTACCATTTTTCCCTATTTCCCTTTCCCGATTTTTCCCTTTCTCCCTTCTTCCCCGGTTTTCGATGAATTTCGGTATAGGTTCATTTTGATGCTAAGCAGAAATTACGGTAAAATTCTTTGTGTTTCCTAATTTAAAAACAAAGTCTTTTCCGGACGCATGCTTATTATGAACTTTTTTCATTATTTTAAACAGAGAATTACAGTATCGATTTGAACCCCTTAAAATCAAAATTTGACAAAATCCTTTCTTAGTGCATGCCTACCTAAAGATAGAAAGGTACCCTGAAAATTTCAAGTCTGTATCTATAATATAAAACAGTTCATTCCATTTGAAAATATCGTTTCAAACTTGAAATAACGGTCAAAGTAAAATCCAAGATCATCATAAGATGCCCCTCTTCAATCTGAGTAATGTTTTCTTTCATCTTAGGAACGGTCGGCCTGATCTGTACAAAAGTATACCTTGTTTAAATGTCATCCATACCATCTTCATCTCATTGGGTCATGGTGGTGGGGGGAGGGGGTGTGGCTTATTTTTCACTTGTTGAACTGATTATAACTTACACCATTAGGAGGAATAAATTTTAAATACCTCGATTGTTATCAATCTACTTGAATAAATGAGCTGTTATTTTGATCGCAATTAAAGACTTATCGATTTATTTAATAAAACATTTTTCGATAAAACTAATATTAAATAACTAATATATATAACCCATTGGGTTGGTCTAATCGTGGTGAACTCGTCATCGTAAATCAGATGATTTCGAAGTCGACAGTTCTAAGGATCAAATCAATTTTATCCAATAATTCGACTATTTATTAACCGATTTAAAAAAAATTCCATTTTATTCAAAATAAAAGGATTAATACGAGGGCTATTCAGAAAGTAAAGAACGTTTCCACCTGACGCCGTCAGGAGCACGCCAATCGCGTATATATTGGTGTGCTCGTGCTCGACACCTCAGTCAGCGTCCAGCCGTGACAACGGGAACATCTCCGCACTGCCCGTTTTTTTTTTATATACAAATTTGAAATGTGTGATGCAATCGAAAATCCCGCCAGTTCTGCGATTCGTTTTTTGTCGGCAAAAAACTTAAAACCGATAGAAATTCATGGGGAACTGTGTGAAGTGTACGGGAACAACGTAATGAGTGAAAGTTCTGTCAGGAAGTGGTGCATTCAGTTTAAAAATGGCCGAACAAACGTTCACGATAAAGAGATGAGTGGACGTCCGAGCATTGTGACTGACGATCTGGTCTCCAAAGTTGACGAAAAGATTCGTGAAAACCGCCGTTTCACAATAACTGAGCTTTCTCTATGTTTCCTACAAGTTTCACGGACTTTATCGTTTGAAATTGTTTCACAGAAGCTAGGCTACCACAAATTTTGGGCAAGATGGGTGCCAAAAATGCTTACAGATCACCATAAAGAACAACGAATGGGGGCAACTTTGACGTTTTTGGAGGCCTACCACAGTCAGGGAGATGCACTACTGGATCGAATCGTAACAGGAGACGAAACCTGGGTGAAACATGTGAATTGTGAGACAAAATTACAGTCCATGGAGTGGGGGCACACAAGTTCCTCTAAAAAACCAAGGAAATGTCTGCAAACTTTGTCGGCAAGGAAGATCATGGCAATAGTGTTCTGGGACAGGCAAGGTGTTCTTCTTATTGATTTTCTTGAGCGTGGTGCAACAATAAACTCTGAGCGGTACTGCCAAACATTGCAAAACCTTAGAAGAGCTGTCCAAAACGAGCGCCGAGGAAAATCGTCATCCAAAATTTTGCTTTTGCATGACAATGCCCGACCTCACACGGCAAACCGTACGCAAGAACTCTTGAACTCGTTCAACTGGGAAGTTTTTCCTCATCCCCGTACAGTCCAGATCTTGCTGCAAGTGATTTTCACTTGTTCCCGAAATTGAAGACCTGGCTAGCAACACAGCGTTTTGACGACGATGAGGAACTCCAAGTATACGTCACTGAATGGTTGAGATCACAGGCGGTAGAATTCTATGACACAGGAATTTCAAAGCTTGATAAGTGCCTGAATTTGTATGGTGATTATGTTGAAGAGTAGTATTTTAGTCCCTCTTTCACTTGTATATAATAAAAAGTTTTTCATGTACATGGTTTTTTTTAAATTCCAAAATGTTCCTTACTTTCTGAATAGCCCTCGTATTTAAAAAAAAACATAAATATTGATAAAACCAATATTTATGGAGATATAACGGATTGAAAAATAAACATGGCCGCTATTTTGTATTTTGTAAAGGTATTTAAGTCCTGATTTTAAGTTAATTTTAAAATTTTATTACCAAGACGCTTATCAAATATTAATGTGATTCGTCAAACCGAATTTGAGATATAAATTTTTATATAAAAGTAACAAAATGTCGGACAGGGGGAGAACGGAGGAGAAATTGCCATTTTTCCTGAGGATGTTTTTTGTTTAGTCTTACAAGTAGAATCCGAATTTTAGAAACACCCATCATTTTAGAAACACTCTGTATGTACAGGGTGTCCCATATAAAACGCAACCCATCAATCACTCATCCATGAAATTTTCAAAAGTCAAGCTTACTCCTCCCCTACTCGTTACTGAAATGGACTCGTCCAACATCTGAACATCGCGGCGACGCAGTAGAACACTACCGATAGTAACAACAATACAATCATAACGTTCAGTGTATCGTTAGAGACAAGATGGTTTTTCGCTAGATGAACGTGTTTTCATCGTTGAGTCGTACTTCAGTACGAAATCAGTGGTTGCAGTGCAAGATTTGTTTCGCCATAAGTACCCAGATAAACCGGCTCCTAACAAAACATCAGTATTAAGGTTAGTCGCAAAATTTAGAGAGACCGGTTCTGTTAATAACAAGGAACACAAAAGATCTGAGTCGGTGTTGAATACAGATACAGTCGCTGAAATCAAAGACCGATTACTCGCCTTTCCAAATAAATCGATAAGACGTTTGTCTGCTGAAATTAATTTGTCTAAGTCGACTGTTCATCGGGCGACCAAACGATTACGATTACGACCTTATCGCATTCAAACGGTTCATCGACTTCTTGAGTCCGACAAAGAAAAACGCCTACAATATTGTCAACGGTTCCGTTGATTTCTGCGCGAGGGAATTAACGTTACGGATTCGTTATTTTTCACAGATGAAGCACGGTTTCATTCGGATGGCTACGTAAACAGCTAAAACAGTAGAATTTGGAGCGCTGAAAATCCCCACGTTTATCACGAAAAACAATTACACCCGCAGAAGTCGGGCGTGTGGTGCGCGATATCGCGGAAGAAAATAATCGGTCCTATTTTTTTCGAGTACACCATTAATGCAGAACGATATCAGAATATTTTATTTCGGTTTTTCGCACTTTCGGAAGAGGAAGACAGACATGCCGGCTACAACATGACGGTGCGACATCGCACTACGCAGGTTCAACTTCTGATTTCGTTGCGGAATTCTTTGGTAATCGTGTTATCGGTCGAGGCTTGTGGCCACAGGGAACTCCAGATTTGACTGCGGCGGATTTTTTTCTACGGGGTTACCTCAAAGAAAAAGCCTACAGCAACAAACCACGAACACTTGAACAATTGAAAGTCAATATTGAACAAATTGTATTAAATATACGGCCACAAACTTTGAAAAAATTTGCAAGAAACACTGTAAAAAGAATTGAAGCTTGTATTCAAGAAGATGGCGGCCTCTTCCAACATTTACTCTAAATGTAAGGTAATGGATGGTAATAATAAAAATTACATTTACACATGTCTTTTTATTATTTCAATACCTACCAATATAAGGTTGGGTTGAGTTTTATATGGGATACCCTGTCCCATATATATATATATATATGTGTGTGTGTGTGTGTGTGTTTATGTGTAAGGAAATTACATTTAAAGTGAATGATATTTTCAATTACATTTAAAGTGAATGATATTTTCATACTCGTCATTCCTCAAAAAGTAAAGAAAATTCAATTTCATTCCTTAATCACACCGTTCGACTGAAAGTCTGTAAAAAAAGGTTATAAATGTGGGAGAAGACACATTTATGAGAGAATACCTAATGGCTTTAAAAAAAGCTTAATTCATAAATACACAGGCGTCAAAATGATATAATTTTTTGAAAGGTTTTGTATACATTAGCTTTTAAAGTAGTTAATAAAAAAAAAAGAAATTTTAATGAAAAAATTAAATTTAATTCATCCCTTATAAAGTGGTATTTTTACACTTCATTATAATATCTTCCCTTATTTTAGGGTTGAAATGAGTAACGTGAATAAGGGGTAATTTTATGTGTATAACGTGAGCTTTAAAAAGATTGCATAATAGACATGTACCGTATCTGTATGAAACAGAACTGATTCAATCTTTTCTATAAGGGTAATAAATGCGTGTGTGCGCGTGCATACATAAAAACGCATGGACACACACACACACACAAATTTACTGACAAAAGAGGCGTCAGCTAGTTTCGCTAACATATCTCCCCTTATTGTGAGAGTAAGTACAACAATATATATAATCAAAAAAATATTTTCCCTTTGTTGTATTATTTTGCGATTGTAGTTAGAATTATAAGTTAAGCATAATGTTTAAGGGTTTCTGTTTAGAACTGAAACGCCTGAAAAAATATAACCACTTCAGATGTGAAAATAAAGTCACCCGCTCTTTTTTGGTGCAAGTAAATACACAAACATAAATAAATATTTTATTCCTGACTGATCCTAAGAAAAAGTTCTTCATTTATCTGATAAGGATGTATTTTACTTAACAATTTTTTTCCTTTAACGAATTGATTCACCACAGAAGCTTTGAAGGTTGTACGTAATGGAATTTCCGTATAAAAAATGCCATGCTTGACTGGGATTCAAACCGGGGATCTCCGGAAAAAAGATCGACACGCTACCACTCAGCCGTGGAAAAAAAAAGATTTCGGAAGAAAAAGATATAAAAAATTTCGGTTTTCAGATTTCAACGGAAATATCCATTTTTTCCAAGAAGGTTTTAATCAAACCTTCTCTTTTTTAAAGGTTTATACTATTTCTTGAGATTGTATTACCGTTAGAGTGGGAGGGACAAAACAGAAGAAGTCATGACAGTAGGGGTGGAAGTGGGAGGAGTTTAATGTAACTAATTATTCGATGATCCCATATCAGAATAACTCAGTGCTAAAAGTAGTTTTGAGAATGGAAATACACCGAAACGCGTCAATTACGAATGTTAAGAGTAACTAGGAAGGACAGAAAATAACAATACTCAAATCAATATTGTATTAAATTTAAAAATTATTTTTTTGTGCATGTATTTAAGTTCGATATCATCTAATCTATATTCATTAATATCAATTATAACGTCTTGAAAGTTGTCAACAACAGGCCATACAAAGTTCTGAATCCAAGTATCGGCATAATGATAATTTTAGACGTTAACGAAGGATTCATCTGATGAGTGACTTCTTTATCATAATTATTTTGTAACTAATTTGGGTTTTTTTTTGTTTTTTTTTTTTTTAATAGGTGGAGGAACCCATTTACGAGCGCCTAAGCAGTGTCAAGCTCGCTAACAGGTTTCGCCAGTTATAACCAAGGGCGTATGTATACCTGCGCACTACCAAGTAAACCTCCATCTCTGGCTTCCCCCTTCCTGGGACTGCTTATAAAAACATTTCATCAGAAGAAGAGAGGGAATCGCCTACACATACAGTCATAGCAATCCAACAATATCATACACCACACAAACAACACTACTGGAAGCAACACATACAGCACATCAAATACATACACCGACAACACACAAAAACCTGCAGACAACAGGACAAGCTACTAAAATCCACAACACCGACACAGCCGTTAAGACAGAAATCTTAAATAGTCATAACACTTACCAGTAGCCACCATCAGACGCATGAGCAGAGTGTTTCCGGCCTCATCGCATCCAGGCGACTTACACACGTACGGGGGGCCCTCTAGGCACTCAGCCGAGGACCTGTCCGCCCCCGCATCCTCCGACGCCATTCTCCTCTGCGGGACTTCTCATATAATTGGAGCTTCCTGATGAATCTTTCCACAGTCTTCCACTGTGCCTCACCTTGTAATAAGACTCGTTTGCTTCAGAGCAAAACATGTACTCTCGTGTCAGGTTGCCGAGCATCTCTCTATACTCTATGGCGAATCGCGGATACAAAAAGAAAACACGTTGGGGGTCTCTTCCACCTCGTACTCCGAACAATTTCAGATTTATCGAGCCGAATCTATACAAATAAGACCTGAATCCCCCATGACCCGCCAGGAATTACATTAACTCAAAACTCAGCGTGTCATGGGTTCTTCGGCACCATCCCCTGATGTCTCCGATAAGGCGGTGGGTCCACCTACCCTTTGTGGCCCGATCACACCGCTCCTACAATGTTTGTGCGATCTTTTCTTCTAGTTCTTTAGCAGAACGCTTCCTTTCCTCTAATGAAAGAGTGTTCTCAGTTCCCTAGTTCTGCTACGCCGCGTTGTCATCAAATTTACAGGCGGGAATCCAGCAATCACCTCAACCGCAACTCCCTGGACACCGTCCTATAGGCGGCCACTACTCTGATGCAACCATGGGAGGGGTTGCCCTCCCATGGATGGATTCCAGATTATACCTGTGCTTCGCAAATCTAACAACACCCGCCCACAATTCGGCGCCGTATAGCAGGGCTGAATAGACCACAACAGTAAGAAATTGCCTCCTATATAGGGAGGGCCCTCTTCTATTCGGGAGTAACCTAGCAATAAGCCTCCTCGTTTTCTCCCTTTCTCACAAGCCTGGAATACGTGAATACTAAATCTTAATCTGGAGTCAAACTAATTGAGTTTACAGGTGGATATAAATGTAGGATTTTATAACCTTAACGTTTTGCATGAAGTAACAATACATTTTATTAATAAAAAAAAAAAAAAAAAGAGATTATATTTCATTATCGTTTTTTCCACTTATGTATCGCAACGCTAACAAAAAAATCATTATAATAATTTAAAAATATTTGTACAGATTTAAAGTCTCTTATTATCTCATAAATGGGAACGCGAAGCGTCTCAAATATTTAATTGTTTGGTAATATAAGCAGGTTTGATGGTTGGGGGCGGGAACAATATATAAACAACAAATAACCAACAACTTTTTTTTTTGTCGATACGTAACTGATAATCGGAAAAGCCCGTGAAAATATTTTCTACCAATCATCTGCGAGACAGATTATGTAGCTTTTTGGATAGCAATCAAATTCATAAGATTTTTTTTTTATAAGAATGCACGTGATTGGTCGATTGACTTTTGAATATTTGTTAAAAATAACAGCCAATTAGAGAAACGTATAGATTTTGACGTCATGCCGTTATTACCTCTTCTTCTCCAACATAATAATAAGAATGAGCATGCGCGCGCACGCACGCGTATTTACTTACAAGTTAGGTTCCAGCTTCAGGCTCTCTTGAATTATACATCTTACATACCCATACTGCATACTACTACTGACATCATTGCTTTCCATTATCTATTTTCCTTTCCCTTTGCTTATGAAAGCAAAATATTTTATGAAAAATTAATTATCATCTAAATAATTATTGAGTATTTAGAATTATGTATTGAACAAATATTAATAAATTTTAAAATATTTTTTAGATTTCTGGATTACTTTATTTGAAGCTTTTCAAATAGATTTTTTAATTTCATAAATCATTTTATAAATTGTTGATGTTTTTACTTCCTTGTACGAAATAAAAAAAATATGGTAATCGCGAAAAATTTCGGTTTTCAGATTTCAACGAAAATATCTATTTTGACCATCCTTGAATCCATTTTGACTAGTTTCGGCGTGACGTCTTTACGTACGCATGTATGTATCTCGCCTAACTCAAAAACGATTAGCCGTAGAATGTTGACATTTTTTATTCAAGACTGTTGTAACATCTAGTTGTGCACCTCCCCTTTTGATTGCAATCAATAGGACAAAAAGTGTCAAAAAAAGTGCAAAATTAAAGAAAAATGGATTTTGGATTTTTCTTAACTGTAGTAATAAGCCCCTTTTTAACGATATATCGTTAGTGGTACTTATTTTCATTAGTTCCAGGAAGTAAAGGAAGTATTATAATCGCGAAAAATTTCGGTTTTCAGATTTGAACGGAAACATCCATTTTGGCCATCCCTGAATTCATTTTGACGAGTTTCGGCGTGACGTATGTACATATGTATCTCGCATAACTCAAAAACGATTAGCCGTAGGACGTTGAAATTTTGAAATGAGGACTATTGTAACATCTACTTCTGCACCACCCTTTTTTATTGCAATCGACTGGAACAAAAGTGTCCAAAAAATCCAAAATAAAAAACAATTTGGATAACGGACTTTTTCTTAGTTGCAGTAATAAGCCATCATTGAGAGCTTTTCAACGAAATATCGTAAGTGGTACTTATTTTTATTGGTTCCAGAGTTATAGCCAAATAAAATTTTAATTAAATATTTTGAACTTACAAGAGGAAGCACATCGGTTGAATCCGATTTCAACTCCTTTTTTTATATTTAAAAATATATTGATTTATTAATAATTATTAACCTCCGATTGAAGATAAAAGAAATGAAAAAAAATCAGAACTTATTAGTGAAATAAAATTTTATCTACTTTTCATTCTAATTTAAAATTTTTTACAGAGGTTATAAATTATTGATAAATCAATAAATTTAAATTAAAAAAAGAAGAAGAAAAGTCGGATTTGAACCGATGTTTCTTTGGTTACATATCCGACACGTTCTCGCTTATACAACATAATTACTTGAGCGACGTGAAACAAAATTAATGTATAAACTAATGTAAACTGCCGATACGTACACCACAAATTATGTGATGCAATGTGGTGTCCACCACAATGCAATTGTGTAACTGACCACTTTATTAAAGAATTTGAGGATCGTATCACACTTTTAAATGAAATAAGTTTAAATGAAGTGCAGTAAAAAATGAAGTTCAAGGAAGTTATATGGGTGGTATCCACAACACATTTTTTTTTTTGAAAAGATAAAACTTAAATATGAAATTTATTTTATATTTTATTTGTCTAATAATTTTTTTATTAGTTAACGAAGTTTTAGTTTTGGAAATTTTTTTCTACTGGTATAAAAATAAATAATCAGTAAAAACAGCTTCGTCCTCAATAGACTACTGCGTAAAAGAAATCTTAAATAGATCATTAAACTATGTGAGTTTTTTTTTTGTCTTCAGTCATTTGACTGGTTTGATGCAGCTCTCCAAGATTCTCTATCTAGTGCTAGTCGTTTCATTTCGGTATACCCCCTACATCCTACATCCCTATCAATTTGTTTTACATATTCCAAACATTGCCTGCCTACACAATTTTTTCCTTCTACCTGTCCTTCCAAATAATAAAGCGACTATTCCAAGATGCCTTAATATGTGGCCTATAAGTTTGTCCCTTCTTTTAGCTATATTTTTCCAAATGCTTCTTTCTTCATCTATTTACCGCAACACCTCTCCATTTGTCACTCTATCCACCCATTTGATTTTTAACATTCTCCTATAGCACCGCATTTCAAAACCTTCTAATCTTTTCTTCTCAGATACTCCGATCGTTCAAGTTTTAACTTCCATATAAAGCGACACTCCAAACATACACTTTCAAAAATCTTTTCCTGACATTTAAATTAATTTTTGATGTAAACAAATTATATTTCTTACTGAAGGCTCGTTTCGCTTGTGCTATTCGGCATTTTATATTGCTCCTGCTTCGTCCATCTTTAGTAATTCTACTTCCCAAGTAACAAAATTCTTTTACCTCCATAATCCTTTCTCCTCCTTTTTTCACATTCAGTGGTCCATCTTTGTTATTTCTACTACATTTCATTACTTTTGTTTTGTTCTTGTTTATTTTCACGCGATAGTTCTTGCGTAGGACTTCATCTATGCCGTTCATTGTTTCTTCTAAATCCTTTTTACCCTCGGCTAGAATTACTATATCATCAGCAAATCGTAGCATCTTTATCTTTTCACCTTGTACTGTTACTCCGAATCTAAATTGTTCTTTAACATCATTAACTGCTAGTTCCATGTAAAGATTAAAAAGTAACGGCGATAGGGAACATCCTTGTCAGACTCCCTTTCTTATTACGGCTTCTTTCTTATGTTCTTCAATTATTACTGTTGCTGTTTGGTTCCTGTACATGTTAGCAATTGTTCTTCTATCTCTGTATTAGAACCCTAATTTTTTAAAAATGCTGAACATTTTATTCCAGCCTACGTTATCGAATGCCTTTTCTAGGTCTATAAACGCCAAGTATGTCGGTTTGTTTTTCTTTAATCTTCCTTCTACTATTAATCTGAGACCTAAAATTGCTTCCCTTGTCCCTATACTTTTCCTGAAACCAAATTGGTCTTCTCCTAACACTTCCTCCACTCTCCTCTCAATTCTTCTGTATAGAATTCTAGTTAAGATTTTTGATGCATGACTAGTTAATGTTAAACTAATTGTTCTGTATTCTTCACATTTATCTGCCCCTGCTTTCTTTGGTATCATGACTATAACACTTTTTTTGAAGTCTGACGGAAATTCCCCTTTTTCATAAATATTACACACCAGTTTGTATAATCTATCAATCGCTTCCTCACCTGCACTGCGCAGTAATTCTACAGGTATTCCGTCTATTCTAGGAGACTTTCTGCCATTTAAATCTTTTAATGCTCTCTTAAATTCAGATCTCAGTATTGTTTCTCCCATTTTATCCTCCTCAACTTCCTCTTCTTCCTCTATAACACCATTTTCTAATTCATTTCCTCCGTTTAACTCTTCAATATATTCCACCCACCTATCGACTTTACCTTTCGTATTATATATTGGTGTACCATCTTTGTTTAACACATTATTAGATTTTAATTTATGTACCCCAAAATTTTCCCTAACTTTCCTGTATGCTCCGTCTATTTTACCAATGTTCATTTCTCTTTCCACTTCTGAACACTTTTCTTAAATCCACTCTTCTTTCGCCAGTTTGCACTTCCTGTTTATAGCATTTCTTAATTGCCGATAGTTCCTTTTACTTTCTTCATCACTAGCATTCTTATATTTTCTACGTTCATCCATCAGCTGCAATATATCGTCTGAAAGGTAGAATTTAGAAAAATCTAGAATGTTTTTAACATATTCACTTGAAGATTACACACACCAAAAATCAAGCTGATTTTGACTTCCACAGCAGCCTCTGTGCTGCTGTGGAAGAGATGCTGTCTCTCAGCATCTTTATAATGGCATAGTTTAAGCGTTCGAAGAAAGTTAGTGAAGGACTTGCAATACCGTCCGTACAAGTTGCAGATCGTCCAGGAACTGAAACCGAACGATGCAGTTGTGCGAGCACAATTCTGTAATGCAATGCTTCAGAAGATAAACGATAACGAAGAGTTTGTTCACGAACTGTGGATGTCAGACGAAGCGCATTTCCACCTCGGTGGATTTGTTAACGAGCAAAATTTCAGATACCGGGCACAAAAAATCCTACGCAGCTACACCAGCGTCCGTTGCACAGCCAGAAAGTGACCGTGTGGTGTGCTATGTCATCTTACGGTGTTATAGGCCCTTATTTTATTGAGGATGACAACGGTCTTGCGATTACAGTGACGTAGGCTCGTTACGTAACCGTGGTTGAAACCTTTGTTGTGGAACAACAAAAGAGATTTCCACAGATTCTTAACACAGCCTGGTTTTAACAAGACTGAGCAACGTCACATACTGCACGAATATCTATGGCAGCTGTACGCCGATCGTTTGGACAACGTGTCATTTCACGAAACGGTGACAGATGGCCACCCAGATCGCCTGATCTCTCAGCTAGCGATTACTTTTTGCGGGGTCACCTTAAAAGCAAAGTGTTCCACAGTAGACCTGCTACAACGGCAGAACCGAAGGCAAAGATCCGAGAAGCAATCGCGGAAATTCCAGATGAGGTGTTACGTCAAACCGTGAACAATTTAACGAAGAGACTTCGTGAGTGTTTACGTAGAAGAGGAGGTCACCTGGAAGATGTCATCTTTAAAAAATAAACTAAAATGTATGTATCCTAAAATGGCAACATTTGTACAATTACATGAAATAAAATTAATTTTCTAAAAAAAACTTTTCATTGTTATTTAATTTTTTAAATTTCCCGTTTCTTTGAATCACTCTGTGTATGAGAAATTTATTATTTTTTTTTACTAGCATTTTTATTGTTATTTTAAATTAATTCCATTCCTATTATTTTTAATTTGTTTTTAATGTCATTAATAATATATAATTTTGAAATATAAGGTGTAAGACGCGAGCGCACACACAAAACATACACAAAAATCATAAATTCATTTTCATATTTAAGAACTATATTTTTAACCGCCGAATTTATAACCAATGGTAAAAAAAAGTGAAAAAAATACTAAAGCCTCTCTGGGATTCGACTCAGGACCTACCAGATGTATTATAATTAAACTATCACTTTACCACAAAGGTCGGGTTAATGAAAATAAAGATAATGAAACTAATTAAAATTATTAATAATAAAGATTAACAGTTTTATAAGCTATTTATGTATAATTTAAAAAATATAAAAATATAAATTTATTAAATTCTCGTTAAAAATGTTTCTGCGAATATAGGTTTTGAAGTAGGGTATTCTTTTTAACTTTTACTCTACTGTAATAAAAGATTGATTAGTAAAATGATCATTGTTAATTATTTATAGAGCTTTAAAAAAATTATATAAGGTTGACTGGACACTGGTTAATACATCACATAACGTTAAAAAGAATTTGGTATTGTCGGACGATACTGTTTGATGCCGAGTTAAAATTAAATCTCGCTTCAGTTGGCCTTTAGATTTGACATCAAGTATAGTAGGAAAGAGACAAAATATCTGTAAAGGAAAATGAAACGAGAGAAAATCAATCAAAGGTATACTTCACAAGGCCTAGTCTCACCAAAAAATATTTTTTTTTTTTTCATAAAACGTTAGGTAGGTGTTCTTTATCAAGCAATGGAAAAATATATAAATCAATAATTTTATGTAGACTAATTAAAATACACAGTAGTGTGTATCACAAAGTTCTCCCCCGGACTTTCAAAACCTATTCTATTCATCAAATTAATTAAAAAAGTTCATAAAAACGTATGTCCTAAAAATGCTTCGTTTACGAGTTACGGCTACTGAAATATTTTTCTCGGATATCAGCTACTTCGGTGTTATCAGGTCGTTCTAAAATTTTTAGAACGTTAATTAATAGGGAGAATTAGTGATTTATGATGAGTTTTGACTAGAAAAAACTGATGAAATAGTTCCCAGATCTGGTCTGGTGGTGAACGCGTCTTCACAAATCAGCTGATTTCGAAGTCAAGATTTCCACCGTTCAAATCCTAGTAAAGGCAGTTACTTTTATCCGGATTTGAGTACGAGATCGTGGATATCGGATTTCTTTAGTGGGTTTTTTTTTGAGTACATCATTTCTTATTCCCCGCAGGAGCCGGACACACAGCTAACCCTTAACACCGTTCCAGGGGTTGCCTTTGCCACGTGGAGAACTAGTGTTTTCCCCAGACAGGATGGGACTCGATCTTTTGGTGATATGCTATGCCTCTAATGAGGAGACCCCAAGGGGTGCCCCCACCGGGACTCCGGTTTTTACGCCTTGTTTCTAGTGAGGAACCCCCGGAGGGATCCCCCACCGGGATTACGGTCTTACTTAACCCAAAGAACTTTACGTTCTTTGATGATTGGATTTCAATTAACCACACGTGTCAGAAATGATCGACCTGAGACTGTATAAGACTACACTTCAATTACACTCATACATATCACCTTCGGAAGTAATACCTGACGGTGATTCCCGGAGGCTAAAAAGGAGGAAAAAATAGATCCGTATCTATTTTTGATAAGTTTTTGAAAAATTTGGGGTGAAAATTAATAAGTTGGGGTAAATCCCTGTTTTATGTTTAACTTAATAATTTTGTTAAATGGATTAATAAACATATAAAACTTTTAAACGAAATTAGTACAGAAATTAATCTTTATATATAAAAATGTTAAGTTCGTTTGTGTACGCTTCAAAAACTCAAAATGTTCTGCACCGATTGAGCTCAAATTTTAGCATGATATATAACCCACATAAAAGATTGTTTTTATCTATTTTTCGCATCAATCACATACCTGCGACCGCAAGAAAACAGTTTTTTAACGGTCAGCTGTGTGCACTCTGTTAACACTCGCCATACTAGCTAACGACAACTGCAGTCACATGTGAATCAATACCTGTTACCAATTACATTGTTTATTAACAAAAAAAAAAAAAAAACGTATCCACTTGCATCTGATTCAGATTATTATACAATCTGAATTAAATATTCACTTTAATCGAGGTACTTTTGTGTGATCGTGTCGTGATTGAGCTGCGCCTTTCACCAAGCTCTGAATTTATTATAAAACGACCAACAGTGGGATATACGTATTAATGACGCGTGCAACACTGCACATCCAAACCAAATTCGCGCATTATTCGCAATTATATTGACCGCTTGCTTCCCGTCATCTCCCACAGAGTTACGGGAAAGATATCGATCGCATATGGCTGAGGATATTTTGCATAGAGTACGCCTAGAAAATACCAATATGACCATGGAATTTACAGAAGGCATTTTCAACGAAGCATCGATAAATATTGAAGACAAGTGCTTAGCTATTGCAAATAAAGTTCTTTGTCGATCGGGAATGCCAGCACCCACCCGAGCTGCGATCGCTTCATTTGATGTGGATTTACGCCGTGAACAGAGTTACAACATCGGTGATCTTCAGTCATATGTCCGATCAAAGATTTCCAAATTAACGCGTGAACAGAAAGGCATTTACGATCGGATAATGCAAATGATAAATAACGGAGTTGGGGGGACCTTCTTCTTGGATGCGCCAGGAGGAACTGGGAAAACACTCCTCATTAGATTGATTCTAGCAAAGGTTCGATAAAAAAAATGACAATTAACTGTTGCGAAATATTAATCGGCCAAAACTCTGCAACGGCACGCGACTTGCAGTTAAGAAATTGATGAATAACGCAGTGGAAGCAACGATTTTAACGGGGCCTTTCAAAGGTGAAGATGTCCTCATTCCTCGAATACCCATAATCCCGACCGATACATTATTTTAATTTAAAAGATTGCAATTCCCAATTCGATCGGCATTTGCAATCACAATCGATAAAGCTCAAGGTCAATCTTTAGAATTGTGTGGTTTACATTTAGATGCGGATTGCTTCGCACATGGACAACTGTATGTGCGTGTTCCCGAGTCGGCAAACCATATAGCCTTTATATCTACGCAGACAGTGGAAAAACAAAAAATATTGTATATCCACAAGTATTGCAAAAATTAAACTTCTATGAAACGTATGCTTTGTTTTGTTTCACATTTCTCATCCATGCAACTATAATGTGCCACAGCGAAGCGTGGGGGGTAGAGCTGGTTCTGAATAAAATTGTGTAAGATAAAATTATTAAAATTCCAATTTTATTAGAAACAGTAGATTATTACTTTTGTGAGAAAATACTGTGGCCGATGTTTTTTTTTCTACAGATAATGTTGTGTTATATTTAACCTGTTATGAATATTAAAAAAATAAAAATTGGATATTAGAAAGTAAAATGGGGATCTATCTATAAGGATTTTAGGTCCTTTCTATTATATTAGAGAAGCAAAGGATAGAATTATATAAAATTAAATGTAGACAGGTGAACCGAACTAGTAAAGAATACTAAATCCAGAGGGGGTTAACAACCACTGCAGGTTTAGCTGTACTCCAACAAATCCTATCGTATCTAGCCTATACACATTTTGTAGCCGCTTTTTTTTAGAACGTCCTTTTTCTTTGGAACATTTTATTTAACACCCTTATTGTAGGTAGACCTTCAGCCCATAACCAGATATATGCCAGAAATAAATAACCTGAGAACAACAGGAGTCTAATATATGTGTTAACTTGATTTCCAATCGATATTTGCAAAAAATTTAAATCAAAACAAATCTACTATTTTTTAAACAATTATAATGCCTTCTGGATTATTAAAACTGGATAAAACTATTGCTTATCGTACATTTTATGGTTTAAATTTGAGGTAAAACCATAGAATTTTCTCTGAAAATTCGTTTTTCCTAAGAATATTGGGGTAAGAATTTATTGGAACAGAATTTTAACAAAATTTTTGAATTTATAATTGAAAATAGAATAGGAAATATGGTTTTAATTAAAAAAGAACCTCGCTCTAAGTTAGACCTTTAGTAAAATCACTACGTAGGAAACATTATTCCTTATAGGAAAAGCTGCCATCATCAAACCAAACAAATATCAAAGATGGAATAAATTTAACGAAAATTAAATGGACTTCTATCAAAAACCCAAAAGAAATCACTGAATCACTGAAAAAGAAATGGATCGAAGAATAAATGGAAGGATGGTTGATGACGAAGGAAGAATCTAGCCAAAGAAGCATTATGGAGGGATATAAAGAAATCTCCTCAAAAGGAATATAGTAGAACTTCTATAGATTGTGAGCCAACCATTCCGCCAACACATCACCTTGGGAAATCAGTGTATTTTGGTCTTTTTTTTTTCTTTTTCCTGTTTAGCCTCCGGTAACTACCGTTTAGATAATTCTTCAGAGGATGATGTGTATGAGTGTAAATGAAGTGTAGTCTTGTACATTCTCAGTTCGACCATTCCTGAGATGTGTGGTTAATTGAAAAACCCAACTACCAAAGAACACCGGTATCCACGATCTAGTATTCAAATCCGTGTAAAAATTACTAGGACTTGAATGCTGGAACTCTTGTCTTCCAAATCAGCTGATTTGGGAAGACGCGTTAACCACTAGACCAACCCGGTGGGTTAGTGTATTTTGGTCTAGAACTAGCCAGTGAAACCTCTGGAATAATCACTGTGCTCATTACCTCAAGATTTTGATAAATTATAATTAAAGACCGTTCAATTTATAAAAAAATATCATTGTATTGTAATCTCTTTAGAATAACATTTTGATCAGCCTTTCGAAACTTTGAGTGATTTGATAATCGATCCCCACTTTAAAAATAGTTATAACTATTTATCCATTCTTCGTAGAGGTAAAAAAGTATTTTACACGGTTCTTAGCGTTATCCGATGTATATATCGAGATGACAAATCGATCTTTTTCGATCAAAATTAATGATCACATTAATTGTATAAGTAAATGAAATAAAGAATTATCTAATTTTGCTAGACATATCTTAGAAAATAATAATAATTACAACCCACATAATTATATTAATATTCTTTAATATTCCAGTAACTTTCATAAAACAAATATTACATATACATATAATAAAAATTTCATGATATATTATTTAAACAATAAATAATTTTGATTCGTAGGTTGGTTATACTGATTCAACTAATGAACATAACAACTGAGAGCTCTTCATACTGACATGACGGACAACGTCGATATTATTTTAACATTTTGACGATAAATTGTTGTATTTATAACTTTTATTTTTAAAAAATTAAAAATTCATTTGTGAAGGAAATAATTATAATCCATAACACATAAATGTTCCTGATGATGGATTAATATCCGAAAGCGCTCGGACATAATAATAAAAATAGTTGGTAGGTGGAAATTATTATATAATTAATACCAAGAGATGACTGTAATTCGTTTCTCATCTTTTAATTTTTGAACGCTGGAACTCTCGACTTCCAAATCAGCTGGTTTGGGAAGACGCATTCACCATAGATCAACCCGGTGGTTTTGGCTGAAAAGTAACTTACACCTCCTACAAATATCTTCATAATTGTAATAACTGTATGCGGTTTGCAACATTCTTCCTTGTATTGAAGGGTTACTTCACTGTTTTTTATCTCAAAAATGTTAAATAGATCAATGGTTATTTGATGTATCATTTTAAAGAGCTGATGAAACAAGAGAAATGATACAATTACATTTAAATTCCGTTCCCGTGTTCCAAAAATGTATTGTTTCAGATAACTTATTTAAGGTATTTCGATTCTTTCTTTGAAAATCATCTCCGATAAGAAAGGATTATTCGGTAAGTACAAATTTAGAATATTCGGCCTACAGGTGGGTGGTGAGGGGGCAGGGACAGCTCAGAATTTTTAAACGGGTCACGTGATACCTTGTTTTAAAGGTCTTTATGAGACAAGAAAAATGGAATAAAAAAAATTAAATTCTGATTATTTAAACCAAAATTGCGACCGTAGATGTTATATGTTAATTAAAAATTGAGAAAAATAAATATTAAACCAATGATTTTACATTAATAAGCCGGGAAAAATTATTTTTTCTCAAGATATTACTCGTCTGAGATGATCTGTATTAAGAGAGTTACCTGTGGTGAATCAAGCTCAAACTTATTTGAGGTAAAATTCCTGATCCATCCTCAAAATTATCTGTTGTATGGAATAATTATTTAACTATTCCGCCAAATATTCAATTAAGAATACTAGTTTATTAATAGGACGGTGAAATTATCTTGGAAAAGATTTTCCCAAACGCTCGCACGCATACACACAGAGGTGCACGTATTGCAAGCTATCTTCGACAGATAGATATATGTACGGATGCTGGTGCTTGGAAGAGATATATTCGGGAATTGTAAAACTGGGTTGAGAGAAGTTTTCGTCGTTGGTGGGAGGGGGGAGAGGAATTCGTGGGACGAGCAGAGAGCAGTAGCAGGGCGAGTTGAACGCGGTCGATCGAGCGATATTCTGCTACCGCCCCCAAATCTCCCAGCCGTCAGCCACCAGCCGCCCGACATTGTATACCCTTCCCCATCCGTAATACCTCTATTTCGCCTTTAGAAAATCGCGCGCGGAGCATACAAACCCAGTTTGGTCCATACAACTTTCTATTTCTCCCACCAAAACCTCGACACTTTCCAACATAATAGTCAAACGGAGAAGTATATGAATAGAAAGAGATGGAACGAGAAGGGCTATGTGTAATAAAGGGCAATGTACCATCATTGTTACTATGTCGTACAGACCGCGCTTTCCCATTCTCATCTACCCGTTCCAGTTTTACAGGAAAATTTAACCTAACATAACCCTTAACCTTAATTTATATTTTAAAATAACGATTACAATATACATATATTTATTTTACCTTTCCACTTTATTGATATGAAAATTAAAAAAAAAAAGAAGTAAATGGAAAATCTATTATGCAATATCGAACCGTAGATAATTTTATATTTTCTAACAAAACACTTCAGTAAAATAAGTACATCTACACACAAACATATAAACGAAAAAAAAACAATATATTCTCTGTCAATAAATATCAAAATTGAAACTTTTACCTTTATAATATTTATTAATAATTAAAAAAAACAAATTAAAAAATTTTTAAAATAATGTTTTAATCACTTTTTAATTTATTACCTAAATTATTATACAATGAATTATCTTCTTCTTTTTCCTGTTTAGCCTCCGGTAACTACCGTTTAGATAATTCTTCAGAGGATGAATGAGGATGATATTATGTATGAGTGTAAATGAAGTGTTAGTCTTGTACATTCTCAGTTCGACCATTCCTGAGATGTGTGGTTAATTGAAACCCAACCACCAAAGAACACCGGTATCCACGATCTAGTATTCTACAATGAATTATCTGGAAGAAAATAATTAAAATACAAAACAATTAATTAGTTGTAAAAATAAAAAAAAATTCTTCTCATTTATTTATTGATTTAATTATTAATTTTTATTTCTTTGTTCGAAGGAAATATTGTGATCGTGAAAAATTTTGGTTTTCAGATTTCAACGGAAATATCCATTTTGATCATCCCTGAATCCATTTTGACTAGTTTCGGCGTGACTTCTATACGTATGTATCTCGCATAACTCAAAAACGATTAGTCGTAGAATGTTGAAATTTTGGATTTAGGACTGTTGTAACATCTAGTTGTACACCTCCCCTTTTCATTACAATCGATTGGACCAAAAGTGTCCAAAAAGAACAAAATCCAAAAACAAAATTATTGGATTTTTGAGTTTTCTTAACGACAATAATAAATCCTCATTGAGAGTTTTTCAATGGTTTATCATAAGTAGCAGTTATTTCATATGGTTCTAGAGTTTTAGCCAAAATAAAAAAAAATTAATAAAATATTTGGATCTTACAAGGGGAAAGCACATCGGTTTAGATTTTATTTCCTTTTTTTTAAATTTAAATATATTGATTTATTAATAATTATTGTTAACCTCTAACTGTAAAAAAAAAAAATTACGATTAATAATAGCAATAAAAATAAAATATGAAAAAATACCAGAAATTATTAATGAAATAAAATTTTATGTAATTTTCATTTAAAAAATGTGTTTTTTTTGTCTTCAATCATTTGACTGGTTTGATGCAGCTTTCAAAGATTCCCTATCTAGTGCTAGTCGTTTTCATTTCGGTATACCCCCTACATCCTACATCCCTAACAATTTGTTTTACTTATTCCAAACCTGGCCTGCCTACACAATTTTTTTCTTCTACCTGTCCCTCCAATATTAAAGCGACTATTCCAGGATGCGCCTTAATATTTGGCCTATAAATTTGTCTTCGTTTAGCTATATTTTTCCAAATTCTTCTTTCTTCATCTATTTGCCGCAATACCTCTTCATTTGTCACTTTATCCACCCGTTTGATTTTTAACATTCTCCTATAGCAACGCATTTCAAAACCTTCTAATCTTTTCTTCTCAGATACACCGATCGTCCAAGTTTCACTTCCATATAAAGCGACACTCCAAACATATACTTTCAAAAATCTTTTCCTGACGTTTAAATTAATTTTTGATGTAAACAAATTATATTTCTGACTGAAGGCTCGTTTCGCCTGTGTTATTCGGCATTTTATATCGCTCCTGCTTCGTCAATCTTTAGTAATTCTACTTTCCAAATAACAAAATTCTTCTACCTCCAAAATCTTTTCTCCTCCTATTTTCACATTCAGTGGTCATCTTTGTTATTTCTACTACATTTCATTGCTTTCGTTTTGTTCTTGTTTATTTTCATGCGATAGTTCTTGCGTTGGACTTCATCCATGCCGTTCATTGTTTCTTCTAAATCCTTTTTACTCTCTGCTAGAATTACTATATCATCAGCAAATCGTAGCACTTTTCACCTTGTACTGTTACTCCGAATCTAAATTGTTCTTTAACATCATTAACTGCTAGTTCCATATAAAGATTAAAAAGTAACGGGGATAGGGAACATCCTTGTCGGACTCCCTTTCTTATTACGGCTTCTTTCTTACTTTCTTCAATTATTACTGTTGCTGTTTGGTTCCTGTAAATGTTAGCAATTGTTCTTCTATCTCTGTGTTTGAATCCTAAGTTTTTAAAATGCTGAACATTTTATCCCAGTCTACGTTTTCGAATGCCTTTTCAAGGTCTATAAATGCCAAGTAAAAAATGTGTATATTTAATTAATTAGGCGTACGAGGAAGTCATGTGACATCAGATATCTACATCAGATTTTTTCAGACTGGTTTCATGCTATTCTTCATTCATTTCTCTCTTTGTTAATATTTATATCTTTAATATATCCTACAACCACAATTATCTATTTCATATAATTCTATTACTTTTCCGTCTAACGATGTAGCTGTAGAAGAGAATGTATTGTAATCGGTTCAATTTGGGCATATGTGCTTTTCACCAGATTTTGACGTTTTTACATCTAAGAAACCCAAAAAACGAAAAAGCCGGATTGAAATTTTCCGGATGTTAATATTCGTATGTACGTGTGTTCGGTGTTGGCCTTTATATTACCTTATATCTCCAGAACTACTGGACCGATTTTAACCAAACTTGGTCAGATTACTTCTATATATGAAAAATTGATGCACAACTTAAATTTTCAAGATTAAATTTTCAAGTTAAAAGACGAAGGGGGTGAAGCTGTAAAGCAAGGTCACCTTCAGTATCTCGAAATTTCGCTTTAATTAAGGTCACACTTTTCCTAGGCGCATTTGTTAACAATTAAAAAACAACGATATTTGTAAAAAAAAAATGTTTTTCAAAATCGCACACCTAACCTAAAAAATGTTCTAAACTACTGCTATGTTGTGAGTCACAGGTGAGCGGTAAAGTTAAATAAATGAATAATATTTAAAATGTAACTGTCTGGCCGGGTCTCGTACTCTATTGCCCGGTTAATTCGGTAGTTGGTGCGTTAAGCCTCGTGGCTTGTACGATCAGTCTGCCGATCGTACAAGCGAAATTTTTAATATGTAAGTTCTGAAATTTCATTAATTTAGTTAGTGCGGACTGTCGCCGCGATTATCGGCACACCCGAGCGAATTAAATATGGTATGTGCGCGCGTTTTAGTTAGAATAATTGAATAAAACAAAAAAAATTATATTTCAATAAAATTATAAATAATTTAAATTAAGTTGTGTGTGTAAGCCGAGTATCAGAAACAACTGACAGATGTAGAATTTCCCGGTACGTGACTTTAACCGCGTGTCGGGAAAGTCCTAGGATTCGACTTCCGGAAAATTTCCACATATCTTCGCGTTTCACAAAATAACTTTTGATATTTTTTCATATTTGTTATTTTTTATTGTTGTTATTTATTGTAAAACCTTTTTACAATCAGATGTTAATAATTTTCAATAAATTAAAAAAAAAGAAGGAACCGATGTGCCTTCTCCACCTAAGATCAAAATATTTTATTAATTAAAATTTTATTTGGCTATAACTCTGAAACCGATGAAGATAAATAACGTTTATGATATATTGTTGAAAAAATTTCAATGAGAACTTATTACTGGAGTTTAGAAAAAGTCCAGAATCAAAAAACTTCGTATTTTGGTCTTTTTTGGACACTTTTGGTCCGGTTGATTGCAGTCAAAAGAGGAGGTTCACAACTTCAGGGTGTCCAATATAAAACGCAACCCATCAATCACTCATCCATGAAATTTCAAAAATCAAGCTTACTCCCCTACTCGTTACTGAAATGGATTCGTCCAACATCTAAACATCGCAGCGACGCAGTAGAACACTACCGATAGTAACAACAATGCGATCATAACGTTCAGTGTATTGCTAGAGACAAGATGTTGTTTTCGCTAGATGAACGTGTTTTCATTGTCGAGTCGTACTTCAGTACGAAATCGGTAGTTGCAGTGCAAGATTTGTTTCGCCATAAGTACCCAGATAAACCGGCTCCTAACAAAACATCAGTATTAAGGTTAGTCGCAAAATTTAGAGAGACCGGTTCTGTTAATAACAAAGAACACAAAAGATCTACGTCGGTGTTGAATACAGATACAGTCGCTGAAATCAAAGACCGATTACTCGCCTCGCCAAATAAATCGATAAGACGTTTGTCTGCTGAAATTAATTTGTATAAATCGACTGTTCATCGGGCGACCAAACGATTACGATTACGACCTTATCGCATTCAAACGGTTCATCGACTTCTTGAGCCCGACAAAGAAAAGCGGCTACAATATTGTCAACGGTTCCGTCGATTTCTGCGCGAGGGAATTAACGTTACGGATTCGTTATTTTTCACAGATGAAGCACGGTTTCATTTTGATGGCTACATAAACATGCAAAACAGTAGAATTTGGAGCGCTGAAAATCCCCACGTTTATCACGAAAAACAATTACACCCGCAGAAGTCGGGCGTGTGGTGCGTGATATCGGGGAAGAAAATAATCGGTCCTATTTTTTTCGAGTACACCATTAATGCAGAACGATATCAGGATATTTTATTTCAGTTCATCGCATTCTTGGAAGAGGTAGACAGACACTGCCGGCTACAACATGACGGTGCGACATCGCACTAAGCAGGTTCAACTTCTGATTTCGGCGAGGAATTCTTCGGTAATCGTGTTATCGGTCGAGGCTTGTGGCCACCGAGGTCTCCGGATTTGACTGCGGCGGATTTTTTTCTACGGGGTTACCTCAAAGAAAAAGCCTACAGCGATAAACCGCGAACACTTGAACGATTGAAAGTCGATATTGAACAAGCTGTATTAAATATCCGACCACAAGCTTTGAAAAAAGTTGCAAGAAACGCTGTAAAATGAATTGATGCTTGTATTCAAGAAAATGGCGGCCACTTCCAACATTTACTCTAAATGTAAGGTAATGCATGGTAATAATAAAAATTACATTTACATTTACACATGCCTTTCTATTATTTCATTACCTACCAAGGTTGGGTTGGGTTGGGTTTTATATGGGACAACCTGTAGATGTTAAAACAGTCCTAAATCCAAAATTTCAATATTCTACGGTTAATCTTTTTTGAGTTATGCGAGATATATACGTACGTATGTCACGCCGAACTAGTAAAATTGGATTCAGGAATGATCAAAGTGGATATTTCCGTTGAAATCTGAAAACCGAAATTTTTCGCGATCACAATACTTCGTACTAGAAAGTAAAAAACACTGACTGGTTACGTTTAGGAAGTCATGTGTGTATTTTTTTATCTTATACTGAATCCAGTTAATTAATATTATTGTATTTTATACTTACAGTGGTTAATTTAAGCATCATTTCCTTCTTTTTTTATAACTGTACATTATTATCAAATTAGTTTATTAAATAACATAGGATACATTCATTTGTCATTGTTCCTTAAAAAAAAAAAAACACAAAAAACGGATGTTCCATTTTATTATAATAAATTCGTTTTTTTTCTTTTAAAGTACACGTATTGTTCTGTTTAATTTTTAAATTATTGTCTTTATATATTTTTTAATAGAGATAATAATGTATTGATATCGGTCAAACCCCTCTAAAAAAAAAAAAAAATTAAAATTTTTTTTTCAATGACACGTGATAAAATTTAAAGTTCAAGGTTGAATATAATCATTAATAATAATCAAATTAACTAATTCTTACTTTACCTGCTGTACACAAATATTATACAGGGCGTTTCGTAATGTTCTTCGGAATTTCGAAAATTCTTTTTTTTTCTTTGTCTTCAGTCATTAACTGGTTTGATGCAGCTCTCCAAGATTTCCCATCTAGTGCTAGTCGTTTCATTTCAGTATACCTTCCAAATCCTACATCCCTAACAATTTGTTTTACATATTCCAAACGTGGCCTGCCTACATAATTTTTTCCTTCTACCTGAGATTAGAAGCTTTTGAAATGCGGTGCTATAGGAGAATGTTAAAAATCAGACGGGTGGATAAAGTGACAAATGAAGAGGTATTGGGGCAAATAGATGAAGAAAGAAGCATTTGGAAAAATATAGTTAAAAGAAGAGACAGACTTATAGGCCACATACTAAGGCATCCTGGAATAGTCGCTTTAATATTGGAAGGACAGGTAGAAGGGAAAAATTGTGTAGGCAGGCCACGTTTGGAATATGTAAAACAAATTGTTAGGGATGTAGGATGTAGAGGGTATACTGAAATGAAACGACTAGCACTAGATAGGGAATCTTGGAGAGCTGCATCAAACCAATCAAATGACTGAAGACAAAAAAAAAAAACAGGACTTAAATATCTTCACAAATTACAACATGGCGGTCATTTATATTTTTCAAACTGTTATATCTCTATAAATATAAATTTTATCAAAATGTATATTTCCGCCAAAATAATCAAGCCTTTTATTTTGAACAAAATGACATTTTATTTTTTTAAATCGGTTAACAAATAGTCGAGTTCGGACAGAAAATTGATGTTGTAATTTTGTGTCTGTTTTCGTGTCCTCCACTTTACGTTTAATTTGATGAAATATTAATTGTTTTTATTTATTGTTAATTGTAGTATTGTAAATTAGTATCAAATTAAGTAATAATTTTAAGACAATAACAGATTTAATAATTAAAATAAAACAATTACATGTGATAATCTTACGTTAATTATTGTAGAACATTAGGTGTACTTAAAGAGTTAACAATTTTTATAAGTTATAAGAGATATGTTCAAAGTATCCACTATTGAAATTACACAAATCTCCAGTTTTTTTTTTTGAGAGATTGTCTTCACCAAGTCTTAACCGATCAAATGACTAAAGACAAAAAAAAAGGGACTAAAAGTTATCTAAGTAAAGTTTTTGATATCACCAACCGTTGGCCCAGGGGATAGAAAAAATGGGGTTTCGAAGACAAAAAAAATCATATCTTTTTTAAAAGGCAGAGTATGGAATCGGTTTCAAGTGGTCGTTAATCCTCTAAACATTACCTAAAACGTTTGTCTGAAACAATTTTTGATATGACCAACCCTTACGCTAAGGGATGACCAAAATTTTACTGGAATTGTAAGAAAATGGGGCTTTTATGCTAAACATGTCGTATTGAGTAAATTTGAAGTTTTTCTTAACTTTAAGGTGGAAATCTTTTTTTATTCTCTCCCCCCCCCCCCTAGTCCCGGTGAAATCTACCTCCGCCTTCCAGCGTGCTAAAAGGGATTTTTTTATATGAAAAATTAGTAAATTAAAAAAAAATTAGGTTTTGAAGGAACTAATAATTATTTATTTTTTATTTAATTACAACAGAAAAAAGCTGAATCCCATGATTTTACAGTATATTAAAAATTCTAATTATTACCGGGATTCGAACCCATAACCTTTCCCATAAAAGACCCAACCATTCTGTTGCTAAGGTTAGCATTACAATAATAATAATTTGTAATATTATTACTGGGAAAATAGTTAAATTTAAGCTCTATAAAATTTTAGAAAATTTTGTTAAATTAACATCGTTGCCAGCTTTTTTTTTTCATTATTGTATTACAGTAATTCTAGTTTCTTTTCTCGGTATAATGAGGGGAAGTTTATTTATTACGGGTTTTAAATACAAGGTATAGAAGAGAAGTGGGAGAGAGTGACAGAGGTTTGTGATGGAAGGGTAGACTGTTTTATTTTAAGGAAAAGTAAGCGAGATATATATAAAAGAAGGAAATAAATAAGGAATATAAAAAAAAAAAGAAAGAAAGAATTGTTATGAAAGATGAGGGTATAACGAGACAGTAGACAAAGATAAGCCCCTCCACCCGTACCATCGCATGTATACTAGAATAAAATAATTATCCTACCATTTTTACTCGATACTCTTAAAGTTTTGTTTTTATTACCTTTTTATATCTACTACAACATTTTAAGAAATAGTAGAAAATTATTGTTACATTTAAAACATGTATACGAGGAGCGGCTGATATGTAATCCAAACTGAGCGGCTGATATGTAATCCAAACTGAAATGTAACAGGAGAACATAATGTCGCAAAAAGCGACTAGTGATGCCATCTTCTAGTTTAATTCCTCTACTAACATTTCAAAACTCGTTAAAGTACGCTCTTTCATTTTCTCGCAGTTAAAGAGAACACTAATGACACTCAGTATCGTTTAAAAGCAGTTTATTTTGATGAAACCGGTTGAATGTGAAGGTCTATGAATAGGTTTTCGATAAAATTTTATGGATTAGAAATTTGTAAACCAAATAATTGAGTGAAGTGATGGGACAGTTTAAATATCGATTTTTTGAATTTTTCAAAATTTTTTTAATATAAACTTTTTACTGTATTAAAAGCTTAAATAAACTTCCAAAAAAAATTGGTGGGGCTGTGTTGGGACATACAGCCGTTAATCTAACTTGAAACGTTACGGACCTTGGATGAATTTCCTCCAAACTACCAAGAGTTAAATGGAAGAGCCACCGTAGTATTTTTTTTAACAAAATGGAAAATTTTAGTTCCTTCATTTATCCAACTCTACAGATAAATCGGTCGGTCTGTACGTTAGCGAGTCATTTTAGAATATCGGATTGAAATAAAAACGAGACATTGACTGCGTACTAAATTTAATTTTAACATAAAACAGACACTAAATGATACATGATATTTATTTCGATTAATATTAGACGCCAATTTTGTTCAACATCGGTTTGTGATATGAAAAGTAACAGACATAAACATTGGTAGAGGAGCTCGCGCATTCGGCGTCGTTCACTGAGCGCGCCGTGCCAGCTTTGCATCGTTTCCGAAAGAGTCCCGCTCGCTCGGCATCGGACATCGGGATACCTATGCGTGGCCCATAAACTTCCCTTTCCAACGATATGCGTAATTTATATTTCTGGCTGGCTTCTGCGCGGGTTAAGGCTTACATATTGAATTTTTATACATTTTTACACGTTTACTTTAATTTTTTACATATAAATATCGTTCAAAATACACTTATTATTACTCACGACAAACTAACACATCACAAACTAACACGACATCACGTCTAAGTCGTGAGTTAACTGAATGGAAATGAGCGAGAGCGCCAGTTATGGCCTATCTGCGCTGTCTCCCCTCCCCGCCAACCCGCTCACCATTGACGCAAATTAAAAGTCGTATCGGTGAGCTGACCGTGTAAGCTATAAAGTGACACCACATTTACGTCTCTGAGATTAATAGTTAGGGAGTTATTAAAGCAGGATGATATAGATGTCTTCGTTACGCTAGGGTTCGGCATATAAACCTGACGAATTTTGAGGGATAATAATTAAACTGTGTTTCGTACTATTAAAACATTTAATATATCAAATTAAGATGCAATTTATAGTGAATTACTTACATTGGTTTTTTTTTTAAATTGAATATTATGTCGTCCAAATGTTTTCCATTAATCCTCACACACTCACTTAAACTCATTCTAGAATTTGACATTGCTCGCTCAATCATAACTTGTGTAGAACTGCTTCAATTTCTCGTCGAATGGCCTCCTTGAGTTCTGCAATTAACTGTGGTCGACTACTGAAGACTTTATGTTTGAGATATCCTCGCAGAAAAAAATCACAACACAGCAAGATCAGGTGAACGCGCTGGTCAAGGAATGTCGCCAAATCGGGAAATCAAAATTCCAGGAAAGATTTCTCGCAGAACATCCATTGCGATTCTCGCCGTACGGGCGGTGGTACCATCCTGTTGAAACCAAATTTCATGTCCTTGAAAGTCATTCGGTTTCGGTCGCAGAAATTCATTCGACGTGTTTACGTATCGATGATATGTTACTGTTACTCTGCGATTTAACTCCTCAAAAAAAATACGGGCCGATTATGCCGAACTTTGAAACCGCACACCACTCTGTAACATATCGACTGTGAAATGGTTTTTCATGAATTTTCCGCGAATTATGCGAAGCCCGATAACGATAATTTTGTTTATTCACAAATCCTCACAGATGAAAATGCGCCTCGTCACTTAAAAAAAATAACGGCATCCTGGTTGACGTTTTCGAGGATGACCTCGCAAGCTGCTTTGCGAGACGCCCGATCATTTGCATTAAGTTGCTGCCACTAACATCATCTTATTCGGATGGAATTTCAGGTCGGCGTGAAGAATTCGTCGTACACTTCCATCAGAAATGGCTAGCGCAGCACCATGACTCGCTGCTGAACGTCGTGGAGATCGCGTTAACAGCTAACCTTACAGCGTTAATGTTTTCAGGAGTTCTTACAGTCCGTTTTCGTCCTGTTGGTTTCATTTTTAAAGCGGACGATGTGTTTCTAAAATTCTTCATCCGTAACAATATCGTATTCCTACTTGGAACAGACGCATGTCGATTTAAATTGAAATGTTTGCGAAATAAACGCTGTTACAATAACAGTCATTATTTTTAAAATAGGTTTCGATCAAAAACGCTCGTTGTTCACCCGATGGTCGGGTTCCCATTGACAGTGGTGCCAACATAACAATTACTACAAAATCTTCAGATTTATATGCCGGATCCTATGTTCCCTTTCCACTTTCCTTTTTCTCTTTTCCCTTTCATGTACTCCTTTTCCCCCTTCCCCATTTTCTTTACCAATTTTCTTTTTTACCATTTTCCTTTTCCCCTTCACCCATTTCCTCCTCCTTTCCAATTTCATTTTCTCATTTCCCCCCCTTAATTCCCTTTCTCCCTTGCTTTTTTCCCCTTTCCCCTTTTCTTTTTTCTTCTTTCCATTTCCTTTTCCCAGTTTTCCCTTCTTCCCTTTTACCTTTTTCAATTTTTCCCTTTCTCTCTTTTTCCCCGCGCGAAAAATCGGTCCAGTAGTTTTTTAGTCGCGGACACAAATATCGGAAACATTGAAATGGAATCGTAAAATACTTAGTGTATCTTGTGTTGCTTTTTCTTCCCAACAGACAGCGCTATTTTAAAAAAAAAAAAGCAGGTTTTTACCTGTCACAGGTGTGACATCTTAGGTATATAAAAAAAACACGCGCGTATTCGAATGCAAAATTGTGTCAAATTTTCAAAGTAATCGGTAAAGAACTCTCGGAGATTTAAGATTTTGAACAAACAAATATTTACATTTTTATTTATATAGATATAATACAAAAAAGAGGAAATATATATATATATACGAAAACATTTTCAAACTTCTAAATATGAAAGAAATGTATAATAAAAAAAATTGAGAAAAAATTTGTTATAATTTCCTACTTATTTATTATTATGTAGTGAAAAAATAATTATACCTGAAAAAGTAACCTAAAATTTCTTTTTAGGAGTGGGGGGTAATTTATGATGATTTTTTATTGTAAATTTATCATTTTATGTTTAAATAAACCAAGGAAATATTTAACTAGGTTACTTCACCAATACCTCGTTTTACATTTTCGATATGCCATAATAAAAAAGAAAATTTTGAGAATATGGATGGTAATATTCAGTTGTCAGACATCTTCAGACAAGTCGCTTTTACACATAACACATGGAGGAGATTGCGTTCACAGCTGCTCTTAATAGAAACAATGCTCTGAAGCCGCCTCTAAAAGGGAGAATATTCATACACGTATTTCTACACCGGATGTAACTGCCGTAATTTTTTTTAGGTTAATTTCATAAGATACCTATTTTAATGGGTACCATGATTCGACTTCCGGAAAATTTCGATATATCTTCGCATCCCCCACACCCCAAAACCACCGTCAGTCCAAAAGTTAATATATACATTCATAGTATATATATATATATATATATATATATATATATATATATATATATACTTCACTTTCTTGTGGACACGATAACTGCCATAATTTTGCGCCAATCACTTTCAAATTTATACATAAAATATAACGACCTAAAATCTAGATCGAGTACGTTAATGGGCAAAATCGGATCATGGGGGTGGAAATAATGGGGAGACTTTTTCGAAAAAACAAAATATCCCTATAACTTTCTTATTAAGTCAAATATCGAAATCGTTTAAAGTTCCTACTATTCTTTGGATAAGGGTTTAAAACTTATCCAAGTAAAGTCTTTTGATATCACCAACCATTGACCCAGGGGGTGAAAAAAATGGGGTTTCGAAGACAAAAAATATCATACCTTCCTTATTAGGCACAGGATCGAATCCGTTTAAAGTGGTCGTTAGTCCTGTAAATATTACCTAAAACTTTTGTCTGTAACGATATTTTGTATGACCATCCCTTATGGCAACAAATGACCAAAATATTGTTTTTCTCAAAAAAAAAATTTTTTTGTAAAAGCACCCCCATTTCCACAATATCGATAAATATGTTTTCGATTTTCTAAAATTTGTGGGATCATGGATCGGGGAGCTATTTAATGATTTAGATATTCAATTAAATAAACTAAAAACGGAATTAATAATTTTACCCCCTTTTTTACTTCCTTGTATGAAGTAAAGGAAGTATTATAATGGCGAAAAATTTCGGTTTTCAGATTTCAACGGAAATATCCATTTTGACCATCCCTGAATTCATTTTGACGAGTTTCGGCGTGACGTATGTACATATGTATCTCGCATAACTCAAAAACGATTAGCCGTAGGACGTTGAAATTTTGAAATGAGGACTATTGTAATATCTACTTCTGCACCACCCTTTTTTATTGCAATCGACTGGAACAAAAGTGTCCAAAAAATCCAAAATAAAAAAAAAAATTGGATAACGGACTTTTTCTTAGTTGCAGTAATAAGCCATCATTGAGAGCTTTTCAACAAAATATCATAAGTGGTAATTATTTTTATTGGTTCCAGAGTTATAGCCAAATAAAATTTTAATTAATGAAATATTTGGATCTTACAAGGGGAAGGCATATCGCTTCGAATCAGACTTCATCTCCTTTTTTTTTTGACTTTTTTTCTTAATTTAAATGTATTGATTTATTATTAATTATTAATCCCTGATTGTAAAAAAATTGTAGTGGTACTTATAAGTGGTACTTATTTTTATTGGTTCCAGAGTTATAGCCAAATAAAATTATTAATTAATGAAATATTTGGATCTTACAAGGAGAAGAATCCAACTTCATCTCCTTTTTTTTTCTTTAGATATATTGATTTATTAATAATTATTAACCTATGATTGTAAACGAAGTATTGCAATAAATAATAATTAAATAATAACAATATATATATATATGTGAAAAAATAAAATTTTTATGTACTTTTCATTTTAATAAAATTTTTTTTTTTGTCTTCAGTCATTTGACTGGTTTGATGCAGCTCTCCAAGATTCCCTATCTAGTGCTAGTCGTTTCATTTCAGTATACCCTCTACATCCTACATCCCCAACAATTTGTTTTACATACTCCAAATGTGGCCTCCCTACACAATTTTTTCCTTCTATCTGTCCTTCCAATATTAAAGTGACTATTCCAGGATGCCTTAGTATGTGGCCTATAAGTCTGTCTCTTCTTTTAACTATATTTTTCCAAACGCTTCTTTCTTCATCTATTTGCCGTAATACCTTTTCATTTGTCACTTTATCCACCCATCTGATTTTTAACATTCTCCTATAGCACCACATTTCAAAAGCTTCTAATCTTTTCTTCTCAGATACTCCGATTGTCCAAGTTTCACTTCCATATAAAGCGACACTCCAAACATACACTTTCAAAAACCTTACCTGACATTTAAATTAATTTTTGATGTAAACAAAATATATTTCTTACTGAAGGCTCGTTTAGCTTGTGCTATTCGGCATTTTATATCGCTCCTGCTTCGTCCATCTTTAGTAATTTTACTTCCCAAATAACAAAATTCTTCTACCTCCATAATCTTTTCTCCTCCTATTTTCACATTCAGCGGTCCATCTTTGTTATTTCTACTACATTTCATTACTTTTGTTTTGTTCTTGTTTATTTTCATGCGATAGTTCTTGTGTAGGACTTCATCTATGCCGTTCATTGTTTCTTCTAAATCCTTTTTACTCTCGGCTAGAATTACTATATCATCAGCAAATCGTAGCATCTTTATCTTTTCACCTTGTACTGTTACTCCGGATCTAAATTGTTTTTTAACATCATTAACTGCTAGTTCCATATAAAGATTAAAAAGTAACGGAGATAGGGAACATCCTTGTCGGACTCCCTTTCTTATTAGGGCTTCTTTCTTATGTTCTTCAATTGTTATTGTTGCTGTTTGGTTCCTGTACATGTTAGCAATCGTTCTTCTATCTCTGTATTTGAACCCTAACTTTTTTAAAATGCTGAACATTTTATTCCAGTCTACGTTATCGAAAGCCTTTTCTAGGTCTATAAACGCCAAGTATGTTGGTTTGTTTTTCTTTAATCTTCCTTCTACTATTAATCTGAGGCCTAAAATTGCTTCCCTTGTCCCTATACTTTTCCTGAAACCAAATTGGTCTTCTCCTAACACTTCTTCCACTCTCCTCTCAATTCTTCTGTATAAAATTCTAGTTAAGATTTTTGATGCAGGACTAGTTAAACTAATTGTCCTGTATTCTTCACATTTTTCTGCCCCTGCTTTCTTTGGTATCATAACTATAACACTTTTTTTGAAGTCTGATGGAAATTCCCCATTTTCATAAATATTACACACCAGTTTGTATAATCTATCAATCGCTTCCTCAACTGCACTGTGCAGTAATTCTACAGGTATTCCGTCTATTCCAGGAGCCTTTCTGCCATTTAAATCTTTTAATGCTCTCTTAAATTCAGATCTCAGTATTGTTTCTCCCATTTCATCCTCCTAATAATAAAATGTGTATATGTAATTTAATAGACTTGCAAGGAAGTCCACCTTAGACTTTTTTTTAAATTTCGAAGCTCCCCATCAGGGGAGGAGTATTAATTTATATTAGTTACTTTTATTACACAGTGTTCATAATGCAATCTTATGGGAGAATGTTTCCTTCTTTTGTTGCAGGATTAATTGAGAAAAAATGGATTACAGTATGTAGCAGAGAATATTCATTGTCTCCTAATACATTAGATGTGCCAGTTATGTCCAGACTCAGAATGCCTTTACAAAAATATACAACGTGGATGCACCAAACAAGTCCTTCATCAAGCGGCTGCGCGACAAGTTCCAAGAAATAGTAAATGTGGCAGATCCAGGCAAAATTGATCTAACCCAGTTGGTCTAGTGGTTAACGTGTCTTCCCAAATCAGCTGATTTGGAAGTCGAGAGTTACAGCGTTCAAGTCCTAGTAAAGCCAGTTATTTTTACAGGGATTTGAATACTAGATCGTGGATACCGGTGTTCTTTGGTGGTTGGGTTTCAAATAACCACACATCTCAGAGGAATGATCGAACTGAGAATGTACAAGACTACACTTCATTTACACTCATACATATCATCCTCATTCATCCTCTGAAGAATTATCTAAACGGTAGTTACCGGAGGCTAAACAGGAAAAAGAAAGAAAGGCAAAACTGATCGACCGAAAGTACACCAGAAAAGTTGATCGACATGCAAACCACATGTTAGTCCGAACATGTGGTTTGTCCGAAGAAGTCTGTGTGACACCTATCGAGTCGGTCTGATATCTTGATCGGTTATGCTCACATGATATCGCGCAAGCCTTTAAAGATGCATACGTACAGAATTCGTGTTGTTCAAGAATACTGTGCATATACTGAAAAAACGTGTAGCTTTCTATCAGCGATTCATGTCATCTGTAACACCAGACGGGAAAGAAGAGGATTGGTTTCTTGATGATTGGTTTAGGTATGACAAGGGGTAGTTCCACCGCGGTAGATATTTGAATGCACAGAATTCACGCATTTGGTGTACAGAAAATCTATCTCACTGCAAGGACAAAAAGTGGGTGTTTGGTGTGCAATGTCGCGTCGATGAATCTTCATGACATTCTTTCATGGTACAGTGAATTGTGAGCGTTACATACAGTTGGTGGAAGAATTTTTAAACACTATGCCTGCAGACGGGCTAGAATACACGTGGTTTCAGCAATGACAATACAGGGTTATCATAAAAGAATGGTGCGGTTTTGAACATGGTTTAAATTAAAACAGAATTACTTACAATTTATGTTTTTTATTTTTCAAATTTGTCGTCTCCAACATTTTTTTACATAATTCATAAATTTCAATATGTGCGCCCTTAGTAGCTCGACAATGTCCAAACGATACACAACTTCTCTCCAAACATTAGTTAACATTTTTTCGTTAATGGTTGTCTACGCTTCATTAATCCTGTTTTTTAAGCGGTTTAGGTCGCGAATTTTTTGTGTATAAACAACGCTTTTGTACCCCCACAAGAAAAAATCGCAAGGTGTCAGGTCTGGACTCCTTGGAGGCCAAAGTACGGGCCCTTGTCGGCCTATCCATCGATCTCCAAATTTTTCGTTCAAAGCGTCCGTGACCGATGCATTGAAGTGCGAGGGAGCACCGTCTTTTTGGAAATGGAGTCGATAAATGTTTTCGAGTTCATCCGGCTGAGGAAAGCAATAATTGGTTAACATGTCAAGATACGCGACTCCATTAATTGTTTTTTCAGCAAAGAAGAAAGGCCCTATTACACGATTTTTCATCGCACCACACCAAACATTAACTTTAGGCGAATCGCGTTAAACAAAGCGATTCGCGTTGTAATAATTGCGTGTGGGTTTTCAGAGCCCCATATTTGTGAATTGTGTCTGTTAACACATCCATTCACGTGGAATGTAGCTTCGTCTGTAAAAATGATATCGTCTAAAAATGATTCGTTTTCACTTATTCTGTCCGACATTTCAACGGCGAAATCGAAACGTTTTACACCATAATCGGGTTTCAATTCCTGCAGTATCTGGATTTTATAAGCGTGTAATTTCAGTTTTTTACGTAAAACTTTGTGAACTTTTGATTTTGGAATACCTAATTCGACGCTTCACGGGCGATGGACTTCCCAGGCCTTCTAATTGCCGATCGTCTAATTAGTTCAACCGTTTCGTCCGGTACACTCGGTCTGCCGGTTGATTTCTGTTTCTTAACCGATCCGGTTTCTTCGAATCGTTTGAACCGACGTGTTATGTTATTTTTGTGCGGTGGATCTCTTCCGAATTCACGTTGAAACGCACGTTGAACTAAAATTACGGATTTTAATTCGGCCATCAATAAAACACACTTTGCTTTGTCTTTATCCGAGAACATAGTAACTCGCTAAACTAACCGCAACAACAATACAAGAACTGACGTTGTGGTTAAAACTGCTGATAAACAAAACTTTTGGGTTGGAGGTTTTCAGGGATACCAATATAACATCTAGAAATTTCCCTACAATCTTCCTATGAATTAGTGAAACCGCACCATTCTTTTATGATAATCCTGTACTACGGCTCATAAAGCCAACAAAACTATGACTTTTTTGGATCGGTGTTTTCATGGATAACTGATTTCGAAAGAGTTGTGGCACCCTGTTTCTCCTGATTTATTCCCTCCTGACTTTTTCTTGTCGGGATATCCTAAGGATCCTACTTACAAAACTCATCACACCTTCCAGAATTGCAAAGCGAAATTAAACGATGTCTCGTTTCCTCAAAAAACGTTACATTTGTTTAAGAGCATGCAACGTTATATTAAATTATATGAATCGAATAATGGTGAGCCATTTTTAACAACTATTGTAATTTACTCATTTTCCCATAAGGTTGCGTCACTTTTTGAACACCCTAGATTACAAAATACGTTTTTGAGTATTAAAAATATGAAATTGCGAAAATTTTTTTTCAATTTTGGGGGCTTATAATCAAGGGGAAGCATCGGGTAAAATTACTTTTTTTTAATTTAAATAATCCATAAGAGCTGAAATAAATTTTAAAAAAAACTTGATTAAAGTATACAAAAATAGTCATAATTCTAAATAAACAAAGTTGTAATTTTTTAGGAACGGAGTGAAATTTTTTGGATATTTTTTTTTCAAGAAATACTAAAGAATACGGGTTATAAAGAATTAAGATTTTACATTTTTAATACAATGGATAACTGCGAGATGGGTTTTAGTTTAAAATAGATTTAAAAAAATATTTTTTGTTACCACAGACCATTGGATGGGCAAAATATATTTATAATGATTTGAAGATTTATTGATGTAGAAATAATAGATGTAAAAAACTTCATTTCTGAAGCAAGATATAGCTAAAAAAAAGAAAAAAAGGGATTTTTTGGGGGACGATAAATGTTAAACATAAATTTTTGGTAATTTGTGATCTTCATTAAAAACATTTGTTAGAAACATTTTCTATTAAACTGCTCCAATAAAGATTTACAATTTTTTCTCGGCCAAAACACCGCTCATCCCTTTTTACAATTTTTCAAAAATTTCATACATTTTTTCTCCTTTAAGATAATCGAAATTTCGACATGGGCAGCCATGTGGAGATTTCGAAGAGGCCGAGGTATTTGGGATGCGGTTTCGGGCCAGGGCCGAACGGTGATCACAATGCACCGGATCTAAATTATGTTCAGTTGACCATCTCCCGCCTGCGGAAGAGGATGCAGAACCTCATGGTGAAAGCGTGGCAACTGGAATGAGACACCACGACTAAGGAAAGATCCTTATATAAGTTTATACAGGATCTCGGGGGATGGTATGCCTCGTGATTGTTTTTAAGGGCAACGGGTGCCCGGGTGCTCACCAACCATGTTAATTTAAACCAATATCTGTTTCTGTTCCGTCTGGCAGCTGTACGTCTGCGGGGAGGTCCAGTCAAATGAACACCTGATATTTGACCGCCCTGCTTTGGGGGGGGGGGGGTACAAGAGACCGGGCCACCCTGGAACTTAGAGCTCAAGGGGAAAACTGGTAACTCACAAGCGGCGTGGCAAGAGCTGCAATGTCGGACCGTGTGGGAGTTCCTTGATACGATTGCTTTGTTCAACCGACATCAATAGTTTATCTAAAACAAAAGATTCCTACCGGCACTGCTGTGTGATGCTAACCTAGAAATATATACGGCTGACTATCAGCCATTTAAGGCTCCAAGCGCTTTAATATGGTGAACAGGTATTTCCTAGCATTCAGCGACTCAAAAATACCGAAACAGATTCGAAAATGAACACTCGGATGACCTTATGAAAATTACATTACATTTGGCCAATATTCAAGAAGCATATTTCGTTTACGAAAATTTATTTCTATGAAAGACGGAATACAAAAAGTTAAGAAAAATTTTAATCTAAAATAAAACAAGTTATATAATTGTTGTAGTTTAAATACTAGTTGCAGAGGCGTGCCATAGGCAAGATCTCCGTAGCTAGACCCTCCGGACAAGTTGCCTGGGGGGTGTCGTCTCGGAAAGGGATAATTAGGTGTCCAAAACGGATTACCTCTTGTGTAAAAATATTTTTTTGAATGATGAAAATTAATATAACGAAAGTTAAATTAGAAATTTAACTCTAGAAATTGATACTAGCGAATCGATATTTTCTGCTTGTAATTGATACGTTCCGGTGCCTACTTTTTTGTTATAATTCATTATTTTATGAAGAAAAACAATCACATAAATAAAAAAATCTGAGGTGGACATCACATGACTTCTTTGTACGCCTACTAAATTACATATACACTTCTTTTAAAATGAAAAATAGATAAAATTTTATTTCATTAATAACTTTTGATATTTTATATATATATATATATATATTTTTTTTTTTTTTTATTGTTATTAAATTATTTATATTACAATTTTTTTACAATCAGTGATTAATAATTAATAATAAATCAATTCATTTAAATTAAGAAAAAAAGTTTAAAAAAAAGGAGATGAAGTAGGATTCGAACCGATGTGCCTTCCCCTTGTAAGATTAAAATATTTCATTAATTAAAATTTAATTTTTCTTTAACTCTGGAACTAATGAAAATAACTACCACTTGTGATATATCGTTGAAAAGCTCTCAATGAGGGCTTATTACTGCAATTATGAAAAAGTATAAAATTCAAATCTTTTGGATTTTGGGCTTTTTTGAACACATTTAGTTCAATCGATTGCAATCAAAAAATTCAAAAACGATCGCACAAGTGTTACGCACGACGAAGGAGCCGGGCGACCTTTTACCGCCACAAATGAGAAAAACATTGAGCGTGCATGTGACACGGTTTTCTTAGATGGACGAGTAACTATTGTCTGCAAATTAGTCACGGTTCTACCTACGAAATCATCCAAAACAGCTTGGGTTTCATAAAGTCTGTGCAAGATGGGTCCCAAAACAACTCGCACAGTTGCATAAAAAAACGCGCTTGGATAACTGCTAAAAACATTTGGATCGTTATCGTAACGAACTGGTCATCTTAGACAGAATCATCACCGGTGACGAAACGCGGATCCATCATTACGAGCCGGGGAGTAAACGGCAGAGTATGGAATGGAAACATCCAAATTCTCCCTGCAAATAAAGTTCAAGACCCAATCGTTGGCAGGAAAACTGATGCTTACGGTTTTTTTTGGATTCACAAGGCTCTGTACTGGAACATTATGAGGAAAGGGGCACGACAATAAACAGTGCGCGTTACAGTGAGATGCTAACTGCCATGCTGAAGCCTGCAATTTGAAGCAAACGCCGAGGACTGCTGTCGAAAGGTGTTTTGTTGTTGTCCACATACTGCTGCCCAAATTGCTGAAACGCTCCAGAAACTCAACTTTGAATTACTGGCACATCCTCCGTATAGTCCTGATCTTGCCCCTTCTGACTTTTTTTTTGTTTTCCCTTCTCTCCCCGACCGGATATCCAATTAAGTTTACTCAGTCGGGGAGAGTGTCCTTTTACTCTCAAAGGAGGCGCCCCCCACCCGCCGGCTATACGTCCGGCACGGCAGGTTGGCCTCCCCGGTCTCGGATCTTTTGTTTTACATTGCCTGCCTCTAATCCCCCGCTTTAGAGCCAAGGTCCGGCTATGCCGTCCCCCAGCGCCTCAGCAGGGAACCGGGACTCGGTCTTTACGCCTTTGGCCTCTAATCGACAGCGCCGACCCCACAAAGAGCCTAGGCTCCCGCCTAGGCTCTTTGAGTTTGCGTTTGAGTTTGCGTTAAAATAAAAGACCAAGTCTTTTATTTTAACCCAAACTCAAACTCCCCTGGAGTTCACCCCCTTCTCAGGTACCCGCACACCAAGGCGTACAGGCCCTCCATGGAGTGACTGTCCGCCCTACCCTACTGTTTATACTCCCATTCTTCTGTCTTCATCCTCTTTGGCCCGCAGGACCTCCCCGGCGAACCTGCGGAACCATTCCCAGTTCTCATTGTTGTACCCCAACCAGTTTATGAGATTTTCTGGTGTAAGACCATTAATTACTATTTGACCTCTGTTAACGGCCCATCTTGGACATATGAACAACGTATGTTCGGCATCGTCGTTCTCTGGACAATAGATGCACTGCGGGGTGGCTCCCTTCCCGATCCTATACAGATACTGACCGAAAGAGCCGTGCCCCGTCAGTAATTGTGTCATGTAAAAATTGACATCTCCGAGTCTATTGTTATTCCAGGTTTTAATATTAGGGATTAGGCGTCTGGTCCATTCTCCCACTCTGGACCCTGTCCACTCTTCTTGCCATTCTTGTTCTATAATCCCTTCCATCTCTTCTTTCGACATACCGCTGTGTCTGAGGGTTCTGGCTTTTATCTGAAGGTCTATGGGTAGGACCCCGGTCAGTAGGCACAGCGCGTAATACGATACCGTACAGTAACTAGCAGCTACACGCAGCAATGCCAGTCTATGGACACTTCTCAACTTCTTTTTATTTCGCTGTATGTTCATTGCCGCCCCCCATATGGGAGCCGCATACAGTACCGTCGAAGTGATAGCCGCGGTTATCAATCTTCGAATAACAATTTTAGGTGTGCCGTGGTGAAGGGGGTGTGCCCCTCCTGACTACCACTTGTTTAGTTCACTCAAAGAGGCGTTAAGGAGCCGTCGATTTACCTCGGATGAAACAGTGAAAGAAGCGGTGCATTCCTGGCTCGCAGCTCAACCGAAAACCTTCTTTTATGAGGGCATCAGGAAGCTTGTGCAACGATGGACCAAGTGCGTTGAAATGCAATTGAACTATGTCGAAAAATGATGTACATGTAAGTTTACGAGGTGCGACAATAAAGTAATGAGACTGATTTTTCTTTGCAAGATGTGGCAACCCTGTAGCTTGCGTAAGCACACCATCTTTGACCTTGGTCTATAAGCTACTTCTAGTCCAAGCGGCACATTGATGCAACTGCTCAGTCGTGAGTTGTGCTGTAATAAGTGAACACGTGCGTGTGTGTGTCTCTCGTCACAGAAATGAAACCGCAAAATATTGAGCCACGGTATGCCATTTCTTTTTGCGTTAAATCGAAAACGCGACGACAACTTACGGTAAGCTTCAGAAGGCTTCGGAGAGGAGGTTACGTCAAGAGCTCAAGTTTTTCGGCGGCATAAAATCTTTAGTGAAGGCAGAACGAATGTTGAAGATGAAGACCGCAGTGGACGACCGTCAACCTCACGGACAGATGTCAACTTGACCAGGGTGCGTGAAATCGTACGATCTGATCGAAGATTATCCGTGAAAATGATTGTAGAAGAATTCAACACGGTTCGTCTAATATTAACTGAAGATCTTGGTATGAGAAAGATTTGTGCAAAAATGGTCCCCAAAAATCTCACACAACAACAGCGAGAAACACGGAAAAATGTGGCAGCCGATCTGTTAGAGCAAACGGAAATCGATCCAGATTTGTCGAGCCGTGTTATTACTGGTGATGAAGGTTGGTTTTTTCAATACGATCCAGAGACAAAACGCCAAAGTTTGCAATGGAGCTCAAAGGGATCACCCAGACCAAAAAAAGCTAGCATGTCAAAGTCAAAAGTGAAATGCACGCTTATGTGCTTCTTCGATTCCAAGGGAATTGTTCATAAAGAGCGGGTACCTCCTGGACAAACAGTTAACCGATATTTCTACAAAGAAATTTTAGACAAACTTCGTAAACGAGTTCTTCGTGTCCGTGCCAACATTGCTAATAATTGGATTCTGCATCACGATAATGCGCCATCCCATACTGTTCTGTCAGTACAGAAATGTTTAACCTCAAAACAAATTTCAGTATTACCACAGCCACCTTATTCACCAGATATCGCTCCGTGCGACTTTTTTCTATTTCCAAGAGTCCGTTTTCAAACAACACAAGATGTCCAAAAAGCTGTGACGAGGATCTTGGAGGATATTACAGAAGATGAGTTCCGGAAATGTTACCATGAATGGCTGAAGCGCTGGAATAAGTTTGTGCAATCAAAGAGGAACTACTTTGAAGGAGACAAGACTAAACATGACTAAAACGGTAAGCAACGTTTTTTTTGTATTGCAATAAAATTTATAACTACATTGTGGATAATAATTGACTTACCCTCTTTGTAAGGAATGGTCTATTTAAATTTTCTATACGTTTTTGTTCTGTAAATTTCATTTACTATTATTCCTTGATTAATATTTAATCATTACAATTTCTCTTAACATTTTGCCTATGTTATAAACGTTTGGTTTTGACAGTTAGTATCAGGGATATATATACATATAGGAAACAGAATTACAAAGAAGAGATTTTATAAACGGG
The DNA here is from genome assembly GCF_047948215.1 of Lycorma delicatula. Lineage (NCBI taxonomy): Eukaryota > Metazoa > Arthropoda > Insecta > Hemiptera > Fulgoridae > Lycorma > Lycorma delicatula. The sequence continues at coordinate 16,246,232 of NC_134467.1, forward strand.
TACAAGAAAAATTGATCAAAGGTATCAAACAGAGACTGGGCGGTAAAATAGAAAAATAATCCATTCATCTTTATATATATATATATATATATATATATATATATATATATATATTAGTACTACATAAATACATCTGATAAAATAACTAATACAGAGCCCCCATGTTTTGACGGTTGTCTCACAAACAATTCTACGTCGTTTTGTGATATTAGGAAGTGTAGTTAGATTGTCTTGTGTGTCCCGTCACGTCGTCGCTGTACGTTTGAATTTGTGTGAAAGCAGGGATGTTCTCATAGTATTCATACATACACATACACACATGTATATAGCTGGCTGTATCCCTTAGCAACGACGTTGGAAATCTCTGCGCAGTCGCGTTTAGATATCGCGCTATAAGTTTGACACTCCCAGTCTACGTTTGAACGTCGAACCAGTTGGTTTGTTGGATTGTTTTATTGTTTTTTGTAAACATAACCTTATACATATATATATTGTGCTTATTATATATATATATATTCACAGATTTGGATAATCGTAATAATTATTAATTTTTTATTTTAATAATAACGTCGAAGTGTTTTTTTTTTGCTTTTTTTACATTTATATATTTTTTATTTATTTATAAAAATAATAAATAAATATTTTTAAAAAATACATAAAAAACTATGTGGTACATTTATCAGATAATAAAACAGTGATTTAATCTTTAATAAACTAAAAAACTTATTTATTTATTAACTTATATTTATTTAAAAAAAAATTAAAATAATAATAATTTCATTAAGAAAAAAAAAATATATATATATAAATTGTGTGTTAATAGTTTTATATAAATACATATATCTATATAAAATATATAAATAAATAAAAATGGATTCAAGACCAAATTCAGTGTCACCATTACCAGAGCCAATTGCACCTATGGCTGAATTTGATAAAACACCGCCTGAAGATGGTTCTCAAGGTACAATACCATTGGATGATTTACCACCACCACCCTCAACAATAACAATATCAGCACCACCAGTTTCTGATGTTAATAGTTCAGCACAAAATTCGGCAAATAAAAAAAAGTAAGTTTATTATTATTATTTTTTGTCTTCAGTCATTTGACTGGTTTAATGCAGCTCTCCAAGATTCCCTATCTGTATTATTTTTAATAAATATATATCATAAAATCCAAAATATTTCATGTTTATTTAAGATCGATTATGTAATTTTTTTAAATATGATTTAAAAGTTGTTTATATTTACTAACGGTGTAATTTTATCGTATAAAATTTAAATTAACGGCACTTTTTATTAAAATATATAATTAATATTTTTAAATAAATATATATTTTCTTTTTTTCATTTTAAATCAAAGGATATTAAATTATATAAAATAAAAATTAAGTATTTTATTACACGACTGCCCAAAAAGGAGTGTATTGTATTATTTAAGGTGTATGTATATTCCATCGCAGCAGATCAACGGCTGAACAGAATTAGATGTATGATCCTACGTTGGAATTTTTACGTTCCCGGAAGTGTCATAGGGTTTCTCTCTTTCTCTCTCATTCTATCCCTTTCTATATATATATATATATATATATATATATACACAGGTAATTCAAAAGGAAAGGAAAATAATCTTTCTTTCTTTTCCTGTTTAACCTCCGGGAATTACTGTTCAGTTATTACTTCAGAGGATGATATGTATGAGTGTAAATGAAGTGTAGTTTTATACAGTCTCAGTTCGACCATTCCTGAGATGTGTGGTTAATTGAAACCCAACCATCAAAGAACACCGGTATCCACGATCTAGTATTCAAATCCGTATAAAAATAACTGTTTTTACTAGGACTTGAACGCTGGAATTCTCAACTTCGAAAATCAGCTGATTTGCGAAGATGTGTTAACCACTAGACTTACCCCGGTGAATCACTATTTTTTGTTTGGCGTAAGATAATTTTGTTAAAAGGGTTTTTTTTTGTCTTAAGTCATTTGACTGGTTTGATGCAGCTCTCCAAGATTCCCTATCTAGTGCTAGTCGTTTCATTTCGGTATACCCTCTACATCCTACATTCCTAACAATTTGTTTTACATATTCCAAACGTGGGCTGCCTACATAATTTTTTCCTTCTATCTGTCCTTCCAATATTAAAGCGACTATTCCAGGATGCCTTAGTATGTGGCCTATAAGTCTGTCTTTTCTTTTAACTATATTTTTCCAAATGCTTCTTTCTTCATCCATTTGCCGCAATACCTCTTCATTTGTCACTTTATTCACCCGTCTGATTTTTAACATTCTCCTATAGCACCGCATTTCAAAAGCTTCTAATCTTTTCTTCTCAGATACTCCGATCGTCCAAGTTTTACTTCCATATAAAGCGACACTCCAAACGTATACTTTCAAAAATCTTTTCCTGACATTTAAATTAATTTTTGATGTAAATAAATTATATTTCTTACTGAAGGCTCGTTTACCTTGTGCTATTCGGCATTTTATATCGCTCCTGCTTCGTCCATCTTTAGTAATTTTACTTCCCAAATAACAAAATTCTTCTACCTCCATAATCTTTTCTCCTCCTATTTTCACATTCAGCGGTCCATCTTTGTTATTTCTACTACATTTCATTACTTTTGTTTTGTTCTTGTTTATTTTCATGCGATAGTTCTTGCGTAGGACTTCATCTATGCCGTTCATTGTTTCTTCTAAATCTTTTTTACTCTCGGCTAGAATTACTCGGGTAATAAACGGGTAAGTAAAGTAATTAACCCTAGTTAAACGGGTAATAAACATAAATAGAAATAAAATTTTTCCAAGGTGCCTTACCCCTTTTTTTTCTTTTTCCAGTTTAGCCTCCGGGAATTACTGTTCAAGTATTACTTCAGAGGATGATATGTATGAGTGTAAATGAAGTGTAGTTTTATACAGTCTCAGTTCGATCATTCCTGAGATGTGTGGTTAATTGAAACCCAACCACCAAAGAACAACGGTATAAACATAAACTTTTTAAATAAAGGTTGTAAAGAATTTAATTCTTAATAAAATAATAAGAATAAAGTCTACTTAAGAATTTTGAAGTTTATTAAAAACAATACGTATATATATATATATATATATATATATATCAAAATGTAACAGATTTTAACTAGGTATTTATTATACAAAAGAATTAAATATTTTAGAAAAATAAAAAATGCAAACACGGACGATAAATTTGACTTTTAAACAATTAAATAAATACCCATACTGGATATAATACTCTGTTTAAAGAACATTCTTTTTAGAGACTTTCAATTATTGAGCAGATTTGTTTTGCATTAGTTGAACCGTTCTGTGAGTTAATTTTATTTGCGATTCGCTTGCTGTAAATAATAGTTAAGAAATATTACATAGTTTTAAAACGCTGAGATAAGTTTTTATACATTCTATATTAATGTTAAATCAATCAAAAAATATTAATAATCCTAAAGATTGTTTACTATAATTTTAATATTATTCTATTTAAATGTATTAAAAAAATTCATTATCCATGACCCTTCGACCAGGCCATTTTTTAATTTGAAAATTTTATTGAGATATAAAACAGTTCAATATTGCTTTATTATATGATAATATCTTCTCTATACGTATGTGTGTGTGTGTGTGTGTATATATACACGTAGGCTCGCGTGCTTGTGTAAGCGTGTATCTTAGCGGTTTTTCCCTTGTATATGTTCAGATGATAAGATTCGTTTTTTTTTCCTATTGTATGTATATTATTTATCTAATTTATTAATTGTATTACAGTAATGTCAAGGTCATATTTTGTATTATAATTATATGAAATAAAATATATTTTATAATTACATTGCATTAAGATATTAATTATTATCATTTTGTAATGTACATCTTTTTTTATCACCTTTTTTTTAATATAGAAAAACTGATTTAAAATTTGTAGAAATTGGTTACTTTTATATGTATATATATTTTTTTTATCTTATTCCGACAAAGAAACAAATTTGCTTATTTTTTAATAATATACTATATTTGGAAATTACGAGTGTTCACTCCTCTTATGTCTTATAAATGATTTTAAAACTAAATAATTAATTTCATAATATTTCCATTAACAAATTGTGCTTTTTTTTGTTTTTAATTTTATTACCTAATCAATTTTTTGTTAATTCATGCAATATTAATAAAATTATTAATTTGTTTTTATTAAAAAAAAAAAAAGAATAAAATCTTTTTTACGAACTTTTCGAAGAAAAGTACATATTACTTATGTTCCCCTGATTGCAGTATGAATGAAAATGAATTTTCTTTACGTTTTGAGCGAGATACGAGGAGTACGAAAATATCATTCACTTAAACTAAGGTTTCCTTATATACAGAGTGATTTAAAAAAAAAAACTTTACAAATTTAAAAGCGTAGAAAAATTTATTTACAGCGTACAAGCGTACAGCGTACAAAAAAGTTAAAGATTCAGTTGAGGTGTGATTTCGTGGCAAAATATATCAACTTTTGACTTACGTAGTTCATTAGTACCCAATTCGGCCACCAGCGCTGTTAAAAATGGATATATTTACTGGTACGGAACGTGCTCGCTGTGTAATTTCCGTAGACAGTACGTTAGGTTGCCTGCTAGTAGTCCACCAACCCACCGGGTTGGTCTAGTGGTTACCGCGTCTTCCCAAATCAGCTGATTTGGAAGTCGAAAGTTACAGCGTTCAAGTCCTAGTAAAGCCAGATATTTTTACATGGATTTGAATACTAGATCGTGGATACCGGTGTTCTTTGGTGGTTGGGTTTCAATTAACCACACATCTCAGGAATGGTCGAAATGAGAATGTACAAGACTAACACTTCATTTACACTCATACATATCATCCTCATTCATTCTCTCAAGTATTATCTAAACCAGAGGCTAAACAGGAAAAAGAAAGAAAGTCTACCGGGTTGGTCTAGTGGTTAACGCGTCTTCCCAAATCAGCTGATTTGGAAGTCGAGAGTTACAGCGTTCAAGTCCTAGTAAAGCCAGTTATTTTTACACGGATTTGAATACTAGATCGTGGATACCGGTGTTCTTTAGTGGTTGGGTTTCAATTAACCACACATCTCAGGAATGGTCGAACTGAGACTGTTCAAGATTACAGTTCATTTACACTCATACATATCATCCTCTGAAGTATTATCTGAAAGGTAACTATCGGAGGCTAAACAGGATAAAGAAAAAGGTCATACAATTTACTCTTGGCATCTAATCTTCATTGAGATACGCTGTTCTCTTAAACATAGTACAAAATCACATCAGCTTTTTGAAGCTGCTGTGGAAAAACTCAGAGAAAGCTTTACACGTAGATCGAAGAAACCAATTTGACGTACGACACATGAGACTGTCATTCCGCAAGCTACTGGGGTTTTGGTTTCCGCCCTTTCCGTATAAGGATGAGCAACTAAACTTAAACTCGGCTCTGAGGGATGCAATAGCTTCTATCTCGCCGGGAACGAAGTTCCCGCCAGATAGCCGGGACTTGGTCGTTTAGGCGCCACGCCTTTAATGAGGGAACTCCAAAGGATGGGGTCCTGACAAACGACTGTTTGCCGGGTATTATGTAAACGATTGCTCTTGAAGTATCATCCTATGAAATAATACCTTACTTGGTTCCCGAGGCTAAACAGAAAAAGAAAACAAAAATATTATGGAAATAATAACATATAACGCTCCCGGAACAAATAAAAAATTGTAAAAAAACTCAGAGATATTCGTTAAGTAGTTTTTGTGTTATTATGGCACACACAAAAGGAAGATTGTCTTTTATTTGTATACTTATATAATTTATTTTTGAGTAACAGAAAGAAAACATTTATTTATTTGCACAGTATTTACAGGTAAAATAAAAAATAAATGAAAGAAAAATTAATGTTTAATTATCTTTTTCTTCTTTTCCAACACAATTTCTTCTTGTAAAATTAAATTCGGTATAGACTTTTCTTTAAAATAAAAATAAAATAAAATATAAGAGGCTTTATATTTTCTTTTGATGTTGTGTACTTCTCTTACAATATATATTTAGAATTAATCTTGGTAAATGTTTCTCTTTTAACAACGCCCTGTTTAAAAACGAATCATTTTTTTTTTAACTGTGCAGTTGTTGTTGATTACTTTAATTTAGTTTTTATTTATTTTTTTTTAATAAAAAATGTTCTTTTAAATCTTTATTTATTATTTTTTTATAAAAAATCTTTTAAAGATAATAATTTTACTAATTAAATTTGGAATAAAAAAAAATAATAATTTTTTTATTATATTTTGCCGTTGAATTAGAAATTAAAAAAAAAAATGTTTGATGTAGTATGAACTAAATTAATAATGAAATTTTATAAAAAATAATATTTAAAATATAATTTGAAAAAACTGATTAAAAATGCCTCTTTACTGGTAGAAAAACACCTGATGTGGACACCACATGATTTCCATGTACGCCTTACACACTTTCTTCTAAAATGAAAAGTATATAAAATTTTATTTCACTAAAAACTTCTGATTTTTTATACATATTTTTTATTGTTATTATTGAAGTATTATTTATTGTACATATTTCTTTACAATCTGAGGTTAATAATTATTAATAAATCAATATATTTAAATTTAAAAAAAGTTGAAAAAAATGAATTGTAGTCTGATTTCACGACTACAATTTCGACTTAATTTCCTTTTTTTTCTTCAAATTCTCCTTGTAAGATCCAAATATTTCGTTAATTAAAATGTCATTTGAGTATAATTCTGGAACCGATGAAAATAAGTACCACTTATGATATATCATTGAAAATTTGATTTATGCGTCTATGTGCGCGCCTATGAGTGGTTGTCCGTATTTGAAGAATCAAAGTTATATATTTGCATATATAATTACATTTTAAGAAGACCTGATTTACTGCGCATGTGAGAGTGCAAATTTAAATTACTTCTCTCCCTCTTTTCTATTTGACAACGCATCCGTTATTATCGAGTTAACTTTCTCTTGAATAAATTTAATTTTAATCCTATCTTCCTTTAAAATTTTCTCGTACTTAATCAAAAACATCTTCTCATACCGAAATTCTTCTTTTTTTTCTTTTTAACTTTTATCAAACTATCAGTGCGTATTTTTCAAAAATAAAAGTTCATTCTATCAGTAATTATAACTTAATAATATATTTTTATGTGCAAACGTTATTTATTACAAATATATTTTCTTATAAACTTTTTTAATTAAAGTTGAAAAAATATGTTGTTATTTTATTTTAATTAAATAAAATATAGCATAATTATAAAAAAATAAGCACAGAATTTAATAAGAAGTGAAAAAATCTGATGTGGACACTACATGACTTCCTTGTGCACCTATTAAATTAGATATAAATATTTTTAAAAGTATATAAAATTTTATTTTACTAATAAATTCTGCCTTTTTCATTTTTATTATTTTTTTTATTGTTATTGAATTATTATTTGTCATAAAACCTTTTTTACAATCAGAGGTTAATAATTATTAATAAATCAATATATTTAAATAAAAAAAAGTTCAAAAAAAGTAGATATAGTCCGATTCGAACCGATGTTTTCCCCTTGTAAGATCCAAATATTTCATTAATTAAAATTTTATTTAGCTATAACTCTCGAACGAATAAAAATAAGTGCCACTTATGATTATATCGTTGAAAACCTCTCAATGAGGGCTTATTACTGCAGTTAAGAAAAAATCCAAATTCTTTGGATTTTGAAAATTTTTTTGCACATAATTGGTCCAGTCGATTGTAATCAAAAGAGGAGGTGAACAAGTAGATGTTACAACAGTCCTAAATCTAAAATTTCAACATCCTACGGCTAATCGTTTTTGAGTTATACGAGATACGTAAATACATACGTACAGACGTCGCGCCGAAGCTTTTGAAAATGGATTCGTACAACGAAGTAAAAAATTTGATATGAACCCTCATGATTTCCTTGTATGCTTATTAAATTACATGTACTCATTTATTTTCAAATGAAAAGAACATAAATTATTGTTTCATTAATTTTTTTTGTCTTCAGTCATTTGACTAGTTTGATGCAGCTCTCCATGATTCCCTATCTAGTGCTAGTCGTTTCATTTCAGTATACCCTCTACATCCTACATCCCTAAAAATTTGTTTTACATATTCCAAACGTAGCCTGCCTACACAATTTTTCCCTTCTACCTGTCCTTCCAATATTAAAGCGACTATTCCAGGATGCCTTAATATGTGGCCTATAAGTCTATCTCTTCTTTTAGCTATATTTTTTCAAAATGCTTCTTTCTTCATCTATTTGCCGCAATACCTCATCATTTGTCACTTTATCCACCCATCTGATTTTTAACATTCTCCTATAGCACCACATTTCAAAAGCTTCTAATCTTTTCTTCTCAGGTCATCCAAGTTTCACCTCCATATAAAGCGACACTCCAGACATGTACTTTCAAAAATCTTTTCCTGAATTAATTTTTGATGTAAACAAATTATATTTCTGACTGAAGGCTCGTTTCACCTGTGTTATTCGGCATTTTATATCGCTCCTGCTTCGTCCATCTTTAGTAATTCTACTTTCCAAATAACAAAATTCTTCTACTTCCAAAATCTTTTCTCCTCCTATTTTCACATTCAGTGATCCATCTTTGTTATTTCTACTACATTTCATTACTTTTCTTTTGTTGTTTACTTTCATGCGATAGTTCTTGCGTAGGACTTCATCTATGCCGTTCATTGTTTCTTCTAAATCCTTTTTACTCTCGGCTAGAATTATTATATCATCGGCAAATTGTAGCATCTTTATCTTTTCACCTTGTACTGTTACTCCGAATCACTGATGGTCAGTGATTGAAAAGAGTAGGCTTCTGATTGGTTGAACACATGTACAGGATGATTCAAAGAAACGGGAAATTTAAAAAATTAAATAACGTTAATGAAATCTTTTTTTTAGAAAATGAATTTTATTTCATGTAATTGTACAAATGTTGCCATTTTAGGATACATACATTTTAGTTTATTTTTTAAAGATGACATCTTGCAGGTGACCTCCTCTTCTACGTAAACACTCACGAAGTCTCTTCGTTAAATTTTTCACGGTTTGATGTAACATCTCGTCTGGAATTTCCGCAATTGCTTCTCAGATCTTTGCCTTCAGTTCTTCCGTTGTAGCAGGTCTACTGTGGAACATTTTGCTTTTAAGGTGACCCCACAAAAAGTAATCGCAAGCTGAGAGATCAGGCGATCTGGGAGGCCATCTAATGTCACCGTTTCGTCAAATGACACGTTGTCCAAACAATCGGCGTACAGCTGCCATCGATATTCGTGCAGTACGTGACGATGCTACGTCTTGTTGAAACCAGGCTGTGTTAAGAATCGGTGGAAATCTCATTTGTTGTTCCACAACAAAGGTTTCAAGCACGGCTACGTAACGAGCCGACGTCACTGTAATCGCAAGACCGTTGTCATCCTCAAATAAATAAAGGCCTATAACACCGTAAGGTGACATAGCACACCACAAGATCACTTTCTGGCTGTGGAACGGACGCTGGTGTAGCTGCGTAGGATTTTTTTGTGCCCAGTATCTGAAATTTTGCTTGTTAACAAATCCATTGAGGTGGAAATGCGCTTCGTCTGACATCCACAGTTCGTGAACAAAATCTTCGTTATCGTTTATCATCTGAAGCGTTACATTACAGAATTGTGCTCGCACAATTGGATCGTTCGGTTTCAGTTCCTGGACGATCTGCAACTTGTATGGATGGAATTGCAAGTCCTTCACTAACATTTTTCGAACGCTTGAACTATGCGATCGTAAAGATGCTGAGAGACGACGGATTGACCGATGTGGACTTCGTGTGACAGCATCTTGTAAAGCTTGAACATTCTGTGGTGTACGGACGGTTTGATCACGGCCTGGAGATTTCTTTTTCATTGCCGAACCGGTTTCCTCAAAATTAGATATCCATGTTTTAATTGCACGTGCTGATGGAACACTGTCGTGCCGTCCCAGATTAAAATGACGGCGAAATTCCCTCCACACTGTTATTGTTTTTATAAAACGCTTTGATAGCAAATGCACGTTGCGCATCACTCCCAAGGATCCATGACAACTAAATGGCAGGTTAGGTTAAAGAGGCTGGCGCCACTTATCAAGTGGTACCAATCGCCCACGACTACCAACACATCTTTCAAAATTTCCTGTTTCTTTGAATTACTCTGTATATTAATGAAAATCTGTTTCGTAATGATCATTATAATGATAAAACTTCCAACCGCGTAATTCAAATATTATTATAAAGCTATAGAAAGGAAAAATATAAAACTTCAAACTTGTCGGTAAAGATACAAAAAGACTAGTATAAATATTTGTACTTGTTTTATATTTGTTTATACACTATAAAAATGTTTATTTAAATAAAAAGAATAATTATTTATTTTTCGAGGCGCCGGCCTCCGAGTGGTAGCGTCTCGGCTTTTCATCTGGAGTTCCTGGGTTCGAATCCCGGTTAGGCATGGGATTTTTCATACGCTACATTACCATATCCCACGTACAAGCTTCAAGCTTATGTGGCGTTAACATCAAACAAAACAAAAAAAAATTCTGGCGCCGAATTAATTTTATGTAATTTTATTTATTTTTTATTATAAATAATTAATAAATTCTTAGAAATAACAGTTTGTTATTTTTTAATAATTAATTCATAAACTTATTACAATACTGCTTAGTCAAATTTTTATTTGACATTAGATAACCTTTATTGGTTTCCCTGTTGTTTGTATATATTTATTTTTAAATAAAATAACTATTTTATTTTTTGTTTTATTATCAATGCATTTTTTAATTGTGATTTAAAACGTAAAATACAGTTATATTTTATTAATGATAATTTTTCGTTACATAGAAATTATTTATCCTTACTGTGATTTATTTACATTTATATAAATATAAAACAAAAAAAAAATGTTTAAAGAAATTTTAATATAAAATATACAGAATGATTCAGGAGGATAGGGCAATACTTTGACAACTCATTCTAGAGGCTAAAAATAAGAAAAAAGTTCATATAAACATAGCTCCGAAAACGCTTCGTTAACGAGTTATACAGAGTGAAAAGATTTCGCCCGAGTTTCAGTTCCTCCGGGTAAATTAAAGCTTTCTGAAATTCTGGGAAGGTCAATTAAGAGGAAAATTCAATTGTTTCTTGTGGTTTTTGAGCTGGGAAATCGAAAAAAATAGGTTCCAGAACTGTATCTCTCTTAGTTTCTAAGATATCCCATGTAAAACGCCAAAAATAGGGTCAAAAAACATATTTTTTTTTACGTTTGACGTACAATAACGATGCTAAATTGGCGATAAATCGTACATTTTTTAAACGTAAATTGTAGAGAATTTAATTATAAGAAGATTGATGTAAATAATGTCAACAGAAAACAAATAAAATTTTAAACATGTCGACTTTTATTAACAACAAAATAGATTAATTTTTAACAGATTGAAAAAACTTTTTCGTTATGTACAGTAGAAAATAACTGGAGGAAGAAAGAATAGTTACTGTTTTTATATGATAATGGTAAAATGCTGCTTACAACTAGTATTTCATGTGGTTAATAACTTTCAAAAATGCCACCGTTTCGACTCTTATTAACAACAAAACCGACGGAAACTTAGAAGAAAATGTTACAAAAAAGAAAACAGATGTGTCTAGTAGGTACAATCATTTTAGTCTTACGGAAAACAAGTTGGCAACACTGATTTTTTTCATCACAATTTGTTTAAATACTACTCATTGTTGTCAGTTAATTGTGGTAATGTGTAAAATAACCTTTCGCTGATCAATCGTGTTTGCAGTATTATGTTGAATTCTTATCGTAAAAATGTCAGAAAACCTTTAAGAAGTGTAACTTTGTATTCATTTTACAGTGCATAAATATCAAGTCTGTTAAAAAAAAGGGAAATTCTGTTTAGTTTTGTTTTGAAAAATGCCGCATGTCTTCGCTAATGCCGAATATGCCGACCAAATTTTCATCTATAGATTTTGAAAAGGAAGTGCTGCGGCAGCGGTTACGGAATATCGACATAGGTATCCCCCCGGTCGTGTTGTACAAAATCGTAAATTTTTAATAATTTTCGTGAGAATGGTACACTTCCCAGCGCTCATATTTCATTTGAACGACAAGCAAATCACGCTGATGAAGGTGAAAACACTCTGCAGATGGTTCAACGTAGTCCGGCAACGAGCACACGATTAATTGCAACACGGCTCGATATTTCACAAAGTAGAGTATGGAGGACATTAAATAATAATGGATTGCATCCTTTTCATATTCAGAAAGTGCAACATCTCCAGCCTGGTGACTACGCCAGCCGGCTGCGGTTTTGTCAACGGGTTAATAGGAATCAACATTTAATTCCATTTATACTATTTTCGGATGAAGCTACTTTCATTCGTAACGGAATAAACAACACACGGAATGCGCATCGGTGGTCTGAAGAAAACTCACATGCTACAGTATAAAAAAAATTTCCAGCAACGATTTTCAGTGAATATTTGGTGTGGTATCGTAGACCAATTAATTGGTCCTTTCATACTACAACATCGTGTCACAGGGAGAAATTATCTTGAATTTTTACGTAATGAATTTATTATATAGCTGGAAAATATCACCTTAACAAAACGAATTGAAATGTATTACCAATTTGATGGAGCTCCTAAACATTTCACTAATGAAGTAAGGCATTGTCTTGATGAAAAGTTTACTGGTAAATGGATAGGACGTATAGGGCCGGTTAATTGGCCACCGAGATCCCCAGACCTCACTCCGTTGGATTATTGTTTGTGGGGACGTTTGAAAAATGAGGTTTACAAGCAAAAAATAGACACACTCGATAAACTGATTGCTCGCATTCTCAACGCTGCAGCTATAATCAAGGAACGCAATGATACCGTTAGACTGGAGACACAAAATCTAGTACAACGCGTTGAAAAGTGTATTGAACACAACGGCGGCATTTTTGAAAGTTATTAAACGAGATGAAATACTACTTGTAAACAGCATTTTACCATTATCATAAAAAAACAGTAAATATTCTTTCTTCCTCCAGTTATTTTCTACTGTACATAACGAAACAGTTTTTTCAATCTGTTAAAAATCAATCTGTTTTGTCGTTAATAAAAGTCGACATGTTTAAAATTTTATTTGTTTTCTGTTGACATTATTTACATCAATCTTCTTATAATTAAATTCTCTACAATTTACGTTTAAAAAATGTACGATTTATCGCCAATTTAACAAGGTTATTGTACGTCAAACGTAAAAAAAAATATGTTTTTTGACCCTATTTTTGGCGTTTTACACGGGATATCTTAGAAACTAAGGGAGATACAGTTCTGGAACCTATTTTTTTCGATTTCCCAGCTCAAAAACCATAAGAAACAATTGAATTTTCCTCTTAATTGACCTTCCCAGAATTTCAGAAAGCTTTAATTTACCCGGAGGAACTGAAACTCGGGCGAAATCTTTCACTCTGTATAACTCGCTAACGAAACGTTTTCGGACCTATGTTTATATGAATTTTTTTCTTATTTTTAGCCTTTAGAATGAGTTGTCAAAGTATTGCCCTATCCTCCTGAACCACTCTGTATAAAACAAAAAAAATTAGTAAACAAATTTAATATCTAAATTTTAAAAATTTGTTAAATCTAATAACTTTATCATTTGGTGAAAATTTAAAATTTTTCAGCTCTATTTAAATATCAGAAAAAGTTAAAGTATCATCGGTTGTAAAAAAAAATAATAAAACAGTAAAAAGAAGGAAGTAATAACAAGAAATGTTGTTATATTTATGGTTTTTATTTGACATCTAAGAAAAGATATGTTACTATTATAAGAAAGAACCAACAAAATAGTGGCCCTTTAATGTTTAAAAGTAATGAATTTAAAAATAGTTTTTTTTTGTTAAATCTATTAATAGTAAAGTAACATACGTATAGTTTTTTTTTCTTATTTATATCTCTTCAGTTATAATTTTACCCCTTCCTGTATGTTTATTTCATTTCCTTTTTAAGTTGTAGTTTTGTTTATTTACTTTTTTTTTGTAAATATTTTCTGTTTATTATAATTTATTAAATTTCCTAAAAATTTAAACTTTTTAATAAATATGTTATAGTATTTCTTTTCTTCTTATTATATATTTTAATTATAGTATGAATAACAAGATATTTTAGAAGGTTCTTGGTTCGAATCTTTTATGTTTTTTTAATGTTTTTTTTTTTATATTTTATTATCCAGTTATTTAACTAAATATTTTCATTACTTTTAATTTTAAAATTTAATAATTATTACATTTATTTATTTTTTATTTATTAGATATTTATATAATTTTTTTTTTACTTTTCAGTCAATTTTTATATTTGTTAATTATTATTATTATTATGCTTTTACGGCCAACATGGGACCACTAAGTCAATTTTAGTTGGATCTTTTCTGAGAAAAGCGTGTTATTTTACTCTTTCGAGCTGCCCAGTATTTCTTCATCCGTTCAGATCTTGCTTTCTTTTCTTCATCCGTAAACACCCTCTTCGTTGTATTTTGTCGTTTGTCTGTCTTTTGTTTAAATCTAATGCTTTTGTCTTTTAGCTTTGTAATTTTTCCAGTTTTATTCTGTAGGTCGGTCAGGGAAATTCCCAATTCTTTCATATCTTCTCTAGTTTCTTTGATCCATCCTACTTCTAGCTTTTGGAACCAGAGCTTTTCAATGATATTTCTTGACAGTCTTGTTTCCGGTGTCCTTATGAGATGACCGAAGAAAGAGATTCTTTTTTTCCGCATAGTATCAGTAACAGGCTCTATTTCTCGATACACCACCTCATTTGGCACAATCCACCATCGGCCTTCTTTTTGGTGTTTTTTATTGATACACGTTCTGACAATTCTCCTCTCTATTTTCAGAATTTTTTCAATTCGGTTTTTCTGAGTGATTTTGAAAAGGGTCTCGCTTCCGTAGGTGACTTCTGGCTGTACTACAGTTTTATAATGTTTAAGTTTTGTTTTAGCAGAAAGGCATTTTTTGTTATATGTTGACCAAGTTAATTTTTGGGATTTAATCATTTTATTTATCCTCTTTTGCCATGTCACTTTTTAATTTAAATTATAAGTTATTATTTCCCCTAGATATTTAAATCGTTTTACTATTTTAATTTTCTGATCGTTTACCGTAATTTGCTCTATTACCATAGGATTTATGGCCATTAGTTCAGTTTCTTCGAAAGAGATATGAAGCCCTATCTTTTGTGGTAGGTTTTGAAGGCTCATGATTTGCGTATGGCTTCTTGAATATTATTTGCTAAAAGAGCGAGGTCATCTGCAAATCCCAGGCGATTTAGTGCGATGGAATTTTTCTTAGTACCCATTTTTATATTTTTGGGATTTATTTCATACCATTTTCTCATGACAAATTCAAGGGCGCAGTTAAAAAGGAGTGGTGAGAGGCCGTCTCCTTGCCTCAATCCAGTTTTTATGTAGAAGGGTTGAGAGAGTTCACCTCTGAATTTCACTCTGGACTGGGTATTGGTTAAAGTTAATTTTATCATGTTTATCATGTTTAACAATATTTGTTAATATATTATATTTTTTTGTTTATAATACTCAATTTGATTTAATTCTTATTTTTTAATTTTTAGAGAGTTTTTCTAATTTGTTTCCTTTTTTATTAATATTAGTTAAATAAAAGCTTTTTTAAAAAATAATTTTTTATATGTAATCAAATTTATTTTTTTGTATTTTTTACATAAAAAAAATATTCTTAATAATATTTATAACTGAATATTATTGTTCAACGTTGATTGTTTGTTTATTAAGACTAAAAAGTAAAAATATTTATTTTTACACATCGAAGTTACATACGTGTACCAAATTTCAATCATTTTCATTTTCAATGAAAATTTTCAACGAAATGCATTAATTTAGCGTAGGGGTAGCGCGTGGTGGCGTGGGGATGGGTCATATGAAATTCCGACACCGTAGTGCTGTATTGTCATCGAAGATGTCGCACCGTCATGTTGTAGCCGGCAGCGTCTGTCTTCCTCCAGTGCAATGAACTGAAATAAAATATCCCGATATCGTTCTGCATTAATGGTGTACTCGAAAAAAATAGGACCGATTATTTTCTTCCGCGATATCGCGCACCACACGCCCGACTTCTGCGGGTGTAATTGTTTTTCGTGATAAACGTGGCGATTTTCAGCGCTCCAAATTCTACTGTTTTGGCTGTTTACGTAGCCATCCAAATGAAACCGTGCTTCACCTGTGAAAAATAACGAATCCGTAACGTTAATTCCCTCGCGCAGAAATCGACGGAACCGTTGACAATATTGTAGCCGTTTTTCTTTGTCTGGCTCAAGAAGTCGACGAACCGTTTGAATGCTATTAGGTCGTAATTGTAATCGTTTGGTCGCCCGATGAACGGTCGATTTAGACAAATTAATTTCAGCAGACAAACGTCTGATCGATTTATTTGGCGAGGCGAGTAATCGGTCTTTGATTTCAGCGACTGTATCTGTATTCAATACCGACGGAGATCTTTTGTGTTCCTTGTTATTAACAGAACCGGTCTCTCTAAATTTGGCAACTAACTTTAATACTGATGTTTTGTTAGGGGCCGGTTTATCCGGGTACTTATGGCGAAACAAATATTGCCCTGCAACCGCTGATTTCGTACTGAAGTACTACTCGACAATGAAAACACGTTCATCTAGCGAAAACATCATGTTGTCTCTAGCAATACACTGAACGTTATGATTGCCTTGTTGTTACTATCGGTAGTGTTCTACTGCGTCGCCGCGATGTTCAGATTTTGGACGAGTCCATTTCAGTAACGAGTAAGGGAATAAGCTTGACTTTTGAAATTTCATGGATGAGTGATTGATGGTTGCGTTTTATATGGGACACTCTGTACAAGAATATATATATATTACTTCAACCAGTTTTCCAACTACTGACGAGTCTCTCTATCTCTCTCTCTTACACACTGTGTGTGCGCGCGTGTGTGTATGGGCAAATATAATTACCGATACCGGCTTGCTAGGCCTGATAGCTGCAATGTAAGTGTAAATATACCGGTAAATAACATGTAGACTGGAACAGACTCAGGTAGACCACACCTGAGACGTGCGGTTAATTAAAATTAAACAGTAAAGAACACCGATATCCACAGTATGACATTCCATTCCATTCCATATAATAGCAATTGTCTTTACAAGGACTCGAACCTTAAAATTCTCGACTTCAAAAATCAGTTGATTTTGTGATAACGAGTTTAACCACTAAACTAACCCGGCGGATTAATATAAAATTATTATTCTACCATAATATTTCTAATTAATTTTCTAGAGTTTTCAAGTTTTTATTTTGTCTTCAGTCATTTGACTGGTTTGATGCAGCTCTCCAATATTCCCTATCTAGCGCTAGTCGTTTCATTTCGGTATACACCCTACATCCTACAACCCTAACAATTTGTTTTACATATTCCAAACGCGGCCTGCCTACATAATTTTTTCCTTTTATTTGTCCTTCCAATATTAAAGCAACTATTCCAGGATGCTTTAATACGTGGCCTATAAGTCTGTCTCTTCTTTTAACTATATTTTCTCAAATGCTTCTTTCTTCATCTATTTGCCGCAATACCTCTTCATTTGTCATTTTATCCACCCGTCTGATTTTTTAACATTCTCCTATAGTACCGCATTTCTAAAGCTTTTAATCTTTTCTTCTCAGATACTTCAATTGTCCAAGTTTCACTTCTATATAAACCGACACTCCAAACATACACTTTTAAAAATCTTTTCCTGACATTTAAATTAATTTTTGATGTAAACAAATTATATTTCTTACTGAAGGCTCGTTTAGCTTGTGCTATTCAGCATTTTATATCGTTCCTGCTTCGTCCAACTTTAGTAATTCTACTTCCCAAATAACAAAATTATTCTACCTCCATAATCTTTTCTTCTCCTATTTTCACATTCAGTGGTCCATCTTTGTTATTTCTACTACATTTCATTACTTTCCTTTTGTTGTTGTTTATTTTCATGCGATAGTTCTTGCGTAGGACTTCATCTATGCCGTTCATTGTTTCTTCTAAATCCTTTTTACTCTCGGCTAGAATTATTATATCATCAGCAAATCGTAGCATCTTTATCTTTTCACCATGTACTGTTACTCCGAATCTAAATTGTTGTTTAACATCATTAACTGCTAGTTCCGTGTAAAGATTAAAAAGTAACGAAGATAGGGAACATCCTTGTCGGACTCCCTTTCTTATTACGGCTTCTTTCTTATGTTCTTCAATTATTACTGTTGCTGTTTGGTTCCTGTACATGTTAGCAATTGTTCTTCTATCTCTGTATTTGAACCCTAATTTTTTTAAAATGCTGAACATTTTATTCCAGTCTACGTTATCGAATGCCTTTTCTAGGTCTATAAATGCCAGTTTTCAAGTAAAAGAATCTTTTTATTTATACCTTAATCTTAATTAAGGCTTAGGCTTAATTACAGTTTGACGAACCTTGATTTATCTTGACGAATCAACCTTGACGATAATTTATAAAATTTAGTAATCTATTTTAGCCAGAGCATTTGATAAGTTATAAATTATATTAATCTGTAAACATCGACAAAGAACATTCCAAAACCTATAAAGAAAATTTATTAAGTTTTATCATTGTCCTGCGGCCAGAGAAAAAATTATACCAAATCATACATCAAAATCTGTCAAAAAATCTCAAAATTTAACTATAATTCTTGATAGTTCATCGCTCTTAAATAACAGTATATTTTTTGTTTATTTTTTAATTTAACAGAAAGTGTATTAGAACTAAACGATAGATTAAAAAAAAAAAAAAAGTTAATGATTTACAAAGAAGATGGATACATGTTATAAATATGCAGGAAGGAATTAAATCAGGACATACAAATCTCCTTGACGATAATGACTTAATAGCGTTTTTCATTTTATGTTCTACGACAAACGAAATTGTAAGAAAGAAGGAAATAGGCTAATTAGAAAATAAAGACAAGTCAGACAGGCAAATGTCATTAATTTATTCAATAAAAAATATTATAAAAATCATTAAATCAATGATAGTATTTTTTTATTTTTTTTTATTTTTTATTTTTTAACTGAATTTTTACGGGCATCGACTGCTAAGGTCATTAGCCCTCGTCACATTCTTTAAAAGAAATTATTATCTCCATCAGGATCGTCATATGTAAGGGTGTAAAGGGCCCTTACATTTTATTTAAAAAAACAAATTTCACAATAAACATTAAGACATAAAGGACAAGGACAATCACAAACACTTACGGGGTGTAAAGGGCCCCAATATTAAAATTTGAGATAGGTTCTCAAAAGACCATAAAAATTAAAATTTCAGCTTATCAATACCATATCTTTCTTTCTTCTACGAGTCTCATTTATAGTTTGTTTAAGCACCCTCGGGGCGACCAGAACCGCCGTTGAGCAGTATATCAGTCGCGCCAGGGTGCCGTGGCAGTTGAATCCTTCTTATAAACAGGCTATAGGCATGCACGGCATACATCCATAGCCTCGGGCCCTCAATCCACCCTTGAGGGTCCCCCATGCCATCATCGGACACACCCCGACTCACTGCTCTTGAATGCAGGTGAGCCAAAATGGCCTCGGCAAGAGGGCTACCTCCCGTCACTATACATGCCACGCTTCGAGACTCCCTTATATATATATATATAAAACTACCGAGTAGAGTATCTTTTATCACAGCTTTAAACTTCCATTTTATAAACTTTTAAGAAGTCCACTGGCGTGTAAAAATGCAACTATATTTTCTTCATTTCCATTATAAAGATCAGCACTAATATTATTTGTAAGACGGAACCTCTTTCTGAGGTCCTCATATATGGTACACTCTTCTAATAGATGCTTGATTGTCAGTGTTTTATTACAAACACCGCACATTGGTCTCCCTTCGCCGGTTAACAAATATAAATTTGTTAATCGCGTGTGACCGATTCTAAGTCTGGTCACCGCTACTTGTTCACGGCGAGTCAACTTAAAGTCGCTTTTCCATTTATAAGGAGAAGTTTTTACTGAGTTTAATTTTGTATTTAAACTCCTCCATTCAGCGTTCCACTTGTTTCTTACTATGTTTGTTAGACGGTTTTTAACATCTGCCACTCTTACAATGATAGTATTATTTGATCAATAATAATGAGATTTAAAAAACAAAGCATTTTCGTATCGGTATAAATAATATAAGACTTTTAAATTTTAAATACCCAGTATATTATAAAAAAAGTAAGAATTCTCTACATTATTTAAATGTATCTTAGATGGGTAGTAATGATGCTTTATAAATTACTTATTTAAATTTTTTTTATTAAAAAAATATACTTATTCAATACCAAGCAATATATTCATTAAAAAAAGTAATTAATTAAAAAAATATTTTTCATTTTTTTTTCTTTTCAACTTTTATGATCTGTTAAAAATTTTCTTATGGACCTCATTTTCTTCCGAATGGTTTTTTTTAAATAATAAATAAAAAAAATAAGAAAAACTAATTAAATGTTTAAATTATAAACCTATTTTGATATTTCAATCATAAATAAGAGTTAACTTTTAATTACTTATTATTAAAAAAAAAATATTCGTCAAGTCAAAATTTTTGAAAAGTGCACAACGAAAATGTAAAAAAATCTGATGCGGATAACACATGACTTCCTTGAACGCCTATTAAATTACATTTACATTTGTTTTTCTAATGAAAAGAACATACAATTTTATTTCATTAAAAACTTCTAACATTTTTACATATTTCTGTTTTTTTTTGTTTTTTTTGTTATAGCGTTATTATTCATCATTATTTTTTTTATAATGAGAGGTTAATATTATTAACTAGCAGACCCAGCAATGCTTCGCTATTGCTATATATATATATATATATATATATATAGAGAGAGAGAGAGAGAGAGAGAGAGAGAGTATATATGAACACAATTTAAATTTTTGATAAAAAAATTAAAAAACTGAACTTCACAAATTTTACCTTTTACTTATTCTCCTTCCTCTTTTCCCTTTCCAACTTCTCCCTTTCACCCTTCTCCCTCACCCCTCTGCCAGTTTCCTTTTTAACCTTTCTCGTTTTCCCCATTTCATCTTTCCACCTTTTCCTCTTTCCCTTTTGCCCGCGCTTAAATCGGTCCATTAGTTTTTTGGTGTTTAGCGGACACACGTACAAACATGCCTTTTATATATACAGAGTTATCATAAAAGAATGGTGCGGTTTTGAACATGGTTTAAATTAAAACAGAATTACTTACAGTTTATGTTTTTTATTTTTCAAATTTGTCGTCTCAAACATTTTTTTACATAATTAATATATTTCAATATGTGCGCCCTTAGTCGCTCGACAAATGTCCAAACGATACTCAACTTCTCTCCAAACATTAGTTAACATTTCTTCGTTTACGGTTGTCATCGCTTCATTAATCCTGTTTTTTAAACGGTTTAGATCGCGAATTTTTTGCGTATAAACAACGCTTTTGATGTACCCCCGCAAGAAAAAATCGAAAGGTGTCAGGTCTGAATTCCTTGGAGGGCAAAGTACGGATCCTATCCATCGATCTCCAAATTTTTCGTTCAAAGCGTCCGTGACCGATGCATTGAAGTACGGGGGAGCACCGTCTTGTTGGAAATGAAGACGATGAATGTTTTCGAGTTCATCCGGCTGAGAAAAATAATAATCGGTTAACATGTCAAGATACGCGACTCCATTAATTGTTTTTTCAGCAAAGAACAAAGGCCCTATTACACGATTTTTCATCGCACCACACCAAACATTAACTTTAGGCGAATCGCGTTAAACAAAGCGATTCGCGTTGTAATAATTGCGTGTGGGTTTTCAGAGCCCCATATTTGTGAATTGTGTCTGTTAACACATCCATTCGCGTGGAATGTATCTTCGTCTGTAAAAATTATATCGTCTAAAAACGATTCGTTTTCACTTATTCTGTCCGACATTTCAACAGCAAAATTGTAACGTTTTATACCATCATCGGGTTTCAATTCCTGCAGTATCTGGATTTTATAAGCGTGTAATTTCAGTTTTTTATGTAAAACTTTGTGAACTGTCGATTTTGGAATACCTAATTCGACGCTTCGACAGGGGATGGACTTCCCAGGACTTCTAATTGCCGATCGTCTAATTAGTTCAACCGTTTCGTCCAGTACAGTTGATCTGCCGGTTGATTTCTGTTTCTTAACCGATCCGGTTTCTTTGAATCGTTTGAACCAACGTGATATGTTATTTTTGTGCGGCGGATCTCTTCCGAATTCACGTCGAGACGCACGTTGAACTAAAATTACGGATTTTAATTCGGCCATCAATAAAACGCACTTTGCTTTGTCTTTATCCGAGAACATAGTAACTCGCTAAACTCACGGCAACAACAATACAAGAACTGATGTTGTGGTTAAAACTGCTGATAAACAAAACTTTTGGGTTGGAGGCTTTCAGGGATACCAATATAACATCTAGAAATTTCCCTACAATCTTCCTATGAATTACTGAAACCGCACCATTCTTTTATGATAACCCTATATATATAGAATAAAAAAGTCTGTTTGTATATTTGTTTGTTTGTTTCGTAAATATCTCGACACCGGCCCCACCTAGCGGGTATAGTTTTTGCCAAAATATTTCTTTTCACGTAACTATTATTCATATTCCGATTTAAATATATTGATTTATTAATTAACTCCAATTAAAAAAAAAATATTTTAAAAAATCAGAAGTTATTACCGAAATAAATTTTTTTGTATTTTTCATTTAATTCAAATTTTTTACTTTTATACTCCCTACAGCTTATGAAGGGAATCCTGAAGATTTCCTGATGGCGACTTCCAGAATCAGTAGCATATACTAATTTGTTAAATCTTTGTTTGCAATTTTAACTGTAATTGGTGTTATGTTTTGATGCCATACGCTAAATAAATAAATAAATTTTACAAAAGTTAATAATTATTAATAAATAAATATATTTAAAAAAAAGGTTAAAAAAGTATATATATATATATATATATATATACTAGCTGTACCCGCCACGCTTCGCTGTGGCACATTGTGGTTGCATGGATGAGAAATGAGAAACAAAACAAAGCATACGTTTCATAGAAGTTTAATTTTGCTTGTGGATATACAATATTTTATTGTTTTTCCACTGTCTGCGTAGATATAAAGGCTATCTGGTATGCCGACTCGGAAACACGCAACATACAGTTGCCCATGTGAGAAGCAATCCGCATCTAAATCTAAACCACACAATTCTAAACATTGACCTTCAGCTTTATCGATTGTGATTGCAAATGCTAATCGAATTGGGAATTGCAATCTTTTAAATTGAAATGGTGTATCGGTCGGGATCATGGGTATTCGAGGAATGAGGACATCTTCACCTTTGAAAGGCCCCGTTAAAATCGTTGCTTCCACTGCGTTATTCATCAATTTCTTAACTGCAAGTCGCGCGCCGTTGCAGAGTTTTGGCCGATTAATATTCCGCAACAGGATAATTGGCACACCTATTTTCAATTTTAATATGTGTGGTGGCATCCCTGGCAGATCAACTGAGTTTAAAAGTTCCGTCGGATAATTAACTACTTCATATGCTTCCACAACTGTGTCTATCGACTTAGATGTAATTTCCTCACTTTGAATGCCGGTTGAATAACATTATTAAGTCGATAGACATCTTTATTCTTTGCGGCAAGGATAGCTGGTTCACCGAGCCGATCGTGATTTCTATGATTAATTTGAATATCAGGAAATACTTTTTCGATCGGTTCTTCTTTCGATGTTACTAAATTACAAAAATTATCAGGAAATGATATTCGTCTATACGTCTCATCGACTGGCAGCTGTCCGTTTCCAACGTCCAGTAACTATTGTGAGAATACCTCAGCTGATGGATCATTCTGCAACTGGACACGCATATTCGTAGTCGACTGCGATGTACGTACGTGTCGCCACAGTGTTGAATATTTCAGGCAAGCATTTATTTCGTCTGCGGGTGTCGATCGAGAAATTACAGGCAATGTTTGCCTAAAATCTCCTGCGAGCAATATCAAAGCATTCCCGAACGGTTGAACGTTTCCACGCAAATCTCGTAACGATCGATCAAGAGCTTTAAGCGATTTTTTATGTCCCATCGTGCATTCATCCTAAACAATGAGTTTACATTTTTGTAATATAATCATCGAGTCTCGATGATTTACACGTTTAATGGCAACTTCAGAGCTGAATGCGCAGTCCTTCCACCTGGTAACAATGTCGCAGCTATTTCAGACGAAGCAAGAGCTAAGGCTATGTCATTGTTTTATCGAACCGTTGCTAGAATCAATCTAATGAGGAATGTTTTCCCAGTTCCTCCGGGCGCATCCAAGAAGAAGGTCCCCCAACTCCATCATTTATCATTTGCATTATGCGATCGTAAATGCCTTTCTGTTCACGCGTTAATTTGGGAATGTTTGATCGGACATATGACTGAAGATCACCGATGTTGTAACTCTGTTCACGGCGTAAATCCACATCAAATGAAGCAATCGCAGCTCGAGTGGGTGCTGGCATTCCCGATCGACTAAGAACTTTATTTGCATTAGCTAAGCACTTGTCTTCAATATTTATCAATGCTTCGTTGTAAATGCCTTCTGTAAATTCAGATAAAAGTGAATATTTAACCTAACAAAGGATTTTTTTGTCATTATGTAGGGATATTATTTTCTGTGTATTTGGTTATTTCGAGTTTTTTTGTTTGCATAGTCTTAAGTCTATCTGGGCTATAAGAAAGTCGGGTGTTTTAATTTATTTACTGTAAGTGATCCTTCTTGGTGGCTTTTTTAAAATAAAATACAGATGTTTTAGCTGTTAAATATAATTCAAAGAAATTTATTACTTAATCAGTTGTGATTTTGTTTACATTGGCAACGGCCATACGGGCTCTTTGTGATTGGTCGTTGTGTTTGACAGCGGCCATCTTGCATTGATCTGATTGGTTTTCCTTTGTTTACATTTCCATCTGATTTATTAGCCTCTTATTTATTAAAAAACTGTACAAATTAAACATATATAGATAGATCTATTAAAAATAGGTGAAAACAATCTTTGATGCGGGTTATATATCGTGCTAAAAATTTTTTTTTAACCTTTTTTTTTTTTAATAAAATACAGATGTTTTAGCTGTTAAATATAATTCAAAGAAATTTGGTCGTTGTGTTTGACAGCGGCCATCTTGCATTGATCTGATTGGATTTCCTTTTTTTACATTTCCAAATTAAAAATGTACAAATTAAAAATAGATAGATATATTTATTAAAAGTAGATAAAAACAATCTTTGATGCGGGTTATATATCGTGCTAAAATTTGAGCTCAATCGGTGCAGAACATTTTGAGTTTTTGAAGTCGTACACAAACAAACTTAACATTTTTATATATATAAATATATATATATATATATGAAGTTTGATTCAAACCGATGTCAGCATGGTTACGGATCCGACACATTCACATTTATACCACTACAACTACTTGAGCGACACGAAACAAAATTAATATATACACTAATATAAAATGCTTATACGGATACCACAAAAAAATTGTGATGCAATGTGGAGTCCACCACAATGCAATTATGTAACTGTCCGCTTTATTAAAAAATTGGAAGATCGTATCTCACTTTCAAATGAAATAAGTTTAAATGAAGTGCAGCAAAAAATGTGTTAATCTAATTTAATAGGCGTACAAGGAAGTCATGTGGTGTCCACATCAGATTTTTTTTTTACTTATTTTATAAAAAAAACAATGCGCTATCATTTTTTAAACGGGGTTAATTAAAAAACATATTAAAGAATTTTTAAAAAAATGTTTCAATTATATATATTTTAATTTTTCAAAATTAGTACCATATTTCACACGGTTATCATCGATCTCATCAGTACGTGATGTTTTTGTGCCCCGCTTACATTTCGGTTTTTCTTATACCCTCTATTGTTGACTTCATTTATCAGCTTTAATCTTTTCCTTCCTTCCTTCTCTCTTCATTTTATTAACTATTCTGTTTAAAACATAATAATGCTTTCCGCCTCGCTACTTATCCAATTCAATTTCCTTTACTGTTGTAAACCCGTTACATTAGAACAGACTTAACCATATATATCCTAACTTACATCTATTTTCTCATCTTTCATAAATATTTATTATCTTTCATCTTCTTAAATATTTATCTATATTTAGAAAATGAAAATTACTTCCTCTTTGTTTTTTTATTTTTTGGATCCCCGGGTAAAAAAGCTCATACTCCATTTATTGGCTGGTAACCATACTTTCCTTCTTGCAGCATTCGTTCTCGAAGTGGGGAATAACGCCCACTTGTGGGCGCTGGATCCTTTCAGGGGGAGCGGCACAAAATAGCTTTGAAGACCCACAAAAAATTCGGGGCGTTCAAGCGGTGTAGGAAGGCGATAGCTCGGACTTGAATACTTGATCGTGGATACCGGTGTTCTTTGGTGGTTGGGTTTTCAATTAACCACACATCTCCGGAATGGTCGAACTGAGAATGTACAAGACTACACTTCATTTACACTCATACATATCATCCTCATTTATCCTCTGAAGTATTATCTAAACGGTAGTTACCGGAGGCTAAACAGGAAATGAAAGAAGAAGGAAGGCGATAGCTGATTAAAAAAAAGGCAAAATTTTGTTTTCCTGATATTTCAAACTAAAATTAAATACCTACTACATTAGTACAAAAAATTAAAGGGACACCTATATTTTATAATAAAAAATGATTGTATTTAAATTACTTTAACTTTACAACCGAGAGGCTTAGAGAGACAAATAAAAAAAGAAATTAAAGCTTGAATAATCTACTTTTTACAGTATACATCAGATATAAAAAAATCACCAAATTAAAAAAAAAACAATAAGAAGAAAAGTTTTAAAAATTTGAAAGTTTATTACGTGTTTAATCGAGCGCATGGGAGAAACGAATTTTTTCAGTAAACTACTTTAAAATCGTTTAAAAGCTTAAGACTTTAGCTTTAATTTCTTTTTTTGTATTTCTCTCTTCGATTTTTCTGAACTGAAATATTCTACTTAAAAGAGAAAAGGCCACTTTGTCTTTAATGCTGTATATCACCCGATCTAAGCAACGTATTGATACAAATAAATATGGAAATTAAAGGGTTTTGATTTAG
Organism: Lycorma delicatula; assembly: GCF_047948215.1. NCBI lineage: Eukaryota > Metazoa > Arthropoda > Insecta > Hemiptera > Fulgoridae > Lycorma > Lycorma delicatula. Next base: position 16,273,521 of record NC_134467.1, read on the forward strand.
CTTTAATGAATAATTGTGAGGTTTTTAATGTAACGTTGTTTGCTTTTGTAAATTTTGGGTCTAGGTATTGATATCTATAATGATTGAAACTACAACATATATCACCCGCTCTCAGCTTAACCTAAGATCAATTGAATATACAGAGTGTCCCATATAAAACGCAACCCAACCTTATATTGGTAGGTACTGAAATAATAAAAAGGCATGTGTAAATGTAAATGTTTTTTTTATTATTACCATCCATTACCTTACATTTAGAGTAAATGTTGGAAATGGCTGCCATCTTCTTGAATACAAGCTTCAATTCTTTTTATAGCATTTCTTGCAATTTTTTTCAAAAGTTTGTGGCTGGATATTTAATACGGCTTGTTGAATATTGATTTTCAATTGTTCAACTGTTCGTAGTTTGTTGCTGTAGGCTTTTTCTTTGAGGTAACCGCGTCGAAAAAAAACCGCCGCAGTCAAATCTGGAGATCTTGGTGGCCATAAGCCTCGACCGATAACACGATTGCCAAAGAATTCCTCGACGAAATTAGAAGTTGAACCTGCGTAGTGCGATGTCGCACCGTCATATTGTAGCCGGCAGTGTCGTGTCTTCCTCTTCCAAGAGTGCGATGTACCGAAATAAAATATCCTGATGTCGTTCTGCATTAATGATGTACTCGAAAAAAATAGGACCGATTATTTTCTTCCGCGCTGTGAAAAATAACGAATCCGTAACGTTAATTCCTTCGCGCAGAAATCGACGGAACCGTTGACAATATTGTAGCCGTTTTTCTTTGTCGGGCTCAAACAGTCGATGAACCCTTTGAATGCGATAAGGTCATAATTGTAATCGTTTGGTCGCCCGATGAACGGTCGATTTAGACAAATTAATTTTAGCAGACAAACGTCTGATCGATTTATTTGGCGAGGCGAGTAATCGGTCTTTGATTTCAGCGACTGTATCTGTATTCAACACCGACGCAGATCTTTTGTGTTCCTTGTTATTAACAGAACCGGCCTTTCTAAATTTTTCAACTAACCCTAATACTGATGTTTTGTTAGGAGCCGGTTTATCTGGGTACTTATGGCGAAACAAATCTTGCACTGCAACCGCTGATTTCGTACTGAAGTACGACTCGACAATGAAAACACGTTCGTCTAGCGAAAACACCATCTTGTCTCTAGAAATACACTGAACGTTATGATTGCATTGTTGTTACTATCGGTAGTGTTCTACTGCTTCGCCGCGATGTTCAGATGTTAGACGAGTCCATTTCAGAAACGAGTAGGGGAGTAATTGACTTTTGAAATTTCATGGATGAGTGATTGATGGGTTGCGTTTTATATGGGACACCGTGTATTATCACTATTATTGTTATATAACTGTATAGATACAATTGTATATTTTTTTGAAAGCACTTTTAATAAAATTACTTCCAAGTATGATTAAATATGCGTTTTAATTTTTCTTATATAAAATGTAAGTTTCTACTCAGTAATCGGATATGTCAAGTTTATAAACAATAATTGCAGTTATTTTTGAAGGAGTTTGAAAATTTTTGATGCACCTAAAAAATCGTTGATTCTCAATGTGGGTGGTGGGCGATAAAGTTTGAGAATCAATGATCTAGAGTTATGATACTAGGAAAGTAAATATAATTACGTTTATACAGAGTCATTCACGGGAACCGGATGTTTTTAAAATAATCATAAAAAATTGAATATTTACTTTAAAAAAGTTTTATCGGTACTGAAACACTTGTTAAATCAAAGCATTTGTTACTTACTCATGAATGAAAAATTATGTCCGGCAAGTGATTTCAATTTTGGGCAATACATTGTTGCAGCCTTTCACGGTAACCGGCCTCAATTCTTTGCGGCATGTCTACATCAATCTGGGTGACGCGATGACGAATTGCGATCTTCAGGTCCTCCAATGTACGCGGTTTATCGCCGTACACACGCGATTTCAGAAACCCCCGCAGAAAAAAATCACAACTACTCGAGTCGGGGGACCGAGGGGGCCAAGGAATGTCGCCGAATCTGGAAACGATTCGTCCCGGAAACAAGTTACGGAGAAAAGCCATCGTTGCCCTCGCTGTGTGCGCTGTAACTCCATCCTGCTGGAATAACACGTTTTGAAAATCGATTTCCCGGTTTCGTAACTCAGGCATGAAAAATGTATTTAACATCGCAATGTAACGATCGGCTGTTACAGTTACGGCACCGTCATTTTCATCAAAAAAATACGGTTCGATAACACCGACCTTTCCTATTGCACACCAGACGGTCACCTTTGGGCTATGAAGTGGTCTCTCGTGAAGCCGATGTGGGTTTCTTTCTGCCCGATACCGGCAATTCTGTTTGTTGACTAAGCCATTCGGATGAAAATGGGCTTCGTCACTCATTAACGATAACAAATTTTCATTTTCTTCAAAAACGGTAAGCATTTGTCGACAAAATTGTAATCGCTGCGTGAAAGTTTGCTCGTTTAACTGCTGCACGACGGCTATCTTGTAAGGATGGAAATGCAGGTCTGTATGCAGAATTCGTCTTACCGTGCTTGTGCTCATTTGAAGCTCATAAACATATAAATCATGATAATAAGTTAATTTAACTCAATATTTCCTAAAATACAAAATTATAATAAAAATAAAATACGAGGTATTCTGTAAATACAGAATTTCAGAAAGCCTTAATTTACCCGGAGGAACTGAAACTCGGACGAAATATTTCATCCTGTATAACTCGCTAACGAAGCGTTTTCAGACCTATGTTTATATGAACTTTTTTCTTATTTTTAGCCTCTAGAATGAGTTGTCAAAGTAGTGCCCGATTCTCCTGAATCACTCTGTATATATATATATATATATATATATATATATTTATACACGAGGTCTGTAAATAAAATAATGAGACCGGTTCAGGAAAAAATTTTTATTTACAATCCAATTATAAATGGACTCTATCACCTTCGAAATAATTCCCTTGGGAAGCCACGCAACGCTTCAAATGGTTTTCCCATTCTTCATACCAGTGTTGGATCTCAGAAACCGGAATATCCATCAGATGGTCGGTTACACTTTTTTTAAATGTTTTCTACTGTTCTAAAATAGTGTCCTTTGAGGTGGTTTTTTAAAGTCGAGAACAGCAAAAAGTCGCGGGGACTGAAGTTAGGTGAATAAAGTGTTTAAGGAACTTCAGGAATATTTTTCTTAGTAAAAAACTCATTAATTGAGAATGCAGTGTGACAAGATGCATTGTCATGATGCAAAATCCAGTTATCTTTGATGTCTGGTCTTAAGCGGTCAACTCTTTTCCGTATTCTTTCACGAATTTCTCGGTAAATATATTGATTTACAGTCTATCCTGCAGGCAAAAAATTATTATGAACAATGCAATTACAAGAAACAAATTAGCGTGGTTTTGATTTGTTCATTTTTGCTTTTTTGGGACACAATGAATTTGATGTGTGCTACTCTTTGCCCTGGTGTTTTATTTCTGGGTCGTACTCAAATATTCAAGATTCATCGCCATTTAATTTTTTATAAAATCAGGATCAGTTTCAATTCGCCCTAAAAGATCGCGGCAGACTTCCATCCTGTTGTTTTTCTGTTCAAAAACAACAGGATGGAAGTCCTGTGAGGTTTTCCTGTGGTTTCCTGTGAGGTTTTTTGGGACCAATTTTGCATAAACTTTTTACATGTCTATTTCGTTTTTCAAAATTTGATGGACTGTGGTACGGTTCAAATTCAATTTTTCTGCAATCATTCTGACAGTTAATTGTACCGTATCAAGTCTCTGATTCGCTCAAAGTTTTCGTCACTTTTTGACGTTAACGGTCTTCCAGAGGGTGGATCGTTTGCAACTGATTCCCGGCCATCTGAAATTTACTTAAACCACCTAAAAACTAGGGCTCGTGACAGAGCATCATCTCCATAGGCTCTTTTCAATCTTGAAAAAGTTTCAGTAGTATTCTCAACAAGTTTAACACAAAACTTGATTGTTAAATGCTGCTCATAATTAGTTATCACTCATTTTTGTAACGCACAACAAAAACTCGTTTCATGAAAAGTTTTTTTACGTCTCATACGGCAACAATAGACTAAAAATACTAATACCTAATACAAATCAGCTGTTCATATAACCATATGTTTACTAGTAAGTTTACAGTGTTGTCACTTTGGCTGCCAAAAGAAAAAAAACTAGTCTCATTACTTTATTTACAGACCTGATATTTCGAAACTATGTTGTACTTAGATCCGCCTAAAATTTCGTTTTTTACCTTGAGGTTTTAAAACATATTGTAATAACATACATGTAATATATATACACATGCGTTAAGGTAAACAGTTCATTATTTGACTAGTAATTAAACGCGATTTACAGCAGTAATTTATAACGTTTGTTTAAATTTAATATTTCAATGCGGTACTAATCAATAAACTTGTTGTATGCATAAATACGTTTTATATTTTATCGGGTATGTTATTATAATATATATATATATATATATATACAATTTTTTTAACCTCCGGGATCACTGTTAGGTATTATTTCGGAAGATGAGATAAATGAAAATTTTTTAGTGCCATGCCCGACCAGGATTCGAACCCGGGACCACCGGATGAAAGGTTGAAACGTTATCACGGAGGCCGAAAAAATTATACTTCTGGTCAAATTTACATGTTGAGATTTCTAAAGATCTTGATATTTAACCAAAACCCCTTTAACCAAAAAAAACAAACATAATTTTCGCACTGAAAAATGCAAGAAAGATGTAAATGTTTTGATCTCTTTTTTTTCTTTTTTTTACTTGGTTTCTTGAAACTGGATTAACCGATTTTGATGAAATTTGGCAATATATAATTTCTGTATATGAAATGCAGGGTGTCCCACATAAAACGCAACCCAACCTTATATTGGTAAGTATTGAAATAATAAAAAGGCATGTGTAAATGTAAATGTAATTTTTATTATTACCATCCATTACCTTACATTTAGAGTAAATGTTGTAAATGGCCGCCATCTTCTTGAATACAAGCTTCAATTCTTTTTACAGCGTTTCTTGTTACTTTTTTCTTGCAAAGTTTGTGGCTGGATATTTAATACAGCTTGTTCAATATCGACTTTCAATCGTTTAAGTGTTCGCGGTTTGTTGTTGTAGGCTTTTTCTTTGAGGTAACCCCGTAGAAAAAAATCCGCCGCAGTCAAATCTGGAGATCTTGGTGGCCACAAGTCTTGACCGATAACACGATTACCAAAGAATTCCTCGACGAAATCAGAAGTTGAACCTGCGTAGTGCTTTGTCGCACCGTCATGTAGTAGCCGGTAGCGTCTGTCTTCCTCTACCAAGAGTGCGATGAACCGAAATAAAATATCCTGATATCGTTCTGCATTAATGGTGTACTCGAAAAAAAAAGGACCGATTATTTTCTTCCGCGATACCGCGCACCACACGCCCGACTTCTGCGGGTGTAATTGTTTTTCGTGATAAACGTGGGGATATTCAGCACTCCAAATTCTACTGTTTTGGCTGTTTACGTAGCCATCCGAATGAAACCGTACTTCACCTGAGAAAAATAACGAATCCGTAACATTAATTCCCTCGCGCAGAAATCGACGGAAATGTTGACAATATTGTAGCCGCTTTTCTTTGTCGGGCTCAAACAGTCGATGAACCGTTTGAATGCGATAAGGTCGTAATTCTAATCGTTTGGTCGCCCGATGAACAGTGGATTTAGACAAATTAATTTCAGCAGACAAACGTCTGATCGATTTATTTGGTGAGGCGAGTAATCGGTCTTTGATTTCAGGGACTGTATCTGTATTCAAAACTGACGCAGATCTTTTGTGTTCCTTGTTATTAACAGAACCGGTCTCTCTAAATTTTGCGACTAACCTTAATACTGATGTTTTGTTAGGAGCTGGTTTATCCGGGTACTTATGGAGAAACAAATCTTGCACTGCGACCGCTGATTTCGTACTGAAGTACGACTCGACAATGAAAACACGTTCATCTAGCGAAAATACCATCTTGTCTCTAGCAATACACTGAACGTTATGGTTGCATTGTTGTTACTATCGGTAGTGTTCTACTGCGTCGCCGCGATGTTCAGATGTTGGACGAGTCCATTTCCATTTCAGTAACGAGTAAGGGAATAAGCTTGACTTTTGAAATTTCATGGATGAGTGATTGATGGGTTGCGTTTTATATGGGACACCCTGTATTTATGTCATTTAATTTTTACAAAAATTTATTAAAGGGTCAAGAAGATAGAACCTTTTATTTCCCATTTGAAAGTTTTACTCGAAGGATAAATAATTTTTTTTATCGACGTTTTCGTAGAAAAATTTAGTATTATTTTGCGGTTGTTTGTTGGGATTGAGAGGGGGTGAAAATCAATTTTCTTTATGTTTTGAGATATGAGGAGTACAAAAATACCATTAGTTTAAATTGTTGTTTTCTTATATACGAGTAGATATATCCGACTAATTCAAAAACGATGCGTCTTAGATTCGAGAAATACGATAATTTTAATCAAAAAGGAAAAATAAATAAATATTACATTTGAGTTTGGTTTAAGAATTAATTAAAGATAGATTTTTAATTATTTTACACTTACATATTGAAAAAATTAAGTATTTCGATATTTTACCGTAGTTTAACAATAAATAAGGTATTAATAAGGTAAAGTCGATAGATGGGTGGAATATATTAAGAGTTATACGGAGGAAATGAATTAGAAAATGGTGTTATAGAGGAAGAAGAGGAAGTTGTGGAGGATGAAATGGGAGAAACAATACTGTGATCTGAATTTAAGAGAGCATTAAAAGATTTAAATGGCAGAAAGGCTCCTAGAATAGACGGAATACCTGTAGAATTACTGCGCAGTGCAGGTGAGGAAGCAATTGATAGATTATACAAACTGGTGTGTAATATTTATGAAAAAGGGGAAGTTCCGTCTGACTTCAAAAAAAGTGTTATAGTTATGATACCAAAGAAAGCAGGGGCAGATAAATGTGAAGAATACAGAACAATTAGTTTAACTAGTCGTGCATCAAAAATCTTAACTAGAATTCTGTACAGAAGAATTGAGAGGAGAGTGGAAGAAGTGTTAGGAGAAGACCAATTTGGTTTCAGGAAAAGTATAGGGACAAGGGAAGCAATTTTAGGCCTCAGATTAATAGTAGAAGGAAGATTAAAGAAAAACAAACCAACATACTTGGCGTTTATAGACCTAGAAAAGGCATTCGATAACGTAGGCTGGAATAAAATGTTCAGCATTTTAAAATAATTAGGGATCAATTACAGAGATAGAAGAATAATTGCTAACATGTACAGGAACCAAACAGCAACAGTAATAATTGAAGAACATAAGAAAGAAGCCGTAATAAGAAAGGGAGTCCGACAAGTATGTCCCCGTTACTTTTTAATCTTTACACGGAACTAGCAGTTAATGATGTTAAAGAACAATTTACATTCGGAGTAACAGTATAAGGTGAAAAGATAAAGATGCTACGATTTGCCGATGATATAGTAATTCTAGCCGAGAGTAAAAAGGATTTAGAAGAAACAATGAACGGCATAGATGAAGTCCTACGCAAGAACTGTCGCATGAAAATAAACAACAACAAAACAAAAGTAATGAAATGTATTAGAAATAACAAAGACGGACCACTGAATGTGAAAATTGGAGGAGAAAAGATTGTGGAGGTAGAAGAATTTTGTTATTTGGGAAGTAGAATTACTAAAGATGGACGAAGCAGGAGCGATATAAAATGCCGAATAGCACAAGGGAAACGAGCCTTCAGTCAGAAACATAATTTGTTTACATCAAAAATTAATTTAAACGTCAGGAAAAGATTTTTCAAAGTATATGTTTGGAGTGTCGGTTTATATAGAAGTGAAACTTGGACAATCAGAGTATCTGAGAAGAAAAGATTAGAAGCTTTTGAAATGCGGTGCTATAGGAGAATGTTAAAAATGAGACGGGTGGATAAAGTGACAAATGAAGAGGTATTGCGGCAAATAGATGAAGAAAGAAGAATTTTGAAAAATATAGTTAAAAGAAGGGACAGACTTATAGGCCACATATTAAGGCATTCTGGAATAATCGCTTTAATATTGGAAGGACAGGTAGAAGGAAAAAATTGTGTAGGCAGGCCACGTTTGGAATTGTTAAACAAATTGTTAGTGATGTAGGATGTGGAGGGTATACTGAAATGAAACGACTTGCACTAGATAGGGAATCTTGGAGAGCTGCATCAAACCAGTCAAATAACTGTAGACAAAAAAAAGAAGAAAAAAAGTTTAACAATAATACAAGAACATGACGGAAGTGTGTGTGTGTGTGTGAGCATGTGCCAGCGTGCGTGTCGATGTTTTTATTCGAATAATATATCATAAGTTATTCAATAATTGGAGAATCATTAAAAAGTATTTACGGATAAGGTTTATTTATAATTAACCCTAATACGAACTCACACATATTTAGTTTTTTATTGTTTAAACAACCTTTACAATAAATAACTAAAATTCATTTTGATTTTTTGCAGTTATATTAAAAAAAAAAAAAAATGACAAATCATTTTGTTAAATTGTTTACTGTAATAACAGAATAGTAATCAAGATGATATATACATGAAGGTTACTGACCTTTCTTGATAAACATTTACTAGTGTTATCGATTTTCCATTTTGTCAATATTATATGAAAGGAAGTCTAAACTAATGACTTATTTAAACATACAGGGTTTTCTGAGAGGTGTTGATTAAACTTTAAGGATTGATTCAGAACGTAAAAAAAAAAAATTGATATGGACAACACGTAACTTCCTTGTATGCATATTAAATTACATTTACACTTTTTTTTAAACGAAAAGTACATCAAATTTTATTTCACTACGTCTGATATTTTTTCATATTTTATTTATTTTGTTATTGAATTATTATTCATCGTAAGCTTTTTTTTTTACAAAGAGGTTAATAAGTATTAATAAATAAAACAGTAAAAAACTTTACTGTTGAACAGGAAAACAACAGGATGGAATTGTGACGCGATCTTCTAGAACGAATTGAAACCGATCCTGATTTTCTAAAAAAATGTTATTACTGGTGATGAATCTCGGATATTTGAGTAGGACCCAAAAATAAAACGCTAGAGCAAGGAGTGGCACACTTCAAACTCACCACGACCCAAAAAAAGCAAAAATGAGAAAATCAAAACCACGCTAATTTGTTTCTTCGATAGTAATGGAATTGTCCATAAGGAGTTTTTGCCTACAGGACAAACTGTAAATCAATATGTTTACCATGAAATTCTTGAGAGAATACGGAAAAGAGTTGCCCGTGTAAGACCAGTCATCAAAGACAACTGGATACTACTACATCATGACAATGCACCTTGTCACAGTGCACTCTCAATTAATGAATTTTTGGCAAAGAAAAAACATTCCTGTATTTCTTCATCAACCTTATTCACCTGACTTGAATTCCTGGGACTTTCTCCTGTTCCCGATTTTAAAAAAACACCTCAAACGACACCGTTTTGGAACAGTAGAAAAATTAAAAAAAAAATGTAACTGACTATCTCAAGGATATTTCAGTTTCTGAGTTCCAACACTGCTATGAAAAGTGGGAAAACCCTTTGAAACGTTACGTGGTTTCCCAAGGGAACTATTTCGGTGAGTCCATGGAAAATGGGATTGTAGGTAAAAGATTTTTCTGAACCAGTCTCATTAATTTATTTACAGACCTCGTATGTATTTTTTTTAATGTATTGTAAAATTAAATATATTACAGAAAATAATAAAGAAATAAAGATATTAATATTTATTACAAATTCTATAAAATTGAGTTACTCAGGTATAAAACTTTTCAGAATAGTATGGATATAATTCTAAATTAAAGCAAAGAAAATACTACGAATTTTCAATAGTTTACTCTAGCGGCAAATAATGGAACTATATAACAACTTCTATAAGTCCATTTATTAAAAGATGAATTAATTAACATTTGCTTTATAGGAAATGTATTTATAAGTATAATTTTAAAATAACGAATATTTTTATAAATTTTAGAAATTTGAATTTTATTTTATTTAATTTACTTTTAATGACTGTTTTAAATGCTTAATCTTACAACTTCTCACTAGTAATGTATTTGAGCTACCCCTCACCATTAAAGTAATACAGGTGATTTTTTAGTCGTGTTACCCAATTGTTAATGTCTGGTAATTTTTTTCTAAGAAAGGGAAATATTGTTTTGTGACACGAATTTGGTAGCGCTACTCAACCGGTATAAATAGGGCAGTGTGAGTTGATTCTCCTTAACCCACCGGGATGGTCTAGTGGTGAACGCGTCTTCCCAAATCAGCTGATTTGGAAGTCGAGAGTTCCAGTCCTAGTAAAGCCAGTTATTTTTACACGGATTTGAATACTAGATCGTAGATACCGGTGTTCTTTGGTTGGGTTTCAATTAACCATACATCTCAGGTATGGTCGAACTGAGAATGTACAAGACTACACTTCATTCACACTCATACATATCATCCTCTGAAGTATTATCTAAACGGTAGTTACCGGAGGCTAAACAGGAAAAAGAAAGAGTTGATTCTCCTTGAGCTGTGTAAACTTTTGTCCCGTTTCCGGTCGTGTTACGAACAGAATGTCTTTTACCATAGAATAACGAGTTTTCATTCTTGAACAATATTTTGTTACGAAATTGTACGCGAGTGTAAAAGAATCATTTCAAATTAAATTTGTTGGTGTTCCTCCGCCAGAAAAATAATCAATTTCTAGGCTACCAAACCGATTTCGGGAGACAGGTAGTGTTTGCGACAGAAAACATAGCGGTCGACCGACTCGCTTGACAGATGACGTTTTAGAGAATGTGAAAACAAGATTGCTCGATTCTCCACGGAAAAGTTTACGAAAACTTTCCACGCAAGTCGGTTTGTCATATTCGAGTGTTCAGAAAGCCGCTAAAAAATTGAAATTGTATCCGTATCGCGTACGATTAGTGCAAGAGCTTCAGCCTCCAGATTAAAACAAGCGATTGTAATATTGCTGTCGGTTTAGGTCTCTCGTAAACGATAACGGAATCGAATTTCTAAACACAGTGTTGTTTAGTGATGAAGCTTGGATCCATCTCGATGGTTATGTGAACAGTCAAAACTGTCGAATTTGGGCGGTTGAAAATCCTAACGCTTTACAAGACAAATCTTTGCATCCTGAAAAATTGGTGTGTGGTGTGCGATATCTTGCCATTGTATAGTCGGACCCATATTCTTCGAACAGACAGTAAATGGTGAAGTATACAGGAATATTGTGCGCCAATTTGTGTTCCTCCTGGAGCCTCAAGAACGGTATTGCTGGTTTCAGCAAGACGGCGCTACATGCCACACATCTCAAGAAACCCTGGATTTTCTGCAAGAGTTCTTTGATGATCGAATAATAAGCAAGGGCTTATGCCTCCAAGTTCTCCCAGACCTCATTTCTCCTGGCTACTTTTTTTGGGCTATATTAAGTCCGACGCCTTCAAAAACAATCCTCACACTATTGATGAACTTAAAGTCAATATTACAGACTTAATCGCGAATATTTCCGATGCAACTCTTAAAAAGGTTTCTGCTAATATGCTGAAAAGAGTCCGTGCGTGTATAACCGCAAGGGGTGGGCATTTTGAGCATATTCTTTAACAATTATGTAAGTAATAGCTTTTTATTAAATCTCTTTTGTACGTAACAAATACATTTTTTTATTCCACCTAAATTTCCCTTTCGTAAATTACACTTAAAATTGGGTAACACGACTAAAAAATCATTCTGTAGAAATAATCCGTTGTCATTATAGACAATAGATATACAATAATAAATAATAAACAAAGAAAATTCAACATTAATAACAGATTTTGATAATAGAAATGTAATGTCTTTCCTTTTTTGATATCAGTATCGTTTTGTTAAAAACAATTTTATTTATATTACAGAAATTTTTGTTTTTTGAGCGGAAGAAATGATATTTGCGAAACTCTTAACGTACGTACGTAAATTACAATTTCATTGTAATTTTTTAGGATATCTTTAACTTAAACTAGCGTCACACGCTAGCTGATAACACAGTTCATTCAAGAATCGTGTACAAATAATGATACTGTTACTCGTTTGTGAACGTTTTTTTATCATGCTCATATTTAGATATTTAAATACAGAGTGTCCCATATAAAACGCAACCCATCAATCACTCATCCATGAAATTTCAAAAGTCAGGCTTACTTCCCTACTCGTTACTGAAATGGACTCGTCTAACATATAACATCGCGGTGACGCAGTAGAACACTACCGATAGTAACAACAATAAAATCATAACGTTCAGTGTATTACTAGAGACAAGATGGTGTTTTCGCTAGACGAACGTGTTTTCATTGTCGAGTCCTACTTCAGTACGAAATCAGCGGTTGCAGAGCAAGATTTGTTTCGCCATAAGTACCCAGATAAACCGGCTCCTAAAAAAACATCAGTATTAAGTTAGTTGAAAAATTTAGAGAGACCGGTTCTGATAATAACAAGGAACACAAAAGATCTGCGTCGGTGTTGAATACAGATACGGTCGCTGAAATCAAAGACCGATTACTCGCCTCGCCAAATAAATCGATCACACGTTTGTCTGCTGAAATTAATTTGTCTAAATCGACTGTTCATCGGGCGACCAAACGATTACAATTACGACCTTATCGCATTCAAACGGTTCATCGACTTCTTGAGCCCGACAAAGTAAAACGGCTACAATATTGTCAACGGTTCCGTCGATTTCTGCGCGAGGGAATTAACGTTACGGATTCGTTATTTTTCACAGATGAAGCACGGTTTCATTCGGATGGCTACGTAAACAGCCAAAACAGTAAAATTTGAAGTGCTGAAAATCCCCACGTTTATCACGAAAAACAATTACACCCGCAGAAGTCGGGCGTGTGGTGCGCGATATCGCGGAAGAAAATAATCGGTCCTATTTTTTTCGAGTACACCATTAATGCAGAACGATATCAGGATATTTTATTTCGGTTTATCGCACTCTTGGAAGAGGAAGACAGACACTGCCGGCTACAACATGACGGTGCGATATCGCACTACGCAGGTTCAACTTCTGATTTCGTCGAGGAATTCTTCGGTAATCGTGTTATCGGTCGAGGCTTGTGGCCACCAAGATCTCCAGATTTGACTGCGGCGGATTTTTTTCTACGGGGTTACCTCAAACAAAAAGCCTACAGCAACAAACCACGAACAGTTGAACGATTGAAAGTCAATATTGAACAAGCTGTATTTAATATCCAGCCACAAACTTTGGAAAAAGTTGCAAGAAACGCTGTAAAAAGAATTGAAGCTTGTATTGAAGAAGATGGCGGCCACATCCAACATTTACTCTAAATGTAAGGTAATGGATGGTAATAATAAAAATTATATTTACATTTACACATGCCTTTTTATTATTTCAATACCTACCAATATAAGATTGGGTTGCGTTTTATATGGGATACCCTGTATTTCATACTGTGATTGAAATATATATTATAAGTAGTGACTGAAAAAAAAATGTGTTTAATTTCTACTTCATAGTAATGAGCTGCTTTTATGCCCTTGATCGATTTCAATGTATTTTATAAAATTTTACTATTATACTCTTGTCTGCGGTAAATTGGAGATATGAAAACTAGGATAGATCGCTCAAACCTGTGCCGTAGCGGAGCTGTAAATTATAAACTTATAAAGACTAAAGTAGAAAATAAAAAATATATTAAAAAAACTTTTTAAAAAGCACTTTTGTATTAAATTAAAAAAAAGTTGAAAATAAAAAATAAATATGTAAAAACTTTTTATAACACCACTCTTAAATTAAACGCAGTAAAATGTAAAAAAAAAAATAATTTTAGGACGGTATCTCAGAACGGATTTGATGGTGACATTTAAGATTATGTGAAAGTCATAGCTTCATATTAAAAATTTGATCTTTTTGCCAATTTTTTCATATGCGTGATGAATGATCTAAAGAGTAGGGAGCTCATGTCAAAGTACAAATCATTGTTCCCCACTCCTTAGGCCATTCATCACGCATATGAAAAAATTGCCAAAAACACAGTGTTAATTTGAAGCTACGACTATCACATACTTTTACATATTACTATCAATGCTTTTCAAATCCATTCTGATACACCGCCCTAAAATTATATTTTATATTCTAGTACGTTTAATTTCACAGTGATGTTTTAAAAATTTTCTTTACATATTTTTCATTTACAATTTAGAAAATCGGTTATAAGTTTTGAAAAAACTGATTTACTTTTGCAGATTAATTTAAAATTTGTTTACCGTAGTAAAAAATGTATTAAAGTTCAGGCTCCATGCAAAATATTTTATCGGATGATTCAGCGTTAAATTGAGGGGTAAAAATAAACAGCATTAATTTAAATGGAAATGGCTCCATTTCCGATTGCGTAACTTACTAAAGACTACGTCATCAAGGTCATAACGTACTTGAACGCGGTTGTTTTCATTTGCAATTCGATAAATTGTCATATCACTTAGCTCCGCGTGGGTTATTCATGCAATTGTCCAACACAGCTAGCTTAATTCTTTATGTACTTACGACCACATCGATATTCCGATGTATTTTTTTGTCTTTTCCTTTGTTTTCGACTCGCTGGCTACATTTATAATACGAAATTACACAGTATTAAATAGACACTAAAATATTAGTTTTAGAAGTTGAAAGTAACTAATTTTTATCAAAAATTATATACAGAGTGATTCACGAAGAATGTAACAAACTTTCAGGTCATGTATAAAGAAGAAAGTTCATATAAAAAAAGGATAGAAAACGCTTCGTTAGCGAGTATCGATTGATGAGAGATTTCGTCTTGATTTCTGCATTTTCAGTAAAATTAATCCAAACTATAATCCTTGGGATACAAATTAAATGGTTTATAAATTTAGTGGTTTTATATGAAATTTGATATGAAAAATTTAGATCTCAAAACTGTCAAGAAATCTAAGGTAAAATACAAAAGACGTGTAAGAAATTCTTCTGGTACTGATGCCCGGGCTACGTTCAGTATGTTGAATTGAATTTTCTTCTTCTCCGACAAAACGTTTTTATTGTTCAGCAGTATAAGAAAAAGACGACAATGTTCCAGTGATATACAGAGTTACCATAAAAGAATGGTGCGATTTTGAACATGGTTTAAATTAAAACAGAATTACTTACAGTTTATGTTTTTTATTTTTCGAATTTGTCGTCTCAAACATTTTTTTACATAATTAATAAATTTCAATATGTGCGCCCTTAGTAGCTCGACAAATGTCCAAACGATACTCAACTTCTCTCCAAACATTACTTAACATTTTTTCGTTAATGGTTGTCTACGCTTCATTAATCCTGTTTTTTAAGCGGTTTAGGTCGCGAATTTTTTGTGTATAAACAACGCTTTTGTACCCCCACAAGAAAAAATCGCAAGGTGTCAGGTCTGGACTCCTTGGAGGCCAAAGTATGGATCCTTGCCGGCCTATCCATCAATCTCCAAATTTTTCGTTCAAAGCGTCCGTGATGCATTGAAGCGCGGGGGAGCACCGTCTTGTTTGAAATGAAGTCGATGAATGTTTTCGAGTTCATCCGGCTCAGGAAAGCGATAATCGATTATCATATCAAGATACACAACTCCATTAATTGTTTTTTCAGCAAAAGGCCCTATTACACGATTTTTCATCACACCACACCAAACATTAACTTTAGGCAAATCGCGTTGTTTCTCAATAATTGCGTGTGGGTTTTCAGAGCCCCGTATTCGTGAATTGTGTCTGTTAACACATCCGTTCAAATGGAATATAGCTTCGTCTGTAAAAATTATATCGTCTAAAAATGATTCGTTTTCGCTTATTCTGTCCAACATTTCAACAGCGAAATTGTAACGTTTTACACCACCATCGGGTTTCAATTCCTGCAGTATCTGGATTTTATAAGCGTGTAATTTCAGTTTTTTTATGTAAAACTTTGTGAAATGTTGATTTTGGAATTTCTAATTTCGACGGGGGATGGACTTCCCAGGGCTTCTAATTGCCGATTGTCTAATTAGTTCAACCGTTTCGTGTGGTACACTTGGTCTGCCGGTTGATTTCTGTCTCTTAACCGATCCGGTTTCTTCGAATCGTTTGAACCGACGTGTTATGTTATTTTTGTGCGGTGGATCTCTTCCAAATTCACGTCGAAACGCACGTTGAACTAAAATTACGGATTTTAATTCGGCCATCAATAAAACGCACTTTGCTTTGTCTTTATCCGAGAACATAGTAACTCGCTAAACTCACCGCAACAACAATACAAGAACTGACGTTGTGGTTACAACTGCTGATAAACAAACTTTTGGGTTGGAGGTTTTCAGGGATACCAATATAACATCTAGAAATTCCCCTACAATCTTCCTATGAATTACTAAAACCCCACCATTCTTTTATGATAACCCTGTACATCCCGATAGCTTTTGAATTTTAGCATATCCGCCCAAACAGGCGTGGTATATAGCATAATAGCCTGGAACACGCCCTTATACTGGATTCTCATGATCTTGAAGTTAAAACTCCAATCAGGATTGACCACACGTCGTATTCCAAACAAGGTCCTACTTGCCTTCTCCACGACGTTTCAAATTTGTGCTTCTTAAACTGTGCTATGTTTTCGGGTTAGATTTCTTTATCTAGTTCCTGAACTGTCCAGGATTTAGTAAGTAGGTTTCTTTTATCCTTAAGATTTACCGTTAGGTATTGCTTTTGAGAATTAGATGAGATGTCAGTTTTGTTGCGTGTAAAAAATCTCATGCATAACCGGGATTCGAACCCGGGACTTCCGGATGAAAGGTCGAGACACTACCACTTCCACCACGGAGGCCGGCTCCAGGGTTAACAGTAGAGGTTATTGTTTCCATAGTTTATTTAATTAAGGATAGGTTAATTGAGATTTCAATTTAACGAAATCAATCGATTAATATAATATTTGATGTACTCGTGTATATAAACGTGATAAATACGTAAGTATCTGTTGGTATATTCAATTTTAATAATAACAATAGGAAAATAAAACACATACAAACACACACGCACGCACACGTATTGCTTTATATTTGTGGTATCAATAGAAGAACGTTTTAAAAAATGAATCATTTACTTTTATTGTTTTCCTGTCCAATGCATACACAAATTCCAATCTACCACTCAAAATACTTCACTTGTTTTTGTTTTATCTCGTAATAAAGATGTCACTTTTTGTTTCCATCGATATATTTTCCAAAACAATATGAAAAACAGTGTTGATAAAATGTTTAAAAGGAAAATATATTTATTGAAATAGAGTTTGTTTTTTTTTTTTTTCAATTCCAGTTACCATTCAATAGTATTATTTGACATAAATATACATATATGTCAATGATTGTTAATAGCTTTTTTTTCTAATTTAAATGAAGATGAAGTTTATAAAAAGAAAATAAATTGAAAAGATAATTAAAAAACATTGATCTGTTAGTTTTTTAATTATAAATTAGCGGTTGATTTCATTTATTTAAAATATATATATATATATATATATATATATACATAGTGATTCAGGAGGAAAGAGAAATAATTTGGGAACTAATTATAGAACTTAAAATAAGAAAAATATTTCATATAAACATATGCAAAAACCGTTTTGTTAATTGAATTACGGCTAGCGAAAAATTTCGCCAGGATTTCAGCTCCCCTGGTGAATTGAAGTCATACTAAAATTTTTAAAGCGTTATATAAAAGGTAAATTTGATGGTTTTTTTTGTCTTTTTATCCGAAAAAGTAAATAAAATAGGTCCCAAAGCTGTATCCTCCATAATTTTTATATCTGAAGTAAAACAGAAAAATTCGTTTAGGAAAAACCCTTTTTTAGGAATTGAAATACAATAACTTTGTTAAATGACTAATAAATGAGTAAATTTTATTATTAAAATTTGTAGAGAATTTAATAATTAAAAATTGATGAAATAAAGTCATTGCAAAAGAAAAAATCAATTTTTCTTATTAAAAACAAAACAGAACAAAAATTAGTAGCAAAATGTTATAAAGTTGTAAAATTTTATAACCGCAGATTTTTTTCTACGGGGTTACCTCAAAGAAAAAGCCTACAGCGACAAACCACGAACACTTGAACGATTGAAAGTCAATATTGAACAAGATGTATTAAATATCCATCCACAAACTTTGAAAAATGTTGCAAGAAACGCTGTAAAAAGAATTGAAGCTTGTATTCAAGAAGATGGCGGCCACTTCCAACATTTACTCTAAATGGATGGTAATAATAAAAATTACATCTACATTTACACATGTCTTTTTATTATTTCAATACCTACCAATATAAGGTTGGGTTGCGTTTTATATGGGACACCCTGTACTTTTCAGCTTGTTTTCTTACATTTTGTGTTGCCAATCTAATGATATTTTAGCTTCCTTAATCAGGGCATCAAATGAGAATGCGAGCGATCAAGTTCATCACGTATGTGTACTTTTTGCTTCATTTCATTCATCACCATAAACAGTAATCTAAGGGAGCAAGGTCTGTTGATCTAGGTGGCCCCATTGCCAATTTACCGGTCCTCTACATCCAATATATTTACCAGTAAATTTTTCATATTAGAATTGTCTTACTTCATTCGTGAAATGTGTTGGTGGTCCATCAATTTAATTTCGTTTGGCTAAGGAATAATTTTCCAACCACTGTAACAAATTCATTGTTTAAAAATTCCACTTAATTTTTCCCCATGATCTGTTGTTTTAGTAAGAAAAATGTTATAATTAAGTTGTTTTAACATTTTACAGGTCAATCACATTTCTTTGTTAAGTTTTGTTCTGTTTTGTTTCTCATAAGAAAAGTTGATTTTTTTTGTTTGTTTTTCATATACATCAATTTTCTCAGAATAAAAGTTTGTTTTTATTCAAGATTTGAATAAAATTTGTTTTAAATAAAAGATTGTATTTAAATTAAATACAAGTTTCGATAATAAAATTTACCCATTTATTAATCATTTAAGCTCTAGAATTCTATACAGAAGAATTGAGAGGAGAGTGGAGGAAGTGTTAGGAGAAGACCAATTTGGTTTCAGGAAAAGTATAGCGACAAGGGAAGCAATTTTAGGCCTCAGATTAATAGTAGAAGGAAGATTAAAGAAAAACAAACCAACATACTTGGCGTTTATAGATCTAGAAAAGGCATTCGATAACGTAGACTGAAATAAAATGTTCAGCATTTAAAAAAAATTAGGGTTGAAATACAGAGATAGAAGAACAATTGCTAACATGTACAGGAACCAAACAGCAACAGTAATAATTGAAGAACATAAGAAAGAAGCTGTAATAAGAAAGGGAGTCCGACAAGGATGTTCCCTATCTCCGTTACTTTTTAATCTTTACATGGAACTAGCAGTTAATGATGTTAAAGAACAATTTAGATTCAGAGTAACAGTACAAGATGAAAAGATAAAGATTCTACGATTTGCTGATGATATAGTAATTTTAGCCGAGAGTAAAAAGGATTTAGAAGAAACAATGAATGGCATAGATGAAGTCCTACGCAAGAACTATCGCATGAAAATAAACAAGAACAAAACAAAAGTAATGAAATGTATTAGAAATAACAAAGATGGACCACTGAATGTGAAAATTGGAGGAGAAAAGATTGTGGAGGTAGAAGAATTTTGTTATTTGGGAAGTAGAATTACTAAAGATGGACGAAGCAGGAGCGATATAAAATGCTGAATAGCACAAGCTAAATGAGCCTTCAGTAAGAAATATAATTTGTTTACATCAAAAATTAATTTAAACGTCAGGAAAAGATTTTTCAAAGTATATGTTTGGAGTGTCGCTTTATATGGAAGTGAAACTTGGACGATCGGAGTACCTGAGAAGAAAAGATTAGAAGCTTTTGAAATGCGGTGCTATAGGGGAATGTTAAAAATCAGACGGGCGGATAAAGTGACAAATGAAGCGGTATTGCGGCAAATAGATGAAGAAAGAAGCATTTGGAAAAATATAGTTAAAAGAAGAGATAGACTTATAGGCCACATACTAAGGCATCCTGGAATAGTCGCTTTAATATTGGAAGGACAGGCAGAAGGGAAAAATTGTTAGGCAGGCCACATTTGGAATATGTAAAACAAATTGTTAGGGATGTAGGATGTAGAAGGTATACCGAAATGAAACGACTAGCACTAGATAGGGAATCTTGGAGAGCTGCATCAAACCAGTCAAATGACTGAAGACAAAAAAAAAATAATCATTTAACAAAATTATTGTACTTCAAACCAAAAAAAAATTACTTTTCATCACCAAATTAATGTGGTTTACTTTGGATATCATGAAAACAACGGGAGATATAGTTCACTGGGATCTATTTTATTCAATTTTCAGGTCATACCATAAGAAATCATCACATTTATCCCTTATGTAATGCCTTAATAATTCTTGTATCACCTCATTTCAACAGGGAACTGAAATCTGAAAAAATGCTTTCGCTAACCATAACTTGATAACAAAGCATTTTCAAATAATTTGATACAAATCATTTTCCTTATTTCAAGCTGTATAATTAGTCACTAAACTATTTCCCTTTCCTCCTAAATTATCCTGTTTACTCATTAATTATAAATAAATCATTTATTACGGTTGGTTCATAATGATACATATAAAGCGTTCAAAAAGTGATTCAACCTTATGGAAAAATGAATAAGTTACAATAGTAGTTGAAAATGACCTTCATTGTGCAATTCACATATTGAATACGACGTTCATCCTCTTAAACACATGTATTGAGAAATCGTAGCGACGCATCATTCAATTTTATTCTGTAATTCGGGAATAGTATGAAGATGACTTTTGCAAGCGACATCATTAAGATATCCCCACAACAAAAAGTCATAAGGAAATAAATTAGGAGACCAACGGGGTCACAACCAAACTCACTTGTCCATGAAAACACTGATCCAAAAAATTCATAGTGTTGTTGGCTGCATGAGCCGTAGCATTATACTGCTGAAATCACGTGTACTCTAGCCGGTCTGCAAGTATAGTTTACAAATTGTTGTACCATCTGTATGTAGCGCTCATTGTTCATTGTGCCATGAAGATTCGCCAACATGACATTGCATATCAAACATCCATTTTTTGTCTGTGCAGGTGATGTGGATTTTCCATACACCAAATGAGTGAATTTTGTGCATTCACATATCCATCAAGGTGGAACCATGCCTCTCATCAGACCAAAACCAGTCATTGAGTCAAAACCCCATATGGATTTACAGATGATATGAACCACAGACAGAAAGCTGCATGTTTTCCAGTGTTTGCATGTAACAACTCGTATATGGATTTACAAAACCCCATATGGATTTACAGATGATATGAACCACAGACAGAAAGCTGCATGTTTTCCAGTGTTTGCATGTAACAACTCGTGAACAACACGAATTCGATATGAATAAATCTTTAAATACTTCACAATGCCATGTAAGTACTACCAACGGAAAGACCAGACTGGCTAGATAGGTATCGTACAGACTTCTTGGGATTAACAGAATGTAAAACTTGCACATCAGTGAACTTTTATGGTGTCAGCACTTTCGGTTGACTTCTTTTAGCTGCATTTACCAGATTCTTGGTCTCTTGGAACTTATTGTACAGCTGCTTGATGGAGGACATGTTTAGTGAATCCACACCATAATTTTCATTGAAGGCATTCTGGGTCTGGGGATAACTGGCACATCTAATGTATTTGGAGATAATGAATATTCTCTGATGCATTGCGTTACCCATTTTTGCTCAATTTTTCTCAATTAAATCAGCAATAGAATAAGAAAATATTCTTCCATTAGGTTATATCACTTTTTGAACATTCTGTAGATTTTATCATGAATGAATAAGTATGCTATGTCAAGTTAAATCTGGATGCCAAATGATATAAAACCCCATGGCTGGATGGTATGGAAAAAAACTACAGTAGTGAAAAATTTGTGTAAAAGTTAAACAGAGATGTAGAGATTTAAAATTTTTTAATTAATATTATTTAAAAATTCAACTACAGACTAATATTTTGTAAAAGAAAATTTTTTAATTCTATTTTAAATAAATTAGTAAGATGTTTTTTTTTAAATGTTCAGTAGTAATTCATTAAAAATAACAATGAAAAAATAATAGCATAGCATTTTCTTTTAAGCCAAAGTATTGTGTGAGTTAGTTTCATGAAAACAGGTTCTGTTGTCTAAGGTGGATTATTTTATTTAAAAAAAATAAAATACTACTCTTTTTAGCAAAAGTTCCACGTTAAAAAAGAATTGTAATTTTCTATAAAATTATGGTGGGCAATGATCTTATTATTTTTATAATGTTATAATTATAACATAAATGTTTTATAACATGTACAATGAATGTATTAATAATCTACTACCATATCATTTCCTATTCCCAAGACAAAATCCAACTAAGTTCATTACACTTTCATTAATTTAATTTCATTAATGAAATTTGTGATATAATAGAAGAGTACAAAAAAGAGAGCGATGTACATGCAAATGAATCGAGTTGTTGGATATTACCATTGTTATATGATTATTTGTCTTTAGGCAGGTCCCTTGCGCTATGTCCATCATCATTTTCCTCTACTTTATGATAAACTTTTAAGTTGCTAATTCCCATTTCCTCTTAGATCATCTGTTATTTTTAATTTTTTCTTTACATTGTTTTAATTAAATCACCTCTCATGATACGTGATGTATCACGTATCATGAGAGGAAACTTAATTGGCCGTGATGGCCAATTAAGTTTCCAATCTTGAAATGTATTCATTAAAATTTTATTCTCGTTTACTCTCCTCAGTACTTCTTCATTTCTCACTTTTTTCATTTAATCTTCTATGTCCTCCATGCTCATATTTAAAATCTATCTCTTTTCCGTTTTCTTATTGTCCAAACTTCACATACAAAATGAAGCATAGTATATTGAAGAAGTCCCTGTACTCATAGGCAAATATACATTCCATTCAAATACTCATGAACAATGATTCTTATTTGCACATGTCGAAAAAATGATTAATATCTTAAATAAGAGAAGGATATCATAGAATATGACTAGATACAGTAAAACAGAGCTCCAGTTCATTTTGCACTTCAAGAGTGTAATTTCCTAAATGAACAATTTCCTGACTGCTAGGTAGATTCACAAATATTACTGGCCCATTACCAGTGGTAACTTGTAGCTAGAATTAGTGGGGGTGCTGCTCCAGAAAATTTTTTCTTGGCATTTTCAAGGCCATGGTTAAAGTTTTCTGTAAAATAAAAGAACCTAAAAAAATTAATCAAATAGAATAGCTGGAAGCAGGGTAATATAATTAATTCTACGCTTTATCATATTCAAGAATATGGTCGCGACTTTTAAGCACATTGTGCTTAAAAGCCGTATTTGGTTTCACTAAATAAATAATAAAATGTCAATGCAGATATTTTTTAGTATTATTAGATACCTTAATAAAATATCCGCTTAATAACATGTAGTCCAACGGTGCTTAATTTAAATTTCTATGTACACAGAAACAAATTCATAATTAGTTTCTATTAATTACCTTCTCTTTCACCCTTCCAGTATGTTTTTGACAGATTTGGCAATCAAAGAGCCCTTGCTTTCCCTCATCTTCTGAAAAAACTACTAATAAAACAACTAAACCACTATCATATTCCTTCCATCGACTAAACTAGAAAAGGGAGCGAACAAGGAACGTTCCATACAAATGCAGAATAAAAAAAAACTACCTTTGACCAGCACGCCAGTGTCAACACTGTAGGAGTGACAGTTCTCGCTCTCCCTTGCAGCCTTGCATGCAGCTTCCTATGTGTGCATGCACACAACAGCCAAACACCACGCCGCTGGAACTGTGAAGTGCACAGTTCTGTATAAAGATTTTTGTATATTTTCCTTAAACTGGGGGATGGTTACTGACATTAAGCTTAAGGATTATATATTGAACAAGTATAAAGAAAAAAGGACTCATATTAAATTTTATCGATAATATCAAGTGGAAATAGGGAGTGCTGCAGTCTCACAGTGCCTATACACGGGGCACCGTGAAACTGCAGCATTACAATGGTCACTGCCCATTACAATGGCCACCACTAAACCCTGACTTTTACACATCCAACAACTTATTACGGAGAAAAACAAGTCCTATGTATTTTGATGTTGGATTGCAACAACAGAATTTGAACCATCACGCCAAAGACGCTTTCGTTTGTAATCGTTTAACATCACATCTGTACTGTTTTACTCGATTAATTTTTCCTTCTTTTGTTTAGACATTCATTGGTTTATTATTCCTATTCTTATTACTTGTTATTTTAAACTGATTTTCATTTTGAATTCTGATAGCCAAAAAATGTGTTATTTATTCATAGGCATTGCATTCATATACATTCAATGAAACAGGAATTACCTCAGCCTGCCACTAATGTAAATAAATTATTATTCATTATTTCTCTCTTTTTTTTTATACAGCCTGCTATGGATCATGCAAAGAGTTGGTTTATTTCTTTTTCAGCCTCCTTTTCTTCTCCTCCCAGTACTTCTCATACTCTTCGATTGGGTTTTTTCTCATTTTTCTGACCAGATGTTTGGTTTGTTCTTTTTCCGCAGTCTTGGAACCTCTTGATATTCTAGACCATTCCCATGTACTCTTGTCTGTTGTTGATTACGTCTGGTTATATTTTGTGTTCTTTCATGACCTCGACTAACCTTGTATCTGTTATTTGGTGTCTTTCTACTTTCTATGAATTCTAAAATTCTTTTAGCTAATCTCATCTAGACATTCTCTTGATATGACCATAGAAGTATAGTCTTCTTTTCTTAAACATGGTTGTAAGTTTTTCTATTGTTTGGTATAGCTTTTTATTGAATTTCAATCTTTTTCACTCTGATTTCCTTTTAAGCCTAGATCTTTCTTCTTTTCTTCTCTAATTCTTTCAGACGTTTATTGTTCAGAAATATGCATTCCAATGCACACTGGCTTTCAGTTCAATCACTAAGGTATTATGTCTTATTTTGGATTTTATTTTTTATTGTCGTTTGAAAATATCTGTACTTCTTCAATTTTATTTTTAACAGAATATTATTTTACTATTAATTATGTTTATTACAATATTAGAACAATTTAATATAAATCCAAGCTTATAAGTTGATCCTCTGTTTAAGAATTTCTTTATACATTAATATTTTATAATACATATAAATTTTTAAATTTGCTTTTATCAAACTTCTTTAATTTTTAAAAATTATATTTGACTTTTTATTTAATTTATTAATTAAATATAATTTATTCCACATTAAGAAATAAAAATTAAAAGGTTTCTTATATTTTTCTCTGTTTAATAAAACATTTTTCAGAATGAATGCGTTTCTTATTAGAAAACTCTATCTTCAGTTCCTTTTCTTCATTCAAATGTTAAATTATTTCTTTTTGTATAATATAGCATGTCAAATAATTTATAAATATTATTATATATCTCTAAAAATAGTTTTTTTATTAAAAAAAATTTAACATGTGAATAAAGAGAAGAAATTGAAGATGAAGTAAAACGCTGAAAACACATAAATTCTAAAAAAAATAATCGTTAAGTGAGAAAAAGGGTAAATAACTTGAGTATTTATTGCTTTATAGAATTTATCATATATACTTAATGAAAATAGTTGAATTATATATATTTTCATAGAAAAAAAGTGTAGGTTTCTGTGGTTTCCTACTTGATAAAAATTATATCGAAATGTTTCATTACGAAAACAATCATTCAATACTATGTTTTGCTTAATTTTCCAATACCAATATGTGTATATCATATTGTATAACAAGTAGTCTATTGGGAAATAATCAATATACTGTATATAGCATTATGTTTGTACTTATTGTACTACATTTAGCTGTTTACTCCTTACAGTAATATTAATCAAATAAAAAAAGAGTTTTCTATATTAGTTACTTTTCTTTTATATTATTATTATTCCGGAATTACTTTTTTGTTTTCAATAATTATTTTAAAATGGAAAATCTGGCAATAATGATATTAAAGTGTGTCGTTATTTTTATAGAGACGAAAATTCTTTTTGGATTGATGAATTAATTCACCACAGAAGTTTACAAAGAAGCTTTTTCATGAAAATATGAAAATGGAATTATGTAGTATATGAAAAATGCCGTGCCTGACCAGAATTCAAACCCAGGACCTCCAGACAAAAAGCAAAGACACTATCACTCCTCCATCAAGATCAGTGTTTAATTTAATTTAATACATCTGTTGTATTAAAACTAGAGAATTATTATTTTATTATTTATTTACTCGTATTATTATATTTTTAATTTTTTTTAAATAATTGATTTAATGATTCATATAATATTCTGGAAGTTTCCAAATATCAGGTGTAGCTTTACTAACTGGCCCCCATGGCACAAGGGGTAGTATCTTGGCTTTTTATTCAAAGGTCCTAGGTTCGAATCTCAGATAGGCATGGCATTTTCACATGCTACAAAATGTTCGCATCCTCAGTTAAGCATGACATTTCATCTTACAACATGACATTTCATGCTAACGGTGGTACTTTTTTTTTTTTTTTTTTTTTTTTTTTTAAGGGCGAAAAACGGTTGAACGTTATCATCGCCCGGAAAATAAATAAATAGATATAAAAATAATTTTAGGTTTTTAGATAAAATTAAAACTTAAAACTATTATCACAGAAACAAAATCCGGAATGGGTGTAAAAGGCCCATTCTCGGATAACAAAAACACTAATATGTAACTTAAAACTCTGTTAAAAACTATCACATTAAAAACAAAAATAAATAAAACTTAAAACTATGTTAAAAACTATCACATTAAAAATAAATAAAACTTAAAACTAAAACAGGAGATAAAACTTAAAACTAATATCACAAAAATCTTATAACTAATATCACAGACGAATTTAAAAAACATACAAAAAAACAAAAAAATCCGATAGGGAGTGTAAAAGGCTCCCTACTCGGATAACAAAAACAATACATAGGACAATACATACAATTACGAAAAAACACATACTTATTAAATTTTTTGCATTAACCCTATACTATGTAAAAATATAAACATCCGGTTTAAAACCTCCTTATCGTCACGCAAGATACCACGGATGTTACCAGGTAATTTAAATTTACGACGCAATGCCGCATAACATATGCAGTCCACGAGTATGTGGCGCACAGTCATGCGGCAGTTGCATCTTGCGCATAGAGGTGGTTGTCCTCTTGTAAACAGGTACTCGTGTGTGACTCTCGTGTGTCCTATCCGCAATCGACAGAGAACTACTTCCTCACGCCGGGGTTTTCTGTATGAGGAGTTCCATGGTAACACAGAATCTTTAATCTGACGGAGTTTATTATCGACAGTAGCTGTCCAATCACCTTGCCACCTTGTTCTTAATAATTGTTTTACATAGTTAATGAAATCAGAAGTAGCAACTCGGGTGGTGAAAGGAGGCTGGTTACATGCTTCTTTGGCAGCGGAATCTGCATGTTCATTACCTGGAATCCCTACGTGGCTAGGGACCCAGCAAAAACTTAATTCTGTGTTGCGATTATTCAACTCAGCGATTGCGTTGTAAATTTCAATGACGATAGGATGTTTGGAATAAAAGTTCTTTAAGGCTTGGAGAGCACTACACGAGTCACTGCAAATAAGAAATTTTCTATATTTAGGGTTAATGATGTTTAGAGCCTTATTTATAGCATATAGTTCAGCGGTAAACACACTCGTAATACTGGGGAGACCAAACATATAAGTTCTCTCATTAACAACAAAAGCACACCCAACCGTATCGTTTTGTTTCGATCCATCAGTGTATACAACCGCGTCTGGTTTCGTCTTGGAGAGAACACACTGAAACATCTGCTGAAAGACGATAGATGGTGTTGATTGTTTATTACATGTAGTCAGGTCAAAATTAAAATTTATAAGGCTTATTCTCCATGGAGGATATGAGCAAGGGTACATAGGAAAGAATGACGGTGTGTCAACATTTATATGCTGCAGCAGACGCCAGGTACGGACACCTACAGGTGCAGTACGACGTGGATGATCCTCATACTTTCCTAGATTAGGATTTTTAAAGACTGACTCAAGAGCCGGGTGATTTGGCTGTCCTCTGAGACGAGCAAAATACGATAATAAAAGCTGGTCTCGTCTATCCCTAAGTGATGGTTCACCACAGTCTACAAGTAAGCTTGCGACAGGACTTGATCTAAACGCGCCTGTGGCAAGCCGAAGGAAAGCATGATGTACACTATCCAGCATTTTAAGCACGGTTTGACGAGCTGATGAGTAGGCCACACAACCGTAATCTAAACGGGAGCGAACAAAGGAATAGTAAAAACGTATCATACATGATCTATCGGCTCCCCAGTTGGTGTTAGTAAGGACTCGCATCATATCTAAAATTTTGGAACATTTTGTTTTCAATTCTTTTAAATGTTTGACCCAAGTAAGACGACTATCAAAAATTAAACCTAAAAACTTAACGTAATTAGAGATAGTAATAGTCTCACCGTTCAGAAAAATTTGCGGAATAGAAGGGTTTCGTAGCCGAGAAAACACTATACATTTTGTTTTTTCGGATGAAAATGTGAAACCAGTAATCCTGGACCAAGCTTCAAGGTGATATATAGTGTTCTGCAGTAGTCTCTCTGCTGTAGGTGCCGAACGGCTTGCAATGTAGATAGCAAAGTCGTCAGCAAATAGAGAGCATGAGACAGGAGCCTGAACACATTTGGTAATATCATTTATGGCTACAGAAAATAAGGTGGCACTTAATACACTACCTTGGGGCACTCCATTCTCCAAGATGACACTATCTGAGAGCGAATCATCTACACGAACACGAGCCGTTCGGTGATTTAAGAATCCCCGGATAAAAGCAAGCATATTGCCCTTGATTCCCCATTTTTGGAGAGTGTTAAGAATACCACGTCGCCAGGCTGTGTCATACGCCTTTTTTATATCAAAAAAGATAGCGACGAGGTGTTGCCGATTGAGGAAAGCGTTTTGAATGGCTGTTTCTAGTGACACTAAATGGTCAATAGAAGATCGTCCTTGTCGAAAACCACACTGTTCTGGAGATAGAAAGCCATGTTTCTCCAAGTACCATGTAAGTCTGCGGTTTACCATTCTCTCCATTATTTTACACAAAACGCTTGTTAATGAAATAGGGCGATAGCTTGAAGGGTTCGTCTGGTCTTTACCAGGTTTTGGTACTGGTATAATAAATGCTTCTGACCAGCCGGGTGGGAAGACTTGTTCGGAGAATAAACCGTTGAAAATATTCAAAAGTTGTTGTAGTGCCGAATTAGGAAGGTGTGAAAGCATGGAAAGGCGAATGTTGTCCGGTCCAGGGGAAGTGTCCCGTGAATTTTTAAGTGCATGTAACAATTCTTTAAATACGAATGGAGTGTTTAATTCACCAACCGAATCACCAATGTTTAACGACAACACCTCCATTTGTATCTTGTACCGTTGAAAATCGTAATTATATGATGAGGTGAGAGACACCGAGCGGAAAGATTTTGCTAGACTATTTGCCACTTCCGAGGATGATGAAAGGAGTTCTCCTTCATCAATAAGACCAAGAATAGATTGTTTCGGTGATCCGAAGATTGCACGAATTTTCTTCCATACAGTAGACGTGGAAGTAGTGCGCGAGATAGTGCTCACGTATTTCGTCCATGAATTCCTCTTAGCGTCCAAGAATACTCGACGGCACACCGCTCTAGCCCTGCGGTATAAATTTAGATGTTCTGTTGTGGGCCTACGATTAAATTTACGTAGTGCCTGCCGTCGATTCCTAATAGCAATTTTGCATTCATCGTTCCACCATGGAACGAAAGGACGTCTAGGATTACCCGATGTTTGTGGGATATACCTGTTGGCATTCTTAAGTATCATGGACGTAAAAGAAGAATATTGGTCGAGGATGTTCGCTCCATCGTCATACTGAGATTGGAATGCTTTACAGTATCCGTTCCAATCTGCCTTTTCAACAATCCATCTCCGTGGCATTCTTTTAATCTCGCAGTCTACACCGAAACTAATAATAATTGGTCTATGATCACTGCCGTGATAGTCATCACAAATCGACCAATTAAAATGAGGGAGTACATTCGGTGAGCATATGGAAAGATCAAGGTTAGATGCAGCACCAGTTGATAAGGACATAAATGTGTGTGATCCATTATTCAGTAGGCAAAGGTCAAAATCTTGTCTCAATCTGTTTATCATATTTCCTCGAGTGGAGCAGAAGGTTGAGCCCCAGGAAATATGATGGGCATTGAAGTCTCCTACTATTAACGATGGAGATGGTATTTGTGTAAGGAGATTTGAGACATCTAAAGCACTGAACACAGTGTTCGGTGAGAGATACAGATTGCAGATATGCAATTTGAAGGGAATAGTGACCTTTACTGCAATAGCAGGAATGACAGTGGTTAGTTGAATTCTTGTAGCTGACACCCCATTCTTCATGAAAATCGCTACTCCACCACTCTCCCTACTGTCTACTAGGCAGTCGTATCTCTCGCAGAAGTATCCTCTAAGAGTAATTCGGTCATGTTGTAGAAGGTGAGTTTCCTGGAAACACATGATTAGTGGATCATGTGTGTGCGCCAGTACTCTAATATCTTCAATGCGGGACCGAATACCTCTAACATTCCACTGAATAATGTTCATAAGTGTAAAAAACAAATAAAAAAATAAATTTCGGAAACTATATAATAATTAGTTGTACGTGATTCGGTTTTTCTTTTTTGTATTTTTTATTTTAAAGAACTCCGATGCCCTAGGGTCGGGTGGTTCTTCAACCATATCCTCCAGTATATGAGGTGATGGTGGAGGAGATTTATTTGAATGGGATGCTGTAGTTGACATCCCAGAAGAGATAGTTATGTGGGTTCCCTTTATGGGGAGCTTATTAGGTGGCTTACTGCCAGCTGTGATAGTCGCTATTCGTGGCGGTACGATTTTGGGAATAGGAACTTTCGTATGTATCATACTGTTTGATTCACTAGCTGCGACGGAGGACTTTTTATTCATTTTTGTCAGCTCTGAGATAGTGGCTGTAAGTGAAGCTACTTGATCAGATAGCATCTGAACAAGTTTTTTAAGCTCATTGCAGGATCCGCACTGCTGATTATTAGCATTTGTAGGAATTTGTTTAGTTGTAGCGGTGGCAAAAGATACGTCTGGTTTAACCAGGTTCCGTGAGTTGTTTATCTTTTTATATTCTCTACGTGCAGCCGGAAAAGATATTTTTTGCTCCGTACAGATTTTGAGAATTGCCTTTTCTTCTTTAAAAGTTGGGCAATCTCGGGAGCGGGCTGTATGTGGACCATTGCAGTTTGCACATTTTTCACTTTCTTTGCAGTTAGTGTCGTTGTGACCTTCTTTACCACATCGAGCACAGATCTCAGTTTTCGTGCAAGATGTTGTAGTATGACCAAAACCTTGGCATCTGAAACATCGCCGTGGGTTGGGTATGAATGGTCGTACCCGAACCGAGAGGTAACCCACTTTAATCTTCTCTGGTGGAACAGGGAGATTGAATGTTAATATAAGAGACGGTGTCGGTTCTTCTGTTCCGTTCTGCCGTCTCATTATACGCTTCACCTCAACAACATCTTGGTGGCAAAGCTCATCAACTATTTCCGAGATATCTACATCTAGAAGGTCTCTACAAAAAATTACACCCCGGCTCGTATTTAACGTTTTGTGGCATTCTGTACTTATATTTATACCACCCATATTACGGAGACGTAAGATAGATCGACTCTGCTCATCGTTGAATGTTTCAACCAGAATCGATCCGTCGCGTAATTTCCTGATATTCTTCGGGGAGCCACTTGCACCTGTTATGGTTTTGTTTATTAAAAACGGTGAGACCTTTTGAAGGGAGCCACCTTCCTGACTATTTTTGAGAACAACGAATCTAATATTTTTATATTTTGATTCTTTCTCTTTTGTAGGACTTTTATCCTCGTCAGACGAAGCTGATCGAGGTCTCTTCGCAAGACTTGAATTGGTGGTTTTTTCAGATGGACCACCAACCATCATTGTGTTAATTGTTGGAACTGAAATTTTGGTCCCACGAGTACCGGCGAAAAATGGACCACTCCAGCAGAGCGCACGCGTACTGGAGTTAGAGCTAAATACAACTGGGTTCGCCCTGGTGCCCAGAGGACATCGTTCGGGACTCACTACGTAGAGCCATTCACCCATCGGCACGATTTGTTCCCACCTTGGGTTACGGTTGCGTTTCGTAAGATGTCGCAACACCACCGAGTGTTAATGTAAGAAATATCAGTGTAGGATGTTGTTGTGTAATTGTGTAAGTGTGTATGTTGTAATTTATGTAGTGTTCTTGGTGTAGTATATGTGTATAATGTAAAGTGTTCTGCAGCTCACTGTATAGTGGGAAGAATAGCTGCAGAGGCTAGGCCCGTGGGGACGCCAACCCCCAAAGTCTTAAAGAATAAGACTCCCCGTCGGGGAACGGTGGTACTGGAGGCTAAAAAAAAAGTATAGTTTTATTGACTCAGGCCCTATGGTTGGTCTAGTGGTGAACGTGTCTTCCCAAATCAGCTGATTTGGAAGTCGAGAGTTCCAGCGTTCAAGTCCTAGTAAAGCCAGTTATTTTTACATGAATTTGAATACTAGATCGTGGATACCGGTGTTCTTTGGTGGTTGGGTTTCAATTAACCACACATCTCAGGAATGGTCGAACTGAGAATGTACAAGACTATACTTCATTTACACTCATACATATCATCCTCTAAAGAATTATCTAAATGGTAGTTACCGGAGGCTAAACAGGGAAAAGAAAGAAAAAGGCCCTATAATTAAACCCACTGGCTTGGTCTAGTGGTGAACGCGTCTTCCCAAATCTGCTGATTTGGAAGTCGAGAGTTCCAGCATTCAAGTCCTAGTAAAGCCAGTTATTTTTACACGGATTTGAATACTAGATCGTGGATACCGGTGTTCTTTGGTGGTTGGGTTTCAATTAAGCACACATCTCAGGTATGGTCGAACTGAGAATGTACAAGACTACACTTCATTTACACTCATACATATCATCCTCATTCATCCTCTGAAGAATTATCTAAACGGTACTTACCGGAGACTAAACAGTACAGAAAGAAGAAGGCCCTGTAATTAGGATGAAACAGCAATTTGAAACTATGACTAATTAGGATTAAATAACAGAATAATGGACCTATTCTTAACTAATGGAGCTAGAATCAGTATCTAGGAGTCATTATTGGTTAAGTACACCTATTTCAGCCATGACTCAAACTATTAAGCCACTGAATGGAAAAATATGCATTAAATTATCTACACCACTGATACATCTCAAAATATAAAAAATAACTTCTCTGAAATGATTCATTAAATCAGTTTAAAATTAACAGAAAATGCATTTTATGCTATGATAGTTATTTTATCTTAAGTTAACAAAAAACATAATTTGGGCCGAACAAATTATAGCATGAATACAATTCATGCCAATGAATTTTTTTCACGCCACAAATTGATGCCAATGAATTGTGTTCACACCACAATTCAGTGGCACAAACACTTTCTAAAAACTTTCGATTCCCAGCAAGGATTTTTTCATCTACCGCTTCATTCAACATCTCATCTTTCTTGCTAAAATTCAAAAGCATGTCCAAAGTTAAATAGTAAAAAATTAAAAACCCTTAGAGAAATAATATTTTGGTATATTTATAGAAAATATTTATTCTTAAAATTTACGCATATTTATATAATAATAAAATTAAAAATTTTAAATAAATTAAAATCTTTATTTTCAATTTAAATCTTAAAAAATTTTAATCCTGAGGGAGCAGATATATTTTTTGAAGATTGAAGGAAATTAAAAACAAAACTTTTTACATTAATACTGATAATCTTTGAAAATACAATAAAATTTCCATGAAATTTGATCTGAGTCAAGATATGAGAGCACCTGATTCTTAAAGGACTTGAGATAATATCAGAGATTAAAGGGGAAATACCCTACCCACTTGACCTATTTAAAAAAAATTTTAATAGCATCAGTTCCCCTAAATTATACAGTAGTGAACAAATCAAATTTCATGATTTTATGTTCACCCAAGAGATAATATGTCCTAACATTTTTCAGTATATATACATAATCCATAATTTTCCAGCTATATAGTTATGCTGTATCTCTATACAATATACATATAAAAGAAAGTAGACTAATTAGATCAAATTTTACATCCAGAGTTTTGCATGTTGTAATTTTTGTAGATCTTCAAGTTTCATGATCCACTTCTAACCAAAAACATAACATTAAAAAATTATGGAAAGATGTGCGTACGAGATCTGTAAATAAAGTTATTAGACCGGTTCAGAAAAACTTTTTATTTACAATTCTATTATACATGGATTCTATCACCTTGAAAAAAGTTCCCTTGATAAACCACGCAACATTTCAAACGGTTTTCCCACTCTTCATAGCAGTGTTGGGACTCAGAAACTGAAATATCCTTCAGATGGTCGGTAAAATTTTTTTTCTTATGTTTTCTACTGTTTCAAAATGGTGTTCTTTGAGGTGTTTTTTTAAAGTTGGGAACAGGAAAGAGTCGCAGGGACTCAAGTCAGGTGAATAAGGTGGTTGAAAAACTACAGAAATGGTTTTCTTTTCCAAAATTCATTAATTGAGAGTGTTGTGTGACAAGGTGTATTGTCATGATGCAGAATCCAGTTGTCTTTAATGGCTGACCTCACGCGGGTAACTCTTTTCCTCAGTCTTTCAAGAATTTCTCGGTAAACATATCAATTTACAGTCTGTCCTGTAGGCAAAAACTCCTTATGGACAACGCCATTACTATCAAAGAAACAAATTAGCATGGTTTTGATTTTTAATTTGTATTTGAATTATAATTTATATTCAATTTGAAATTTGTATTTATTTTTTTTATTTAATATTATTCAAAAATTCATCAATACAGTAGTATGATTTTTGTAACAGCAAATCTTATATTTTATTAACATATTTATCTAACTTTTCCTTAATTATTACTTCCCATGAAAGGTAAAGCATAGTTAAAATAATAATAAATAATATTAAACTAGTTAATAATAATAACTGAAGATATATAAATATAAAATAAATAATAATACTAAAAGGAATAAGGACAGGGATAAAAAATATAAGATTCCAAGTCAGATGTCTGACCTTTGCTAACAGAAACACAGGAAGAATTCAACAGGAGGAGAGCCTAAAACAGGTGCTGAGAAGCAGACATACAGATATCTTTTGAAAAATTAGAAATAATGCCTAACATCAAAAACCACCCTTAAAAGAAAATTAGCACAGAATATGGAAATCTTATAGTGTCTAGTATCTATTTATGTGTCTAATGTTATCTAGTGTCACTTATAGTGTCTATTTTCAAATATATCAGGGAAACATTAAAATTCAACAGTACATATAAAGTGTCGATAGAAGAGAGAAGAAACAAATGGGATAATTATGTTGTAATTACAACAAAAAAAAACCTCTCAAAAAGGGCCAAACATAGACATTACGCCTATCAAGTGAAGGGGTTGGTGGATTTTAATTTTCTTTTCACCAAAATTTATAATTTTTTTTGGGTTGTTAATTAATGTAATTTTTTTTTTTTTTTTGTCTTCAGTCATTTGACTGGTTTGATGCAGCTCTCCAAGATTCCCTATCTAGTGCTAGTCGTTTCATTTCAGTATACCCTCTACATCCTACATCCCCAACAATTTGTTTTACATACTCCAAACGTGGCCTGCCTACACAATTTTTCCCTTCTACCTGTCCTTCCAATATTAAAGCGACTATTCCAGGATGCCTTAGTATGTGACCTATAAGTCTGTCTCTTCTTTTAACTATATTTTTCCAAATGCTTCTTTCTTCATCTATTTGCCGCAATACCTCTTCATTTGTCACTTTATCCACCCATCTGATTTTTAACATTCTCCTATAGCACCACATTTCAAAAGCTTCTAATCTTTTCTTCTCAGATACTCCGATCGTCCAAGTTTCACTTCCATATAAAGCGACACTCCAAACATACACTTTCAAAAATCTTTTCCTGAGATTTAAATTAATTTTTGATGTAAACAAATTATATTTCTTACTGAAGGCTCGTTTAGCTTGTGCTATTCAGAATTTTATATCGCTCCTGCTTCGTCCATCTTTAGTAATTTTACTTCCCAAATAACAAAATTCTTCTACCTCCATAATCTTTTCTCCTCCTATTTTCACATTCAGTGGTCCATCTTTGTTATTTCTACTACATTTCATTACTTTTGTTTTGTTCTTGTTTATTTTCATGCGATAGTTCTTGCGTAGGACTTCATCTATGCCGTTCATTGTTTCTTCTAAATCCTTTTTACTCTCGGCTAGAATTACTATATCATCAGCAAATCGTAGCATCTTTATCTTTTCACCTTGTACTGTTACTCCGAATCTAAATTGTTCTTTAACATCATTAACTGCTAGTTCCATGTAAAGATTAAAAAGTAACAGAGATAGGGAACATCCTTGTCGGACTCCCTTTCTTATTAGGGCTTCTTTCTTATGTTCTTCAATTGTTATTGTTGCTGTTTGGTTCCTGTACATGTTAGCAATTGTTCTTCTATCTCTGTATTTGAACCCTAATTTTTTTAAAATGCTGAACATTTTATTCCAATCTACGTTATCGAAAGCCTTTTCTAGGTCTATAAACGCCAAGTATGTTGGTTTGTTTTTCTTTAATCTTCCTTCTACTACTAATCTGAGGCCTAAAATTGCTTCCCTTGTCCCTATACTTTTCCTGAAACCAAATTGGTCTTCTCCTAACACTTCTTCCACTCTCCTCTCAATTCTTCTGTATAAAATTCTAGTTAAGATTTTTGATGCATG
This sequence comes from Lycorma delicatula, assembly GCF_047948215.1. NCBI lineage: Eukaryota > Metazoa > Arthropoda > Insecta > Hemiptera > Fulgoridae > Lycorma > Lycorma delicatula. The sequence goes on from NC_134467.1 coordinate 16,310,572, forward strand.
ACTAGTTAAACTAATTGTTCTGTATTCTTCACATTTATCTGCCCCTGCTTTCTTTGGTATCATAACTATAACACTTTTTTGAAGTCTGACGGAAATTCCCCTTTTTCATAAATATTACACACCAGTTTGTATAATCTATCAATCGCTTCCTCACCTGCACTGCGCAGTAATTCTACAGGTATTACGTCTATTCCAGGAGCCTTTCTGCCATTTAAATCTTTTAATGCTCTCTTAAATTCAGATCTCAGTATTGTTTCTCCCATTTCATCCTCCTCAACTTCCTCTTCTTCCTCTATAACACCATTTTCTAATTCATTTCCTCCGTATAACTCTTCAATATATTCCACCCATCTATCGACTTTATCTTTCGTATTATATATTGGTGTACCATCTTTGTTTAACACATTATTAGATTTTAATTTATGTACCCCAAAATTTTCCTTAACTTTCCTGTATGCTCCGTCAATTTTACCAATGTTCATTTCTCTTTCCACTTCTGAACACTTTTCTTTAATCCACTCTTCTTTCGCCAGTTTGCATTTCCTATTTATAGCATTTCTTAATTGCCGATAGTTCCTTTTACTTTCTTCATCATTAGCATTCTTATATTTTCTACGTTCATCCATCAGCTGCAATATATCGTCTGAAACCCAAGGTTTTCTACCAGTTCTCTTTATTCTGCCTAAGTTTGCTTCTGCTGATTTAAGAATTTCCTTTTTAACATTCTCCCATTCTTCTTCTACATTTTCTACCATATCTTTTTTACTCAGACCTCTTGCGATGTCCTCCTCAAATATCTTCTTTACCTCCTCTTCCTCAAGCTTCTCTAAATTCCACCGATTCATCTGACAACTTTTCTTCAGGTTTTTAAACCCCAATCTACATTTCATTATCACCAAATTATGGTCGCTATCAATGTCTGCTCCAGGGTAAGTTTTGCAGTCAACGAGTTGATTTCTAAATCTTTGCTTAACCATGATATAATCTATCTGATACCTTCCAGTATCGCCTGGCTTTTTCCAAGTGTATATTCTTCTATTATGATTTTTAAATTGGGTGTTGGCAATTACTAAATTATACTTCGTGCAAAACTCTATAAGTCGGTCCCCTCTTTCATTCCTTTTGCCCAGCCCGTATTCACCCACTATATTTCCTTCCTTGCCTTTTCCAATGCTTGCATTCCAATCTCCAACTATTATTAAATTTTCATCTCCTTTTACGTGTTTAATTGCTTCATCAATCTCTTCGTATACACACTCTACCTCATCATCATCATGGGCGCTTGTAGGCATATAAACGTTAACAATCGTTGTCGGTTTAGGTTTTGATTTTATCCTTATTACAATGATTCTATCGCTATGCGTTTTGAAATACTCCACTCTCCTCCCTATCTTCTTGTTCATCACGAAACCTACTCCTGCCTGCCCATTATTTGACGCTGAGTTAATTACTCTAAAATCACCTGACCAAAAGTCGCCTTCTTCTTCCCACCGAACCTCACTAATTCCTACTATATCCACATTCACCCTATCCATTTCCCTTTTTAAATTTTCTAGCCTACCAACCTTTTTTAAGCTTCTAACATTCCACGCTCCGACTCGTAGAATGTTATTTTTTAATTTTCTGGTGACCCCTTCCTTAGTAGTCCCCACCCGGAGATCCGAACGGGGGACTATTTTACCTCCGGAATATTTTACCAAGGAAGGCGCCTCCATTATTGCTATGTGAAAATGCAGAGAGCCACATTTTCTTGGAAAAAAAGCAGCTGTAGTTTTCCATTGCTTTCAGCTGCGCAGTACTCAGAGGACTGAGTGATGTTGATACGGCCGTTTAAGTCATTGTGACTCACGCCCCTAACAACTACTGAAAGAGCTGCTGCCCCCTTTCAGGAATCATTCCTTAGTCTGGCTCTCAACAGATACCTCTCCGATATGGTTGCACCTTCGGTCCAGCTACTCTGTATCCCTGAGCACTCAAGCCCCCTCACCAACGGCAAGGTCTCATGATTCATAGAGGAGGATGATTCATAGAGGAGGATAATGTAATTAAATGTTACCATTGCCTTTTAAGATTTTTGAGTTGGGGTAGGTGTAGCGGTGAAGTGGGTTCCACCACTTTGAAAATAATTTTAAAAAAGTCCCCCCCCCCAAAATGGTGTACATGCCTGCATACAGAAATACGATGGGACTGATAGCTGTTGAATAATAAATGTGGTAACTTTTCAAATGATCACCTGATATTATTAAACAATAAATCCCTACCAAAACTGAAATAGGCAATCTAATCCTTTGGTCTTTTCATTATACATAAATTATTAACAAAAGGCTTAGTAAAAGAGGAGAGAATGTGTGTATGTGTCTGTAAGCATGTGTGTTTGTACCAGTGAGTACAACAAAGAGGTAGATTTATTAAATTTGCTTCTTCTGCTTTATGTTGTAACTTTGTAAAATAATTAATTTTCTCTTACACTTTGTAAAATGAAACTCCATATATATTATATATATATATATATTATATATATATATATATATTATATATTATTAATATATATATATTATATATATATTAATAACCTCTAATGAAAACATACCCTATTTTTCTCTGCTCTGATCCACTTTTAGAAGTGAGGTCAATGCCTGCACCCTTCCACATTATAGAGTTCTCCACTAATCCATTCTCATTCTAACAGCAAATATCTCAGCTAACCAGGGCTCGCTGCCAAAACTCCCATCTCGGCTAAGTAAGCACCCAAAAGGGCCCCTAGCCACCCAGGTTGCTATCTATCTATACATATATAATAGCATCAGACAACCTCAGCCATCTTCCACAGGGCTAAAAATCTAAGGAAGCCAGCAACTATGTTCCATTCCCTTTTGGTTTTCCAATTAATTTGCAAACCAAAACCACAATTGATCCTCGCAAGCTCTCTAGCTACTTCGATATGTTCAGCTTTGTACCTGAGGCAGACATAGAAGTCATGGTGCACATCATCAGTGCCCTACATTCCAGACACTAGCCTGAAATAATCAAATCAAATCTGGTCAACCTATCTCAAAAAATTATTAAAAGCCAAAGATTATTTAAGTCAGTTCAAATCTAAATGTTAATTTATCATTGTGCTAATGATAAATGTTCAATCTTTGCTAAAAAAATTGTCAATTATTAAAAAAAATAATAATAATATCCATTCCTTCTTTCAATTGCCCACAAACTGAAATCTCTGAGTGTTTCATTAAAAAATAGATTCTTTTGAAATGTTAAAATTGATTTCATTTGTAATAAAATCAAACTTTACTGATCTGCTTTAAAGTCCCTTAATAAAACACTAAACTTTCCTTTCATTATTTATTCCTGTCTGAAAAAATGCAATCTCTTAGGGTCCCTCAAAAAGTCAAACAGTTTTCAAAATACAAAAATGTGCTATCAGATGATTGTTTAAAATGCATAAACTTAAATCATGTTAACTAATATTTAGAAAATTTGTTAATTTATCTATGAGTCAATACTCCAAGAGCCATAATTGAGTCAATCAATAAAATGAATCCATAAATGAATCAATCCAATAAACTCAATACAATACTTTGGCATATGAGAAAGGGATTTATTATTCTTCTGATTCCATTTTTAATAAATTTTCCATACTATTTAAAAAAAAATTCCCACCACTTTATTTAAAGTGCATTTGAAATATTATATTTTATAGAAGAAATATTATTTTACTGATAAATTTTTAAATAATACTTATTAGAAAATTGTTTAAATATTTCAGAATTTTCTGTATCCCATTTTTCAATTTGTACATAATTATACGCTCAAATAATTTTTGATAATGCCATCTAAATTGTGATTTAGTTCTTAGTTATTCATGTTTTTACATTTTTTATATTTTAAATAATTAATATGAACTCAACCATTTTTTATATTACAATTATATTTTCTGCGATACTGCTCTGATCAAAGTTTTACTATGATTTCCCTTGATCCATCCAGATAATTGTTGGAGCAGTTGCTTTTTTTAACCATGGAGTACCATATCTACTCATTCCTGACATGATCTACGAGGGTAAGTCAATTATTATCCGCAATGTGGTTATACATTTTATTGCAATACAAATAGGAAACTAACATGTACATCAGTTTTCAACATTGTCCCCTTGCATTTCAATGTACTTGGTCCATCGTTGCACAAGCTTCCTGATGCCCTCATAAAAGCAGGTTTTCGGTCGAGCTGCGAGCCAGGAATGCACCGCTTCTTTCACTGATTCGTCCGAGGTAAATCGACGGCCCCTTACTGCCTCTTTGAGTGGACCAAACAAGTGGTAATCAAAAGGGGCAAGATCAGGACTATACGGAGGATGAGCCAGTAATTCAAAGTTGAGTTATTGGAGGATTTCAGCAGTACGGTGCTGCCCGTACTGCTGAAATCCACTTACGGACAATGCCCGTCCACTTACTGCTGTAAGTGGACGGGCATTGTCGTGCAACAACACAAGACCTTTCGACAGTCCTCGGCGTTTGCTTCAAATTGCAGGCTTCAGCATCTCACTGCAACGCGCACTGTTTACTGTAGTGCCCTTTTCCTCATAATGTTCCAGTACTGGGCTTTGTAAGTCCAAAAAAACCGTAAGCATCAGTTTTCGTGCAGACGGTTGGGTTTTGAACTTTTTTTTGCAGGGCAAATTTGGATGTTTCCACTCCATACTCTGCCGTTTACTCTCCGGCTCGTAATGATGGATCCGTGTTTCGTCACCGATGATGATTCTGTCTAAGAAGACGTTCGTTACCGTAGCGATCCAAATGTTTTTGGCAGATGCCCAAGCCCGTTTGTTTATGCGACTGTGTGAGTTGTTTTGGGACCCGTCTTGCACAGACTTTATGAAACTCAAGTCTGTTGTAGATGATTTCGTAGACAGAACCGTGACTAATTTGCAGACGATGTGTCACTTCATCCATAGTTACTAGTCTGTCTAACAAAACCGTGCCACGTCCAAGCTCAATGTTTTCCTCATTTGTGGCGGTAAACGGTCATTCGGCTCCTTCGTCGTGCGTAACACTTGTGCGACCGTTTTTGAATTTTTCAATCCGTTCGTAGACACTCCGTTGCGGCAACTCACTGTTCCCTTACTCTACCGAAAGTCTTCGGTGAATTTCGGCATCCCGATATGCCTTCCTACCGCAAAAAACGGATCGGTGAACGTGGCTCTTCTTTGGTGCAAACAGAAAGCAGAGCAGCCAGTTAACGGCAGGGCAGCGATAATGAAACTATCCTTGCAGCATCAAACCTGCACAGACATAACAACAATTAAACCATGCATGCGTCATCTACGCAACACGACAGTACTACCAACATAAACAAAAATATAACTAAATTGCGGATAATAATTGACTTACACTCGTATATAATGTATTATTATTTATCAATCAATAAAATATTTATTTATTTATTTTATTCACGAATAAATGGATAGAAATTTGGATAATCATTTATTTTTTTTTTTTACTTTATTTTTTTAGAAAAGGAAAAATAAAAGATACACTGTTGATATTTATTCCAGAACACTGGTAGCTGGGTGAAACTTCTTTCTTTTCTGTTTAGCCTCCGGAACCACTACAAGGTATTATCAGAGAATGATACGTATGAATGTAGCTGAACTGTAGTCTTGTACAATTTCAGGTCGACCATTACTGAGTTATGTGGTTAATTGAAATCCAACCACCAAAGAACACCGATATCCACAATATATTATTCAAATCTGTATAAAAGTAACTGCCTTAACTAGAAATTGAACCTTCGAACACTCAACTTTGAAATCAGCTGATTTGCAATGACGAGATCACCACTAGAACAACATGGTGGGCTAGCTGGGTTAAGACAAAACCTAAAGTTGTATAAACTGAAATATGTAAAAAGTTGGATTTTTTTATAAGCAGGAAGAATGTTAGTTGAGGGTAATAATAATAGTATTTTATTGTTTAATTGAATTAACCTTTTATTCATTAATAATTATATTATTTTAAAATATGATTTAGAAATTTCGAGTCAAGGTTAAATGAAAGTTAACCATAGCACAAAAAATTTAAATTATATTTTGTTACTGAATATCTTTCTCTGATCTATACTCTTTCACAAAAAATATGTTCAGAACTAATAGGTTCCATCAGTTCAAAACCAGTTTGAACCAGTTAAATTTTGTTAAATAATTTGTAATACGTCATATAGAACAATGTATGTTAAATAAATCATATTAATAAATAGGAGAAGCTGGAATAATGAATAAGATTGATTTTTTTTTATTTTTACAATTATTTTATCAAATATAAAGCCACTTCAATGCTCTATTAAACTGAAGTAGTGGATGCAATCTATCGTTCTACAATAGAAAGAGTTATATTAATCTGTCGCTTAATACTATCAAATTCTAGTCTTTTTTATGGTTGTAATGCATGAGAGGTATTAAGAAGCATCAATCAAGGTTTATTTCAATGAGAGTAAGGATATTTACTATAAAACCAGCCCTTTTAGGGAATAGAATGAAGGAGTTACTAATAAAGTGGAATATCATTGTTATTTTGGTGGGCCCTTATCATGCAACTGTATGTTTGGGTCAGTAAATAAATCAACGGGAATCCACTTCATTTCTCACTGTTTCTACCAAGCCTGGCATGGGATGTTTTTTTATTCTTAAGGATAGCTATGTCATGTTTGTTTTTAAGTATCTGTGATTCATATCAGGTTGCCTTTCTTATAGCACTTAACATACATACATACAATGCATTTCTCCAGTTTTTTCTGTTGTGAGCAAACTTTTTAACTGAAAATGTTTGCATCATTGAGTTAGGACGCAATTAGAGTTCAGAAGCTTGTTTTTAGTGGTTAAAATAGCTTTTTAGTCAATTTTACAATTATATTTGGATTTTTTTCTTGCGAGTTATTACTTCTTTGAACATCAATTGTTTTTATTTTTATTCCATAAACACTGGTAGAAATATACATTTATAATGTTTTTTTAAAGGTTGTTTATTTGTTAAATCAATTTAATTATTATTTATTCATATATTATATATTTTACTTGTCCAGATTATAATTATTTTGAATAGCTATGCAGTATAAGGGAAAGTATCCTAATTGTGTCAAATTTTTTCATGTCAGGGATTTTAGATCTATATCTTAAATCATGATGAGTTGCAAAGTGAGTGGATTGCTACCGTCAACAATAAACTTTAGCCATTTAAAAACACTGTGTCTCCATGGAGTTCCTCATGCACGAATAACTGTCAAGAGGAGGTTATTATTTGCCGTTTGCGAATAGGCACATTAAACTTAATTACTCATGGTCATCTTGTGAATCAGACTGATGCACCCATCTGTGTTTGCTGTGACTGCCAGCTAAGAGTGCACCACATCCTTGTGAACTGTCTGTTATACAACATTGGATCGAAAGTCTAAACTAGGGCCTAATGTACAAACTATCTTAAGGCTATAATTAAACATCAATATATTGATGTTGTCTAATGTCTTATAATTTCTTTAGGCTGTACATCTGGATTCAAATATTTGATTAAAACCTGTGATGTTTTTGCCTTCTGATGTTCGGAAATTTTATTGTTTTACGTTAGATTTTTAATATTGTTTTTATGTTGCATTTAGCATACCACGTAGGTGTTTTACAAAGTTTTAATTTTTAATTCTTAATTTTTCATCATTTACTATAGCAATTTTGTGTCTGGACACTGATAATGTTACCTCGTTGTGTGCCCAGAAAAAAAACATTTTAACAAAAAAAACACAATTTTAATATTGAAAAATTTCAGAAGGATGTGTATGCATATGTTAGTCTGTTTTTGTGTAATGTATCCAGACTGGATGGACCAGTTTGGTTGAAATCTTGGCACAATGATTTCTGTATTTTAGACAATTAATCAAGAGAAAAGATTCATTTATCAGCATGATAATAAATATTTTTTGTTTTCAAAATTAAAAGTGCTTAACTTAAATATATATGTACAAATTTACGACTTTAGAATATATTTCCTGAGATATCATGCAACTTCTTTGTTAGTTGTATTTTACATCGGCTTACTATTAAAAACCCACCAAGATGGTCTAGTCGTGAACGCATCTTCCCAAATCAACTGATTTGGAAGTCGAGAATTCCAGCGTTCAAGTCCTACTAAAGACAGTTATTTTATACGGATTTGAATACTAGATCGTGGATACCGGTGTTCTTTGATGGTTGGGTTTCAATTAACCACACATCTCAGGAATGGTTGAACTGAGACTGTACAAGACTATACTTCATCTACACTCTTACATATCATCCTCTGAAGTAATATTTAAACGATAATTTCCAGACACTAAAGAGAAAAAAAAAGAAAGGACTACTATTAAAAGTGCCTGTCTTGAAATGGTTAGGAAACCCTTCTAATATGTAGTCAAATTATGTATTTATACATTAGTTGTGTTTTTTCTTTTAATACATTTAATGTTCATGCTTTTCAAGATCATGAATTATGTGCTGAATAGTGAAAGTGAGCAAAATGAAGGCATAAATGAATAATACCAACATTTTTGTCAACTTGGCATTCTAATGATATAAACAGAGTATTTTGTTCAGTGAAAAAAAAATGGGAAACGACTTCACTTTGTAATGTTTATTATTATTATAATTTTCCCTTATAAGAGTGGTATACTTTTTTGGATTCTTGTTACTACAAAAAATGGTTGCATTATTTTCATTAGTGAATTATATTTCTTGTCAGATGTCCTATAAATATTAATTTCATGGTGTTTATCAGGAAAACATCAAACTAATTAAAAAAAAAAGCGTATTTCCACAAAACAACGATAACAAAGAGAACTATTTTTTCACTAATAAAATCATTATCCTAGTGTTTTAATAATTTTTTTTTTTTTAATTTAACACCATAATTTATATTGTTATTTATTTATTGAATTGCACGACAGCACATTAACATTTTAAATCATTAAAATTTGTGGTACTTACGTATTAACGCCACCGCAGTTACAGCTTTATTTAAAAACAAAGTAGTCAATCGGATTTCGGTGGAAAATGAACAGTCTCTTTATTAATTTTAATAAATGGTTATTTATATTTATTTATTTTATAAATATAGTTTAACCAAACTTAACCTATGCTCTCTTCGCTCACTAACCTTGACTAATTAACACCGTAATTTTTTGAGTATTTATTTAATTAATTCAGTAATTATTGCAATTATTTATTTTTTAAATAATCAAAATACTCCTGTTAATTAGTCGAGCGTAGGTTAAGTTTGGTTAAATTATATTTATAAAATAAATAAATATAAATAACCATTTATTAAAATTAATAAAGAGACTGGTTTGAATCTATGTTAAACTCTATATCGGCCCATTTTCTACCAAAATCCGATTGACTACTTTGTTTTTAAATAAAGCTGTAGCTGCGGTGGCGTTAATACGTAAGTACCAAATTTGTTAACTTTCTAATTAAAAAACATAACACAGCAATCTAAACAAATTAAATTGAGGTGATAATACTAAAAGCTACATTGAACAAACTGGTTTACATATTAACCCACAGATACAAGGAACATGACCCAATAATACAATATACCTTCACAAATCATCTCACAGAAATAGGGAATACACACACAAAATATTAACTACAATTCACTAATTTTATTACACATCAGGGGTTCACTGGTGCTGGAATGCCATTACAGTCCTGCTTTTTGGGAGAAATGAAAAATTTTTTTTTACATAAAATTTGTTTTAATTTAAAGTCTAAAAATAAATATCCTAAATTATAAAAATCAGACCGCACGAAGATTGCCCTTACTTTTGGAATAGCTAAAAATCTAATTCATGAAAAAAGTTGAACATTTGATAAAAAAAAAGATATGTTTTGTTTCTAATCAAAATGAAAGTGCATTTTTCATAATGTTATTATGTGTACCCAGCCACCTGTGATTGCGGATCATATTCTTGTGATCTTCTTTTTCTTCTTTATTTTAGACTCCGGTATCACCATTAGGTATTGCTTCAGAGGATGAGATGGCAATTTTGTAGTTTGTGATAATGTCATGCTTGACCAGGATTCAAACCCAGGACCTCTGGATGAAAGGCCGTGACACTACCACTCATGCCACAGAGCTGGCATATTCTTGCAACCTGCTGTAATACAAAATCAAATGTTCTGGTAATGGAAAATTTACAACTTTTGTCACACATTATATAAATAAATAATTGTTTTATTCTGATTGGTACATAATAGTAAAAGTACATACGTATATATTTGTACATCATGTCAGAAATGGATAAATATCCTACACCATAGGTAATGCCTAAGCATTTGTCTTGATTAATGAAGGGAAACTATGGTAAAACCTTGATCAGAATAGCATTACAAAATACATAATTAATTATAAAATGTAAAAAGTAGAATGTGATTTTACATCAGTAGATATTAAATGAAAATTCTTTTAATACATATTTATGTATACGAGCATGTTAAGCAGGCTGTAGAAAGTTCAAAAAATGATAAAATATTGTAATTAGAATTATTTAAAAATTCATCGGCAGAGTAATATTGTTTTTGTAAAAAAAAATCCTTTAATTGTATTTTAAATAAACTTGTGAGATCCCTTTTTTTAAATTGTTTAATAATTTATTAAAAATATGGCAATCAAAATATTTCTTGTAACTTGAACTATTAGGTTGATTTAAATAAAAATAGCTTTTTATGTCAGATTTAACTCACTGGGTTGGTCTAGCGGTGAACGCATCTTCGCAAATCAGCTGATTTTGAAGTCGAGAGTTCCAACTTTCAAATCCTAGTAAAGGCAGTTACTTTTATACGGATTTGAATACTAGATCATGAATACTGGTCTTCTTTGGTGGTTGAGTTTCAATTAACTACACATCACAGAAATGGTCGATCTGAGACTGTTTAAGACTGCACTTCACTTATACGCATACATATCATCTTCATTTATCCTCTGAAGTAATACTTGACGGTGATTCACGGAGGATAAAAAGGAAAAAAGTTTTATGTCAGATTTGAATGGAGATAAATATTGTTTTATTTTTTAAAACACAAGTATAAGTTAAAATTTAAATGAAGATGTCTTAAGATTAATAAAAGAGAGTAAAATTTGAGGCAGAATCTTAAAAAAGAAAAAGACTCTTGGTTAGTGTGCTATATTAGAATTTGTTAAATTCAGATGGACAAGGTAAATTACATGAATAAAGTAAAAAAGTACCCCATCAGGATTTGATTCTGGTTAAATAAATATATTTTTTCTTTTGTTCTTACACTCTGATTTACTTTGTCTCTTCTTTCAATTATATAAATAATGATAAAACTTATAAAATACTACATAAATATGTTTAAGTAGTGTATGATAGGTAGAAATTTAGATTTATAAAATAATTGAGGACGTAGGATGTAGTAAATATACTTAGTTTAAAATATTAAACTGATGTCTCAACAAAGTAGAACATATGAAATTTAAAAACAGGAAAGCAATTAAATGAACAAATATAACATTCAGCTCCATGCATAAAAGATTTTTCCTAACTTTGTTAAATCAGTATCATTAATTAATACCAGTACTGGTAATTCTACCAAAGAAGGTCTCCCGTTAAGGCCATCAGGGCTATGATCGGGGGGGGGGGGGATCAGAAGCATCACAGGATTCCACTACAGGATTGGGATGATAATTAGGTAAATATTTAAATTCACCAGCCCTGTATCACTTTAATTTATTAGATGAAAAATCGAAAAAAGAAACTTAGCCAGTATGTGACCTTAAAATCACTTTGAAACGATAGTTTTATTATTTAAACTGTAACAATAATGTTTGGATCAGAATTAAATACAACAGTGTGTGTTTAACATCATATTGACATCACTAGAAGAGATTTTAAAAAAAATGTATATATAAAGACATAATTTTGATTCATCAGAAGTAATACTATATCATAATTTTACTTTTCAATCCATTCATATTAATTTTTTTTTTTATGACTATAAATTTAAAAAAATATATATATTGACGTTTAATCTGCAGACCCTATTTAAATAAGTAAATAGGCCTTTTTTTTTTTTAAATTTATTTTATATATATATATATACTATCTCCCCGTTGCAGCTTTGCCGACGCTAGAAGGTTACTTGCATTTCCCGTAGCAGTCAATTTTTTTACTCTATGTTTATTAGTCAAGTAAATTGGAGGCAGTTGCAGCCAGTCCAACATACAATAACGTGTTAATGGTGGTTGAACCACAGCACCACATATCTTCACACCCTTAAAAATAATCAGAAAATGGTTTTTTAAATATTTATTTAAAGAGTATTTGCAAGCCCAGATCTACTGAATATCTCATTTACTATAGTCAGGATTAGGAAATTTAGAATCGTTGAAAAATATTTTTACCATTCTTTATCCCCTTTCAAAGTCAAATTTCAAAAATCTAGAAATTAGTTTATTGACATGAAGTTACCAAGAAATTAAAAATATAAGAAGGTTTAAAAAAAAATTCAAATATCAATTTAAATCCTTGAAACTCAAAATGAAACAAAAAATGTAGAATTTGATTTTTAGATGTTCATAATTAATCAGTTAAGACTGAGCTCACACAGTGATAGACACTCACAGTTCATAATTCATTAAAGTTTGTGCTTCAACCAGTAAATCTCCATTACTACATTGTATATATACATGTATAGATATTTTTTGAGGTGAAATATATCCAAAAACCTTCTCAGTTATGCCAAGAAATATGGGTAAAAATTTTGTTGCAAAAGATGAAGTTGTTTTTTGTTTATCCCTGAATAAAAACACCTCTTCCTCTTTATATAATAGTATAGATAGATATAAATTACTTTATTTAATTCTATTATTATGTAATATTATTCATTCGATTGTTTCAAATCATTCAGTCATACCCTGTTCACAGTTCATTGATTCAATTCATTAAAGTTTTTGCTTCAACTGGCAAACCTCCACTACTACATATACATGTATTTTTTTTCAAGATGAAATATATCCATAAACGTACTCAGTTTTGCCTAAAAACAAAGGTAAAAATTTAGTAGCGATAGATTAAATTTAGTAGCAAACAAAAAAACCCTCTTCCTCTTTATGTAATGGTACAGATTATATACAACTCTGTCAGGCTCCATGGTAGACTGGTAGCATCTTAATCTTTCATCTGAGGGTCCTGGAGTTGAATCCTTATCAGGCATAGAATTTTTCATACTCTACAAAATTCCATTTTCATATTCCCATGTACAAGCTTCAAGCTCCTTGAGGTGAATTAATTAAGTCATTACATATATATGTGTGTGTCATACTCTAGGTAATTTTCATGTAACAAATGGTAAATTTTTGAAAAATTCAATTCTAAACAAAATTGTTAGAGCTCATAAATAAATAACTTTGTTATTTCTAAGATATGAATCGACTAAACCTTTGCTCTTATTTTTTTATGAAAAGTTTAGTAGAAAAAGTATGAGTATACTTATGTAAATAAAGTACATCTTAAAGGACTTAAGAAATAAAATTTTCATTAGTTTAAAAGTGAATGATTCATAATAATTAATTCTGAAATACATATCTTAAATATGTATTTACTCAACAGAATCAATATATACCTCATTTTTTATTAAACCAGTAGTATTAATGTTTATATGTTCAAAATTGAAGTGAATAATGTGTATCTACCCACAAGTATGATCGTGTAATGTTTATTAATAAACATTTTATAATGTCTATATATTTACTAAATTATATGTCTGAAAGTAATGACATATCATGTGACTATTTCCTTTCCTTTATTCTTATTGGTTGGTACATTTATGTATTTGTATATTTATATATATATATATATATATATATATTTTGCATATCATATTACATGTAAACATATAAGTTTATAAACAATATATACTATATGGTAAACCAAGAGAGAATCACTAACACCCAGTACTATTAGCTAACATACTGGATTAAAATGAGGAAGTGTTAATTTCCTGTATATAAACTTAACCCTTTCTCTATTTATCTCTCTCTTTCTCTCTCTCTCTCTCTCTTGTTCTACCCCTCCCCTACATTCATTCTAACTCATGCTAGTTCACTCTGTCTAGTTCACTTTGTTTTTGGGTGTGTGCATATAATACTGTTATTACATCCCGCCATGACAATCTTCCTACTAATTTATTAGTACATACATATATCCAGTATTTATGTATGCATGTGTGTGTGAGTGTGTACATGTGTGTGACAGAGCAACATGAACCACACAACTGTCTGCTTCTATCGTCCCCATCCCTTCTCTATGCTAATGACCCAACCCTTTTACTTTACTTTCTCTCTCTCTTTCTCTCTATTTCACTCTGCTTGTCTGCCCGTCCCTCTCTTCACCCAAAACACAATTTATTTAACTGCTGCTATTTATGTAAGCGTATTATTATACTTCCATTTTTTTTAAACTAATATTTAGTTAATTTTTTTAACTTGCCTAATATATAAATTTAAATTAGAAAACATTCAAATAGAATTTAAGAAAAAATAAAAGATTTTTAATTAAAATCTAAAACAAGATGATTATTTAAACTCTTAAACAAACAACATCAGTAAAAATTCAGAGTATTTTATATGTATAAATATATATATAATACTCTTTTTTATATATATAAAACAATCATTTCATTTATACAGCAATAGGCTGACACCTGTGGTTAATAATGAGTTTTGTATCATTTGAAAAATTTTTACCTTGCATTTGAACCCAAAACCTTAGGATATAAAAGACAAAACTGTAACTATTCACCTCAGAGATTGGCAGAATGTTATTATTGTTATAATAATATATTAACAAATAAACAATATTTACAAGCCACTATAAAACAAATATTTTTATTAGTGTAGAATAATTGTTGACCAAGCTTATGACGATGCTAACATAAAATAGTGTATTCAACTTGGCAAAGAAAGGAACAGGAAATCACTTCAAACCTCACTTTAGTTACTAAGCTTGGCTTGGAATGCTTATTATCCTTGAGAAATGGCTTTGTTATTTCTTTGAGAATTATACCTTCCCCACATTATATCATTTAAAATTATTACAGTTATGGTATTTAAATATATAATTATATATATTTTCAGGATTATTAAAGAAAAGGAAATTTATTAATTGGCAATTTGAAACTCAAATCAAATTTTCTACTTAAAAGAATACAGAAAAATAGATTTTTACACATAAAACTTTTTGTAAAATTTTATTTTAAATTTATACACAAGTAGAATTTTCCACTTTCTATTATTTTCCACAAATATACAAATAAACATCTCAACTGATAATTATGCGCTGTTTATAATATAAGAAACCACAAGCGTGCAACAATTTAAAAAAATATATAAAGTAAATTGATTTTTTTAAGCAGAATAAAAAGAAAACTTTATTTTCTTGGATTACTTAGCCTGTAGAAAAATCTATTGTTGGGTTAACTTAACTATAGCCTCTTTACCTTTTACAAAATCTGTAAATAAAGTAATGAAACTGGTATAGAAAACCTTTTTATTTACAATCCAGTTATATATGGGACTCACCTTCAAAATAGTTCCTTTGGGAAACCATGCAACGCTTCAAACGGTTTTCCCACTCTTCATAGCAGTATTGGAATTCGGAAACCAGGATATCCTTCAGATGGTCAGTTACACTTTTTTTTAATGTTTTATTACTGTTCCAAAATGGTGTCCTTTGAGGTGTTTTTTTTTAAAAAAGACAGGAAAAAGTCGCAGGGACTCAAGTCAGCTGAATAAGGTGGTCGAGGAACTACAGATATTTTTTCCTTTTTCCAAAAACTCATTAATTGAGAGTGCAGTGTGACAAGGTACATTGTCATGATGCAGCATCCAGTTATCATTGATGGCTGGTCACATGCAGGCAACTCTTATCTTCAGTCTTTCAAGAATCTCTCAGTAAACATATTGCTTTACAGTCTGTCCTGTAGACAAAAACTCCAAACGTCTCTGATTTGCTGAACATTGTCGTCACTTTTTGATGTTGACGGCCTTCCAGAGCGTGGATCCACTGCAACCGATTCCCGGCCATCTGAAAATGCTTTAAATCACATAAAAACTTAGACTCGTGACAGAGCGTCATCTCCATACACCCTTTTCAATTTTGAAAAAGTTTCAGTAGTATTCTCACCAAGTTTAACATAAAACTTGATTGCACAACGTTGCTCGTAATCACTCATCACTCATTTTTGTATCACACATCAAAAACTCATTTCATGAAAAGTTTATTTACGTCTCACATGCCAACAATAGACTAAAAATATTAATACCTAATATAAATCAGCTGTTCATATAACTATACGTTTACTAGTAAGTTTACAGTGTTGCTACTTTGACTGCCAAAAAAAAACTAGTCTCATTACTTTATTTATAGACCTTGTATAACAAAAAAATAATTTCATTTTACTCATTTTTAATATCAGGAGCATTTTTACTTTTCTGATTATACATCTACTGCTGTTGCAGCAGCACTGCTGTTAGAGGAAAGTATAATAGTCAGCCAAAATTATGGGAATCAGGGTTTTTGCTAATGTTGATGTTTCAAGACCCTCCCTTAGTGCAAGAAAGACAAAAGAAATAATAGAAATTTCCAGAAGATGTACATGTGTTGACCTGCATTTTAATTAATATCTTTATAGAAAGTTGAAATTTCTTAGAACTATTTAGCTACATATAAAATCCTAGCCTTGGTCTGAATTTTAATGCTAACAGCTTCTCAACAATCATTTCTGACTAATCAACTTAATGTTGAATTCTAATTAACAATATCTTGATTAACAATCATCATGATTCATATTTATAATAAGCTAAAACATACATCATTATATCAACAAAAGACACAGCTGCCTGTTATCCCCAAATCCAGAAAAATGAACTAAATACCTGGAGTATTTGAATTAATCAATCAGATGGGAAATGTGTTCAATGAAATACTGACTCTCCTTTAGAATTATTCAGGGATTCTATTACTATTTGACGATTGCATAAAATACTAGAATATTGCCTGAGGTGCCTATCCGATAAAACTGAACATATAACTCTTGTTATAATCTAAAATCCAAAGAGACTATGCTAAATTTTAACATTTAAGCTACTTAAATGTGGGACTTACATAGAAATATTGTAGTGAGAAGCTGAATAGCTTTTCTCCATGATTTAATTCATAATTCTGTAAGTAGAATTATAATTAAAATAGATTTAAATGTCTCAATTTCTCCTTTTTAATTTTTTAAGAAGTAAAAAAAAAAATTAGCTCGACTCAGTCAACCAGTTCAATTGCTATTTACACCCTTAAAATAATAGTTAAAAAAAAAAAATTAAATACACTTGCATAAATTCAGTTTACTAAGACTAGGGTTTGGTAAATGCTATAAAAATTATACGAGTGTTATTTTTTAATTATAAATTTAAATAAAGAAATTTTTCAGATAAAAGTCTACATTTTATAGATTAATTGTTTTGATTAATATTTATAGAGGTGAGATTGTAATTAAATTAAACATGCCCATTAGTTTTTAATCAATTTCAAAAAGAAAGGAGATTTACAATTCAATACATATGTATGAACAGGTACATTCATTTCAAATCAACATTAGACCTTGGCAGAGACGTTTTAAGAAACTGTTCATGTATTTTTCATTGGAATTAATTTGTTTTTTAAATAATCAGTATTTTTGAGTAGTAGGACCTTCTCGTCATGCAGCTATTTATAAATAAAATATAATTAATATATTAATGACATATTGAAAAAATTCCACATTTTAATTACAAGATAATAATATTGGGTTGAGGTTAAAAACGTACATTTCAAATCTGGTATTACTAAAACAAAAAGCTTCTATTTCAACTTTAAATATTAAAATCATTTTCAGCGCCCTTGAAAATGTTTAAATTGATATCTCAAACAACCATTTTTGTTATTTTTTGCGCGAATCACAAAGTGGGACTCAAAGTTCAATTTTATAAAAAATCTTTTTTTAAAGTAGTCTTGATTACAATATAGAAGGAAAAAAGAAAAATGTTAAAAAAATTGCATGGTCGGGACCAGCTGCTCGGTGGGTTTGGGGCTTCAAATTTAATAAAGATTAATTTATATATGCATAATTAGATGACGGTAGAAGAAACTACAATGAAAAACAACCATCATAGAGATCACAACAAAACTTCAAAGAGTTTAGAGCATTTTTTGGTGTAGGGGTGCGTTTTAGCAAAATTTTTTTTTTAATTTTTAACAAATGTGCCTAAAAAAAAAAATAGTCTTAATTAGGCGAAATCTTAAGATACTGAAGGTAACCTTGCTCTACAGCCTCACCCCCTTGACCTTTTAAGTCAAAAATTTAACAGCATCAATGCCCCATTTATAGAAGTAATTTTAGTTTGGTAAAAATCGATTCAGTAGTTCTGGTGATATAAGGTGATTTAGAGGCCTATACAAACACACATACACACACACACACATATGTACTTTTTTTTGTCTTCAGTCATTTGACTGGTTTGATGCAGCTCTCCAAGATTCCCTATCTAGTGCTAGTCGTTTCATTTCAGTATACCACCTACATCCTACATCCCTAACAATTTGTTTTACACATTCCAAACATGGCCTGCCTACACAATTTTTTCCTTCTTCCTGTCCTTCCAATATTAAAGCTACTATTGCAGGATGCCTTAGTATGTGGCCTATAATTCTGTCTCTACTTTTAACTATATTTTTCCAAATGCTTCTTTCTTCATCTATTTGCCGCAATACCTCTTCATTTGTCACTTTATCCACCCATCTGATTTTTAACATTCTCCTATAGTACCACATTTCAAAAGCTTCTAATCTTTTCTTCTCAGATACTCCGATTGTCCAAGTTTCACTTCCATATAAAGCGACACTCCAAACGTATACTTTCAAAAATCTTTTCCTGACATTTAAATTAATTTTTGATGTAAACAAATTATATTTCTTACTGAAGGCTCATTTCGGTTGTGCTATTCAGCATTTTATATCGCTCCTGCTTCGTCCATCTTTAGTAATTCTACTTCCCAAATAATAAAATTCTTCTACC
The DNA here is from genome assembly GCF_047948215.1 of Lycorma delicatula. Taxonomy (NCBI): domain Eukaryota; kingdom Metazoa; phylum Arthropoda; class Insecta; order Hemiptera; family Fulgoridae; genus Lycorma; species Lycorma delicatula. The sequence goes on from NC_134467.1 coordinate 16,329,714, forward strand.
TCCATAATCTTTTCTCCTCCTATTTTCACATTCAGTGGTCCATCTTTGTTATTTTTACTGCATTTCAATACTTTTGTTTTCTTCTTGTTTATTTTCATGCGATAGTTCTTGCGTAGGACTTCATCTATGCCGTTCATTGTTTCTTCTAAATCCTTTTTATTCTCGGCTAGAATTACTACATCATCAGCAAATCGTAGCATCTTTTTCACCTTGTACTGTTACTTTGAATCAAAATTGTTCTTTAACATCATTAACTGCTAGATCCATGTAAAGATTAAAAAGTAACAGAGATAGGGAACATCCTTGTCGGACTCCCTTTCTTATTATGGCTTCTTTCTTATGTTCTTCAATTATTACTGTTGCCGTTTGGTTCCTGTACATGTTAGTAATTGTTCTTCTATCTCTCTATTTGAACCCTAATTTTTTTAAAATGCTGAACATTTTATTCCAGTCTACGTTATCGAATGCCTTTTCTATGTCTATAAACGCCAAGTATGTCCATTTGTTTTTCTTTAATCTTCCTTCTACTATTAATCTGAGGCCTAAAATTGCTTCCCTTGTCCCTATACTTTTCCTGAAACCAAATTGGTCTTCTCCTAACATTTCTTCCACTCTCCTCTCAATTCTTCTGTATAGAATTCTAGTTAAGATTTTTGATGCATGACTAGTTAAACTAATTGTTCTGTATTCTTCACATTTATCTGCCCCTGCTTTCTTTGGTATCATGACGATAACACTTCAAATTCTGAGAAATTATAGTAAAATACAAAATTTTACCCACAGAAGAACTCAAGACTTCCTTTCCAAATAGCAGTTGTTCAACCCATCCCTAAAAAAAAATCAGGGAATCTTTACTCAGTTTAAAGAACATATTACAGATCAATAATTTGTGTTAATCAGTGTATACAGAAGCATAAGTTATTTTTTCTCCAGAAATTAAATAGCCATATAAAAACAGAGGTCATAAAAGGTCATAAAAATAACCTTACCTAGTCATGTAATTAAATAGAATCCAACCATTTAATTAGACTCCATTGGAAATGATGAACCTGTTATCTTTTAGTATAGATAGACTGAATGTAATGTTTCTTAATAATTTAATAAAATACAAAATATTAAACATTATTTATTGTAATTTTAATAAAATAATTAGAATATAATAAAGAATAACTTATTTTATAAGTAAAATTTATAAAATATAAGTTATTTTATGAATAAATTATTTTTAATAACTTCATTGACATTCATAAATTATGCTAGCATTTTACAGCCTACCTAACTCTTTGTATATCTGTCTACTTCAAACAAAAACTTAACTTTTACAGTGCAGTAACCATTAACTTCACTTTATTTTCATAAGTTAAGGAAAAATTTAACTTTTCTCATTATGTAGTAAAGAAAATTTCCTGTTCTTTTATTTATTTTTATATTTTACAGTTATTCAATATTATACATTAAAATGTCATATATTTATCGATTTCTGTGATGGAGTAGTAGCATCTCATCCTATCATCCTACCGGGTTCAATTCCTGGTCAGGCATGGCATTTTTCATACATTACAAAATTACATTTCCATATTACCACATACAAGTTTCTCTGTAAGCTTCTGTGGTGAATTAATTCATCAAGTAAAAAAAAAAACAACACAGTTTTTTAAAAAAGTCATTTTAGAATACAAAGTTGTTGGTTTTGAAATATTTAACTAAATTTCCCATCAGTTATGTAATTAGAATCATTAATTTTATTTAAAAAAAGTAAAAGAAGAAAAATTTAAATTACTAATTTTGTTTTTATGTTAAATTTAGGCTAATTATTTTTTTTTTATGTGTAACTTTAAAATAAATAATTTTCAGAACTGGGATTTGAACTTGAGACCCTCAGATGAAAGGTTAAAATGGCTACTACTCTGCCACGGAGGTTGGCAAGGAAATACATTAATAAGAATTCATTTATTATTTTTTTTAAAAATATTTTATTAATAGAATACATTTACAAAGTATTTCTATAACATCTGATTAATTCTAAACACTTTATTATCTTATCGTGTTCTACCTTGCAGGTCCCTTACACCACTGCACTATCCATTCATTTCTGTCCCAAGCCTTCTCCTTTGTCAGCTTATCTATTAACTTCATTTCTTTTTCTACTGACCCATCTAATGCAGTTACTAAGATTCCACTTCCTTCAACCATTCTTTCTTTCTTTATATATATCTACATATGTATATATATATATATATATATATATATATAAAGAAATGTAGATATATGTAGGATCCTGAAAATAACCGCTTGGAACATGTTGATTAACCAATAACGATTATTATTTTATATCAGTAATGTATTAGAGAAACTATATAACAGTTAGTCAGAGATCTCAAAACCAAATCATAAATTAAAAAGAAATCCCTTTCGGCATGTCAGAAGGCAGAGGTAGATTTCACCGGTGCTAAGTATGGGATAAAAAATTTCCACAATAAAGTTTAGAAAAACTTCAAATTTACTCAATATGACAATAGTTGCATAAAAAAATTACACATGTTTAGCATACGACAAGCCCCATCTTCTTACAATTCCAGCAAGATTTTGGTCATCCCTTGCCATAAGGGTTGGTCATATCAAAAATTCTTTCAGACAATGTTTTAGGTTATTTAGAGGACTAATGACCACTTTAAATCGATTTGATACTGTGCCTATTAAGGGAAGTATGATTTTTTTTTGTCTTTGAAACCCCATTTGTTCCACTCACTGGGCCAATGGTTATGATATCAAAAAACTTTACTTAGAAAGTATTAGGCCCTTATCAAAAAAATAGTAGGAACTTTAAACAAATTTTATATTTTACTTAATAGGAAAGTTAGTGATATTTTATTTTTAAAAAAGCCCCCATTTCCATCCTCATGTTTCGATTTTGACAGTTAACAAACTCGACAAAGATTTTGAGAAGAGTTATTTTTCAGGATGAATTTGAAAGTAATTGGCCAAAATTATAGCAGTTATCATGTCCACAAGAAAGTGAAATATATATATAAACTTTTGAACTGACAGTGGGTTTTGGGTTCTGGAGGATGTGAAACGCAAAGATATGTCAAAATTTTCCAGAGTCGAATCATGATGCCCATTACAATAGGTAGCTTTCTTATGAAATCTACCTAATAGATGAATGATATATTTCATTTTAATTACATTTAATAGTAATAAAATTATAGATTTAAGTTTTAGAAACTAAATTAAAAAATTGAACACGTAAATTGTAAGAAGATCTTTTGAATGATGCAAAATAAAATTAAATTTAAAATATAAAAATAAAGAACTTATTATAAAAATTCATAGATTTAAAATAACAAATGGATAAATCGTAATGATTACAGAAAAAAAAGAGAATTTAGGTAGAAAGGTAAACCTTTGGAAGACCAAAAATATATTAAAGCTAATTAACTAACATGTACAAAATAAATATAAATGCAAAACATGCATAAGCAGAAAATTATATTTAGTTATAAAAAAATCTGGCATTTGCTTTTTGAAACTTTCCTGAGAAATATCATAAAAGATGACCCCTTGATTTCTCTTTATTTCACTATTTTTTTAAGAGACCCTGATTAAAAATTTTAATTCCATCATTACCTCATATTTAGAAGTCATCGTGATATCTTTGAAGATTTTTAGTCCAGCCAATCCTGAGTTATTAAACTGAATAAATGTTAACACATGATTCAAATGCGCACGCGCACCCACACACACAAATTTCTCCTTTTTATCTGTCAGCGTTTCATAACATATTTTTCAGAAAAGTGGAAAGGGAATTTTTGTTTGGCACACTTTATGCTTTCGATATATATAAAAACTAAACTATAACTGTCAGGAAAATAAAATGAAAAATACAAAATTACAACAAAAAAAAATTGAGAGAGAGAGAGAGAGAGAGAGATAAGGGGAGTTGTAATAAAAGCCAGAGAAAAATAGAAAAAATATTGTCTGATGTATTATTATTAGATAAAGGAAAAGAAAGAAATTTTTTTTGCTCTAATTAATTCACCACAATGCTTTAAGATTTTTACATGCGAATATGGAAATAGAATTTTGTAGTGTATGAAAAATGCCATGTCTAACTAGGATTTGAACTCGGGATACCTAGATGAAAACCGAGATGCTACCATTCTGCCACGGAGATCATCAAGATTTTAGACAAATTCACCAATATTGAAAACAAACTTAATATTTTAAATAAAAATCACCATATTTTAACACAATTGAACATTTTGTAATATATAAATAAATTCAATTCCAACACTTTTTTTTACAACATTCTATGACATCTATGTCTTCTGATTAATAGAAAAAAAAAAAAAAAAATAAGTCAGTTCAACTGATTCCAGAGTGGGAACACAAATATAAGTCATGTATTAAGTGTTCTTTTTTTTTGTTATTATTATTTAATCGGGTTTTAGTTTAATGCTTCCAGTATCACGAGATCCCATAATTTTAGCATCCTCCTGTGTAAGAATGCTTGACAGTTTTAGTTTAGTTTTTCTGATAACTAATTGAAGTCAAGTACACGTCACAAGTAAATAATTTTAAAACTTTCACTAATTTTTTTTTCTCTTACATTGCTTTAATTTTCTCATCTTCATTTTGCCCACCTTTTTTTTTGAGGGGATTTGTTTTAGAATTTTTTTAGTGTTTCTGATCATTTTTCTAAATTTTTCTCTATTTTTTATATCTTCTGTAATTATTTAATTTTCTTTTAAATTTTTAGATTTTGCTGCAAACCATTTTATTTTCACTTTTATTTTTATTTGCCAAATGGTCATATATTTTTTTTGTTAATTTATTATTATTTATTTTTATATAAGAGCCATTAAATTGGAGTCTTTTTTCTTAACTGTATTAGAGAATTTTTCAGTCTGTTTTATTGAATTGTGTTTTCCCATCTTATTTTGTAGGTAGAAAGATATTAACCCACCGGGTCGGTCTAGTCGGATTTGAATACTAGATTGTGGATACCGGTGTTCTTTGGTGGTTGGGTTTCAATTAACCACACATCTCAGGAATGGTGGAACTGAGACTGTACAAGACTACACTTCATTTATACTCATACATATCATCCTTATTCATCCTCTGAAGTATTATCTGAACGGTAGTTACCGGAGACTAAAACAAGAAAATGAAAGGGTCGGTCTAGCGGTGAACTTGTCATTGCAAATCAGATGATTGCGAAATTATGAGTTCTAAGTTTCAAATCCTACTAAAGGCATTTATTTTATACAGATTTGAATACTAGATCATGGATACAGGTGTTCTTTGGTGGTTGGATTTCAATTAACCACACATCTCAGGAATGGCTGACCTGAGACTGTACAAGACTACTTCATTTACATACATACATACATACCATCCTCTGAAGTAGCACCTTACAGAGGTTGTGAAAGCTAAAAACAGAAAAAGAAAGAAGATAGGAAGATATTACCCAAAATTCTTCTTTCGTACTTTTTTCTACTACATCTTAATTAAGAAGAAATAAGTTTTCAGAAGCTTATAAACTTATACAGTTTTAATTAGTTGAATAAGGAAATATTTACAGGAAACATAAGAAGAAGAATTCTGAAAAAATTAAGTCAAAATGTATGAATATTATTAATCCAAATTGAAAAAAATCCCCAAAAAAAAAGAAAAATTCTCGGGGAACTGGCAAAAAAGATTCTGTCGCCAGGGGGTCGAATAGTGGACACGTGCAGGGCCAGGGAGGCAGCCTTTACTTACCCACCGGGTTGGTCTAGTGGTGAACACGTCTTCCCAAATCAGCTGATTTGGAAGTCGACAGTTCCAGCGTTCAAGTCCTAGTAAAGCCAGCTATTTTTACACGGACTTGAATACTAGATCGTGGATACCAGTGTTCTTTGGTGGTTGGGTTTCAATTAATCATACATATCAGGTATGGTCGAACTGAAAATGTACAAGACTACACTTCATTCACACTCATACATATGATGCTCTGAAGTATTATCTAAATGGTAGTTACTGGAGGCTAAACAGGAAAAAGAAAGAAAGAAAGCCTCTTTACTGAGGGTGTTCGGGTCCAGCAAATGGCTGGATCGGGACTTTCTGATGACGCATTGAGGACCCTCGAGGTTTGTGAGGTGGACGCACGATTCAGGGGGGTATGTGTTGGGTGCATACCCGGACCCAGAATAAGTGATAGGAAATGGAAGGGTAGCCCTCTTGGGGAGAGTCACCATGATGGCAACCTGAAGGGATGTCGTGATGTCTTAATGATTCAAGAGTGACCCTGTCGGGATATCAGCTTTAAGCTGCACAAATGGGGGGGGTTAATCTTCAGCCACATCACTTGGGATCGACCGAAGTAATGTCTTCTAGGCGGTTACCGGTTGCTCTTAAGTGGTAAAAAAAAAAAAAAAAATTCCAAATTGAAGATCACTTGTATTATACACACACAGAGAGAGAGAGAGAGAGAGTGATGAGGGGAGTGTAATAAGAGCCAGAGAAAAATAGAAAAAATATGTACTTCCTTATAATAGAAAAATATATTTATACTTCCTTAAATTTGAATCTCTAAATAAGGTTTTTTGTTAAAAAAAATAATTTAATTAATATATAGGTAGTTTTATTATTCTTTCTTCTAGAGCTTTCTTTTCTAGTCCATTTTTTTCTTTTTTTATCAAATTATTTGAATGTATTGATTTTCTCTATTTTTTTTTTATTCCTGTTTTTAAAATATTTGATAATTTTCAGATTTATAGTTTCCTTTTTAATATGCTATCATTGTTTTCAATATACAATTGATTAGAATTGATGAGAGAAGCCATTTGATTAATTGGTGAAAGGTGACATCTCCTTGGCAAACACTTATAATTATCAGGAACGTTTTCAAAATTTCTACCATGAATTTCACTTAAAATTGTTTTTGTTTTTATTATAATTTTTTTAAGTTAAATTTTTTATTCAGTTTAAAATTTTTTTAACTTATTTAAACTTATCTAATCTGCAGCAATAAATAATTACTTTTTTTTACATTTATAAAGATAATTGTTAGAAAAAATATTAATGTAAACAATGTACTGTTTATAGTACCAAATACAATTTATGTTACAGTTATTAGTTCTATTTTTTTCCGCTAGATAGTAGTTGTGTATAAGAAATCATCAGACAACTGCATGTTATTTATTTGTGCGCATGCCTTTTAACAAGAATATCGTTCGTTCCTCCCCGGACCAAACAAGCATCCAATCCACCGTTTCTTAACGCTTGTGTTCGTTGTTTTGATGCGTTCAAGCACTTGTTGACCGGTCGTACAGTTTTTTCTTATTGTTGTTATTGTTTTAATTCGAAAGCGTTTAGTTCATTGTAATTCCTTAACGATGGCAAAAGGAAAAATGCATTCCAAGTAAGAATTTAATTTATTAATAATATTGTTGTTTGTTTATTAATTTATTTTATTATTTACATAAAACTGTGTTATTAATTTATTATTTTCTTAAGAGTTGTTATAACGGGTTTTCTCATAATATTTTTTTTTTTAAATCCTTTTTGGATATAAGTAAATCGTTTAAAATCATGTAAGAAATCAAACAGAAAGTATAATTTTATTTTACTTTGCATATTTAAAAAAAAAAATCAATTCATCTGTCTTCTGTTTAATGACAAAACTATAAAAAAATAATTAACGACATCTATAAACATTTTGTATACGGTTTAATTTTTTTAATCGCTGGGAAAAACTCACAAAATTTCCATAAAGTAACAAAAAATTTTAAATTTCCAAAATTTAATAAGTATTATTTTCCAAAAATTTCAACATTTAATCGCCCGGATATTTTTTTTATAAAAATTATTGTAAACTAAAATATTATGGGAGAGGAGATTTGTTAAAACAAAATTATTTTATTTTGAGTTTTTTTTTATAACGTTATAAAAAATTTTAACGCCAAATAAATACTAATTAAATATTTTGGTATTGAAATGTTCAATTATACCGATCGTTTAACTATCTCAGTTGTCAGTAGAATTATTAAAATGCTGGTGGAACAGATAAGTCCTGGGTTCGAATCCCAAAATTTAAAAAAAATAATAAGTTTTAATAAATCATTGAAAAATCTGACTATTCAATTATATAAATTAAAAATTTGGAACTTTTTAAATTTAACACTTCTTTATGTATTAAAAAAAAAATATATATATATATATATATTTTTTTTGTCTTCAGTCATTTGACTGGTTTGATGCATCTCCAAGATTCCCTATCTAGTGCTAGTCGTTTCATTTCAGTATACCCTCTACATCCTACATCCCTAACAATTTGTTTTACATATTCCAAACGTGGCCTGCCTACACAATTTTTCCCTTCTACCTGTCCTTCCAATATTAAAGCGACTATTCCAGGATGCCTTAGTATGTGGCCTATAAGTCTGTCTCTTCTTTTAACTATATTTTTCCAAATGCTTCTTTCTTCATCTATTTGCCGCAATACCTCTTCATTTGTCAGATTTTTAACACATTATCCTATAGCACCGCATTTCAAAAGCTTCTAATCTTTTCTTCTCAGATACTCCGATCGTCCAAGTTTCACTTCCATATAAAGCGACACTCCAAACGTATACTTTCAAAAATCTTTTCCTGACATTTAAATTAATTTTTGACGTAAACAAATTATATTTATGACTGAAGGCTCGTTTCGCTTGTGCTATTCGGCATTTTATATCGCTCCTGCTTCGTCCATCTTTAGTAATTCTACTTCCCAAATAACAAAATTCTTCTACCTCCATAATATTTTCTCCTCCTATTTTCACATTCAGTGGTCCATCTTTGTTATTTCTACTACATTTCATTACTTTTGTTTTGTTCTTGTTTATTTTCATGCGATAGTTCTTGCGTAGGATTTCATCTATGCCGTTCATTGTTTCTTCTAAATCCTTTTTATTCTCGGCTAGAATATCATCGGAAAATCGTAGCATCTTTATCTTTTCACCTTGTACTGTTACTCCGAATCTAAATTGTTCTTTAACATCATTAACTGCTAGTTCCATGTAAATATTAAAAAGTAACGGAAATAGGGAACATCCTTGTCGGACTCCCTTTCTTATTACGGCTTCTTTCTTATGTTCTTCAATTGTTACGGGATAAAAACGATTTCCGCCTTAAAATTAAGAAAAACTTCAAATTTACTCAATACGACAACGGTTGTATGTGAAAAAAAGTCTCTCATATATAGCATACCCACCGTGAAGAGGCGGTACGAGAGTAAAAAAATGACAAACCAGGCTTAGGAGCCTCTATATTGCGTAACATATAAATGGAGACCGTACAAAAATTCCGGTCGCGAAATTGACCGTTTTCGCAATTAAATTTTGTTAAAATTATAAAAAGCTAGGCATCACCCCAGACCGTCCCACGAAGAGACCACAATTTCATTTAGTCAGCATATGGGACTCCCTCTGGAGAACGGGGTCCATTTCTCCCTCCAAATAACTAGAACTCCGTTAGGCGCATTCCTGCTAGCCCATAGGTGCTGGTACCGAAAGAACTTCAGCGGATGGTCTGATGGGAAATCACGCCGGGATTACTAGGATTAAAAGCTTAGTCTATCACTGTCAGAACCAGTAAATAAATTACACCATGGTCAATACGGATAGGAACGCAAATTACCAAATCCGTCCATAAATAAAAGTTAAAATTTATAACCGCCACTAAATAACCGATGAAATCCGCCCGAAATAGAAAGATACAGCAGCAAGGGACATTGTCCAGGCTCTGCGATCTGTAGGGAGAAATATTGAAACTCCCGCCATTCTTGCGTTCCGTTCTGTTCCGTATAGCATACGATAAGCCCCGTCTTCTTAACCCACCGGGTTGGTCTAGTGGTGAACGCGTCTTCCCAAATCAGCTGATTTGGAAGTCGAGAGTTCCAGCGTTCACGTCCTAGTAAAGTTAATTATTTTTACTCGGATTTGAATACTAGATCGTGGATACCGGTGTTCTTTCGTGGTTGGGTTTCAATTAACCACACACATCTCAGGAATGGTGGAACTGAGAATGTACAAGACTACACTTCATTTACACTCATACATATCATCCTCATTCATCCACTGAAGTATTATCTAAACGGTAGTTACCGGAGGCTAAACAGGAAAAAGAAAAAAGTCCCATCTTCTTACAATTCCAGCAATATTTTGGTCATCCCTTGCCGTAAGGATTGGTCATAATCAAAAATTGTTTAAGACAAAAGTTTTAGGTAATATTTAGAGGACTAACGACCAGTTTAAACCGATTCGATATTGTGTATATTAAGGGAGGTACGATGTTTTTTGTCTTCAAAACCCAATTTTTCCATCCCCTGGACCAGTGGTTGGTGATATCAAAAAACTGTAAATACATAAGTTTTATGCACTTATCCAAAGAATAGTAGGAACTTTAAACGAATTCGCTATTTTATTTAATAAGAAAGTTATGGTAATATTTTGTTTTTTCGAAAAAGCCTCCCATTTCCACCCCCATGGTCCGATTTTTCCCGTTAACGAAGTAGACCGCGATTTTGGGTCGTTACATTTTGAAAATGTCTGGCGCAAAATTACGGTAGTTATCGTGTCCACAAGAAAGTGAAATATATAAATACATATAAACTTTTGAACTGGCGGTGGTTTTAGGGTCTGGGGAATGTAAAACGCGAAGATATCGAAATTTTCCGGAAGTCGAGTCATGGTACCTATTACAATAGGAAAATTTCTTATGAAATTTACTTAATAAATATGATCTCCGTGAAGGAGTAGTAGCGTCTCGGTCTTTCATCCGAAAGTCCCAGGTTCGAATCCCGGTCAGGCATGACATTTTTTTTTATACGCTATAAATTTCCTTTTTCCCAAGTACAAGCTTTAAGCTTTTGCGGTGAATTAATACATCAAATAAATAAAAAAATATATAAAAAACTGACTTTATCCATTACTTCCTGTTATTTCTCTTGAATATAGGTCAGAAGAAAACAAAATTAAATAAATTATATTTTGTAATCCGGTATTTAAGTCGGTACAAAATTTAAGAATTCATTTCATTTTTTTTGGAAAATACTTTAGGCCAATTAAAGATCTTTGAGGGGCACTCTATATAAAATAAAGCTCCTGATGTACTAGAAACGATGCTTAAAATATTATTTTTCATTCTAATGAAAATTAATTAATTTTAACGGTATTTTTTTTTTTTTTTTTTACTTTTATTGGCATTTAAATTTTAAATAACAATTAATATTTTTTAAATTTGAACGATCCTTTTTTAAAGTTATTATTATTAAATGTTAAGAAAAAAAATCATTCTTTAATTTGATAGTTTTTTTAATTTTTAAATAACAAAAGAAATAATTATTATAATGCGCTACCTTTAATATTTAAAAATCTTCACTTTAACGTTGGTTTACGGTTGAATACTCCAAGCTATACAGAATAAAATATATATATTATGTTTCATCTCTTATATATCCAAGGTCATTGACCTTTACGGCAGCTGTAACAGCACCAATCAGCGTATATTTCGTTTTGGTTTACTCTTTACTTCAGTTAGTATACTTCTTATGCTACTATATCGTTATAGACGTGAATTCTTTCAAAGCTTATTTATTTTATATAGAGGGCGAGTTATTGGTTAGTAACCAGTCTCTGATCGTACATGTTAAAACAAACACATCTTACATTGTTTTTACGCTAATATATAAGCTTACTAACCCAACCTTTCTTAGATTATTAAAAACTTTAATTTTTACAAAAAAAATTAACAGTACGTAAAAGTTTTTTTTTTTTTTTTAAATAAATACTAACTTATAAGATTGTATGAAAAATTTATATTAGATGATAAATATGAAATTATTAAAAAAAACTAATTAAATTATTATTTTTTTAAATCTATACAATTTAACGAAATTTAAATATCTAATTATTTCTAATACATAAAAACTGTTCACCATACAGTGAACATATTTGAAGATTTTAAGAAAAAAGAGACTTACATATTTATTTTTAAAATAATTTTTAATCTTTTAATGTTAAAATAAATAATTTAAATATATTATCACTAAACGTTACATGTCCTTAAGCAGGTACCTCCTAATCGCATCCCATTACATTTCTTTTATTTTCAGCTAAAAAGATTTGTTGTTTCTGATAGTAAGTGAATTTTTTTTTTCATTTTAGATTCATTGTATATATATTATATATTTTCAATTTCTACCGTACGATTTAAATAAATTTATATCTATTAAACTTTATGTTTGTAATAAACTTCGTAATTCTTGTCTTTATATTTCGTTTCTGTGGACTTTATTCATACAGGTTGTACCATATAAAACGCAACCCAACCTTATATTGGTAGGTATTGAAATAATAAAAAGGCATGTTTAAATGTAAATGTAATTTTTATTATTACCATCCATTACCTTACATTCAGAGTAAATGTTGGAAGTGGCCGCCATCTTCTTGAATACAAGCTTCAATTCTTTTTACAGCGTTTCTTGCAACTTTTTTCAAAATTTGTGGCTGGATATTTAATACGGCTTGTTCAATATCGACTTTCAATCGTTCAAGTGTTCGTGGTTTGTTGCTGTAGGCTTTTTCTTTGAGGTAACCCCGTAGAAAAAAATCCGCCGCAGTCAAATCTGGAGATCTCGGTGGCCACAAGCCTCGACCGATAACACGATTACCGAATTCTTCGGTAATCGTGTAATCGTGAATTCGGTAATCGACGAAATCAGAAGTTGAACCTGCGTAGTGCGATGTCGCATCGTCATGCTGTAGCCGGCAGTGTCTGTCTTCCTCTTTTAAGAGTGCGATGAACCGAAATAAAATATCCTCATATCGTTCTGCATTAATGGTGTACTCGAAAAAATAGGACCGATTATTTTCTTCCGCGATATCGCGCATCACATGCCCGACTTCTGCGGGTGTAATTGTTTTTCGTGATAAACGTGGGGATTTTCAGCGCTCCAAATTCTACTGTTTTGGCTGTTTACGTAGCCATCTGAATGAAACCGCGCTTCATCTGTGAAAAATAACGAATCCATAACTTTAATTCCGTCGCGCAGAAATCGACGGAACCGTTGACAATATTGTAGCCGTTTTTCTTTGTCGGGCTCAAGATGTCGATGAAACGTTTGAATGCGATAAGTTAGTAATTGTAATCGTTTGGTTGCTCGATGAACGGTCGATTTAGACAAATTAATTTCAGCAGACAGGTCTTTGATTTCAGCGACCACACAATCGATATGTGTGAAATCTAAAAACCAATTAGTGGGTTATATACTGACCAAGCTTTTGAAGAAATTACAAGTAAATATATAGATAATTTTAATAAATTGAACAGGCATTCATTTTTATTTATCATTATTATTCCCACAAGCAAGAGGATAATGAACACAGGGAGTCCAGGGGGCAGAACCCCCTGGCTAGACGGTAAGAGCGAGCGAATCGAACCCTGACTGCGACAGGAAATGTAAGTAATCATAGAGCGCGGGCGAAACCGCGACGGGGATGTTTTATATATATTTATATTTTTATTTATTTTTTTTTTAACTCCGGGACCAACGTTAGGTGTTACTTCAGAGCATGAATGACAATTTTTGTAGCGTATAAAAATGTCATGCCTGACCGGGATTCGAACCCGGGACCTCCGGATGAAAAAAGGCCGAGACGCTACCACGGAGGCCGACGAGACCATCGTTAGGTATTACTTCAGAGGATGAATGACAATTTTTATTGCGTGTAAAAATGTCATGCCTGACTGGGATTCGAACCCGGGACCTCCGGATGAAAAAAAAGCTGAGACGTTACCACTCGCGCCAAGGAGGCTTACATATTTATATTATACTAGCGTACCTGGTCGCGACTTCGCTCACAATATAGATGTAGCATGCTTTTTTAATAGCAAACTTATTTTTTTTTTAAATAAAAAATATTTAATCGACAATATTATATTTATATTTTCATTAAATCCTGATAAAACTGTAAATAAACATTTTTATGAAAAATACTGAAGAAATGAATGTACTATAAACAATGAATTGTTGCCCGAAACTTAAATAAAGGAAAACAAAAAAAGGAAGATAAGAAAATTGAACAATATTTGTTAGACCGATCCGTTTTGTAAATGAAGTTCAATATAAAAGTCCAATAAAGATAAACAAAAAATTTATTACAATCCCAAATCTAGCATCCCCATCGCGGCTTCGCCCCCGTACTCAATGGTTACTTGCGCTTCCCGTCACGATCAGAGGGTCATGGCTCGCTTCGATCTCCCTTCCGGTTTCCCTTTCCTTCTCACGTTTCTCTTTCCTCTTTTCTTTTTTTCTCTTTTCCCTTTCCATTTCCTTTCCCCGTTTTTCATTTCCCCCGCTTTCCCCGTGTTTATTTTCCCATTTTCCCCTTCTTCCACTTTTCCTTTTCTTCCCTTTTACCTTATTCGATTTTCCCTATTTCCCTTTTCCGATTTTTCCCTTTCTCCCTTTTACCCCGCGCGTAAATCGGTTCAGTGATATTTTAGTCTGTAGCAGACACACATATCGGAAACACTGCAATGGAATCGTAAAATATTTAGTACAGCTATGTTGCTTTTACATCCAACAGGTAGCGCTGTTAACAGGAAATTTAGTTTTTTATCGATTTAAACCCCTTAAAATCAAAATTTCGCAAAATCCTTTCTTAGTGCACGCCTACTTATAGATACGAAGATACCCTGAAAATTTCAAGGCTCTACCTATAATAGTTTTGGTTCTACGTTGATTATGAGTCTGTGAATCAATCAGGACATTCTCTTTATGTAAGAAATTATTAATTATTAGGTTATTCAATTTATGATTTTATCCTTATTACAACGATTCTATCGCTATGCGTTTTGAAATACTCTACTCTCTTTCCTATCTTCTTGTTCATTATGAACCCTACTCCTGCCTGCCCATTATTTGAAGCTGAGTTAATTAATCTAAAATCACCTGACCAAAAGTCGCCTTCCTCTTCTCACCGAACCTCACTAATTCCTACTACATCTACATTTATCCTATCCATTTCCCTTTTAAAATTTTCTAGCCTACCAACCTTTTTTAAACTTCTAACATTCCACGCTCCGACTCGTAGAATGTTATTTTTTTATTTTCTGGTGACCCCTTCCTTAGTAGTCCCCACCCGGAGATCCGAACGGAGGCCTAGTTTACCTCCGGAATATTTTACCAAGGAAGGCGCCTCAAATTGTTAGGGTTGTAGGATGTAGAGGGTATACTGAAATGATACGACTAGCACTAGATAGGGAATCTTGGAGAGCTGCATCAAACCAGTCAAATGACTGAAGACAAAAAAAAAATCGTAAAGTATTTACTATAGCGTATGTTGCTTTTACTTCCAACAGATAGCGCTGTTAACACGAAATTTAATTTTTTTATCGTTTTGAACCCCTTAAAATCAAAATTTCGCAAAACCCTTTCTTAGTGCACGTCTGCTTAAATATACGAAGGTACCCTGAAAATTTCAAGTTTCTACCTATAATACTTTTGGTTGTACGTTGATTATGAGTCAGTGAATTAGTCAGGACATTCTCTTTTATATAAGAGATTTAATTAAAAATCATCACGTTTCGATATATATCGTTATGATATATCGATGTTTAAAACATTAAGTTTAACTTTTCTCTATAGAGATTACAAACTGGTGGCAGTACAACAAACTTTGTTTACTGTTTCATATCAAAGTTTTAATTTTAGTTTTAGAAACATAAGTTAGTTTATCAAGTTTCTATTCCAGTTGGGTGGTTTTCCATTAGAGCAAGTTTTCAGCGTTAAATTAAGTTGTAACGATCTACCACCACTTTAGCTTTATAATAAATTAGTTGTTTTTTTTCTCTCTCTTATTTTTTTCCACCTAAAATTAAGTTCTTGTTTATTTATTTTTTTTTAAACCAAACATTTATTTTATATACTTTATCAACTTTAATAATACTTCTTAATTATAAATGAAATGTTTTTTTTAAATTTATTTAAGTTGATTTATTAATTTAGTAAATATAATTAATTTTTTCCCATTTATTTAAGATAATCCTGCTGACCAAATAATAATACTTTTAGGTCCCGGGTTCGAATCCCGGTCAGGCATGGTATTTTTCACACCCTACAAAAATTTTCATTCATCTCATCTTCTGAAGAAATAACTAAACGGTGGTCCCGGAGGTTAAAAAAATAATTTTAAAAATTATTTAAGAAGTGTATGATTAATAAAAATTATTTTTGTATGACCCAAACTCTTTTTTAAAAAAAATTTTGAATAGAAAGTATTTGACAAATAGGTAATAAAGGTTTTGCTAAAGGAGTTACTCAAGGTTGTTGCATATCACCAGCATTATTTAATATACAGAATATCACGAAGTCATCGGGTGACTTTCATAATCTTTTCTACTCGTGAAAATAATGGAAATAAATCATATAAGCATATTTCCTTAAATGTTTCGTTTGCGATTTCTTAGCTAGTAAAAGATTTCGTTCTGATTTTATTTGAAATAAGTTCGCACTGATATTTGTTTCTAAATAAAATTCTAATTTTTCTAACTTTTCTTTGTTTTATTTACTTACCTTACACCATTTTGTTTAAAATTAAATTCTCTAAAAGTTTTATTTAACATTTTTATGTGTTTATTATTAATTTAACAAAATTATTGTACGTCAAAAATAAAAACATGGTTTTTTTACCTAAATTTCTTAGTTTTCACCTCAGATTTCTCAAAACCTTTTGCAAATGCAATTCTGGGACCTATTTTATTAGATTTTTTTCAGGTCAAAAACCACAAGAAATCACTAATTAATGTCCTAAATATCCTAATTAACGTCCTAATGTCTTAATTAATGTCCTAAAAATTTTAGTACGACCTCATTTCATCGGGGTAGTTGAAATTCGAGCGAAATCTAATCACTAGCCGTAAATCGCAAACGAAGTATTTTAGGATATATATTTTATATGAACTTTTTCCATTATTTTTACGACTAGAGTAGGTTATGAAAGTCCCGGGAAACTTCGTATTACTCTGTATATATATATATATATATATATATACGTTTTATCAAATTTTCGATTGTGTTCACTTTATCTATCTATCTATCTATCTATCTATATATATATATATATGTATGTAAGTTCATTACGGAACTTCACAAAATTTAACTTTTCCCTTTCTCTCATTTCCCCTTTCCACCTCCTTTCCCTTCTCGTCGTCTCAGCCTTTGTGCTGTAGTATCGTTGTTATATACCCTGACACAGCCCTGAATTTGTCGATTGGAGATAGCATTGTCAGTACAATCATATCTACGTCGAGGGGTCCAGTTATTTGTTCGACCCCATTTATCTTTCCCTTATTTACCTTTCCAGTTTTCCCTTTTCCCCGTTTTCCCCTTTTTTCTTTTTTCAATTTTACCCTCGTTCCGTTTTACATTTTTCCCTTTCTCCCTTTTCCCCGCGCGTAAATCGGTCCAGTAGTTTTTTAGTCTATAGCGGACACACATATCCGAAACACTGAAATGGAATCGTAAAATATTTAGTATAGCGTGTGTTGCTTTTACTTCAACAGATAGCGCTGTTTTTTAAAAAACCATATTGATGAACTCCATTCGTTTTTGGAGGATCTTGCAGAAAAATGTGGAGAAGTGGGTGTAAAAATGAATTTGACCAAAACAAAAGTAATTTACAACAGATGGGCTGCTGTATGCTGCAAGAGAGGTAGTAGTTGACGGCAACATCCTAGAGAATGTGGAAGAATACGTCTACCTGGGGCAGCTAATAAACCCCAGAGGGGACATCAGACCTGAAATTTTCCGGAAAATCAAGATAAGCTGGAATTCATTTGGAAGACGTTCAACAGCGTTCAAATCTAACATGCCAGTGGTATTGAAAACGACCGTGTTTGATCAGCGTGTTCTTCCAGTACTCACCTACGGATGCGAGACCTGGACTTTAAATGAATTCGTGTAAGGAAAGCTTCGGACAGCACAAAGAGGCGTGGAAAGGTCAACTAGGTTATACTAGGAGGGACCGGAAAAGAGCGGAAGATGTAAGAGCCATAACGAGAGTGCATGACATAATGGAAACGGTGAAAACTCTGAAATGGCGATGGGCAGGGCACATCGCGTGAAGATGTGATGGAAGGTGGACAAAGGCGGTTCTTGAGTGGAATCCAAGAGAGCGACAAAGGTCAAAAGGTAGGCCACCAGACGGATGGGACAGAGGCATTAGAAGGGTGGCTGGAACCAACTGGCAGAGGAAGGCGCAGGACAGATAGGCATGGCGAGAATTGTTGAAGGCTTACCTGTCGAACTAGACTTGAAGAGGCTATATCTTGTAAAAGATTGAAACAGCCGTATAATAATAATACATACGGATTGGTATAAAAATTGAAAAACATAAAAATCGATTATTTGTTAAGTCGCTATGAAGATCTCAATTGTTGTCTTACATAAATAAATTATTAGTACTCAGTATTAATTTTTTTTTTTTAAGTAGTCTTAAATAGTAATACCGACGTCCGAAAAAGAACTCCAGGTTTCAGGAAGGAATATAATTTCTATTTTACAGCCATCAATTACGACAATAATGAAATTATAGTTTACACATTCTCCGTTAGATAGCAGCTACGGTAGACTGTTGCACAGTACAAGCTGTTATGTATCCGGGCTTCAGTACGATGGCGTCGTTACAAGTAAAAGAACAGTTCGTATATTGGCTCGCTCGCAGAAATAGAATCGCTAACTATTGTGCAAAGAAATTATACGTAAATCTATCGTAGAAATTATCCGAGTAACAAAGCATAGTAACTGGTGTAAACCATTTTTGCTTCCGGGGTTTTTTGGGTTTCTTTAGTGTGAAAACGTCAAGATCCGGTGAAAACCGCATATATCCAAATTTCATCGACTACAATACTTTCCCTTCTAGAACTATAACAATATCTAGGCGGAGAAGTAAAATATAATGATCAAACTTCTGGATTTTGCTATACTGGAGGCAAAGTAAATTCTCAACATCAATTTATTAAAAATTTGATTTTTGGAATACATTCTTTATCTAAATATTTTATTTTAAGTTGTGAATAGCGAAAATTTCTAAATCAACAGCCTTCGCAAGCGCATATAGCACTTGCGAAGCCGCAACAGGGGATGATAGAATATAAAATATTTGAACACGTGTTGGTGTATTAGTAATTAAAACTTTTTTTTTTTTTACTTCGTTGTACGAAGTAAAGGAAGTACTGTGATCGCGAAAAATTTCGGTTTTCAGATCTCAACGGAAATATCCATTTTGACTATCCCTGAATCCATTTTGACTAGTTTCGGCGTGACGTCTGTACGTTCGTATGTATGTACGTACGTATCTTGCATAACTCAAAAACGATTAGTCGTAGAATAATGAAATTTTGGATTTAGGTCTGTTGTAACATTTAGTTTTCCCTTTTGATTGCAATCCACTTGACCTAAAGTTTCCAAAAAAGCCCAAATTAAAAAAAATAATTGATTTTTGCACTTTTTCTTAACTGCAATAATAAGCTCTCATTGAGAGCTTTTCAACGATATATCATAAGGGGTACTTATTTTCATTGGTTCCAGAATTATAGCCAAATAAAATTTAATTAATGAAATATTTCGATCTTACAAGGGGAAGGCATATCTGTTCGAATCCTACTTCATTTCCCTTTCTTTTTTTTTTACTTTTTTTCTTGATTGAATACAATGATTTATTAATAATTATTAACCTCTGATTATAAAAAGTTTTACGATAAATAATAATTCAATAATAACATTAAAAAATAAAAATATTATGAAAAAATATCAGAAGTGATTAATAAAATAAAATTTTATGTACATTTAAAAAGTGTATATGTAATTTAATAGGGGTACAAGGAAGTCATGTGGTGTCCACATCAGATTATTTTTTATTTACGTTCCAGTCTCTATATAATTAAGAATAAAATTTCTTCAATTTAGCGCATACAGATGTACAAAGCTTGCTTCTTTTTTTTTTCATGTTGTGTAAAATGGTATATCTGTTGCATTAAGAGCTTTTAATATATATAATTAATTTTTGTTATATAATATATTTACCGCAGACACGCATGCGGTTTTTATATACATGTGTGTATGCGCCTTTCTGCATATAGTATTTTATCTGTTACAGTTGCCTGGATAAGATCTTCCTATTATTTCAATTAACTAACAAAAAAAAAAAAATTGCGTTATGAATTAATATCTATATATATAAAAATCAATGTTTGTTTGTCTGTCTGTTCCAACTTAACTCGTACCGGAAAGATTTGTCTAAAATGTTGCACACCCACACTTTGAAGCCATGCGGTGAACATAAGCTATTTTTTTTGAACCTCCGACATAACAAAAAATTACAACGAAATTTAAAACACTTTATTTCTTCCTTAAAGCTTATTTAATTTTCAAAATGACTGATTTTCAAGAAAAATTTAATTTTTAGCTAACATTTTTTTGAATCGATTAATTTTGAAAAGGGCTGAGGTTTTAACGTACAGTTATTCCTAAGTTTCAATCTATTTAGCGCACATGCATATGTAATTTTTACGATTCATTCATTTACAATTTTTTACAGCCGTTTAAAAACATAAATAAATAGCCGCTTTTGTTTATCATGTGTGTGTTACTAATTTAAAGCGTGTAAAGTATTTAACTGCAATCTTTTAAATTCTGTGATCTTTTTTCAAAACATCATACCACGCCTAAAAGACATTCTTCGATCGGGAGAAATACAAAAAAAGCACGTATGATGAAAACTGTTCGTGCGGCAGAGACTGAAGACGAAAGACAGTCAAGATTGGAAAGCGACCGAATATACACAGCCCGATCCCGTTCGACTGAAACAACTGAGCGACTGGAAATGCATTATGCCACCGTTATTGTATGTATGACTGACTGCACCTGCCTCCGGTTACTTGACTGATAAATATAAAATAAAAGGATTGACCACCACAGGAAACGCAAGTAACCATATAGCGCGAGCGAAGCTACGACTGCGAGCTAGTTGATTAATAAATAATTATTAACTGAAATATATTTTTACTTCCTTGTACGAAGAATTATGATCGTTAAAAATGTCGGTTTTCAGATTTCAACGGAAATATCGATTTCGACCATCCCTGAATCCATTTTGACGTGACATCTGTATGTATGTACATATGTATATCGCATAACTCAAAAACGATTAGCCGTAGGATTTTTAAATGTTAGATTTAACACTGTTGTAACATCTAGTTGTGCACCTCCCCTTTTGATTGTAATTTACTGGACTAAAAGAGTTCAAAAACGACCAAAATCAAAAAAAATTGGATTTTGAACTTTTTTTTAACTGCAGTAATAATCATCCTTCATTGAGAACTTTTCAACGATATATTATAATAAGTGGTACTTATTTTCATTAGTTCCAGAGTTGTAGCCAAATAAAATTTTAATTAATGAAATATTTGGATCTTACAAGGGGAAGGCACATCGGTTCGAATCACACTTCATCTCCTTTTTTTAATTTTTTTTTTTTTTAATTTAAATATATTTATTTATTAATAATTATTAACCTCTGATTGTAAAAAAAAATTTACAATGATTAATAACTCAGTAAAAACAATAAAAAAATTTAAAAAATATGAAAAAATATCAGAAGTTATTAATGAAATAAATTATTTATTTATAAAAAAAAAATTAATTATTTTTTCAATTTCAAAAAATAAATATAAATTTTACTTTCCCGTTTATATAGCAGCTATGTCAAAGCTAAATGAAAAGGGAAAGTATGGTGCTCGGTCAAAATTGAGCATATCCGGTTTTCACTGAATCTTGATGAATTGATTAATTGGTCCCCTAAGGAACCCTGATGAATTGACCCCTAAGAAACCCAGAAAATCGAAAAATGGCATCGAAATTTCGTCGACAATATGTGCTTACGTATATATGTCCTGTTTGTTGGCGTGTAAAATGCCTTATAACTCCAGAACTACTGCACCGATTTTCTCCAAACTTGGCTATAATATTTTTATAGTAAAGGCATTGATACTATTAAATTTTCAATTCGAAAGATCAAAGGCTAGGAGTACAGATGAGGAGGAAACGATATCGTCTCCAGATTTTGCATAATTAAGGTTACATTTTAAAAAAAAAATAATTTTATGAATATTAATAAAGTAAACAAGTTTTATATAAAAAATTCCTTAATTTCACCCCTATTCCTACAAAAGGTTTTCGGTGTTATATAAATCACCTTATATCTTCAGAATTACTGGACCGATTTTAACCAAACTTGATCAGATTACTTCTGTATATGGGGCATTGATGTTACTAAATTTTCAATTCAAAATATCAGGGGATGGATGATACAGAGGGGGGTGAAAACAAAATCGTCTCCAAATTTTGTATGATTAAGGTTATATTGTTTCTGTGTATTTTGTGAGTATTAAATAAAGTAAACAACTTTTGTACAATTTTTTTTTTTAAATTTCACCTCCACCCCTAAAAATAATTTTAATTAGAACCCAGTACAAGGGGTGATTTTCGTTGCATTTTTTTTTTTTAATATTTTTGTGAACAATTATTATAAAAAAAACATTTTTTGTATAAAAATGATTTTACTAAATTGCACCCCCCCACCACTCCAAAAAATAGTAATAATTTTGAAAAGTTGTATAAGGAAGTACAGTGGGTCTTTTTCGTTGCAGTTTTTTTCTATTAGCACCTCGTTGGATCCAAAATTTTATTCCCCCATCAAAGTGAGGTCTTAACCCAGTCATTCCCCTTTACACACCCCACATCCCACTTAGCGATCAGACTACTGTTGTAGTCATCTGTTATGTTGTGACGTCACAGGTGACCAGTGGAATTAAATAAATGAATAATATTTCAAGTAGCCGCTAGTACCGCCACATTCGCGCATATGAAATACGTTATGCGCGTGGGCTTTAGTTGTAATCATTGAATGAAATAAATAAAATATATCTATTTATTTAAATAAAATGACAAATATTTTTAATTAACTTGTGTGTATATATATATACAAACAGCAAACAGTAACAATTGAAGAACATAAGAAAGAAGCCGTAATAAGAAAGGGAGTCCGACAAGGGTGTTCCCTGTCCCGTTACTTTTTAATCTTTACATGGAACTAGCAGTTAATGATGTTAAGGAACAATTTAGATTCGGAGTAACAGTACAAGGTGAAAAGATAGAGATGCTACGATTTGCCGATGATATAGTAATTCTAGCCGAGAGTAAAAAGGATTTAGAAGAAAAAATGAACGGCATAGATGAAGTCCTACGCAAGAACTTTTGCGTGAAAACAAACAAGAACAAAACAAAAGTAATGAAATGTAGTAGAAATAACAAAGATGGACCGTTGAATGTGAAAATAGGAGGAGAAAAGATTACGGAGGTAGAAGAATTTTGTTATTTGGGAAGTAGAATTACTAAAGATGGACGAAGCAGGAGCGATATAAAATGCCGAATAACACAAGCTAAACGAGTCTCAGTAAGAAATATAATTTGTTTACATCAAAAATTAATTTAAATGTCAGGAAAAGATTTTTGAAAGTATATGTTTGGAGTGTCGCTTTATATGGAAGTGAAACTTGGACGATCGGAGTATCTGAGAAGAAAAGGTTAGAAGCTTTTGAAATGCGGTGCTATAGGAGAATGTTAAAAATCAGACGGGTGGATAAAGTGACAAATGAAGAGGTATTGCGGCAAATAGATGAAGAAAGAAGCATTTTGAAAAATATAGTTAAAAGAAGAGACAGACTTATAGGCCACATACTAAGGCATCCTGGAATAGTCGCTTTAATATTGGAAGGACAGGTAGAAGGAAAAAATTGTGTAGGCAGGCCACGTTGAATATGTAAAACAAATTGTTAGGGATGTAGGATGTAGAGGGTATACTGAAATGAAACGACTAGCACTAGATAGGGAATCTTGGAGAGCTGCATCAAACCAGTCAAATGACTGAAGACAAAAAAAATAAAATATATATATACGTGTGTGTGTAAGCTGTGCACTAGAAATACCGAGTTAGAACAAAAAAACTGGGTTTTAGGATATTTTTTTAAGTTTTATTAAAACCGGATTACTGCTATGGAGTTTTGTTTTCATTTATTTTTAATAATTGATATTTTTTTCTAGATTTTTTTTAATTTTGAAATGATTCTTACTACAGTTTAAAATTATAATTCAGTATTTTTTCTACTGTAAAAAAAAGCATTACATAGATTGGTTAAATGTTACGTTTGAAGTATACTTTTGTATAGTAATGGAATATTGACACTAGCGGAAAAAGAAAAAGATGGATGGAGAAGATAAAATGGGTGGTGAAGATAATATGAGAGAAATAGATGGAAATAATAGTAGTGTCAAGGACCTGCCAAAAGGCAGAACACTATATTATGATGATTTTTTTTTACAACGTTAGATCCTAGAACTATATTTTTAATAGTTTTCGAGAAATCTGTGGTAAAAGACGATATATTGAGATCGAAAAACACATTATTTTATGTTTAGCGTAAAATAACTTCGTTAAATCGGTGACAAACATAAAAGAATTTTTTAAAAAAACTCGAAGAGAATTTGATTCTGAGTAAAATGAATTGAATAAAGACCTGAAAAATTAAATATAAATGTAAGAATTTCGAAGTTTATTAAAAAGAAAATATAAACTACAGACGGTTTATGATTTAATGATTTTGTTATGATTTTGAGGAAGGTCATCAATTAATAAACTACATAAAGAGCACAATGATTCTTTTCAATTTTCCTCTACATGTAAATAACGCTATACATTAAAATTGATTGTCTGTACTCATTTCTGATAGATACAATTCATATACCAAACACACGAACTTTGTTTCCGTGATAATACACAGAAACATATCGGCCGATTTGATCAATTTATTATTACGTTTTGATGATCATATAAATAACAATTTGTTGTTCATGGTTCGTCAATCGATTATTGAAATGAGCGATATATCGTCGACAAATAAATCGATTATATTTATTAATCAATTGGCACATATATAAATATTGACATCCACGTCGAGGCATCGCCCGCGCTATATGGTTACTTGCGTTTTCCGTTGTGGCCAGGAAATATTTTGCATGTCAGGTGCATATATATATATGCACCTACAATCTCTACGTAAATACCACCAGGTTTAATGCATTGTAATATATTTTTATTTTAACTAATTAATATTCCGGGAAACCTGCGCAATTTCTTCTGCGAGTTGAATTTTTAAAATTGGATAACAGAGTTAAAAATACATCACGGTGACTTGATTCTCTGTAGCGGTCTGGACTGAAACCGGAATAAAATTTTTATCTTATATTTTGTAGATATATATTTTGCATGCTCGCTTCGCTTGCCTTTTCCATTTAGCCAGGGCTTCTGCCTTCCAGGACACCTCTGTGTTTATTAAACTTATGCGTGTGAAAATTATAATGATAAATAAAAATTATAGCCGGTTCAGTTTATAAAAAAATCTGCTTGCCTCTGTAGCGGGAGTGGTAGCGTCTCATCCTTTCATTTGGAGGCCCCGGGTTCGAATCCCGGTCAGGCATGGCATTTTTACAGGTTACGTATCACATCATTCATCTCATCCTCTGAAGCAATACTTAACGGTAGACCCGGAGGTTAAAAGAAAAACCTCAGGAACAAGAATCATGTAATAACAAATATGCATATATTAACTCCCTAATATTTTTCCTTCCTTGTACACCTTTCTTTTTCCTGTTTAGCCTCCGGTAACTACCGTTTAGATAATTCTTCAGAGGATGAATGAGGATGATATGTATGAGTATAAATGAAGTGTAGTCTTGTACATTCTCAGTTCGACCATTCCTGAGATGTGTGGTTAAAAGAAACCCAACCACCAAAGAACACCGGTATCCACGATCTAGTATTCAAATCCAT
The DNA here is from genome assembly GCF_047948215.1 of Lycorma delicatula. Lineage (NCBI taxonomy): Eukaryota > Metazoa > Arthropoda > Insecta > Hemiptera > Fulgoridae > Lycorma > Lycorma delicatula. The sequence goes on from NC_134467.1 coordinate 16,355,690, forward strand.
GTAAAAATATCTGGCTTTACTAGGACTTGAACGCTGTAACTCTCGACTTCCAAATCAGCTGATTTGGGAAGACGCGTTAACCACTAGACCAACCCGGTGGGTTTCCTTGTACACCTATTAAATTTTTATTTTTATTTTATGTTTTTTATTCAACTTAAACCAGTGGCAGGTGCAGCCAGTAGCGTGATTATTCATCAACGAAGCGTTGATTTTTTTTCTGCTGGTTCGTCAATATGTCAATTAGAATCTATTGTTTTAAAGGTACTAGTTATATCGAACACTAAAATATTTAGTATTTACCTTTATTTATGATACAGTTGACAAATATAACAAAAAAAAAAATGTCAGATATATTTTTAGTATCCGGAAAAAAAATCAATTTTTTATAAAAATGAAAAATGTTCTAAGTAATTCAAATACGAATAATTTTTTACTTTCTTGTACGAAATAAAAGAAGTATTATGATCCCGAAAAATTTAGTTTTTCAGATTAACGGAAATATCTATTTTGACCATTCCTGAATCTATTTTGACTAGTTTCAGCGTGAAGTATGAAATGTATATATCTCGCATAACTCAAAAACGATTAGCCTTAGAATCTTGAAAATTAGATTTAGGACTGTTGTAACAATCTAGTTGTGCATCTCCTCTTTTTATTACAATCGACTGGACCAAAAGTATCCAAAAAAAGCCGAAAATCCAAACAAAAACATTTGGATTTTGGACTTTTCTTAACTGCAGTAATAATTCCTCATTGAGAACTTTTCAACGATATATCATAAGTGGTACTTATTTTCATTGGTTCCAGAGTTATAGCCAAATAAAAGTTTAATTAATAAAATATTTGGATCTTACAAGGGAAGGCACATCGGTTTGATACAAACTTCTCCTTTTTTTAATTATTTGAAGGTCTAGTTATTTAATTAAACTAAAGCGTATTAACTACCTTCAAATAAGTTACCAAAAAAAATATCGGTTCATTGGGGGGTAATATCAACTTTAAAATGTCAAAAAATGCAATCGTTTTTTTTTTACTATTATTTTGATTAATGTGTTTTTTCAAAATTCTTTTTTATTCATGTCACAAGACTTTTACAATCCCGAGACCTTGATACTGCTTTTTACTTTCTTGTACGATATTGTAATTGCGAAATATTTCGGTTTCCATATTTCACCGGAAATATCCATTTTGACTAGTTTCAGCGTGACGTATGAACATATGTATCTCGCATAACTCAAAAATGATTATCCGTAGGATATTGAAATTTTAGATTTAAGACTGTTGTAATAATCTAGTTGTCCACCTCTCCTTTTGATTGCAATTGACTTGACCAAAAGTGTCCAAAAAAGCCCAAAATAAAAAAAAAATGATTTTTTAACTTTTTTTTAACTCCAATAATAAGCCCTCATTGAGAAATTTTCAAGGATATATCGTAAGTGGTTCTTATTTTCATTGGTTCCAGAATTATAACCAAATAAAATTTTATTCATGAAATATTTTGATCTTACACAGGGAAAACACATCGATTCAAATCCGACTTCATCTACTTTTTTTTATAATTTAAATATATTGATTTATTAATAATTATTAACCTCTGATTGTAAAAAAAAAAAAATTACAATAAATAATAACTCAAAATAACAATTTAAAAAAATATCAGAAATTATTAATATAATACAATTTTATGTACTTTTCATTTTAAAAACTGTATATATGTAATTTAATAGGCGTACAAGAAAGTCATGTGGTGTCCACATCAGATTTTTTTTTTTTATTATATCATAGATACTTATTTCGAAAATTATTCTTCACTACTAATTTCATACGATTTTTTTTTTTATTTTTAAGACCATAATGGATCACTTTAGTTCATTTTTTTTTTTTTGCAAGTTCTTTCTTTTCTTTCTTTTCTTGATTATTTGTTGTTTTTCAGCTTTTCTTTTTTGCCAGTAATTTCTAAGGGTTTCAGATCTTCTTGCCCTTTCTTGTTCAGAGTGCACCGGCTTATTGTTTTCTTAGGTTTTGATAATAAATCTTGTTTCTTTATTTTTTAATTTCTCATAGTTTCCGGTTTTCGTTTTTAGGTTTTCACGGGTTACGTCTAATTCCTCCAGGTCTTTCTGTACTTCGTATAACCGGTTCGGTCTGCTTTTCTTGTTCCAGAAATGTTCTATTATCCGTCTGATAAGTCTGGTCTCTTCCGTTCTGAAAATATGTCCTAGAAAGGACATTTCTCTTCTTTTTAAATTTATTAGTTATCGGGATGATAGTTTTGTAAATCTCTTCGTTCGGAATAATTCTCCAAATCCCGTCTTTTTTAATGTTTTTTTCCCGACGCATCGTCGTAGAATCTATCTTTCAATCTTTTCCAGTTTGTCAGTAAACTTTGTCTGGTACGGTCCAAATATGGTTTCGCATCTGTAAAATATTTCTGGTCGGATAACCGAGTTATAATGTCTTATTTTTGTATTTATAAACATGCATTTTTTGTTATAGATGTTTTCCGTTTTTATTGCGGCTTTGATGAGTTTATTTATTCTTTCATTCCAGTTTGGATTTTCTTGGAGGTTGTGCGTGATGTTTTCCCCCAAATATTTAAAGTTTTCTACTAGTTCTACGTCATTATTGTTTATTTTTACTTTGTTTATGCGTAGCGGGTCTCTCACCGTAATTTTGGTTTTTTCGTATGAAATCTTTAGACCAATTTTTCCTGCAATCTCTTCCAGTGTTAACAGTTGGTATCTGACCTCTTCTATATTTTGGGCTAGTAGGGCTAAATCGTCCGCAAAGCCTAGGCAATTTATTGAGATATCTTTTCATATTTTAACGTTATCTTTATTTAATTTTTCCCAATCCCGTATTATAAATTCAAGGGCACAGTTGAATAAAAGCGGTGACAGTCTCCTTGTCTCAGTCCTGTTTTGATGTCGAATTGATCAGATATTTCTCCCCTGAATTTAACCTTGGATTTGGTATCCGTTAGTGTTAGTCCGATGATTTTGACTAGTTTTGGGTGAAACCCTAAATTTCTCAGGATTTTTAGCAGGGATTCTTAATGTACACAATCATATGCTTTCTTTAAATCAATAAAAGTCACTACCAGTTGTTTATTTCTTAATTTATGATACCTTATAATTAATACGATATATTGTTAAAATATTTTTTTTTGAAACTATACAATTTAAAAATACCCAGAAAGTTTATTTTGTCAAATGAATATTTTTTTTTTGTTAGTAGAAAATAAAGTGTACAAATTTGTACATTTCTGTTTAATTTAAATGTATTTTTTTTATCAACCTTCTGTTGTAATTATACGTAACAATAAAATGAGAGAACTTTCGGTTCTCAACTTGTTTTTTTCCACCCAATGTCTACTTAAACGTTTAATGTCATTGCATTATTTGCCCCCTCTATACTAGTTCACCCCAGCGACGATGGATCGTTAAATTAGTATCAGCGGATGTTTTAAATTCGCTAACCTCTTTGTCATCCTGTCTGCAATAAACAGCTTAATACTGTTTAAAATATAAGCTAATTTTTACTGTATTTTATTTTAGCGTAGTAATTTTTTGTTGTTGTTAAATAAAGTGCAGTATATAATTTCATTAAATAAAAAAAAAACTATAATAAAATATATTTTATTATATCAGAAAATTAGAAACCTAAAATTAATTACGGTATTTATAGATTTTCAAAAAGCCTACGATTTCACGCATCGCGAATCTATTTAAACTAGTAAAAGAATTTAAAATAGACACAAAAAAAATTAAAATTATTAAATAAAGAAAAATACAAAATCCAAAGTTAAATTTCTTGGAGATTTTTTTTTTTTTGTTTTCAGTCATTTGACTGTTTTAATGTTTATTGAGTTATTATTTATTGTAATTTTTTTTACAATCAGAGGTTAATAATTATTAATAAATCAATATATTTAAATTAAAAAAAAAAAAAGTTTAAAAAGTAGATGAAATCAGATTTGAACCGATGTGCCTTTGTAAGATCCAAATATTTCTTTCATTAAAATTTTATTTGGTTATAATTCTGGAACCAATGAAAATAAGTACCATTTATGATATATCGTTGAAATGTTCTCAATGAGGGCTTATCATTGCAGTTAAGAAAAAGTTCAAAAATCAATTTTTTTTTATTTTGGGCTTTTTTGGACACTTTTGGTCAAGTGGATTGCAATCAAAAGGGGAGGTGCACAACTAGATTTTTACAACAGTCCTAAATCTAAAATTTCAATATCCTACTGCTAATCATTTTTGAGTTATGCGAGATACATATGTTCATACGTCATGCTGAAACTAGTCAAAATGTATTCAGGGATGGTCAAAATGGATATTTCCATTGAAATATGAAAACCGAAATTTTTCGCGATTACAATACCGTACAAGAAAGTAAAAAGCAGTATCAAGGTCTCAGGCCTTAAAAGAATCGTGATTTTTTTTTTGTCTTCAGTCATTTGACTGGTTTGATGCAGCTCTCCAAGATTCCCTATCTAGTGCTAGTCGTTTCATTTCAGTATACCCTCTACATCCTACATCCCTAACAATTTGTTTTCAATATTCCAAACGTGGCCTGCCTACACAATTTTCTCCTTCTACCTGTCCTTCCAATATTAAAGCGACTGTTCCAGGATGCCTTAATATGTGGCCTATAAGTCTGTCTCTTCTTTTAACTATATTTTTCCAAATGCTTCTTTCTTCATCTATTTGTCGCAATACCTATTCATTTGTCACTTTATCCACCCATCTGATTTTTAACATTCTCCTATAGCACCGCATTTCAAAAGCTACTAATCTTTTCTTCTCAGATACTCCGATCGTCCAAGCTTCACTTCCATATAAAGCGACGCTCCAAACATATACTTTCAAAAATCTTTTCCTGACATTTAAATTAATTTTTGATGTAAACAAATTATATTTCTTACTGAAGGCTCGTTTCGTTTGTGCTATTCGGCATTTTATATCGCTCCTGCTTCGTCCATCTTTAGTAATTCTACTTCCCAAATAACAAAATTCTTCTACCTCCATAATCTTTTCTCCTCCTATTTTCACATTCAGTGGTCCATCTTTGTTATTTCTACTACATTTCATTACTTTTGTTTTCTTCTTGTTTATTTTCACGCAATAGTTCTTGCGTAGGACTTCATCTATGCCGTTCATTGTTTCTTCTAAATCCTTTTTACTCCCGGCTAGAATTACTATATCATCAGCAAATCGTAGCATCTTTATCTTTTCACCTTGTACTGTTACTCGCATTTATCTCGCATAACTCAAAAACGATTAGCCGTAGTATGTTGAAATTTTTGATCCTACTGCTAATCATTTTTGAGTTATGCGAGATACATATGTTCATACGTCACGCTGAAACTAGTCAAAATGTATTCGGGGATGGTCAAAATGGATATTTCCGTTGAAATTTGAAAACCGAAATTGTTCGCGTTTACAGTACAGTACAAGAAACTAAAAAGCAGTATCAAGGTCTCAACGCACAGGGTTGGTCTAGTGGTGAACGCGTCTTCCCAAATCAGCTGATTTGGAAGGCCAGAGTTCCAGCGTTCAAGTCCTAGTAAAGCCAGTTATTTTTACACGGATTTGAATACTAGATCGTGGATACCGGTGTTCTTTCAATTAACCACACATCTCAGGAATGGTCGAACTGAGAATGTACAATATTATACTTCATTCACACTCTTACATATCATTCTCATTCATCCTCTGAAGAATTATCTAAACGGTAGTTACCGGAGGCTAAACAGGAAAAAGAAAGAAAGTATCAAGGTCTCAGGCGTGTAAAAGTGTCGTGATATGAATAAAAAAATTTGGTAATAACCTTGAAAAAATACTAAAATCAAAATAATAGTAAAAAAAAACCATTGCATTTTTGGAGATTTTTATGTTGATATTACCCCCAATGAACCGATTTTTTTTTTTTTTTTTTTTGGTAACTTATTTGAAGGTGGTTATACGCTTTATTTTAATTAAACAACTAGACTTCAAATAATTAAAAAAAAAGAGATGTAATTTGTATCGAACCGATGTGCCTTCCTCTTGTAAGATCCAAATATTTCGTTAATTAAACTTTTACTTGTCTAAAACTCTGGAACCAATGAAAATAAATACCATTTACGATATATCGTTGAAAAGCTTTCAATGACGGCTTATTACTGCAATAAACAAAAATCCAAAATCCAAATTTTTTTTTGGATTTTGTGCTTTTTTTGGATACTTTTGGTTCAGTCGATTGTAATCAAAAGGGTAGGTGCACAAGTATATTGTTACAACAGTCCTAAATTTAAAATTTCGACATCCTACGGCTAATCGTTTTTGAGTTATACGAAATACATACGCACATATGTACAGACGACACACCGAAACTAATCGAAATGGATTCAGGGATGGTTAAAATGGATATTTCTGTTGAAATCTGAAAACCGAAATTTTTCACGATCACAGTACTTTACTTCGTGCAAGGAAATAAATTAATGTAATTTAAATTATTATTTTTTAATGCTGATAATACATTAATATTATAATTATAAAGAACAATTATTCTTTCATTTAAACAAATTTAATTAAACACGCGTGCAGACACGAACATATAATTTCTTAAATATAATTACAGTATGTTTAAATGACTTCCTTAACATTTTTTAAATTATTTTAATTGAAACTAATTTTATGAAATAAAATAAAAATTATATTATGTAACGATATTTTAAGATGAAATTTTGAAACAGAGAGAGAGAAGAACAAAAAAAAAGGTTTGCTTTTGTAATAAATTGATACATTTTACTTTCCCGTCTAGATGTCGCTATGGTAGAGCAATATCTCTAGAAGGTATTTTAATCGGTCCAGTTTGGGTATATGCGGTTTTCACCGGATCTTGACACGTAAGGAATCCAAAAAACCGGATGGGAATTTCCGGATATATTAATGTTGTATGTACGATGAAGGTGTGTTCCATATTGACCTCTAAATCACCTTATTATATCTCCAGAACTACTGAACCGATTTTCACCAAACTTGGTCAGATTACTTCTATATACGGGGCATTGATGCTATTAAGATTTTCAACGTAAAAGATTTAGGAGGTGAGGCTGTAGAGCAAGGTTGCTCTCAATATCTCGAGATTTCTCCTAATTAAGGTTATATTTGTCTTAGCCACATTTGTTAATTAAAAAAATAATATTTGCAAAAAAAGGTTTGCAAAATTGTTCTCCCCCACCCGGTAAAATGTTTAAAACTAGTGGCTAAACGAGCATACTACGTCAATAGTACCTTCTGTCACCACCATAAGAAGCGCTAGTATCGCAATCCGCCATCTTGGAGTTTATCTTTTACCCTATGCGAAATACCCTCGTCCTCTTGAACTGGGAAATTTGAAATCCTTAAGGATTGCCAACCAAATTATTTTTTACACTTTAAATATTAATTATTTATTTTATTTAATTTAGTTAATATTTCAACGGTTTGTAGTACTGACATACAAGTGTTGTTCTCGTCTGCTACGTTATGACGTCACAGGTGAGCGGTAGAATTAAATAAATGAATAATATTTTAAGTGTAAAAAAAAAGTAACTCGGTTGGCTGGATCTCGGAACTCGATCGCCTTTTAGACTCTGTATCTGGTGGGTTAAGCCTCGCGATCATACCAATTTGCCTACCGTACAAGCGAAATTTGTTCTATGTAAGTTGTGAAACTATATTAGTTTAGTTAGAGCCGACCGTCACCGCTAGTACCGCCACACCAGCGCGAATTACAGTATTCGCGTGCGGTTTAATTAGAATCATTAAATGAAATAAACGAAAAAAATATTTTATTAAAATAAAATGGTAAATATGTAAAATTAAGTTGTGTATGTATGTAAGTACTAGAACACCCGGCAATGCTTCGCTATTGTTAGATTTGAGTAATATATAGATTAAAAGAACATAATGGAAAGTTTGATAAAACATTAACAAAATGAACATTTTGTTAATGTTCATTACCCTTTCTCCCTTTTCTCTTTCCTCGTTTCCTTTTTCCCGTTTTAATTTTTACCATTTTAATTTTTCCATTTCCTCATTTTCCCTTTTCCCTCTCCCTTTCCCTTTTATCATTCCCTTATTTCCCTTTCATATTTCCATCTTTCTCCTTTTCTTTTTTGTCGTGTTCCCTTTCCCTTTCCATTTCCGTTTTCCCTTTTTTCTTTTATCCATTTTCCCCTTCTTTCCTTTTACCTTACAAATTTCCCACTTTCCCTTTTCCGATTTTTCCCTTTCTCCCTTTTCCCCGCGAAAAAAACGGTCCAGTAGTTTTTTAGTCTATTGTGGAATCTTATTAGTGGTAATCAGTAAAAAAATGTGTATTTATCGATGTTTTATGACCCAGGGATCCCCCCCCCAAAAAAAAAAGTGGAAGTAATGTTCCTACGTATGGTAGGTATCGTGTTTGAAGCTTACTTAATAACTTGTGACTCGATAAACCGATTTTGATGAAATTTTGTACAAAAATTAGTGTATATGGTGTAATATGTAGGGAAAATTTTGGGGTCAATTTTCTCAAAATTTTACAAACATAACCACACTTTATAATTAAATCAGAATACACGTGATGCTTATCTTACCATTTTTTTTAAAATGTATCGTGTTTGAAGCTTACTTAATAACTTGTGACTCGATAAACCGATTTTGATGAAATTTTGTACAAAAATTAGTGTATATGGTGTAATATGTAGGGAAAATTTTGGGGTCAATTTTCTCAAAATTTTACAAACATAACCACACTTTATAATTAAATCAGAATACACGTGATGCTTATCTTACCATTTTTTTAAAATTTCTCAAAAATTCTCCCTTCCCAAAAAAATCTTTTTTTTATTACATATTTTTTAACCGATTTTTTATTTTGTCTTACTAGGCTTAGTAGATTTGTTCTGTAGATTTGTTCTGTAGTTTTCTGTAATATTTTTCTGTTTTCTGTATCATGATGTGTGATGATGTCTCTTGTTTGCTGTGATTGATGTGTTTTTGTTGATATTCCTATTACGCTAGCGGTTCCAGGAAGGGTGGCGATTTAGTCGGTAGTGCGCAGGTTTACGTACGCATTTTAATAACATTTTGCGGCACCTGTTACCGACTCCCGAGACTGCTTAGGTGTCCGTAAATGGGATTCCCCACCTCTTTAACCAAAAAAAAAATCTTAGTAGTAGTGCTAGTGACCCAAAAATATTTTTCATAAAATTATTTTGGGTGGAGACGAGCAAATATTAAAAATAACGGTATTTTGAATCTTTTAAACTTTTTTTTGAAGTTTAAAAAAAATTTAAACTTTTAACCCTATTTTTTTTAGTTTTTACCTTTTAACATAGTAATCGTAGAAAGATAAAATAATACCAATTTTTTTGAACTTTTTTAAAACTTTTTTTGGTTTATTTATAAATAAGTAATGATAATTTTACAATATAACCTCATAATAAATTTCCCCCGGCCCCAAAAAAAATTACAGGTACAATTTTCATGTATATAAGATATAAGAATAATTCCACTATATAAGAAATAAATAACCAGTGACAGGAAAGTATTAAAACTTTGTTGTCAGCTTTTTTATTATTATTAATATTATTATAAGAACAGATAAGAAGTTTTTTTCATGGTTAATTATTCATATATAGGTGTCTGTGTGTAACCTCTGAAAATAGAATATGATGTGATACATATATAAGGAACCGTGGACAGAAAAATACACGTATTTATACGTTTTTATTTATTTTTGTTTTGTCATCTTTTATTTTATAACTGAATCAGTAAATTAGCTTTTAATTTATTAAATTTAAATAGATAATTTTTAATTCTCACGTTACGTGACGAATTAAATCTATAGTAATATACAAAAAAGCTTTTAGAATATGAAAATGGAAAATTAGAACAAATAAAAAAATGTCATGCCTGACCGAGATTCGAACTCGGGACTATTTGGATGAAAGGCCGGACGTTATCACTCTATGCCATGGAGGTCGGCATATGTATCAAATTTTTTTTTCTTTCTTAATGAATATTCTATATACTAATCATGTCATACCGATGAGTTGGAACCTTAATAAAACGTTTACACAAAAAAATATTATACATTATTTTCCTTAAAATTAAATTTACAATATAAATATGATTTTTATATCGGACAAAAGAAAATTTTGTTTTTTATAAAACAAAATTGGACTAAAATACTTAATAAATTATTTAAAGTGCTACAAGTAACCAAAAATACTTACAACAAAAAATCGCTCTCGATTAACACTAAAATTAGACGTTACAAAACCGTGGTTAAACCGGTAATTACTTACGCGAGCGAGACTTTATTTAGATTAAATCAGAAAAATAGGACCGAACCTTTGCTTAAAGTTGAACGCAGGATTCTTAGAACCTGCATAAACAAAAAATATAAACACGAAAATCAGTACAGATTATCGCCTAATTAATTTCTGTACGAATACTTGGAATCCTTAATCGATACTATGAAAAAGAAGCGAATTTCTTTCTGCGCACACTTGTTAATATTACCGCAGGATAGGATTACTAAGAGAATTATCGATCGATTTTGGTCTTTAAAAAATCCGCCGTTATGGATCAAAGAAATTAAACTTCTTTAATTTCTTTGATCCATAATGGCGGATTTTTCACATGCAAGAATTAAATTTGACTTACGAAGATTTACTTAATAAATCCGAAAAATTAAAATTTGTTATTAAAGATCCGAATACCGACTTTAAAGTAAGAACTTTTAATTATACAAAAACGGTTTATTCAGAAGAGGATCGTAGAGCAGGATCATTATTGGGAGAAAGTAAAAGCTAAGAACTTAAAGGCTAAAGGATCGGCAAAAAAGAATTATTCTGACTAAAGTGGTCCTTTGCGGCCTTAAAAGTAAAAAAAAAAAAAAAAATGATTTTTAAAAAATAAATTAGCATATATGTTCCTTAATCTGGCTATGTCCGTTCTACTTTTGAGAGCGTTTGTATTTTTCTTGATGTATATCATTTCTAGAGTGATCCTTTTATGTGAATTTTTTTTTTGTCTAATATTTTGGTATGTTGATATCAAAGGAGTGTTTATGTTTTATTGTATGTTTTTTGTGCGCTGTCACTTCCTTTTTTCTATATTTACGGGCTTCTATTCTTTTTTTTAAGGTATTGAGATGTTTATCCAACGTACACAGCATTACAGTCTTTACACGAAATGCTGTATACTACGTTGGCTTGTTGATTTTTAGGTAGATTTCATACCGGGTTGGTCTAGTGGTGAACGCCTCTTCCCGAATCAGCTGATCTGGAAGGCGACAGTTCCAGCGTTCAAGTCCTAGTAAAGCCAGTTATTTTTACACGGATTTGAATACTAGATCGTGGATACCGGTGTTCTTTGGTGGTTGGGTTTCAATTAACCACACATCTCAGGTATGGTCGAACTGAGAATGTACAAGACTACACTTCATTTACACTCATACATATCATCCTCATTCATCCTCTGAAGAATTATCTTAACGGTAGTTACCGGAGGCTAAACAGGAAAAAAGAGAGGTAGATTTCATAACCCACCGGGTTGATCTAGTGGTAAACGCGTCTTCCTAAATAGCTGATTTCGAAGTCGAGAGTTCCAGCGTTCAAGTCCTAGTAAAGCCAGTTATTTTTACACGGATTTGAATACTAGATCGTGGATACCGGTGTTCTTTGGTGGTTGGGTTTCAATTAACCACACATCTCAGGTATGGTCGAACTGAGAATGTACAAGACTACACTTCATTTACACTCATACATATCATCCTCATTCATCCTCTGAAGAATTATCTTAACGGTAGTTACCGGAGGCTAAACAGGAAAAAAGAGAGGTAGATTTCATAACCCACCGGGTTGATCTAGTGGTAAACGCGTCTTCCCAAATAGCTGATTTCGAAGTCGAGAGTTCCAGCGTTCAAGTCCTAGTAAAGCCAGTTATTTTTACACGGATTTGAATACTAGATCGTGGATACCGGTGTTCTTTGGTGGTTGGGTTTCAATTAACCACACATCTCAGGTATGGTCGAACTGAGAATGTACAAGACTACACTTCATTTACACTCATTATATATCATCCTCATTCATCCTCTGAAGAATTATCTTAATGGTAGTTACCTTAGGCTAAACAGGAAAAAAGAGAGGTAGATTTCATAACCCAACGGGTTGGTCTAGTGGTTAACGCGTCTTCCCAAATAGCTGATTTCGAAGTCGAGAGTTCCAGCGTTCAAGTCCTAGTAAAGCCAGTTATTAAAAATAAATTTTTAACCATACGAAGGACGGGTAACCAGTTATAACAACGGTTTTTACGAGGAGACAAAATAATCTGAAAATCCGCTTAATTCAAAACACTCAAAGTTTCGAATCCTGTGCTAATCAAAATATTGCTCTGAAGAAATTACAATACGCTATAAATTTAACAGACCTTAATTATTATTTATCGGTATTATTCTTACAAACATGATTATAATGAACATAGTGTTGATCCGTGGTGAGGGGCGGAGCTCCTTGGGTAAACGGGAAGGACAAGCGAAGACTGCCCTGACCGGCTTGTGAAGTGTTTATTTTTCCAATTTTATAATATATTTATTATTAAATGTCATTTAGCTTCCATTATTATTAATTATAAATGAATATTACTTTAAAAAGTAAACACCAAAAAACAATAATAATAAATATCATTATAATATAAAAAATAAATATTTTCAAAAGTAAAAGATTGTTCTGTGATGATAGGCCAGAATACAGGTCAAATTGTTTAAACCGTTTATCAGTTTGTGTGTGTGTGTTATGTGGAAGGGGGTTGCATACACTAGAAGAACCTGTTTAACTCGTCAGTCAGTATCATCTCTATGTAATCATGAACCCAAAACAGAGATTGAATAAATATGATAAAAGTAAATATATTGTCATTCTATCAAGAATAGATTTTTCTATAGTTACATATTTAAGCCTTTTTCACAGGTGGAATATAAAAATTAATCAAAATTTCATTTAGATTATGTATTTTAAAATTAAAGCATTTATAACAATTATCTTAGAAAATATTTTTTTTACGTGAAACATCTTTAGTATGACATCTAAACATACGGGTACCAGAACAGAAATCTATAGCTTAACGAAAAGGTCTATATAATCCTGCCTTAATAACTTCTTAACTCTTAGTCTCAGAGACGTAAATGCGGTATCATTTTATAATTTACATTGTCAGCTCACCGATACGACTTTGAGTTTACGACACTGGCGAGCAGATTGGCGGAGAGGGAGCACAGCGCAGATCGGACAAAACTGACGCTCTCGCTCATTTCCATTCAGTATAGCTAACGACTTAGACGTGATAGCGCGGTGATTCGTATGTTTGTGTCAAGAATTTGTTGAGATAGATCGATTTAAGTAATGATAAGTGTATTTTGAACGTGTAAAAATTAAAGTTAACATATAAAAAAAAAAATAAAAATTCAATATGTCAGGCTCAGCCCGCGCAAAAGCCAACCGGAAATATAAATTACGCATATCGTTGGAAAGGTGAGTTTATGGTCCACGCACAGGTACCCCGATATCCGGTGTCGAGCGAACGACACTGTTTCGGGAGCGTCGCAAAGTTGGCAAAGTGCGCTTAGTGAACGACGCGTACGGCGAGAGCACCTCTACCGCTGTTTATTATGCCTTATGTTCTTACTTCTCATATCACATACCGATGTTGAACAAAATTATCGTCGAAATAAATATCATGTACCATTAATGTTTGTTTTCTGTTTAAATTAGATTTATTACGAAATGTCTCGTTTCTGTTTCAATCCAATACATTAGAAGTGACTCGCTGACACAGCCGAACACTTTATCTGTAGAGTTGACCAAATGAAGGAACTAAAATTTTCCATTGGATACGTTCAGTTTTGTTAAAAAAAATACGATGCGCTTCTCCGATTTAACTGTACAGATAAGTAGGTCGATCTGTTCGAAGGAACTTCATCCAAGATCTGTAACGTTTCACGTTAAACCAACTGCCGTACGCTCCTACACAGCTCCAGCCGATTTTTTTTTATAACTATATATACTTGCAATATTGCTCATTATCATAATTAATTAAAAATGCATGTATTTTAATGATTAGATAAAATTATTTTGGAAAAAGTATATTGTACGAATTAAAAATTCATATAATATACTTTTAAATATAACATTTATTATAAATCATAATTACAATTAATAAACACAACACAATAATTATTTTACTAAACGATAATTAGGGTGATTTTTTAGTCTTGTCATTCAATTGTTAATGTCTGGTAATTTTTTTCTAAAAAAGGGAAATTTTGTTTTGTGACACGAAGTTGGTAGCGCTACTCAACCGGTATAGATACGTCAGTGTGATTTGATTCTCCTTGAGCTGTGTAAATGTTTGTGCCGTTTCCGGTCGTGTTACGAACAGAATGTCTTTTACCATAGAACAACGATTTTTCATTCTTGAATAATATTTTGCTACAAAATCGTACGCGAGTGTAAAAGAATCATTTCAAATTAAATTTGTCGGTGTTCCTCCCCCAGAAAAAATGTAAATTTTTAAACTAGCAAAGCGATTTAGAGAAACTAAGAGAGATACAGTTCTGGGAACTATTTTTTTCGATTTCCCAGCTCAAAGATCATAAGAAAACAATTGAATTTTCCCATTAATTGACCTTCCCAGAATTTCAGAAAACCTTAATTTACCCGGAGGAACTGAAACTTAGAAATAATTTTATTTCTTTTTTGTTGACATTATTTACATCAATCTTCTTTATAATTAAATTCTCTACAATTTACGTTTACAAAATATATGATTTATTGCCAATTTAACAACGTTATTGCACGTCAAAACGTAAAAAAAATGTGTCTTTTGACCCTATTTTTGGCGTTTTACACGGGATATCTTAGAAACTAAGAAAGATAAAATTCTGGGACCTATTTTTTTCGATTTCCCAGCTCAAAGATCATAACAAAACAATTGAATTTTCCCATTAATTGACCTTCCCAGAATTTCAGAAAACCTTAATTTACCCGGAGGAACTGAAACTCAGAAATAATTTTATTTCTTTTTTGTTGACATTATTTACATCAATCTTCTTATAATTAAATTCTCTGGAATTTACGTTTACAAAATGTATGATTTATTGCCAATTTAACAACGTTATTGTACGTCAAAACGTAAAAAAATGTGTCTTTTCACCCTATTTTTGCAGTTTATTCGGGATATCTTATAAACTAAGAAAGATAAAGTTCTGGGACCTATTTTTTTCGATTTCCCAGCTCAAAAACTATAAGAAACAATTGAATTTTCCCCTTAATTGACCTTCCCAGAATTTCAGTAAGCCTTAATTTACTCGGAGGAACTGAAACTCGGACGAAATCTTTCATCCTGTATAACTCGCTAACGTAGCGTTTTTGGACCTATGTTTATATGAACTTTTTTCTTATTTTTACGTAACGTTTTTACATAACGTTTTCGTTATGTACAGTAGAAAATAACTGGAGGAAGAAAGAATACTTACTTTTTTTATGATAATGATAAAATGCTGCTTACAAGTAGTATTTCATGCGGTTTAATAACTTTAAAAAATGCCACCTTTGTGTTCAATGTACTTTTCAACGCGTTGTACTAGATTTTGTATTGCCAGCCTAACGGTATCTTTGCGTTGATTATAGCTGCAGCGTTGAGAATGTCAGCATTAATAAACCTAAGAAACAATTGAATTTGCCCCTTAATTGACCTTCCCAGAATTTCAGAAAGCCTTAATTTACCCGCAGGAACTGAAACTGGAGCGAAATCTTTCACCCTGTATAACTCGTTAACGAAGCGTTTTCGGACCTATCTTTATATGAACTTTTTTCTTATTTTTAGCCTCTGGAATGAGTTGTCAAAGTATTGACCTATCCTCCTGAATCACTCTGTATATATATACAGAATGCTTTTAAAATGGTGGGCTGGCTATACGTATTCGGATTCTACTTGTAAAATTAAACAAAAAATATTTTTAGAAAAAACGGCAATTTCTCCTTCGTTCATCCCTGTCCGCCATTTTGTTATTTTTATATAAAAATTTATATCTCAATTTCGGATAGAGGAATCACATTAATATTTGGTAAGCGTCTCGGTAATAAAGTTTTAAAATTAGCAAAAAATCGGCACTTAAATATCTTCGCAAATTACAAAATGGCGGTCATGTTTATTTTTCAATCCTGTATATCTCCATAAGTGTTAATTTATCAAATTTTATGTTCTTTACTAAAATATTAAGCCTTTTATTTTGAACAAAATGACATTTTATTTTTGAAAATCGGTTAACAAATAGTCGAGTTATGAGAGAAAATCGATTTTGTAATTTTGTGGCTGTTTTCATGTCCTCCTTTTTATGTTCAATTCGATTAAATATAAATTATTTTTATTTATTGTTAATTCTAGTATTGTAAATTAGTATCAAATTAAGTAATAATTTTGTCAGTGTAATATACTTATTAATTATGACATACGTACGTATAGATTTCAACGACGAAATTAATCAAAATGGATTCAGGGACGGTCAAAATGTATATTTCCGTTGAAATTTGAAAAACCGAAATTTTTCTAGATCACAATACTTCCTTTATTTCGTACAAGGAAGTAAAAATGTTTGATCCCAGTTGCACTAATAATTGTAATATTTATACCTAATCGTGTTAAATATAATATAATTTCTTCTTTAAATTGAGTTGCTTGTAAAAAGAGAATCAGGTGAAAGTTATGAAAATAAATTATTAAAAAAAAAACTGATAAAGTATTGTATGACGTTTTCGGGTATTAATAATACAAATTAAATTAGTTAGAAGAGGAAAAAAAACAACAGAATATATATTTTTTAAGAGGTGAAAAAAAAAGGTAACTGAAGATGAACTTTTTTCTTATTTGTAGCATCTAGAATGAGTTGTCAAAGTATTGCCCTATCCTCCTGAATCACTCTGTATATAACGTTTCTTCTATATTTTAATTTATTTAAAAAAATTTTTAATCTGTGCTTATTTTTTTATAGCTCTATTTTATGTTAAGGTATTTGGCCGAGTTGTAGCGTCTCTGCCTTTCAGTCGGAAGGTTCTCGGTTTAAATCATTCAAATTTTATCCAGAATTGGTATTTTTTTCCATACGCTAAAAAATTCATATTATATTAGTAAATACAATTGGGCAAAGAGCCTCTAATTATAACAAAAAAAAAAGAAGATATTTTACAGACATATTTTTTCTCTATATTAAAAAAAAAAAAGAAGCAAAACGAATAATATATTTTTGTATGTTAATTCTATTTAATAACATACGTAGGACTATGTAAATGTAAAAGGAAGTCCTTAGTGACTAGTTTTATAGGGTATCCTACTGCCTGGACAAACTATTATTAAATTGGGTGCAATGAAAAATTACGTCGTCTCGCATTAGCTAGTTTAATAATTATTAGAAAAGCGTAGTTGGTAGCCATGAATATATATAAATATATAAACAGTGCATTGAATTGGAA
The DNA here is from genome assembly GCF_047948215.1 of Lycorma delicatula. Classification (NCBI taxonomy): domain Eukaryota; kingdom Metazoa; phylum Arthropoda; class Insecta; order Hemiptera; family Fulgoridae; genus Lycorma; species Lycorma delicatula. The sequence goes on from NC_134467.1 coordinate 16,373,244, forward strand.
GGGTAACACCGGATATATGCAATCATAATGTAAAAAAAAAACACACTGTTCGCTTATTTACATAAATAATAATAACTATTATTATATTTGTATATATTTATTGGAGAAAAGACATCCTAAACAATGTAACAAAACAAAAATTAAATCAAGATAAAAAATAATTTTTCCCAATAATGGAATAGTTTATAAAAGCTTTTCAAGAATTGTATTAAAATACAGAACAGAACGGCTAATATATCAACACAGAGCATTACTAGGAGGTAGAAAAAAGCTCAGGTTACATAGTTACAGAATTAATACTTTATGATGTATCTGAGAATTTTTCGCAATATTGAGTAAAATTATCGTTCCAACAGGAAGGTTTTTTTATTGTCTTTCAGAGTTGACCCGCATTTAAGCATAAACATAGCTCCGAAAGGTGCCATCGCCTCAACCCACCCAGGTAGTAACGTTGGGCTCGGCGAAGCCGTTCCCAACGTCCCCACCCAGGTAGCCGGGACTCGGTTTTTTGTGCCACACCTCAAATAAGGACTACGGTCTTCCAATTCCTGGCTTCAACTGGGGAGGGAATCTCCAAGAGAATCCCCCACCGGGACTATGGTCTTCAATTACCTTACCTGAAATGAGGAACCCCCAAGTAGATCCGCGCGAGATTTGTATATATTTATAGATTAAACGAACACAATTAAAAGTTTGATAAAACATTAAAAAAATGAAAATTGTTGAACTTCACAAAATTTTAACTTTTCACTTTAGTGTCAGAATGTAAATAAATCCAACTGGTAAAACAAAAGCACTACCTATCGCATTTAATTCAAACTACTCTCTAAACACAGTAGTCTGTTCAAAATATCCCTAACTTTCTTTTTATTGGTCAGATCGAGGAGTTCATTAGCTTTAAACCTTCTTCGTAAATCGCGGTTCATTTTTCAAAAACTTTCACGTAAATCGATCAACTAGTTTTTTTTAGTTTATAGCGGACACACATACGAGCATTGACTTTTATACAGGGTCATTCACGGGAACCGGATGTTTTTGAAGTGGGTTGTACTCGGGCGTTCGTGGTGGGAGGAGCACGTGGCTGGTGTCTGACGTTTCCTTTGTTCATAGCATTTACATTTTAGTCGTTGAGATGGAGCCGTGGACGTTAGACCAACGCCTGTACGCGTATGACAGTTTTGTGCGAAATGACGAATCCGTAACTGCTGTTCAGCGAAATTTCTGCCGTCAGTTTAATATCCATCGTAACGCAAGCGTCCCTTCTCGTAACACAATATTGCGACGGGTAAACAACCTTCGAACAAACGGTTCAATATTGAAGAAAAAAACACCGGGTCCTCGACGAACTGCTAGCGCTTCGGAGAACATCGAACGAGTAAGGGAAGCCGTTGTCAGAAGCCCACGCCGCTCTATTCAGAGGCATTCAGCAGCGCTTTAAATGAGCACAAGTACGGTAAGACGAATTCTGCATACAGATCTGCATTTCCATCCTTACAAGATAGCCGTCGTGCGGCAGTTAAACGAGCAAGATTTCACGCGGCGATTACAATTTTGTCGACAAATGCTTACCGTTTTTGAAGAAAATGAAAATTTGTTATCGTTAATGAGTGACGAAGCCCGTTTTCATCCGAATGGCTTCGTCAAAAAACAGAATTGCCGGTATCGGGCAGAAAGAAACCCGCATCGGCTTCACGAGAGACCACTTCATAGCCCAAAGGTGACTGTCTGGTGTGCAATAGGAAAGGTCGGTGTTATTGGACCATATTTTTTTGAAGAAAATGATGCTGCCGTAACTGTAACGGCCGATCGTTACATTGCGATGTTGAATACGTTTTTCATCCCGAGTTACGAAACCGGGGAATCGATTTTCAAAATGCGTTATTCCAGCAGGATGGAGCTACAGCGCACACAGCGAGGGCAACGATGGTTGTTCTCCGTAACTTGTTTCCGGGACGGATCGTTTCCAGATTCGGCGACATTCCTTGGCCCCCTCGGTCCCCCGACTCGAGTAGTTGTGATTTTTTTCTGCGGGGGTTTCTGAAATCGCGTGTGTACGGTAATAAACCTCGTACATTGGAGGACCTAAAGATCGCAATTCGTCATCGCGTCACCCAGATTGATGTAGACATGCCGCAAAGAATTGAGGCCGGTTACCTTGAAAGGCTACAACAATGTATTGCCCAAAATGGACATCACTTGCCGGACATAATTTTTCGTTCACGAGTAAGTAACAAATACTTTGATTTAACAAGTGTTTCAGTACCAATAAAACTTTTTTAAAGTAAATATTTTTTATGATTATTTTAAAAACATCCGGTTCCCGTGAATGACCCTGTACATGTAGAAGAAGAACGTCTGTTTATATATTTGTTTGTTTCTTAAATATCTCGACACCGGCGCCACCTAGCGGGTCCAAACTAATTCATGAAACCTTCGAGGGCGTGCGCACAACAGATTTTTTTTTTAATAATCATAAAAAATTAATATTTTTTTGAAAAAGGGCAATCTTTTTTCTTCTTCTGTTGCCGATTTTTACCATTTTTGGTCTGGTGAAATAACTTTTCTATTTCTTTTTCTCTTCATATAATATTTTTTCACTAAATTGTTTCTTTATTTCTTCTGACCTGGTGTTGTTTGTATTTTTCTTTACGATCTCCTGGAAATCCTTAAATTTGTTAATGTTTCCCTAAAATGTAAATGTAAATTTTTTTAAAGCCCTTTTATTTTTACTTATTTTATTCATTTTTTAACTCTTCCAGAATTAAAGTTAGAATTTTGAAATATTTTTTTAAGTATTCTGTGTTCAATGTATCTGAAGTTGTGCAAGTGAAAATTCGATGAAGATTATTTGAGTTTTAGTTTTACAATTACGCTCAATTTTACGTCGAAAAGATTTGAGCGGAATAAGTTAGAAACGAGATTCGTTATGATGTTACAAAATAGAAGGTTAACTTTCTTTTATCTGCGGTATCTATTGTTAATGATATAAACCAAATTAGAAAAATATTAAAATTATATTAACGAAAGGTTCTTTTCCAATCCATTTTTTCTGGATTATTTCCGGTAATATTTAAATTTTTTTACCCTGTGGATGTTTCCAAGTTATTTTACTCATAAAATATTAATGCATTTTTTTATTCTGTTTATATAAATGATTTTCTGAAAGAACATTTTGTAGTTAGTTTTCGTAATTTTTATTTTTTTATTAAATCTAATTTTTTCTATATTTTCTTATATTTTAGCGTATAAAAAAATATTAAACCTGATCGAGCTCGAATCCAGGACATGGATGAACAAAAGTATATCAAATTATATCTCATTAATAACTTCTGATATTTTTTCATACATATTTATTATTGTTATTATTGAATTATTATTTATTGTAAAAATGTTTTTACAATCAGAGGTTAATAATTATTAATAAATCATTATATTTAAATACAAAATAGTTTTAAAAAAAATTAGATGAAGTCTGTTCGAACCCATGTACCTTCCCCTTGTAAGTACCAAATATTTCATTAATTAAAATTTTATTTGGTTATAACTCTGGAACCGATGAAAATAAGTACCACTTAATATACGAGGTACGACAATAAAGTCATGAAACTGGTGTGAAAAAAAAATGTTGCTTACCGTTTTAGTCATGTTTAGTGTTGTCTCCTTCAAAGTAGTTCCCCTCTGATTGCACACACTTATTCCAGCGCTTCTTCCATTGATGGTAACATTTCTGGAACTTATCTTCTGTAATATCCTACAAGACCCTCGTCACAGCTTTTTGAACATCTTGTGTTGTTTGAAAATGGTGTCCCTTGACCGCCATTTTGACCCTTGGAAATAGAAAAAAGTCGCACGGAGCGATATCTGGTGAATAAGGTGGCTGTGGTAGTACTGAAATTTGTTTTGAGGTTAAAAATTGCTGTGACACAGCGGTATGGGATGGCGCATTATCGTGATGCAGAATCCAATTATTAGCAATGTTGGCACGGACACGAAGAACTCGTTTACGAAGTCTTTCTAAAATTTCTTTGTAGATATATCGGTTAACTGTTTGTCCAGGAGGCACCCGCTCTTTATGAACAATTCCCTTGGAATCGAAGAAGCACACAAGCGTGCGTTTCACTTTTGACTTTGACATGCGAGCTTTTTTTAGTCTGGGTGATCCCTTTGAGCACCATTGCGAACTTTGGCGTTTTGTCTCTGGATCGTATTGAAAAAACCGACCTTCATCACCAGTGATAACACGGCTCAACAAATCAGGATCGATTTCCGTTTGCTCTAACAGATCGGCTGCCACATTTTTCCGTGTTTCTCGCTGTTGTTGTGTAAGATTTTTGGGGGCCATTTTTGCAAAAATCTTTCTCGTACCGAGATCTTCAGTTAATATTAGACGAACCGTTTCTCGATCGATGTTGATTTCTTCTACGATCATTTTCACGGATAATCTTCGATCAGATCGTACGATTTCACGCACCCCGGTCAAGTTGACATATGTCCGTGAGGTTGATGGTCGTCCACTGCGGTCTTCATTTTCAACATTCGTTCTGCCTTCACTAAAAATTTTATGCCACCGAAAAACTTGAGCTCTTGACATAACCTCCTCTCCAAAAGCCTTCTGAAGCTTACCATAGGTTGTCGTCGCGTTTTCACCCGATTTAACGCAAAAAGAAACAGCATACCGTTGCTCAATATTTTGCGGTTTCATTTCTGTGACGTGTTCACTTATTACAGCACAACTTACGACCCAGCAGTTGCATCAATGTGCCGCTTGGACTAGAAGTAGCGTATAGACCGAGGTCAAAGATGGTGTGCCTACGCAAGCTGCAGGGTTGCCACATCTTGCAAAGAAAAATCAGTCTCATTACTTTATTGTCGCACCTCGTATATCGTTGAAAAGTTCTCAATGAGGACTGCAGTTAAGAAAAAGTCCAAAATCCAAATTGCTTTGAATTTGTGGTTTTTTGGACACTTTTGGTCCAGTCGATTGCAATTAAAAGAAGAGGTGCACTAGTAGATAATGCAACAGTCATAAATCCAAACTTTCAACACCCTACGGCTAATCGTTTTTGAATTATGCGAGATACATACGTACAGACGCCACGCCAAAACTGGTCAAAATGGATTCAGGAATGATCAAAATTGATATTTCCGTTGAAATATGAAATACCGAAATTTTTCGCGATCACAATACTTCTTTTACGATTGAGCTGAAAACATAAGTCCATCTGGGCGTTCTGCTGGATGGATCGGGCTCATTTTTTTTATTAATTCTACTCAGATAGACTCACAGATACAATCATGCGTCATCGAATCCGAAAACGTAAAATCTTTACTGATAAATCTTCAAAAAATCCTAATTTATTAATTAATTGAGAAACTTCCCGAGGTTATTGCTCATAGGAAAATCACTTCAAAGATCTGTTGATGACATATCTGCAGACCATTTCAAGCAGAATAAAAATAAAACAGCCCGATCCCGACCAGTAGAATGTCCAGTGGACGGACAAGAAATAGGCTTTGAACACGTATTTATCTGCGCTAATAAAAGAAAGAGAAAAACAAGGGAGTTGTTGAAAAATAAGAGCGAGACGGGGTGAGATTTTTTTAAGTGGAATAGGTTTTTTTTAATATATAATATTACTTTGTAATAATAACGGTTTGGATCAGCACGGGTCCACTAGGTTTAGATTTTTAGCTGATTTTTTTAAAAAATATATATTATTTTTTTGTAATAAAACTTTGTAGAGCAGCAAGGGGGCACTAGTATCATTAAAAACAATAGCTGATTTATTGGTAGTATAAAAAACCTTTATTAAATAATATGATTCATAAAAAAATATATGCAGCAAAAATAAATCAGTTCGTTCTATTTCAGGGGAATTGAAATTAAGGATGAGGGATAGTTAAAAAAAAATTAATAAACTTTTATAATACATTTGGGGTTAAGGTAACTACTTTATTCAATTTTTAATATAATAGAATAAATAAATAATAAAGTTTATAATAAAGCTTATTATTATAAATAGTATAATACAATGTATTGAAAAATATTTAAAGTTTTCAACCTCGTTTAAAAACCATTTTTTTCTTCTTTTTTTTTTGAGGGAGGAAGGATTCAGTTATTCAAACGTTAAGATGTTGTCGTAAAATATTAATTTTATTGATCTGAATATAATATGATGTATATGTGTACGCGCGCCCGTCCGCACATGTACTGAATGGATATGATAGTATTTATATTAAATGTAAAAAAGTAATAAATAATACAACCGAGTTAAAAATAATATAAAATGAAGTAGAAATTTAAATATGTGAAATCGGTCATTGTGTTACTACCTTGACTGTAGAGAGATGATAAGTGTTGGAAATATGTAATCGATTTTATGCCTGTTTTTTTTTTTTGAGATCCACTGAAACAATTTCAATCGTATCTCGATTATTAGTCAATCTTTTTGAATAAATGAGATGACATTTTGTTCATTAAAAAAAAAAAAATGGCTAAACATTTTATTTATAAAACTAGCTGTAGAGGAGTGCCGTAGGCACGTTCTACACAGCTAGACCCTCTGGACAGGTTGCCCTAGAGGGCAGCGTCTCGGAATGAGGTTATTAGATGTAAAAAATTGATTACTTCTTGTGTAAGAATATTTTTTTTTTTTGAATGATTAAAATTGGTATAACGAAAGTTATACCACTGGTGTTTTTAAAACAACCTCCTACGAGGTTACCACCTTATTGGGAAAGATTCTCCCAATCGATTTAGTGGTGAAAGTGTAGAAGTTGTGAAGAGGTAGGGAGGCCGAGGTATTTGGGATGCGGTTTCGAGCCGGGCCTATACCGGAGTGAAACGGTGATCACAATGCACCGGTTCTAAATTTCGTTCATTGCCCATTTCCCGCCTGCGAAGGAGGTTTTACAGCATCGCAATGGAAGCATGGCAGATAGAATGACACGTCACGACTAAGGGAAGGTCCTTATATAGATTTATACAGGACTTGGAGGGATAGTATACCTCTCCTTTGTTTTTAAGGGCATCGGGTGCCTAGGAGCTCTCCAACCACGTGAACCAGTATTTTTTTCGGTTCCCCCTGACACCTGATGAGCTGTGCGTCTGCGGGGAGGTCCAGTCGAACGAACATATGATGTTCGACAGCCCAGCTCTTGGGAGGAAGGGCAGAACTCAGACCACCCTGGAACTTAAAGGTCAAGAGGAAAATTTGCCACTCATAAGCTGCGAGTCAGTGTGACTTGAGCCGCATTGTCGGACCGTGTGGGTGTCCTTTGATGCCGTTGCTTTGTTCAACCGGCATCAGTAGTTTATTTAAGGGAAAGACTCCTACCTCTTTGCTGTGGAAAGCTACCCGAGAGTAAGGACTAGCCACTAGCCAATTAAAACTCCAAGCGCTTTAATATTGGTGGACAGGTACTTGCTGGTATTCAGCGATGTAGGCGTGGAAGCGAATTACTACTTTGTTGACGAAGTAAATTTAATTGAGTGTCACATATATTTTTATTAGTTGACAGGGTGTGCCTACCCATTTTTAGTGATATATGACAAACCCACCGGGTTGGTCTAGTGGTGAACGCGTATTCCCAAATCATTGATTTGGAAGTCCAGAGTTCCAGCGTTCAAGTCCTAGTAAAGCCAGTTATTTTTACACGGATCTGAATACTATATCGTGAATACCGGTGTTCTTTGGTGGTCGGGTTTCAATTAACCACACATCTCAGGAATGGTCGAACTGAGAATGTAAAAGAGTACACTTCATTTACATTCATACATATCATCCTCATTCATCCTCTGAAGAATTATCTAAACGGTAGTTACCGGAGGCTAAACAGGAAAAGAAAAAGAAGATAAAGAAAGAAAGAAAGTAATATATGATAAGGGAGCAGTGGGACACAAAGCGAGTGGTGTGTGGCACCACGCTTAGTTCGATCACGCAATTAGGTTAGCCCTAGGAACTAATGGCTAAGTTAGGACTGGTGGCATAACTGATTCGAGACTCAATAGCCGTTTGTGGCACAGTCATTCGGTCTTATGCTTTAGGACTACGGAATGGGATGGTGGCGGGAGAAATTCCATGCAAACCAACCAACCGACTCTTCTTTTAACTATATTTTTCCAAATGCTTCTTTCTTCATCAGTTTTCCACAACACTTTTCATTTGTCACTTTATCCACCCGTCTCAATTTTAACATTCTCCTATACCACCTCATTTCAAAAGCTTCTAATTTTTTCTTCTCAGGTACTTCGATCGTACAAGTTTCACTTCCATACAAAGCTACGTTCCAAACATATATTTTCAAAAATGTTTTCCTGACGTTTAAATTAATCTTTGATGTAAAAAAGAAATTATATTTCTGACTGAAAGTTCGTTTCGCCTGGGCTATTCGGCATTTTATATCGCTCCTGCTTCGTCCGTCTTTAGTAATTCTACTTCCCAAATAACAAAATTACCTCCATAATCTTTTCTCCTCCTATTTTCACATTCAGTGGTCCATCTTTGTTATTTCTACTACATTTCATTACTTTTGTTTTGTTCTTGTTTATTTTCATGCAGTAGTTCTTGCGTAGGACTTCATCTATGCCGTTCATTGTTTCTTCTAAATCCTTTTTATTCTCGGCTAGAATTACTATATCATCAGCAAATCGTAGCATCTTTATCTTTTCACCTTGTACTGTTACTCCGGATCTAAATTGTTCTTTAACATCATTAACTGCTAGTTCCATGTAAAGATTAAAAAGTAACGGAAATAGGGAACATCCTTGTCGGACTCCCTTTCTTATTACGGCCTCTTTCTTATATTCTTCAATTATTACTGTTGCTGTTTGGTTCCTGTACATGTTAGCAATTGTTCTTCTATCTCTGTATTTGAACCCTAATTTTTTTTAAATGCTGAATATTTTATTCCAGTCTACGTTATCGAATGCCTTTTCTAGGTCTATAAACGCCAAGTATGTTAATTTGTTTTTCTTTAATCTTCCTTCTACTATTAATCTGAGTCCTAAAATTGCTTCCCTTGTCCCTATACTTTTCCTGAAACCAAATTGGTCTTCTCCTAACACTTCTTCCACTCTCCTCTCAATTCTTCGGTATAGAATTCTAGTTAAGATTTTTGATGCATGAGTAGTTAAACTAATTGTTCTTTATTCTTTACATTTATCTGCTCCTGCTTTCTTTGGTATCATGACAATAACACTTTTTTTGATATGATACTCATGTCAATATGTATATTTACATATGTATGTTCATTTTCGAGTTTGGTTCGATATTTTGTTTTTATAGAATTCATAACAGAAAATCCACGTTCATAGTCTGCGCTGAATGCTTGAAAATTTTCTGCAGTGTTATATATAAAGGAAATTTTAAATAATTTAGGGTTAGGTTAGAAATTGTTAATATATCGCTTAAAATCTTGAACAATCCTAGTTTAATTTTTTCTGAATTGTAAATTTCAATTCCGAATATTCGTTCCATATTTTATCTACATAAACGTTTTTTTTGTCATAAATTCTGAATATTTTTTTAGAAAGCTGTATTATATTTAGCTTTCCGAAATCAAAATTTTTTTCTGAATTTATAATAACTTCTTTATCAAATGCTTGCCGATCTGGAAAGTAAACAACACGTTTACTTTACAATAAATCGAATAATAGTTTATGTATCGATATCATTTTGACGTTCTTATAATATTTCTCTTACAGTGTCACTCTTAGATATTTCGTGTCCCAAATACTTAGTTTTTAGTTTAATTTTTACATACCAATGAGCATCAATAATTGTTAAATTACTTTTTTGTAGATATTTGCATATTGATGTTATCTTATCTAATATATCTTTCAGAGAAAATATTGCTATCCGATATTGCGAATTAGAGTTTTTTCACAATATTTACAAGTGGGGTTCATTACATTCTCTTGTGTGATTTTTACAATACTCAATGCAATACAAAAGCATCGGCTACAAAATACCTGGATAATTGTCTAACTTCATGTCCTAATACTTAACTCAGTACTTCAAAATTTTTCTTTTTGATACCAGATCGGTGAAACACTGTTCACATAGTTCTAATTAAATTTTCTATATGCTACATAATTTATATAATATATATATTCGCCCGATCTCCGGCGCGGTGTAGTAACGTCTTGGCCTTTCATCCGGAGGTTCAAGGTTCGAATCCCGGTTAGAGATGGCATTTTTATGCGTTATAAAATTTCTTTTTTTTTCTAAATATGTTATAAATATGTATACCATTTCGCCCGATTGGGGCGGAGTAGTAACCTTTCATCGGAAGGTCCCGGGTTGAAATCTCAGTCAGGCATGACATGTTTTCGTATGCTATAAAATTCCTTATCTCACGCACAAGCTTCAAACTTATGTGACGATATCATCAAGAGAAAAAAAAAATATTAACATTTCACATTTTACTTTAATCTATTTATTTTTTTCACAAAGTATTAAATAAATATTAAGTAAAAATAATATTTAAAAAAAATTATGTAGAACACTTTTGTGATTTTATTTTTTATGGAATATTTCATTTTTTTTAAATCTGAAGATGTAATAAAACAACGAAAGTGCTTGAAAAATATAGTATATTTTATCAGATTTAATAATCATCCATTTTTTTTATAAATATAAATATATATATATATATATATTAATATTAGGTAGAAAAATTTTGTTATTTGGGAAGTAGAATTACTAAAGATGGACGAAGCAGGAGCAATATAAAATTCCGAATAGCACAAGCTAAACGAGCCTTCAGTAAGAAATATAATTTGTTTACATCAAAAATTAATTTAAATGTTAGGAAAAGATTGTTGAAAGTGTATGTTTGGAGTGTCGCTTTATATGGAAGTGAAACTTGGACGATCGGAGTATCTGAGAAGAAAATATTAGAAGCTTTTGAAATGCGGTGCTATAGGAGAATGTTAAAAATCAGATGGGTGGATAAAGTGACAAATGAAGAGGTGTTGCGGCAAATAGATTAAGAAAGAAGCATTTGGAAAAATGTAGTTAAAAGAAGGGACAGACTTATAGGCCACATATTAAGGCATCCTGGAATAGTCGCTTTAATATTGGAGGGACAAGTAGAAGGGAAAAATTGTGCAGGCAGTCCACGTTTGGAATATGTAAAACAAATTGTTAGCGATGTAGGATGTAGGGGGTATACCGAAATGAAACGACTAGCACTAGATAGGGAATCATGGAGAGCTGCATCAAACCAGTCAAATGACTGAAGACAAAAAATATATATATATCTATTTATACGCAAAATACATATACAGTAAATTATATTTTTTAAGCATGCGCGCACATATAATTTATTTAGTAGTAGGTTACATTTAAACAAAATTAAAATAATAAGTTTTTTGTAATAAAAGTGATTAAATTTTATTAAAATAAAATACATAATACTCTAGTTATAATTGGTTCAATTTATTTTGTGGTAAATGTACTGAAACATATACACATACACACACACACACACAAACTCAAATGTGTATAAATTTAACGAACAAGTTTTATTATAAGAACTAGGTCGACAACGATGATTATGCTCGTAGAAATAATGACTGAAGAAATGTTTTCATTCTAAAAGAATGATTGTGTGTGTGTGTGTGTGTGTGTGTGTGTGTGGGTGTGTGTGTGTGTGTGTGTGTGTGTGTGTGTGTATGTGTGTGTGTGTGTGTGTGTGTGTGTGTGTGTGTGTGTGTGTGTGTGTGTGTGTGTGTGTGTGTGTGTGTGTGTGTGTGTGAACGAAAGATGTTCAATTTATAACAGACCTTACTTCAGTTAGTTATATTATTCTTCAATGTATAAAATATAAAAGATTATTTCGTTTTTGAAGTACCATGTAATTGAAATTGAATATAACTTAAAGACAGAATGAATGTGACGAATCAACCGTACTACAAAATTAGATCTTTTAATAACACACACACACACACATACACACACTATATATATATATACATATGCCTAATAGACGGAAAAGAGACCACGGGAGCATTTGAAAATACAATGATGAGACATTAATACGTCAGTTCTATATTACCGTTTTTTTTTTTTATTGGAATAATTTGGAAGTTTATAATTTTTATACTTCATTAACTATTTTTTCTATACTCGTTTTAATCGATATATTAACTAAAAAAAAAAAATTATGGTTTTTTTTTGTTAGGGAGGGGAAGAACAGTTTTTTATTCACATTACACATTTTAAAACTGAATTTTTAAAAACTTATACGTAGTTCTACGCAAGAAAACAAAGATTTTGTTAATATAATATGGTTTTAATATTTTTATTTTATTTAATATTGTTAACAATAGAACGGTATTTAAAGAAATAACAACGTTCCAACTTGCAGCACTATAATAAACCTCACTTTTAACTTGCCCCGATCAAATTTTTTTTCAAATTTAATTCAGAATAACTCAAGAACTACTCAACTAATTTTCATCAAATTTTCACATACACAATTTCAGATACAATAAAACAACATATTTAAATTTCAATGAAATTGATAAAGTAATTTTGAAGATTTTTGAGCCACAAAATTGACTTATTTATTACATTGTTTGTCAGTGGCGTCTCGTAGCTAAAATTAGTGAGTGTGCTGCTTCAGATAATATTTTCTGGGCCTTTACAAAAAAAAGAACCGACAAAAATGAATCATAGATATATAAAAATAAAGTATCCACTTATCAACTTATTGTGAGTATTGATTTTCCAAGCGCTTTCGGATTATTTCTTCATCATCAGGGATTACTGATTAATTACGAATTATATAGTTGTGCGTATAAATTTTTATAATTAGTAATTAAAACTGATTGTTAATAGTTAAAATATGCCAACGTAAAAAGAAAAACGTCTTGTCAGTAAGATGTTTACAACTGTTATGCAGTATAAATTGAATTTTTTTTTTTGTCTTCAGTCATTTGAATGATTTGATGCAGCTCTCCAAGATTCCCTATCTAGTGCTAGTCGTTTCATTTCAGTATACCCTCTACATCCTACATCCCTAACAATTTGTTTTACATATTCAAAACGTGGCCTGCCTACACAATTTTTCCCTTCTACCTGTCCTTCCAATATTAAAGCTACTATTCCAGGATGCCTTAGTATGTGGCCTATAAGTCTGCCTCTTCTTTTAACTATATTTAACAAATGCTTCTTTCTTCATCTATTTGTCGCAATACCTCTTCATTTGTCACTTTATCCACCCATCTGATTTTTAACATTCTCCTATAGCACCGCATTTCAAAAGCTTCTAATCTTTTCTTCTCAGATACTCCGATCGTCCAAGTTTCACTTCCATATAAAGCGACGCTCCAAACATACACTTTCAAAAATCTTCTCCTGACATTTAAATTAATTTTTGATGTAAACAAATTATATTTCTTACTAAAGGCTCGTTTCGCTTGTGCTATTCGGCATTTTATATCGCTCCTGCTTCGTCCATCTTTAGTAATTCTACTTCCAAAACAACGAAATTCTTTGTTTGTTAAAGGTAGAATAAAATTCTTCTACCTCCATTTAACTACTTTTTTAGTTTATAATATTTTAAATAAAGAAAATTAAAAAGGTTACATGAATTATTATTTATTAACCTTCCTATTTGTTTTATGAAAGTACAATGTATAAATATTTTATTTATTATTTTTTCAAGTTTTTTTTGTGACATTTTAAAAATATTTGTTTGTTTTTATAATTTTTTTTAAAAAGAAAATTATAAAAAAAAAACAAGTTTTTGTTATACTAGGTTAAATTTCTCTATACCACTAAGGAGTCAGGGTCAGTCCAATAATATTTATTTATTTTATTTAATGTAGAAAAAATTAAATGTCACCTGAAGAAATTATTTTTTTTTAAATTTAAAAAATAAAAATATTTTTATTTAGTTTACCTAAATATTATTATTATTACCTGCAATAAGGAAGGTACGGTATAAGTCAAAAAATGGGATATGGTTTTTTTTTGCACTTATCGACATTTTATAACCCGCGGACCACAAAAAACAAAAAATTGGTGGAGGGTTAATATTTGTTTGTACATATATATGCACGTATGATGGCGTGTTTGAAGATTAATTACTTTTGATTTTATTAACCAATTTTGATGAAATTTTATTTAGAAACTAATGTATATGGAGCAAAATTTGTTGGTAAAATTTTGAAGTCATTATCTCTCAGGCAGAGGGACATATAGTTTCTTGACATGACTGTTATCAACCATCTACCAAGTTGAGAACAAAATAAATAAATTATTGACTCTCTTTATGATAATAAAACAAAAAATGAAGGAAAGACTATAAAATAACAATAATAATGGTATTTTTTTTGTCTTCAATCATTTGACTGGTTTGATGCAGCTCTCCAAGATTCCCTATCTAGTTCTAGTCGTTTCATTTCGGTATACCTCGTACATCCTACATTCCTAACAATTTGTTTTACATATTCCAAACGTGGCCTGCCTACACAATTTTTCCCTTCTACCTGTTCCTCCAATATTAAAGCGACTATTCCAGGATGCCTTAATGTGTGGCTTATAAGTCTGTCCCTTCTTTTAGCTATATTTTTCCAAATTCTTCTTTCTTCATCTATTTGCCGTAACACCTCTTCATTTGTCATCTTATCCACCAATCTGATTTTTAACATTTTTCTATTGCACCGCATTTCAAAAGCTTCTAATCTTTTCTTCTCAGATACTACGATCGTCCAAGTTTCACTTCTATATAAAGCGACACTTCAAACGTATACTTTCAAAAATCTTTTCCTGACATTTAAATTAATTTTTGATGTAAATAAATTATATTTCTGACTAAGGTTCGTTTCGCCTGTGCTATTCAACATTTTATATCGCTCCAGCTTCATCCATCTTTAGTAATTCTACTTCCCAAATAACAAAATTCTTCTACCTCCATAATCTTTTCTCCTCCTATTTTCACATTCAGTGGCTCATCTTTCTTATTTCTACTACATTTCATTACTTTCGTTTTGTTCTTGTTTATTTTCATGCGGTAGTTCTTGCGTAGGACTTCATCCGTGCCATTAGCTGTAGGATGTTGAAATTTTGGATTTAGGACTGTTGTAACATCTCTGAAGGGGAGTTGTATACCTCCCCTTTTGATTGCAATCGACTGGATCAAAAGTGTCCCAAGTTCCAAAACATTTGGATTTTGAACTTTTTCTTAATTGCAGTAATAAGTTCTTAATGAGTGCTTTTCAACGATATATCATTAGTGGTACTTATTTTCATTGGTTACAGAGTTATAGTCAAATAAAATTTTAATTAATGAAATATTTGGATCTTAGGAATACACATCGGTTCGAATCCGAATTCATGTCTTTTTTTAAAATTTAAATCTATTGATTTATTAATAATTATTAATATCTGATTGTAAAAAAAGTTTTACAATAAATAATAATTCAATAATAACATTGGAAAAAAAGTATGAAAAAATATGAGAAGATATTAATGAAATAACATTTTATGTACTTTTCATTTTACAAATATTTGTATATGTAATTTAATAGGCGTACAAGGAAGTCATGTGGTATCCACATCAGATTTTTTTGAAAAGAAACAAATTCCTTCGTTTTGTAATCAGAAGCTACTTGGAATTATATATTAGACTTCAATTTTTCATTAAAAAAATACAAGAATATTAAATTTAATAATTCTTTAAGAACTACAATTTTCTTTTGTCTCGTCATGTTGACCTCTTTATCCAATTATTTATATTTTTTTAATTTATCAATAATTTTTTATATTTCTTAATTAAATTTATTACGTGTTAAAAAGATATTTTATGAAGACTTTCTTGTTACCACTTCTGTTGTACGTGATTTTTAAATATCTTGGTTCTTTGCCATTAATATATATTTTATTATCTATATATCTTTCACACACTTCTTTTATTCCCTTCTCTCATTCTTTCTTTCTTTCTTTCTTTCTTTCCTTAGTTTCTATCTCTTTTAATCCGTATAAACATTTATAATACTACGCATTTACTAATACGTTTAGGTATCTATTAACATACACACCTTTATTCTTATAGAATTCATCCGTTATTTCGTTTAGAATATCGATTAATCGATACATGTACCAGTATCACAAAAAATTATATATATATATATACACACAAAAGTCTTTCTAAAATGGTAGGCTGGCTATATTTTTTCAGATTCTATTTGTAAAACTAAACAAAAACTATCCTTAGGAAAAATGGCAATTTCTCGTTCGTTCTCCCTCTGTCCGCCATTTTATTATTTTTATATAAAAATTTATATCTCAAGTTCGGATAGACGAATCACATTAATATTTTGTAAGCGTCTTTGTAATAAAGTTTTAAAATTAGCAAAAAATCAGGAATTAAATACCTTCGCAAATTACAAAATGGCGGCCATGTTTATTTTTCAATTCGTTATATCTCCATAAATATTAGTTTTATCAAATTTTATGTTATTTGATAAAATATTAAGCCTTCTATTTTGAACTAAATGGCATTTATTTTTTAAAATTGGTTAACAAATATTCGAGTTATGGGAGAAAATTGATGTTGTAGTTACATATTATTGATGTAACTATAACTAATACGAGGGTTATTTTTTTTTCAAGGTCCGATCGGTCACGAAATTAAAACCATAGTGAAAATAAAAAATCTTTTATTTGTAACAAGTATTTACATAGTTACGCTATTTCTCTACATAGTCGCCACTCCGATTAAAACATTTGTCGTAACGTAGTACCAAATTTCCAATACCCTCGTCATAGAACGGAGCCGCCTGTGTTTTCAGCCGTGTTTCTACGCTGGTCTGCAGCTCGATATCTGTGCCAAAGTGTTGTCCTCCTAGCCAGCCATTCATTCTCCGCTTATTCTTATACAAATAAGAATAAGAGGAGAGGAGTATTGTCATCAGGCATTGTCTTTCTCCATGACAATGCTCGGCCGCACATTGCAGCTGTAACAAAGAAGCTCCTGCATCGTTTTCGTCGGGAAATGTTTGATCACCCACCATACAGTCCGGATTTGGCTCCATCCGATTTTCACCTTTTTGATCACATGAAACGCTGGCTAGGAGGACAAAATTTTGGCACAGACATCGAGTTGCAGACCAGCGAAGAAACATTGCTGAAAACACGACAAATGTCTAAATCGGAGTGGCGACTATGTAGAGAAATAGCGTAACTATGTAAATACTTGTTACAAATAAAAGATTTTTTATTTTCACTATGGTTTTAATTTCGTGACCAATCGGACCTTGAAAAAAAATAGCCCTCGTACTTACACCTTATGATTAGGTAAAAAACAAAGAATAAGATTGGTTGGAATTTTGTGCCTGATAATGATACAAATTACTCTCACTTTATGATTGGTTAAAAAACAAAGAATACGATTGGTTGGAATTTCGTGCCTGATAATGATAAGAATTACTCTCACTTTATGATTGGTTAAAAAACAAAGAATACGATTGGTTAGAATTTTGTGCCTGATAATGATAAGAATTACTCTCACTTTATGATTGGTTAAAAAACAAAGAATACGATTGGTTGGAATTTCGTGCCTGATAATGATAAGAATTACTCTCACCTTATAATTGGTTAAAAAACACCGAATACGATTGGTTGGAATTTCGTTCATGATGATAAGAATTACTCTCACCTTATGATTGGTTAAAAAACAAAGAATACGATTGGTTGGAATTTCGTGCCTGATAATGATAAGAATTACTCTCACGTTATGATTGGTTAAAAAACAATGAATACGATTGGGTGGAATTTTGTGCCCGATAATGATAAGAGTTACTTTGAAAAAAAAATAACCCTCGTAATAAACTGTAATATATGTGCTTTATTACTGTTGTAGCCGTTACATATTCAATAAGGGTGGCAGTGACTGTGTTCATTGAACCATAGCATCGTATACCCTTTTATCCCTTAAAAAAATCGCAATTAAAAAAACCCGAAAGTGGTTTTTAAATATTTATCTGAAGGGTATTTACAAGCCCAGATCTACTGAATGTTTTGTTTAGTACAGTCGGGATTCGGAAAATTTACAATAGTTAAAATAATTTTTACCTTTCTTCACCCCCTTTCAAGATCAAATTTCAAAAACCTAGAAAATGGTGTTTATTCAAATGAAGATTACGCTCACCAAAATTCAAGTTCATTTCTTCATTTTTTACCGAGAAATTAAAAAAATAATAAATTTCATTGTTACTTCATTTTACCACTTTAAACTCGGAATTTCAAAAAATCTTTTTTAGTGTACAGTTACACCGTAAGAAAATCGTGTATACAAATTTTTATCAATTTATCTTCAATAGTTTTTGTTGGCGTTGATTAAGAATCGCTCACAATATTTTGTCTTCAATTTCAAAAAGACCTCTATTGTAAATAATTCTCCTATAAAATATCTTTGGAGCAGCTCGCCACCTAGCGGTCCGAATGAGAAGTGCAGCACCGTAACGAGTTATTTATTATTTACACATTTAAATAAATAATTTTTAATTTTTATATAACATTCCCGATAATCAGTTAGATCGAGAGCGTACCTAAAATGCAAAAGTTAGCCTTCAACCTACTAAAAAATAGAGGTGCACCCCATTGCATCTCTCGAAACAACGCCCCAGGGGCACCCCGTTTGTTACCAAATGATGATGATTGGTCTAGCCTCCCATTAGGCGCTCACCTCACCTCTCTAGCCTCGCACTCAGTCCTCACGGGAACCCATTTTATTGTTAAAAATTTTTTTTTTAATTTATTTTATTTAACGTGAATTTAATTATATTATTTTTGTAATATTATTTACTCCATTGATTCGAACCATTTAGTTCTCTCAGCTCACACAGTGATAGAGAGACGCACAGTTCATTAATTCAGTTCATTAAAGTTTGTGCTTCAACCGGTAAATCTCCACTATAAATATATTTTCTGGATGAAATACACGTAAAACCTTCGCTGTTATGTCAAGAAATATTGATAAAAATTTGGTTGCGATAGATTGAGTAGTTTTTTTGTTTATCTCGACAAATAAAAACCATGTTCTTCTTTATATAATAGTATATAGATTTGTTTTTTTTTTGTCTTCAGTCATTTGACTGGTTTGATGCAGCTCTCCAAGATTCCCTATCTAGTGCTAGTCGTTTCATTTCAGTATACCCTCTACATCCTACATCCCTAACAATTTGTTTTACATATTCCAAACGTGGCCTGCCTACACAATTTTTTCCTTCTACCTGTCCTTCCAATATTAAAGCGATTATTCCGGGATGCCTTAGTATGTGGCCTATAAGTCTGTCTCTTCTTTTAACTATATTTTTCCAAATGCTTCTTTCTTCATCTATTTGCCGCAATACCTCTTCATTTGTCACTTTATCCACCCGTCTGATTTTTAACATTCTCCTATAGCACCACATTTCAAAAGCTTCTAATCTTTTCTTCTCAGATATTCCGATCGTCAAAGTTTCACTTCCATATAAAGCGACACTCCAAACATATACTTTCCAAAATCTTTTCCTGACATTTAAATTAATTTTTGATGTAAACAAATTATATTTCTTACTGAAGGCTCGTTTCGCTTGTGCTATTCGGCATTTTATATCGCTCTTGCTTCGTCCATCTTTAGTAATTCTACTTCCCAAATAACAAAATTCATCTACCTCCATAATCTTTTCTCCTCCTGTTTTCACATTCAGTGGTCCATCTTTGTTATTTCTACTACATTTCATTACTTTTGTTTTGTTCTTGTTTATTTTCATGCGATACTTCTTGCGTAGGACTTCATCTATGCCGTTCATTGTTTCTTCTAAATCCTTTTTACTCTCGGCTAGAATTACTATATCATCAGCAAATCGTAGCATCTTTATCTTTTCACCTTGTACTGTTACTCCGAATCTAAATTGTTCTTTAATATCATTAACTGCTAGTTCCATGTAAAGATTAAAAAGTAACGGAGGTAGGGAACATCCTTGTCGGACTCCCTTTCTTATTACGGCTTCTTTCTTATGTTCTTCAATTGTTACTGTTGCTATTTGGTTCCTGTACATGTTAGCAATTGTTCTTCTATCTCTGTATTTGAACCCTAATTTTTTTAAAATGCTGAACATTTTATTCCAGTCTACGTTATCGAATGCCTTTTCTAGGTCTATAAATGCCAAGTATGTCGGTTTGTTTTTCTTTAATCTTCCTTCTACTATTAATCTGAGGCCTAAAATTGCTTCCCTTGTTCCTATACTTTTCCTGAAACCAAATTGGTCTTCTCCTAACATTTCTTCCACTCTCCTCTCAATTCTTCTGTATAGAATTCTAGTTAAGATTTTTGATGCATGACTAGTTAAACTAATTGTTCTGTATTCTTCACATTTATCTGCCCCTGCTTTCTTTGGTATCATGACTATAACACTTTTTTTGAAGTCTGACGGAAATTCCCCTTTTTCATAAATATTACACACCAGTTTGTATAATCTATCAATCGCTTCCTCACCTGCACTGCGCAGTAATTCTACAGGTATTCTGTCTATTCCAGGAGCCTTTCTGCCATTTAAATCTTTTAATGTTCTCTTAAATTCAGATCTCAGTATTGTTTCTCCCATTTCATCCTCCTCAACTTCCTCTTCTTCCCCTATAACACCATTTTCTAACTCATTTCCTCCGTATAACTCTTCAATATATTCCACCCATCTATCGATTTTACCTTTCGTATTATATATTGGTGTACCAACTTTGTTTAACACATTATTAGATTTTAATTTATGTACCACAAAATTTTCCTTAACTTTCCTGTATGCTCCGTCTATTTTACCAATGTTCATTTCTCTTTCCACTTCTGAACACTTTTCTTTAATCCACTCTTCTTTCGCCAGTTTGCACTTCCTGTTTATAGCATTTCTTAATTGCTGATAGTTCATATTACTTTCTTCATCACTAGCATTCTTATATTTCCTACGTTCATCCATCAGGTGCAATATATCGTCTGAAACCCAAGGTTTTCTACCAGTTCTCTTTATTCCGCCTAAGTTTGCTTCTGCTGATTTAAGAATTTCCTTTTTAACATTCTCCCATTCTTCTTCTACATTTTCTACCTTATCTTTTTTACTCAGACCTCTTGCGATGTCCTCCTCAAAAATCTTCTTTACCTCCTCTTCCTCAAGCTTCTCTAAATTCCACCGATTCATCTGACACCTTTTCTTCAGGTTTTTAAACCCCAATCTACATTTCATTATCACCAAATTACGGTCGCTATCAATGTCTGCTCCAGGGTAAGTTTTGCAGGCAACGAGTTGATTTCTAAATCTTTGCTTAACCATGATATAATCTATCTGATACCTTGCAGTATCGCCTGGCTTTTTCCAAGTGTATATTCTTCTATTATGATTTTTAAATTGGGTGTTGGCAATTACTAAATTATACTTCGTGCAAAATTCTATAAGTCGGTCCCCTCTTTCATTCCTTTTGCCCAGCCCGTATTCACCCACTATATTTCCTTCCTTGCCTTTTCCAATGCTTGCATTCCAATCTCCAACTATTATTAAATTTTCATCTCCTTTTACGTGTCCTTTACATTTACATCTCCTTTTATATATATTTCCTATATATAAATATATTTGCCCGCTCTATATATATTTACTTGCATTTCCCTTATGTTTAAACGTTGCACGCACGTAAGATCCTTCATTAACAATCAAAACTTAATCTAAATAGCACCTTTTAAAAAAAAAAAACTTGTATCGAATCTACAAGATTATTTTATTAAATAATATAAAAAGTTATTGACAGAACAAAAAAGTGATAAATAGAATATTAAAGATAAAACCTCGACTTCTAATTGTACACATCTACGTAGAATAAGTTAAACAAATTTTTATTTTTTTTCCTTTCAGGAATTTTTTCAGGATGCAGTAAGTTAGTCTGCGATGTGAAATATAATATTACGAGTATTTTTACAGTTTATGTTGTTCTGCCTGTGTAGGTTATATAAGATGGTGACTTTAAAGGCCTTCAATTTTATTTATAGATAAATAATCGAGAGGACGTATGCTTTTTGATCTTCTTATGATTTCAACGTTAAAATTATATTTAGAACAGACAAATTTTTTTGTAGTGGCTTTAAAAAGATCCGATTAAATATGAATATATTGAGTGATAACTGAATTAACTGGGAGATTACGATTTGTGACAATCTTGTTACCAAAGTCCTTGTAATAATAAGTAATTTAAAACTTATGTGACAATAAAAATATTATTAAACATTTTATGGCAATTTCAGCTGTGAAATTTATAAAAATAATTTTCATAGAAATCATTAAAAAATATTATGAATTCGGCTAGGAGCAGTTAGAATTTTACAACGTACGCTTTATAGTTGCAACATTTATAGCCCTAGCGGTACATAAAACAACTAAAAATAATCGTTACTTTTATAAGTAGTAAATTAAAAGATGAATTAATATAAATTATGTTTTAATTAATTATCTTAAGATAATTAATTAAAATTTTATAAAATGAAATTAAATTATATTTTAATTAAATTTTTATTTTTATAGATTTAAGTCATTAAATATATATTTTCTTTATTTTTAATATGGTTTTTGAATATTTATTTTGTAATTTCACAAAAATTAAGTACGTTAGTTTTTTGAAGATTTGAGACAGTTAATCGTCCGTTTTCAGCAATTGAAATTTCTATACGCAGCTAGTTTAATATTTAGTTTAAAATTATCTGATAGGGACAAGGGAAGCAATTTTAGGCCTCAGATTAATAGTAGAAAGAAGATTAAAGAAAAACAAACCAACATACTTGGCATTTATAGACCTAGAAAAGGCATTCGATAACGTAGACTGGAATAAAATGTTCAGCATTTTAAAAAAATTAGGGTTCAAATACAGAGATAGAAGAACAATTGCTAACATGTACAGGAACCAAATAGCAACAGTAACAATTGAAGAACATAAGAAAGAAGCCGTAATAAGAAAGGGAGTCCGACAAGGATGTTCCCTATTTCCGTTACTTTTTAATCTTTACATGGAACTAGCAGTTAATGATGTTAAAGAACAATTTAGATTCGGAGTAACAGTACAAGGTGAAAAGATAAAGATGCTACGATTTGCCGATGATATAGTAATTCTAGCCGAGAGTAAAAAAGATTTAGAAGAAACAATGAACGGCATAGATGAAGTCCTACGCAAGAACTATCGCGTGAAAATAAACAAGAACAAAACAAAAGTAATGAAATGTAGTAGAAATAACAAAGATGGACCTCTGAATGTGAAAATAGGAGGAGAAAAGATTATGGAGGTAGAAGAATTTTGTTATTTGGGAAGTAGAATTACTAAAGATGGACGAAGCAGGAGCGATATAAAATGGCGAATAGCACAAGCTAAACGAGCCTTCAGTAAGAAATATAATTTGTTTACATCAAAAATGAATTTAAATGTCAGGAAAAGATTTTTGAAAGTGTATATTTGGAGTGTCGCTTTATATGGAAGTGAAACTTGGACAATAGGAGTATCTGAGAAGAAAAGATTAGAAGCTTTTGAAATGCGCTGCTATAGGATAATGTTAAAAATCAGACGGGTGGATAAAGTGACAAATGAAGAGGTATTGCGACAAATAGATGAGGAAAGAAGCATTTGGAAAAATATAGTTAAAAGAAGAGACATACTTATAGGCCACATATTAAGGTATCCTGGAATAGTCGCTTTAATATTGTAAGGACAGGTAGAAGGAAAAAATTGTGTAGGCAGGCCACGTTTGGAATATGTAAAACAAATTGTTAGGGATGTAGGATGTAGAGGGTATACTGAAATGAAACGACTAGCACTAGATAGGGAATCTTGGAGTGCTGCATCAAACCAGTCAAATGACTGAAGACAAAAAAAAAGATATAACAAAAACTGAAAGCCTGTTATTATTAAAGTCATTTAATTCTTGGAACATCATAATTAATTTGACGAATAGTTATGTTGGTTATTTATTATGTACTATGTTGGATGTATTGGGTGTAGTAAGTCAACACAGTTCATTTTATTTAGTTACGTACCTCTTATCAAACAACATTTTCGTTGTTTTTTCAGTATACTTCGAAATTCTTACGTATATAATTTAGTTTGTCATTTTATTTAGAATGAGATTATCTATAAGTTTTGTTGCGAATTTAACAGTTATTTTACTCTTAACATAAAACAGATTTTATATAAAATCACTAAATTTTGTTCCCAAGAATTGCATGCTTAATTTTACCGAAAGTGCAGAAATTAGGGCGTAATTTTTCGTCACTCTAACGAAGCGTTTTCGAACCTATGTTTAACCTAACTCTACTAATATATTATGCTTATGTTAAACATAATATACATATGTTGTATACTATTATATGATACAGGATGATTTTTTAGTCCTGTTACCCAATTGTTAATGTCTGGTAATTTTTTTCTAAGAAAGGGAAATTTTGTTTTGTGACACCAAGTTGATAGCGCTACTCAACCGGTATAGATACGGCAGTGTGAGTTGATTCTCCTTGAGCTGTGTAAACTTTTGTGCCGTTTCCGGTTGTGTTACGAACAGAATGTATTTTGCCATAAACAACGACTTTTCATTCTTGAACAATATTTTTCTACGATATTTTACGCGAGTGTAAAAGAAACATTTCAAATTAAATTTGTTGGCGTTTCTCCGCCAAAAAAAAGTCAATTACTAGGCTAGCAAACCGATTTCGAGAGACAGGTAGTGTTTGCGACAGAAAACGTAGCGGTCGACCGACTCGCTTAACAGGACTAAAAAATTAACCTGTATTTTGGCCATCTCTTGCCATAAGGGTTGGTCATATCAAAACTTGTTACAGACAAAACTTTTAGGTAATGTTTGGAGGAGTTACGACCACTTTAAACCGATTCGATACAGTGTCTATTAAGGGAGGTATAATTTTTTGTTGTCTTCGAAACCCCATTTTTTCCACTCCCTGGGCCAATGGTTGGTGATATCAAAAAACTTTACTTATATAAGTTTTAGGCCCTTATCTAAAGAATAGTAGGAATTTAAAAAAACATCGATATTTTATTTAATAAGAAAGATTTACCGATATTTTGTTTTTTTCGGAAAATCCCCCCCCCCAACATTTCAACCTTCATGGTCCGATTTTTCCCATTAACGAACTCGACGGAGATTTTGGGTCGTTATATTTTATTTATCAATTTGAAAGTGATTGGCGCAAAATTACAGCAGTTATCGTGTCCACAAGAAAGTTAAATACATATATAAACGTTTGAACTGACGGTGGTCTTGGGGTTTAGGGTATGTGAAACGCGAAGATATATCGAAATTTTCCGGAAGTCTTATCACGGTACCCATTACAATAAGAAACTTTCTTATGAAATCTATCTAAAATGGTAATTATTTTTTACAAGGTGTTTAAATAAATAAAAAGTTAATAAATGTTTTATTAAAATTATATAAATTCGTAAAAAATTGATTGGTACAGAGCTAGTTTTGCCCCTGGACGGATTAAAGAAAAAAAGAAAACTGTGGAAAAATACTTCATAATAATAAATTCGCAAAATATATAACTAATCATTTAAAATAAAAAAGAGATGAGTTTATATTAGTATAAAGATATACAGAGTGATTCAAAGAAACGGAAAATTTTAAAAGTTGTGTTGGTAACCGTGGGCGATTTGTACCATTTGATAAGTGGCGCCAGCCTCTCTAACCTAACCTGCCATTTAGTTGACATGGATCCTTGGAGTTGTGCGCAACGTGCATTTGCTATCAAAGCGTTTAACAAAAACAATGACAGTGTGGAGGGAGCGCGTAGAGAATTTCGCCGTCATTTTAATCTGGGACGGCACGACCGTGTTCCATCAGCTCGTGCAATTAAAACACGGATATCTAATTTTGAGGAAACCGGTTCGGCAATGAAAGAGAAACCTCCAGGCCGTGAGCGAACCATCCGTACACCACAGAACGTTCAAGCTTTACAAGATGCTGTCACACGAAGTTCACATCGGTCAATCCGTCGTCTCCCAGCATCTTTACAATCGCGTAGTTCAAGCGTTCGAAGAATGTTAGTGAAGGACTTGCAATACCATCTGTACAAGTTGCAGATCGTCCAGGAACTGAAACCGAACGATGCAGTTGTGCGAGCACAATTCTGTAATGTAATGCTTCAGAAGATAAACGATAAAGAAGAGTTTGTTCACGAACTGTGGATGTCAGACGAAGCGCATTTCCACCTGAGTGGATTTGTTAACGAGCAAAATTTCAGATACCGGGCACAAAAAAATCCTATGCAGCTACACCAGCGTCCGTTGCACAGCCAGAAAACGACCGTGTGGTGTGCTATGTCACGGTGTTATAGGCCCTTATTTTTTTGAGGATGACAACAGTCTTGCGATTACAGTGACGTCTGCTCGTTACGTAGCCGTGCTTGAAACCTTTGTTGTGGAACAACAAAAGAGATTTCCACCGACTCTTAACACAGCCTGGTTTCAACAAGACGGAGCAACGTCACATACTGCACGAATATCGATGCCAGCTGTACCCGATTGTTTGGACAACGTGTCATTTCACGAAACGATGACGTTAGATGGCCTCCCAGATCGCCTGATCTCTCAGCTTGCGATTACTTTTTGCGGGGTTACCTTAAAAGCAAAGTGTTCCACAGTAGACCTACTACAACGGAAGAACTGAAGGCAAAGATCCGAGAAGCAATTGCGGAAATTCCAGTTGAGATGTTACGTCAAACCATGAATAATTAACGAAGAGACTTCCTGAGTGTTTAAGTAGAAGAGGAGGTCACCTGGAAGATGTAATCTTTAAAAAATAAACTAAAATGTATGTATCCTAAAATGGCAACATTTGTACAATTACATGAAACAAAATTCATTTTCTAAAAAAAATTTTTCATTAACGTTATTTAATTTTTTAAGTTTCCTGTTTCTTTGAATCACTCTGTATTTATAAAGAAGAAAAAAGTATTTAGGATAAACGGAGTCAGGTAATAAAAATAAAAAAAAAAAAAAAAAAAAAACAGAACGAGAAATTCCATGCAAAATAGAAATCTATTAATATACATACCTATATCAATATAAATCTATAAGATAGAGAAAGAAATCTTTTGAAATAGTTCTCAATTTTATGTCAGTTAAACATGAACAGGAAATACAAAGAGAAGAAAAAATCCTGGTATTAAAACAAAATGCTACTGCTAATATTAGAGGGATCGATAAGCCCATCGGACTGGTCTAATGTTTAGACTCATCGCAAATCAGCTGATTTCGAAAGGTTCAAATCCTAGTAAAGGGTGTTACTTTTATACGGAATTGAATACTAGATCGTAGATACCGGTGTTCTTTGGTGGTTGGGTTTCAATTAACTACACCTCTCGGAAGTGTCTACCTGAGAGTGTACAAGATTACACTTCATTTACATATCAGCCTTTGAAGTTCCTCCAGAGGCTAAACAGAAAAAAGAGAAAGGTGGATCGATAAAATTTGATGTGAAGAAATCGTATGACGAATATGATAGCGGGAAGAGTGTGGAGAGGGGTGGAGAAATTATAATTGAATCTTTTGATGAGATATAAGATTTTTAGATTATACAAAGCGATAATTATTAAAATGACTTCCTATTTAAATAATGAGGGATACTAAGGGATATAAACAAATGCGAATTACATAGTTATAAAATTATTCCTTTAAGCTGTGTTTAAATATTTCTCCATTATCTTGAAACCGTAACATGCGATACACGAGTTTAATGTAAATTTCATTTTTCTTGTTTTTTTTTTAATTATTCTAAATCACTTGATAGCTAAATCAAAAATACGTAAAATTAGCAAACCACGATAATTACAAAAACAAGATGTCCACCATATAGGTTTAGGCCTACAATTTGCAATAACTCTGTTGTTTATCGTCGGATTTTTACGAATAAGGTGTCGTTTTGTTCACAAAAAAATTTTTCATAATTTTTATAATAGAACAAAATTTGATAAATCTAATAATTCCTTAGATATTTAAGATTGAAAAATTGAAACGACCGCCATTTTAAAATTTGTCAACAAAAAGTATCGTTATTTTTTTCCTGTTAAAAAATGTTACTTTAAAGTAATTTTTTTTGCGTTATCTCCAACCGTTTTTGAAAAATAACTTTTTCTTCTTGGTTTTTTAAACGATAACTATTTTTGTTAACATTTTTATTTTAAACAGTTTAATAAAATAATCCGTTTTTAATATTAAATTATCCAATAAATCATGTCCTGGCGCCTCGTAATTAATTATTTTGTAATATATCCATCTTCAACGATTCTAAGCTTTCTATAAATTTTGTAATTTATGTATTGTAATCTATCTAATAAAAATTCTAAGTAAATTTTAATTTATTACATCGAAACGTGCTCGTCTTCAGTGATTTTAAGCTTTATGTAGATTTAGTTCGGTCAAAAAATGTATTAAACTTTTTTTTTACCGAAATAATAACTAAATTTTTCAATCAAAATAAGTTACGTGTAATTTGAAATTAATATATAACAGTCGATTATCGGAACTTTCATATCTAAATTACTTTTTTTTATTTCACATATGAGAAAAGATTATGGAGATAGAAGAATTTTGTTATTTGGGAAGTAGAATTACTAAAGATGGACGAAGCAGGAGCGATATAAAATGCCGAATAGCACAGGCGAAACGCCTGTTTACATCAAAAATTAATTTGTTTACATCAAAAATTAATTTAAACGTCAAGAAAAGATTTTAAAAAGTATATGTTTGGAGTGTCGCTTTATATGGAAGTGAAACTTGGACGATCGGAGTCCCTGAGAAGAAAAGATTAGAAGCTTTTGAAATGCGGTGCTATAGGAGAATGTTAAAAATCAGACGGGTGGATAAAGTGACAAATGAAGAGGTGTTGCGGGGTAAATAGATTAAGAAAGAAGCATTTGGAAAAATATAGTTAAAAGAAGAGACAGATTTATAGGCCACATATTAAGGCATCCTGGAATAGTCGCTTTAATATTGGAGGGACAGGTAAAAGGAAAAAATTGTGGAGGCAGGAAACGTTTGGAATATGTAAAACAAATTGTTAGGGATGTAGGATGTAGGGGTTATACCGAAATGAAACGACTGGCACTAGATATGGAATCTTGGAGAGCTGCATCAAACCAGTCAAATGACTGAAGACAAAAAAGAATTTCACATAATTTACTAAAGCGATCCGTTTTTAATTTCTGATTATCTAATAGAATCTTAGCCTCTCGTAATTAATTATTTTGTAATATAACCATCTTCAGTGATTCTAAGCTTTCTATATAATAGAAATTTCTGATTATTACGTTCATAAAATTCCAAACCAGTCTAATTTTTGTTACTCAGCCTTTTATATGAAAGTGACATTTTTTCTTTACTACGGTGATCGGAGCGGTATTATAATAGGTTATTAATTTTTTTTAGGAGCACAACGTGATCGTTGTTCGTATGATATAAATTATAAAGTATAGCTTGTAAATAGATTTTATTATTTAAAATATTTCCTTAAATTAGCTATTTTTTTTTTTTTTTTTTTTTTTTTTTTTTATTACCTGCTACTTTTAATCTTGCTTGACTGTGAAAAAAGAGAGAGAATTATCTAGTGATGAGAGAGAGCGTGTGTATTTGATTTGATAGTAGTGAGAGAAAAATTTTAACAATAGCGTTACGTTTATGGACTATTATCATTTTTTTATTACAATATTTAATCGGTACTTGCTACGGAAAAAAAAATTCATAAATATATATTTTTCTATGAGTATAAAATAATACTCGGTGGTTGTTCTGCTGAATCAGTTATAATTTAACGTCGATTATTCCTCAAAACTAACAAATTAGAGCACGTTTTTATTTTTCATGAATAGATTACTTTTTTAATTAAAACGATATTCCCTAATATATTCAACGGGTCAGTTTAAAACAGTAAGATAAACATTTCCTTGTTTTACAACGACCACATTAATTTACTGCTATATTTTATCTGTCCCAGACTTTATCTCAGTTTATAATACATATAAAATACTTCAAATATTACAAGTAACGGTCAGAAATACTTTCTCTGAGAGTAATAATGTTTAAAATACGGACACACGTTGTAGCGCACAAAATGAATCTTTTATAGGGTTGAATATCATCTGTTTTTTTTTTAGATAGGCTTAGTATATCGATATGCAATCATATAATCATTCTTCAATTTTCTTGTAAGCCTGGCATGGGAACTTATTTTTAAGTTGGCTACGTTGTTCTCAGAAGTGACTTGTGATTCGTGTCAGACCATTTTCGATCATTTCATATATATCTTTTTCACATTCACGCGTGTACGAACTGAAGAGTTGTTATTATAATTTAAAGGTAATAAAAAATTCACAAATACATGTGGATTACTTGTCATCGCAAGGTATCGTACGATCAGCGCCGAGGCGGCTTCGGTTATAGCTGAAATACCGTCCATAGACTTACAAGCGCAAATGACAGCTTCAATAGTAAATGGAGGGGACAGAAAAGAAGCAATTGACGGTCTCTACATGGCTCGGCGTAACAGATGGCGAGATTCGGACAAAGAAAGGTGGACCTATGGGCTCGTAAGCGACGTCAAAAACTGGGTAGAACGAAAGCATGGTAACGCAGGTTACGAATTCACCCATGTCTGGACATGAATGTTTTCGGGAATATCTGTACAGGATGGGCAGATGCCATACAAGTCGCTGTCACGATTGCGGCGGACTGGATACAGCAGAGCATGTGGTATTTTTTTTTTGTCCTAGATGGCGCAACTTACGAGACGTTCTCAAATATCAGGGTGTGAAGGGGGCCAACAATATAATCGAGATGATGCTCAGCAATAGCGACAAATGGGTGTGTGTCTCGACTACGATCACATCAATGATAGAAGAGAAGGCTAATGAAGAGAGGCGACGACAGGCTGAGTAGATGCGGATCTATGGAGACTTGGAGTTAGATGACGGGTGATTAAGGGAGGCCAGCTTCTGGGGGTGGACGGCGGGGGCTCCTCGGAGTTGTCGCTCGTCGATCGCCCCCTGGGGACGCCTTCCGGTCACACGAATTCGGATAGTAAAGTGCCTGGATGATCATGCAGCGGCTGTACATACCATATGGCTTAGATCCGGTCCCTGTATGATAGGAGAGGAGGTTTTTTAGCGGGTGAAAGCCCCCCACTGCCGTCAGTGCGGGCCTGATGGCGGCTGGCAGAGCATTTTCCTCCCCCTACGGAAAGAATAAAAAAAAAATACATGTGGATAACTGTTTATTTCTATATCAATCCAAATGTTTCATTAATTAAAATTTTATTTGGTT
Organism: Lycorma delicatula; assembly: GCF_047948215.1. Lineage (NCBI taxonomy): Eukaryota > Metazoa > Arthropoda > Insecta > Hemiptera > Fulgoridae > Lycorma > Lycorma delicatula. The sequence goes on from NC_134467.1 coordinate 16,404,587, forward strand.
ATAACTCTGGAACCAAAGGAAATAAGTACTACGTATGATATATCGTTGAAAAGATATCAATAAGAACTTATTATTGAAGTTAAGAAAAAGTCAAAAATCCAATTTTTTTAGGCTCTTCTTTGAAACATTTTTGATTCAGTCGATTGCAATCAAATGTAGAGGTGCACAACTAGATGTTAAAACAGTCCTAAATCCAAAATTTCAACATACTACAATTAATCTTTTTTGAGGTATGCGAGATACTTACGTTCGTAGATGATGAAACTAGTCAAAATGGATTCAGGAATGGTGAAAATGGATATTTCCGTTGAAATCTGAAATTCGTTTTTACTTCGTAAAAAAAGTAAAAATCGATTTTTTCGAATTTTTAAAACATTTTTTTGGTTTATTTAAACATGTAATGATAATTTTTCAATAAAACTTCAACATAATTTACCCCCTACCACAAAAAATAAGTCTTAGGTTACTTTTTACGTGTATAACTTTTCCACTATATAAGAATAAATAGCCAATCCCAGCATGAAAGTATTACAATTTTGTTCCAGCTTTTTTATTAATTTTTTTTTTTTTTTTAAAGAAAATTTTGTTAAACATCTGTCAAACTGTTTAAAAATTATCAGTTAATATAAAAAAATACATTTTAAACTAAATTTTCTTTACGATTTAGTTTTTATATAATTTTATTAATTTTTTTTTTAAGTTTCCTCTTTCTTTTTTATTACGTCATTATCACTATAAAAGAATAAAAATAGTAGGTGGTCATTAAATTAGGAAAAAATGTATATAAAAAACAGTTTCTTTTTTAAAAATCACGTACTTCAAACGTGACTTAAATGTATATAACAAAAATCTAATTCTTTCACTTATTTGTAATTTATTCTCTTTTTTTCTCCCTTTCAATTACTTCCTTATTTTTATTTTATTTTTTCAGTTAAATATTTGCTTATAATTACAGATTATATTAATGGTTAGAAAATATACATCTTATATTTAAATCTAGTGGTGTTTGTCACTCTTTCACGCAAAAACGATTTACTGATTGAAAATAATTTTTCATTTTAACCGATTTAAATGAAATTGTGCTTGAACATAATTTTTTATATCATAAAAGAACACAGGACTTTTACCGGTAAGAAATACAGGGTGTCCCATATAAAACGCAACCCATCAATCACTCATCCATGAAATTTCAAAAGTTAAGCTTACTCCCTTACTCGTTACTGAAATGGATTCGTCCAACATCTGAACATCGCGGCGATGCAGTAGAACACTACCGATAGTAACAACAATGCAATCATAACGTTCAGTGTATTACTAGAGACAAGATGGTATTTTCGCTAGATGAACGTGTTTTCATTGTCGAGTCGTACTTCAGTACGAAATCAGCGGTCGCAGTGCAAGATTTGTTTCGCCATAAGTACCCGGATAAACCGGCTCCTAACAAAACATTAGTATTAAGGTTAGTTGCAAAATTATGAGAGACCGGTTCTGTTAATAACAAGGAACACAAAAGATCTGCGTCGGTGTCGAATACAGATACAGTCGCTGAAATCAAAGATCTATTACTCGCCTCGCCAAATAAATCGAACAGACGTTTTTCTGTTGAAATAAATTTGTCTAAATCGACCGTTGATCGGGCGACCAAACGATTACGATTACGACCTTATCGCATTCAAACGGTTCATCGACTTCTTGAGCCCGACAAAGAAAAACGGCTACAATATTGTCAACGGTTCCGTCGATTTCTGCGCGAGGGAATTGACGTTATGGATTCGTTGTTTTTCACAGATGAAGCACAGTTTCATTCGGACGGCTACGTAAACAGCCAAAACAGTAGAATTTGGAGCGCTGAAAATCCCCACGTTTATCACAATTACACCCGCACAAGAAAAACAATTACACCCGCAGAAGTCGGGCGTATGGTGCGCGATATCGCGGAAGAAAATAATCGGTCCTATTTTTTTCGAGTACACCATTAATGCAGAACGATATCAAGATATTTATTTCAGTTCATCGCACTCTTGGAAGAGGAAGACACGACACTGCCGGCTACAATATGACGGTGCGACATCGCACTACGCAGGTTCAACTTCTGATTTCGTCGAGGAATTCTTTGGTAATCGTGTTATCGGTCGAGGCTTGTGGCCACCAAGATCTCCAGATTTGACCGCGGCGGAGTTTTTTCTACGGGGTTACCTCAAAGACCCCGGTTCTGTTAGTAATAAGGAAAAAAAGATCTGCGTCGGTGTTGAATGCAGATACAGTCGCTGAAATCAAAGACCGATTACTCGCCTCGCCAAATAAATCGATCACACGTTTGTCTGCTGAAATTAATTTGTCTAAATCGACCGTTCATCGGGCGACCAAACGATTACGATTACGACCTTATCGCATTCAAACGGTTCATCGACTTCTTGAGCCCGACAAAGAAAAACGGCTACAATATTGTCAACGGTTCCGTCGATTTCTGCGCGAGGGAATTGACGTTATGGATTCGTTATTTTTCACAGATGAAGCACGGTTTCATTCGGACGGCTACGTAAACAGCCAAAACAGTAGAATGTGGAGCGCTGAAAATCCCCACGTTTTTCACGAAAAACAATTACACCCGCAGATGTTGGGCGTGTGGTGAGCGATATCGCGGAAGAAAATAATCGGTCCTATTTTTTTCGAGTACACCGTTAATGCAGAACGATATCAGGATATTTTATTTCAGTTCATCGCACTCTTGGAAGAGGAAGACTGACACTGCCGGCTACAACATGACGGTGTGACATCATCGCACTACGCAGGTTCAACTTCTGATTTCGTCGAGGAATTCTTCGGTAATCGTGTTATCGGTCGAGGCTTGTGGCCACCAAGATCTCCAGATTTGACTGCGGCGGAAATTTTTTTCTACGGGGTTACCTCAAAGAAAATGTCTACTAAGCAACAAACCACGAACACTTGAAGGATTGAAAGTCAATATTGAACAAGCTGTATTAAATACCCGGCCACAAACTTTGAAAAAAGTTGCAAGAAACGCTGTAAAATGAATTGAAGCTTGTATTCAAGAAGATGGCGGCCACTTCCAACATTTACTCTAAATGTAAGGTAATGGATGGTAATAATAAAAATTACATTTACATTTAGACATGCCTTTTTATTATTTCAATACCTACCAATATAAGGTTGGGTTGCGTTTTATATGGGACACCCTGTATTTAAGGTTTCAAAATGGTGGCCGTTATTAATGGCTTACGTTAACAACCGAATTATATTCCTTGCCGAAATTCAACTTTACTGCTGTGAAACCGTTCAGTAAATCTAATTCGGAGACATACAATATTTGAAATTAAAATTTTCTACAAGAATTTTTCGATATATTATTTGGTTATTGAAAAAAGTAGCTTTAACAGAACGTAAGGATAGCGGGAGATTTTTCTCCCTGCTAATCGCAGAACCTGGAAAAATGTCCTTTCAGCTGTATCTTTCATTTATCGGGCAAGTTATTATTTATTTATGGACGGAATTATTAGCTGCCATCCGATCCTTTAGACTGGTAAGAAATTTTTAGTAGTATGAATTTATCGGTGGGGAGGCCCCCTTTAAAATAAAAAGACACTCTCCTGGGCCGAGCTTTATTTAATTGTACGTCCGGCCCAGAGAAGTAGGGGATACAAAAAAAATAAAAAATAAAGAATTTGTTGACCGGGACCGATCGAGGAAGACTAGGTGTATATGAGCTTCGTACTCTCGGCGTGATTCCACTTCTGTCCATCATCTGAAGTCCTTTCGGCGCTAGCGTTTTCCGGCCTAGTAGGAATACGCCTTTCGGAATAGAGCTGTAGAGCTATCTATACAGGAAAGTAAAAATAAATAATAATAATTTCCCTCATACTTAATAAAGAAGAAGCAATCATAATTCCAAAAATATATTCTTAATGAATTACCATTTAATTCAATTCTCTATTCTACTAACTATAAAAAAAAGTGTAGATATGCGACGTTGCCAAGTTTTACTAATAAAACAATGCATAAAAAGATAAATCTTCTTTTTTTTTAATTTACATATAATTCTTATAGTATACTTTATTAGTTTTTCATTCATAAAAAAGAAAACTTTTTGTGTCACTATAAATAAAAATTAAAATACGTTATTAGCACGCACTTTTAAGTTTTACAACCTCTAAATATAGATTTATGAATTGTTTAAAAAGAAATGAAGTTTTTAAAAAAAAAAAAAATATAGTACACATAGCGTTTATCAAGTCACGCAACCCACGTGTAAAAAAAACTATATTATTTACTTACTGATACGAGTAAATACATAATTATATAATACAGGAATCTAAATAGAGTATTTTTTTCTACTTAAATTTCACAATAGATGTTTAAAATGTTTATATTAAATTTATACAGGCTCATTTCTTTATTATCAGCGCAACTTTCCTTAGAGTTATTTCGTTCATGTTAAAGATTCTATTTTTAATTCTTTCAAAATAAATGGGTTATTTTCGAAAACAATACCATTCAGATGATTGTACAGGTAAGCAACATAAAACTGAACCCATAAAGGAACCGCTACCCGACACGATTTATGAAAGACTCTCACACAACTAGCACGACTGGTGGATGTATATATTACTACTGATCGTTGTTGCCGTTTACGTGTCAGTACAATATACGTTTTGTTACAGTACAGTATTTGTGAGTGTACTTGTGTTTGTGTAAAATGCCTTATTTAGTCCAGGAGAGAACAGCTATAGTTGACCATGTTTATTTTTTAATCTGTTATACCTCCTTAAATATTTTTTTTTTTTTGTCTTCAGTCATTTGACTGGTTTGATGCAGCTCTCCAAGATTCCCTATCTAGTGCTAGTCGTTTCATTTCAGTATATCCTCTACATCCTACATCCCTAACAATTTGTTTTACATATTCCAAACGTGGCCTGCCTACACAATTTTGTCCTTCTACCTGTCCTTCCAATATTAAAGCGACTATTCCAGGATGCCTTAGTATGTGGCCTGTAAGTCTGTCTCTTCTTTTAATTATATTTTTCCAAATGCTTCTTTCTTCATCTATTTGCCGCAATACCTCTTCATTTGTCACTTTATCCACCCATGTGATTTTTAACATTCTCCTATAGCACCACATTTCAAAAGATTCTAATCTTTTCTTCCCAGATACTCCAAGTAAACAAGTACTTTCGTTTTGTACTTGTTTATTTTCATTCGATAGTTCTTGCGTAGGACTTCATCTATGCCGTTCATTGTTTCTTCTAAATCCTTTTTATTCTCGGCTAGAATTACTATATCGTAAGCAAATCGTAGCGTCTTTATCTTTTCACCTTGTACTGTTACTTCGAATCTAAATTGTTCTTTAACATCATTAACTGATAGTTCCATGTAAAGATTAAAAAGTAACGGGGATACGGAACATCCTTGTCGGACTCCCTTTCTTATTACGGCTTCTTTCTTATATTCTTCAATTATTACTGTTGCTGTTTGGTTCCTGTACATGTTAGCAATTGTTCTTCTATCTCTGTATTTGAACCCTAATTTTTTTAAAATGCTGAACATTTTATTCCAGTCTACGTTATCGAATGCCTTTTCTAGGTCTATAAACGCCAAGTATGTTAATTTGTTTTTCTTTAATCTTCCTTCTACTATTAATCTGAGGCCTAAAGTTGCTTCCCTTGTCCCTATACTTTTCCTGAAACCAAATTGGTCTTCTTCTAACACTTCTTCCACAAGAGGGTATACTGAAATGAGACGACTAGCACTAGATAGGGAATCTTGGAGAACTGCATCAAACCAGTCAAATGACTGAAGACAAAAAAAAAGAAAAATACCGTCCCAGATGAAACTACGATTCATCTGTAAAAAAAAAAAAAACGTAATTTCGAGGATACCTGCGGAATTTATGTCAATAAAACGTTTAAACCACTGACAATAATTTAGTCTTTTGGCATGATCTGTAAGTTTTAGTTCTTGAACACATTGTAGGGGAAAAATTTCAATTCTTTTCTTACAGCTTTATGAACAGCCATAGACTTTCGACCATCCGAAATATCAACAAAAATCTTCTGTTCGTTTATTTTAGGTCCATTTCGATCAGCGTCTTAAACAGAACCTTTTACTCGAAATTTTTCGATAGTATTTGAACTTCATCGAGGTAAGGAACAGATGTATTTAAAAAGTTTTCATAATAATTATGTTTCACTAAATCAATATATTTGTCAAATTCACGAAAGACTTATATCGAAAGAGAAAAAATCGTTCCTTTACCGAAGGAACGATTACGTTTCTCGCAACTATTGATTCCTTGGTTTATTACTGAGCAATGTCCAAGGAATCCACAGAGCAACCAACCTGATGTCGAAAAAACAGAATACACAAAATAATTCTATATGTACCACATAATTCTGAAGCATATTGTACAGCGACTTACCGAACGCCCTGTATATATAACAGAAGAAGCGTATCGTGCAGTTAATAAACAGCTGTAATAAAATTTATATACTGTAATGTTTTTCATCTAATGTTATACAAGATTAATTTTTGTTAATCTAGCAAATAAAAAGGTCATATCCGTTTTAAAAATTTCTCTTCTCTCTCTCTCGCTGTGTATGTGCGCAAGCGCGCCATTATTATTGGACGTAATAAAAACCAATAAATTGTATATTAGTTTTTTTTTTTTTTTTTTTTTTTTTTTACTTTTACATTATTATATGAAATTAATTAATTAATTAATTTATATTTTGTTCCTTTCTAATTGAAAGTAGGGAAGTACTGAATTATCTATTAAACGTAACCTTTCCAGTTATTTCTATTATAAATAATATATTTATTTTTATACATACATCAGAGTCGTACCTTTCAACGTTTGTAGGAAATTTAAGTGAAAAAAATTAGAAACTGTTAAATTCATAAATCTTTTTTTATCACTTTATTTATTACAACAATAAAAACATTTTTTATGAACTTTCATTTTACGTTCCTCTTATCATAATTCTAGAACTATTCAACAAGAAGTAAAGTATAGAAGATCAATAAAAAAATATGGTACGGGTTTGTTTGTATTTTTTAACCTTTCATTTTTTTTTGTCTTCAGTTATTTGACTGGTTTGATGCAGCTCTCCAAGATTCCCTATCTAGTGCTAGTCGTTTCATTTCAGTATACCCTCTACATCCTACATCCCTAACAATTTGTTTTACATATTCCAAACATGGCCTGCCTGCACAATTTTTCCCTTCTACCTATACCTCCAATATTAAAGCGACTATTCCAGGATGCCTTAATATGTGGCCTATAAGTCTGTCTCTTCTTTTAACTATATTTCTCCAAATGCTTCTTTCTTCATCTATTTGCTGCAATACCTCTTCATTTGTCACTTTATCCACCCGTCTGATTTTTAACATTCTCCTATAGCACCGCATTTCAAAAGCTTCTAATCTTTTCTTCTCAGATACTCCGATCGTCCAAGTTTCACTTCCATATAAAGCGACACTCCAAACATACACTTTCAAAAATCTTTTCCTGACATTTAAATTAATTTTTGATGTAAACAAATTATATATCTTACTGAAGGCTCGTTTAGCTTGTGCTATTCGGCATTTTATATCGCTCCTGCTTCGTCCATCTTTAGTAATTCTACCTCCCAAATAACAAAATTCGTCTTCCTCCATAATCTTTTCTCCTCCTATTTTCACATTCAGTGGTCCATCTTTGTTATTTCTACTACATTTCATTACTTTTGTTTTATTCTTGTTTATTTTCATGCGATAGTTCTTGCGTAGGACTTCATCTATGCCATTCATGACCCTAAAAAAAAAGAAAAACAAAATTGGAGGAAGTATTGTTCGTACATATGTACGTATATAAAACCCACCAGGTTGGCCTACTGGTGAACGCGTCTTCCCACATCAGCTGATTTGGAAAGTCGAGAGTTACAGCGTTCAAGTCCTAGTAAAGCCGGTTATTTTTACACGGATTTGAATACTAGATCGTGGATACCGGGATTCTTTGGTGGTTGGGTTTCAATTAACTACACATTTCAGGAACGGTCGAACTGAGACTGTACAAGATTGTACTTACATATTTACACACATACATTTCATCCTCTGAAGTATTATCTAAAAGTTAATTTTAGAAACTAAACAGGAGATTAAACAGGTAAAAGAAAGAGATTGTTAGTTATCTAGCAAATAAAAAGTCATATCCGTTTTAAAATTTCCCTTCTCCCTCCCTCATTCAACCGTCTCTCTCTCACTCTCTCTCTCTCTCTCTCTCTCTCTCTCTCTCTCTCTCTCTGTGTGTGTGTGTGTGTGTGTTTGAAGCTTAATAATTTTTGACTGGATATACTGATTTTAATGAAATTGTATACATAAGATTCGTGTATATGTGGTAATTTGTTGGTAAAATTTTGGGTCAATGTGGTATTACAAAAATTATTTTGGAAACAATTAGCAATACATGGGGACGATTTCTTTTTTTTTCAATTTAATTATAAAAATTTACGAAACATCTAAAACCGTATATTTTATAAGTACAATATTTTGGGGTTTAACAAAAATTACCTCGGAAAATACTGAAATTATTTTACTGGGGAGCCATTTTTTTTTTTAATTTATCAAAAAAGAATTTACGTCAAATCTAAAAAAAAAGCTGACAACACAGTTGTAGGACTTCCCGACAACTGTGGGTTATTTCTGATTCACGGCTTACACACACAACTTAATTAAAAATATTTGTCAATTTGTTTTAATATAATATTTGTTTTTTTATTTAATTCAATAAGTATAAATAAAGCGCACGCGCATAGCATATTTAATGCGGCGTTACTAGCGGGGACGGTCGCACTAACTAAACTAATGTAATTTTTTAAAAAACTGGTGTAGCCTCGAGGTTTAACGCACCAGGTACCAAGTAAACCGGGCAATCGAGTTTGAGACCCGGGTAGACCGTACTGTTTTTGTTACACTTTAAATATTATTCATTTATTTAATTCTACCGCTCACCTCTGACGTCACAACATAGCAGTCAACTACAACAACAACATTTTTTAGGGTGAAGTGGGATTTTTTAAAAAGTTTTTTTTTCAACTATTGTTATTTTATAACCGTTAACAAATGTCCCTAAAAAAATGACCTTAATTAGGCGAAATCTCGAGTTAATGAGGGTGACCTTGCTCTGTAGCCTTACCTCCTTAACTTTTTAAGGTGAAAATTTAATGGCATCAATGCCCCATTTATAAAACAGTAATCTGAACAAGTTTGATCAAAATCGATCCAGTAGTTCTGAAGATATAAGGTGATTTACCAGGCCAACATCAAACTTACATTAATATCCGGAAAATTTTCATCCGGTTTTTTTGGGTTCCTTAAATGTCAAAACGTCAAGATCCGGTAAAAACCGTATTTTCCCAAATTTGATCGATTACAATCCTTTCCCTTCTAGAGCTATATTGCTATCTACTGGGAAAATTAAGTGTATTTTTTTAATCCAGTTGTTTTGGAACTTTACGAAAGCATGCTCAGTAATTACGGAAAATTACAGGTTTTTATTTTTTTTTTAATTTAAAAAAGTTAAATTTACTCCAAATCTAAAACGGTGTATTTTTCAAATATAATTTTCTCAGAAAATACTGGAAATATAATTCTGGGATTTTAAGTTTTACTTATTGTACAGAATCAAAATGGAATTTTTTATTAGACTTATCTTTAAACCAAATTATTTTTATAACTTTGTTTATTTAGAAATATTTCAATTTACTTTCATCAACATCCTGATATTATTTCTCTTCTTTGTAAGACACTTTACATAAAACAGATGATTAAGGGCGTAGAATATAGTAATAAATATGTTGAATTTAAAATTTGTTCACGAGTTCAATCAAATGTTTGTCGGCATATAGAAAAAAATTTATACATTATTTAAATTTTTTATTTATTTTTTAAAAATCATGTGAAGGGATTTTGAAAAATTCTAAAATTAAATTAGCCTTTTTATTTAATATAATATAAATTAAAAAAAGAAAAAAGAAAAAAAAATCTAATCATCACTGGGTTTTGAAACGTACACATTTAGTTTTGTAGCAAATAAATCTACTGTTTATACCAATTAATTGCAATAGATTCTCCGTGTTCCGTTTAACAATTCAGGATGTACGTTACTATAGAAACAAAGAGAGCATTTTTTTGTTTTTTTTTTTGGTGGGGATATGTTCACGATGAGGGGAAATAAACAGTGAATTATTAAAAGGTCAGGACACAATTAAACGTTGTAACTCATTGTATTTTAAATAAAGTTCTTTATTTAAAAAAAAAACCCCTCTATTTTACAAAGTATACATTTAAAATTTAAAAAACTATGAATAATGGAGGAAGTTATTTAAAAAAAAAGAAATTAACAAAAATGTAATTTTATATCATTTCTCTGTATTTGTTTATTTATTCTTGAAATACTAGCTGAAATATTTTTTTTTCACACGTATAATTTAAAAAATGAGTAATAATTTTTTTTCTTTTTAATTATTAATAAAACTAGACTTTTCCTTTATATTTTCTAAAAATTAGTTTATAAATAAATAACCCAAATTTTAGATTCCTAGTTATTCAAAAAATGGGATAATTACTGTTACATCAGTAAAGGATTTTCATTTACACACACACACACACACGTGTATATATATATATATACACATACACGAGGTGCGACAATAAAGTAATGAGACTGATTTTTCTTTGCAAGATGTGGCAACCCTGCAGCTTGCGTAGGCACACCATCTTTGACATCGGTCTGTAAGCTACTTCTAGTCTAAGCGGCACATTGATGACAACTGCTCGGTCGTGAGTTGTGCTGTAATAAGTGAACACGTGTTTGTGTCTCTCGTCACAGAAATGAAACCGCAAAATATTGCGCAACGGTATGCCATTTCTTTTTGGGTTATATCGGGTGAAAACGCGACGACAACTTACGGTAAGCTTCAGAAGGCTTTTGGAGAGGAGGTTATGTCAAGAGCTCAAGTTTTTCGGCGGCATAAAATTTTTAGTGAACGAATGTTGAAGACGAAGACCTCAGTGGACGACCATCAACCTCACGGACAGATGTCAACTTGACCAGGGTGCGTGAAATCGTACGATCTGATCGAAAATTATCCGTGAAAATGATCGCAGAAGAACTCAACATCGATCGAGAAACGGTTCGTCTAATATTAACTGAAGATCTTGGTACGAGAAAGATTTGTGCAAAAATGGTCCCCAAAAATCTCACACAACAACAGCGAGAAACACGGAAAAATGTGGCAGCCGATCTGTTAGAGCAAACGGAAATCGATCCAGATTTGTTGAGCCGTGTTATCACTGGCGATGAAGGTTGGTTTTTTCAATACGATCCAGAGACAAAACGCCAATGTTCGCAATGTGGTGCTCAAAGGGATCACCCAGACCAAAAAAAGCTCGCATGTCAAAGTCAAAAGTGAAACGCACGCTTGTGTGCTTCTTCGATTCCAAGGGAATTGTTCATAAAGAGCGGGTGCCTCCTGGACAAACGGTTAACCGATATTTCTACAAAGAAATTTTAGAAAGACTTGGTAAATGAGTTCTTCGTGTCCGTACCAACATTGCTGATAATTGGATTCTGCATCACGATAATGCGCCATCCCATACTGGTCTATCAGTACGGCAATTATTAACCTGAAAATAAACTTCAGTACTACCACAGCCACCTTATTCACCAGATATCGCTCTGTGCGACTTTTTTCTATTTCCAAGAGTCCGTTTTCAAACAACACAAGATGTCCAAAAAGCTGTGACGAGGGTCTTGGAGGATATTACAGAAGATGAGTTCCAGAAATGTTACCATCAATGGCAGAAGCGCTGGAATAAGTTTGTGCAATCAAAGAGGAACTACTTTGAAGGAGACAACACTAAACATGACTAAAACGGTAAGCGACATTTTTTTTTCACATCAGTCCCATTACTTTATTGTCGCACCTCGTATATATATATATATATATATATATATATATATATATATATATATATACACGAGATCTCTAAATAAAGCAATGAGACCGGTCCAGAAAAACTTTTTATTTGTAATCCAATTATACATCACCTTCGAAATAGTTCCCTTGGGAAGCCACGCAACGCGTCAAACGGTTTTCCCAATCTTCATAGCAGTGCTGGAACTCAGAAACCAGAATATCCTTTAGATGGCCGGTTAAATTCTTTTTTCTTCTGTTCCAAGATGGTGTTCTTTAATATGTTTTTTTAAAAGTCGGGAACAGGAAAACGTCATAGGGACTCAAATCAGGTGAATAAGGTGGTTGAGGAACTACAGGAGTGTTTTTCTTTGCCAAAAACTCATCAGTTGAGAATGCAGTGTGACAAGATTCGTTGTCATGATGCAGCATCCAGTTGTCTTTGATGGCTGGTCTCACGCGGGGAATTGTTTTCCGTAATCTTTCGAGAATTTCTCGGTAAACATATCGATTTACCCTGTCCTGTAAACAAAAAATCCTTATGGACAATGCCATTATTATCGAAGAAACAAATTAGCATGGTTTTGATTTGCTCATTTTTGCTTTTTTGGGACGTGATGAGTTTGAAGTATGCCATTCCTTGCCCTGGCATTTTGTTTCCGGGTCGTACTCAAATATCAAAGATTAATCACCAGTAATAACATTTCTTTAGAAAATCAGGATCAGTTTCAATTCGTCCTAGAATATCGCAGCACACGTCCACCCTGTTGTTTTTCTGTTAAGCAATGAAGTTTTTTTGAGACCAATTCTGCACAAGTGTTTTTCATGTCCAATTCGTTTGTCAAAATTTGACGGTACGGTTCAAATTCAGTTTTTCTGCAATCATTCTGACAGTTAATTGTACCGTATGAAGTCTCAGAAGAATTGAGAGGAGAGTGGAGGAAGTGTTAGGAGAAGACCAATTTGGTTTCAGGAAAAGTATAGGGACAAGGGAAGCAATTTTAGGCCTCAGATTAATAGTAGAAGGAAGATTAAAGAAAAACAAACCAACATACTTGGCGTTTATAGACCTAGAAAAGGCATTCGATAACGTAGACTGGAATAAAATGTTCAGCATTTTAAAAAAATTAGGGTTCAAATACAGAGATAGAAGAACAATTGCTAACATGTACAGGAACCAAACAGCAACAGTAGCAATTGAAGAACATAAGAAAGAAGCCGTAATAAGAAAGGGAGTCCGACAAGGATGTTCTCTATCTCCGTTACTTTTTAATCTTTACATGGAACTAGCAGTTAATGATGTTAAAGAACAATTTAGATTCGGAGTAACAGTACAAGGTGAAAAGATAAAGATGCTACGATTTGCCGATGATATAGTAATTCTAGCCGAGAATAAAAAGGATTTAGAAGAAACAATGAACGGCATAGATGAAGTCCTACGCAAGAACTATCGCATTAAAATAAACAAGAACAAAACAAAAGTAATGAAATGTAGTAGAAATAACAAAGATGGACCGCTGAATGTGAAAATAGGAGGAGAAAAGATTATGGAGGTAGAAGAATTTTGTTATTTGGGAAGTAGAATTACTAAAGATGGACGAAGCAGGAGCGATATAAAATGCCGAATAGCATAAGCTAAACGAGCCTTCAGTAAGAAATATAAGTTGTTTACATCAAAAATTAATTTAAATGTCAGGAAAAGATTTTTGAAAGTGTATGTTTGGAGTGTCGCTTTATATGGAAGTGAAACTTGGACAATCGGAGTATCTGAGAAGAAAAGGTTAGAAGCTTTTGAAATGTGGTGCTATAGGAGAATGTTAAAAATCAGATGGGTGGATAAAGTGACAAATGAGGAGGTATTGCGGCAAATAGATGAAGAAAGAAGCATTTGGAAAAATATAGTTAAAAGAAGAGACAGATTTATAGGCCACATACTAAGGCATCCTGGAATAGTCACTTTAATTTTGGAAGGACAGGTAGAAGGGAAAAATTGTGTAGGCAGGCCACGTTTGGAATATGTAAAACAAATTGTTAGGGATGTAGGATGTAGAGGGTATACTGAAATGAAACGACTAGCACTAGATAGGGAATCTTGGAGAGCTGCATCAAACCAGTCAAATGACTGAAGACAAAAAAAAAAAAAAAAAAAGAAAAGAAGTCTCTGATTCGCTCAACATTCTCCTTACTTTTTGACGTTAACGGTCTTCCAGAGTGTGGAACATTCGCAAATTCCCGACCATTTGAAAACGTTTTAAACCGCCTAAAAACTTGACAGAGCGTTATCTCCATACGCCCTTTTCAATTTTGAAAAGCTAGATGTTATAACAGTCCTAAATCCAAAATTTCAACATCCTACTGGTAATCGTTTTTGAGTTATACGAGATACGTACGTACAGATGTCATACCGAAACTAGTCAAAATGGATTCAGGGATGGTCAAAATGGATATTTCCGTTGAAATCTGAAAACCGAAATTTTTCGCAATCGTAATACCCCCTTTACTTTGTACAATGAAGTAAAACTCAATCTTCGATTCAGATAATTAATGATTAATAAGTTTAACAAAAAATATATTTATTTATGAATAACAAAATTTTTGTTTATTTTTATAAAGTAATCTGCGTAGATGATTTGTTTTTAATTGAAATTTTAAAAAATATATTAATTTTTAACAAAAAGAAAAACAAAACAAACAAAAATAATAAATTCTTAATTTTAAATAAACATTACTTTTGTTTTTACTGTTTCTCTTGTTATTTTTGTTAAAATCAAAAAGCATGTCGATTTTACTTTCTTTTTTTTTTATTAAAATAGAAAACAGTTCAGATACGTATTTTATTGTTTTTTTCCGTCGCTGTTATTGTTGTTTATTTTATAAAATCAATGAACCTTTACATGAAGCTTTCAATGATAATAATAATAATTAATAATGTCCCTGAAATGTAAGAAATAAATTTGGAAATTATTCCTTATGTAATTTCCTACGAAAATTTAACTAGAAATGAGTTTTTTTGTCTTTTATCTTTTACTGTTTTTTTTTTCTTAATGAAATTATTATGTAAGAACGGGCTGAGATATTTTAATAAAATATATCTCACTATTTAAAGAGGAACTTTTTTTTTCATTTATTCTCCAATAACCACGAAAACTATTGAACCAATTATTAAGAAGAAATCTTAGTTGTGGTTTTCTTATAATCCCCGGACTGTTTACCATAGTTGAAATTTCACCAATCTTACCGTTATATAAATCATAAATAACTTTTTTCTTTTTTTTTTTGTTTAACCTCCGGGACTACCACAGAGGATGAGATGAATGATTTGTAGCGTGTGTGAAAATGCCATGCCTGACCGGGATTCGAACTTCGGACCTTTTCTTTCTTTTTCCTGTTTAGCCTCCGGTAACTACCGTTTAGATAATTCTTCAGAGGATGAATGAGGATGATATGTATGAGTGTAAATGAAGTGTAGTCTTATACATTCTCAGTTCGACCATACCTGAGATGTGTGGTTAATTGAAACCCGACCACCAAAGAACACCGGTATCCACGATCTAGTATTCAAATCCGTGTAAAAATAACTGGCTTTACTAGAACTTGAACGCTGGAACTCTCGTTTTCCAAATCAGCTGATTTGGGAAGACGCGTTCACCACTAGAGACCAACCCGGTGGGTTTGAACTCCGGACCTAGAACTTCTGTTACTAACGTAAATGGTATCTATATATATAAGAATCAATGTTTGTTTGTCTGTCTATTCCAACTTAACTCGAGATCTACCGGACAGATTTTTCTAAAATTTTGCACACCTACACTTTGAAGCCCTGCGGTGAATATAAGGTAATTTTTTTGGACTTCCGACATAAAGAAATTTAAAACACTTTATTTCTTCCTTAAAGCTTATTTCATTTTCAAAATGGCTTTGATTTTCAAGAAAAATTTAATTTTTAACTAATATTTTTTTAAATCGATTAATTTTAAAAAGGGCTGAGGTTTTAACGTACAGTTATTCCTAAGTTTCAATCGATTTAGTGCACATGCATATGTAATTTTTACGATTCATTCATTTACTATTTTTTACAGCTGTTTAAAAACATAAATAAATAGCCGCTTTTGTTTATCATTTGTGCGTTACTAATTTAAAGCGTGTAAAGTATTTAACTGCGATCTTTTAAATTTTGTGATCTTTTTGCAAAACATCATACCACGCCTAAAAAACATTCTTCGATAGGGAGAAATACAAAAAAGCACTTATGATGAAAACTGTTTGTGCGGCAGAGACTGAAGACGAAATAAAGTCAAGATTGGAAAGCGCCCGAATACGCACAGCCCGATCTCGTTCGACTGAAACAACTGAGCGACGGGAAATGCGATATGCCACCGTTATTGTACGTGTGACTGACTGCACCTGCCTCCGGTTACTTGACTAATAAATATAAAATAAAAGGATTGACCACCACAGAAAACGCAAGTAACCATATAGCGCGAGCGAAGCTGCGACTGGGAGTCGCAGCTTCGCTCGTCTATATTAATATAGATAATTAATATAAATTATATCGTCTGTAAAAAAAACAATTTAAAAAATTTTTCATTTTTAGCGTAAAATAAAAAATTGCAATAAAACCAAAAATATATGTTTTATCAACTAAATTTATTTTTTATTTTGAAATTTGAAACAGAAAATTATCATTTTTTTGGCACCCCTTCAAAAGAATTTTGCGTGATTCTTTCGCACAAATCAGTTTCAAATTCACTAATAACACGTCGAGTTTTTTCCTTTTAATTCATCATGCATTAGTGATTTGTTACTATAGTCTAATGACTTCTCAGTGAAAAAATCCCTTTCGGCACGCCGGAAGGCGCCTTTTATACAGATTTATCATAAAAGAATGGTGCGGTTTTCAACATGGTTTAAATTAAAACAGAATTTATGTTTTTTATTTTTCAAATTTGTCGTCTCAAACATTTTTTTACATAATTAATAAATTTCAATATGTGCACCCTTAGTCGCTCGACAAATGTCCAAACGATACTCAACTTCACTCCAAACATCAGTTAACATTTCTTCGTTAACGGTTGTCATCGCTTCATCAATCCTGTTTTTTAAGCGGTTTAGATCGCGAATTTTTGGCATATAAACAACGCTTTTGATGTACCCCCGTAAGAAAAAATCGCAAGGTGTCAGATCTGGACTCCTTGGAGGCCTTGCCGGGTCCTATCCATCGATCTCCAAATTTTTCGTTCAAAGCGTCCGCGACCGATGCATTGAAGTGCGGGGGAGCACCGTCTTGTTGGAAATGAAGTCGATGAATGTTTTCGAGTTCATCCGGCTGAGGAAAGCGATAATCGTTTAACACGTCAAGATACACAACTCCATTAATTGTTTTTTCAGCAAAGAAGAAAGGCCCTATTACACGATTTACATCGCACCACACCAAACATTAACTTTAGGCGAATCGCGTTGTTTCTCAATAATTGCGTATGGGTTTTCAGAGCCCCGTATTCGTGAATTGTATCTGTTAACGCATCCATTCACGTGGAATGTAGCTTCGTCTGTAAAAATTATATCATCTAAAAACGATTCGTTTTCACTTATTCTCTCCGACATTTCAACAGCGAAATTGTAACGTTTTACACCATCATCGGGTTTCGATTCTTGCAGTATCTGGATTTTATAAGCGTGTAATTTTAGTTTTTTTCGTAAAACTTTGTGAACTGTTGAATTTGGAATACCTAATTCGACGCTTCGACGGTGGATGGATTTCCCAGGGCTTCTAATTGCCGATCGTCTAATTAGTTCAACCGTTTCGTCCGGTACACTTGGTCTGCCGGTTGATTTCTGTTTCTTAACCGATCCGGTTTCTTCGAATCGTTTGAACCGACGTGTTATGTTATTTTTGTGTGGCGGATCTCTTCCGAATTCACGTCGAAACG
Organism: Lycorma delicatula; assembly: GCF_047948215.1. Taxonomy (NCBI): domain Eukaryota; kingdom Metazoa; phylum Arthropoda; class Insecta; order Hemiptera; family Fulgoridae; genus Lycorma; species Lycorma delicatula. The sequence goes on from NC_134467.1 coordinate 16,422,486, forward strand.
CACGTTGAACTAAAATTACGGATTTTAATTCGGCCATCAATAAAACACACTTTGCTTTGTCTTTATCCGAGAACATAGTAACTCGCTAAACTCACCGCAACAACAATACAAGAACTGACGTTGTGGTTAAAACTGCTGATAAACAAACTTTTGGGTTGGAGGCTTTTAGGGATACCAATATAACATGTAGAAATTTCCCTACAATCTTCCTATGAATTACTGAATTACCATTCTTTTATGATAATCCTGTATTTAATCTTTTAAAATTTCATACCTCACCCCTCCTACAACGGTTGGGGTAGGGATGTGTAACACCCACATTATTTTTTCTCAGTTAATAAATAATAATTGTTCCAAGTTTGGTTTAAATCAGTCCAGTAGTTTAGGAGGAGATGAAGAACCAACATATATAACCACATACAATAATTTTTATTTGTACTCAATTAAAATGACTTCTGTTATTTTTTTAAGAATATATTATATAAATATTCCATAATTTTAACCGGTTTTCTTAATATTTTTAACTTTATTTCTTCCGTTTAAATTTTTTTTTTTTCTTGTCTTCAGTCATTTGACTAGTTTGATGCAGCTCTCCAATATTCCCTATCTAGTGCTAGTCGTTTCATTTCAGTACACCCCCTACATCCTACATCCCTAACAATTTTTTTTACATATTCCAAACGTTGCCTGCCTATAAAATTTTTTCCTTCTACCTGTCCTTCCAATATTAAAGCGACTATTCCAGGATGCCTTAGTATGTGGCCCATAAAGTCTGTCTCTTCTTTTAGCTATATTTTTCCAAATGCTTCTTTCTTCATTTATTTGCCCCAACACCTCTTCATTTGTCACTTTATCCGCTCATTTGATATTTAACATTCTCCTACAGCACCGCATTTCAAAAGCTTCTAATCTTTTCTTCTCAGATTAAAAAAAATATTAGAAGCTCAGATATTTAATTATTATATAATTAATAATATGATTGTTTTATTATCTGTTACAGACATCGTCATTATGATGAAGATCCAGAAGATATGTCATGCGGACATTGGTGCGAATATGTCCTTGTAGTTGTGTTGGCATCACTGCTTTTATTATCTGCACTTATATTAATTCTATTTTGGACATTATACTATAGAAAAGGATTCGCTTGGAATGAAGATCCAGAAAGACAATTCAATTTGCATCCAACACTTATGGTTACTGGTTTTATATCTCTCAGTGGTTTCTGTAAGTTTATTTATTTATTATATAAATAATTTTTTTTCCTTTTATGATCAATTTTCCAGATAAACTCGAAGTGTGTGTTGTGAGTATAAGAAATAAAATTTTGTTGTATATGAAAAATAATGACTGATGAAAAATCCATGACTGAGTAGGATTCTAACCCTGGGACCTCTTTTCTTTTCTTTTTCTTTTTCTTTTTCATGTTTAGCCTCCTGTAACTACCGTTTAGATAATACTTCAGAGGATGAATGAGGATGATATGTATGAGTATAAATGAAGTGTAGTCTTGTACATTCTCAGTTCGACCATTTCTGAGATGTGTGGTTAATTGAAACCCAACCACCAAAGAACATCAGTATCCACGATCTAGTATTCAAATCCATGTAAAAATAACTGGCTTTACTAGGACTTGAACGCTGGAACTCTCGACTTCCAAATCAGCTGATTTAGGAAGACGTGTTCACCACTAGACCAACCCGGTGGGTTAACCCTGGGACCTCTGGATGAAAGATAGAGACACAAACACTATGCACACACACACACACACACACACACACACACACACACACACACACACATATATATATATATATATAGAAGATGTTAATAAATTATGCTTAAAATAAATAAATTTTCAACTGTTAAATTTAGAAAAACAATTTAGCAACTGATGTTATCAAAAACTTATTTATTTTTCAGTATGAGTTTGTAACACTCCTAGCCCTCGAAGGACCTCCATGGGGAAATAGGCAACTCAAGAATTATTTAAATAGAAAGAGTAACATTTTAAAATGTTTTATTACTTCTTCCATGATTAAATTATCCAGTAAAAGGAAAAGACAACAACCTTATTTCATTCTCTTTTCTTAGTTTCTTGCCTCATATCTTCCTCATTCTCTATTTTTATCTGATTCTTATATAAATTAAATAAGTAATCAATAAATTTTCTCTTTATAAACTGTAATTCTACGTTATTAAATACTTTTCAGGATCTATAAACAACATTTATGTAGTTTTGTTTTGTCTCATGTTCGTCTTAAGTTAAACAAAACAGTTTAAATTGTTTCTTATGTTTCTGAAACCGATTTGTTTTTCACTTCCTTATGTTATATTCTTCTATAAATTATTTTATACCAAAATTATTTTTATATCTATTTGGTCCTTTGTTTTATCTTTTTTTTTCTTTTAATAATAAAAAGTAGTATATGGTAAGATCAATATGGTCAACAGCTTCTTAGAGAATGGATTCAACCAAACGAACTGAATAAAATGGCAATTCAAACACAGATTAAGAAACTGGTAAAAGCCTATGGAATAACAAAGAACCAGTACAACAAAAAAGTATATCCATAAAAGCAAAGATAAGACATTACAACACTGTCATCAAGAGAGAAGGATTATTTGCTGTAGAATGTTTATCCATGAATAGAAAAGAGGATATCGAAGAAATCAAAAAGCAGGTTTGAAAAATACCACTACGTACCATGAAAAAACAAAGAAGGAGAGTGGCAACTACAGAGCAAGGAGGAACTCTGTAACACTACTACTTTCACAACAACGACAAGAAAACGAAGAGCTAAATTCTTATGGAGATCTAAAGAGGATGGACACAAACAGGGTGATGAAATTGATTTTTGATCATCTTATGATACTCAGAAACATAAGAAATTGGGTTAAGGAAATCAGAAATGATCTGGTGGAAATGGGCATCCTGGAAGAAGAGATGGATATTTTTAGGAAGAAGATAGATAATTGGAAGCAATTTAAAGAATAAAAGAAGTAGACTGATGAACAGAAGAAGACTAACAGTGAGCAAATGAAAAAAATCTGGGAAGCAAGAAAGATGAAACTCATCAAGGTAAGGTTCATCGCGGTCCAGAGAAGATCTTAGCGCTTAAAAAAAAATTACTGTTTTTTTTAAAATTCAGTGATACTAGATTATGTATATTATTCAGTTTGTACATCTTCCAAACAATATAGGAATTCAAGTCATACATCATCAAATTTATTTTTAACTATAGAGAATTTCTACTAAAATCATCATTAATTTCTACTTCTCCAGCATTTTTATTTGTTTCAATGTTTCAGCTAAAACCACTAATGATTTATCTCGCAACGGTACTCTACTAGTTGGACTTGAAATCCAAAAAGACTTATTTTCTATAATGATTGTTTTTTGTCTTCAGTCATTTGACTGGTTTGATGCAGCTCTCCAAGATTCCCTATCTAGTGATAGTCGTTTCATTTCGGTATACCCCCTACATCCTATATCCCTAACAATTTGTTTTACATATTCCAAACGTGGCCTGCCTACACAATGCTTTCCTTCTACCTGTCCTTCCAATATTAAAGCGACTATTCCAGTATGCATTAGTATGTCTGTCTCTTCTTTTAGCTATATTTTTCCAAATGCTTCTTTCTTCATCAATTTGCCGCAACACCTCTTCATTTGTCACTTTATCCACCCGTCTGATTTTTAACATTCTCCTGTAGCACTGCATTTCAAAAACTTCTAATCTTTTCTTCTCAGATACTCCAATCGTCCAAGATTCACTTCCATATAAAGCGATGCTCCAAACATATACTTTCAAAAATCTTTTCCTGATATTTAGATTAATTTTTGATGTAAACAAATGATATTTCTGACTGAAGGCCCGTTTCGCTTGCGTTATTCGGCATTTTATATCTCTCCTGCTTCGTCCATCTTTAGTAATTCTACTTCCCAAATAACAAAATTCTTCTACCTCCATAATCTTTTCTTCTCCTATTTTCACATTCAGTGGTCCATCTTTGTTATTTCTACTACATTTCATTACTTTTGTTTGTTCTTGTTTATTTTCAAGCGATAGTTCTTGTATTAGGACTTCATCTATGCCGTTCATTGCTTCTTCTAAATCCTTTTTACTCTAAGCTAGAATTACTATATCATAAGCAAATCGTAGCATCTTTATCTTTTCACCTTGTACTCTTAATTCGAATCTAAATTGTTCTTTAACATCATTAACTGCTAGTTCCATGTAAAGATTAAAAAGCAACGGGGATAGGGAAAATCCTTGTCGGACTCCCTTTCTTATTACGGCTTCTTTCTTATGTTCTTTAATTATTATTGTTGCTGTTTGGTTCCTGTAAATGTTAGCAATTGTTCTTCTATCTCTGTATTTGAACCCTAATTTTTTTTAAATGCTGAACATTTTGTTCCAGTCTACGGATATTCCTCTCTATAATGATAAGATTTTGAATTCATAATTATGTCATTACCTCTGACAACAAAAATATATCGACAGGTTCCAGTTAATTCTAGTGATTCTAATTTACAACGGATTCTCTGGCATGATTCTCCAAATCAGGAGATAAGATATTAAACACTACGAACTGTAACTTTGGAACCTGTTGTGCATCATATTTAGCCACAAGATGTCTCATTTAAATATCAATTGAAAATGAAAATAATTTTCTACAAGCTTCTATAAAGCTATTAAAAATTATTTCTATGTTGATGATTTTATTACAGGTTCAAACAACATAAATTAAGTTATTCAACTAAAAGAAGACATCTCAAAATTATTACAACTGTATAGTTTTTCACTTTATAGATGGTTTTCTAATAATGATATCATTTCTACGTAGCATAATAGGAAAAACAATTCTCAACTTTGAGGAATTTTATACAACGTTGACACAAATTTAGGTGTGTCTTAACTCTTGTCCTTTTTTTTTTGCTATTTCCACAGACCATAGAAATTCAGTACCACTTTCATCAGGACACTTTCTTATTGGATGTCCTCTTATGTCCTTGCCTAAACCCAGTTATCAAAAGGTTGAAATTATGCGCTTAGGCCATTGGCAACTACTCCAAAAATTTATACAATTAATTTGGAGACGATGGTCAAATGAGTATCGACATTCTTCCTTGAAAGATGAAACCATAACTATTACTAAAAATCTACCAATTATGAATGAAAATTATATAATTGCACTAGATCTATGAAAAAGACGTTTCGATAATAAATATTTAACTGCATCTCAGAATTCAGATCATATTTTAAAATTAAATTCTATAAAGGAGAATCTTTGGAAGTATCTTCATATGTGAATGTGCTTCAAATAATGCATATTTCAATCGACACATATGAATTTATTGTTGTTCAGTTGTTAACATCAAAGTTAGATTACAAATACCTCCAGATTATGGAAGGAGAAACTTTCAAATTAAAGGTTTCCCACTTTTAAAAATTTCATAGAATTCCTTGAATTTTATCACCAAAGTGTTCTAGAAGACAGGTGTTTGAAAATATATTAATGCAAGTAGGTCAAACCATCAAAACATCTTAAGAAATAACTCCAAAGTGTAACGACATAACAATGTAACTAAATCTTATACTATACGTTTTAACGTAAATGCTAACAAGCAGTATAAGGCAAATAATTTTAGCTGTTCTTCAAAATTTAATTATAAGCAATGTCTAATTTGTAATTCTAATCATTATTTACAAAATAAACATATTTTCTAACAATCAATTTATTTAAAGATATAAATGATCCAGCGCTGTAAGTTCAGAATAATGGAAGGTGGTTTAAAGCATGTTATTCAAATTTCTTTCTTGGTATTGTATTTTCCTACATATTCCACAACCACATTAAGTCTCTCTTCTGTCTCAAATAAAATTCTTTCACCTTGACTTATAATGATAGAAATATAATTAAACCCAGATAGAACATTTGGTAAGTGATTTACACAAAATCGATACATTAAAACAGAAGAATTTAATTAAATTGTAAAAGAAATCTATATAAATGAAAAATGTGTTTTTTAGATAATTATAAACAACTTTCTTCGGATGTTTATTATTAATAATTTTGAAAGTTGAAAAGGAAATTCTAAATATATACTTCACTAATTTTTTAGATATAATAATTAATTATGAACAAAATATTTCATGTTTTTTTTTATCCCCTTTGGTTATAATTGACCTTGATATATATATATATATAAGCATTACAGAAAGAAAAAAGTATCTTCACATCAATTTAACTTTCATTTGTTCTTTCATAAATTATTTTAAAATACAATTAATTAATCGTTGGAGAATATTAAAAATTTAATTGCTATATTTTTAATTATGCATGAACTAATTTAATTATTTTTTCTTTTCTGATTTTAATACCGTTATCGTTTTCATATAATAAAAAAAATACATAATTTACTTTTATGTCTTATATTTTTCTTCCAGTTTTTTTCTCTAATTAATTCAATTATAAAATTTATCTTACAATGTCTGTAATATTTTGGAAATATTAATCTTTATTTTTTATTTTTATTATAATTACTGATTGTTATTGTCTTTTAAGAACTTTATAACATTATTAGTGAAGCATTATAACAATATCATTAAAAAGATTTTTTTTCAAGGTGACTTTCTAGGGAGCACGCCAATATTTTTTTTTCTTTCTTTCTTTTTCCAAAGAACCTTTATATGAGATGTAATCTTGTATATAACCTCATATTATATTTTATTTATCTAACCTTTATTTTATACAAAGATCATACTCTATTACCCTTAGATTCTGAGGTTCCTCTCTTGACCGCTTTTTGTATTCTCTTTGGTTTTTAATTTCCATAGTTTTTCAACGATTTATTTATTTGGTATTTCTGGATTTACTCAGATCATGTGCTCAAAGAACTTTAATTTTTTTTTTCTAACTGCAGTTTCCAAATCGTCTTGGATTTAAAAATTTTACCCTTCTTCTCTTTTCTTGAACCATGGATTTATATTACAATTTTGAGAAAATTTTCTAGGCATCAGATACACAATTTCATTTCTGTATATGATCAATTGTATGCATACAATACTACTATTTAGTCTTATTACCCAATTGTTAATGTCTGGTAATTTTTTTCTAAGAAAGGGAAATTTTGTTTTGTGACACGAAGTTGGTAGCGCTACTCAACTGGTATAGATACGGCAGTGTGAGATGATTTTCCTTTAGCTATGTAAACCATTGTTTCCAACCCACCGGGTTGGTCTCTTCATTCTCTTTTCTTAGTTTCTTGCCTCATTCTCTATTTTTATGTGATTCTTTCTTTCTTCATCTATTTTCCGCAACACCTCATCATTTGTCACTTTATCCACCCGTCTGATTTGTAACATTCTCCTGTAGCACTGCATTTCTAAAGCTTCTAATCTTTTCTTCTCAGATACTCCTATTGTCCAAGATTCACTTCCATATAAAGCGACGCTCCAAACATATACTTTCAAAAATCTTTTCCTGAAATTTAAATTAATTTTTGATGTAAACAAATTATATTTCTGACTGAAGGCTCGTTTCGCTTGTGCTATTCAGCATTTTATATCGCTCCTGCTTCGTCCATCTTTAGTAATTCTACTTCCCAAATAACAAAATTCTTCTACCTCCATAATCTTTTCTCCTCCTATTTTCACATTCAGTGGTCCATCTTTGTTATTTCTACTACATTTCATTACTTTTGTTTTGTTCTTGTTTATTTTCATGCAGTAGTTCTTGCGTAGGACTTCATCTATGCCGTTCATTGTTTCTTCTAAATCCTTTTTACTCTCGGCTAGAATTACTATATCATCAGCAAATCGTAGCATCTTTATCTTTTCACCTTGTACTGTTACTCCGAATCTAAATTGTTCTTTAACATCATTAACTGCTACTTCCATGTAAAGATTAAAAAGCAACGGGGATAGGGAACATCCTTGTCTGACACCCTTTCTTATGTTCTTCAATTATTACTGTTGCTGTTTGGTTCCTGTAAATGTTAGCAATTGTTCTTCTATCTCTGTAATTGAATCCTAATTTTTTTAAAATGTTTATGAACATTTTATTCCAGTTTACGTTATCGAATGCCTTTTCTAGATCTATAAATGCCAAGTATGTTGGTTTGTTTTTCTTTAATCTTCCTTCCACTATTAATCTGAGGCCTAAAATTGCTTCCCTTGTCCCTATACTTTTCCCTGAAACCAAATTAGTCCTTTCCTAACACTTCTTCCACTCTCCTCTCAATTCTTCTGTATAGAATTCTAGTTAAGAGTTTAAATCATAAATAATATATTTTGGCAATCAATAGAATCTTTTTGTAACCAACCTTCTTCAAATAGTTTAAAACTGTTATGTGATTGATGTTTAATTCATTACTGATATTACAATAGCTAATATGTACATCTTGCTCAATTTTTTTGTATGATTTCATTGACTTTATCAATAAACGGTCTATCAAAATGAGGTCCATCAACGACATCAAAATTTCCAGCTTTAACCAGCTTTGTGCCGCACTTTTTTTTTAAGAGCCTTAGTCACATTCTTTTTTTGTAATATAATTTCAAAATGAATCATTTCTTCTTTATTTTCTTTCATTTTGATAACCTAATAACTTTTAAATTAATATAATCATACCTTTCTAAAAATATTTAATGATATTTCACCTTCTAAAATCATACAGTGTTGCCAGATTTGATTAATTTTACCTGAGTTTTACGATTCTAAAGCTATCTACAGTAGAATACAAAGAAACTTTTCCCTAATCCTAATAATAAGAAGATAAATGTTAAAAATTTGTTGTTTTTTTTTTTCTTTTTATTGTTATTGAAAAGTATTCATTTGAGTAAATTCCACACCTCTATCCAAAGTTATATTTTCTTTTTTAATTTAGATAATGTATAATAATGAAAACAAAAATTTGTATATTTTTCAATTTAACTTTTCTTTTAATGGCTTACCCATTTTAATAATAAAAGAAGAGAAAATTTTTTGAAAAGATTTTTCTAAAATAAACACAAATAAAAAAAGAGTTAGTCAGTAGCGCTATCTATCAGAGTAGGTGGGTAGTCATTAAAACTTTAGTTATGGTTTCACGTTAATGAGTGTCTCTTTTCATTGTGTATGTATGTGCGACAGAGTATTTTATATATTTCTACAAGATGAACTAACTAAAAAGAATGAAGTTGAACGAAACATAAAAGAGTCAGCCATCATGAATTTTTTACTTACAAGAATGTATTATATCTTGTTCCCTTACACTCTGTAACTCTTTTACTTGTTCTTTCTCTCTCTTTTTTCTTTTTTCTCACTTATGAAAAATTTTAAACACTATTATATAAATATTTTAAGTTTTTATTCTAAAAGCTATATTTAAATTAAAAATATTCTGTACAGATTAAAAAAAAAGAAATATGTTTTATTATTAACTATTACATCCTGTTCATCAACACCTTCTAATAGATGTGGTAAATATTTTTCATACTAAATAAATATATAATGCCAAATCGTTTAAAAAATTATATTTTTTTAAATAGTTCTTTTAAAATTCTGTGTTCTTTTAATTTTTGTAATTACTATCTGTTAAAATCTGTTTACATTTTGATGCAGTAAATTATAACAAAAAAAAAATCTGTGTGGACATCACATGACTTCCTTGTACACCTATTAAATTAGATATACGCATTTTTTTTAAAATGAAAAGTAAAATTGTTTTTACAATCAGAGGTTAATAATTTATTAATAAATCAATATATTTAAATAAAAAAAAAAAAAAGTTATAAAAGGATTAATTAAACTTTTATTTGGCTATAACTCTGGAACCGATGAAAATAAGTACCACTTATGATATATCATTGTAAAGCTCTCAATGAGGGCTTATTACTGCAGTTAAGGAAAAATCCAAATTCTTTGGATTTTGGAAATTTTTTGCACATAATTGGTCCAGTCGGTTGCAATCAAAAGGGGAGGTGCACAACTAAATGTTACAACAGTCCTAAATCCAAAATTTTTTGCAATCACAGTACTTCCTTTATTTGTTACAAGGAAGTAAAAATTGGTTTTACCACAAGGAAGATACTACAGACAGCATTAGTAGCTTAAAGAAATATTTTATGTAAATTTTATTTGTTTTTAAATTAATCATTGTTTCGCCCCAAAAAGGGTAAAATAATTTTTACTTTCCTGTCTAGATAGCAATATAGCAGAGCTACAGATCTAGAAGGGAAAGTATTGTAATCCAATTTGGGTATATGCGGCTTACCCACCGGGTTGGTCTAGTGGTTAACCCGTCTTCCCAAATGAATTGATTTGGAAGTCGAGAGTTACAGCGTTCAAGTCCTAGTAAAGCCAGATATTTTTACACGGATTTTAATACTAGATCGTGGATACCGGTTTTCTTTGGTGGTTGGGTTTCAATTAACCACACATCTCAGGAACGGTCGAACTGAGAATGTACAAGACTACACTTCATTTACACTCATACATATCATCCTCATTCATCCTCTGAAGAATTATCTAAACGGTAGTTACCGGAGGCTAAACAGGAAAAAGAAAGGGTATATGCGGCTTTCACCGGATCTTGATTTTCACACCTAAGGAATCCAAAAAAACTAAAATACTGGTTGAAAATTTTCCGATGTTAATGTTCATATGTACGTGTGTGTTTTCGATATTGGCCTGAATATTTCCAGAACTACTGGTCTGATTTTAACCAAACTTGGTCAGATTACTTATAATATGGTGTATTGATGCCATTAAATTTTCAACTTAAAAGGTCAAGGGAGTGAGGCTATAGACCAAGGTCACTACTAGTTTCTCAAATATTTTCTTAATTAAGGTCATATTTTTCTTAGGCACATCTTAACAATTAAAAAATAAAAATTCTGCAAAAAAATAATTCCCCAGAAAATCCTGTAACTACTGACGTAAGAAAGCATACTACATCAATAGTACCCACTGTCATCATAAAGAGTATCTCATCCGTCCTTGGAATTTATGTTTTTCCCTATGGGAAATTGCCGCGTTGTTTTAGACCGGGAAATTTGAAATTATACAGGTTTGACAACCAAATTATATTCTACACTTTAAATATTAATTATTTATTTTATTTTAGTTAATATTTCAAAGGTTGGTCACACTGACGTACAGCTGTTATAGTCATCTGCTATTTTGTGACGTCACATGTGAGCGGCAGAATTAAATAAATGAATAATATTTAAAGTATAGGATGATTCAAAGAAACGGGAAATTTTAAGAATTAAATAACTTAATGAATAATTTTTTTTAGAAAATGAATTTTATTTCATGTAATTGTACAAATGTTGCCATTTTAGGATACATACATTTTAGTTTATTTTTTAAATATTACATCTTCCAGGTGACCTCCTCTTCTACTTAAACACTCAGGAAGTCTCTTCGTTAATTGTTCATGGTTTGACGTAACATCTCAACTGGAATTTCCGCAATTGCTTCTCGGATCTTTGCCTTCAGTTCTTCCGTTGTAGCAGGTCTACTGTGGAACACTTTGCTTTTAAGGTAACCCCGCAAAAAGTAATCGCAAGCTGAGAGATCAGGCGATCTGGGAGGCCATCTAATGTCACCATTTGGTGAAATGACACGTTGTGCAAACAATCGGGTACAGCTGTCATCGATATTCGTGCAGTATGTGACGTTGCTCCGTCTTGTTGAAACCAGGCTGTGTTAAGAGTCGGTGGAAATCTCTTTTGTTGTTCCACAACAAAGGTTTCAAGCACGGCTACGTAACGAGCAGACGTCACTGTAATCGCAAGACTGTTGTCATCCTCAAAAAAATAAGGGCCTATAACATCGTAAGATGACATAGCACACCACACGGTCGCTTTCTGGCCGTGCAACGGACGCTGGTGTAGCTGCATAGGATTTTTTTGTGCCCGGTATCTGAAATTTTGCTCGTTAACAAATCCACTCAGGTGGAAATGCACTTCGTCTGACATCCACAGTTCGTGAACAAACTCTTCTTTATCGTTTATCTTCTGAAGCATTACATTACAGAATTGTGCTCGCACAACTGCATCGTTCGGTTTCAGTTCCTGGACGATCTGCAACCTGTACAGATGGTATTGCAAGTCCTTCACTAACGTTCTTCGAACTCTTAAACTATGCGATCGTAAAGATGCTGAGAGACGACGGATTGACCGATGTGGACTTCGTGTGACTGCATCTTGTAAAGCTTGAACGTTCTGTGGTGTACGGACGGTTCGCTCATGGCCTGGAAGTTTCTTTTTATTGCCGAACCGGTTTCCTCTAAATTAGTTATCTATGTTTTAATTGCATGTGCTGATGGAACACGGTCGTGCCGTTTCAGATTAAAATGACGGCGAAATTCTCTACGCGCTACCTCCACACTGTCATTGTTTTTTGTAAAACGCTTTGATAACAAATGCACGTTGCGCACCACTCCAAGGATCCATGAAAACTAAATGGCAGGTTAGGTTAGAGAGGGTGGCGCCACTTATCAAATGGTACCAATCGCCCACGGCTACCAACACAACTTTCAAAATTTTCCGTTTCTTTAAATAAGCCTGTATAAAAAAGTTACTTGGTCTGGCTGGATCTCGATTGCCCGGTCAACTCGGTACTTGGTGCGTTAAACCTAGCGGCTACACCAGTCTTCCGACCGTATAAGCGAAATTTGTTCTATGTAAGTTGTGAAATTATATTATTTAAGTTAGTGCCGACCGTCGCCGCTAATACCGCCACACCGTAGTAGTAGTAGTATAATAAAGAGTACCGTCTATGTGTTGGCGCGTAATTAAAAACGTTCGGTTATTTTTTGAACAGACCTCGTATTTCAAATCAGGCAAAGTTTCGAGTCCTGTGCTGAGCAAGCTTTTGCTCTGAAGAAATTACTTTTTTTTTGTGTTCAGTCATTTGACTGGTTTGATGCAGTTCTCCAAGATTCCCTATCTAGTGCTAGTCGTTTCATTTCAGTATACCCTCTACATCCTACATCCCTAACAATTTGTTTACATATTCCAAACGTGGCCTGCCTACACAATTTTTCCCTTCTACCTGTCCTTCCAATATTAAAGCGACTACTCCAGGATACCTTAATATGTGGCCTATAAGTCTGTCTCTTCTTTTAACTATATTTTTCCAAATGCTTCTTTCTTCATCTATTTGCCGCAATACCTCTTCATTTGTCACTTTAACCACCCATCTGATTTTTAACATTCTCCTATAGCACCGCATTTCAAAAGCTTCTAATCTTTTCTTCTCAGATACTCCGATCATCCAAGTTTCACTTCCATATAAAGCGACACTCCAAACATACACTTTCAACAATCTTTTCCTAACATTTAAATTAATTTTTGATGTAAAAAAATTATATTTCTTACTGAAGGCTCGTTTAGCTTGTGCTATTCGGCATTTTATAACGCTCCTGCTTCGTCCATCTTTAGTAATTCTACTTCCCAAATAACAAAATTCTTCTACCTCCATAATTTTTCTCCTCCTATTTTCACATTCAGCGGTCCATCTTTGTTAGTTCTACTACATTTCATTACTTTTGTTTTGTTCTTGTTTATTTTCATGCGATAGTTCTTGCGTAGGACTTCATCTATGCCGTTCATTGTTTCTTCTAAATCCTTTTTATTCTCGGCTAGAATTACTATATCATCAGCAAATCGTAGCATGTTTATCTTTTCACCTTGTACTGTTACTCCGAATCTAAATTGTTCTTTAACATCATTAACTGCTAGTTCCATGTAAAGATAAAAAAGTAACGGAGATAGGGAACATCCTTGTCGGACTCCCTTTCTTATTACGGCTTCTTTGGTATGTTGGTTTGTTTTTCTTTAATCTTCCTTCTACTATTAATCTGAGGCCTAAAATTGTTTGCCTTGTCCCTATACTTTTCCTGAAACCAAATTGGTCTTCTCCTAACACTTCCTCCACTCTCCTCTCAATTCTTCTGTATAGAATTCTAGTTAAGATTTTTGATGCATGACTAGTTAAACTAATTGTTCTGTATTCTTCACTTTTATCTGCCCCTGCTTGAAGAAATTACAATACCTATAATTTTTATAAATTGAACAGAATCTAATTGTTATATATCAGTATTATTCTCCCAAGCATGAGGATAATGAACACAGTTGTTAGTACATTAGTTTAACAACACAGTGAGGGTACAGGGATTCCACGGATCAGCTAGTTTTTACTAAATAAATTACATCAACTTTTAAATATAACCTCTAATAATCACCCTTATACTGAAGTCATCAAAATGAATGAATGATACAACTATTTTAAGAAATAAATTTTATTTTATACAATCAGGATTTTTTTTTATTACATTGATAAAAAAAGATGTAATTTTAGATGTCGGAAATTATTATTTGTTTCAGACAACCAAATCAATCTATAAATAAATAATTTCTAAACTATTTACTTGTTACTTGTTTATATATATATATATATATGTGTGTGTGTGTGTGTGTGTGTGTGTCAGTTATATTTTCTCTTAAAAGAAATTAACAAAAAAAAAAATTCTTGTCTTTTATAAGAAATAAATAAATAAAATAAGATAAAGGAAATGGTTACCGCGTATCTAATGTTTTCATCCTGTTGATTGTGCACTCAGGTATAACAACTGTGCCAACTATGATTATCGTATAAAAGAAAAAGAGACCACCACTAATTTTATATAAAAGTGAAGAAATTTCACCATATTTTTTTTTTTTACTTTTTATTATTTAATTGTATTTACAAATATTACGGAAATATGGTGTTTACAGGAAATTTTTTTTGTAATTTATTGATAGTTATAATAATATATGTTATTTTATTTAATTTTCCAAGTGGTAACTATCGAAAGCTTACACAACCATTAAAATCGAATTCCTAGACCATATTACTAAAAGCGTACATCCTATAATAAAAATTAGTCAAAATCGTTATACCTGAATAATTCTCTAACAATCCGTGCTTCAATCCTATTGCGTGCTCTTTTTATATATTATTTGTAATAACTGTATAGAATATTAATTTTAAATTTGCAACCATTGGGATCATTGGTGCACTGGTACCGAAGTGCAGTTTCGATACTGTTTTTTAAAAGAAATAAAAAATTTTCCTTTCACATAAAATTTATGTTAACTTTAGCTATCTATTGTAATAGGTACAATAATTCGACTTCCGGAAAATTTCGATATATCTTTGCGTTTTACATCCCCCAGAGCCCAAAACTACCGTCAGTTCAAAATGTTATATATATATATATATTTCACTTTCTTGTGGACACAACTGCCGTAATATTGCGCCAATCACTTTCAAATTGATACTTAAAATACAGGGTTATCATAAAAGAATGGTAATTCAGTAATTCATAGGAAGATTGTAGGGAAATTTCTACATGTTATATTGGTATCCCTGAAAGCCTCCAACCCAAAAGTTTGTTTATCAACAGTTTTAACCACAACGTCAGTTCTTGTATTGTTGTTGCGGTGAGTTTAGCGAGTTACTATGTTCTCGGATAAAGACAATGCAAAGTGCGTATTATTGATGGCCGAATTAAAATCCGTAATTTTAGTTCAACGTGCGTCTGGACGTGAATTCGGAAGAGATCCACCGCACAAAGATAACATAACACGTCGGCTCAAACGATTCGAAGAAACCGGATCGGTTAAGAAACAGAAATCAACCAGCAAACCAAACGTATCAGACGAAACGGTTGAACTAATTAGACGATCGGCAATTAGAAGTCCTGGGAAGTCCGTTCCCCGTCGAAGCGTCGAATTAGGTATTCCAAAATCAACAGTTCACAAAGTTTTACATAAAAAACTGAAATTGCACGCTTATAAAATCCAGATTCTGCAGGAATTGAAACCCGATGATGGTGTAAAACGTTACAATTTCGCTGTTGAAATGTCGGAGAGAATAAGTGAAAACGAATCGTTTGTAGATGATATAATTTTTAAAGACGAAGCTACATTCCACGCGAATGGATGTGTTAACAGACACAATTCACGAATATGGGGCTCTGAAAACCCACACGCAATTATTGAGAAACAACGCGATTCGCCTAAAGTTAATGTTTGGTGTGGTGCGATGAAAAATCTGGTAATAGGGCCTTTCTTCTTTGCTGAAAAAACAATTAATGGAGTTGTGTATCTCGGCATGTTAACCGATTATTGCTTTCCTCAGCTGCATGAACTTGAAAACATTCATCGACTTCATTTCCAACAAGATTGTCCTCCCCCGCACTTCAATGCATTGGTCACGGACGCTTTGAACGAAAAATTTGGATGGATAGGCCAGCAAGGACCCGTACATTGGCCTCCAAGGAGTCCAGACCTGACTCCTTGCGATTTTTTCTTGTGGGGGTACATCAAAAGCGTTGTTTATGCACAAAAAATTCGCGACCTAAATCGCTTAAAAAACAGGATTAATGAAGCGATGACAACCGTTAACGAAGAAATGTAAACTAATGTTTGGAGAGAAGTTGAGTATCGTTTGGGCATTTGTCGAGCGACTAAGGGCGCACATATTGAAATTTATTAATTATGTAAAAAAATGTTGTAGGCGACAAATTTGAAAAATAAAAAACATAAACTGTTAGTAATTCTGTTTTAATTTAAGCTATGTTCAAAACCGCACCATTATTTGATGATAACCCTGTATAGCGACCCGAAATCTAGGTCGAGGTTGTTAATGGGTAAAATCGGACCATGGAGGTGGAAATGGCGGGGGTCTTTTTCGAAAAAATAAAATATTGCTATAACTTTCTTATTAAGTAAAATATCGAATTCATTTAAAGTTTCTACTATTTGAATAAGGGCCTAAAACTTATCAAAGTAAAGTTTTTTGATATCACCAATTATTGGCCCAGGACGTGGTAAAACTGTGGTTGGATTTCAAAAAAAAAATCATACCTTAGATTTATATTCATATTCATGTGCTTTGATTGTTTTTCCGTTTGCGATTATTACGTATTTTTACGTACACCATCTGCAAGTCCATTCAAGTACCACATACGAGGTCTGTAAATAAAGTAATTAGGCCGGTTCAGAAAAACCTTTTATTTACAATCCAATTATACATGGACTCTAACACCTTCGAAATTGTTCCCTCGGGAAGACACGCAACGCTTCAGACGGTTTTCCCACTTTTCATAGCAGTGTTGGAACTCAGAAACCGGAATATCCTTCAGATGATCGGTTACATTTTTTTTTTTGTTTTCTACTGATCCAAAATTGTGTCCTTTCGGGTGTTTTTTTTAAAGTCGGGAACAGGAAAAAGTCATGTGAATAAGACGGGAACAGGGACTCAAGTCAGGTGAATAAGATGGTTGAGGAAATACAGGAATGATTTTCTTAACCAAAAACTCATTAATTGAGAGTGCAGTGTGACAAGGTGCATTGTCATGACGCAGCAACCAGTTGTCTTTGATGGCTGGTCTCACGCGGGCAACTCTTTTCCGCGGTCTTTCAAGAATTTCTCGGTAAACATATTGATTTACAGTTTGTCCTGTAGGCAAAAACTCCTTCTGGACAATGCCATTACTATCGAAGAAATTAATTAGCATG
Organism: Lycorma delicatula; assembly: GCF_047948215.1. Taxonomy (NCBI): domain Eukaryota; kingdom Metazoa; phylum Arthropoda; class Insecta; order Hemiptera; family Fulgoridae; genus Lycorma; species Lycorma delicatula. The sequence goes on from NC_134467.1 coordinate 16,440,053, forward strand.
GTTTTGATGTATGATTTGCTCATTTTTGCTTTTTTGGGATGAAGTGTGCCACTCCTTGCTCTGACGTTTTGTTTCTGAGTCTTATTCAAATATCCAAGATTCATCATCAACAACTAATAACATTTTTTTAGAAAATCAGGATCAATTTAAATTCGCCCGAGAAGATCGCTGCAGACTTCCACCCTGTTGTTTTTCTGTTCAAAAATGAGGTTTTTTGAGACCAATTTTGAACAAACTTTTTTTAAGTCCAATTCATTTGTCAAAATTTTATGGACTATAGTACGATTCAAATTCAGTTGTTCTGCAATCATTCTGACAATTAATCACCACTCTTCGTACCGTATCAAGTCTCTGATTCGCGCAACATTGGCGTCACTTTTTGATGTTAACGGTCTTCCAGAGCGTGGATCGTCTGCAACTGATTCTCGGCCATCTGAAAATGCTTTAAATCACCTAAAATCTTTGTTTCGTGACAGAGCGTCATCTCCATACGCCCTTTTCAATTTTGAAAAAGTTTCAGTAGCATTCTCACCGAGAACACAAAACTTGATTGCACAACGTTGTTCATAATTAGTATCACTCATTTTTGTAACGCACAAAACTCGTTTTACGAAAAGTTTGTTTACATCAGAGGTTCCCAAACTTATTTTTCTCATAGACCACTTTCAAAATTTTGCTGGTTCCGGTGGACCCCCTGCAGCTACATTTCTACCATATTTCCAGTCGACGGAAAATGTTAAGATTAGATCTAACTATGAAAATTTGCGTTACGGCTGAGTTCCACGAACTAACAGCTTCCGAAAAAAAGTGAGAATTGATTGGTTAATTTTTTATTGACTGTGCTGTGAGTGGATGTCAAAAAGGTAAAATTGGGCGATCAAAAAAAAATGCTTCCATCCAACTTTACATTTTTGACATCTACTCACAGCACAAAAAAGCAATCGATTCTCACTTATTTTATTTAGAAAACTTCCCGTTCAGAGTGGTAAAACGCAAAAGAAAAATTGTGTATTTTTTTGTGTTGCATTAATTCAAATATGTAATCATTACGCTATTAATTATTATTGTTATCGTATTGCAATGTAATATAATAAAATTGTCGTAATATAATTAAAATTAAACATTAATAACGTAATGTAACTTCTACAATGACAATCACAAAATAGTTGCGATTTTAATGGGAGGGATGTACTTGATGGATTGACAGCAAATTATCAAGTTTTGTTAGGAATAAGCGCAAATCTCTCCGTTCTGTGATATTGAATCTGCTCCTTTTTTTTTATAAAAGGTTTGTAACGACACTAAAACTTTTTTCGACAAGATATGACGAGGGAAACGCTATCAAAAGCTTTCTCGCAATTCTCCACAGTCCAGGATATTTTTCTGGTATTTCTGCCTGCAGCCAAAATGTTTGATATCCTCTTTTAAATTTCACCTTCAGCTCCTCATTAGTGCTAAGCTCGAGTAGCTCCACTTGTAATATCACATTCTCCACTTCCGTTTCATCAAATGGATTTATGATTCATGGTGGTAGATTGATACGCAAAGTCAAGCCAACATTTTAGTTCTTCACTATCCAGATGAATTTTCGTGGACCCCCGCTTACGAATTGTGAACCCCAATTTTTTTGTCACGCCAACGTAGACCCCCGTCGAGTCTCCCGTGGACCCCTGGGGTCCACCTGGACCACTTTGGGAATCAATGGTTTACGTCTTACGTGGCAATGATAGAATAAGAATATTAATACCTAATATATATCAGCTGTTCATATAACCATATATATGTTTACTAGTAACTTTACAGTGTTCCCATTTTGACCGCCAAAAAAAAAAACTAGCGTCATTACTTTATTTACAGACCTCGTTCGTTTGATCATGCGTTTTGGCGCCGATTTAAAAAAAGACTAAGGAATTTTTTTTTTTGCTTGATATCACTACATAAGTTTGAAGCTTATGCGTGGGATATGGAAATGGAATTTTATAGCGTATGAATAATGCCATGCTTGATAAAGATTCGAACCCGGGACCTCCAGATGAAAGACAAAGACGCTACCAGTCGCGCCACGCAGGCTGGCAATTAATTAAGTATTTGCACGAAATTATTTCTTAATTTTTATCGCATTTTGATGTCGTTTCTTTTTTATTTTTTAAAATAATAATATAATAATGTTAATTTTTAATTATAACTAGCAATTTTTTTTAGCAATAATTGCATATTCATAAATATAAAGAACATGGATGTGTTCACATTTTTAATCTAACCTAACATTGTTAAAATATTATATGGACATACAAACAAGTCACTGATTATGGCTAACTAATAGAAAAATTGTTAATAGATTAAAATGAATAAATGACATATCTAATAGAAGATGATGAAGAATAAATGTTGATTCTGTGGAGGTGGTATATTTTTATAAATAACAAAGTAATAAAGTAGAAGATGATAAAAATAAAAAAATATAAAATTAGAGATGAAGGATAAATAAATCGGTGCAATTTATATAACAGTTTGATAGCCTACTTGTCGGATAATTTTATGTAGTTATCTCTTTGCTGCATTACAACTACTACATGTTATAGTTAGTTAATTTTATTCTCTTTATTTTAACCTCATTGGATCTTAGATATTAAACTCATATTTATTTCCTATATCATTTTTCATTCTTGAACTTACTAATATGACAGTCGTTCAGAAAATTCTCTGCCCAACAAAGAAAACATAAAATTTTGTAGAATTCTTTTTATTTTTTAACATGATACCGTGCAATTTCAACTTTTTATGCCTAAAAAGATATTTAGGTATCAAATTATACCCTTTAATTATAAATCCCTTTTAATTTCTACAGCTCTGCAACATAAGCAGCTGTCTCAGCTTTGATCTCACCATTAAAACTGAATCTTCCTCTAGCAAGCCATTTCTTCATGTTTGGAAAAAAGAAGTAATCGCTGGAAGTCAAATCCAGCATATGTGAAACCATGTCAAAGTATAGGTCATTGAGTTTTAACCAACCGGGTTGGTCTAGCGATGAACACGTCTTCCCAAATCAGCTGATTTGTAAGTCAAGAGTTCCAGTGTTCAAATCCTATTAAAGGCAGTTACTTATATACAGATTTGAATACTTTTGGATATCAGTGTTCTTTAGTGGTTGGATTTCAGTTAACCACACATCTCAGGAATGGTCAACCTGAAACTGTACAAGACTACATTTCATTTACATTCATACATATACATTATCCTCATTCATCCTCTCTGAAGTAATTACAGTAGTTTCATTAGCTAAACAGAAAAGAAAGAAGCTTAAATATGTACAGTAATAAAAGTTGTTTTTCTCTAAAATTAAAAGAACTATTTAATAACAGTTATAAGGTTCCTAAAGGAACAACTTTGCTCCGTAATTTGTAATATATGGCAAGCATCCAAGTAAATTTATAAATCATTCAGCCTGACTCCCACTAGAGATAGCCTGCTTGTAGTACTTAAAGAACTGATAACTTGAGGAATGCTAAAAAGTTGACCTGATTGTTACATATCACATCCTTCCTCACTAAGCAAATAACTGAAAATTCTACTATCAAACCAGAATTAATAGTGTATTATTATCATTTAATGCTTACAGACAAAGAGGTTCCATTACTATTATTACAAAGAAGTTAAAATTCTTTCATAGTATGTACTAGACAAATTCAAGGTTATTTTAATATAAACTATTGTTTGAATATAATATACACTAAGCTATAGGACAATATATTACTTTTATTTAGTACATGTATTAATATTGTTAAGTTGGTAATACTAGTAAAATGATAGGGATAAACTAAACTAGATAAAATTGAATGAATTATCCATTCGTGAATATAAATTTCACCCGCTGTTCATATATAACTTAATGATATGTAGGTTGGTTCAGTTCGTTGATTATTCTCTAACAAATAATGAACTACGCAATGGATTGATTAATTCATTTTAAAAAATTAGATGAGACATTTATTTCATTGTAATCATCATCGTATTTGATTAGTAAATAAAGTAATTGAAATCTTAATTACAGATATATTTTTTTTCTATATATGAGTAAAACTATCTTTTCTAAGAAAAATTATTTTTTTTTTAAATCCCTAACTTTTTTTTTTATTTGATCAGAACTATATTGTCTCGTCATTCATTTTTTTTATATAGATATACTCGTCTCAATATCATGCTGTTTCCTGTATCAGCAACAAAAATCATAAGTATGATAATTGATATATCCTTATCTGAAATTAAATTTTTAATTCTTTGATAAAAACTAATTGAAGTAGTCAGTATGTCCCTGTTGTAACATAATAATCAGAGTCCTGGATACTGAGCACTACAGGAGAGAATTAAATATGGCAGATACTAAATTGGTTTGGGTATTTACAAAGAATATCATTGGAACACTAACAAATGAAATGTTTATATTAAAATACAAAAATTAAAAACCTAGAGGCAGATGAAGAAAAAGATAGTTGTATAAAAGAAAATCTAAAAAGAAAAACAAGATGGAAAAAGTTTTTAGAAAGGAATGTTGTGGTCTGAGATCTGCAACCTAACCCATTAACACTTGGAAAATTAGTGGGAATGCTGCTCCAGAAAATTTTTTTCTGGGCCTTTTCAAAGCCATGGTTAAAGTTTTCTATAAAATAAAAGAACCGAAAAAAAAATGAATCAAATAGAATAGCTGGAAGCTGGATAATAATCTAATTCTACACTTTATCACGTTCAAGAATATGGTACACGGTTTTTGAAGCACATTGTGCTTAAAAATCGCATTCAATTTAACCAAATAAATAATAAAATGTCAATACAGATAATATTTTTTAGAATTAGATAGTAACCTAATAAAATGTCTGCTAAAAAAACACTATAGTCCAATGATGCTTAATTTAAATTTCTATGTACACAGAAACAAATACATAATTAGTTTTTACTAATTACCTTCTCTTTCGTCCTTTTAAAGTGTTTTTGGACAGATTTGGCAACCAAAGAGCCCTTGCTTTTCGCCATCTTCTGATTGCTACTGAAAAAACAATTAAAACACTTTCATAATTCTTCCACTGACTAAACTAGAAAAGGGAACGAACAAGGAACGTTCTATACACATGTGAAGTAAAAAAAAACTACCTTCCAGCAGCATGCCAGGGTCAGCACTGCGGAAGCGACAGTTCGCTCTCTCCCTCACAGCCTTGCGTGCAGCTTCCTGTGTGCATGTGCACAACAGTCAAACACACCATGTCGCTGGAACTGTAAACCGCACAGTTCCATACAAAGATTTTTGTATCTTTTTCATATACTGGGGAATGGCTACTGATATTAAGTTTAAGGATTATATATTGTAAGTATAAGGAAGAATTAAAAATAAAGGACTCCATTATATTAAATGTTATCAATAATGTCAAGTGGAAATAGGGGTGCTGTAGTTCCATAGTGCTTATACATGAGCTGCCATTGAATTGGATAAAAAGAAAAAAATTATGATAATATAAAAGGGATTAACAAACAAAATAATGAATTTTTTTCTTAAAAGCTTTTTTCAATTGTACTTTAATTCTTTTTTAACTTTTTGGGGGTAAAATACATCCTGAATTAGTTAATCACAAACTATTTCTTAATTATAACAGATTATTTTGAAAATATGTAAATTGAAGTTAGTTAAACACGAGAATTATCCAATAATTATTGTAGATAAAGGCTGGCTGATTGGAAAAAAGTGACTATGCAGTTGTAAGACTTTCCCATCACACAGCTATTTATAAATAAAATATATATAATCATTAAATCATAATATTGGCTTGTGGTTAAAACTGCAAATTTCAAATCTGGTATTACTGAAAAAAAAGCTTCTATTTCAACAACTTTAAATAAAAAATTGTTTTCAGCACCCTTGGAAATGTGTAAATTGATACCTTACACAACCATGTTTGTTACTTTTTGCATGACCCCAAAGTAGAAGTCAAAGTTCAATTTTATAAAAAATCCTTTTTTTTTAAGTAGTCTTGATTACAATAGAAAAGGGAAAGAAGAATAATTTTTAATAATGCATTGCTTTTGTTTGGGTTCGGCCACTTGGTGGGGTTTGCGGCTTCCAATTTAATAAAGATTAATTTACCTGCATATTAGATGACAATAGAAGAAACTACAATTAAAAAACAACCATTGTAGCAATCACAACAAAACTTCAAAGTTTATATCATTTTTTGGGGGTAGGACTGCGATATTTAAAAAATTTATTTTGTAAATATTGTTATTTTTTAATCATTAAAAACAAGTGTGCCTAAGAAAGATATGATCCTAATTAGGTGAAATCTCATGATACTGAGGGTGACCTTGCTCTACAGTTTCACCCCGTTACCTTTTAATTAGAAAATTTAATGGCATTAATGGCTCATTTATAGAAGTAATATGACCAAGTTTGGTCAAAATCGGTACAATAGTTCGAGAGATATATGGTGATTTAGAGGCTAACACTAAACACACACACACGCATATATATATATATATATATATATATATGGGTTCTTTAGGTGTCAAAACATGAAGATCCAGTGAAAACCATATATGCCCAAACTGGACTGATTACAATACTTTCTCTACTAGAGCTACTGCTATCTAGACAAGAAAGTAAAAATTTGAAGTAAATTTCATCATTTTTTAAGTTGGCCACAATATTTGGATTTTTTTTTTTGTTTTTTAGTAATTTTACATCTTATGAGAAATGTTTTGTTGTAAAAACAAAATATGATAGTGTTGGATTTTTAGATTACTTTATAAAAGGTTGTAAAAATTTACTAGTAATAAAAAAGTTAAGTCAAGACCATCACCCAATAAATGGTGAATGTATGTTTGCATGCTTTTAAAATAAAATTAAAAAATCACAAATCTTTAAATTTTTCTTGTGAAAATGCATGCTAAAGCATCAAAGCAGTAATTAATTTACAAATTCAGTTATGTTTTGAGATACAGAAATTTAATTTGCATGACTTTTTGACTAAAGTACCTTTTATAGAATTAATTTTATTACTCTATATTACAGTTGTCTCAAATGTAACTGTGCACCTAAACAAAATCATTTAGATCTTATTTAATAAAATATGATTTAATTATTTCTTTTATATATATTGTCAGCAGCAAACTTATCAACTGAACTTTTCATAGCTGATTTCCATGTTTCATTGTTCACAGTACTTTTTATTTCCATAACTGTTGATACTGTTTTTTCAAGTGTATGATTATGGTTTTAATATTTGAAGCTTGCATTTTTGGTTCAAAATATGTATTATTTCATTATGATGATGGAGGAAACCAAAACCACAATCAAAATTTCCAAACATTGTTATTCCTCATCGTAATGCTGTGTGAAACTTAATCTTAATAAGTTCCAAGAAACTGGAATTGTGAAAGATGCATTCAACTGTGGAAGACCATCTAATTTGTCAGAGGAAAAACAGCATTATATTTCTGATTCCTTAGCTAAAAGCCCAAAAGACTATTTATAACAAGAAGAAATCTTCAGGAGTAGTATGCACAGAGCATTAACATTTAAAACTATATCATATAAAATATCTGTTATGCATCGATTACATGATATTGATTTTTCTAAACATGTTGAATATTGCCAGACATTTTTGGATTTATAAATGAAAATGGTGAAGACATTTTCGATGTAATCTTTCTTTCAGATGAAATATGGTTTCATTTGTCCTCAAAAGAAATGTGAATAACCCTAATAGATTATGAAACAACCATTATATAACAAAAAAATTGAAGTTTGATGTGTTACATCACATAACAAGATAATCATTTGGTTTTTCCAGAACACAAGAAATTCAAAATGTTTTGCAATGAAATCCTTTCATTGGCCAACTAAATTAGAAATAAATTACTGCAGAATACTTCCAATAAGCAATGGTGCACACTACCAGTGTTTTGCTAAATGTTCTGCATTAAATTTTCATGTGTAGTCATTTCAAAGCAAAACTAGCCACCAAGATCCCCAGAGCTTTACCTATAGATTTTTATTTACAGGAAGTAATGACAAGATCTGTTTATTTGAATAGTCTTTCTATTCTGAATGAACTATAAAATAACATATCTGTTTTTGTAAATGCAATTACTCCTTTGGTGCTTCAGCATGTATTTTCACGAGAAAAATGTGAAGATTTGTGATTTTTTCTTAAAAGAATGCAAAAATATTTCATCTTAGAAAATTAACATTTTCTTAGGAGCTAGACCCCACATTTCTTATACATCATTTAACTATTATATCCTTTGATGATTGACTCAAAATAGAATAATAATCTTCCAAGCACAACATTGAGAAAAACTATTAAAAACTGTACTTTCTTTAAAGAAAACTGGATGTCTATTTTTTTTAATCTTATAATTATTTGTGATGCTGCTCTGATCAACGATTTACCACAGTATCCTTTGACTTATCCAAGCAAATACTAGACAGTTCCATTTTTTATCTAAGGAATAGCATATATCCCATTTTTTACATGTTCTATATGACGTATTACTATCTACCAATTAGAATAAAATATTTATTTATCAAGGTATTATATGTAATCTTACTTTTTTTGTTTCAGCAATGTTACTTTACCGTATCAGCAGATGTTGTCGACATATATATGTTAAATTATTCCATATGCTATTCCATGCATTGGCTATACCGTGCATTGTAATCGGATTTATTGCAGTATGGGAATCGAAATTGTTTTCTAATCCTCCAGGACGTAATTTTTATTCTATGCACAGTTGGATGGGATTAATTACAATGGGACTTTTTGCTATGCAGGTATTAATTTAAATAATAAATATTAATGTAAGTTTATTTTTCATTTAATATTTACTTATAAATTATTTTGAAAATATTTTTTTTTAGTATTAATAATTATGGTTATAATTTTTCTTTTGTTAGACTAAATTTGAAATCTTTTTATTTCAGTTTGCTATTTTTTGTGCATCATTAACGACGCAGAAACAAAAAATTATTTATTTATTTATTCCATAATAATTTAATTTTTTGTATTTCTGGTATTTCAAGTGATATAATTTAAATATATTATATTTGCGCGTATTATAAATAATGGTTATTAAGTTGTATCTACCAATACAGTTGTGATACTGACTTAATCTCATAAGAACTGAACGTGGTAGATGAAATTATGTTATGAACAAATGGGGAATGTCACCTATAGCTGGTTGTGAGTGTGGTGAGCAACTACAAACTGTTGAACATTTGATTAAGTACTGCCCACAGTGAACAAACAAATTAAATCCACAAGATGTATTTTGCGCTAACCTATCTGGAGTCAAATGGCTGAAAAAACTGAATGTTAATTTGTAGCTACAATGAAATTTGTACTTATACCTACATAATATTATATATGTATAGATTTGCTTTTTATTATACTTATTTGAATATTTAGTTTTAATGACTTGGACACACCACATATATGATAAATAAATAAAATAGTTAGGTTGGGTTGAATACACCTAACTATATTATTGGTTATATTAGTTATTATATTTATTGGTTATATTATCTGTCACTGTCTTTCTTATACCTATGAAACATGTAAAAAACTTGAAATATAAGAGGCAATAGTCAAAGTTATTATCTATGAGAGTAATGATGTTCATTATACAACCAGTTCCTCAAGTGAACAAGTATTAATGTAATGAGCTTGGCACTTGGCATGTTGATATGCAATGTATTAATAAATAAATGCGTATAATAAATTGATGCATATATTCAACTCAGTGAAGAAGGCAACAAGAGACTACTTTGCTCCTCACTTTCCCTAATAAACATGATGTGGGATGCATTTTCATTTTCAGTATTGGTTTGTTTTTCATGTCAGGGTTTGTATAATCATTTAATTATTTTACCCCTAAAAAAAACAAAATGTTTATAGATTGACGAGTTTGTATAAATGCATTTCCCAAAATTTTTTTTTTAATTTTTATTTTAAAACTTCCAGATGAGCTATAAAGACAGTTTAAATAAATAAGAGCTCTTACATATCAAATGTTGAAGATACCTTTAATATTTAGTTTGTTAAATAGATGTCAAAGTTTGTAATTAATTTTCTTCTGTAAGAAAAAAAAAACAGCTTTAAACATTGGTATACCTATAAGTTTTTGGGTTGAAAAAAAAATGGAACAGATTGACTTGACTTTCACCTCAAGAAGAAAAGTGTACTGGATTTCTTGGATTTGTCATATTTTTAGTACATTAAATGCCACAACTGTAATGGTTGTAGCAAACTGACATGAGTCATGAATCAGTTTTGGAAATATATATTTAAGAATAATAAACATACCATGCCAGGATTATTAATAAAAATGAGGAGTATAGTAGTTTCCCATTTCATTCTTCTTATATTAGGAAAAATAGTTACATATCAAGATGTCAAACACAGTGAAATAAAGGTGATATTTAGTTCTACTAGTGATACTTTCATTCTGTTCATTACAAGGATTGGCTGTATGTTAGCATCATTACTCTCAGAGAAAGCAACCCTGTTTCTCGGGATAATGCTTCTTGGGTACCCCAGTTGTTTGACGTAGCTGTAAGAATGATTGGAACAGATAGTGACCCAAACAATAAGTTGTATATGATGTATTAACTCAGCATAGGAAACGTTCTGAAAACTGCTTTTAAAATATGGTATGCCAAGAGGTATTTACATTGAAAAAAATGGATATAAAAATTAAAGGATCCCTTACTCTATATTATACCAGATGATTCAAAAAGGACACAACTTTAAAAGCATATAAAAATTTATTGAGATAACTTACTGATTTGGTTGAGGTCACAATTCATAGCAAAACACATCAAGTTTTGACTCATCTAGTTCATTAGTACCGAATTTGTCCACCAATACTGTCACCAGTGTTGTTAAAAATGGATACATTTACTGGTTTAGAACGTGCGTGTTATGTTTTGGTGCAGTCAGCAACTGTAATTTTCGTAGAGAGTACAGTAGGGAGCATCCTAGTAGGCATACAATTTACTCTTGGCACCCAACCTTCATTGAGAGAGATTGTTCTTTTCCAGACAGAATGACCCATTCTTCTTCCAGGAGACAACCGCAAGTGGTATCATTTATCTGGACATGCTTCAAAATGTTCTAATTCCTCAGTTAAACAATGATAACCAAGATGAACGCCATTATTGTCAGAAAGATGGGACACCACCTCACTGCTGCCTTGAAGTATGAGGTTTTCTTGACACTCGATTTCCAGGTCGGTGGATTGGTTGTGAAGGTCCAACTGCATGCCTACCTCACTCTCCAGATATGACCACGCAAGTTTTTTTCTTGTGGGGTTTCATTAAAGATTGGGTTTATATACCACCTTTGACTGCTGATCTTGTTGAGATAAGACGTTGAACTAACGCCACACCCAGAGGTAACACTCGACTTTCTGCCTACTGTGGAATGAAATCAACTTCAGATGGGATGTATATTACATACATTACAAATTCTATAACAAATGGAAGCCATATCAAACCAAAGTGAATGTTGTTGACAAAGTTGATATGTTTTTCTATGAAATGAGATCTCAACAAATGTGTAAGTTATCTCAATAAATTATTACATGCTTTTAAAGTTTTTGAATCGCCCAGTACATCTACTATGAGAAAATCCTTCTATTGATTAACGATATTCTCTTCCTCTACTCTTTTCGTATTCCCTATTCTTTATCACTTTTTTCTTAGATATATATAACAAATAACTTTATCTGTTACTACACATGCTCTAGCTATATCCTCGGTTTGGAACTAGCAGGATTTGATGTACTCCCACAGAACCAAAATTAGAGTAAAAATACAAAAAGGAATTGCAAAAATTACAAAGAACAATGGGTGATTAGAAAGGATAATCTACCAACAGAAGAATTGAAGTATGAAGTACAAGACAAATAATCTTACGTAGGTAAAACGACTGCAGGTCTTCTGATAATCTCTTGAGAGATCAAATTTCTTTTACTCTTACCGAGTATGATAAAATAAATAAATAAGTCTGTATTAACATAGTTATATTTTAAAACTACTTATTACATAGTTTTAATCTGCGTATATAAAGGTATCAGTACTAATGATAGATGTTTAAATCAACGTTCCATTAATCTTCAGTATGTAGATTACAATGTACTTGAAAGTACCATTTCTTTTAACTAGATTTGAATGCTAACTTTATTAATGTATATTTTGGTTGTTGGGTTTCAATTAATAATATTACCTCTATTTCTCTACACCAGTTGACTAAGGACTAATAAATATGAGTTAATTATAATTTGATTTATAGCCTGTTGTAAAGGAACGTAATCAAAAAGTAAATTAACCGTTATGAATATACATTTTTAATCTTTCCTTTTTTTTACATCATATGTTTAGTTTTTAGATAAACCGCTGTATTGTGTAGGGAAAATATTATGTACACATTTTATGTCAGTGATATATTGCCGTACTACATATTAATATGACTTATTCAACCCAATGATATCTATACTAAACGTGTGCATTTGTGTTCATGTATTTCAGCAAATGACGTAAGTTAGTATATTGTAACATATAAAATTAATTTATTATCTCATCTTTTATATTAAATAAAAATATTAATAATAATTCAACTTAACTGTTACGCTATTAAATATTTATATTTTTTATTATATATATTTTTACATCACATATAAATTCACTTTACTTCTTTATTTTTATTTTTAACTTGAGAAAAATATTTTTTTTAATTCATGTAATAGCTTTATAATAAAAAATCTAGCAACAGTGTTATTGAACTTTCACACCATTTACCTTAGAAATTTTTTTTCTATCTGCTGTCACATGGTGAATTGTTTGGCCACATCTATTTATTCTATCTCTTTTCAATATTTATCAAAGTGCTCACTTCCAATTTCCCCTGTCATAAGAAAACATTGTTCAATACTAACATCAATCATTGCACGATTAGATCTTTTACTACACATGACTATTATTTGATTTGTTCACAGATTATGTATTGACTTATACAGGTTAACTTTTTTTTTTGTCATTAATTTAATTAAATTTAACTTTTTAACAATAAGTACTCAAATAAAAAAAGAAGATATTTAATTTCTTAAATTTAATCACTCCCAGAGTTATGGAGGTGTAAATTTACCAATTTAACAAAAAAAAAAGATAGATAGTACATTATTGTAGTTAATATATCCTGATGAATAAAGATGCAAATAAAAAATTTAAACTTAATGTCATCTAGTATTCTTTTAGTTTGAGCAATGCTTCAAAAAACTTTTAGAAATTATTAGTTAACAGAAGAGTGGTTCACTATGAAACGGTATACATCTACATTCTTAAAAAACATCATAGAAATAATCAATGTCCAAAAAAATAGTGATTGGTTTTTAATTAATTTCTTTTTGATAAATTGTTTTCATAAATTATTATCACTTTTACAGAAAAATATAAAATTTTTAAACATAACCTTCTTTCTTTTTCCTGTTTAGCCTCCGGTAACTACCGTTTAGATAATTCTTCAGAGGATGAATGAGGATGATATGTATGAGTGTAAATGAAGTGTAGTCTTGTACATTCTCAGTTCGACCATTCCTGAGATGTGTGGTTAATTGAAACCCAAGCACCAAAGAACCCCGGTATCTACGATTAGTATTCAAATCCATATAACAGTAATGCATTTACTAGGACTTGAACGCTGGAACTCTTGACTTCCAAATCAGCTGATTTGGGAAGACGCTTTCACCACTAGACCAACCCTGTTTGGTGGTCCAAACATATACTACCTAAATTTATTTTCACTGTTAAAATATTTATTCCATCACACTTACTTAAAAATAAAATTTATCTAAATTTATATATATACACATTTAATTATAAATAATAATGGAAAATTTATAATAGTTTATTTTGATAAACTTTCTTTTATCTATGCAGTATTCTAAATGAAATTATTGTGTGTGTGTGTGTGTGTGTGTGTGTGTGTGTGTGTGTGTGTGTGTGTAGCAGGCCTGGCAATGCTTTGCTATTCCTAGATTTGAGTTATATATATATATATATATATATATATAGATTAAATGAACACAATTGAAAGTTTGATAAAACATTAACAAAATGAACATTACGGAACTTCACAAAATTTAACCTTTCCCTTTTACCCTTTCTCCCATTTCCCTTTTCTCCCTTTCCTTTTCCCCCTTTTCCTTTCCCATTTTAATTTTTCTCATTTTCTTTTTTACCATATTCCCTTACCCTTTCCCCATTTCTTTTTCCTCCTCTCTCCTTTCCATTTCCTTCCCCTCCCCTGTTTTACCTTCTTCCCTTTTACCTTTTTTGATTTTTCCCTTTCTCCCTTTTTCCCTGTGATTAAATTGAATCAGTAGTTTTTTAGTTTATAGCGGACACACATATCAGAAACATTGAAATGAAATAAAATGTTTAGTATAGTGTATCTTGCTTTTATGACGTAAAAGCAAGATATATATATAAGCAAGATATATATCTGTTGTTATAATCCAACAGATAGCGCTGTTTTTAAAAAAAAAGTATGTTTTACCAGTCACAGGTGTGACAACATAGGTATATATATAGTAGGTACATAAAAACACGCGCGTATTCAAATGCAACGTTGTGTCAAAAATTTCAAAGTTTAAGATTTTGAACAAAAAACATTTACATTTTTGTTTATATAGATATATCTTCTTTTTTTTCAATCAAATTTTTTATTCTAGGGTTTCTTATAGATCTTGTCATTTCATGATCCCCTTTAACCAAAAAACATAATTTAACATTAAAAAATTGCAGAAGAATGTATACGCATGTATATAAGTTGTCATAATTTTTACTTGACCAGATTGGGAATTAGTTGATTTGGATGAAATTTTGCATATGTGAGGAATTTGATGCAATATAATTTTGTTCACAATTAAGTCAACAAAATAGAGAGGTACAGATCTTACAGTTCCTATAACTCAAAATTTTACCCAAAGGGTAAGAAAATTTTTTTCCCCAAAAAATTAATACTCTTAGATACTTTCTGATGTGTTTAGTCTTTAAAAACCTTTATTTGTTGTTTCTGAATTCAAGCCATATTCTTGTAGTAATTAAATGATTTCATTACATTAGTATGAGACTTTAGTTATGTATTTTAGCAATTTTATTCAGGAATGGGATGGTAAGCAAACATTTTTGACTATTGTATATCAGTTATTGTTTTAGTTGATGTTTTCAGATCGGATAAACCAATTTTTATGAAATTTCATATGATAACTTATGAATATGGTTCACTGGTGCCATTTAATTTTGATTACAACCAATCAAGAGGGTGGGGAGATATAGCCACATGAGTTTTGAATTTCAAAATTTTACTTAAAGAGTAGAATAACATTTTTATATAATTTTTACTTTAGTGCTATAGCAGAGCTGTAGCTATAGAAAAGAAAGTATGGTAATTGGTCCAATTTGGGCATATGCAGTTTTCACCCAGATCTTGATGTTTTGACACCTAAAGAATCCAAAAACCAGATAGAAATTTTCCGGATCTTCGTATGTACGCATGTGTGTTTGGCTTTCAGTGTGTCGGCCTCTAAATCACCTTATATCTCCAGAACTGACTGATTTTGACCAAAGTTGATCAGATTACGTCTATATATGGGACATTGATGTTATTAAATTTCACCTTAAAATGTCAAGGGGATGAGGCTGTAGAACAAGGTCACTCTTAATATCTTGAGATTTCACCTAATTAAGGTCTTATTTTCTTAGGCACATTTGTTAACAATTAGACAACAATAATATTTCCAAAAACTATTTTCAAAATCACACCCTCACCCCAAAAAAAGCTCTAAACTAGTGGCTAAAGTGCGTACAGTGTGTCATTATTACCTCCTCTCACACACAAGGAGCACTATTGTAACACTGACATACAGCCGCTGTAGTCATCTTTCTTTTTTTTTGTTTAGCCTCCATCACCAGTTATGTTTTAACGTCACAGGTGAGCAGTAGAATTAAGTAAATGAATAATATTTAAAGTGTAAAAAAGTATTTTAAGTGGCCGCCACTAGTACTGCCACACCTGCGTGAATATGGTATATACAATGCACTTTAGTTAGAATCATTGAATTAAATAAACAAACAAAAATTTATTTAAATAAAATGATTAATATTTTTAACTGAGTGTATTGTGTGTAAGCCGTGCATCAGAAAAAAGCTGCCTGGTGCCAAAGGCCTACAACTGTGTTGCCAACCTTTTTATTTGTATACTTAATGTATACATATATATATATATATATATACTAATGTACAGCTGAGGGTAGAAACCGAAGCATTCGATAGCCAGACTGGCAAATCAAGGAGATAAACCAATTCTTTACTGATTTTTTTGCTCTACATTTAATTTTGCATTAAAAAGAGTTAAAATATTAAAAATAGGTAGATAATCCAGAATGGTAAATACCCTTTTAATTACCGATATAAAATGAATTATACATTCTATAATTGAGAATATATATTTTTAAATTTAAATGAATCATTTTAATTAGATGTGTTAATTGCCTAATCCAAACTTATTGTTTTAATTTTACTTGTTCATTAATTATATTTTTGTTGCTGTTTTTTTATTATGTCTATTATTTTTGAGAGTAAGGAATTTAAACATTTGTATTGGTTTTTAAAATCTAAATGTTTTCTAGATTAAAAAAATTCTTTTGTTATCTCTAATATGATGAGTGTAATTAGATTTTATTCTTATTTTATTTAAATACTTGTAAATATCCTGAAAGTGATGTTATATTTTTGTTTAATATTCTTATATAAATTTTTTTACCATTTTATTCTCTGTATTCTATTCTCTGTATTTTATAACTCTTCCTTTGTAATAAGTATTATAATTACATTTGATATTTATTAATTTATATAATTCTTTTGTACTATACTATATAGATATTGCTTTTCAGTTATTTGATACGTTAATTCTCTTAAAAGACTGTTAAAAGAGGCTACAGAAATTAATTAGTTTGTTCAAAAACAAAATATGTTGAAACCTTAGATGACAGACAACTTATATGGAGGCAACAATGCAGAAGTACAAGATAGTTAACAAAAAGATTTGACGATAAAAGGTTACAGAGTTATTTTTAAAACTTATAGTGAACGTCTAAAAAAGAATATTGAAAGTAGAAAAAAACAGTTACTCAAACTTTCAAAAAAAATAAAAATAATGTAAAGAAGTAATGGCAAACAATTAATAATATATTAGAGTAGGGGGCAAATAAATTAAATTGTGATAGGTACGCTTATTAGACGATTCCTTGGTTATTGTGGATGAAAATAGGTATCAATTACTTTTCCCAAAAACTCGTACATGAAATTCTTTCTATTTTTCTCCTACATGTGTAGAAGAAGTAGCTTTGGTTATAAAAGGTTTAAAGTTAAATAAATCCTCAGGGATTTATGGTATTAAAGCATTTACTATAAAAAAAGTTAAGGATATTTTCTCCAGTTGTGGTCTTTTTTGATTAACCTGAGTTTTGAAAGTGGAAAATTCTCCATGTCTTAAAATCTGCAGTAGTCATTCCTTTGTTCAAAAAGGGGAATTCTTTAAATTTAAACAATTAAACCGATATCCTTGCTTTTTAGTTTTCTCAAAGATAGTTGAGAAAATAATGAAAAAAGATGTTTAAGTTTTTTCAGCTTATACAATTTTTTTCATTAAATTAATTTGGCTTTATTGAAGGCAAATCAACATTATTAAAATTGCTATCCGCAATATAAAAAGGTCTAAATGAGAAAAATTCTGTAGGAGATTTATTTGTAGACATTACGAAAGCATTTGATTCGGTAGACCATAATATTTTACCATCTTATTTGTTGGAATCAGGTTTTAGAGTAATAACTTTGGAATGGTTTAAAACTTTTTTTAATTGAAAGAGTTCATGTGTAAATATCAAAGATCAATACATGCTTTTAGTTAAGTGACATTGTAATTTGTGGAGTTCCCCAGGGTCTGTCCTTGGATCTATTTTTTTTCTAGTATTTATTAATAATTTATTCTCCAGTTCTTTCAAGGGTTTTTAAGTTGTTTTGCCAATGATACGACTGTGTATTATAAGTTTACAACTTCTGAGCAATTAAAACAAGACATGCAACATGATCTTGATTCATTAATATATGATTTACCTTTAATAAATTAACTCTGTGTTTGAAAACTAAATACATTTATTTTTCTTTGAGAGATAGATCTTCGTATGATAAGAGAATGTATTATAAATGTGTCAGTTGTCTTCCATTAGTAAATTCTTTTGTACTTTTGTATTATTCACTCAAACCTTCAGTACAGTATTTACTGCTAGGGAGTAACTTAGTACTCCAATGACAAATCAATTTCATTGCTCAAAAAAAAATAAGTGCGTCTAATTGGGTTGTTGGTGTTCAAAGATCTGAACATGCATTCCTTTTCTTTTGCAATCTAATACTCTTCTTCCTTTTAGACATTTATGACTGTATGAAGTACTATAAATTTTTTATATCAGAAGTCTGCAATTAAAGGATAATTTAAATGTACATTTTAGTAGATTAAGGTTACAAAACCATATCAATAAAATTCAAGCCAATAATGAAGCTTTCAGACATTTTTAAACATGTAAAAATCTTTAATCAATTGCTTAGCCTTTTTACACCTTGTTCAAGAGAGATAACATTTTTGAAACCTTTTAAAGATTGGTTATTCTCATTTGAAAGTATTATGTTTCTTTTAATTAATTTTAAATAATTTCTTTTGTTAGAGTAATTTAGAATAGAATTCTTTGAAAAACATTTTAACTAAGATTTTATAATGATGGCTACAAATTGTATTAAATTGATGATATGTTGTAATATAATCTGTGTAATTTAGTTCAAATCATTAAGCCTAAGGACTGACACAATGTCTGTCCCTTTATTTTTTGTGATGTTATCTCAACGCAACATTTAAAATTTTTAATGAGATACCTAACCTTTCTATTTATTGAATAAAAATTTAATTTTTCTTCTTTTAGATTTATTTATTAAAATTACAAATATTTAACTATACAATAGTAATTTTTATGTGGATTGTGCAAATGAATTGAATTGATTTAAACGGATATAAAAATTATTTTTAATGTTATCTCTTTTAATTTTATAAATTTATTTATTATGTTTTAATTGATATTTGCTAATTAATTTGCACTATAAACACTTTCATTTGCTATATATTCTATTAAGTTCTTTATTTAACTCAAATGTTTAAAATTTATGACTTTATTTCTTCAAATTACTCTATTCAATAGCATATAATCTTCTATTATCTTCAAATTATTCATATAATAAACAAAAAAATATATAAATTTAAGATTAAAGTAAACTAACTTATAATTTATTAATTCTATTCTAATTTACATAAAGATTAATATAATTAGGTTTTTTCAATTGTTCATTAATAAGCTGTTTTACCTTGTAGAACATGATTAATTGTTAATAAGATAAAATCATAACTATCATTAATTCGTTTGCATATATAAATGTTTAGAGGTTTTGTTTAAATGAATCCCAACTAGATTATTATTTTTGAACTTTTTTATGTATTAAGAGTACTCATATTATCCATCAAAGTTTACAAAGTTCAGTTAATGCATACATGTTTACACTCTCAAAACTTTAATGAGTAATAAATTATAAATTTATAGTTATTAAAAATTCCAACACCATCTGTTGGATTCTTTTTGAATTAGCTTGAACATCATAATACTATTAATAGTATTATTAAAGTTTTTTTATTTTTTATGTAATCATCGGTGAAGAAGAGGATTATTTTCTCTTTTTAATATTCTGTAATTTTTTATTTATCTTGAATCTTATTTTTACAGGTATATTTTTTAAAATAAATAGCTAGAATATTATTTATTAACTAATAATTTACTAATTGAAGTTATTTTTCAGTTTGTTGTTGGGTTCTTCAGTTTTCTTGTCCTTCTGTGCTGTGAAGGTGCAACTGCAGCTTTTAGAGCATCTTTAGTTCCAATACATGCTAGTTTTGGTACAACTACATTTATGCTTGCTGTTGCGACATGTTTGACTGGATTAACTGAAAAAGTTATGCATCAGTTTGGGTGAGAACAAGTTTGTTCTTTTTTAATTTTTTTAAATTAGATGTACATTTTTGTTTTCTTAGAGTCATCAGTTAGCTGATGGTTTTAATTTAATTCTTCATTCCTTTCTGTCCTTTGAAATCTTTTATTAAAATCATATTTGATACATCCTATAATCTTAATCATTGGTTTTATGCACTCAAATTTTTCTTCCTTTATAGAGTTTACCCTTCAAGACATCTTTCTCTGCCAAATTAATTTACCCTGCATATATCTTGTTAAATATTTTTTTAGTTTTGAGACCTCTTCATTTAAAATTTTTTTGAACTAAAATTTTCAACATCCTTCTATAGAATTGCATTTCAAATGCCCATTTTCTTTTCTTTAACTGTTTTTTTATTATTTATTATGATTTACTGCCATAAAATGTTAGGTACAATACAAATAGTTTCAAGAATTTCTTTGTAATTCATAGAATTATATCTGTTACTAGTAGATTTCTTTTTTGCATGAAAGCTTTCCTTGTTTGTACCTAACTACTTTTGATATCTGCAATTGCAATTTGATTATTTAAATGATAAATAATTGTAGTTACTGAATTTATTTAATAAATAGTCAAAAAATTATGGTGTTAATTAGTCAAGGTTAGCGAGCGTAGGTTAAGTTTGGTTAATTTTTTTTTTTTTTTGTCTTCAGTCATTTGACTGGTTTGATGCAACTCTCCAAGATTCCCTATCTAGTGCTAGTCGTTTCATTTCAGTACACCCTCTACATCCTACATCCCTAACAATTTGTTTTACATATTCCAAACTTGGCCTGCCTACACAATTTTTTCCTTCTACCTGTCTTTCCAATATTAAAGTGACTATTCCAGGATGCCTTAATATGTAGCCTATAAGTCTGTCTCTTCTTTTAACTATATTTTTCCAAATGCTTCTTTCTTCATCTATTTGCCGCAATACCTCTTCATTTGTCACTTTATCCACCCATCTGATTTTTAACATTCTTCTATAGCACCGCATTTCAAAAGCTTCTAATCTTTTCTTCTCAGATACTCCGATCGTCCAAGTTTCACTTCCATATAAAGCGACACTCCAAACATATACTTTCAAAAATCTTTTCCTGACATTTAATTTAATTTTTGATGTAAACAAATTATATTTCTTACTGAAGGCTCGTTTCGCTTGTGCTATTCGGCATTTTATATCGCTCCTGCTTCGTCCATCTTTAGTAATTCTATTTCCCAAATAACAAAATTCTTCTACCTCCATATTCTTTTCTCCTCCTATTTTCACATTCAGTGGTCCATCTTTGTTATTTCTACTACATTTCGTTACTTTTATTTTGTTCTTGTTTATTTTCATGCGATAGTTCTTGCGTAGGACTTCATCTATGCCGTTCATTGTTTCTTCTAAATCCTTTTTACTCTTGGCTAGAATTACTATATCATCAGCAAATCGTAGCATCTTTATCTTTTCACCTTGTACTGTTGCTCCAACTCTAAATTGTTCTTTAACATCATTAACTGCTAGTTCCATGTAAAGATTAAAAGGTAACGGAGATAGGGAACATCCTTGTCGGACTCCCTTTCTTATTACGGCTTCTTTCTTATGTTCTTCAATTATTACTGTTGCTGTTTGGTTCCTGTACATGTTAGCAATTGTTCTTCTATCTCTGTATTTGAACCCTAATTTTTTTAAAATGCTGAACATTTTATTCCAGTCTACGTTATCGAATACCTTTTCTAGGTCTATAAACGCCAAGTATGTTGGTTTGTTTTTCTTTAATCTTCCTTCTACTATTAATCTGAGGCCTAAAATTGCTTCCCCTGCCGCTATACTTTTCCTGAAACCAAATTGGTCTTCTCCTAACACTTCTTCCACTCTCCTCTCAATTCTTCTGTATAGAATTCTAGTTAAGATTTTTGATGCACGACTAGTTAAACTAATTGTTCTGTATTCTTCACATTTATCTGCCCCTGCTTTCTTTGGTATCATGACTATAACACTTTTTTTGAAGTCTGACAGAAATTCCCCTTTTCCATAAATATTACACACCAGTTTTAAATTAAACCCAGGTTAAATTATATGTATAAAATAAATATTTATTTATTTATGTTAAACTCTATTTCGGCCCATTTTCTACCGAAATCCTATTGACTACTTTGGTTTTAAATAAAGCTGTAGCTGCGGTGGCATTAATACGTAAGTACCCAAAATTCTTCTAATTCTCCCTCTATTTTAATACTTAATTTTTCATTATCTCCTTTTCTATCACATTTTATTACTTTTGTTTTATTCATATTCATTTATTTTTCAGACTGATGTTTTATCAAATAAACACAATTTAGTACTTTTTCTAAACATTCTTTGGTTTTGTCAAAAAAACAATATCATCAATAAAATTTTTTTTTTTGTTTATATAGTTTCATTAATCTCAAAATTTTTCTTCAATTCTAATACCACTTGTTTTTATAAGTTGAAAAAAATAGGGTGGATAAACTGTATTTTTGTCTCACTTCTTTCTGAATCAAAGCCAATTTTTCTTTATAACTTCCTACTTAATTCAGTTGCCCTCTGTTTATTCCCTCCTTCCATTTATTTTGTGCATATTTCTGCCCAAAATATTACACTAACATTTCGGAAAAAATATTTTTAAAATTCTCAGATTGTTACTTTACATTTTAAAAAAAATAATAAAACATTCTTGAAAACATCCGTAATGATACCAAATTTACAACAGTATAATAACAATACAATTCTTGGACAATAACAATACAACCCTTGGTTAACTATAATATACTGAAGTAATTTTAAAAATAAACATCAAACAATCCAAATAACAGTATCTGCAGTACAATGACATAATCAGTCAAGTATGAACATGCTTGCTAAAATCTAACGTTATAATCATAATCGTACCGACCCTCTTGTTGAGGACAGACAACTTAGGCAGGAATGAGCATGAACTTGAGTTATAAATTCATTAATATTGTCATTTATTTATATGTTCAACAATAAATGTAATATAAATCATAGAATAATGATGTTTGACAAACTAGGGAGAGGATAACATCAAACGACCCTTAATTCTTGCATAAATTATAAAATAAATTTTCTTTTCCCATATTTAAGTTCTAAGTTTTTCTTAAAATGTTAATAATTTTATTCCAGTCTACATTGACAAATGCTTTTTCCACATCTGCAAATAGTTACTCAGTAGCTTAGCTCAATTTAAACCTGCATTTTAAAAGTAATCTGAGGAGCAGAATGACTTTGAAATTGGATTTATTACTCATGGGTAAATTCAAATTATTTTTTACCACATTACATTAAATAAATTGAAGAAAATTGTCTACTGCAGGTATATGTTTGGATTTAAATATTTCAAATTTTATTTCAGTTAAATATTTGTGTCACACAATTCCATGAATGAGCAAGATTATTATTTTAGAATCCCCGTGTTTGTTCTCAATAGGCTATTAATTTCTTGAGGAAAAGTAATCATTTTTGCAGCAAATATCCAAATTAATCAATATAATATAAGAAAAATTTAGTATAATTAAAGACAAAATTAATAATAATTGTTATTTATTAAAGAGGATAAAAGTTAAGAAGTAACTTTTTTATTGATTTAAAAAATTTTAATAGTAGAACAAATTGTACAAATATTTAAATACTAGGCATTTTATCAATAATTACTAACTGTTGAAAAATTGATTTGGATATTCCAATATAAAATGAAGGACTACATCTTACACTAAAAGATTACGAAATGTATGAATACATAAAAATTATATACTAATCAATCATCACACACACACACACACACACACACACACACACACACACACACACACACACACACACACACACACACATACATACATACATACACACACACACACACACACACACACACACACACACACACACACACACATACATACATACATACATACATACATACATACATACACACACACACACACACACACACGACAATGCAGCTTTCTGGATTCAGGGCTCTTATGCAGTTGCATCCCTTGTTCATGTTCATAAATGACGTGTAGTCTTGTACACACAGGCTGACCATGCCTGAGAGATATAGTCAATTGAAACCCAATCACTGGTATCCTCAAGCTAGTATTTGAACCCAAGAACTCTTGATTTTGAAATCACCTGATTTATAATGACGAGTTTTACCACTAGACCAATCCAGTGGGTTAATAAACATTATTTATAGTTGCTTTTTATCTGAATTTAAACACCTGAGTTGTCACTGGAGTTCTACTTTCGTTACCCTTTTTTGGGGTTGAATTTTGATCATTAGGGGGTTAATTAACAATATCATTTGTATAACGAGCATTCTGAGTCTCCAAAAGAAGCAATTACAAAGATTTAATTTAACTTATACCCACCTCTAATAAGTTAATAGAATTATAACGTTGATACTAACACCTTTTCGTCTTGGATAAGATAATAAATACCTGAATCCCTATATTAATTGATCATTAATAATATAACTACCCATAAATTATCATCTTCCTTCTTACAGCCTTCTCCTTTCCCACAAAGATACCATGGATATTGCGTTAGCCATCATGCACCATTTGGTGGCTGTCATATACTTAGTCGGATAGTGGCCCTACTTAAGAAGAATTACACGAACCGTTTTCTATCTTCCACTTACAAACTGCTTTTAATAAAACCCTAACAGATGACTATGGTTTCTGTCACGCAAAGCAAAGACATCTAACATTCCTGTGAACAATAACTTAAAATAAAAGAGAATTAGAGGCAAAAAACAAAAAAAAGAATATTTTTTTAGAGATGGGGAATAATTTTTTCTAAAAATACTCATATATAGGTTTACAAATAAGCTTAACAAATGTGCATAAATAAAGTTTTCTCTAAATCTAGCACGACCTTCAATATAAAGGTTAAAATAGGAAAAAGAAAATTTTCAAAAATAATGTTTCTGCATTTTAGGTCCAGGGTCTGTAATTTAAAAAAATTATAGTCATTTCGTGATAGCTTTATATATGAAGTGTATACTTTTGAAATTTTTTTTGTTTTTATTTTAAACCAAATGGATTTAGAGGAAAAGAATAAAAAAACATATATTTTAATATTTACAGGTGACGATGTTTTCTTGAAAAATGATTTCTTGGATTATTTATATGTGCATTGTCATTAACAAATTTGCTGTTATGAAGTTTTCTCTAAATTGTCTCTGTAGAAAATCAAAGTTGTTATTTTTTTTATTTTCCCCACCCCCTTAATGAATTTTGAAAAAAATTAATATGAACAATACAACATGTATAGAAATATTTAAAGATCGATTTGATTAATCCTGAGATATACACGTGTATATACATATATTTGTTTTTTGGTCTATATAAATTAGTTGCACCCTAAAACATAAAGATTTGCTAAAAAACCTGACACCCATTTTTGATATGATCATCATACTTTCCATTTTATTAAAATGGAAAGTAAAATACTTTCCAATTGTTTAAATATAAAATTTTTTTAAAATTATTTATGTTCATCTTGTTTTATTTAGTTAAATTCATTTTTTTCATGTTAAAAAAAAATACTTTTTTATCTACAAGAGCATGTTTCTAATATTCTATTCAATATTAGCATTCCATCGACCTCCATGGCGAAGTCTTTCATCCAGAAGTCCTGGGTTTGCATCCTGATCAGGCATGAAAATTTCACATGCCCAAAAATGTTAATTTTTTATTCCAGCACATAAGCTTCAAACTTGTGTGGTAAATCATTCATTAAAAAAAAAAAATATATATATATATATAATATTATAAACATAATGTTTCTACGTAATATATGTTACTATTATTTTAATCAGTAATTTTGTATTATATTATAATAAACTTTTTATTTTTATTTATTTTTTATCTGTTTCGTTTTGTGTTTTTTTAATTTTTTACTATTTCAGTAATTCGTATGAAGTATTACCAACAGAATCTTTAATTATGAATATCATTGCTGTTGTACTTGTATCAACAGGAATTACCGTCAGTTATATGTTAACTCGTGGTGATATAATGAAATATCATGGTCGAACACTCGTCTCTATCGAAGCAGACCTCTAATTATTATTTTTTTTAATTATTTGTTTTTTCTTTATTGTTTTATTATTGTATTTATTATAAGCACTGTTGTTCCTTCTATTATTTTATAATTTGTTATTTATTATTTTGATTTCCTGTTTAGGCTGTGCTTTGATTTTATATTATATAATTTTTTTTTATTATTTTATATGTTTAGATTTTGTTTTTTTAATTCTTATTATTATTTAAATATTTTTGCACAGTAATTTTTATTTATATTTTATTTTTTATATTACTATTACAATTCTATTTTTATAAATGATATGTATGTATTGCTTTGATTAATTGATGTAATGCAAAGTTTTGTCTCGTATAAGTTAGAAATAGGAAAATAATTACTAATTATATTTTTTAAATATTTTTTTCTATTTAGGATTTTCATTAAGGAATTTTAACATAGTTTAACCTTTTATTATACATTAAACTGAAAAGATCCACTTTATAATGGAATTACATTTAAAAAGAAAATTTAAATGTATTTTTTTTTCCATTTGCCTAATTGAGTATTAGGAAAATATTAATTATACAGGCATTAATATTATAATATTATATATAATGCACTGTTTCATGGTAGAAAATATTAATTAATATTTTATTTTACACTATTAATATCTTAAACGGAGATGAATAGTATCTATGTAGCTAATCCCATTAGTGAGCACAAGAAAGATGTCACTAATAGAGCTGAATATCACCTGTGTTTTGGTGGACTTGGAGTACAGATATAAAACTTGTTTTTGGCTTAGTGAAAAAGGCAACAAAAGACTGCTTAGTTCTTAATCTTTAGTATTAGGCCTTGTATGAGATCTTACTTTAAGGTCATGTAATTATATAAAGTGACTTTATTATAGTTAGGTTGCCGACAACTATAATATGTTACATAATACGTAACATGCATGTTCTTTGTTAAACTGATAATAAATTTTCTTGTCGTTCATTCTTAATAATAAGAGATCTATAATTGTCATAATTTTACTTTTGTTTTGATTCGATATTTTTTTAAGTATGATTTTATTTTTAAAATAATCATTCTTTTCTCCTTTTTTTTTTATAAAAGGTTTTATATAATAATACATAAAGACTTCAACCATGACAAATTTGATTTTGTACACATTGCTATGGTTCAGAGTATTTTTATTTTTGCTCGATAGAGCGCATCTTTTGAGCAGAGTTCTTATTGATGTACTATTTTTTTATATATTTTTTTTATTTTTTATTGTTATAAAAGGACTGTTATACTTTTTGTTATTATTATTATTTATTCAATGTTATTCATGGATAAAATGTTCTTTTTATCTATATTTTAAACATCTTTTTTTTTTCATGAATCATTTATTTACGGTAAAATTAGTAAATTTTACCGTAAATTGTAACCGAGAAATTTACATTCTGAAATACTCACTCCATTTTAATGAAATAAAACAACTAACAAAAAACTATCTGTTTATGAAGTAACATAGTAATTTTAATCACATTATTTTTAAAAAATAGTGAATTAATTATTTAATTAGAATAAATACAGAGTGTTCAAAAAGTTATACAACCTTATGGAAGAATATTTCCTTTTTTTGTTGCATGTTTAATTCAGGAAAAATGGGGAACACAATGTAGCAGAGAATATTTATTGTTTCCCAATACATTAGATATGTCAGTTACGCCCAGATCCAGAATGCCTTCACAGAAAAGTAAGTTGTGGTGTACTAAACAAGTCCTCTATCACGAGGCTGTATGACAAGTACGAAGAGACAGGGAATGTGGCAGATGCAGCCAAAAGTGGTTGAACGAAAGTGCTAAAACTAAAAAAGTTGATCAACGCATGCAAGTTGCAAATTCTGTTAGTCCCAAGATGTCTACGCGACACCTATCCAACCAGTCTAGTCTCTCTGTTGGTAGTACTCACACGACATTGCGCAACTGTTTAAAGATGTATCCTTACAGAAATCAAGTTGTTCATGAGTTGTTACCTGCAGACACTGGAAAACATGTAGCTTTCTATCAGCGGTTCATGTTTTCTGTAATACCAGATGAAGAAGAACCCAATGACTGGTTTTGGTCTAATGAGGCATGGTTCCACCTTGATGGATATGTGAATGCAAAGAATTCACACATTTGGTGTGCAAAAATTCCACAATGTATTAATCTCATTAGTACAACAAAATTTCACATCAACTGCACAGACAAAAAGTTGCTGTTTATGTGCAATATCACGTAGGTGAATCTTCATGACATTCTTTCTTGCCACAGTGAACAGTGAGCGCTACATACGGATGGTGCAACAATTTGTAAACATTATATCTGTAGACCAGCTTGAGTACACGTGTTTTCATCAGGAACATGCTACTGCTCAAATAGCCAACACTATGACTTTCTTGGATCATTGTTTTCATGGAAAAGTGATTTCAAACGGGTTGTGTGACACCCTTAGTCTCCTGATTCATCCCCTTCTGACCTTTTCTTGTGGGGATACATTAAGGATGCTGCTTACAAAACTCATCCTCACACCATTCCTGAAATGCAGAGCAAAGTTGAACTAAGTGTCACTGCAATTCCTCAATAAACTTTACAACATGTGTTTAAGAGCATGCAATGTTGTATTTAATTATGTGAATCGTATAATGGAGGCCACTTTCAACTACTATTGTAACTTACTCATTTTCCCATAAGGTTGTGTCATATTTTGAACACTGTATCATAATTACTACTTAATTTATTTTTTTTAATTATTAGAAGTGTAAAAATTATTAAATATTAAATTTGAAAGAATTTTAACAAAAAAGAAATTTAAAGATCTAATCTAACCTAACATTAAATTTTCTTTAAAATACATTGAAATTAATTTATCATCTTTAATAATCTCCCACAATTATTTATAATATGAATTTTTATTTTTTTTAAGTAGTAACAAACAAGAAAAAGATAAAATGGTAGATCAAGGAGTAGTTAGTTATAAAAAAGTTAAATATAGATACAAGAAAGAGGATAGAAAATATAAAAAAATAACCATTTGCTCAAGAAAGGTTAAAAATGAAGTGATTAAATTAACTTAATCTGGTAAAAATAAAATTAATTTAAATAGTTTAATTTGTAAATATTTATGAAAAATCATAATAATCTTCAAAACTTTCTCTTTCAGCTACTTATTTGTCTGAAACTTTTATTATGCACCATGCCTTCTTTTCCTTAAGTATAAAATTTATGACAAAAACCTTATAAATAAAAATATTATATATATATAAAGACTTTTAAATATTTTTTTTGAAAACTGAAAATATATTTTCAAATTCCATGTATTATAAATTTATCTTCTATTTGGAACCTTTTGATTTCAAATCCTGGTCAGGTTTAATACTATTCACATGGCACAAATATTTCATACAATTCTTCAAAGACAGATTTATACCATCTTTGGATTTATACAATATTTTTTTTTACTTTTTTTCAAGTAAAAATCATATATACTTTTCATTCTTGATAAACGTATCTTGATCATAATGTTGATGAAACAACTGCCTCAAGTTGCCTAACTACCAAAAAAATGTTAGGTTATGGCATCTTAACTGATTTAACTTGTCATTGGGTGACTTGTTTAAAACAAAATTTAAAAAAAAGGTTTTTTTCCATAATATTTATACTTAAGCCACTCGTAAACATTAGTATTCTTTTTATATATTGTATTTATTTGGTATGTAGAATTAGTTAATTTTCTTAAATAATTTGCTGTTTCTGTAACACTTTGTCAACTCATTACAGTTTTTAAGGTATTTTTATGCTTTTATACATTTTACTTTATTTATTTATAGTATAAATAGAATCGATCTTACACCAAGCTAACTTAGAGTGTGATCAACTTGAATATTCAAAATCTTTGATGTTAAACAAGTTTAACAACAAAACTCAAAAAGTCTCTTATAAAACAATAATATTTAAACTAAAAAATAAAAATTAATTTTCATTCAATTTTTATAAAAGAATTTTATAGTTTTATAATTTATTAATTAAATTCATTGCAAAAATACATACTAATATTTATAATTTCCTCTACTGAGTAAAGACAAAATATATAATACAATATTTCCCACACAAATAGTTATATTACTGTTAGTTTACATATCACTTCTAATCTTTTACATATCAGTTTTATAATTATGAGGGTATATATAGCTGATGTATTTTGTAAAGTGCCTTCATTTCTCTGAAAGTAATGATTTTCAATATACAGTTAATACATATGTGATGGACAGCACTTTTAGGCCTAACGTGCTGATATGAAACATAACAATGAAGGAGAAAATCATTTCATTATATTTTCCTCCTGACAAGCTTGGCGTAAGGTGCCTATTACTTTTAAGAATGGTTGTGTTATTTTCATTAATATCTTACAGATATTCTTCTATCAGACTGTCTTTGACTGTTATTAGACGATTTTGACATCTAACATCTATAAAATACCATATTAATCATTTTTGGAGTTGTTTTGTTAACTGTTTGGCGATATACAGCACAATTAGAAGGGTTCCCGTTTTTTTCTTTTTAGTAATTTTACAAAGGTGATACAATTCTTTTTCTTTTGCTTTGTTTTTGTCTATGATAGTTGGCGAAGAAAATATTTGAAACAAGAAACTAAAATAAGTTTAGTTTCTAGTTTATACTCTCATGAGGTACAACCATATTCTGTTTTAACTATTTATTAAATTTTCTTTACCATCAATTATTAAATTAATTAACATTATATTAACACACTGGGTTGGTCGAGTGGTGAACTCATCATTGCCAGTGAGCTGATTTTGACGTCAAGAGTTCTGAGGTTCAAATCCTAGTAAAGGCAGTTTACGTTTATATGGATATGAATACTAGATTTAAATTTTTTGTAAGTACTGGTGTTCTTTAGTGGTTGGGTTAAAATTAACCACACATTTTAAGAATGGTCGATGTGAGACTGTACAAGACTACACTTCATTTACATTCATACATATCATCCTCTGAAGTAATACTTTATGGTGGTTCTGAAGGCTAAACAGAAGAAAAGAATTAATATTATATTATCACAGATTGATATCTATTTAAACATTTTTTTAAATATTTAAATTTTTTTTCATGTAGTATCACAATTTATTAAATTATATTTATTTTTCTCCAATGTATACATTGAAATCTGTTCAACTTATGAACAGTAAGCAACCCTCCTCATGCCCTAATTAGATGAAATCATGTATGACATAAAAATAAAGTGGTCTTGTACAGACTCAGGCTGACCATTCCTGAGATGTGTGATTAATTGAACCCTAACCACCAAAGTATACTGTTATCCACTATCTAGTATTCAAAGCCATAAAAAAATGGCTTATTTTTCCTAGGATTTGAACTTCCACAATCAACTGTTAATTAATTGACAATGATTTTACCACTAGACCAAAGTAATAAATCAAAAAAATGATTAATACATTTTGAAAATCAAGTACAGTAATCTAATAATTGTTTAGTTTATTATCACTTTCTAAACCAATTTTTTGTTTAAATCAGATAAATAAATTATTAAATAAATATTTTTTTAATGATTAAATTATTATAAGAAAACCTAAAGGTTTGTATACGGGAATACATTATATTAAATTTATAGAAGTCTTAAATTATAATATTAGTAGGATTTGAATCTGGGATTTTCAGATGAAAGATGCTACACTTCACCATAATAGAGTTTTATCTAAGATTTTCAGTTACAAATATTAAAAAAGTAGAAAAGTATTGACCTTGAAAAAGTATATGAGTTGATGTATTATACAAAAAATAAATAATTCTTCTCATTTTAGCTATTTACTGCGTATTTCAGCATGATCGTCACCAAAATGTAGTTTTTCTTTGAAGATTGCACTGCTTCTGTGTTTGGATTATGCATATAAAAATATATTTGTTTAATCTTGTTTTTTTTTATATTTTCAGCTGGTATGTCTTCTAATATCTGTTAGACATATGTAAGATTTCATGTTGTTTCACAATTTAATTTCATTGATTTTTATGATTTTTCATTATATGGTTAATTTAATCCAATTTTAAATTTATTTTTTTATGTGTATTCTATTCATCCTTAATCATTTATTTCCCTTATTATAATCTCTGCTCTCCTTTATATTGTTTTTTTACTGTGTAATTTTCCAACTAATTTCTGATTTATAGTATGTTTAACATATTGTACCATTTAAAAAAAAACCTTGTTACATTGTCAAAATCTACAATCATTTCTATGTAAAACAGAGTATATAATTTTTACTTAACATCCTAAGTTAAATTACAATTAGATTAAAAAAAATGTGGTATGAGTTTTTGAGGTTTTTTAAAAACCAAACATCTAACAAAAACATATTCCAATTAAAATTTTGAATTTTATAGGTTCATTAATCCATACTTTATTCAGCAGTTTTGCGTAATTTTTTAATGAAATGTTATGATATTTTTAAGCACATTTTTACATATTTATGTTTACATTAAAGTTTTCAATAAAAAATTACAGTCTATAGCTAAGATTTAACCCACCAGGTTGGTCTAGTGGTGAACTTGTCATCGCAAATCAGTTGATTTCGAAGTCAAGAGTTCTAAGATTCAAAACCTAGTAAAGGCAGTTACTTTTATATGTATTTGAATACTAAATCATGGATGCTGGTGTTCTTTGGTGGTTGGGGTTCAGTTAACCAAACATCTCAAGAATGGTCGACCTGAGACTGTACAAGACTATACTTCATTTACATTCATACATATCATCCTCTGAAGTAATAACTTACGGTGGTTCTGGAGGCTAAACAGAAAAAAAAGAGTCTATAGCTAAGATGAAGTCCCATCGCCATAAAAAAATTGCATTATATATTATAAAGTTTAGTCGTTAAATAGTTGCAGTTAGTGGTTTAATATATGAACGATCCCTAGGGAAAAAGGAGTTTAATCTATTTTTTCTTATTTTTGTTTTATTATATCACGGAAAAATTAAAAACAATCTACATCTTCTTATTCATTTGTTGGACATAAAAATGAGATCAGATAGAAGTAATAAACAGATGAATTATACAAATTTTACTTTGGGAAAAAAAGGGATTAATCCATAGAACATGCAAAGAAAATCAATTTACGCATCATCAAAAATTAATTTAATTTAGTTTTTTTTTTTTCATTTGTATATTAAGAAAATAATGAGTATAAAAAATATTTTAGTAACAGGTTACTTACTATTAAATAAATTTGTTACTATTAAAGAAAACATTTTTTAATTGTTAAAAATGATTTTATAAAAAAGCAAACATTTCTCCTGTAAGACTAAGAAAATATGATTAAACTTCCTTTTCCTCTGCTCCTCCCAAATATTTCTACTTTTTGACTTCAGATATCTATGCAAAAAGTACTTCTACATATGCATAATTTTGTTTGTTATTTTTTTATACTACTTTTGATGTTACTGTGTGGCGGAGTGGTACTGTCTCAACCATTTATCTGAAGGTCCGGGATTAGAATGCCAGATGGCATTTTTCATATGTTAAAAAATTTTCATTTCATATTCCCGCACACAAACTTCAAACTTATATGGTGAATTAATCACAAAAAAAAGAATCAGCCCAGATTCAGTATATACATTTTGAGAATAGTTATGCAGTAATTTATATTCCAGTAGAGAATGTAATTCAATAGGAAACCAGTCACCTATTTATATTCAATTAAAAGACCAAACTTTCTATTAAATAATGCCAGCATCCCAACATTTTTATCTGGAAGGTCATAAGTTCAAATCCTGGTAAAGTCCTACACATATTTATCTAGCTCATATAGTGAATTATCCATTAAAAAAATAATATTAATTCCTTCACAACTGTAGAAAACTATACTGTATTTTTATTTACTTTTTAAAAAACAAAATCAAATTCATATTATTAAAATTAAAACAATTCTGCCTTTCTAAAAAATATTTATTACAACTTAAAATTCATATATATTATAAAAATTTGACAATTTACAAATTATTCAATCGAATAAAAACTTGGTCAAATGAAAAATGATGCTTTAATAAACGAGTACATGAAATTTCAGATTTATAAATATTTTTTTTTCATAAAACATGAATTTAAAAAAAAATTGCTAAAAACTTGGCTTTTTCTAATTTTTATAATAAATTAAATTAATGGTGATAATTAAACTCGGAATTGATTTAGCGTGGAAATAATTGTTGGAAATGATTTTTACACAATCAGTTACTGCGGTAAACAAAATTAGTGAGATAGAGAATTGAATGTTGCCTGAATTTTGGTATTCTTAGCATATTGATTTACGATAGTACACATAACTAGCTGCCATCAGAAAAGTGTCTGTCAATAGTAGGCAATATGTTATGAAACAACAGCTGCTTTTGATATGGCATAACCATTCTAAAGAATAACAATCATCCTATACCACGCTTACTAGAGAAAACAAAAGAGTGACATGGTTTCTCATTGCTTTCTTAAGCAGTGAAATGAATGTACTGTTGGATATCATTATGCTAAGCCCACTTAAATATAGGTTATGTTTACTCTGTAAGTGACACCATCATTCTTATTCACCAAGCAGCATGTTGTGAACATCATTACTCTCAGAGAAATCAACTCTTGTGTATCTTATACCTAAGTTGCTTAACACATATGACACCCATAAGAAAACATGTATACAATATTAAGCTTGAATCTGTGATCACTTCACTATCCTAGTAACATTATTTTTCCTCATATTCCTAGCATGGAATATATATTGTTTTAGATCATTTTGGAAATTACTTATATATTTCATCATCATCATGGTGGTAAATGTAACTGAGATTGCACTTAATTCAATTTTTCTTATTAGTGTACTGCTTTTAGCGAAGTCCCTCATACAAGTAATATCTCCTTTCATATCCTTTCAGTTTTATATATTTAATATTTTAAAGTAGAAACTTTAACACTTTGGATGCCACATAGTTCTTTCATGAGAATTAGTTTTGAGAAAACTTCTTTAATGAGAAATGGTTGGAGACAACGATGGTGTATGGGACCTGCCAGTAGGCAAAACACCAGATTATGATCTACCTTGTTAAAATTTTGTATAAAAAACCAATTGATTCCAATGGCTCACATGTTTATTTAATATAACGGATGTATAAATAACAAATTTTTTTACAAATCTGTGAGGAATGATCAATCCTTTTCTTTTCATGATATATCCTAGCCAGTTGGTGTTCCTTTTATGAATTATTTTGATAAAGTTTCTATTCTCCTTTGCTCCTCAACTCTCCCAATCTATTTTATCTTGTCCCATTTCATCAATACTCATGTTTTCGATGTTTATATTTCTCCTTTTACCTAATTTCCATGTTTCATATTATACAGAATATTCCAAATCACATCAGGAATGGATAGATATGCTATTCTTTTGATAAAACAATTCTACATTATTAATATTTTCTATTAAATGCTTCTATAATTATTTCTATTATGGCTTTTATTTTATTTTTACATTTTTTTAAATATGATTTATATATAATTTCACAAATTTACTGGCTCATTTCTTTCTTTTGTAGGTATTCATTGCCTTATTGTCTCTTGTCCTTTCTACTTTCATTTTTTTTTTTTAATGGCTTTTACAGTATTTTGACATAACATCTTCGGTTTATTATTCATCCATTGATTACAACATGCTTCATCTTTTAAAAATACGTAGTCAACTCTAATTCAGGTACAACTAATTTTTTTATTTTCAGTACTGACCCCCTTTATTGTCTTTCAAAGATTCTTATGATCATAACATCAAAATACATATTGAAAGTTGGCAAAGAATAATTGCTTTATTATTTTTCCTAATCTAACCACTGAGTTTATGAATATTTTTTCTTATAGCACATTTTATCAAATATCATAATAGTAATATAAGTTACAAAAAACAACACAGCATTTTTACGGATCAGAGAATATAACATACTCAGTAAGATTATTATGAATTTTCCCATCTCATTGGGTATAATGGTGGCACCCAAAGTGTTTATCATAAGCTGTAACTATTCATAGAAAATACTGATAGTGCATAGTTTTTCCTTGTAAATAAACCATTATATTTCAGTTATATATTGAGGGAAGTGCTTGCTGTTACATGTATCTAATTATAAACAATGATTTATAAATATATTTCACTGTTTAAATATACATTAGTAATAAAATGCTAATTGTACATTTTTTTCAGCGCATAAATTTGCTTCATCTGCACATTTTATTTATTATTAATTGATATATATTTCCTTTTGTTTGTTTTTTTTCTCTTTCTTGGTGTGGTTTTTTATATCACTTCAGTGAAGACTATGCAAAGTGGCCTGAGGAAAGTATTATAATGAATGCACTTGCTATGGTGTTGGTTGCTTTGGGAATACTCGTCTCTTACGCTGTACGACGTGAAACGCTTGGAGGTACACGTGTCCAATCAGAAAAATTTATCAGCGAACGATTATAGGGAAAAGTTGAGCCGTTGGAACAGAAAGAACCGGCAAGATTTTAAAAAACTGTTCCGCCATTTTTATTTTTTATTTTTATTTCGTTTTCATTACGAAAATATTTTTGTAATCGTTATGATTACAATTATGAAGATTATACCATGTTGTTAATGTTATTACCATGATCAGAAATACGTAAAGGTATTACGTAAAATAGTGAACGATGTGTGGAATAAAAATGAAAACAACAAAATAAAAAGTAGATTTATGTGGTTTGGTTCAGTTTTTTAAAATTATAGACATTTTTTTTTTTTATATATTATATATATATATATATACATAGTCTGTACATTGTTTTATCTTCTTTCTTTTTTTTTTGTTTTTTGTTACAATTATATTACAAAATATGTTATTTAAATATATTACTATAATTATATTATATAAATGTGGTATTTAAAAATAGTATAGATAATGTAAAGCTCAATAAATTCTTTCTTTAATGAAAAATGAAAAACATTCTTTTTTTAAATTATAAAATGTAACATTTTAATAAATAAATTACCGTATAATATTATATTCTAATACTGCCAAATTATAAATTAGTACTTCGTAAAATATTGAAATATTTATAATTTTTTTTAACAAAATTTTAAGAAATATCATAATTTACAACTTTTATGATTATAAAAAATATTTTAATGATAACAGTAAAATTTGAAAAATTATTAAAAATATCTTATATACACAGTTTTAGCATCCTGATAAATGTAATCTATAAAAATATTTATAAATTATTTTTTTTGTAATATTCATAAATTAATTAAGTTTGACATTTTTTTGTTTACGTTTAGTAACTTAATTTATTTTTAAATACTGAAGTAGTTTTATTGGATGAATAGATACTGATTAAAAGAAAACAACATGTGGCAATCTATTAATTTAATCATCAGATTTGTCTTTTATATTAATAAATTATTCCTGAAATTTTTTATTTAATTAACATTTACAAATACAGTAGTTCAGCGGTTATCAGGTTTGATCTCTGTTATATTATATTCAGATAGTCAAATATTTGGATAATTTGAATATCTTAATATTTTATTTCTTATATATTTTTTATCATTATTGTTTTCAAATTAATAATACTGCATAGTATTTAAAAGTAAAATTTAAAAAAAGTACTGTATAATATAAAACTAAAAATTTATACTGGAATTACAAAAAAATTTACTGAATATAAAACATAGTTTATTATAATTTATATTTTATTTCTGTAAGACTTTTAAACATTTATAAAAATTGTTTTAAAAATCAAGCTTATTACAAAATATAATTAAAAATTTACTTACGATTTTTCTTTTAAAAATATAATAAGTATTCAATTAAAAGTTGATCTTTATTTATATCACTATCCAGTCAGGACTCGCTTCAGTCGCCTGACTATCTAGGCAGGAGACTCTGCCCCCTTGACCCTCGACACATTCATATCGACATGTTTGTTAGAATATTCAATATTTTACAGATATTCATTAAAGAAAAAAATAATAGTAATTTTACTTAATTATTTCTGTTGCCATGGTGACAGAAATAAAAATATGAGCACATAGAACGAGTGAACCAACACACCATGCTTTTTTATTAAAAAAAAATATATGTTACAACCATATAAGCTTTATAAACAGAGAACCTAATTGGGTAATTGTATTCTCTTTGTTGCTGTAATTAGTAATATTTAAATATTTATATTTTGGCATTTATAAACCCAAGTTTTTCTTAAATAAAATCCTTATGTAACGTAGATCCTTATGTAGGTTTAATTATTATTAAAAATTCCATTCAATTTTTTTAAACATATTTACAAAATAAAATAATCAAACATCCAGAAAATTACTTTCTAATATAATTAACAAAGAATTAAATTATTTTATATGATTAACTTCAAGAATTTTTTTCTTTCAATAGTTTTTGGGAAAACTGCAGAAAAGTTCCTAATATCTGTGAAAGACATTTCAAATATTTTATAATGAATTAAAATTTAACTAATTGGTTATAATTAGTGTAATTGTCAATCAGCCGTGTTATTCAAATTCGACTGATAATTGAAGTTCAATTAATGACATTAATTAACAATAGTTCATCCTCAGTATAAACTAGATTAATTACCAATTGCAATCTGATAAATCCCCTTTCAGCTGGCCAATTAGTGTAATATTTAATAATTATGCTGTATGTGAAGTAGTACAAAAATTAAAAAAAAAAAAATAATAAGTCTAATACGAAAATAAACAAAATTATTCAAACAATAGAATTTTTTAGTAAAATAATTATTTTTAAGATAAAATTAATCAAATTTTAGATGTACTTTTGATTCTCCCTAGACTAACTTTGACAGGACCAATTCATAGTCAGATATATACCTAATAAAATTCAGTTTTAGGAATGAATGATTGATAAATAAGAATGTATTTATATTAAGTTTCATAGAATTAATTAATAATAAATTATTTAAGTCAGCTAAATTAAAAACTAATAAAAAATGTACTATATCTTCTTATCAATGTCATTTGAATTATACTTATCCATTTAGCATCAAGTTCTCTCATTTTTATCAATACCTTACTAGTTTTAAATCATATTTCAATTTTGTTCAGACACCTACTGTTATTTTTTTGTTTTTTTTTTTTAATGAAAGAAACATGGTGTAGGGAATCAGCCTACACGGCCCCTGAATGTCAATGCTGTTTCTGGCATTTATAAGTAGTTATTAATGCGCTGTTTCAAAATTTACATTGGATAATTTTTCCTTCCTTAGATAACAACTGGACTGCAGTTATAATGATAGAATCCTGCACTGAAAATTTTAAAGTTGCCATATGTGCTCACTGATTAAATTACCTATATGGTTTAGTTATCTAACCTTTTACAGAGATACTCACCTTGATTCAAGGCATTACGTTGTATTTATATGTTCAAATTCAATCAGAAAGGTTAAGAGATGTTCTTCATTGATGAATAGCAGCACTTCCATTTGCTAATAAATTAAAACTCTTACAAAATCAATTTCCTCAGTTTATAATTTCGGTCAACCAATGGAATATCAGAAAAATTTTTTCTGTTAACTTAAAGATATATGTATTAAACAGGGGGCACTCATAAATTTTCCAGTACTGGAATATTTGACTTTGTATTATAACAAACCATAAAAATATGGTGTTTAATCACAGATAATTGGCTATATAACAAAGTTACGAAAACATTAATTTTGATTTTTACAGTGACAATTTTTATATGATTTGATTTTTATAATTTAGGTTATATTTGTTATGTTAAAACAAACAAATTTATTATTGCACTCTGATACAATATGACTTTAAGTTGGTGTTATTTTAATTTTCATTTTATTTATTGCCAACATAAAGTACAATTCCATTCAGAAAGTACAAATTTATATTTTAAAAATGCAGTAGTATTTTTTGTATTATTTTAATTCTTTCAATTTTTCTTAAAAATTTAAAAAAAGACATTATTTTTATCACTTATAAATTATATTTAAGCACGGCACACAACAAAATAAAAATGAAAATCAACTTCAACAAGTATAAAATAAAAATACTAAAAAGGCAAAAATCAAAAAAAAAAACTTAAAATAAATCATTTTATTGTCTATTCGTAATGAAAGATAAAAAACTCATATAAATTAGAAAAATTATTATTTAATTAATTAAATTTTAAAATAATAACAATTTTTATGTAAAATTTTTACAAATGTTTTATTTCTTTTTTTTTATTTATTAAATTATTATTTATAGAGAATATTATCAGGATGTAATTGGACCAATATTATTATAATTATACTATTATTAGCTGTAATTGTAGTTGCATTTATCTTATATAATATTGCATAATTCTTTAAAACAGCATATATATATACAGTATATTAAATATAAGGAAATAAATATAAAGAAGAAAGCTCACTGTGCATTCTCATTGTATAATTTATATTATTAAGAAGTGACCGAACTAAAAATGTTTAAAATATTCATAATTTATACAAATTTAGATATAATATTTGTGTTTATAAATACAGTACATTAAATAAAGTTATAACAATTAACTATATTATTGTTTTAAAAAATGATATTCATATATCATCATAACGGTTGTGTTTTTTAATTTTTTTAAATTTTAAATGTATATACCATAATATTACTCTAGAATTCTGGTTATTCGACCATTACTTTAACATTCCGACTGCCTTATACTTTTATAAAATTTATCTATTGCTACCAGACTCATAATAAAATCATGGTACTGCATAACACTGTGTAACACAGGTCACACGTTAGTTAGAAAACTATAAAATATATTTATTTAATACCGTATAATGAATGTACGAAAATATTTTTTTTTTTTATAATGTTAGATAAAGGTTAAGTAAACCCACCGGGTTGGTCTAGTGGTTAACGCGTCTTCCCAAATCAGCTGATTTGGAAGTCGAGAGTTACAGCGTTCAAGTCCTAGTAAAGCCAGTTATTTTTACACGGATTTGAATACTAGATCGTGGATACCGGTGTTCTTTGGTGGTTGGGTTTCAATTAACCACACATCTCAGGAACGGTCGAACTGAGAATGTACAAGACTACACTTCATTTACACTCATACATATCATCCTCATTCATCCTCTGAAGAATTATCTAAACAGTAGTTACCGGAGGCTAAACAGGAAAAAGAAAGAGTAAAGATAAAGGTTAAATAAACAACTGTTAGATATTCTGTTTGTAAGTTTGATACATAATAGTATACAATGAAATTAAATTTTTTTAAATACTCCTTAAAACTTTATTAAAAAATAAACTATGATTTTTTTTTAACAAACTAATCTTTGTGGTATTATTAAAAAACTTAGGTCTTAACTTTCCAAAGGAATTAATTTAGTTTTTCTCCACATTTTTTAAACGGTAAAATAATCAGTTTTATTAATTTATTAATAATTTTTATTTCTACTCGTACAAGTTATTTTGAAAAAGAAAATTAATAATAATTCCATTAATAAGGAGTTGTATGATTAAATTGAATAGGTCTTCTAAAAACACAGTTCTCACATAATTTTGAAAGTAAATCATTAGTACAGTGGAACATCAGTTATCCAGACTAAATGTTTCAAGTCCGAATCCAGATAACTGGAAAACTAAAAAAGGTTTATCATATAATGATTATCATTCTAATTTTAATAGTTATCACATTTAATAAAGAAGAACATTTTTTTAAATTAATGTATTTCAGTAAAATTAAAAAGATACTCAGAACATATAGTGTATAGTATAATAAAAATTAGATACAGTAATATGTTACAAATGATTCAGCTAATATAATTCTGCTCAGAATTTATAATTTAAAGAAAATATAATTTATTAACGTACTGTTTTTTTAAAAAACTTATCAAGAAAGGACTTATAAAAAAATATATTGAAGAAAAATTGAGTTGTCGTGTTATAAAAAATATTTCTTAATACATACATTATGTTTAATAGAATAAAACTTAATGTCAGTAAATAATCAAAAGATATCTTTAAAAACACAATTTCTTCTTAAAAGATTGTGTAATCTATACTTGGGTATAATTTTGATCTTTATTTATGAAATTGTAAGATCATGCAATCGTTTTAAACAAAGAATCAGTGTAAGTTACGTTGTTTTTGCTGTTCAATCAGTTTGTAGTGATACACAAACATTCATGAGCTTTTTTGTATAAAAGCCCTGGATGTAAGTCATTACATCATAATTCATGCTCGACCAATTAATATGTTTTTATCAGTATTTTCAGTAGTTAATTTTATAATTAGTTTAACACAGGCCTAAATGTACATGTGTTGTGCTTTATCAATTACAAAAAAGACAATTAATAAACCCAGTAAAATCAAAGATCAATAAAAGTACATTTCTTCTTGAAGCAAAAATTTATTTGAATAGTATTTTAGATTCTTTAAATAGTGTATTAATTTTTATTTTTTAATTGCCTGGTGCAGATGTAAACAGTCCAATTAATTGGTCATATAGAAAATTGGTGTCCCACTTTAATAATTTTATTTATTTTTTTCTTCCATTGTTTATTTATAGTTACATCAATGATAATAGTCATTAGCGACTTACATAAAAGAATGTTCATAAATAATTAAACAATAAAAACAAATATTGGATAACAAACTGGAACATGAATAAATAACAAATGGGTAATAAATACTAGAACATCACCACTAGACTATTTTCACTGTATATTATTCTGTAAGGGATCTCACGTAAGCAAAACCGTTAAATTGAGTTCTTCATCCCAGTACCACAGAGAAATCGCAACAGTCTTTTGATGTATTTCTTTCGGTTGAGTAAAACCTTCACATTTGAACCCAGCTTTAATTGTCATCGAATAGACCTGAACATTGAACAATTTATAAATAAGAAGTTTATAGACCATTTTACATTGCACGCTTCACAGTTCTGACAAAGAGAGCCAAATAGATGGGCGTGAATTACCTTTGTGTACCCAATCATCAGCCACGTTAGAATAACTTGATCTCTTCTGTTTTTTTTTTAATAAAAGGTTCCTCAAAGACCTTCTCCTGAATGCCATGTAAGGCTGTGGGAGGACTCAGCAGCCAGAACTTATTCCACTGAGTATGTAGTTTGACACTGTCCATCTTCATAAAGTCTGTTGTCTGTTTTTATTTTTCATTTAATTCGTGTAAAAATTATTATATTTGAAATAAAATATAATTAATTTGTTTTTTAAAGGTAATGCATTAAAGATATTTTTTATCCCATCTAACTTGTTTTTTCTAATTAATTTTAATTGTTGTATAATATTACGAATATTATTTAGTATTGTTAAAATTTCTTCACAATAAGTATTATTATCCAATGAAATGATAACTGAGTTCAGTTTTGTTTATCTTAAATGTTCATTTAGCATCATTATTTATTTTTATTTCACATAATTTTATCTCCAACATGTCATAACATTCTTTTAAATATTATTGAAACAATAAATTTTATGGAACGGAGTCAACATTTTACTTATGGTCTAAAATCCTGAAATTCTCTTTTTTATCTAATTATATACCAGTAAAATATATGAAAAAATAACAACCACTATAATAACCTGTTTAGGTCGAATAATCAGGACTTATTTATTCTAATGTAATACTATTATACATAAAAAACAATATATATAATTATTATAATAGAAAATTTATATATTAAATTAAAAATTATTAATATGTACCATAGTTTTAAAATTACTATTGTAATTTAGCCAGTACCTATTGAAAAATACTCTCATAAAATAGTATAAATATATGTATATATGTATATACATACAATATAATACAGAATTTATAGTATTTTATAATTTAAACAATTTATAAACATTAATTATTTACAATTCATAAAAAAAAAGACTTCAAATCCTGTTTTTGTCGTATTTTATTGTTAAAATAATTCTACTAATTTTTTTTTTTTTTAAATATTCAACCTATTGTTTACACATTTTTTAGGAAAATTTTTAGAAGTTAACTGTTAAAATCTATTTATTCGTTTAAGTGTACAACATAATTTTATTTTGAAAAATTGTTTTAGAAGCTTCTATAATTTACAGGTATCTCCAGAACTTTTCCCTAGCCTTTCTTTTAACTGTAATATATATAAAGCATCAAATAAAAGCAGCAATAGAGTTCCTTGCTTCAAAAATTATAACATTAATTACTTGTTATAAACAGATTAGAAATATCATTTTTAAAGTTGAATACCTCCTGTATTTCATAAGGCTTGAAAAATACAATCAGCTCAATAAAGATGCTAACATGAAACCTACCGATCTTGTTTTTCTTACTAAGTCTGAGATAGGTTTCTTACTATTCTTGAAAATTATTATACCGTTGTTATGTTACAGTTTTACAAGATGAGAACAATTAACTAACTAAACTAATTATTATTTTTCACACCTTCAATGCTGCATAAGTCTTTAGGTACATATTTTTTTTTATTCTGAAACTACCACTGTCAATTGAGTGAGATATTAGTTCATATATTGTAGA
The DNA here is from genome assembly GCF_047948215.1 of Lycorma delicatula. Taxonomy (NCBI): domain Eukaryota; kingdom Metazoa; phylum Arthropoda; class Insecta; order Hemiptera; family Fulgoridae; genus Lycorma; species Lycorma delicatula. Next base: position 16,484,892 of record NC_134467.1, read on the forward strand.
TCTTTTCTTTTTTTTTTAATTCTTAAAGATGGTGTGATTTTTTTTATTTACCAGTTAAATATTTTTAATCTTTCTTTATATATATATATTTATTTATTTATTTTTGAGATAATTTGTCATTTTAAATATAAGAGCAACTCCATAAAAAAAAAACTAACTTTTTTTTAGGTTAGGTTAGATTAATGTGATACATGCATCATTATTGAATAAATTTCACTGTTATTGGTTCACAATATGGAAAATGAATAGTACTTTTTTTAAATATATTTCTACATAACAAAATCTAATCTTTCTTTTATTTATTTATTTTTTTAATTAAAATTTTTTTTCTTTATGTCATGTTACATTTAATTCTTGGATTTATTAATATGTTTTAAATATTATACATTTCTTTTATTGAAATAAATTATATGTTATTTATTTATTAATAAATATTATTTAAATTATTTGTGAAATATATTTAGTACACATTTACATTTATGTCCCAAGAAATTTTACAGTACAAATTGAAAAACAAATGATATTATTTACATATACATTTACTTTTTTATTACATATAATAATATTATACAATTATATTTCTAGGAAATGTATGTCTATTAAAATTTAATTAATATATACAATTTTTATTGTTTAATTTATTGATTTGTTTTTTTTTACAAAAACAAAATATATATATAATCTCTATATTAATGTGTGATTTAAAAAAATAAATAAATTAAAGTGTGTAGATTATTAGAGTAAAATACAACAAATATTTATTAATGTTATTTATAAATAAATATATATAAAAATATATTTAAAATTAGTTTTAATATTTGATAATTATACAATATATAAATTGCCAAAATATTATTTATTATTATAATATAATAATTACTTCATATGTGTGAATAATTTTTTAAAAATTCTCTATTAAAAAATATAAATAAATAAATTAGATATAAATAAAATAAATGTTGTTACGTATGATAAGAGGCTTTGATGAATGATGCACAATGCTTCTACTGTTTTGAAAAGTTATAAAAGAAAAATTAATAAAAAAAACTTCTAGATACATGTTCTTATATACATTTTTGTATTTTATGAAAATAAATAAAAAGTATTAATATAAAAAATATATATGTGTAATTTTTATTATATTTGTTTCTTAAACAAAAATAGTTTAGTGTAATAGATACGTACATCAAATTGGTAGGACCACAATGAAAATTGTATAAATTAAATTGTTTTTACGTGGATAATAAGCTGTTTATTATGTATAAATTATATTTTAAATTAAAACATTTATGGTAATTAAATGTTTTATTTACAATATCATACTTAAAAAAATTAAGTATGATAGGACGTTGATAGTGCTGAAAATAAGTAAGAATTAGATAAACCAATAAAAAATTAATTTAATCTCATATTTAAAAAGGGTTTAAAATTATTTTCGTGACAAAAAACATCTTAACAAATTTATAAAATTTCTTAATGAATTTACATAAGAGGCGACATTTAAAATGTAATATATGGTGGATTGTAATAGGAAAACAAAATGTTGCATAAAGCAACAGGTGCTATCATCTTGTAGTTTTTTCTCCTACTGTTAACATTCCAAAACTCATTGAGCCATGCCTGATTCATTTTCTATCAATTACCATTGTTATGGAGTAGAGTACGCCTCATGTGAACATGTCTAATACGACATTGCACTGGTTGAATTTTTAACAGGTAAAGTGGATACTATACATTCATCGTTGTCTAAACCATTTATGATGATTAAAAATGGCAGAATATAGAATACCAGCACTATGGTTTACTGATAAAGCCAGCCTCCATGACACGACTGGTAGCATCTCGGCTTTTCATCCGGAAGTCCCAGGTTCGAATCCCAGTCAGGCATGGCATTTTCACACATGCTACAAATCATTCATCTCATCCTCTGAACCAATACTTAACAGTGGTTAAACAAATAAAAAACACCAAAAAAAATTGGTTTCTAATAAAAAAGAAATTCAAAATAAGATTTCCTCAGTAAAAAAAAATTCTCTTAGTGATAAGTGTTCCCAAAGGGGATTCTATATACATGTACGTGAAAACTGGATTGGCTAAATTATTTTTGATACATTGAGATGTTAAAACATCTTAGATAGATGTGTCATGTTAAGGGGGAGTATACGTTAAAAATACTGAAAAAAAAAGATTTTCATCAAAAAAATTACTTTTATTGTACTTTTTTCTCTGAAATTTCCGGAAAATGTTGATATGTATTTATAACTTTTTCTAAGTTATCTCTAAGTAAATGATAATTTTTAAATTTTGTGGCAGTCATTGTGAAAATTTCTTCCTGGAGACTGAGAAGGAATCTTAGTGCTTTTATAATAGAGCGCAAACACACAGTAAAATTCGTAAGATAATATGAAAACACCAATCAGTTTGTTTTGCAGCGTATTACCCCTATATATGAAAGACTAAAGACAGTGAACTACTTTCAAGATGCACTACAGGGCTAACCCAAAATGCTAATAGTTCCATATGGAGAAAATGTAACAAAACCATGAGTGTTTCTCGGAAAATCGTTGAGATAGCTGTAGTAGAACCTTCTACTACAATTTTTTTTTTGTCCTCAGTCATTTGACTGGTTTGATGCAGCTCTCCAAGATTCCCTATCTAGTGCTAGTCGTTTCATTTCGGTATACCCCATACATCCTACATCCCTAACAATTTGTTTTACATATTCCAAACTTGGCCTGCCTGCACAATTTTTTCCTTCTACCTGTCCCTCCAATATTAAAACGACTATTCCAGGATGCCTTAATATGTGGCCTATAGGCCACATATAGTTAAAAGAAGAGACAGACTTATAAGTCTGTCTCTTCTTTTAACTATATTTTTCCAAATGCTTCTTTCTTCATCTATTTGCCACAACACATCTTCATTTGTCACTTTATCCACCCATCTGATTTTTAACATTCTCCTATAGCACCGCATTTCAAAAGCTTCTAATCTTTTCTTCTCAGATATTCCGATCGTCCAAGTTTCACTTCCATATAAAGCGACACTCCCAACATATACTTTCAGAAATCTTTTCCTGACATTTAAATTAATTTTTAATGTAAACAAATTATATTTCTGACTGAAGGCTCGTTTCGCCTGTGCTATTTGGCATTTTATATCGCTCCTGCTTTCTCCATCTTTAGTAATTCTACTTCCCAATAACAAAATTCTTCTACCTCCATAATCTTTTTCCTCCTATTTTCACATTCAGTGGTCCATCTTTGTTATTTCTACTGCATTTCATTACTTTTGTTTTGTGCTTGTTTATTTACTACAAAATACCTTCTACATTTTGTACTCAGAAAATTGTGAGTACAATTTTGGAAATATATCAATTTTATCAGAAATGGACAGAGCTGGGGGTTTCCCAGAGCATCCATCCAGTATTTTGGATGAATCACTAAAAAACAATCAAGAAAGAAAGAGAAGTTACGTTTAAAGAATTAAAAAGATAAAGAAAAACAAGTGCAGGAAGAACATGTAACATATTGAGCAGGGCAGTTCTGAGTGAGTTTTAGTGTTTAATTACTGTTTATTTAGTTAATTTTTTTCTTTGTTTTCTGCAAATTTATTTTCTCCATGTTTTCATTCAGTAGATCAATCATATGTCTGGTTCTATAATAGGTAAAAACAATTTTTTCCCAAGTGTTCTATGAAATGATAGAATCATATATAGTTGTTACGTTTTAGAGCTAGTATGGACTGTATTGGTATTCAGATGAAATTATGAAACCATGTTCTTCTAGGATAGTTAAATTTAATTTTATCACATTAGACACTTAAAATGCTTACTATACAAAACAAGTCGCATTAGACTAAGAGAATGCATGACCGCGCCAGACGGAATTCTTCACTCGAATGGAAGTATGAAAATAACTCGTAGTCCAGCACTAGTAGATACTAGAGTGCAGAACTAGCTCAAACTAGGAACAGAACAATTGTTTTTGGTATAAGATATTGTTTTTTTTAAAATAGTTACATCAATGAACTTTACATCAAAACAAAAAAAAAATTAAATAGTTACTTGGACAAAGCATATTTTTAATCTGTTCTTAAAGATCATAAAACCAAGTTAGGTCTTTTAAATGACACTAGTTTTGCTGTTATAGATTCAGTACCAATGAAATTATGATTTCTCTAACAAATCACCATTTTTGCCATTTCGGCCCCTATATCAGGGGTTTTAACTATTTGGATTGAAAATTATGCTACACATTACTCATAACTGTTGTAAACTTACGATAAAAAATTGTAACCGTAAGTCTTATATTTAAAAAATAACTTTTAATATATACTCCTCCCTTAAATAATTCACTGAACTGATAATTCTGCAATACAATAATGTTCAGCCACATATATATCACATACAACTTTCAAGGCTCTTGTAATGATGATACTTGAGTCTATTCCACACCCTCCTTACTCAAGATTTGGTAACCTGTGATTTTCATTCTTTTTGTAGTTAGAAAGGAAATTAAGGGCATTCATTTATCACAAATAATGAACTGAAGAATGCACTGTGGTCATGGATCAGAGAAAGACCAGCAGGATTATTCACTGACGAAATGAGAAAACTGATTTTCTGGAAAAAATGTATAACTGTAATAAATGGTAACTACATGAAAAAACAAATATTAGTTTTTAAATAAAATAAAATATACTTTATTTCATATTTGTTTCAATTGATTACACCATATCTCTTTTCATTTACAATTTATAAGCGATTGTGCTCATAAATGAAATAAATTTCAAGAAAATGTGTTTTATTTTGGATATTGTTGTACAAAATAAAGTAATTTAATTTAAAAATATGAAGTTTTATAATAAACATTTTTTAAAAAGTTACATTAAAATATTTTCAGGTGTCTTTGCAAATTATCCTCAGTCACTTTTAAAAAATAGTTTAATTATAAAATACGGTTCACAGCAAAAGTTTAAATTTTCAAACTGATTTCCAATCGGTTGACATGACAAAAACATATTAAAAAATACACTCTTTGAACACTTTATAACGCAGACCTTTTTAAAGTGATGCAAATTCATCATACCATCTAAATCACATCCAGTCGCACCGAAAAATCCAGTGCTTCCAACAGCAATCTCTCTGAAGTAGCTTATTATAGAGTGAAAGCTAGTTATGAAAAAGGTAATATAATTTTTACAATTTCCCCTATTTAAAAAATGTAGTGTAAATCAATTTTTAAAATAGGTTTCAATTTTTGAAATATTTTAGATATCAAAATTCAAATAGGTATCACCAGCATATATTTCAAGACAAATATTTTTTTTATTGTGTGGCACAAAATCCCTTTATGTAATAAGTTACAATGTACAGGTTGGTAACAATGTAAGTTATCGAATGATTGTAAAGGTTAGGTCTGGATCTAGTTACTTTCATTTACTCAACAAAGAGCTACTTTTATTAGAACTTGATGTTATTTTCACATGTTCAGTGAGAATGGAAAAACATTACAGGAAAAAAACAAGGACAAATTGGTTGTATCATCAGATTAAAGGATTGTTTGAGTTGCTTAAGACATTAAGTGGTATTACAATGATGTATATATGATGTCATTTCATTGTTCATTGTAGATTAAAAATAAATAACATCTATGACAAGGTAATTTTTATTATTACATAAGCTATTGCCAAGAGCATTACTGCAATTGGTTTATTGTTCCTAACAAACATTTTCACATGTTCTGTTTAGTGTTAAGTTAAAATGGTAGACAAGCAAATATTCATTTCAAGAAGGAACTTCCTAGTGTTCGGTTGCATGAGCATACAAACAATAATGAAAATATACAGAGACAGATTTTCTCAGCATTTTAGAAACTCTATCAGCAGCAACATTCTAACATTATAGATAATGGATACTGGTGTTTGGGTTTCAATTAACCATACATCTCAGGTACGGTCGAACTGAGACTGTACAAGACTAAACTTCATTTACATTCTTACAGATCATCCTTTGAAGTAATACCTTATGGTGGTTACGGAGGCTAAACAGAAAAAGAAAGAACATTCCAACACTGGGAAAAAACTGTTTCCTATGGGACAATTCTTAATTTTTAACAATCTGGACATACTTCTAGCCGATTAAATAGCTCTGATAATGTTGAAGAACCCTGTTTATAATTTCCTCTTAAGCCAATCTTCAGAACTAAATATTCTTTCTTCAACACTTTAGAAAATAATGAAAAAAGATCTTTAGTTTACACCCTAGACAACCTCTATTTTCCTTTTTTCTGTTTGGCCTCCAGAACGACCATAAGGTATTATTACTTCAGAGGATAATATGTATGAATGTAGATGAAGTGTAGTCTTGCACAGACCCTAGACAGTCTGATGAAATACAGTGTTACTATCATATATGTTATGTCATGGAAAGGGACTTTGTAGCCAATCTGTAGTTACTTTGCTTGAAGATTACTTATAAAAAGTTATTTTTATTTTTTTTTAAAGAACTATAAATTCTCCTTTAATAACAACTGTGATCTGTGATGTAAAATAATCATTTGTTTACATGTATATACATTTACAATTTACAATATAGTATAAATTATTAAAGCACTATTATAATTATCTTCTCATAATTAATCAAAACTTTTGAATGTTTTTATATACAAAATTTTTCTTTTTTAATTTCATTTTATAATTTGCATAATTAACTTAAAAATAAATTACTTGCCACAAAAAATGTTTAATTATTGTTTATTATGTAAATTAGATCATTAAAAATAAACTTTAGAAGAATATTTTGCCATATAAAAGCAATAATTAATTATTTATTATTAAAAAATTTGTAAAAATGTCATTTATTTATTTTTTTTGTGTTTTAAGTTTATAAATTACAATATTTATAAATTATAAAAATAAATAAAGATCTATTTAATTACATGTCAAAAAAGGTGATAAAAATATTATAATATATATAATAATAATAATTAAAAATAAACTGCTTTAAATTATTTCAAATAATTGTCTATTATTTTATTGTTACAATAATAGAAATGAACAATCGTTTACAATAATTTTGTTCTAGAATTGATAACAGTCTAAATGTTTTATTTACTTAAAAAAAAAAAACCTTTATGTGGAAAAAGTATAAATTTTGAAGATATAAAAGTGGTGATTGAGTGACATGTAAATACAAGGACAAATTGGTTGTATCATCAGATTAAAGGATTGTTTCAGTTGCTTAAGACATTAAGTGGTATTACATTTATGTATATATGATGTCATTTCATTGTTCATTGTAGATTAAAAATAAATAACATCTATGACAAGGTAATTTTTATTTCACATTAGCTATTGTGAAGTGCATTACTGCAATTGGTTTATTGTACCTTACATTTATAACTATATATTCATAAACACACATCGCTTACTATTGTTGAAAAAATTATTCTTTATGTAATATTTTATTATCTTTTTTTTATGAGGTGCCTATAGCAGGATAAGTAAATTTTTAAAACATTTTTAAAAATTTGTATAAACACTTTCAATGTATGTGTTATGAGTCATAATCGTTTTTAAATTAAAATTAATTTTTTAAATCCATTGTAAACATACAATTATGTATATTAATTACATACATTTATTAATAAAATGGTTTTTACATGCTTTTCTTTAGCTCACTTTCGTTCCACGATTAACGGTTAATAGATAGTACATATGCCCAGAAGGTGGAAAGTAGTACACATGCGCAGTAGGTTTTTGGGCCGGTTGGTCTAGTGGTGAACTCATCATCATAAATCAGCTGATTTCAAAGTCGAGAGTTTTAAGGTATCCTAGTAAAAGCAGTTACTTTTATAGGACATGAATACTAGATTGTGAATAACAGTGTTCTTTGGTGGTTGAGTTTTAATTAAGCACTCATCTCAGGAATGGTCAACCTGAGATTGTACAAGACTAGACTTCATTTACATTCTTACATATCACCCTCATTCATCCTCTGAAGTAATATCTTACAATGGTTTCAGAGACTAAACAGAAAAAAAGTATATTTTTGGGGTGAACTTCAATCAACATAACGTTTTGAACACCATTGTATGAAATATCAAAAACTCCCGTATTATATTTACTCCCGTAAATATTTAAACATCGTATATGAAATAAACAAAAAACGTTTTTTTTATTTTAGATTTAAAAAAAATTTTAAATAGAAAATTATTTTGTTTTTAACTATATAATATTGTATGTATAAAGTTGTCTATTTTCGCAAGACCACAATGAAAAGAATGGGGCACGCTTTCATATTCAATATCTATATAAATTCTTTAAATATGACAAAGATTTTGATGCAAAAAGGAAATGATAACTTCAATATGAAATATCTAGTAAATCTCTTTGGGTGAACTAAAGTTATGGTGCAAAATAGAACTGAGATCATGCCCCATGCTTTTCATAATGGTCTTGTGAAAATAGACAACTTATCTTTTTTATAAAAAATTATACCATTACCAATGGTGATACATATATAAATATATTTTGCCAACGGTGCCATGTTTGAAATACGTAAACAAAATGAGGGTGACAATACCTCAACTAAAGCAAGTTATATAACTTCAAACCAGTCGAGTAATAAAGTAAGACAACCGTTAATTAACATTAACAGTCACGTGTTGCACTTAATTTCTAACAGCAGGAGCAATAGTTTTTTAAGCAGAAATGTGCAGAGTTACTTCACAGTTCATCAAATTTTAGTTTAACAGCTGGAGACAAGGCAGTTAAAATATATTTTATCAGTTAAAACAATTTGAAATGTTTATAGGTTAAATAAGTAAGTAAAAGTATAATTAGCTGTTTTTTTAATCAACTAATAAATTAGTTCATTACCACAACTCTACTTTCTAATTTAATTAACGGTAACATGAAATCAAGATGGTGTCACCAGTTAAGAATATCTCAAGTTACATTGCATTAATTAAAGTTTAACTTTGATAGGAATTTGTAGATTTTTAATTGTAAATATAATATTTGTCTCTTTTTAATGAATTTAAATAAAATAAGGAGATTCTCAATTCGGTCTCTATTTTTTTCAAGTATTCATAACTTACTCTTCATCAAATCGATCAGTTTTGATTATTTTCTTGAGAAAGTTACTTGGCACTCCTATAAAAATTTTTTTTAGAAAACATGGAAGAATTCTTTCGCATAAATGAGTCTTTTAAAAATAAAAATAACGTTAAATAAATAGCACTACTAATTTTCTGTATTAAAAAAATTAGACAATTTGAAAATATTTATTTTTTTCAACATCATTACTTATTACCAAATTATTAAAGCAGAATTTCCATATTCTGATAAGTTTTTACAAATAAAATTCAAGAAAATTAATCGAAAAAGGTTAAAAAATAAATTGTCATAAAACAAAGAAGTTAATACTAATATAATTTCACAAAGAAGGTAACAAAACCACAATTTCAAAATGTAGACAAAACTGTTGTGGACTAGGGGTGCGCTGGTCCCAGAACACTGTTCTGATATTTTGAGAGAAATAAAATTTGTTCTTTTACATCAAATTTGTTGTAGCTTAAAGCCAATAAAAAGTATAACCTAAATTATAAAGATCAGACCACACAAAAATGGTCTGCTTTTGGATATTCATAAGCAAACAGCGACAAAATGTGTCACTAAAAATCAAACACAAAAAAAATTAAATATTTGACATGAAAAAAGTAAGTTTTGCTTATTATTAATGTAAATATTGAAATGAACGTTCATTTTTCATAAAATTGTCATGTAGCCAGCAATCTGTGGCTGAGGACCATATTCTTGCAGTTTGCTATAATACAAAATCAAATGTTCTGATGCTGGAAAATTTATGAGTGAGTGGAAAATTTGTAAGCATGTCCATTTTATGTACATATTTATAACTGCTTTAAATCATTAAACCTAAACTGAACTTTGTTTTTAAGTGCATGGTCCACAGACTACTCAATCCAACTTTATCACCTGAAAGTCATGCCATTTATTAAATATCTAGCACACATAACTACTTATAACAAAATATTCATTAATTTAATCATACACAAAATTAAAGCTACGATAAATAAAACAAAAAATTCATCATACTAATAAATAAATCTTTTATTCTGATTTTTATATAATAATACACTGTATAGATCAAATCAGGAATGGGTTGGAATGCTACTCCTCTATTATTTATCTGGAAAGATTAAGGGTAAATAAGATAAAATTTTGATCAGAGCAAAAAATACATCTGATTAAAGGCCATACTAGACATATTAGATATAAACACATGAAATATTGTCAAGATAAGTAAAGGAAGAAACCAAATATAAAAAAAGATAAATACAAAATAAATCATAATTCAGAAGATATGAATAAAGATTATTTGAGCACGGTACATATGTAAATTTTAAACGGGATACAGAAAATTCAAGGAATTTTTTAAATTTTCAATGAACAAACAGTTCCTTAATGAATTCAATATGTATGTGTGTGTGTGTGAACACTTTTTGTTATGGATTTTGACTTTAATTTCAGATTTGGATTAAGCATTGTTAGAGGATTACAAAAATACACGAATGCCTTTGATCGGCTGTCGGATTCACCTCAAAATGGCTGCCTAAATTAAAATACGCAATAATCATTACCTAATAATGGTGTAAGCTATCAATTTGGTTCAAACGCACTAACATGAGATTTACTAAAATGTATAAAAAATATAAATATTAATTTTGTAAATCAAGTATAAGACCCCAAAATATCAGAAAATGTTTAGTAATTAAAGAAAAAATATGCCATAAAACCATGAAAACATGAGATAAATAGATTATATTAGCTTAGCATACATAAGAGCCGGTTAGAGTCATCTGGAGGTCTAATGTGAATTTGGGCTTCCTGTACGATATGCCTCAAAATATCTTTGTCATTTACTTCTATCCACCAATGTCTGACACCCAGGACTCACAGATCGCTCTGTACATTCTCCAGCCACCTTCTTCTAGGTCTTCCTCGCCATCTTTTTCCCAACATTTCCCCTCTGAGGACTGCGTTAAATATTCTACCACTCACCATTCTTGCCACATATCCCAACCATCTTATCCTGCTTGCCTTCATGTCTTGCTTTAAATCCTCTTCACCAATATAGCAGGTTATTTCTTCATTATTTCCTTATACGTCATACGTCCTCAGTTCTTAAAGGTCCCACAATTCTTATAATCTTTCTTTCAAAAACCTTTAGGAATTTCTCATCTCTTTCATTTAATGCTCAGGCCTCTGATGTGTATGTTACTACAGGATTTATAAGCATCCTGTACAGCTTCAGTTTTGGTTTATGTTATAAACTTCGACCTGAAAAGTTCCAGGTTGGCAAAATATGTTTTAGTTCCAGTTGATATCCGGCTTTCTATTCAGAAATTTATTAAAACTGTAAAAAACATTTTTTCACCTGCAGATTTTAAAAAATTTCTTAAATTTAAAATGAGAAAAATGTGTACTTTTTAATTGTAACAGATATTGAAAAGTAGTAGATGATTATATGTGAGTACTGATTTCACAGCTACCAAATAATTTATTTATTTCTTATGAATATTCCATAAGTCTCCAGATATCCCATGCAGCTTTCTGAATTCGGAGCCTACAGGCAGTCACATCCCTTGTTGTGACATATGAGTGAGGTGTAGTCATATACAGACTCAGGTCAACCATACCTACCCACCGGGTTGGTCTAGTGGTGAACGTGTCTTCCCAAATGAGCTGATTGGGAAGTCGAGAGTTCCAGCGTTCAAGTCCAAGTACAGCCAGCTATTTTTACACGGATTTGAATACTAGATCGTGGATACCGGTGTTCTTTGGTGGTTGGGTTTTAATTAACCACACATCTCAGGAATGGTCGAACTGAGAATATACAAGACTACACTTCATTTACACTCATACATATCATCCTCATTCATCCTCTGAAGTATTATCTAAATGGTAGTTACCGAAGGCTAAACAGGAAAAAGAAAGAAAAGGTCAACCATACTTGAGACATGTGATTAATTGAATCCTATTTTTCAGTCACTCTGTAGTTAACGTTAATGTAGATAAAATTAAACAGAAATTCCAGAATAATTAAATAAAATTAAACAGAAATTATACTAGAAAACCCAAAAATAATACTATTCTAAATTATAATTTTCAATTAATATTAAATAATCAGATGTTTCACCAAATCTATTACATACACACATATGTAACAATGCCTATTAAATTACATATACACATTTTTAAAGTCCATAAAATTTCGTTTCACTAATAACTACTGATTTTTTTCATATTTTTTTTATTATTGAATTATTATTTATTGTAAAAATTGTTTTACAATCACGGGTTAATAATTATTATTATTATTATTATAAATCAATATATTTAAATGAAATATATTGGGATAAATCCAAATTTTTGGGGATTTTGAGCTTTTTTGGACACTTTTGAGCTTTTTGAAGTCGATTGTAATCAAAAGGGTAGATGCACAACTAGATGTTACAACATCTATATTTAAGACTAGCTCCCCTGCAAAGCTGCGATGGTGAGCTAGACTTAAATATATTCTTTTAAACTTACCAAAAAAAAAAACATAAAACATCAGATCACAGCAGAAAACAGTACAAATTATTGATAAAAATTATAAAAGCAAATAAAAGTATATAATATAACTTTTTATTTAATTTATACTGAAACTAAAACTGGTTAGAACCCGCCTAGTGACATTCCAGTCGCCACAGCACCCTCCCACCATTCCTTGCCCTTTCAGGCTTTAACGGGAGTCAAAATTAATAATTTTGTATAATTTTTCTCACTGATGTCAGGGAAAAAATTACAAAAAAATGTTGACCAAGACAGAGCCATCTGTATAGACGAATGTCTGTTAGTTCCTGGTAGTGAGATAATATATAAGCTTAGTGCCTATTCTTCTGTGTTCTTTTGTAAGGTCTACGCAAATTACTCTGCCTTGAAACTTATTAGGCCCGTAGTCATGACAGCTTCTTGATAATAACCGACTCTATGAGTATACTTGAAAGCTTGATTTGCAGACGATCTGAACCCATCATTCAAATTATCTGTGACACCCTCTCAAAAGTATACAAGACAGGAGTATTTGTATGGGTTCTGGGCCATTGTGGAATCCCCGGGAACATGCTGATGAGGCTGCCAAGAGAGCAGCAACAAATGGCCTCCAATTAAAATTAGCATGTGAAAGTGACTTCACAAAGACAGTCCGTGTCAAACTACGTACTCAGTGGAATAAGTTCTGGCTGCTGCGTCTTCCCACAGTCTTACATTGAATGTATTCCTCATATATAGAATTTTGAAAGCATATTGCTGAAATTAAGAAAACTAATATTATGGATTTGTTAAATATATTTAAAATGATGAACAAATTTCAAAGTAGTTGTGCAAAATGTGTGTATTCTTGAAGCTGATAAATCTCTTAACATATTGAACATAAATCTGAAAGTTCCTTAAAGTCTTTGTTTAAACTGGGTATCAGACAAAGATCTCATTTACCGAAGCGTATAGTTTGTATAAAACAAGTGTTAAACACATGAATAAAAATTTATTAAGTAACCAAACTATACATTATAGTTAACAGGTGATGCATAAATAAATTTGTAGATAAAATTATTAAAAATCTCGCAATCAAGATCTCTGATTTCTTTTTCTAAAATCTTGAAACAGCTGATTATGGAAAGTTTCCAACAAAACAATGTTTAATAATACATCTGATAAATTTTCCTGATTTATTAATTACAGCCAATCAGAGGGAATAAAAAAAAAAGTATACACCTGTTCTTCATCATGATTTATATGATTACTAAATCTACTATTGTCTAAATCAAAATTTAACATATATTTTTCTAGCAAGGTAATTATAGATCTTAGAACAGATATTTTATAAATATTTGATGGATTAGATTCTCTTAGGAAATACTCATTCGAAGGAAAGTAATTCACTGTTAAACAAACATAGAAATCTGATGAGTTTCTTGGACCTTTGAATAACTACTCATTTTTTCTTATAACTTTACTGACAGGCTACATCATTTACTTTATGTTCTAATCAATCTTTAATGTTGTATCACTAGTAGAAATTAAAATTTTGGCATCTTTTTGGTTACAATTTTATGATTAGTAAATATTCATGAGAAAATTAATTCTGAACAAATTTTATTTATTTATTTATTACTTTTTTTTTGAAACAGAAATAATGAAAACAAAATGTATTTGATAATAAAATGTACATACAGTTCACTTAAACATTTTATAGGATAAGGTACTTTCCAAACCAGCATATGACTAATTATCATTATATATTTGTCAAAAAATTAAATATTTGTTAATTGCTTGAATATTTTAAAAATATTATAATTTCATTTGAACAAATTTATTGTTTCTTTCAAATTTTCTGATTAGTTATCAAGTTAATTTCATTCATGTAACGTGTGTAAAAGTTTATTTTAGTATCTTTTATTACTTTTTACCAACTTTTCAAAGAAAAGTATAGTATTACTTTCAGTTGCATGGTGGGAGTGGGGGATGAAAATAAGATTTTCTTTACATTTTGAGGAATGAGAATACAATTTATCGAATTAAAAATATGAATTCACTGTGAATTGAAAGTACAATTCACTTACATTGGGATGTAGCCCCAACTTGGATATATATATATATGTATACAGAAGGCTTATCTGTAAAATTTTGTGGCTCGAGAATCTCTAAAACTATAAGGTCAATTTCACTGAAATTTAGATATGCTGTAATAGTATATCTGAAGTTGTGCATGTGAAAATTTGATAAAGATTGGTTGAATCATTCTTGAATTATGCTTAATTTAAGGTCAAGAAAATTTTGCGGGGAGAGTTGGAAGCGAAATTCGTTATGACGCTGCAAATTGGATCATTCCGGTGGTCCCGGGTTCGAATCCCGGTCAAGGATGGCATTTTCACGCGCTATAAAAATTGTCATTTCATCTCATATTCTTTCGTAATATCTAATGGTGGCCCTGAAAACTAAAAAAATAAAAGTTGGAACGTTTCTTTATCAACTTCAGTTCAACGTTTCTTTATGTGGGGTATCTATTGTAAGAGCAATATTAAACCAAGTTATACAAATATTAAAATATTGCTGCCAAGTTAAATTAACTAAAAGTTGGTCTTCTAACGCAGAACTGCGCAAGATTTTTTTTACTTTAAATCATGGTTAATGGACATTTTTTTTATTGATTTTAATTCAAAATATGAATAAAATTTTTAGATGTAATGTTGGCTATTCTGGAAATTTAAAATAGGAGTGTTTTTTAGTGAAGTGATAATAGCATAAAATAAAATAAAATAAAAACAAAAGTGATACATTTGTGATAATTTTGAAGTAAAATTTTTCAATTACGAAGAGTAATTTTTAAAATAACACGTAAAATACGGTTAGATAATTTTGTAACCTGTTTGATTTAATTTCATGTTGTTAGGTTACAATATAACATAACCTCATTTTGACGTATACTACACCCGTAATATTTACTTCAAAATTATTTAATAAGGTATGTTTATTTTATAATTAATTTACTTGTATGTAAATATATATTTAATATCTTTTTAAGGTTACTTTAAACAAATATTTTTTATGCTTTCAAGTGACAATTTGAATGAATTGATTTACTGACAGTTATGGGCCATTGGATATTGGTTTGTAGGTTAGAATGTTTTAGTAGATTTTGAGTCGCGTATACGTTTGATTCGTCACTTATTTATTTTGATATGGAAGGGGTTTTGTGGTAATTTCCTATATGTAAACCCTGCTTAAACTACATTTTAATTCACGAACCAGTATTTGAATTTAGTTTTCATTCAAAGATTTAAATTATTAATACTACCATATTGTTTCCTACACTATAACTGGTTCCTTGTTTGGAAATTGCTGTTATATAACATCTACCATTTATGTATTTTATCTTATCAAAAGCCAACTTATTTGTTCTTTAATCATTTGTACGTTTTAGATTAGATTTGGAAATGTTATTGAATCTGTTTTATATTAGTAAGAAAAATCTTTTTGAGACAATTTAACACTTTTCCTAATTACATTTTGATATTTTTTGTATTAATAATAACATTTTTAGCGATTGAATGAATGTTTAAAAATTTTAAATTGTGATTGTATTAAAATAAAATTATGTAGTGGTATTATTTATAGAAAATATAATGAAAGATAAAAGAATAATACTTAGAGAAAGATACAAGAAAATATTTTGAGTATGATTGCTGCTGAATTTTTTAACATTTTTTTAATGTTGTTATTTTTATTAGAATGTTTATTTAGATTGCTATTTTCTACAGCAAAACTGTAGGATCTTGTAGGTGTATATCAAACCTATTTATGACAATTCAATGATTTATATTATTTAATGGCCATAGTTAATTGTGAAATGCCTTGTTATAATTTTATGTGGTTACCATCTGAGAAAATGTGTACTAAAGTAACAACTTGCTATGCAAAATATCTGACAGAGTTTATTTATTTTTAATTTTTTTTTGTGGTATTGTTTAAATAGATTTTTCAAATTATAGATAACTAATTAATCTGTTTAATACATTTTTGGGATAATTTTCTCATTGTCATGTGTTATACTGTTTTAGACTATAGAGATGATAATGTTAAAATGAATAAGATAAAATAATTTACGTATGTTACCCAAAATAAAAGCCTAAATGCGTATAGACTGCTGGTAAAATGTTTTTATCAAATCTATTTTTGTCTATTGTTTTTACTATTATTGCAAGTAATGGTATTGCTTGGCATTTTGTTTGTTAGATGACAGTTATTTTCAAAATTTTAACACATTAAACTATTTTAAATTGCTTTGTAGCATTCATATATCAACTTTTATTTCAAAAGTGTATGGAATACTATTTTTAGGAAAAATGGGGTAATTATTTTTATGAAATTCTAAGCATAATTTAATTTTGTAGTCATGATATTAATTTTAGGTAAATTTTCTTTAAATCTGTTCAAGAATTGTTTAACATTGACATACATTTTGTTACAATCGCTGTGTATTATCTTAAGCACACCTGAATGATTTTCTATTAGCTTTGCATTTTCATTTATAATATTTTTTTTTATAAAGTATTGTAGTTTAATATTATTATTTTTATATTTACTGTTTAATATTTTACTATTATTTCCATTTTATTGTATTGAGTTTATCTTGATAACTTTGAGAGCATAATATTGTTAATAAATCTTCATATAAATGTACTGAAAGAGACTTTTTTTACACATATGTTTGGTGAGAGACTAATACTTATAACCATGGTTGTTAATTTTTTTTTTACATATTTTTAAGATGAACAATTCTGAACATTTTTATATTATAAATTAAGAAAATTAAAGCCATTATTATTTTATTTTTCTAAAGTAAATTTAATTTTATGCCTGATATTTTTCATTCATTTAGTTGGTAATTGTATACAGTTATAGACTCACCTATAATTTTGATGAAAATTGAAATATACTTTATTTAGGTCCCAAGTTATTCATTAAAATTGGGATTATTTGTCAGAAACACCTTTTATCAGAGTTATGTCCCTCATAAGTTAAACAGTAACTGTATCAAAACTTAGTAACTCAGTACTGTACAAGTGTAATATACATTATTTTCTGACTAAATAATTTGGTTTCACTGAAATTAAGTTGATTTACTTAAGACTAAGTTAAGTTAGATTAAGCTTAAGTTATAGATTTTGGTAAATGTGCAATATAATTATTTACACAATAAATAAATTGGTTTAAATTAAATTTGAGTTTAGTTAGGTTAGGCTGATTTATAAGTGATTAATTAATTTGACAGAACTTACAGTCATTTATTTGATGAAGTCGCTATTCAAGACTTTTGCTTAACTTAACTTTAAGCAAATGTAAGATTATTATTAAATAAATTTAACTGAAACAAAATTATTTAGTCACCAAGTAATGAATATTACACTTGTGTACAGTGCAGAATAATGAAATTTTGAGTGCTGGTACTGTGTAACTTACGTGGAATATAACTCTGTTGAAGAGCGTTTCTGATTAATAATTTGAATTGTAACAAATAACTTAGGTCCTAAATAAGGTATATTACAAATTTCTTCAAAATCAGAGCTGAGTTCATAACTGTACATTAATTAATTAATCTTATAACTGTACCTTATAAATGTTCACATCTGATAGATAAATTCATATCTAATCAATAATAATATTGTAATATATTATATTTTAATAATAATATTCATATCTAATAAATTTATTCATTCACTAGCTTATATATTCAGTGTCACTCAAAGACATAATTTCTTCATAGGCTTCTCCATTTGTTTTTTACAAAAGTTTTCATTAACTTTCCATAACAAACATAAATTTCCTTTGCATTCCTTCTTGTTGAATTTGACCTTTCAAATCAAATTATTGTTTTAATCAATAATTTGATTTGTTTATAGTTTAAAACAAATTATTGTTTTAAACTTTCAAACAATATACAATACCATAAGTAATGGAACTGTACACGTATGTTCAAATATATTATATACAAATAACTTATGCAGCTGTACAAATATGTACTATTTAATTTTTAATTTGATTTATTTTAAACTTTTTTAATTTAATCAATTAATCTTGACGTGAGCATCAAGAAAGATGCTATAGATAGCCATATGAAGAAATATACTTATACAAATATACAAAACAAAGTTCATGGGCTGCATCGACTTTTTGAGTAAATTACTCATACTCAATAAGCTGTAACCTCAAAAGCTGTAATAGGCTCAATAAGCCTGTAAACATAATTTTTTTCTTCCTTCTCGTTCCAAAATGTAATATTGTTGAAAAATATTCAAGAATGGTCCAAAATGTTCTAGAAACTTTTAGTAAGTTCTACAAATTTTGAAAATGTATTAATGTTTGAAAATATTTCCAAATGTTGCAGAATTTTAACCTTTTATAATGTTTTAAGGTTCCTATCCCCTCCCGTAGCAGTTGTGGTAGGAAGTCTTAATAATACCCATAGTATTTTTGTTAAGTTAGTAAATATTAATTTACTAACTTAGTAAATTAATATTTACTAACTCAAGTTTGGTTGAAATCGGTCCTTTAGCTTAGGAAGAAATGTGAAACATACATACATACATTCAATTATTTTGATTTTATATTAAGATTAACAAGATTTGTATATGTTTATATCAGAATCGCCAGTATAATTTATTTATTAATTTTATGAATGCGTATGTTCGATAATTATATTGTACTATACAGTATATACCAAAATGTAAATATGTACAATTCACATGAAATTTTTTTTTATAATTGTGATAGATTGAGTGATAAAATGAAAACTATTGCACCGATTTGAACTTGTAAATACGGTTAATAATGTGGTTTTTACGTCATATTTAATTCATACCAACATTTTTTTTTCATTAATTTATTATTTAAATGTACATAAAAGATTATGTTTGTGTGTGTGCGTGCAATTTATCTGTTTGTTAAAAATTTTCTATTAAAATTATTATTTTTACTGGTCAATGTACCCTGATTTTACGCGTAGTTTTTCATTCATGACAGTAAACCCTTTTGATAAATTTATGTTGCTAGTAGTTCAGTATTCGCATACTGCAATGCCAGCCACACCCTAAAGTACTTCAACCCCATCATATCCCCTCTACTTATTTTACCCACTTCTTACTCCATTCCATCTTTTTAACTCTCCCACTGCTACCTGATCTCATCCCTACTGCCGCTTTGTCTCTGATGGGTGATAAAATTTACCCTACAGCTACTTGAGAACACAAGGTCTCTACATCACGATATTTAAATCAAATTTTGGCCCAAAATTCATTGTAATAAATTTTTAAATACACATGTATTATTTAACATCGAGTTAAAGACATCATCTTTGACCGATTCTCTTATCTGAGGGCCAACAAATATTCTTTTTTTAATTTTTCCTTCACTTACATTCGGAAATTTCTGTCTGATGTACAAAAATGCTTTTACAAAATTTTTCATTAGTCCTAGGTTGATATGGAGAGGGAGTAAAAATATTTTTTTTGGGTTCAACTAAGGGCTCATGAATAATATTTTCCTATTTGGAGTTACGTTGTTTCATTTCTTCCACTGTTTGGTAACATAATGTTTATCCCTAGCTCGGCTGTCATATTCGCAAAGAAAACACATGTACTTAGTATAGCCTAACTGCGTGCCTAACAAAATAGTTATAACTTTCTAATCACCACATAATGTTCCAGCTATGTTTTTTATAATTTATTTTTCAAAGAACGTTTACATCACATCGTATCTCTTTTTCAAGTTAATACCATAAGCGATTGGTATCGAAGGATATTTGTTACCGTTGTGTAATAAAACCACAAACTATACTTGGACGAATCTGTTAAAAGGCGCCAGTCCTCAGGTTTATGAACTAAATGCAACATAAGCTCATCAATATTTGGGCAATAAATCAAATTATTTTCATCGATAAAGTACTGAGAAAATTATTTTTGTCGGTTTTGAAAGCCCGAAATGGTTGTATTTTTTTTAAAAGTAAATTCCAACCTTGTAGTCTTGAACCTAACAGTTAAGCTTGATTTATTGATAAACTTAATTCTCTAACCAATTATTTGTTGTTAATAAAGTTAAACAATAAAAAAATGAGCTCACAAAATACAATGTAGGAGCTTAAAATTCTAACTGTACGTTGAAAGATGAAAAAAAAAAACCATTAATTAAAATTTACAATTTTTTCAAAATGGTGGATGATAGAAAGATTCTGTGTTCATATTCGTTTTCAGCATCAAAAAACAGATTAAAATCATGTATCGCATGTTAGGAAACACATGTGTTTATCAATTTAATTATACATATAATTACGTAATGGATTTCTGTATGTTGTGGCATTTCATAATAAATTTATTCAGTGTTTTATATATGCTTACATTCATATTATATAGTTTATTTAAAATTATAGTTCTGTACTTGTTTATTCATAATATCAAATTCGTTATTTTTATCTGCTATAACACGCTATTTAACTATATTTTTTTTAACATTTTTATTTAAGATGAGTTTAAATAGTCTTTTTGAAATTGCCGTAGAACAACTATTGGTAAATAAAATTATTTTTGAAATTTAATATTCTTACTTTAATTACTTATTTATCTACTTAATTATCTTATGAACAAAAAATACATTAATAGTCACAACTCGACTAACACAAATGATATTTAGAAAATGATTTATTAGTTTATCGCACAGTTTACGTCTTGCTTAATTTTACCAAATTTTATACTCGCTATACTGTATGTGTGTATCATTTAACACTATTAAAAAACATTTAACTATTTCACTGTTAAAGAAAACAATACGCTTGCAGCCGGTCTACTAATAAAAAACAAAGAAACACTATATTGCCTATCCAGAAGCAACTAAATGAATAGTGAAGCGGAGAGGAGCGAGACGAGACGCATACACACACACACACACACACACACACACGCACGCATATACACACACACATACGCATATATACACACACACACACCACACTAGTGACCACAATACGTTTTAACAGTAATGCGTTCCTTGCTTGTTGCGGTCGAGTCTATGAGTCATCGCTCACCAGGAAAGATGTTGCCTTTGTTCTCATTATGCCTAATACACATTAGGATAATTGTTTCTTTTCAAAACTTGTAAAAATCAATTATTCTAGTTAATAATTGTAAAAATGATGTGAATGCAACATCAGTTTGATATTTACGTCATGATTTATATTTTTCGTGACTGGTAAAAATTTCCTCCTAACCACGTTCGTACGTTCGGACATACTCTACCCCGCTAATGTTAATATCTCGTTACTCTTTACACAAAAATTAATGTGGGTGCATAATAATGTTTTGAATTCGAAATATAGTTTTTAGGTTAATTCTAGTTAGGTACGTAGAATATATTAAATATGTAGCACAGTTTTTAAAAGTATTTTATACTTTACTTTTCGTACGACATAACCGTTTTTTGAATGATCTACTTACAAAATTATTTATGAAAGTTTTTTTCTTTATATTCTACTTTTGTTTGTGAAGTTAAGGTGATGTTTTGTTAATTGTTCTGTAACGGTACACTGTAAAACGTTGAAAAGTGTTATAGATGGCATGACAGCATGACCTAAACGTTATTTTGTTTTACTGTAAACTCACAGTGTTCGAGTGGAAAAGTGTTAATCTTAGATTCGGATGGTTGTAGGTTTCAATTTCAGCAAATATGTGGAAAAAACAACAATACGTGAATAATGCATAAAAAAAAACTGGGAGAGGTTTAACATAAAACCTCCAAACTTCTTTAACGTAATGGAATTTTTTTGTATTACCTTAATCATGTGGAGGACAAACTTCTATATACAGGTGATTCAAAGAAACGGGAAATTTAAAAAATTAAATAACGTTAATGAAATTTTTTTTTAGAAAATGAATTTTATTTCATGTAATTGTACAAATGTTGCCATTTTAGGATACATACATTTTAGTTTATTTTTTAAAGATGACATCTTGCAGGTGACCTCCTATTATACGTAAACACTCACGAAGTCTCTTCGTTCGTGGTTTGACGTAACATCTCGACTGGAATTTCCGCAATTGCTTCTCGGATCTTTGCCTTCAGTTCTTCCGTTGTAGTAGGTCTACTGTGGAACGCTTTGCTTTTAAGGTAACCCCACAAAAAGTAATCGCAAGCTGAGAGATCAGGCGATCTGGGAGGCCATCTAATCTCACTATTTCGTGAAACGACACGTCCAAATAACCGGCGTACAGCTGCCATCGATATTCGTGCGGTATGTGACGTTTCTCCGTCTTGTTGAAACCAGGCTGTGTTAAGAATCGGTGGAAATTTCTTTTGTTGTTCCACAACAAAGGTTTCAAGTACGGCTACGTAACGAGCCGACGTCACTGTAATCGCAAGACCGTTATCATCCTCAAAAAAATAAGGGCCTATAACACCGTAAGATGACATAGCACACCACACGGTCGCTTTCTGGCCGTGCAACGGACGCTGGTGTAGCTGCGTAGCATTTTCTTGTGCCCGGTATCTGAAATTTTGCTCGTTAACAAATTCATTGAGGTGGAAATGCGCTTCGTCTGACATCCACAGTTCGTGAACAAACTCTTCGTTATCGTTTATCCTCTGAAGCGTGACATTACAGAATTGTGCTCGCACAACCGGATCGTTCGGTTTCAGTTCCTGGACGATCTGCAACTTGTACGGATGGAATTGCAAGTCCTTCGCTAACATTCTTCCAACACTTGAACTATGCGATTGTAAAGATGCTGAGAGACGACGGATTGACCGATGGAAACCGTTTTATATGGGAAACCCTGTATTTTTTCCTTTGAACATTTTTTTTTTTAATTTAATTTTTCACATTTAAAACTAATTTTAATTATTTGAACTTACTAAATTTACAATTTTCAA
Source organism: Lycorma delicatula (assembly GCF_047948215.1). Lineage (NCBI taxonomy): Eukaryota > Metazoa > Arthropoda > Insecta > Hemiptera > Fulgoridae > Lycorma > Lycorma delicatula. Next base: position 16,508,439 of record NC_134467.1, read on the forward strand.
AATCGAAATATTATCCTGCTGCCGTTTTGGATACAGGCATCGTACCAATTTTTTATTTATATCTTTTTTCTTGTCTTAAAAAGACCTTTAAAATGATATATTACATAAAGGATGTTAGAATTTAAAATATTTGAATTACAACCCCTGAACCACCCTCACACCACCTAAAGAAATGGTTGAAATTCTATTTCTCGTCAAAAAGTAAAGTAGTTGACCGATACCTTATCTTGAAAGTTATAGTTTTCTTTTTCTTTTTCCTGTTTAGCCTCCGGTAATTACCTTTACTTCAAAGGATGATATTGTATGAGTGTAAATGAAGTATAGTCTTGTACAGTCTCAGTTCGATCATTCCTGAGATGTGTGGTTAATTGAAACCCAACCACCAAAAAGAACACCGGTATTCACCATCTAGTATTGAAATACGTGCAAAAATAATAGGACATGAACGCTGGAACTCTCGACTTCCAAATCAGCTGATTTGGGAAGACGCGTTCACCACTAGACCAAACCCGGTGGGTTAGTATTCTATTTGGTTTTAAAGTTGTTGAGAGGTTTCTATATTTTTGACTCGCTCTGTATATGAATATTTTTAGAAAAGATTTTAATAAAATTTTTTCCCCATTTTTAAAAATTTATTTTTTTATTTTTTTGCTCGCTTTTTTGTTTTTTTGTATTTTTCTTATTCGATTAATGGGTTATTAAAATTAAATGAACTAATATTATATTCCAGATCTAAAATGAAAGAAATTTTTTTCATAAAAGTTATACATGACTGACGTAGCTAGGAACGTCATAAAAATTATTTTGCCAGATTTTTCACTTGTAATAAATTATTGTAATTTTTTTTCTTTTGTTTTGCGTATGTGTAAAATAAATAGGAAATAATACAGATAATTAATTTTAAATTATTCCTAATATACAATTACCTTTATAATATATTGTCTATTACCGACGAAGAAACATTAAATTTATTTATATATTTTATTATTCACACCGGTAGATCTTTTAACATATAATAAAAATTAAATGTGTGCTGTAAGTAATAGAGCATTGAAGTATCTGTATGTTTTCTTTGTGTGAAACAACCGGCATTTTATTTTATGCACTGTTGATCGGTGCTGGCTAGCGATGAGGGTATGTGTAGATACATAGTGTTAAAGAAGCGATCTAAGCAATTAAAAAAAAAAAAAGAAAAGAGCTCAGTTCATATATTCAGACGGACCTACTATTATGTATGTACTATTTAAGTCATTGACCCCAAGTTTATATAGAATACAGCGCTTAGACGGGAATTAAAATTCAACTTTCAATATTAAACTACGAGGTAGATTAATTTTTCTTAATTTTAGACGATTAAAAAATGGTATTATCGAAAAATTTTTTGATCATTTATGTATTGTGTTAAGTATTCTATAACAACGTTTATATCTTTGATTGGCAGTAAGTATTTTATTTATTTAATGATTTTGCAGAAATTATTTTACGGATACCAAAAACAGATTGCAAAGTATTGTTTGATTTTCCCGTCTACACTGGTCAAATCATACAATCCTTGGCACAGCTTTTTCATTAATTCAAATATTAAAGGTCTGACTTTTATTTTTATAATAAATAATTTATATTTTTTAGAAAAAATAACAAAAATGTAATTTTTTAATTACTTTTCAGTTTTACTTTTTTTTTGGTCTATTGTAATATGAAAAAAAAAAAAACAATTAGAATCAAATATTTTAAGTTTATACCGTTGTTTTTAACTTTTCAGACTTTATAAGTATCATGAAGTGTAGAGGTTGAAAAAATATTTATACAGGGTTATCATAAAAGAACGGTGCGGTTTTGAACATGGTTTAAATTAAAACGGAATTCCTTACAGTTTATGTTTTTTTATCTTTCAAGTTTGTCGTCTCAAACATTTTTTTACATAATTAATAAATTTCAATATATGCGTTCTTAGTCGCACGACAAATGTCCAAACGATACTCAACTTCTCTACAAACATTAGTTTACATTTCTTCGTTAACGGTTGTCATCGCTTCATTAATCCTGTTTTTTAAGCGGTTTAGGTCGCGAATTTTTTGCGTATAAACGACGGTTTGATGTACCCCCCCCCCCACATGAAAAAATCGCAAGGTATCAGGTCCGGACTCCTTGGAGGCCAAAGTACGGGTCCGTGCCGGCCTATCCATCGATCTCCAAATTTTTCGTTCAAAGCGTCCGCGACCGATGTATTGAAGTGCGGGGGAGCACCGTCTTGTTGGAAATGAAGTCGATGAATGTTTTCGAGTTCATCCGGCTGAGGAAAATAATAATCGGTTAACATGCCGAGATACACAACTCCATTAATTGTTTTTTCAGCAAAGAAGAAAGGTCCTATTACCAGATTTTTCATCGCACCACACCAAACATTAAATTTAGCCAAATCGCGTTGTTTCTCGATAATAGCGTGTGGATTTTCAGAGCCCGTATTCGTGAATTGTGTCTGTTAACACATCCATTCAGATGGAATGTAGCTTCGTCTGTAAAAATTATATCGTCTAAAAACGATTCGTTTTCACTTATTCTGTCCGACATTTCAACAGCGAAATCGTAACGTTTTACACTATCATCGGGTTTCAAATCCTGCAGTATCTGGATTTTATAAGCGTGTAATTTCAGTTTTTTTATGTAAAACTTTATGAACTGTTGATTTTGGAATATCTAATTCGACGCTTCGGCGGGGGATGGACTTCCCAGGACTTCTAATTGCCGATCGTCTAATTAGTTCAACCGTTTCGTCCGGTACACTTGGTCTGCCGGTTGATTTCTGTTTCTTAACCGATCCGGTTTCTTCGAATCGTTTGAACCGACGTGTTATGTTATTTTTGTGCGGCGGATCTCTTCCGAATTCACGTCGAAACTCACGTTGAACTAAAATTACGGATTTTAATTCGGCCATCAATAAAACACACTTTGCTTTGTCTTTATCCGAGAACATAGTAACTCACTAAACTCACCGCAACAACAGTACAAGAACTGACGTTGCGGTTACAACTGTAACTGTTTATCAGCAGTTACAACTGCTGATAAACTTTTTGGTTGGAGGCTTTCAGGGATACCAACATAACATCTAGTAATTTCCCTACAATCTTTCTATGAATTACTGAAACCGCACCATTCTTTTATGATAATCTTGTATATGAGTTAAGTTTAATAAATTCGCTTATGTACAGTTTTGATTGGTATAAGTGTAGCACCGATTTAACTTCGTTAAAGTCGTTCGTTTTCTGAGGCATTCACAGTCACGAACGGTGTTTTCAAATCATTACTAGGCGCGGGGTTCGCACTTCCGCGGTTGCGGTCAGTTAGTTTGAGGGAATCATGATAGGTTGCATGTGAAGATGTTCGTTTGAAGTCTACGTGAAGGCGAAATTTGATTTCTATTTTACTGATGCAAGTAAAATGCATCAGTAAGCCATTGCACGTGTTGTCCAGTGTTCGATTTTCCAGAGGAAAACAGACACTGCCGGCTACAACATGACGGTGCGACATCGCACTACGCAGGTTCAACTTCTGATTTTGTTGAGGAATTTTTTGGTAATCGTGTTATCGGTCGAGGCTTGTGGCCACCAAGATCTTCAGATTTGACTGCGGCGGATTTTTTTCTACGGGGTTACCTCAAAGAAAAAGCCTACAGCAACAAACCACGAACACTTGAACGATTGAAAGTCAATATTGAACAAGCTGTATTAAATATCCAGCCACAAACTTTGAAAAAAGTTGCAAAAAACGCTGTAAAAAGAATTGAAGCTTGTATTCAAGAAGAATGCGGCTACTTCCAACATTTACTCTAAATGTAAGGTAATGGATGGTAATAATAAAAATTACATTTACATTTACACATGCCTTTATATTATTTCAATACCTACCAATAGAAGGTTGGGTTGCGTTTTATATGGGACATCCTGTATAACGGATTTAAAAATAAACATGGCCGCCATTTTTTACTTTGCGAAGGTATTATTTCCTGATTTTGTTTCTAATTTTAAAACTTAATTATCAAGATGCTTACCAAATATTAATGCGATTCCTCTATCCGAACTTGGATTATAAATTTTTATATAAAAATAGCAAAATGGTGGAAAGGGGGTTAACGAAGGAGAAATTGCCATTTTTTCAAAGGGTATGTTTTGTTTAGTTTTACAACTAGAATCCGAAAAACTATACAAAGTTCACCATTTTCGAAACACTCTATATATTGTACCAGACATTGTTACGGTTTCAGACGTTTTAATTACTAAATAATCTAGCTAAAAATAAGTTCATTCTCTTTAAACTAGCGTTGTTTTACTTTCATGTAAAATTACATATAAACAATAACAAGACATAAATCTTAAGTAATGGCCACAAATTAAAATAAACGAAGTGATTCAAGGAAAACTCTGTATACTTAAGTTTTGTATGGAACGCCAAGGTAATACGAAAATAAAACATATTTTAGCAGTTAGTGCTTATTTAAATAATTTAAATTACATATACCATACATATATAGCGCTCATATAGAAAAAGATTACATCACTCGTTATTTAACGAAAATCATAGTACGTTTAATTTAATTGTTGATAATTTCGTAAAGTTTATTTGATTTTAATAAACTAATTATTTTTTTATAAATAATTTTCAATAGGCGGAACTGTACAAAACCTTTTAGTAAACTAACGTCAACATCAGTGTTGACGGGGGAAAGTATGTATAAAATTTTTGTAAAAGTTTGAAAATGAGGTGAGAATATTTTGGCTGAAATAAAATTTCATATTTTTACCGGGGCACTTTATCAAAACCTTTTTTTTTTCCAAAATTTGTTTTTTTCCTTCTACAAGGAAGTATTGTGATAGTGAAAAATCTCGGTTTTCAGATTTCAAAAGAAATATCCTTTTTGAAAATCCCTGAATCCATTTTGACTAGATTCGGCGTGACGTCTGTAAACGGCGTGTACGTATGTTTCTCGCATAACTCAAAAACGATTAGTTGTAGGATGTTGAAATTTTGGATTTAGAACTGATGTAACATCTAGTTGGTCACCTTCCTTTTTGATTGCATTCGAGTTGACCAAAAGTATTCAAAAACGTCCAAAATCCACAAAAAAAAAAAATGGATTTTGGACTTTTTCTTAACTGCAGTAATAAGCCCTCATTGAGAGCTTTCCAACGATATATCATAAGTACTACTTATGATACTATTATGATCGCACTACGCAGGTTCAACTTCTGATTTCGTCGAGGAATTCTTCGGTAATCGTGTTATCGGTCGAGGCTTGTGGCCACCAAGATCTCCAGATTTGACTTCGGCGGATTTTTTTCTACAGGGTTACCTCAAAGAAAAAGCCTACAGCAACAAACCACGAACACTTGAACGAATGAAAGTCAATATTGAACAAGCTGTATTAAAACTCGATAGCAATATGGATTTTGGACTTTTTCTTAACTTCAGTAATAAGCCCTCATTGAGAGCTTTCCAACGATATATCATAAGTACCACTTATTTTCATTAGTTCCAGAGTTATAGACAAATAAAATTTTAATTAATGAAATATTTGATCTTACAAGAAGTAGGCACATCGGTTCGAATCCGACTTTACGCATATATATATCTATTATTATTTTTTTAAATTTAAATATATTGATCTATTAATAATTCTTAACCTCTCATTGTAGGCAAATTTTTAACAATAAATAATAATTCAATAATAACAATACAAAAAATCTGGTTGGACACCACATGACCTCCTTGTACTCTTATTAAATTACATTTTTAAAAGTTGGTAAAATTTTATTTCACTAATAACTTTGATTTTTTTTTCATTTTTTTTTTATTGCTATTGAATTGTTATTTATTGTAAAAATTTTCTATTCATATGTTTATAATTATAAATCAATTAATATATTTAAATTATAAAAAATAGGAAAAAAAACAAAATGAAGCCGGATTCGAACCGATGTGCCTTCCCCTAGTAATATTCAAATATTTCATTAATTAAAATTTTATTTGGCTATAACTCTGGAATCGATAAAAATAAGTACCATTTATGATATATCGTTGAAAAGGTATCAATAAGAACTTATTACTGAAGTTAAAAGAAAGTTCAAAATCCATTTTTTTGGATTTTGGGATTTTTTGGATACTTTTGGTCCAGTCGTTTGCAATTAAAAGGGGAGGTGCACAACTAGATGTTCCAACAGTCCTAAATCCAAAATTTCAACATTCTACCGCCAATCGTTTTTTAGTTATGCGAGATACACACGTACGTATAGACGTCACGCCGATACTAGTCAAAATAGATTCAGGGATAATCCAAATGGATATTTCTGTTGAAATCTGAAAACCGAAAAGTTGTGCGATCACTTCCTTTATTTTGTACCAGGAAATAAAAATGTATATTTTATTTATACAGAGTGATTCACGAAGAATGTAACAAACTTTCAAGACATAGTTTTACTGGTGAAAATAAGGAAACATGTTCATATTTATACTTTTTTTTTTTTTTTTTTTTTTTTTTTGTCTTCAGTCATTTGACTGGTTTGATGCAGCTCTCCAAGATTCCCTATCTAGTGCTAGTCGTTTCATTTCAGTATACCCTCTACAATTGTTGGGGATGTAGGAACATCCCCAACAATTAGTTTTACATACTCCAAACGTGGCCTGCCTACACAATTTTTCCCTTTTACCTGTCCTTCCAATATTAAAGCGACTATTCCAGGATGCCTTAGTATGTGGCCTATAATAAGTCTGTCTCTTCTTTTAACTATATTTTTCCAAATGCTACTTTCTTCATCTATTTGCCGCAATACCTCTTCATTTGTCAATTTATCCACCCATCTGATTTTTAACATTCTCCTATAGCACCACATTTCAAAAGCTTCTAATCTTTTCTTCTCAGATACTCCGATCGTCCAAGTTTCACTTCCATATAAAGCGACACTCCAAACATACACTTTCAAAAATCTTTTCCTGAGATTTAAATTCATTTTTGATGTAAACAAATTATATTTCTTACTGAAGGCTCGTTTAGCTTGTGCTATTCGGCATTTTATATCGCTCCTGCTTCGTCCATCTTTAGAAATTTTACTTCCCAAATAACAAAATTCTTCTACCTCCATAATCTTTTTCCTCCTATTTTCACATTCAGTGGTCCATCTTTGTTATTTCTACTGCATTTCATTACTTTTGTTTTGTTCTTGTTTATTTTCACGCGATAGTTCTTGCGTAGGACTTCATCTATGCCGTTCATTGTTTCTTCTAAATCCTTTTTACTCTCGGCTAGAATTACTATATCATCAGCAAATCGTATCATCTTTATCTTTTCACCTTGTACTGTTACTCCGAATCTAAATTGTTCTTTAACATAAAGAACGAAAGAAGAATGTTTTTATAAACATAGATCGGTAACGCTTAACTCACCGATTTGGTCTAGTGGTGAACGCGTCTTCGGAACTCAGCTGATTTTAAAGTAAAGAGTTCCAACATTCAAATCCTAGTAAAGGCAGTTACGTTTATACAAATTTGAATACTAGATCGTGGATACCGGTGTATGGGTTTCAGTTAACCACACATCTCAGAAATGGTCGACTTGAGATTGTACAGGTCCATTCACGGGAACCGGATGTTTTTGAAGTGGGTTGTACCCGGGTGTTCGTGCTGGGAGGGGGACCTGGCTGGTGTCTGACGTTTCCTTTGTTCGTAGTATTTACATTATAGTCGTTGAGATGGAGCCGTGGACGCTAGACCAACGCCTGTACGCGTATGACAGTTTTGTGCGAAATGACAAATCCGTAACTGCTGTTCAGCGAGATTTCCGCCGTCAGTTTAATATCCATCGTAATGCAAGCGTCCCTTCTCGTAACACAATATCGCGACGGGTAAACAACCTTCGAACAAGCGGTTCAATATTGAAGAAAAAACCACCGAATCCCCGACGAACTGCTAGCGCTCCGAAGAACATCGAACGAGTAAGGGAAGCCGTTGTCAGAGGCCCACACCGCTCTATTCAGAGGCATTCAGCAGCGCTTCAAATGAGCACAAGTACGGTAAGACGAATTCTGCATACAGACCTGCATTTCCATCCTTACAAGATAGCCGTCGTGCAGCAGTTAAACGAGCAAGATTTCACGCAGCGATTACAATTTTGTCGACAAATGCTTACCGTTTTTGAAGAAAATGAAAATTTGTTATCGTTAATGAGTGACGAAGCCCGTTTTCATCTGAATTGCTTCGTCAACAAACAGAATCGCCGGTATCGGGCAGAAAGAAACCCGCATCGGCTTCACGAGAGACCACTTCATAGCCCAAAGGTCTGGTGTGCAATAGGAAAGGTCGGTGTTATTGGACCGTATTTTTTTGAACAAAATGACGCTGCCGTAACTCTAACAGCCGATCGTTACATTGCGATGTTGAATACGTTTTTCCTCCCTGAGTTACGAAACCGGGGAATCGATTTTCAAAACGTGTTATTCCAGCAGGATGTAGCTACAGTGCACACAGCGAGGGCAACGATAGCTGTTCTCCGTAACTTGTTTCCGGTACGGATCGTTTCCAGATTCGACGACATTCCTTGCCCCCCTCGGTCCCCCGACTCGAGTAGTTGTGATTTTTTTCTGCGGGGGTTTCTGAAATCGCGTGTGTACGGCGATAAACCGCGTACATCGGAGGACCTAAAGATCGCAATTCGTCATCGCGTCACCCAGATTGATGTAGAATTGAGCCCAGTTACCGTGAAAGGCTACAACAATGTATTGCCCAAAATGGACATCACTTGCCGGACATAATTTTTCGTTCATGAGTAAGTAACAAATGCTTTGATTTAACAAGTGTTTCATTACCAATAAAACTTTTTGGAAGTAAATATTCAATTTGTTATGATTATTTAAAAAACATCCGGTTCCTGTGAATGACCCTGTATAAGACTATACTTCACTTACACTCGTACATATCATCCTCTGAAGTTAATATTTACCGGTGATTCCCGGAGACTAAACAGGAAAAAAAGATTTGTAATGCTTAGATAGGGAGTGTCGGCTGTTGAAAGATTTCATCCTGATTTCTGAGTTTTCGTTCAAATTAATTCAGATTATTATTGTTGGGGCTCAACTTAATGGGTAAATTTACTGGTTTTATAAGGAATTCGACCTAAGAAATTGGGGGAAAATAGCTCCGAGAACTGTATTTTTAGTAGTTATCAAGAAATCTTAAGATTAAAGACAAAAGGTTGAAGTTTAAAAACATATATACTATTTTATGTTTGGCATAAATTAACTTTGTTAAATGGATAATAAATAAAAAGAAATGTGGGAGTTTGACCTTATCCACCGGGTTGGTCTAGTGGTGAACGCGTCTTCCCAAATCAGCTGATTTGAAAGTCGAGAGTTCCAACGTTCAAATCCTAGTAAAGGCAGTAATTTTTCTACGGATTTGAATATTATATCGTGGATAACGGTGTTCTTTAGTGGTTGGGTTTCAATTAACCGCACATCTTAGGAACGGTCGAACTGAGAATGTACAAGATTACACTTCATTTACACTCATACATATCATCCTCTGAAGTAATACCTGAACGGTAATTCCCGGAGGCTAAACAGGAAATAGAAAGAAAATGTAATTTGACCTTGAATAAAAGATGTAAATAAAATCCTCGGTAATTAAATACAGATAAAAGAATTCGAAGTTTATTAAATATAAAACATATCAAAATGTGGCAGATTTTAACTGGGTATTAAAAAAAAATTCGTTATTTTTTTTTTGAAGCGGAATTCCAAAAATAGAAATAATTTGCAATGATTACCTTGAAATTTAAATTTATTATTTCCGGTTTCTAATTTTATGTAATAGTATTTTTTATTTCCAGGTTATAAATAAAAAAATTAAATATTTATAATATATCTTTGTTTGTATTTTATAAATAATATTTAGGTGGTATAAAGATGTCTGTAGAATAGAAAGAAGAAACATTGAACGTATAGATGTAGGTCATGTTTCTCTCTTATCTTTATTGTCCTTCCTCTTTCTCTGTTACATTCTTCCTTCCTTTATTTATTATTATTATTTTTTACCCTTTCTGTTTCAGTGGAAGGATTGTTGTTTAGGTCGGGATAGGGATTGAGTAGGTGGAACTGAAGAATTTTATGACGTCATTACATAAGAGACGTTTTACCGTTTAGTGAATGAATTTTATTGTTGCCATGGCAACCGTTTTAAAACGACCAATAAGGGATCGCTTTCACCTTCCACTTTAATATATTATAACCCCCCACCACTTTTAATAGAACCAACAACCTCACCCGATGAGTTTTCCCCTCTTTGCCACCTTATACGTTTCTCTCTCGCTCTCTCTTTCTCACTCTCTCTCCTATCCCCCTACTCTTTGTGCAATCAATATATACGCTTTGGGCAAGTTCAAGAATACACTATTATAGGGTGAAGTACTATACATAGATTGGTATCTCTCCATTTTTTGCACGTTCCTATTTTTTTATCTTTTGTTCCTTTATATATTTATTATTGATAATTATTTTTGTTGCTATTATATCTAATAAAAATAATTTATCATTATTTTATTTAAAAAAAAAAAAAATTAGGAATATTAATATTATATTTCATATTTATAGAACTATACTTTGTACTGCATTTTTTATTTCCTTTTATTTATATCTCTTTGCCTTTTCAATATTTAAAAAAAAATTAATTTTATTTATATATTATTACGTAATATATTCTTTGTCTGTATTGTATTTAAAACTCTGTCTCATGTGAATTAGAGTAAATGTTAAAGTTTTTCCTTCACGTAATATTTTTATTAAATCTTTAAACCTGAAATAAGAATATCGGACCTGTAATAAATTTATTAAATATCTTATAACTTTAATTTGCAATATTTTTTTTTGTCTTCAGTTATTTGACTGGTTTGATGCAGCTCTCTAAGATTCCCTATCTACTGCTAATCGTTTCATTTCGGTATACATCCTACATCCCTAACAATTTGTTTTACATATTCCAAACGTGGCCTGCCTACATCATTTTTTCCTTCTACCTGTCCTTCCAATATTAAAGCGATTATTCCAGGATGCCTTAGTATGTGGCCTATAAGTCTATCTCTTCTTTTAACTATATTTTTCCAAATGCTTCTTTCTTCATCTATTTGCCGCAATACCTCTTCATTTGTCACTTTATCCACCCGTCTGATTTTTAACATTCTACTATAGCACGACGTTTTAAAAGCTTCTAATCTTATCTTCTCAGATACTCCGATCGTCCAAGTTTCACTTCCATAAAAAGCGACACTCCAAACATATACTTTCAAAAATCTTTTCCTGGCATTTAAATTAATTTTTTATGTAAACAAATTATATTTCTGAGTGAAGGCTCGTTTCGCCTATGCTATTCGGCATTTTATATCGCTCCTGCTTTTTCCAACTTTAGTAATTCTACTTCCCAAATAACAAAATTCTTCTACCTCCATAATCTTTTCTTCTCCTATTTTCACATTCAGCGGTCCATCTTTGTTATTTCTAATACATTTCATTACTTTTGTTTTGTTCTTGTTTATTTTCATGCGATAGTTCTTGCATAGGACTTCATCTATGCCGTTCATTGTTTCTTCTAAATCCTTTTTAGTCTCGGCTAGAATTACTATATCATCGGCAAATCGTAGCATCTTTATCTTTTCACCTTGTACTGTTACTCCGAATCTAAATTGTTCTTTAACATCATAACTGCTAGTTCCATGTAAAGATTAAAAAGTAACGGTGATAGGGAACATCCTTGTCGGACTCCCTTTCTTATTACGGCTTCTTTCTTATTCTTCAATTATTGCTGTTGCTGTTTGGTTCCTGTAATGTTAGCAATTGTTCTTCTATCTCAGTATTTGAATCCTATTTTTTTTTAAATGCTAAACATTTTATTCCAGTCTATGTTATCGAATGCTTTTTCTAGGTCTATAAATGCCAAGTATGTCGATTTGTTTTTCTTTAATCTTCCTTCTACTATTAATCAGGCCTAAAATGCTTCCCTTGTTCCTATACTTTTCCTCAAACCAAATTGGTCTTCTCCTAACACTTCTTCCATTCTCCTCTCAATTTCCAATAATGATTCGTAAATATAATGATGAAATAATTCTTATTTTGTTCAATATGAGCACCTTCGTCATGGAAAACTACAGGAGATTTCTTCCCATATATTAAATTAGTATATCTTGAGTAGTAGAAGCGATAGTTGCTTCAATCCTGTACCTAAAATCCGGGTAGATAAAAAAGATTAGATCTTTATTAAAATCCCAGAGGATCAATCCATTTGAATTGTCCCAAAAAAACATTAGCTGGTTGCTTGACCAATTCAAAAAAAAAAGTGAAACTTACTCACTTGTTTCCTACATGTTTAAGGACCTTAAAACTGGTTTTTTGTTTAATTTTTGTGATTGTAAGGGTTTACGGAAGAGATCATAACTAAATACCTATTGGTCCTGGATGGATGAAACAAGAAAAAATTTATTCATATTTTCTCAAGGTAAAAATTGGTCCCGTGATTTATTTACCTATCTCTCTTCTTTCTATGAGAAAATTACCAATAAAGTTGAACATGAAAAACTGTGAAATATCACTTTTGGTTACTTTTTTCAAGAAGCAGGAATGGCTTACACAGTTTGAATTATTTTTTTATATGTAGGTATATGTTAGTAGTTTTACCGTAAATAATATTAATGGTGATATACTTACTCGTAAATGTTTATGAATTTTTGAAAACTAATTTTTTTTTTTAATTAAAATTTTGGCTTCAAATAGCTCTGATGGAGCTGGTGATAAAAATCTCAAATTTACACAACTTACAGTGTTTTTGTAGATTTTATGGAAAATAAAAAATTTTCTTGAGTATTGTACTTATAAAAACGTTATAACTAATCAAAAATCATGAAAAACCTTTTAAAAGCGATACCATTTTGATTTACTAAGTGCTCCAAGGGGGTTTCTTGTATTCTTTTCACTTTATATTTTGTGTATTTAGCCCCTATTTTGTTGAAGTCGACATTTTGAATACTTTTAAAATAGTTTTTTAAAATTATTAATGATAACTTAACCAATACCAGTAACCTAATACAATTTTGATTAAAAAATGATTGTAAAATTTAACCAAACAGATTTCAATGAGTAGCCAAAATATTTTTTTTTTAAGAATTCATTTTTATTTTTATACTGGTTAATTTTTGTAAACAGTTGTTAGATCTTGCCCTTGAGGACCATGAAACGTGTGGTAGATTTTAGAGGAGGTTGGACTATATATGTTCATAGGTGATGAATGAAGACAACGCCCTGTTGCTTGTTGAATAATGGTTTAATGAATTGTCGTCTTGTAATTTAACATTTAATGCATAACTTGACGTATAATTAAACTTAATAACATATAACTTACACTGATAAACTAACCGCTTATCCGAACATGTCCATCCGGACTGAAAGTGCATACGACCGCCCTGGATCGGAGACTGACGTAGAAAATAACTAACACTAATTGTCCATCCGGACAAAATGAAAAATGCGACTGCACTGGGCGGGATTCTAACGTAGAATACTAGTACGAGTTTAACTCTCCGGTGCGCGCTAGCACCCACTAGGTCGCAGCACTGGACGGTTCGACGTGGAACGGAATATACTATACAAGAAAAAATAAATTCTAGGAAAATTTTAATTATTTTTTACTGAAATAGCCTGTTTTTGTAGCAATGAAAGTTTATTATATTTCAGATACCTTATTTATTTAAAATTTTAATCCTGATGGCCTTTGATCCGTGCATAATTTTTTCAATTTTGATGGATGTGATACACTCAAAATGCTACAAGCAGCATCCAATTCTTCAATATTGTGATGTGGGCAATGTATTGCTCGTGGTCTTCGCATTCATATAGTTCTTTGTTCTGCTGAGAAAAAGTACTTTTGAAACTGTTAATACAAAGAGACTTTCCATGAACTAAATTTAAATTTGGAAACAATGAAACGGTCTGTACGAGGTGTGAGAAAAGTAATGAGACTGACGTTTTACTTAACAAAGTTTTTTTTTCTAACAACAATATTATCCCCTTCAAAGTAGTTCCCTTGTGCAGCTATATACCGACGGAGTCGTTGTTCACACTCCTGGTAGCAGCGCTGGAAGACTTCAACTGGTAGGGCTTTTAACTGGTCGGTCACAGTCTTTTGAATGTTCTCCAGAGTTCCAAAATGACGTTCTTTTAAGATATGTTTCAATTTCGGAAAAAGGAAAAAGTCACAAGGACTCAAATCAGGTGAATAGGGGGGTTGAGGAATAGTAGGTAGGGAGGTCAAAAATTCCCTGATGGAAATAGCCGTGTGGCACGGGGCATTGTCATGATGAAGCATCCACTTGTCTGCAATGTCTGGTCTCACGCGAATCACTCTTTTTCCTGAGCCTTTTAAGGACACCTTTGTAAAACACTTGGTTGACAGTTTGTCCTGGAGGAACAAATTCTTTATGCAGGATACCCCTACTGTCAAAAAAGCAAATCGGCATGGTTTTGATCTTTGATTTGCTCATTCGACATTTTTTCGGTCAAGGAGATGACGAAGTGTGCCACTCTTCACTTTGTTTCAGGATCGAACTCGAATATCCAGGATTCATCACCTGTGATCACACGATTGAAGAATTCTTGGTCGTTGTCAATCCTCTCAAGAAAATCAACGCACACGTTTCTTCGATTGTCCTTCTGTTCCGTTGTGAGGTTTTTCGGCACCATTCTCGCACAAACCTTTCGCATATCCAAATCGTCTGTCAAAATTTGATGTACGGTGAAAATGTTTAAATTAAACTTTTCACTCATCATCCTTATTGTTAAACGACGGTCTGATCTCACAAGAACCCTCACACGCTCAACGTTTTCGTCAGATTTTGAAGTTGAAGGTCTCCACTGAGCGAGGTTGATCTTCAACGTGTTCTCGCCCTTCCAAAAATGATTTGTGCCGGCGGATAACATGTGCTCTTGATAAGCAATTTTCCCCATAGGCCTGTTTCAACTTTTCAAAGATCACACTCGGGGATTCCCAAAGTTTAACACAAAACTTGATCGGACAACGTCGCTCTAAATTCCGATGCTCCATTTTCATAACGCACAACAAAAACACAACTTCACTGATGGCGCTGTCAAATATAGTGCGTTGGCTGAACGGAGTTGAAACTCGTAGTGAGCATGTGGAAGGGATGAACAAACCGGTCTAGCACAGACCTGTAGACACAGCGTTGCCAGATCGCTCGCAGTGTTACCAATCTCATTACGTTTCTAACACACCTCGTATTTTAGAGATCACCTCTCGTATGTTTGTAGAATGTATGAGCTTAGACGATTGGAAGTTATCTGTCAGCTCGGCGAAATCGGGTCGAGCTTAAATTTAAAGGGAAATTGGAAAAATCAGGCCGAATGGACGATTGTTGAGTAGTATAATGAAGTAGTATTTGATTCTTGAGAGGACAGTTGAGGAATTTATGATTAATGGTTAGATCGTGACCCGTGTAGATAGGGTCCCGTTTGTGTGCTTGCCTTTGCAATCATGTCCCGGTTCGCCAGTTGCGTGTGAGTATATAAGTTTGTGTTCATTATTTGTGTTGGAGTCTCTGTGATGGTTGCGATTCGGGATGGGGTCTTGTCGGCCTTATTCTCGAGACAGTCGAATCAGAGATTAGTTACGTAGTGTTTTATATTTGAATTTTATGTTCTATATTACGTATTTTCTGTTTGATGTACACAATTTTGTTTACATTGAAATTGGCGATGTTGCGAAAAACGTGTTTTATATGGTGGTGTTTAATTAGGTGCTAAAGTTTATAACTGAATCAATCCAGTTAGTTGGGAACATTGAGTATTTGAATTATGCGGTTCCTTCGGGTTAGAATAGATGCCAGGTTAGCGCTTCCGCGAGGGCGGTTACTGGTAGTTGTATGGATAAATTTGGTATAGGAGCATCTAATTACGTACGGCTTAATTCGAAAGCGACAGTATAGTTTTTGTTTTCAACGATGAAACTATCTATCGAGTCATTTACATCGATGGCATCCTGACAGAGGCCAGACTAATAACTGATAAATGTAATCAGGTTTGAACATCTGGATGATGAACTCCGATAAAACTCATAAGGATAGGAATGGAGGGATTGATGTGGCGACCGGAATCAAAACAAGGCGGGTATTTTACCCTTGGTAGTCCCATGCTCTTTCCTTTATACAGATATCTGGTCGTTTTAAACCGATTATGCTATCGACGAATGTTATTATTACTCGGACGATCGTACGGGACGGATGTCGAATTGTAATTATAGATTCGCGTTTAACAAACTGCAAAATCAAAGAAGGTTCCAGGAATCGGCCATCTTTACCAGTGGCGCTGTCGAGTGGAGAAATAGGAAATCAATTTACGGCCATGAGTGCAACTAAAACTATCCTTTTTGCTCTTCGATTCTTCCGTAAATCAATACTGTACTTTTCATCCAGAAGTATTAATAAATTAAAACCCTCATATTCTTATTTTGTACACCCTATATACAGATATGATTCATGATAAATGTAACAAACTTTCAGAATATATTGTATTGTTAAAATTTAAGAAGAAAATTCACGTAAACATAGGTTCGGAAACGTTTTATTAGCGAAATATTTCGCTCTCATTTCTGCTCAAAGTATAAATTGAAACCTTTCTAAAATTTTTGAAATATAAATTAACGTTTGATATGAAAAATTTAATAAAACCGGTCCCGGAATTGTATCTTTGTTGTAGTACGTATTATTTATATTTTTTTAATAGTGATTTTATTTCTAAATATTTTACAATTTTGAAAAGATTCTCGTTTTGATTAAAATTAAAATACAGTATTTTTCTGTTACATTTCGATTAATTTTGTTATTAATAAAAGTTAAATTTTTGAAGCTCGTCTAAGGTTTTTTAGTTGAGGTTACTTTTATAGATTCCCTCAGAATTATAATCTGTATAAATTTTGTTGTAAAATTGTTTTCCAAGCTGTTAACAATCAAACATAAAAAAATTAACAATTTTTTTGTGTTTTATAATAATTTTGTAAAAAATTATTAGGATATACAATTTTGGGATTCAGTTTTTCAAATAAAAAAACAATTAAGTTTATCTCTTAATTCAAAGGTTTTAAATTGGACTTCATTTTATCCTTTGAGAAGAATCAGAGTATGAAATTTTTCGCTAGCTTTAACTGAAAAACAAAATGTTACCGGCTTTTTTAAATGAATTTTTATCTTTATTTTCATCTAAACAAAGTGTATGGTATTAGGTGGCAAGGATGAAAATATTAATGTACGAATTAGGACTTAAGTACTTGGATAGCTCTCATAACGGAATATTTTAGCTGTGCCACAGAAATAAAAAAGAGAATAGTCATGGGTAAAGAGGCATTAAGTAGGAAAAAGAGTTTACTATGTGGAAAATTCATTCTAAATCTGAGGAATAGATTGGCAAGATGTCTTATTTGGAATATTATGCTTTACGATGCAGAAACGTGGACTTGAAGAAAGGAAGAAAAACGACAAATTGAGACGTTAGATATGCGGGTGTGGCGTAAAATGATAAACATCTGTTGGCAGAATAGAGTAACAAATGAGGAAGGTATTGAGAAGAGTAAAAGAAGAGAGGAATATGCTAAATACTATTGTAAGCAGGAAAAGGAACTGGCTACTACACCGGATCAGAAAAGAGTGCTTACTAATAGATGAAATTGAAGGATTGATAAATGGGAAGAGAAGGGGAAAAGAAGATTTCAGTTGATTGATGGGTTGTGGTTGGGTTGTAATGGGTTGTTGGTTTCAGAAAAAGTATAGGGACAAGGGAAGCAATTTTAGGCCTCAGATTAATAGTACAAGGAAGATTAAAGAAAAACAAACCGACATACTTGGCGTTTATAGACCTAGAAAAGCCATTCGATAACGTAGACTGGAATAAAATGTTCAGCATTTAAAAAAAAAAATAGGATTCAAATACTGAGATAGAAGAACAATTGCTAACATTACAGGAACCAAACAGCAACAGCAATAATTGAAGAATAAGAAAGAAGCCGTAATATAAAAGGGAGTCCGACAAGGATGTTCCCTATCTCCGTTACTTTTTAATCTTTACATGGAACTAGCAGTTAAGGATGTTAAAGAACAATTTAAATTCGGAGTAACAGTAAAAGGTGAAAAGATAAAGATGCTACGATTTGCTGATGATATAGTAATTCTAGCAGAGAGTAAAAAGGATTTAGAAGAAACAATGAACGGCATAGATGAAGTCCTACGCAAGAACTATCGCGTGAAAATAAACAAGAACAAAACAAAAGTAATGAAATGTAGTAGAAATAACAAAGATGGACCGCTGAATGTGAAAATAGGAGGAGAAAAGTTTATGGAGGTAGAAGAATTTTGTTATTTGGGAAGTAGAATTACTAAAGATGGACGAAGCAGGAGCGATATAAAATGTCGAATAGCACAAGCTAAACGAGCCTTCAGTAAGAAATATAATTTGTTTACATCAAAAATTAATTTAAATGTCAGGAAACGATTTTTGAAAGCGTATGTTTGGAGTGTCGCTTTATATGGAAGTGAAACTTGGACGATCGGAGTATCTGAGAAGAAAAGATTAGAAGCTTTTGAAATGCGGTGCTATAGGAGAATGTTAAAAATCAGACGGGTGGATAAAGTGACAAATGAAGAGGTATTGCGGCAAATAGATGAAGAAAGAAGCATTTGGAAAAATATAGTTAAAAGAAGAGATAGACTTATAGGCCACATACTAAGGCATCCTGGAATAGTCGCTTTAATATTGGAAGGACAGGTAGAAGGAAAAAATTGTGTAGGCAGGCCACGTTTGGAATATGTAAAACAAATTGTTAGGGATGTAGGATGTAGGTGGTATACTGAAATGAAACGACTAGCACTAGATAGGGAATCTTGGAGAGCTGCATCAAACCAGTCAAATGACTGAAGACAAAAAAAAAAGATGGGTTGTGGAAAGAGGAAAATATCCGGAAACAAAAACACTTGCATAGGACAGGAACAAGAGAAGAACAGCCATGGGAAAGACCTGCCCCATTGGATGAACACAACGAATAAAAATGAATTCTCAACATTAGACTATATCCTGAAATTATTTAACTTTCTTTGTGAGATAATTGAATGATAACACATATTCAGTCTTCAGTACCACAAATTACTCCTAACATTCACCACTACAGTTAAAAAACGTCTTTCGACACGAAAAAAAAACATAGATTAATCTTTTTAAAAATTATTTGAATTAATTTTTTAATTTAACTAACCATGGTAAATACGGGGGTTATTGTTTTTTCAAGGTCCGATCGGTCACAAAATTAAAATCACAGTGAAAATAAAAAATTTTTATTTGTAACAAGTACTTACATAGTTACCCTATTTCTCTACATAGTCGCCACTCCGATTTAGACATTTGTCGTAGCGTGGTACCAACTTTCCAATAACCTTGTCATAGAACGGAGCCGCCTGTGTTTTCAGCCATGTTTCTACGCCGGTATGCAGCTCTTGGTGGAATTCATGGAACGTGACACGACCATCAGTGCAGCCTCATATTGCGAACCTCTTCAACGTGTACGAAGGGCAATTCAGAATAAGCGGAGAGGAATGTTGTCATCAAGCATTGTCTTTTTCCACGACAATACTCGGCCGCACACTGCAGCTGTAACACAGAACCTCCTGCAGCGTTTTCGTTGGGAAGTGTTTGATCACCCGGACTTGCCTCCATCCGATTTTTACCTCTTTGCTCACATGAAACGCTGGCTAGGAGGACAACATTTTGACACAGACATCGAGCTGTAGACTGGCGTAGAAACACGGCTGAAAACACAGGCGGCTCAGTTCTATGACGAGGGTATTGGAAAGTTGTACCACGCTACGACAAATGTCTAAATCGGACTGGCGACTACACGTAGAGAAATAGCGTAACTATATAAGTACTTGTTACAAATAAAAAAATTTTATTTTCACCGTGGTTTTAATTTCGTGACAGATCGGACCTTGAAAAAAAATAACCCTCGTATATCAAAACGCGTGTTTTAACTATATGTACCTAAGATAGCATCCTCTCTCGTAGCTTCGCTCACACTATATGGCTACACATCTTCAAAAATTGGAAATAATTTTTAATAATTGTGTTATGGGTTGTGCTCTCAGCGTTATATTTTTACAAAACTTACCGGATAAAATAAAATGTTTAATGCAATCAGCAAAAAATTGAAATCGTTCAAAATCTATAGTATCCCCAACACACCAAAATCCAGCATTTTCCTCATTCCATTTATTGGTATATTGTAGTGATTACATATTTTATTCGTGTTACGTATTTGAATATCTTTAAAATTCAAATAATTAATTTCAGGTTGGAGATATAAAACCGGTTTAACATATTACTCGAAGGTTGAGCTCGTTTTTGAACCAAATGTATCAATTGTTCTTCAACAATTTGACAAAATTTTTGGTCTAGATTCACATTGTCTTCGATCATGAATTCCTTATAAGTTTCTCCTATGTGTGATTTCGCGAATGTAGGCGTTATGAAAATATTAATACCAAACTCGACGGGAAAAGCGAGGGAAGCCAGTCTTTCCCGTCTAGCCAGGACCTCCCCCTCACCTATGTTCTTTGTCTGTATACTCACGGTTGGAAGAATAATACTGATAAATTACAATTAAACATGAAAAGCTCTCTCTTTTCACCAACATTTCCCTTGTTCTTGATATAAAAGCTTTTATACTCTTGAAGGGGATTAGGTCTTTATCTACAACTTAAAACCTTTCCTGGGATAACACGTATGTATCCTGAAAATTTGAAAATAATCGGTCGGTTGGTTCTCGTATGATGCTTTGAAACCCCTTCGATTATTTCGAAAATTGTGAAGTTAGGTCATTTTTGGTCTTCTGTTTGAATATAACATTTGTTTTGCTCAATTTCGTATTAGTTTTACGCACGCTCTCGTGTGTGTGTGTGTGTGTGCGCACACACACACACACACACACACATTCGCTCTCAATCTTTTTAATAATATTAATCATTGATTCTCAAATTTTTTCGCACACCGCCCACATTGGGAATCAAAGATTTTCTAGCGCCCCTCAAAATGTTTAACTTATCAATCTGTTAAAAATAGTAATTACAATTATTGTTTTTAAACATGGCATATCCTAATTCTGAGTTGAAACTTACATTTTAAATGAGAGAAATTAAAACGCATATTTTATCATACTTGGAAGTATTTTTATTAAAATTGCTTTTCAGAAAATTACAATTGTATATAGTTATATAACAACAACAGTGATAGCATATTCAATATAACAATACAATAATTAAAACATAACTTTCAATTGAAAAATTACACTTACTTTAACGTAAGTGTAATTTATGGATATTAAAGGGTTTTGATCTAACTTTAATGATAAATTGTGAGGTCTTTAATGTAGCGTTGCAGTTTTTGGATTTTTTTCATTTTGTGCCGAGATACTAAAATCTTTAACGGTTGAGACTGTAACATGATCTTGGGTTAAGTTGAGAACGGGTGGATACATGTTGAACGCTCAATCTTTAAAGATTACAATACCTCGACAAAATGAACAAAAGCCAAAAACTGCAAAGCTTTATTAAGGATTTCAAAATTTGTCATTAAAGATAGATCAAAACCCTTTAATTTCCATATTTATTTGTATGAATACGTTGGTTAGATCGGGAGATATGCAGCATTAAAGACAAAAATGGTCTTTTCTCTTTACAGTGGAATATTTCGGTTCAAAAAAATCGTAGAGAGACATACAAAAAAGAAATTAAAGCTAAATTCTTAAGCTTTTAAACGATTTTAATGCAGTATACGGAAACAAAATAGTTTTCCCGATGCGTTCGATCGAACACAAAGAAAAACTTTAAAATTTTTAAAACTTTTTTCTCACTAATTATTTTGTTTTTTAATTTGATGATTTTTGAAATTAAAGTATACTGTCAAAAAGTAGAGTAATGAAGCTTTAATATTTTTTTATTCGTCTCTCGGCCTCTTGGTTGCAACCCACCGGGTTGGTCTAGTGGTGAACGCGTCTTCCCAAATCTGCTGATTTGGAAGTCGAGAGTTACAGCGTTCAACTTCTAGTAAAGTCAGTTATTTTTACACGGATTTGAATACTAAATCGTGGATACCGGTGTTCTTTGGTGGTTTTTTTTTTCTTCCCCTACTCTCCCCGACCGGATATCCATTTAAGTATGCTCAGTCGGGGAGAGTGTCCCCCGCCCACCGGTTGTACACCCGGCACGGCAGGTTAGCTCCCCCGGTCTCGGATCTTTAATTTTATCTTATTCGCCTGCCTCTAATCCCCCGCCTCGGAGACGGGGTATGGCTACGCCACCTCCCATCCCCTCAGCAGGGAACCGGGTCTCGGTCATTATGCCTTTGCCTCTAATCAGCAGGACCGCCCCCACTAAGCACCGAGGCACCCGCAGGAGCGGCACCGCCAACCGGGACTCGATCTTTTATTTGTCCCACACTCCCCAGGAGTTCCCCCCCTTCTCAGGAACCCGCACACCACGGCGTACGGGCCCTCCACGGAGGGACTGTCCTCCCTACCCTAATTTCACAAACCCCTTCTTCTGTCCTCTTCTTCCTTGGTGCGTAAGATTTCCCCGGCAAACCTACGGAACCAATCCCAGTTATCGTCACTATAGACCGTCCAATTTAAGAGGTTTTCAGGTGTAAGTCCGTTGTCCGAAATTTCTCTTCTATTTGGAGCCCATCTTGGGCATACAAACACAGTGTGTTCCGCATCATCAGTCTCTGGGCAGTACACACATTGTGGGGTAGGTCTTTTTCCAATTCTAAACAGATAATGGCCGAACGAGCCATGCCCCGTCAATAGTTGTGTCGTATAAAAATCTACATTACCTATTCTATTACTAGTCCACATATTTATGTTGGGGATTAGTCGCCTGGTCCAATCCCCAACTCTAGAGTGTGTCCATGTATCCTGCCACTCTTGATCAATTAGCCGTTCAGTCTCATCTTTGGACATACCCCTATATCTAAATGTTCTTTGTTTAATTTGTAAACAATGGGTAGAACCTTCGTTAGTATACACAACGCGTCGTATGACACTGTTCTGTATCCCGCGGCTACCCGCAGTAAAGCAAGCCTGTGTACTCTTTTTAATTTTGTTTTGTTTCTCTGAATATTCTTTGGTGGTTAGGTTTCAATTAACCACACATCTCAGGTATGGTCGAACTGAGAATGTACAAGACTACACTTCATTTACACTCATACGTATCATCCTCTGAAGTATTATCTGAAACGTAATTACCGAAGGCTAAACGGGAAAAAGACAGTAGGAGGATAAAAAATATTTCTACCTTTAAGTTAAGAAAAATTCCAAATTTACTCAATACGACAATAGTTGTATGTGAAAGAAGTTTCACATCTTCAGTATACGAAAAGCCACGTCTTCTTACAATTGTAGAAACTTTTTGGTCATCCTTTGCCGTAAGGGTTGGTCATATCAAAAATTGTTTCAGACAAAAGTATGCTAAAAGGACTAACGATCATTTTAAACCAATACGATACTGTGCCTGTTAAGGGAAGTATGATTTTTTTTTGTCTTTGAAACCCCATTTTTTCCACTCACTGGGCCAATGGTTATGATATCAAAAAACTTTACTTAGAAAGTATTAGGCCCTTATAAAAAAAATAGTAGGAACTTTAAACAAATTTTATATTTTACTTAATAGGAGAGTGATTTTTTTTTTAAAAAAGCCTCCATTTCCACCCTCATGTTTCGATTTTGACAGTTAACAAACTCGACAAAGATTTTGAGAAGAGTTATTTTTCAGGATGAATTTGAAAGTAATTGGCCAAAATTATAGCAGTTATCATGTCCATAAGAAAGTGAAATATATATATAAACTTTACTTAGGTAAGTTTTAGATCCTTATCCAAAGAATAGTAGGAATTTTAAACGAATTCGATATTTTACTTATAACGATTTTTTTTCAAAAAAAGTCGTTTGTCCATTTCCACTCCTGTGATCCGACGATTTTGCCCATTAACGAACTCGACCGAAATTTTGGGTCGTTATATTTTATGTATCAATTTGAATGTGATTGGCGTAAAATTACGGCAGTTATGGTATCCATAAGAATTTGAAATATATATATGTATACTTTTAAATTGACACTGGTTTTGGAGGATGGGGGATGTGAAACGCGAAGATATGTCGAAATTTTCAAGAAGTCGGATCATGGTACTCATTACAATAGGTAGCTTTATTATGAAATCTACCTAATAGTGAGAATCACTAAAACATCATAAAAAAAAAGAATAATCATGAAAATTTTCCGTATACAACAGATTCATTTACAAAATTTATTAGTTTTTTGTTTTTTCTTTGTAAATATTTTACAATAATTATTCTTATCCAAGAAACAAGAAAAATAAATATTTTTTTTATGCTGGTAAAATATACTGAAATTAGTTTTTAAAAAAATTATAAATAATTTTATGAATTAAAAAACAGAAGGCACTTCGAACCTGGTTTGGCTATATATATATAAACACGCATCTTTCTTTTGTATGAGCAATTTTACCACACAGTATTACGCAGTTAAATGACATTATATAAAATATATGACCTTACCTTTTTATTACGTAAATGCCATGGCCATTTTCGTATGTTATTTTTTTAAATTTTTTTTATATTTTTTTATTAAATTGTACGGGAAGTATACGAGTATTTATTTTTTTTAATTCTCTCGCAAAATTTCAAGGTATGGTTATTTTAAATACGCATTATAATTTTTTGAAATGTTTTTCTGTTTTTTTTTACTTTCCCGGCGAATATAGCTAGAATAGCTATATATATATATCTATATATATATTAAATAGGAAAGTATGATCATCATATCAAAAATGGGGTATCGGGTTGTTTTTTTTTTTTTGTTTGGAAATCGTTACGCTGTAGGGTCCAATAAGTTTATCTAGACCAAAAGAAGCTTTTATGTGTTGGCTTGTGTATGATTTTATAACTCTGGAACACATTCACCGATTTTCTTCAAATTTGGATGATAGTTATTATCTTCGGGAGGAAAGGATGTATTACATTTTTATAAAAATTGGAAAAAGGGAGGGGGTGATTTGAACGAAATATAAAGTATTGTATAATATTTACTGGGGCGCTTTAGTAAAAACTTACTTTTTTTTTAAAAAAGTTGAAATTTTTTTTAACAAGATCACAACTTACTGAAAGTTTTGTTCAATATTCATTCCCTTCCCAAAACATTTCTTTATATATATATATACAGAGTATTTCATTTTAATTGCCCCAGGTGATTTTCTCGTAAATTGCGCTAATACAAAAAATTACTTAAACAAAGTAACTCAGGTTGGAGGGGGTAAATTTTGACACATGTGACGGTTTTGGTCGTTTCCCCACCCCCTTTCTACCTACCCCTTCATCTTCAGTACCTCGGCCATAATATCTTTCAGTCAAGCCTCAACCAGGACGCTACCGATGCGAATGCACAATCGACATTCCCATCTGTGTACTACTAACGTAAATTCCAAACAAAACTAGAGCTAAGTCTCAACAAGACTGAATGACTTTTTAAGAACGACTGAACTGACCTCTACTTACCCGAAAGGTAAAAACGAGTTCGAAACACAACGAATCATAAAAGGCAACAAAAAAACATTAACAAAACATAACAATAAATAATGTAACATAACCTAACCAACGAAAAGAAAAATGGAGGGGTACATTCTGACCCCGTAGGGGAAGACACGCTTCATGTGGCAGTTTCGGTCGTCATCTCACTCCTTTCGTACCTAGTCCTTATGGGCTTTACCGGAGGTCATCTTCAAAACCTCGGCAAAAGGCATCTCTCAGCCTTGTTCTTGTTTCAGTCAGGATACCACCGGTGCGAATACCAGATGTGATATTCCCATCGGTGTACTACTAGAAAATGAATTCTTTGAAACAAAACACATCTATGTTTTTAACAAGACTGAGTGACATGAAGGAACTGAAATTAAAAACGCAACTACCTACTCGATAGGTTAGAAGTTGAGTTCAACACGCAACCGTAACACAAAATAAAAAATAAATAAACAAAACATACAATAATATCAAACCTCATAACACCAGTTCTCTCTCGAGAGAGGGAGATATCTCCCTCGCAGCTTCGCGTGCAGCTTCCTATTTACGCATGCGCACAACAGCCAAATATCTTACCGCTGGAACTGTAAAGTTCAAGGTTCCATACAAAAAGTGTTGTAACTTTTTCATAAACTGGGGTATGGCTACTGACATTAAGAATTATATATTGCACAAGTATAAAGAAAGAATTAAGGAAAAAAGGACTCATTATATTAAATTTTATCGGTAATATAGAGTGGAAATAGGCAGTTCCACAGTGTCTATACGCGAGCCGCCACTGGTAATAATAAAATTTAATGTTGTGTTATAAAGAAATAGATGATTAAGTGGAAATAGGTTTATCTTAAAGAAAATATCTGGTATTGGTTAATTTTGATAATAGGAGGAAAATTCTAATGGAAAAATTTAGATTAAATATGTGTATAAAATGGAAAAGCGAAAAGTTTTCTATAATGGTTTTTATAGATTATTTCGAAATTAAAAAGACTAGCGTATAATATAAATCAAATGATTTATCATCGCTTAGATTTGATCTTGTGATTATAGTTAGATCAGTAATCGTTTTTATAAAATTAGGAAAATCTTATTAATTGAATAGATATATTAAAAAACGTGAACTTGATATTTTATCCGTTGCAGTATCTAAGTGTGGGTTATGCAGTACTGCTCAAATAATTTCGATACATTAAATAAATTGGAAAATTTTTTTAAGTAATATTATTTAAATTGTATTAAAAACTAAAATGGCTAGGTATCATTTCGTCCTTATTTTTTAATGGGTTTTATTTCGAAAGCGCATAAATTTCTTAATTTGATATTATACAGGGTGTCCTATATAAAACGCAACCCAACCTTATATTGGTAGATATTGCAACAATAAAAAATGCATGTGTAAATGTAATTTTTACTACTACCATCCATTACCTTACATTTCGAGTAAATATTGGATGTGGCCGCCATCTTCTTGAATACAAGCTTCAATTCTTTTAACAGCATTTCTTGCAACTTTTTTCAAAATTTAAATTAAATTAAATTGGCTGGATATTTAATACAGCTTATTCAATATTGACTTTCAATTGTTCAAGTGTTCGTGGTTTGTTGCTGTAGGCTTTTTCTTTGAGGTAACCCCGTAGAAAAAAATCCGCCGCAGTCAAATCTGGAGTTCTCTGTGGCCAAAAGCCTCGACCGATAACACGATTACCGAAGAATTCCTCGACGAAATCAGAAGTTGAACCTGCGTAGTGCGATGTCGCACCGTCATGTTGTAGCCGGCAGTGTCTGTCTTCCTCTTCCAAGAGTGCGATGAACCGAAATAAAATATCCTGATATCGTTCTGGATTCATGGTGTACTCGAAAAAAATAGGACCGATTATTTTCTTCCGCGATATCGCGCACCACACGCCCGACTTCTGCGGGTGTAATTGTTTTTTGTGATAAACGTGGGGGTTTTCAGCGCTCCAAATTCTACTGTTTTGGTTGTTTACGTAGCCGTCCGAATGAAACCGTGTTTATCTGTGAAAAAAACGAATCCATAACGTTAATTCCCTCGCGCAGAAATCGACGAAAACGTTGACAATATTGTAGCCGTTTTTCTTAGTCGGGCTCAAGAAGTCGATGAACCGTTTGAATGCGACAAGGTCGTAATTGTAATCGTTTGTTCGCCCGATGAACAGTCGATTTAGACAAATTAATTTCAGCAGACAAACGTCTGATCGATTTATTTGGCGAGGAGAGTAATCGGTCTTTGATTTCAGCAACTGTATCTGTATTCAACACTGACGCAAATCTTTTGCGTTCCTTGTTATTAACAGAACCGGTCTCTCTTTACGACTAACCTTAATACTGATGTTTTGTTAGCAGCCGGTTTATCTGGGTACTTATGGCGAAACAAATCTTGCACTGCAACCGCTGATTTCGTACTGAAGTACAACTCGACAATAAAAACACGTTCATCTAGCGAAATCACCAGCTTGTCTCTAGCGATACACTGAACGTTATGATTCCATTGTTGTTACTATCGATAGTGTTCTACTGCGTCGCCGTGATGTTCAAATGTTGTCAGTAACATTTGAACATCAATCAGTAACGAGTAGGGGAGTAAGCTTGACCTTTGAAATTTCATGGATGAGTGATTGATGGGTTGCGTCTTATACATCCTGCTGTAGTAAAATATAAGTTTTACCTGTTGTAGAGGCCAAAATAAGGCAGTATTCTGCTACATTTTATCGAATCCACAATGTCGATGTTACAATGACGTCGCCACATAAATTCGCATAAACAGGAGTCTAGATGTACTATACTCCTTCCTATTACGTCTTTTCGATGCTGTCCATAAATTTTCCAATTTGTTTGTTTGCGCCCAGATAATTGGTTTTCAAAACGTAACCCGAATAAGTAACAGTTAGATGTGTAAAAATTTAACCTTATAGATTAGGTATAACATCGTACCTCCGCCAACAATCAGAAATTACGTTCGTCCCAGGTGTAATACAGTCTGCTTTATAATACTTAGTGACGTTCGTTCGATCGGGGACCGCATAGGTGACTGGTTTCGACGTGTCGTGTGTACGTACGTATCTCGCATAATTCAAAAACGATTAGGCGTACCGTAGAATGTTGAAATTTTGTATTTAGGACTGTTTTAATATCTAGTTGTGCACCTCCTCTTTTGATTGCAATCGACTTGACCAAAAGTGTCCAAAATAGCCCAAAATCCCAAAAAATTGGATATTGAACTGCAGTAATAAGCCCTCATTCAGAGGTTTTCAACGATATATCTATCTTTTTTTTTTTGTCTCAGTCATTTAACTGGTTTGATGCAACTCTCCAAGATTCCCTATCTAGTGCTAGTCGTTTCATTTCAGTATACCCTCTACATCCTACATCCCTAACAATTTGTTTTACATATTCCAAACGTGGCCTGCCTACACAATTTTTCCCTTCTACCTGTCCTTCCAATATTAAAGCGACTATTCGAGGATGCCTTAGTATGTGGCCTACAAGTCTGTCTCTTCTTTTAACTATATTTTTCCAAACGCTTCTTTCTTCATCTATTTGCGCAATACCTCTTCATTTGTCACTTTATCCATCCATCTGATTTTTAACATTCTCCTATAGCACCGCATTTCCAAAGTTTCTATCTTTTCTTCTCAGATACTCCGATCGTCCAAGTTTCACTTCCATATAAAGTGACACTCCAAACATAGACTTTCAAAAATCTTTTCCTGACATTTAAATTAATTTTTGATGTAAACAAATTATATTTCTTACTGAAGGCTCGTTTAGCTTGTGCTATTCTGCATTTTATATCGCTCCTGCTTCGTCCATCTTTAGTAATTCTACTTCCCAAATAACAAAATTATTCTACCTCCATAATCTTTTCTCCTCCTATTTTCACATTCAGTGGTCCATCTTTATTATTTCTACTACATTTCATTACTTTTGTTTTGTCTTGTTTATTTTCATGCGATAGTTCTTGCGTAGGACTTCATCTATGCCGTTCATTGTTTCTTCTAAATCCTTTTTACTCTCGGCTAGAATTACTATATCATCGGCAAATCGTAGGATCTTTATCTTTTCACCTTGTACTGTTACTCCGAATCTAAATTGTTCCTTAACATCATCAACCGTCAGTTCCATGTAAAGATTAAAAAGTAACGGAGATAGGGAACATCCTTGTCGGATTCCCTTTCTTATTACGGCTTCTTTCTTATGTTCTTCGATTCTCACTGTTGCTGTTTGGTTCCTGTACATGTTAGCAATTTTCTTCTATCTCAGTATTTGAACCCTAATTTTTTTAAAATGCTGAACATTTTATTCCAGTCTACGTTATCGAATGCCTTTTCTAGGTCTATAAACGCCAAGTATGTCGGTTTGTTTTTCTTTAATCTTCCTTCTACTATTAATCTGAGGCCTAAAATTGCTTCCCTTGTCCCTATACTTTTTCTGAAACCAAATTGGTTTTCTCCTAACACTTCTTCCACTCTCCTCTCAATTCTTCTGTATAGAATTCTAGTTACGAATTTTGATGCACGACTAGTTAAACTAATTGTTCTATATTCTTCACATTTATCTGCCCCTGGTTTCTTTGGTATCATGACTTAACACTTTTTTTGAAGTCTGACGGTAATTCCCCTTTTTCATAAATATTACACACCAGTTAGTATAATC
Organism: Lycorma delicatula; assembly: GCF_047948215.1. Classification (NCBI taxonomy): domain Eukaryota; kingdom Metazoa; phylum Arthropoda; class Insecta; order Hemiptera; family Fulgoridae; genus Lycorma; species Lycorma delicatula. Next base: position 16,538,832 of record NC_134467.1, read on the forward strand.
TCTCAATCGCTTCCTCACCTGCACTGCGCAGTAATTCTACAGGTATTCGGTCTATTCCAGGAGCCTTTCTGCCATTTAAATCTTTTAGTTCTCTCTTAAATTCAGATCTCAGTATTGTTTCTCCCATTTCATCCTCCTCAACTTCTTCTTCTTCCTCTATAACACCATTTTATAATTCATTTCCTCCGTATAACTCTTCCATATACTCCACGCATCTATCGACTTTACCTTTCGTATTATATATTGGTGTACCATCTTTGTTTAACACATTATTAGATTTTAATTTATGTACCCCAAAATTTTCCCTAACTTTCCTGTATGCTCCGTCTATTTTACCAATGTTCATTTCTCTTTCCACTTCTGAACACTTTTCTTAAATCCACTCTTCTTTCGCCAGTTTGCACTTCCTGTTTATAGCATTTCTTAATTGCCGATAGTTCCTTTTACTTTCTTCATCACTAGCATTCTTATATTTTCTACGTTCATCCATCAGCTGCAATATATCGTCTGAAAACCCAAGGTTTTCTACCGGTTCTCTTTATTCCGCCTAAGTTTGCTTCTGCTGATTTAAGAATTTCCTTTTAACATTCTCCCATTCTTCTTCTACATTTTCTACCTTATCTTTTCTACTCAGACCTCTTGCGATGTCCTCCTCAAAAATCTTCTTTACCTCTTCTTCCACAAGCTTCTCTAAATTCCACCGATTCATCTGACAACTTTTCTTCAGGTTTTTAAACCCCAATCTACATTTCATTATCACCAAATTACGGTCGCTATCAATGTCTGCTCCAGGGTAAGTTTGGCAGTCAACGAGTTGATTTCTAAATCTTTGCTTAACCATGATATAATCTATCTGATACCTTGCAGTATCGCCCGGCTTTTTCCAAGTGTATATTCTTCTATTATGATTTTTAAATTGGGTGTTGGCAATTAACTAAATAGTACTTCCTGCAAAACTCTATAAGTCGGTCCCCTCTTTCATTCCTTTTGCCCAGCCCGTACTCACCCACTTCCTTCCTTGCCTTTTCCAATGCTTGCATTCCAATCTCCAACTATTATTAAATTTTCATCTCCTTTTACGTGTTTAATTGCTTCATCAATCTCTTCGTATACACACTCTACCTCATCATCATCATGGGCGCTTGTAGGCATATAGACGTTAACAATCGTTGTCGGTTTAGGTTTTTATTTTATCCTTATTACATTTTATTTTTACAATAAATAATAATTCAATAATAACAATATTAAAAAAAAAAATATGAGAAGTTTTTAATGAAATAAAATTTTATGTACTTTTAATTTTTTTTAAATATGTAATTTAATAGGCGTACAGGGAAGTCATGTGGTGTCCACATCAGATTTTTATTTAACGTGAAACTCAAATTAATTTATGCGAGTGTAACTTATTAATTATAGAATAATTAGTTATATTTTTTTTTTCAAAAAAAAAAATTCTCATAAATATGTAGTATGATTATAATTGAACCGTTCGTGGTTTTCTGAATTTTTATATGTCGATTCCTAACCCGTATGACATTTGCTGATAAGAACAGCCGCCCCGTATTTATTACTATGATAAATTAGTTTAATTTTTTGGTATTTATTTATTTATTTCAAGATTAAGTAATTGCGTTTGTTTTATTTATTTTGTTTTTTATCAAAATGATAATAATAAATTACTGGTAACGTCTGACTACTGTCTGACCTAGACGATAAGAAAGTAAAACAAAAAATTATTACATAAATTTTTGATTTTTTTTAATCTTATATAAAAGTTAAAAAAAAAATATTGCGTTGTATTTATAAAAATATTTTTTTTTATATTCAATATGAAATATTGAATTTGTTGCGCGTGTGTTTTATGTTGTGTATATCTAATCGTTATTTAATTACAATGAATTAAGGTCATAGTGTAATTAAAAATTATTTTCATCTATTTTATCTCACGTTTTATTCCACGTATTTTTGCAATTCCACATTACATAATTTATAAATTTTGTTTAAACTTAAATTTCTTAATTTTTTTTTTCGATAATGAGAAATATCTTTCATTTCCTTACAGTTTTCTTTTACCGTATGTTTATAATTATCACAACACATCTTCCTTTTTTTCCCTCTATTTTCTTCTATTTTACTTTTTCGGCGAGGAAAGCTAGAATACAAAACATGTATGTATGTACGTATAGGTTTTGTAGTGCTTTTGGCCTTATACAAGGGCCGCTTTTTAAAATTTTTACAAAAACAATGAAAGAACAAAACCCTTTTTTGTACAGATCATTTTATTCTTTCTGAAAATATTCACCTTTAAGATTTATATACAGGGTTATTCACGGGAACCGGATGTTTTTAAAATAATAATAAAAAATTGAATATTTACTTTAAAAAAGTTTTATTGGTACTGAAACACTTGTTAAATCAAAGTATTTGTTACTTACTCATGAAGGAAAAATTATGTCCGGCAAGTGATGTCCATTTTGGGCAATACATTGTTGCAGCCTTTTACGGTAACCAGCCTCAATTCTTTGGAGAATGTCTACATCAATCTGGGTGACGCGATGACGAATTGCGATCTTTAGGTCCTCCAATGTACGCGGTTTATCGCCGTACACACGCGATTTCAGAAACCCCCCCAGAAAAAAAATCACAACTACTCGAGTCAGGGGACCGAGGGAGCCAAGGAATGTCGCCGAATCTGGAAACGATCCGTCCCGGAAATAAGTTACGGAGAACAGCCATCGTTGACCTCGCTGTGTGCGCTGTAGTTCCATCCTGCTGGAGTAATACATTTTGAAAATCGATTCCCCGGTTTCGTAACTCAGGGAGGAAAAACGTATTCAACATCGTAATGTAACGATCGGCTGTTACAGTTACGGCAGCGTCATTTTCTTAAAAAAAATATGGTCCAATAACACCGACCTTTCCTATTGCACACCAGAGGGTCACCTTTGGGCTATGAAGTCTCTCGTGAAGCCGATGCGGGTTTCTTTCTGCCCGATACCGGCGATTCTGTTTGTTGACGAAGCCATTCAGTTGAAAACGGGCTTCGTCACTCATTAACGATAAGAAATTTTCATTTCCTCCAAAAACGGTAAGCATTTGTTGACAAAATTGTAATCGCTGCGTGAAATCTTGCTCGTTTAACTGCTGCACGACGGCTATCTTGTAAGGATGGAAATGCAGGTCTGTGTGCAGAATTCGTCTTACCGTACTTGTGCTTGTTTGAAGCGCTGCTGAATGCCTCTGAATAGAGCGGCCCGAGCTTCTGACAACGGCTTTCCTTACTCGTTCGATGTCCTCCGGAGCGCTAGCAGTTCGTCGGGGATTCGGTGGTTTTTTCTTCAATATTGAACCGCTTATTCGCAGGTTGTTCACCCATCGCGATATTGTGTTACGAGAAGGGACGCTTGCGTTACGATGGATATTAAACTGACGGCGGAAATCTCGCTGAACAGCAGTTACGGATTCGCCATTTCGCACAAAACTGTCATACGCGTACAGGCGTTGGTCTAGCGTCCACGGCTCCATCTCAACGACTGAAATGTAAATGCTATGAACAAATTAAACGTCAGACACCAGCCACGTGCCACGTTCCACCACGAACGCCCGAGTACAACCCACTTCAAAAACATCCGGTTCCCGTGAATGACCCTGTATATATATGTTCATTATCATCATGTTTGTGAAAATAATACTGATAAATAACAATTAATGCCTGTTCAATTTATAAAAACTATCAGTATTTTGTAATTTCTTCAGAGCAACAGTTAGACCGGGATTCGAACTCAAGACGTCCGGATGAATGGCCGAGATGTTAACACTTGCGCCACGGAGGCCGGCAAAAAATTTTTAGTTTGATTATCCGTCCTTCGTAAGGTTAAAAAAGTATTTTGCACGGTTCTTTACGTGGTACTCAACATACACCACGAGACCCGTGGTACCCTACCTGGAGATGACCTTATTCTGTTTCTCCTGTTTAATTTTTTTATTTTATTTTTTATTTTAGTCAAATATTCGGAGGCATTCGGGTCGCACACACAATAACGTTGGCAACGGCTGTATTGATTAATTCGCCAAATTAATGACATCGTCGCACCCCTTAAAAAAATTGAGATTCAAAACAGCCCGAAATTGGTTTTTAGATTTTTATCTGAAGAGTATTTACAAGCCAAAATCTAATGAATATCTCGTGTAATATAATCGGAAATGGAGGATAATCTGTTATCATTGTTGAAAATTCTTTTTACCTTTTTTCATCACTTTCAAGGTTTTTTTTTTGTCTTCAGTCATTTGACTGGTTTGATGCAGCTCTCCAAGATTCCCTATCTAGTGCTAGTCGTTTCATTTCAGTATACGCTCTACATCCTACATCCCTAACAATTTGTTTTACATATTCCAAACGTGGCCTGCCTACACAATTTTTTCCTTCTACCTGTCCTTCCAATATTAAAGCGACTATTCCAGGATGCCTTAGTATGTGGCCTATAAGTCTGTCTCTTCTTTTAACTATATTTTTCCACATGCTTCTTTCTTCATCTATTTGCCGCAATACCTCTTCATTTGTCACTTTATCCACCCATCTGATTTTTAACATTCTCCTATAGCACCACATTTCAAAAGCTTCTAATCTTTTCTTCTCAGATACTCCTTTCGTCCAAGTTTCACTTCAATATAAAGCAACACTCCAAACATATACCTCCATAATCTTTTCTCCTCCTATTTTCACATTCAGTGGTCCATCTTTATTATTTCTACTACATTTCATTACTTTTGTTTTGTCTTGTTTATTTTCATGCGATAGTTCTTGCGTAGGACTTCATCTATGCCGTTCATTGTTTCTTCTAAATCCTTTTTACTCTCGGCTAGAATTACTATATCATCGGCAAATCGTAGCATCTTTATCTTTTCACCTTGTACTGTTACTCCGAATCTAAATTGTTCTTTAACATCATTAACCGCTAGTTCCATGTAAAGATTAAAAAGTAACGGAGACAGGGAAGATCCTTGTCGGACTCCCTTTCTTATTAGGGCTTCTTTCTTATGTTCTTCGATTATTACTGTTGCTGTTTGGTTCCTGTACATGTTAGCAATTTTCTTCTATCTCTGTATTTGAACCCTAATTTTTTTTAAAATGCTTAACATTTTATTCCAGACTATGTTATCGAATGCCTTTTCTAGGTCTATAAACGCCATGTATGTCGGTTTGTTTTTCTTTAATCTTCCTTCTACTATTAATCTGAGACCTAAAATTGCTTCCCTTGTCCCTATACTTTTCCTGAAACCAAATTGGTCTTCTCCTAACACTTCTTCCACTCTCCTCTCAATTCTTCTGTATAGAATTCTAGTTACGATTTTTGATGCACGACTAGTTAAACTAATTGTTCTGTATTCTTCACATTTATCTGCCCCTGCTTTCTTTGGTATCATGACTATAACACTTTTTTTGAAGTCTGATGGAAATTCCCTTTTTTCATAAATATTACACACCAGTTTGTATAATCTATCAATTGCTTCCTCACCTGCACTGCGCAGTAATTCTACAGGTATTCGGTCTATTCCAGGAGCCTTTCTGCCATTTAAATCTTTTAATGCTCTCTTAAACTCAGATCTCAGTATTGTTTCTCCCATTTCATCCTCCTCAACTTCCTCTTCTTCCTCTATAACACCATTTTCTAATTCATTTCCTCCGTATAACTCTTCCATATATTCCACCCATCTATCGACTTTACCTTTCGTATTATATATTGGTGTACCATCTTTGTTTAACACATTATTAGATTTTATTTTATGTACCCCAAAATTTTCCCTAACTTTCCTGTATGCTCCGTCTATTTTACCAATGTTCATTTCTCTTTCCACTTCTGAACACTTTTCTTAAATCCACTCTTCTTTCGCCAGTTTGCACTTCCTGTTTATAGCATTTCTTAATTTGCCGATAGTTCCTTTTACTTTCTTCATAACTAGCATTCTTATATTTTCTACGTTCATCCATCAGCTGCAATATATCGTCTGAAAGGTAGAATTTCGAAAAATCTAGAATGTTTTTAACATATTCACTTGAAGATTACACACACCAAAAATCAAGCTGATTTTGACTTTGAATGATCTGAAGTTTGCGGATTTCAGAATAGTAATCTCTGTCTTAAAAATTATAGTTATAGATGGTTACCCGTACGAAGGACGAGTAAAACGTTATTTTGTACGGTCTTTAGCATCGAAAAACACCACGAGGTCCGACGAAAAACACGTAAACTCCACGAGGTCACGTGGAGGTACCACGAGACTGGTAAGATAGTGAGTGGTACCTCCTGGTAGTGGTGGTACCACTATCAGGAGGTGACTGTATTTCGTTACTATTTTTTTATTTTATGTTTTTAGTAAAGTAATTTGTGACAGTCGCGTCACACACACGCACACACACACACACACACACACACACACACACACACACACACACACACACACACACACACACACACACACACACAATAACAGTGTCAGTGGTTGTTTTAATTGACCACCGCTTAGTATACTATCACATCTTTAAAGGACTTTTTTCGATAACCGAAAGGGATATCGAAAAAAATAGAAATCCTTTTTATAAAAATTTTTTTTTCAAGTACTCCAAATGGTCTCCGAATACAATTTGACCAACGGTTTTGGCATAGTAAAGTTAAATATCATCAAAAAACATAATCTGCAAACCGTTTAAAAGACCACCATCTTATAGAACGGTGAATCATTTCCTTAAGGTAAGAATCCTGTGTTCTTTCCAAGTATAAAAACTATGTTCATGCAAAATTTCAGCTCAATCGGTTCAGTAGTTTTTGCGTTAAAAGTAATAGAAAATACAAATAGATTTTTATATCATATTATAATTAAAATTAAGGAATTTTAATATTTGGTAATATATTAATTTAGTTAGAGAAAAAATAAATAGTTTCTAGGATGAGGTTCAAGGTCGTACGTATTATTTATAAATAAAATTGGCCCGGTATTAAACCAAAAAAATGTAATAATAATAATAATAATGCGTATATTTGTGACTGCTGCCAAATAAAATAATTGGCTGATAAATAGTATATAATATATATTCAAACACCTATGAAGTCTGTTCTGATACTTTACGAAAATAAATAAGTGGATCGTTCCGTAAATGAGATACGGATAAAAAATTACTTTTATCGACTATAATGATATTAAATACAAAATATTTCTTATTTTTTTAATGTTATAAAAGATCTTTCGTGTTTTTTTCTTCTTTGTAATTAGCCAGATCTGTTTATAATTTTCTGCGTACACACACACACACACACACACACACATATATTTATATCACTCTGTATGTATATATATATATATATATATATATATATATATATATATATATATACAGAGTGATTTTTTAGTCCTGTTACCCAATTTTAAATGTAATTTAAAAAAGGGAAATTTAGGTGGAATAAAAAAAATGTATTTGTTACTTACAAAAGAGATTTAATAAAAAGCTATTACTTACATAATTGTTAAAGAATATGCTCAAAATGCCCACCCCTTACGGCTATACAAGCACGGATTCTTTTCAGCATATTAGCAGAAACCTTTTTAAGAGTTGCATTGGAAATATTCGTCTGTAATATTGACTTTAAGTTCATCAATAGTGTGAGGATTGTTTTTGAAGGCCTCGGACTTAATATAGCCCCACAAAAAGTAGTCAGGAGATGTGAGGTCTGGAAACCTTGGAGGCCATAAGTCCTTGCTTATTATTCGATCATCAAAGAACTCTTGCAGAAAATCCACGGTTTCTCGAGATGTGTGGCATGTACCGCCGTCTTGTTGAAACCAGCAATACCGTTTTTGAGGTTCCAGGAAGGACACAAATTGGCGCACAATACTCCTGTATACTTCATCGTTTACTGTCTGTTCAAAGAATACGGGTCCGACTATACGATGACGAGATATCGCCCACCACACACTAATTTTTTCAGGATCCAAAGATTTGTCTTGTAAAGCGTTAGGATTTTCAACCGCCCAAATTCGACTGTTTTGACTGGTTATATAACCATCGAGATGGATTCAAGCTTTATCACTAATCAACACCGTGTTTAAAAATTCAATTCCGTTATCATTTACAAGAGACCTAAACCGACGGCAATATTGCAATGGCTTGTTTAAATCTGGAGGCTGAAGCTCCTGGAATAATTGTACGCGATACGGATACAATTTCAATTTTTTAGTTGCTTTCTGAACACTCGAATATGACAAACCGACTTGCGTGGAAAATTTTTGTAAACTTTTCCGTGGAGAATTGAGCGATCTTGTTTTCACATTCGCTAAAACGTCTTCTGTCAAGCGAGTCGGTTGACCGCTACGTTTTCTGTCGCAAACACTACCTGTCTCTCGAAATCGGTTTGCTAGCCTAGAAATTGACATTTTTTCTGGCGGAGGAACGCCGACAAATTTAATTTGAAATGATTCTTTTACACTCGCGTACGATTTTGTAGCAAAATATTGTTCAAGAATGAAAACTCGTTGTTCTATGGTGAACGACATCCTGTTCGTAACACGATCGGAAACGGCACAAAAGTTTACACACCTCAAAGAGAATCAACTAACACTGCCGTATCTATACCGGTTTAGTAGCACTACCAACTTCGTGTCACAAAACAAAATTTCTCTTTCTTAGAAAAAAATTACCAGACATTAACAATTGGGTAACAGGGCTAAAAAATCACTTTGTATAAAAGATCTTTCGTGTTTCTTTTCTTTGTAATTAGCCAGATCTGTTTATAATTTTCTGCATATATATAATGTATAATTAATAATAAATTATAATAATCTTTATATAATATATATATATATATATATATATACATAATCATTTGGTATTCTTCCTGGCGAAAGGTCCATTACGCCATCCTGCATTTCTGTCCCGTGTTTTTTCTTTGTTCCCTTATAATTTCTATTCTTCACCTTTCCTATTAACTTCATTTTTCTTCTTTTTTTGTCTCCTTTCTCCTTCTACTGACCCTTCCAATGCAATTTTTAAGATTCCACTTCCGACAGTCATATTATCTGACGAGTTACTCTTTTAATTTCTTTTCATTAAACCTTAAGAGCTACGCTGAAAAAAAGGTAGTACAGTAATCAGTCAATAAATATAAAGTATGAATGTTTTTTTTTCGCTTCTCGACGTTTCATGTTCCAGGGAACATAAGGAGTAATGTACATATATACTTGTGTTAGTGTGTTTGAAGTTTAATATCGTTTGACTGGAGTAATTGATTTTAATATAATTTGGCACATAGATTCCTGTATATGAGGCAGTTTGTTAGTAAAGGTTTTCAGTTTAATATCATCAGGAGTTGGGGATATATAGTTATTTTGGAATAATTTTTCTCAAAATTTTGCAAACATAATCTCTTCCTTCGTTTTCCTGTGTAGCCTCCGGTAATTACCTTTCAGATAATACTTCAGAGGATGATATGTACAGGTGTCCCATATAAAACGCAACCCATCAATCACTCATCCATGAAATTTCAAAAGTCAAGCTTACTCCCCTACTCGTTACTGAAATGGACTCGTCCAACATCTGAACATCGCGGCGACGCAGTAGAACACTACCGATAGTAACAACAATGCGATCATAACGTTCAGTGTGTGCTAGTGACAAGATGGTATTTTCGCTAGATGAACGTGTTTTCATTGTCGAGTCGTACTTCAATACGAAATCAGCGGTTGCAGTGCAATATTTGTTTCTCCATAAGTACCCGGATAAACCAGCTCCTAAGAAAACATCAGTATTAAGGTCAGTCGCAAAATTTAGAGATACCCGTTCTGTTAATAACAAGGAACACAAAAGATCTGCGTCACTGTTGAATACAGATACAGTCCCTGAAATCAAAGACCGATTACTCGCCTCTCCAAATAAATCGATAAGACGTTTGTCTGCTGAAATTAATTTGTCTAAATCGACTGTTCATCGGGCGACCAAACGATTACGATTACGACCTTACGCATTCAAACGGTTCATCGACTTGTTGAGCCCGACAAAGAAAAACGGCTACAATATTGTCAATGGTTCCGTCGATTTCTGCGGGAGGGAATTAATGGTACGAATTCGTTATTTTTCACAGATGAAGCACGGTTTCATTTGGATGGCTACGTAAACAGCCAAAACAGTAGAATTTGGAGCGCTGAAAATCCCCGCGTTTATCACGAAAAACAATTACACCCGCAGAAGTCGGGCGTGAGGTGTGCGATATCGCGGAATAAAATAATCGGTTCTATTTTTTTGGAGTACACCATTAATGCAGAACGATATCAGGATATTTTATTTCGGTTCATCGCACTCTTGGAAGAGGAAGACAGACGCTGCCGGCTACAACATGACGGTGCGACATCGCACTACGCAGGTTCAACTTCTGATTTCGTCGAGGAATTCTTCGGCAATCGTGTTATCGGTCGAGGCTTGTGGCCACAGAGAACTCCAGATTTGACTGCGGCGGATTTTTTTCTACGGGGTTACCTCAAAGAAAAAGCCTACAGCAACAAACCACGAACGCTTGAACGATTGAAAGTCAATATTGAAGAAGCTGTATTAAATATCCGGCCACAAACTTTGAAAAAAGTTGCAAGAAACGCTGTAAAAAGAATTGAAGTTTGTATTCAAGAAGATGGCGGCTACTTCCAACATTTACTCTAAATGTAAAGGTAATGGATGGTAATAATAAAAATTACATTTACATTTACACATGCCTTTTTATTATTTCAATACCTACCAATATAAGGGTTGCGTTTTATATGGGACATCCTGCATATGTGTAAATGAAGTGTAGTCTTGTACAGTGTCAGTTCGACCATTCCAGAGATGTGTGAAAACATAATCCCATTTTATATTAAGCTTACTACATGCGTGTAAGCTTATTTTACCAGTAAAAACAATTTCCCTTCTCCAAAAATTAAAAAAAAACTTTTTTATTTGTTGAATACTTTTCATCCGAATTTTATTTTAATGGCTTCTGTTTATAGTAATACTGCCCCAAAAAAGAAATTTCAAGTAATTTTTATTGGTTGTACATTTTTTTTTTAGTGTAGTTCGTTTTAGTTTCTTCCATTTAATGTAATAAACGTAGAAAAATCAAAAACAAAATTTTTGAAAATGATTTTAGAGGTGGGATACCAGGAAAAAATAAAAAATATCGATTTTTGTTTTTTTTTTTACCTTTTTTTGGTTTATTTAAACGCATAATGATAATTTTACAATAATGTTTCATCATAAATTACCTTCCCCATCTCAAAAAAGAAATCTTAGGTAACTTTATTCATGTATAATTATTTTTCTACTATATACAAGAATAAATAACCAATGACAGGAAAGCATTACTACTTTGTTGACAAATCTTTTTTACTTCCTTGTACTAAGTATTATGATCGTGAAAAATGTTGGTTTTCATGTTTCAACGAAAATATCCATTTTGAACATCCCTGAATCCATTTTGACTAGTTTCGGCGTGTACGTATCTCGTGTAACTCAATTAGCCGTAGTATATTGAAATTTTGGATTTAGGACTGTTGTAACATCTTGTTGTGTACCTCCCCTTTTGATTGCAATCGACTAGACCAAAAATGTTCAAAAAAGCCCAAAATTCAAAATATTAGACTTTTTCTTAGCAATACCTCTTCATTTGTCACTTTATCCATCCATCTGATTTTTAACATTCTCCTATAGCACCGCATTTCAAAACCTTCTAATCTTTTCTTCTCAGATACTCCGATCGTCAAGTTTCACTTCCATATAAAGCGACGCTCTAAACATATACTTTCAAAAATCTTTTCCTGACATTAAATTAATTTTTGATGTAAACAAATTATATTTCTGACTGAAGGCTCGTTTCGCATATGCTATTCGGCATTTTATATCGCTTCTGCTTCGTCCATCTTTAGTAATTCTACTTCCCAAATAACAAAATTTTTTACCTCCATAATCTTTTCTCCTCCTATTTTCCCATTCAGCGGTTCATCTTTGTTATTTCTAATACATTTCATTACTTTTGTTTTGTTCTTGTTTATTTTCATGCGATAGTTCTTGCGTAGGACTTCATCTATGCCGTTCATTGTTTCTTCTAAATCCTTCTTACTCTCGGCTAGAATTACTATATCATCAGCAAATCGTAGCATCTTTATCTTTTCACCTTGTACTGTTATTCCGAATCTAAATTGTTCTTTAACATCATTAATTGCTAGTTCCATGTAAAGATCTATCTTGTATAACTCAAAAACGATTAGCCGTAGAATGTTGAAATTTTGGATTTAGGACTGTTATAACATCTAGTTGTGCACCTCCCCTTTTGATTGCAATCGACTGGACCAAAAGTTCCAAAAAAGTAAAAACTCGATAGCAATATGGATTTTGTACTTTTTCTTAACTGCAGTAATAAGCCCTCATTGAGAGCTTTCAACGATATATCATAAGTGGTGCGTATTTTCATTGGTTCCAGAGTTATAGCCAAATAAAATTTTAATTAATGAAATATTTGGAAAAGCATATCGATCGAATCAGACTTCATTTCCTTTTTTTTTTAAACTTTTATTTTAATTTAAATTTATTGATTTATTAATAATTATTAACCTTCCATTATAAAAAAAAAATGTTTACGGTAAATAATAATTTAATAATAACAATAAAAATTAAAAAATATCAGAAGTTATTAACGAAATAAAATTTTATGTACTTTTAAAAATGCGTATATATAATTTAATAGGCGTACAAGGAAGTCATGTGTTGTCCACATCAGATTTTTTAATAAATTCTGATTTTACTAATATTTCATTACTCTTCCTTTATGGGCCACATTTTAAAAATGATGTATATTTATATACTTATGGATTACAGATAGTAAAAATTACAGAGGGAGAAGTATTTAATATCATTACTTACGTCACAGATGTTAATGCAATGAATATAAGATTAACTGCATAAATATTAAATTATTATTATACCAGCATTCGTTTGTTGTTGCATGGTAATTCTGTATTTGTTATTGGTCATCATTATTACTATCATTTATATATATATAAAATATTAGAAGTACTTGCATGTAATGAAAAACAATTTGTTCAGTTGGTAACCTTGAATTAATCATATGTATTATTTAGTTATTATTATTGGTTATTTAATGTCACAAGTTTGGTATTATGTGCAGTAATGCAACAGTAAAATATATATATATAATTTTTTCTCATTTCACAATACTCGTTGATGATGTATACTGGTTTTTTTTTTACTTTTCTTTTTTAATGACTTTTCAAGGATAGATTCTTTTCTTATATATAATTACACACTCACGCAAATACATAAAAATGCATCTATGCTAAGATTTTTTTGATTCTGTTTTTATAATTACATTTAGTAGTAAAATTTTCTACTTTTCGTTATATTTCATTTTTGTTTATTCTCTCTTACATTTGCGCGCGCTTATTTTCTTTTTCTCGTTTTTTTTATACCTATTTATAAGGTTGGGGGTTTAAATGTTTTTTCGATGATTTTTTTACAATTCGAAGAAAAGTACGATATTACTTTCGGTCGCGTGGTGGGAGCGGTAAAATGAAAATGAATTTTGTTTACGTTGTGAGGTATGAGAAATATAAAAATACCATTCATTTAAATTGGGGTTTATGTAGGCCTATTTATAAAACTTTGTGGCTCGAAAATCTCCAAAACTAATAAATCAATTTCATTGAAATTTATATATGTTCTAGTAGAATATCTAAAGTTGTGCGTGTGAAAATATTATAATGATTGGTTTAGTAGTTCTAGAGTTACGTTCAATTTATGATCGAAACAATTGGACCGAGGTAAGTTCATTAATACGTTGTGATAATACAGTTTGAGTTGGTCTAACCCACCGGGTTGGTCTAGTGGTGAACGCGTGTTCCCAAATCATCTGATTTGGAAATCGAGAGTTCCAGCGTTCAAGTCCTAGTAAAGGCTTTTTACTTTTATACGGATTTGAATACTAGATCGTGGATACCGGTGTTCTTTGGTGGTTGGATTTCAATTAACTACACATCTCAAGAATGGTCGAACTAAGATTGTACAAGACTACACTTCATTTACACTCTTATATATCATCCTGTGAAATATTATTTGAACGGTAATTCCTTGAGGGTAAACAGGAAAAGAAGAAAGAATTTGAGTTGGTCTAATGGTGAACGCATCTTCGCAAATCAGCTCATTTCGAAGTCGGAGTTCGAAGGTTCAAATCATGGTAAAGGCAGTTACTTTTATACGGATTTTAGATCTTGGATACCGGTGTTCTTTGGTGGTTGGGTTTCAATAAACCACACATCTCAGGAATGGTCGAACTGAGAATGTACAAGACTACACTCATACATATCATCCTCATTCATCCTCTGAAGAATTATCTAAACGGTAGTTACCGGAGGCTAAACAGGAAAAAGAAAGAAAAGAAAAGTTACTTTTATACGGATTTTAGATCGTGGATACCGGTGTTCTTTGGTGGTTGGGTTTCAATAAACCACACATCTCAGGAATGGTCGAACTGAGAATGTACAAGACTACACTTCATTTACACTCATCCATATCATCCTCATTCATCCTCTGAAGAATTATCTAAACGGTAGTTACCGGAGGCTGAACAGGAAAAAGAAAGAAAAGAAAAGTTACTTTTATACGGATTTTAGATCGTGGATACCGGTGTTCTTTGGTGGTTGGGTTTCAATAAACCACACATCTCAGGAATGGTCGCTGAGAATGTACAAGACTACACTTGATTTACACTCATACATATCATCCTCATTCATCCTCTGAAGAATTATCTAAACGGTAGTTACCGGAGGCTAAACAGGAAATAGAAAGAAAAGAAAAGTTACTTTTATACGGATTTTAGATCGTGGATACCGGTGTTCTTTGGTGGTTGGGTTTCAATAAACCACACATCTCAGGAATGGTCGAACTGAGAATGTACAAGACTACACTTCATTTACACTCATTATATATCATCCTCATTCATCCTCTGAAGAATTATCTAAACGGTAGTTACCGGAGGCTAAACAGGAAAAAGAAAGAAAAGAAAAGTTACTTTTGTACGGATTTTAGATCGTGGATACCGGTGTTCTTTGGTGGTTGGGTTTCAATAAACCACACATCTCAGGAATGGTCGCTGAGTATGTACAAGACTACACTTGATTTACACTCATACATATCATCCTCATTCATCCTCTGAAGAATTATCTAAACGGTAGTTACCGGAGGCTAAACAGGAAAAAGAAAGAAAAGAAAAGTTACTTTTGTACGGATTTTAGATCGTGGATACCGGTGTTCTTTGGTGGTTGGGTTTCAATAAACCACACATCTCAGGAATGGTCGCTGAGTATGTACAAGACTACACTTGATTTACACTCATACATATCATCCTCATTCATCCTCTGAAGAATTATCTAAACGGTAGTTACCGGAGGCTAAACAGGAAAAAGAAAGAAAAGAAAAGTTACTTTTATACGGATTTTAGATCGTGGATACCGGTGTTCTTTGGTGGTTGGGTTTCAATAAACCACACATCTCAAGAATGGTTGACGTGAGATTGTACAAGACTACACTTAATTTACATTCATACTTATCGTCCACTGGAGTAACACCTGACGGTTGTTCTGGAAGTTAAACAGGAAAAAAAAAATTTCTTTCGGCCCGCTGGAAGACGGTGTTAGATTTCACCGGTCCGAAGTAGGGGATAAAATAGATTTCTACCTCAGAGTTAAGAAAAACTTCAAATTTACTCAATACGACATTGCTTGGATGTGAAAAAATGTTTCACTTGTTTAGTGTACGATAAGCCCTATTTTCTTACAATTCCAAATACAATTCTTACATTTTTAGCAAACCTTGCGGTAAGGGTTGGTTGGGTTTACTGTTTCAGACAAAAGTTTTAGAAGATTAATGAGCAGTTTAAACAGATTCGATATTGTGTTCATTAAGGGAGGGTTGTTTTTTTGTCTTCGAAATCCAATTTTTCCACCCCCTGACCAATGGTTGGTTATATCAAAAAACTTTACGTAGATAAATTTTAGATCCTTATTCAAAGAATATTAGGAACTTTAAACGAATTCGATATTTTTCTTAATAAGAAATTTATAAGGGTGAAAACTACCCCTTGTTAAAAAAAATTAAAAAACCATAGATTTAAAAGTTTCATATGTTGAAATCATGTTTAAATATGTAAAATAAACATTGTTCTATGTTTTGGAATATAATTTATGATTTTTTACTACGTTTCGATCCTTAGAAATCATCCCTTATGATGAAATTTTAAAAACGTTTTCGACAGTTTGAAATGTTTTAATGTGAATTTATAATAAATTAAAATTGCTTTACTGTTTATAATATAATTTATGATTTATTGCAACGTTTCAACCTTTAATAACCCGTTATTAAAAAAATTGTTAAAATTATAGATGTAAGTGTTTTTTTTTTGTAGCTCAAAATCATTTAAATGTTTAGAATAAAATTAAAGAAAGCAGGGGCAGATAAATGTGAAGAATACAGAACAATTAGTTTAACTAGTCATGCATCAAAAATCTTAACTAGAATTCTATACAGAAGAATTGAGAGGACAGTGGAAGAAGTGTTAGGAGAAGACCAATTTGGTTTCAGGAAAAGTATAGGGACAAGGGAAGCAATTTTAGGCCTCAGATTAATAGTAGAAGGAAGATTAAAGAAAAACAAACCAACATACTTGGCGTTTATAGACCTAGAAAAGGCTTTCGATAACGTAGACTGGAATAAAATGTTCAGCATTTAAAAAAAATTAGGGTTCAAATACAGAGATAGAAGAACAATTGCTAACATGTACAGGAACCAAACAGCAACAATAACAATTGAAGAACATAAGAAAGAAGCCCTAATAAGAAAGGGAGTCCGACAAGGATGTTCCCTATCTCCGTTACTTTTTAATCTTTACATGGAACTAGCAGTTAATGATGTTAAAGAACAATTTAGATTCGGAGTAACAGTACAAGGTGAAAAGATAAAGATGCTACGATTTGCTGATGATATAGTAATTCTAGCCGAGAGTAAAAAGGATTTAGAAGAAACAATGAACGGCATAGATGAAGTCCTACGCAAGAACTATCGCATGAAAATAAACAAGAACAAAACAAAAGTAATGAAATGTAGTAGAAATAACAAAGATGGACCGCTGAATGTGAAAATAGGAGGAGAAAAGATTATGGAGGTAGAAGAATTTTGTTATTTGGAAAGTAAAATTACTAAAGATGGACGAAGCAGGAGCGATATAAAATGCCGAATAGCACAAGCTAAACGAGCCTTCAGTAAGAAATATAATTTGTTTACATCAAAAATTAATTTAAATGTCTGGATAAGATTTTTGAAAGTGTATGTTTGGAGCGTCGCTTTATATGGAAGTGAAACTTGGACAATCGGAGTATCTGAGAAGAAAAGATTAGAAGCTTTTGAAATGTGGTGCTATAGGAGAATGTTAAAAATCAGACGGGTGGATAAAGTGACAAATGAAGAGATACTGCGGCAAATAGATGAAGAAAGAAGCATTTGGAAAAATATAGTTAAAAGAAGAGACAGACTTATAGGCCACATACTAAGGCATCCTGGAATAGTCGCTTTAATATTGGAAGGACAGGTAGAAGGGAAAAATTGTGTAGGCAGGCCACGTTTGGAGTATGTAAAACAAATTGTTGGGGATGTAGGATGTAGAGGGTATACTGAAATGAAACGACTAGCACTAGATAGGGAATCTTGGAGAGCTGCATCAAACCAGTCAAATGACTGAAGACAAAAAAAAAAAAAGAATAAAATTGTTCCATATTTTCAAATATAATTTATGATGTGATCGTTGCAACCTTTACAATCCATCCTAATGATGAAAAAAAAAATGAAATTGAATGAAAAAAATATGAATTCTTGATAATAAATATTATTTTGTTAATTATACTATGAATACTGATCTTATCTCTTATGATTATTCTATTGAAATAACGAATTTATCTGAATTTAAGGTATTAATAGGAAAATAAACATTTAGCAATTAACGTTACTTTAATTATTTAAAATATTAATTTCAGTAAACATCACGACAATGTATATAATTGCGAAACTGAGTATTATTTATTATTTGTGATGAATATTAACTCGATATCATAAACGTGCAGCGTTGTTATTAATAATTAATGCATTCTTGCATCTGCAATTATTTCTCTTAAATATCCAGCGATTTGTTTAGGTGAATTCTGAAAATATGAAACGTATATAACAGTTACTCGAAAAAATATGTCCATTTAATCTTAAATAATATAGTATAGAATTTGTAAAGAATTTTATTTAATATTGAGTATTTAATAATTAAATACCACAGAGAAAGTTTTTAAAATTAACTAAATAAAAAATACGTTTAAAAGTCTATTGAGCATTGTAATTAAAATTAATGAATTTTTTAAAAATAATTAATATTTTTAATTATATTATGAAAATTAAATTTCTGTTCCTGTATTAAATTATGAATTTATTAATCAAAAAAATAATAATTTTAATTCATTAATTTTTGAAAGGTAAGTAAGTAAGGTTTCCGAGCCGGGCCTGTACCAAAGCGGAACGGTGATCTCAATGCACCGGTTGTAAATTTCGAACGGTTGCCCGTCTCCCGCCTGCGGAGGAGGCTTAACAGCCTCGCGATGGAAGCATGGAAGCAAGAATGGCACGCCACGACTAAGGGAAGATCCTTGTATAAATTTATACAGGATTTGGGGGGATGATGGCATATCATCCCCCCAACGAACGAAGGAGGCATTCCTTCGTTTTTAAGGGCGACGGGAGTCTGAGTGCTCTCCAACCATGTAAATTTAAACCAATATTTGTTTCGATTCTGCCTGGCAGCTGATGAGCTGTACGTCTGCGGGGAGGTCCAGTCAAAGGAACACATGATGTTCGACTGCCCAGCTCTTGGGGGGAACCAGAACTCAGGCCACCCTGGAACTTAGAGATCAAGGGGTAAATTGCCCACTCAAAACTGGCGAGAGCCGCATTGTCGGACCGTGTGGGAGTCCTTGATGCGGTTGCTTTATTCAACCGACATCAGTAGTTTACCTAAGCGAAAAGACTCCTATCGCGCTGCTGTAGGAAGCTAACCGAGAGATACGGCTGGCTACCAGCCAGAATAAGGCTCCATGCGCTTTAATGGTGGACAGGTACTTGCTGGAATTTAGCGGCCTAGGCGTAGCAGCGAATTGCTGTCTTTAATGAGATAAATTAATTATTGATAGTCATACGAGTTGCGACAATAAAGTAATGAGACTGATGTGAAAAAAAATGTTGCTTACCGTTTTAGTCATGTTTAGTGTTGTCTCCTTCAAAGTAGTTCCCCTCTGATTGCACACACTTATTCCAGCGCTTCTGCCGTTGACGGTAACATTTCTGGAACTCATCTTCTGTAATATCCTCCAAGACCCTCGTCACAGCTTTTTTGACATCTTGTGTTGATTGAAAATGGTGTCCCTTGACCGCCATTTTGACTCTTGGAAATAGATAAAAGTCGCACGGAGCGATATCTGGTGAATAAGGTGGCTGTGGTAGTACTGAAATTTGTTTTGAGGTTAAAAATTGCTGTACTATCAGAGCAGTATGGGATGGCGCATTATCGTGATGCAGAATCCAATTATCAGCGATGTTGGCACGGACACGAAGAACTCGTTCACGAAGTCTTTCTAAAATTTCTTTGTAGAAATATCGGTTAACTGTTTGTCCAGGAGGCACCCGCTCTTTATGAACAATTCCCTTGGAATCGAAGAAGCACACAAGCATGCATTTCCATGCGATGCCAAAGCCTTTGTAGGAATGGAGCCTTTCTGCCATTTAAATCTTTTAATGCTCTCTTAAATTCAGATCTCAGTATTGTTTCTCCCAGAATGAAAAGTGAAAAATACTAAAGTACAAAAATTTATTTTTTTCCACTAAAAATTTTGTTTCTTTTTTATTTCTGTAAAATAAAAACTGATTGAGATATAACCGTTAGAAGTTTACATTTGAATACGAGGACCACCATCCCAAAGTTCTTCAAACTCAAAAATTTCAAAAACGAAGGGCTGAAGGATTCTGAACATACCTTGTAGCCCTTGAAATTCCCTGCAAAATGGTTTTTTAATCGATTCGATAGCTTAAAAATTAAGAAAGTTATCATTGAAAACCCCTCCTCTCATTTTTTCCGGTGAAATTTCGGAACATGTAAAATTTTATATTCTTGACAGTTTCGTAGCATTTATGAATACATGTGAACACATATAACTGTATATACATATGTATATCTTCATATTTATGTGTACATATATATATACACACACACACACACACACACATTTATATATAGAAAGTTATGTAGGAGAAGAAAAGTAAAAAAGCACACCGTACGCGAATACCCGCTGATTTTTTTTTTTTTTGGTAAGGCGAAAAACGTTTTCGCGTTATCATCGTCCGGATCAAAATAAAACCAGATTAAAATTAAAATATTAAAAAACAGGAAAAAAATGTTAAAACTTAAAGCTAATATCACAGATATAAAAAAAAAACAAAACTAAAATCACAAAATGGTTCTTACAGCTAATATCACAGTCAGAAAATCTTAACAGTAAAATACATTTTTTTAAATAAGTTAAAAAATGGGTAAAAAAAAATTTTAACAAAATCCATAAAGGGTGTAAAGGGCCCCTTTACGGATAACAAAGTAAGTTTATAATTAAAATAAAATAGTAATAAAAAAACATTCGCTCATGAATAAAGATTAAAAATAATAGAACTAGGCAGATATTATATTTCCTGAATTATATTTATACTTCGTAAGAATATAACAATAATTGATCTAACACTATGTTGTCATTGCCCAGGATACTACGAATTTTATTGGGTAGCTGAAATTTACGACGTATGGCCGCATAACGTACGCAATCCTCAAGGATGAGGCGAACAGTTAAGCGGCAGCGCATCTTACGCATAGTGGTGCATTTTCCGCTGATATCAGCAAAGCGGTGAGTGGTTCTCGTATGTCCTATCCACAAAAGACACAGGACCACTTCCTCACGACAAGTTTTTTTGCATCAGGAGTTTTTTTTATTATAAATTATAATAATTAATTATATTTTTCGTTTATGCAGGTTCTAAGATCCTGCGTTCAACTTTAAGCAAAGGTTCGGTCCTATTTTTCTGATTTAATCTAAATAAAGTTTCGCTCGCGTAAGTAATTACCGGTTTAACCACGGTTTTGTAACGTCTAATTTTAGTGTTAATCGTGAGCGATTTTTTGTTGTAAGTATTTTTGGTTACTTGTAGCGCTTTAAATAATTTATTAAGTCTTTTGGTCCAATTTTGTTTTTCGTTAAGATTACAAGTTATGATCTCTCCAAGATATTAAAATTTTTCTACTAGTTCTACTTTGTTTCCGTTAATATTCACAGAATTAATAACTAAAGGATCTATAGCCATCATTTTAGTCTTTTCGTAAGAAATTTTAAGTCAAATTTTATTCGCAAGTTCTTTTATACTTGTTATTTGTATTCTGGCTTCTGCGATACTATTAGCTAATAAAGCTAAGTGGTCGGCAAATCCTAGGCAATTTAAGTTATCTCTTTTGTATCCTATTTGAATATTTTTTGCATTAATTTTAAACCGTTCGCGCATCTGAAATTCTAGTGCACAATTAAATAATAAAGGCTAAAGTCCTTCGCCTTGTCTCGCTGCCATATTTATTACAAACAAAATTGTATTTTATTCTAATTCGACTTTTTTTTCTTTGTAATGATATCTTTAAAAAATAAATCGATTTATTCTCTTAAATGAGGAAATAAACTCTATGATAATATTATGGTAGTTCATTCGTTAATCAAAAATTATATTTTAATTTAAAAGTAATAATACATTTCCTATGATCTCCGTAGCGGAGTGGTAATATTTTAGCTTTTCATCTGAAGGTCCCGGGTTCAAATACTGGCACGGTATTGTATTTTTCATACACTACAAATTTCCATTTTCATTTTTAAACGTACATGTTACATTGTAAGATTATGTGGTTAATTAATTCAACGGTAAAAAACAATCAAATTTATCTTCTAGGTAAATGTTATTTATTACGTAAATCATGACATTTAATTACTTAAGTGATTTTTATTAAGCCACGTGTACTTAAAATTAATTGTACTTGCAAATTAATTTCACGGTAAATAATTAATTCTAGTCACGTTTAACGTAATGTATTATTACTATTAGTAATATAATTATTTCAAATTGTAAGTTATATCTTATTTGACGAGTAATTTATGTCATCTCACTTCCACGTACAGGGTGTTTCTAAAATGGTGGGCCTGGCTATACTTTTTCGGATTCTACTTTTAAAACTAAACAAAATTATCCTTTGGAAAAATGACAGTTTCTCCTTCGTTCTCCTCCCTTAGGAAATTGCCATTTTTCCTAAAGATATTTTTTGTTTAGTTTTACAACTAGAATCCGAAAAAGTATAGTCAGCCTATTTTAGAAACACTCTGTATATATATATATATATATATATATATATATATATATATATATATATATATATGTAGATGTTGTGTTAAGTATATTCGTAATTCTCAAGTTAAATGTTTCTAACAATGTAAACGTTAAATGAGATTATGAAAATTATCAAGATGACATTGATTGTTTAATTATCGGATGCCATTTTATCATTCATATTCAAGGTCATTAATGTATTGTTCTAAATAATTAAAGAAAAAATAAAAATTATAATAAAACGATAAAGAATTATATTCCCCCCTCTCGTCACCCAACTCCTCTCTCACACACACACACACACACACACACTCTTACTTTCCCTCCCTCGCCTTCACTCTCTCACACACACACACACTCTTACTTTCCCTCCCTCGCCTTCACTCTCTCACACTCTCTCTCTCACTCTCTCTCTCTCTCTCACTCTCTCTCTCTCTCTCACTCTCTCTCTCTCTCTCTCTCTCTCTCTCACTCTCTCTCTCTCTCTCTCACTCTCTCTCTCTCTCTCTCTCTCTCTGTCCCACTCTCTCTCTCTCTCTCTCTCTCTCTCTCTCTCTCTCTCTCTCTCTCTCTCTGTCCCACTCACTCTCTCTCTCTCTCTCTCTGTCCCACTCTCTCTCTCTCTCTCTCTCTCTCTCTCTGTCCCACTCTCTCTCTCTCTCTCTCTCTGTCCCACTCTCTCTCTCTCTCTCTCTCTCTCTCTCTCTCTCTCTCTCTCTCTCTCTCTCTCTCTCTCTCTCTCTCTCTCTCTCTCTCTCTCTCTCTATGTGTGTGTGTCCGCGCGCACGCGCGTGTGTGTGTATTCATTTATTTATTTTAATTTTATTATATTTCAACGATTCTTTTTTTAAATTAATTTTACCGGTTTCGTTTTGGCTTGTCTTCATAGTTTAATCATGTAATGAGTTTTCTTGTAATCGAATGCAGCTTTGTTTTACCCTAGGGGAACCAACTCGTAGATTGTTTTATAAAAATTAAATTAAGAAGGAAATTGGATTTAGAAAGGAAATTAAAACAAAAAAAAATTTGTTGTCTTTACCGAAGATTTTTTTTTACACATAGTCCTTTAAAAAAAATATTTTTTGTAGTTTTTATTGATATAAATAATCCGTAAGTTATTAATATTTATTTTGAACTACTTTTTTTTTTTTTTTTAATTTTACCAACAAAAAAAAAGTTGGCATTATTGCATTGCATAACTTCTCCAGCTGTTAAAAAAATTAAAAAAGTTATAGCCAAAAAAATAAAATTACAATTTTTTTTTAGGTAGATTTCATAAGAAATCTACTTATTGTAGATACCATAATTCGACTTCTGGAAAATTTCGACATATCTTCGCGTTTCACATTCCTCAGACTCCAAAACCACCATCAGCTCAAAAGTTTATATATACTCGTGTATCTTTATACATATATATATATATATATATATATATATGTATATATATTTCTTCTGTGCGTGTGTATGTCACTGAACTTCTAAACGGCTGTACTTATTTTGATGTAATTTTGTGTGTGTGATTAAGTTGATTCGAGAATTGTTTAGATTCACAATTTGATCCGATAGAAAATGTTTTTTTAATTTATTTATTTATGTGTTGTTATTGATCTTGCGATGGTTAAGGTTCACAATTAAATCCGGTAGGCAGCGCTGCGATCGCGTTTTAGAATTTTTTTTAAATTTTTGGTTTATCAGTCAGAACCGGTAGTTGGTGGTGCGATCGGATTCTAGGAATTTTTTTTATTTTGTTGCTTTTTCGCATATCAGTTGCTTGCGTCGTAGCTTAATGTTGTTATTACATTAAAATTCGTATTTTTAACGGTCTACTGTGTTTAGAGAGTAGTTTGAATTAAATCCGATAGGTAGTGCTGTTCTGACAATTGCATTTATTTACATTCTGACTTTTTGTAAAGTGAAAGGTTAAATTTTATGAAGTTCGGTAATGTTTTGTAAGTTTCTTAATGTTCAGTATTAATTGTAATGATTTTGCAGCCACAACCATTTTCGTTAAAAAATTATTTTCACCGAATAATGTGATTAGAGAGTGGTGTGAATTAAATCCGATAGGTAGTGCTGTTGTTTTGCCGTTTGGATTTATTTATCTTCTGACTTTCATAAAGTGAAAGGTTAAATTTTTTGATGTTCCTAATATTCATTGTTTTTAAGGTTTTATGAAACTTTCAATTGTGTTCATTTAATTTGTATGTATACTCAGATCAAGTAATAGCGAGGCATTACCGAGTCTGCTAGAATTGCGCGCTTATTGAGAATATTATATTATTATTTATTTAAATAACGTTTTAAAGTTTAATAAAAAAATGTACATTGTGCAAATTTGTTTGGTGCAGTATTGAAGTGAGTATTTTACATGATTTTTCATGAATTTCAATGATGTATACACGTGCAGTCAATAACGATCAACTTAACCTACAAATTTAAATTGTCAGTTCTCATTTGATTCTATGCAACTTATGAAGTATTGAACGGCTCTTTGAAAATAAAAATTTAAGTTTGTAAAATAAATTATAACATTTATAAAATTAAAATATAAGTTACGTATAATTTTTGTAGCTGATTAATTTTATAAAAAGATTTTTAAAATTGTTTTTAATTTACAATTATCTAAAATTTGGTAAAATAGATGTTAAAATAAAGAATGAGAAAAATGATAAAATTTCTACTAAAATTTTAACTACGATGCTTTTTTACAGCGCTTTAATTTTTTTATTAATTGATTAATTAAGCTGTTACATGGTTATGAAACATCAAAATTATTAAATAAAAAAAAAAATATGTAGGAGGTACTTTTTTAGAATGATGTTAAGTGAAACTTAGCAGTAATGTGGATGAAAATTTAGGCACTTACGTATTAACGCCACTGCAGCTACAGCTTTATTTAAAAACAAAGTAGTCAATCGGATTTCGGTGGAAAATGAACAGTCTCTTTATTAATTTTAATAAATGGTTATTTATATTTTTTTTTGTCTTCAGTCATTTGACTGGTTTGATGCAGCTCTCCAAGATTCCCTATCTAGTGCTAGTCGTTTCATTTCAGTATACCCTATACATCCTACATCCCTAACAATTTGTTTTACATATTCCAAACGTATTTTTTCCTTCTACCCGTCCTTCCAATATTAAAGCGACTATTCCAGGATGCCTTAGTATGTGGCCTATAAGTCTGTCTCTTCTTTTAACTATATTTTTCCAAATGCTTCTTTCTTCATCTATTTGCCGCAATACCTCTTCATTTGTCACTTTATCCACTCTTCTGATTTTTAACATTCTCCTATAGCACCGTATTTCAAAAACTTCTTCTTTTCTTCTCAGATACTCCGATCGTCCAAGTTTCACTTCAATATAAAGCGACACTCCAAACATACACTTTCAAAAATCTTTTCCTGACATTTAATTTAATTTTTGATGTAAACAAATTATATTTCTTACTGAAGGCTCGTTTCGTTTGTGCTATTCAGCATTTTATATCGCTCCTGCTTCGTCCATCTTTAGTAATTCTACTTCCCAAATAACAAAATTCTTCTACCTCCGTAATCTTTTCTCCTCCTATTTTCACATTCAGTGGTCCATCTTTGTTATTTCTACTACATTTCATTACTTTTGTTTTGCTCTTGTTTATTTTCATGCTGTAGTTCTTGCGTAGGACTTCATCTATGTCGTTCATTGTTTATTCTAAATCCTTTTTACTCTTAGCTAGAATTACTATATCATCAGCAAATCGTAGCATCTTTATCTTTTCACCTTGCACTGTTACTCCGAATCTAAATTGTACTTTAACATCATTAACCGCTAGTTCCATGTAAAGATTAAAAAGTAACGGGGATAGGAAACATCCTTGCCGGACTCCCTTTCTTATTACGGCTTCTTTCTTATGTTCTTCAATTGTTACTGTTGCTGTTTGGTTCCTGTACATGTTAGCAATTTTCTTCTATCTCTTTATTTGAACCCTAATTTTTTTAAATGCTGAACATTTTATTCCAGTCTACGTTATCGAATGCCTTTTCTAGGTCTATAAACGCCATGTATGTTGGTTTGTTTTTCTTTAATCTTCCTTCTACTATTAATCTGAGGCCTAAAATTGCTTCCCTTGTCCCTATACTTTTCCTGAAACCAAATTGGTCTTCTCCAATACTTCTTCCACTCTCCTCTCAATTCTTCTGTATAGAATTCTAGTTACGAATTTTGATGCACGGCTAGTTAAACTAATTGTTCTGTATTCTTCACATTTATCTGCCCCTGCTTTCTTTGGTATCATGACTATAACACTTTTTTTTAAGTCTGACGGTAATTCCCCTTTTTCATAAGCATTACACACCAGTTTGTATAATCTATCAATCGCTTCCTCACCTGCACTGCGCAGTAATTTTACAGGTATTCCGTCTATTCCAGGAGCCTTTCTGCCATTTAAATCTTTTAATGCTCTCTTAAAATGTTTATATGTACTTTTTTCTTATTTTTAACCTCTAGAATGAATGAGTTGTCAAAGTATTGCCCTATCCTCCTGAATCACCTTATACACACACACACACACACACACACACACACACACACACACACACACACACACACACATAAGGCCTTTGCCAAGATAGTAAGACATTTTCTCCAGCACGATCTCATCCTGATTTTGCGCCTTCGGTAAAATTAAACCAGATTGAAATTCTTAGGATACTAATTAACGGGTAAATTTGACTTGAAACATTTTTTAAAAATACGCAAAACAGTATTTTTAATATTTTTTTAAAAATTGGGTAAAAGATAAAAGCTTGGGGTCAATAAACACGCTATTTCAAATTTAGAGTAAAATAACTTTGTTAAATGGGTAATAAACACGTAAAAGTTCTACAATGCTCCTCTGATAACAAGAAGGCAGATGAATTTGCAGCACTGTAAGGCAACTCTACATTTTTTTTTTTAGTAGTTAAACAACATTTAAATGCGTATTTTTAAAAAAAGTGTATTGTGTGTGGCTGACCTATGCACTGCCTTCCAAGGTCGTCTGACTTAACACCTTCGTCTATTACGTGTGGGGCTACTTGAAATCATTAGTATATGAACGAAAGTGTAACACAAGAGAAGAGGTAGTAATTAAGAATTGTTAGTACGGTACTACTGATACAAAAAAAATCCTTTAAAATAAGGAAAACCACCAAAAAAACAACGTTCATCGGGCACAATCCTATATTTTTTATAGCAGAAGACGTTTTTTGTCGTTTAATTGTTTGAATTTTTTATTTTTCTAAAATATTTAATTCTTTTGTTTCATTTAATACTTAGTTAAAACCTGCCCCATTTTTATACGTTTTGTTTTTAATAAACTTCTAAATTTTTACGTTCGTATTTCTGCGATAGATTTCTGTAGTTTCTATAGACTTTGTTCATAATATTTTACTCACAATCAAATTCTTTATAAGTTTTATTTAAAATTTCTACGTATTTATTATCCATTAACAAAATTATGTTACGTCAAACATAAAATAGTTTGTTTTTCAAACACCAGTATTTTATTCATTTATCCCAGATTTTTGGAAAACTACTAAAAATACAGTTGTGGGACGTACTTTTTCAATTTTTCAGACCGGATTTCATATAAAGCCACTCATCTCAACCCCGTAGGGGGAAGACCTTGTAACGTTACCGGTTGCCACACCATCCCCTCCGTTCCGAGTCCTGAGAGGATTTACCGAAGGTTGTCTTTAGATTAAATAGGAGTAACCTAACCTCTTCATTTGTAACACGGTCTTGCCGTCTCACATTTATCGTTTTGCACCACACTCGCATCGCAAAAGCCTCAATTCGTTTTCTGTCTACCTTTCTCATCGTCCACATTTCAGCTCCATAGAGCATTATACTTCAAATAAAACGTTTCCTTAATATCTTCCTTAAAACTAAGTTTAACTTTCCATCTTTCCCCTTTTTATAAAATGCCTGCTTGTTTCATCATATACAGGCTGATTCACAAAGAATTTACAAACATATACGACATATTCTGCTGATGAAAATAAATAAGAAAGTTCATACAAACACGCTTCGTTAACTAGTGTCGGTTGAGAAATGATTTCACTGATTTTGGGGCCTTTAGTAGAATAATGTTAGATTATAATTCTTGGGACCCAAATTTAGTTGTAAAAAAAAAAAAAGTGAGTTGTTTCTGATGCGTACACACGCAAGCTAATTAAAAATATGTATCATTTAATTTAATTCAGTGATACTAACTAAAGCGTGCGCTTATACCGTATTTAATTGGTGCGGGTGTGACGCTACTAGCGGTGACTCTCGGCACTAAGTAAACTAATGAATATTTACAATTTATGTAGAACAAATTTCACTTGTACGGTCGTTAGACTCATGTAGCCGCGAGCCTTAACGCACTAGGTACCGACTCGACCGGACGATCGCGTTCCCGACCCGCTCAGACCGAGTAACATTTTTTTTACATCTTAAATATTATTCATTTATTTAATTCTACCTCTTATTTGTGATGTCAGAACATAGTAGTCGACTACAACAGCATTTTTTGTGGTGGTGGTGAGATTTTTCAAAAACGTTTTTTGCAAGTATTGTTTTTGTTTCTTTAATTGTTAACAACTGTGTCTTAAGAAAAATATGATCTTAATTATGTGAAATCTCGAGATACTGAGAGTGAACTTGCTCTACAGTTTTACCCACTTGACCTTTTTTAATTGTTAAAATTTAATTGTTTCAATGTCCTATATATAGAAATAATCTAAGTTTGGTCAAAATCGGTCCAGTAGTTTTGTAAATATATGGGGATTTAGAAGGCATCATCGAATACGTTTATATTAGAACATTCGGAAAATTTCCGTCGGTCTCGTGGGGTCCTTAGTTTTCAAAACGTGAAGATCCAGTGAAAACCGCTTATGCTCAGATTGGACCGATTACAATACTTTCTCTTCTTGAAATATAGCGCTATCTAGACGGGAAAGTAAAGAACAATCGATTCGGAGGTATATAAAAGAATAGCCGATGTAAGAGTTTCGCTTCCTTATAACGCACTTTGTTCATTTTTCTCATGCTAGTGAGAAAAAATATTGATAAATAACAATTAAACTTGTTCACTTTATAAAAACTTACAATGTATTGTAATTTCTTGATAACAATTTGGTCAGACAGAATTCGAAACTTTTTGAAGTATACTGGTTTCAAAATAGTCGACCCTCTTCTTAAGAATATTAGTTATAGGTGGTATTTTTTATGGTTCTTAACGTTAACTGATTAACAGTATATTAATTTTCATTGTATGCTTGTCATCGTTGCTAAATCGTTATATATAACAACCGTTCGAAGTATTAAAGGTAGTGAACAGAAACACTTAGACGTCGATACTTTTTTTTTGTCTCAGAGGGTCTTAAAACATCGTGAAATGTAAAGATTCGGTAGCTAAAATATTTACTACTTAGTACTTTACTTTATTTATAAATATTGTTTTTTTTATAAATATAAGGAAAATAAATCCTATATTTATTTTATGGAATTTTTTTTAAATGCTAATATTTAGTGTAATAATAATATTAATATAAATAAATAATTATGTATATGAAATTTTACTATTATGATTAGTTGAATATGTAGTATAATAATATCAATGTTGGTATACCTGTCGTAATACTTTTGATAATGATTGTACTCATCACGTGATCTACCAGCTGTGAGCTGTTGTATCAGGAGTAGGGATTGTAAAAACTGGAGCTCTTATAACAAGCCACTAGTCTGTGTCTTGAATCCTTCCCGTGTTGCAGATTATTTCCTCTTGTTAAACATTATTACTTCATTTTAAAAATAATAATAAATAATATATTGAAGCAATAAAGTGTTTTTATTTTACATATTTATGTATGTAGTCATTATTTTATAGTATTTACTTAAAAGATAATTTTACTTCTTTTTTTTTTTCATTTCAATATTCATGTATATGAGGTGAGCTAATAATATTAATGGTTCTTTGTTCAGCATTTTTTTTCGTGCAATTTATTATTATTATTAATTAAGTCATCGGTTTTGTAATATTTTTTTTTCGCGTACATTTTATTTAAGTACAATATGTATTCCTGATTTATGGACTTTTCTCTTGTTTTATTTTTTACTTTCGTTTATTTAAAAATTTTTTAATATCTATTTTTTTTTTTTTTAAATTGAAACTGAAATTAAAATTTATAAGTGCGTGGTGTATAATAAAAAAAAAAAATTAAAGTGTTTTTTCCGTTAAATGTGTTGTGTGTTTTTAAAAAATTATACGTATTTTTAAATGTATTAAATATACATACTAAAGTAAATAGTAAAAATATTATAGAAATATTTTTATATTCGTTCGTTAATATTATATACTTACATATAAAAAAAAATATTTCTACTTCAAAAGAAACAAAAATATTTAAATTTTATTACAAGTAAGTGTAATTTTTTTATTATTTTTTTTAAATTGATTTTTATCTATTGTATAATAATAGTAATATAGATAAGAATTATTTTTTTATTTGTAATATCTTTTATAATTATTAATATAAATAATGTACTATATATATATATTTTATGGTATTTGTTTGATTAATTCTAGGTCATTCTTTTTTATTTTTCGAGGTTAGGTCATCGTCATATCATGTTACAGTTTTCTTTATCAGTAAAACGTCATTCGTTTACAAATTTTTAACTGTTTTATCATATTATTTATCGATAATATAATTATTTAAATATTTATTATTGATTTTAAAAAATTCTACCTGTTTGGCCTCTATATTTTTTTCTTTTTTTTGTTATTTAATTTTAATTTAATCATAATATTTTAGTATTGTGTAAATATTATTTGTTTTTAATATCCTCGAGAGCTATGCGGCAAGAAAATGTGGTTAAAAGTTAATAAACGGGGTAAATTTTTTTTATCTCGATGTTTCATGAATCGGAACGGTAAAAATAATAAGTACGTAAGTACGAACATACGTTCCTATGTACGTGTGTTGGCATGTTTGATGCCTTAACTTTTGACTGAATAAATCGAATTTGATAAAATTCTATAAAAGTTTACAAAAAGTTTGTAAAATTTTGCAAATATAACTTAACATTATATTAGTATATACCATTTTTAAAACTTTTGCCCCAAAATTCCTCGTTCCCCAATAATCGAAAAAGCTAACTTTTTATTTATTGCAAATTTTTTAACCGAATTTTTATTATTGTCTTCCTGAACATAGTTGTAGTCCAAGCGACCCCCTAAAAAATATCTTTTTGGTGTAATATTAGTGACGAGGGAACGAATCAGAATTAAATTTTTTTTTTAAATTAATTTTCGAAACTTTTTTTGGTTTATTTAAACTTTTAGTAATACTACAATTAATCATAATTCATCCCATCCATAAAAAAGAAATCGTAGGCAACTTTTTTTACGTATAATTATTTTTCCACTATATAAAAATAAATAATCGTTGCTAAAAAAGTATTTCAACTTTTTTGACTATTTATTTATTTTAATTAATTTATTGAAAAAAATTAATTTATAATGTTAAATTTAGGTATGCAAGAGAACACCTAAAAAACCCATTTTTTAAAATATTTGAAAAAAAAATTAATATTTAAATACGCATTTCGCTTTTTTAACAATCATCATAAGTAGTGGAAAAATGAATTTAATTAGTTAATTTAATAAATAAAACAAATCATTTGGCCACATTTATAGCGTAAATTACGGTAAGATTCACAACGTAAATCCTTCTGATTTAAATCAAAATTTAAAAGAAAAATAAATGGATCGACAGCATCCTAAAGATATACAAAAAAATATATATATATCAACGATGAAGAAATACTAGACCAGTACGTATTTAGAGACGAATTAAAAACTAACAAAGCAAGGCACAACAACTTGGCTTCGTTTGAGGTGAGAAAACAGTTCTATTAAAAAACAAAAATGAAAACTTTCTGGAGTAAAGAGCTTATAAAACCATACGTATATTTTTTCACGCGGTCCGTAAATGGGCTAAATCGAAACGGGAAACATATTAAATGGTAAAAATAATTCAACGTTGATGTGAAGAAAGCAGTCCAATCTTTTCTTTGTTTTTCCTGTTTAGCCTCCGGTAACTACCGTTTAGATAATACTTCAGAGGATTATATGTATGAGTGTAAATGAAGTGTAGTCTTGTACATTCTCAGTTCGACCGTTCCTGAGATGTGTGGTTAATTGAAACTCAACCACCAAAGAACACCGGTATCCACGATCTAGTATTCAAATCCGTGTAAAAAATAACAACTGGCTTTAGTCCAATCTGAAAACAATTTTGCGGTATAGTCTGTAGTATATCTCATCCACCTAGAGTGATCATTTTTTGTAAATTATTCGCCTTCTAATTTTATTATAGTTTCTCCTTAATATTTGGTACATTTAATTTTTGTAAAATTTCATTCTCTTTGGATAATTTTCTTTTTTTTCCCCTTCTACCCATTATTCTGACCCTTTAGGTGAAATAAAATCTATATAATTAAAAATTCTTGGTTATATCCTTTTTTCGACAAGGGTTTTCATTCTTTTTCATATATTTTTAACAGTAATTGTTTTATAATCATTCCACGTTTTGTCTTGACGTCATTTGTTCCCTGTTAAGCATATCGAAACTTTTTTAGTTTTGCAATCGTGGAAAACCAATTTTTTGTGGTTCGATTCGGGCAGTTATGTATATGTTTACAGTTTTTTTTTTTTTTTACAAAAACCTGGAGTTTGAAGTAAATTTTATTAAGTAAGATATTATTTATGTGGGAAATAAATTTTGATGAATGTGTCAAAGACAGTTGATTAAAATGTTAGCTGTAGGTTAACTTAAAATACTCAGGTGTACCATTCTATACGGTTTTTAATGAAAAAATAAATTTTTCCTATGAAAAACTTTAAATTTCCACTGTACAAAAAAAAATTATATTTTTGGAAATATAAACAAACCCACTGAGTTGGTCTAGTGGTGAACGCGTCTTCCCAAAGCAGCTGATTTGGAAGTCGACAGTTCCAGCGTTCAAGTCCTAATAAAGCCAGTTATTTTTACACGGATTTGAATACTAGATCGTGGATACCGGTATTCTTTAGCGGTTGGGTTTCAATTAAACACACATAGTAGAAATGGTCGACCTGAGACTGTACAAGACTACACTTCACTTATACTTATACGTATTATCCTCTGAAGTAATACCTGACGGTGATTCCCGGAGGCTAAACAGGAAAAAAGGGGAGAATTATTATCAAAGGTTTCGTTTTAATTCCTGGTACGAAGTAAACCAAGCATTGTAATCGCGAAAAATTTCGGTTTTCAGATTTGAACGGAAATATCCATTTTGACTAGTTTCGGCGTGACGTCTGTACTTATTTATGTATCTCGCATAACTCAAAAACGATTACCCGTAGGACGTTGAAATTTTGGATTTAAAACTATTGTGTAACATTTAGTTATGCACCTCATCTTTTTATTGCAATTGACTAGACCAAAAGCGTCCAAAATTGGATTTTGGACTTTTTCTTAATTGCAGTAATAAACCCACATTGATAGTGTTTCAACAGTATATCAACAGTATAGTGGTATTTATATCGTTGGTTCCATAGTTATAGCCAAATAAAACTAATTAATTAAAATTAATTAATGACGTATTTGCTTTTTTATTCCGTAATTAGCACCGGTGAAATCTACCTCCGCCTTTCAGCGTACCGAAAGGAATTTTAATTAATGAAATTCACTACAAAAACTCGAAGTTTGTGCGTAGGAATATTAAAGGTAGTTTTTTGTAGCGTATTAAATATGCCATGCCTGACCGGGATTCGAATCCGAAACCTCTTTATGAAAAACGGAGGCTAACAATTAAACTGTTGGTTCCATTAATAAAAATTCGCAAGTTTTATCATTTTTTTTTAATATCCCTACGTGAATTTCGGCCAGTTTTAGACATTTAAATGCCAAAAAATTATCGCAGCACGCTGTTTGTTATACCACGGTAAACGTTTCAGGCGAATCAGATGTTTTGAAATAAATAACTAAGGGTATAACAATGGAAATGTTTTTTGAAACAGCTGATATTTTTTATATCAGGGGTGCCAACTAACTTCAGATTGGTTTGGTTTATTTTATTAAATAATTTTTCCGTTATTCCTGTTTGTTTCTTTAATTATAAAGTGAAAACTCGTAATACCATTGACGTATGAAATTACTTTTTCATAAAAATAATAGCTAAATATTATTTTTTTTTTAAACTAAAGCCTTTTATTTATATTAAATAATAATAAAAAAAACATTACGTAGAAGATGAAGCTCAAGATGTAGGGGTAAACAAGATAGAAAACAAATCATAACAAAGAGAACCAAAAAAAAAAAAAAAAAGGTTAGGTTGACAACTGAGTACAGTCAAAACAATATGTAATATACAACGAAAAACCGGTTTTTTTATACATACAACAATGCATGAATGTCGTGGGAACGAAACTGTTTTAACTACAAAACCAGTATATATCGTTAAACTAGACTATATGTCTGCATTATTAGTATATACGAACTAAGCTAATTTCAAGGTTTTACCGAATGACAGCTGTGTAGTTTTTTTTTTTACGTAGACGCATACAGATAGAGCATTAAAAAAACTATTTAACATGAAATAAAAATACGCATAGTAAATAATTATACCAATATTCTTTTATGTACTGTTAATATTTCCAACCGGATACCATTTGTAAGGGGAAAAATTAAAGAAACAACATCAAGTTTGTATCTAACCGTTAATAATAACAATAATTTACGAATAACAAACCGAATATTATCTAGTAAATTATTATAATTCAATAGTTTGTTTATTTTTTGAGCACGCACCATTAACAAAACGTGTGGCCTTCAAATATATATATATATATATATATATATATATATTAATTTTATTAATCATGGCCCGTTGGTATTAATATAAAGGGTGATTCAGGAGGATAGGGCAATACTTTGACAACTCATTCTAGAGGCTAAAAATAAGAAAAAATTTCATATAAATATAGGTCCGAAAACGCTTCGTTAACAAATTATACAGGTGAAACATTTCGCCCGAGTTTCAATTCCTCCGGGTAAATTAAGGTTTTCTGAAATTTTGGGAAGGTCAATTAAGGGCCAAATTCAATTGTTTCGTATGGTTTTTGAGCTGGTAAATCGAAAAAAATTGGTTCCAGAACTGTATCTCTCTCTTAGTTTTATAACATATCCCGTGTAAAATGCCTGAAATAGAGTAAAAAAACACATTTTTTTACGTTTCACGTACAATAACGTTGTTAAATTGGCAATAAATCATACATTTTTTATATATATATAAATTGTAGAGAATTTAATTATAAGAAGATTGATGTAAATAATGTCAACAAAAAAGAAATAAAATTTTAAACATATCGACTTTTTATAAAACAAAATCGACGAAAACTTAGAAGAAACTGTTACAAAAAAAGAAAACAGATGCGTCTAGTAGGTACAATAATTTTAGACCTACGGAAAACAAGTTGGCAACACTGATTTTTTTCATCACAATTTATTTAAATACTATTCATTGTTGTCAGTTAATTGTGGTAATGTGTTATAATCTTTCGCTGATCAATCGTGTTTGCAGTATTACTTCGAATTCTTATCGTTAAAATTTCAGAAAACTGTTTTTTTTGTCTTCAGTCACTTGACTGGTTTGATGCAGCTCTCCAAGATTCCCTATCTAGTGCTAGTCGTTTCATTTCGGTATACCCTCTACATCTTACATCCCTAACAATTTGTTTTACATATTCATATATTTTTATAAAATTTCAATTTAGTATAAATAATGATATGTCAAGTAAATAATTATAATATTATACCTGAGGATGGATTAATAAAACGAAAGCGCTCGAACATTACTGTTAAAGATTGTTGATAAGTGGAAACTATCACAAAGATCTCCCGGGACTTTCACAACGTATAGTATTCTTGATCGTTCAAGTGGTTTGTTGCTGTAGGCTTTTTCTTTGGGGTAACAACGTAGAAAAAAATCCGCCGCAGTCCAATCTGGAGATCTCGGTGGCCACAAGCATCGACCGATAACACGATTACCGAAGAATTCCTCGACGAAATCAGAAGTTGAACCTGCATAGTGGGATGTCGCACCGTCATGTTGTAGCCAGCTGTGTCTGTCTTCCTCTTCCAAGAGCGCGATGAACGGAAATAAAATATCCTGATATCGTTCTGCATTAATGGTGTACTCGAAAAAAAAACCTATTATTTTCTTCCCCGATATCGCACACCACACGCCCGACTTCTGCGGGTGTAATTGTTTTTCGCGATAAACGTAGGGATTTTCAGCGCTCCAAATTCTACTGTTTTGGTTGTTTACGTAGCCATCCGAATGAAACCGTGCTTCATCTGTGAAAAATATCGAATCCATAACATTAATTACCCTCGCGCAGAAATCGACGGAACCGTTAACAATATTGTAGCCGTTTTTCTTTGTCGGGCTCAAGAAGTCAATGAACCGTTTGAATGCGATAAGGTCGTAATTGTAATCGTTTGGTCGCCCGAAGAACGGTCGATTTAAACAAATTAATTTCAGCAGACAAACGTTTGATCGATTTATTTGGCGAGGCGAGTAATCGGTCATTGATTTCAGCGACTGTATCTGTATTCAACACCGACGCAGATCTTTTGTGTTCCTTGTTATTAACAGAACCGGTCTCTCTAAATTTTGTGACTAACCTTAATACCGATGTTTTGTTAGGAGCCGGTTTATCTGGGTACTTATGACGAAACAAATCTTGCACTGCAACCGCTGATTTCGTACTGAGGTACGACTCGACAATGAAAACACGTTCATCTAGCGAAAACACCATCTTGTCTCTAGGAATACACTGAACGTTATGATTGCATTGTTGTTACTATCGGTAGTGTTCTACTGCGTCGCCGCGATATTCAGATGTTGGACGAGTCCATTTCAGTAAAAAGTAGGGGAGTAAGCTTGACTTTTGAAATTTCATGGATGAACCCATCGATATCGCACTGCGCAGGTTCAACTTCTGATTTCGTCTAGGAGATCTTTGGTAATCGTGTTATCAGTCGAGGCTTGTGGCCACCAAGATCTCTAGATTTGACTGCGGCGGATTTTTTTCTACGGGGTTACGTCAAAGAAAAAGCCTACAGCGACAAACCAGGAACACTTGAACGATTGAAAGTCAATATTGAACAAGCTGTATTAAATATCCCGCCACAAACTTTGAAAAAAGTTGCAAGAAACGCTGTAAAAAGAATTGAAGCTTGCATTCAAGAAGATGGCGGCCACTTCCAACATTTACTCTAAATGTAAGGTAATGGATTGTAATAATAAAAATTACATTTAAATTTACACATGCCTTTTTATTATTTCAATACCTACCAATGTAAGGTTGGGTTGCGTTTTATATGAGACACTATGTATAATTTACAAATCGTATCGTAAAAATTACATTTAAATTTACACATGCCTTTTTATTATTTCAATACCTACCAATGTAAGGTTGGGTTGCGTTTTATATGAGACACTATGTATAATTTACAAATCGTAGGAATGTACAATATTTTTTTTTTTTAAATTCTTTTCGTCTTACAGGATATGATTAATACGTAAAATTAAAAGTAAAATCTATTGTTTCCTTCCCCGTTTCCGTATTGCGGAGTTTTAAGTCTAGAAGTGATTAATTTCTATAAAAATATATCGGAACTTGAGAAACTGTAGATTGTGAGGAGGTTACAGTTTTTTACAGGTTGTGTTTTGCAGAGGTTTCATTGTATTTTATTGTTGTTGTTTGATATTAATACGTAATTTATCGTAATATTTTTTTCCTTTTTTTTCTACTTTATTTGTTATTTAATGAGGTATTAAATTACTACTGAATAATAATTGTTAATTACTTTTATGCTTTGTTTGTTTTTTTTATAGATTTTACTGTATTCGACTTCGAATTAAATTAAAATTAATTGTAATTAGAGATTTACTTTTAATTGGTCATGATATATAAATTAGATTTAATAGCAGTGTTGCAAATCAACCAGAAAAATGATTTAATTGTTTCCAGTTATACAGAACTAGCAGATCAGGCAATTATTTGCTATTGCTAGATTTGAGTATATATATATATATATATATATATATATAGAGAGAGAGAGAGAGTAAATATATTTACGCATTATGATTTTGTAGTCAATTTATTTTTTTTATTTTCTCGGTAGCAAATGAAGATATTAATTTAATTTTTGGTTTGTTTAATGTTTATGTGAATATCTAAAAACAATTTATACTTTTTTTTTGAAAATGGTTAAAATTGGTTTTTGAATATTTTATTAATTTTTCGATAACGAATGAAAATATCAGCTTGATTTTTGATAAATTTAATCTTCATGTAAATATTTAAAAATCAAATCTTTTTTTTTGTCTTCAGTCATTTGACTGGTTTGATGCAGCTCTCCAAGATTCCCTATCTAGTGCTAGTCGTTTCATTTCAGTATACCCTCTACATCCTACATCCCTAACAATTTGTTTTACATATTCCAAACGTATTTTTTCCTTCTACCTGTCCTTCCAATATTAAAGCGACTATTCCAGGATGCCTTAGTATGTGGCCTATAAGTCTGTCTCTTCTTTTAACTATATTTTTCCAAATGCTTCTTCCTTCATCTATTTGCCGCAATACCTCTTCGTTTGTCACTTTATCCACCCAACCGATTTTTAACATTCTCCTATAGCACCGCATATCAAAAGCTTCTAATCTTTTAGCTTCTCAGATACTCCGATCGTCCAAGTTTCACTTCCATATAAAGCGACACTCCAAACATATACTTTCAAAAATCTTTTCCTGATATTTAAATTAATTTTTGATGTAAAAAAATTATATTTCTTACTGAAGGCTCGTTTCGCTTGTGCTATTCGGCATTTTATATCGCTCCTGCTTCGTCCATATTTAGGAATTCTACTTCCCAAATAACAAAATTCTTCTACCTCCATAATCTTTTCTCCTCCTATTTTCACATTCAGCGGTCCATCTTTGTTATTTCTACTTCATTTCATTACTTTTGTTTTGTTCTTGTTTATTTTCACGCGATAGTTCTTGCGTAGGACTTCATCTATGCCGTTCATTGTTTCTTCTAAATCCTTTTTACTCTCGGCTAGAATTACTATATCATCGGCAAATCGTAGCATCTTTATCTTTTCACCTTGTACTGTTACTACGAATCTAAGTTGTTCTTTAACATCATTAACCGCTAGTTCCATGTAAAGATTAAAAAGTAACAGGGATAGGGAACATCCTTGTCGGACTCCCTTTCTTATCACGGCTTCTTTCTTATGTTCTTCAATTGTTACTGTTGCTGTTTGGTTCCTGTACATGTTAGCAATTGTTCTTCTATCTCTGTAATTGAACCCTAATTTTTTTAAAATGCTGAACATTTTATTCCAGTCTACGTTATCGAAATATTCAGTAGATTTTGTCATCCAAATACGGTTCAGATAAATATCTAAAATCTATTTTCGAGTTTTTTTTTCAATTTCATTTTTTTAAAGGGTACGACACAATTGGCTTTATCTTGCCATAGATACAATTTTTCTAAATATTTCAACCCCAGCGCCACGTAGCGGGTTCATTTTTCTCAAAATCATAAATGCATTATTTCAAAATACATAAACACCAGCGCCATTTATCGGGTCCAGTCTTTGCAGAAGTATTTCTTTTCCACATAACTAATATATATTGTGAATATGAGCCAAATCGTACCGTAAATAAATTTTTTCGAAATATCTCCAAGATAATTCAGAAACCTTCGCGGGCGTGCGCATAACAGGTCATCAAAGTTTCATCGCAATAGGATGAATGGTATAATATACGGGACAAACAAACATTCATTTATATATATATATATATATATATATATATATATATATATATATATATATACAGGCTGATTCAGGAGGATAGGGCAATACTTTGACAACTCATTCTAGAGGCTAAAAATAAAAAAAAAGTTCATATAAATATAGGTCCGAAAACGCTTCGTTAGGGAGTTATACAGGGTGAAAGATTTCGTCCGAGTTTCATTTCCTCCGGGAAAGTATTTCTGAAATTCTGGATAGGTCAGTTAAGGGGCAAATTCAATTGTTTCTTATGGTTTTTGAGCTGGTAAATCGAAAAAAAGGTCCCAGAACTGTATATCTCTTAGTTTCTAAGATATCCCGTGTAAAACGCCAAAAATAGTGTCAAAAACAATTTTTTTTTTTTTTTTACGTTTGACGTACAATAACGTTGTTAAATTGGTAATAAATCATAAATTTTTTAAACGTAAATTGAAGAGAATTTAATTATAAGTAGATTGATGTAAATAATATCAACAGAAAAGCATAAAATTTTAAACATGTCGACTTTTATTAACAACAAAACCGACGAAAACTTAGAAGAAAATGTTACAATAAAAGAAATGTGAAGTGTGTAGGAGGTTCATAAAGTTGGTGGTAATACATTTCAATTCGTTTTACTAAAGA
The DNA here is from genome assembly GCF_047948215.1 of Lycorma delicatula. NCBI lineage: Eukaryota > Metazoa > Arthropoda > Insecta > Hemiptera > Fulgoridae > Lycorma > Lycorma delicatula. The sequence goes on from NC_134467.1 coordinate 16,579,954, forward strand.
GATATTTTCCAGCAATATAATAAATTCATTACGTTAAAATTCCAGATAATTTCTCCCTGTGACACGATGTTTTAGTATGAAAGGACCAATTAATTGGTCATCTATGATACCGCACCAAACATTCACTGAAAATCAAAAAAAAAAAAATACATTTTCGGCACTTTTGGTCACGTCAAAGGAGGAAACAAAAATCCAATCCTAATTCCAAATTTCAACATTCAACGGCTAATCGTTTTTGAGTTATGCGAAATACATTCGTACGTACAAACGTCACGCCGAAACTAGTCAAAATGGATATTTCCGTTGAGATCTGAATACCGAAATTTTTCGCGATCACAATACTTCCTTTACTTTGTACAAGAAAGTAAGTTTATTTCAAGTTTACTTAATTTAAGTATTAATAATTAGGAAGTATCTACGTATCATGTAGTTTTACTTTCGGGCAATAAGAAATTTATTTCGAGGACGTCTAGATATCTACCTATCTTAACCGTTTGTAAAAAAAAAACATGAATTATCAGTAGTTTTAAGTTTGGTGAGTTTGCGTCTCAACTTTTTAAACATTTGTAAACGGATCTGATATAAAAATATAAGTAATATAAATTATATAAAATATAAAAATATAAGAATGACAAATAGGTCATTTTCAAGAATAATAAGTTACCATGTAAAGTTTATTTAAAAAAAAAACGGAATTAATTATTTTTTACCGTTGTCGTTTTAATTTCATTAAATATGACGTACTTTTTGCGAAATCAGCTGATATATATGTATATATATATATATATATTTTTTTTTTCTTCCTGTTAATTATGTGATTATTCATATAGTCTTAAACCGCATCCGGTTTAAGTATAAACTGGTGTAAGAAAAGTATGACCTTGTTATAACAATTAAATAAAAATTACGTAAGTATTATATTTTTATATCTTCTTATTATTTAAATACTAGCAGACCCGGCAATGCTTCGCTATTGCTAGATTTGAGTATGTATATATATATATATAGATAAAGTGAACACAATCGAAAATTTGATAAAACATTCACAAAATGAACATTATGGAACTTCACAAAATTAACCTTTCCCTTTTCCCCATTTTTCTTTTCTTTTATTCCCTTTTCTCCATTTCCACGTTTTACCTTTCCTTCTCTGTTTTTCCCTTATTTCCCTTTCCCCTTCACATTTCCCCGTTTCTCCCCTTTTTCTTTCCCCTTTCCATTTCCTTTCCCCGTTTTCCCCTTTATAGTTTTCCATTTTCCCCTTCTTTACTTTTTACCTTTTTCGATTTATCCTTTTTTCCCCGGGCGTAAATCGGACCAGTAGTTTTTTAGTTTATTTTGTACACAAATATAGGAAACATTGAAATAGAATCATAAAATATTTATTATAGCGTGTGTTGTTTTTACGTCCAACAGATAGCGATTTTTTTTTAAAAAAAAAAGAATGTTTTTACCTGTCACAGGTGTGACATCTGAGGTATATAAAAACACACGCTTATTCAAATACAACGTTGTGTCAAAATTTCAAAGCAATCTGTGAAGAACTTTTGGAGATTTAAGATTTTGAACAAACGGAATATTTACATTTTTATTTATATAGATAAATTATTTGAAAAAAAGAAAATTAAGTAGAAATTTATATTTGTACTAACTCCCAGTCGTAGCTTCGCTCGCGCTATATGATTACTTGCGTTTCCCGTGGTGGTCAATCTTTTTATTTTATATTTATTAGTCAAGTAACCGGAGGCAGGTGCAGTCAGTCACACGTACAGTAACGGTGGCATATCGCATTTCCCTTCGCTCAGTTGTTTCAGTCGAACGAGATCGGGCTGTGTGTATTCGGTCGCTTTCCAATCTTGACTGTCTTTCGTCTTCAGTCTCTGCCGCACGAACGGTTTTCATCATACGTGCTTTTTTTTGTATTTCTCCCGACCGAAGAATGTCTTTTAAGCGTGGTATGATGTTTTGTTAAAAGATCACAGAATTTAAAAGATCGCAGTTAAATACTTTACACGATTTAAATTAGTAACACACACACATGATAAATAAAAGCGGCTATTTATTTATGTTTTTAAACGGCTGTAAAAAATTGTAAATGGATGATTCGTAAAAATTACATATGCATGTGCGCTAAATAGATTGAAACTTAGGAATAACTGTACGTTAAAACCTCAGCCCTTTTCAAAATTAATCGATTCAAAAAAATGTAAGCTAAAACTTAAATTTTTCTTAAAAATCAAAGTCATTTTGAAAATTAAATAAGCTTTAAGGAAGAAATAAAGTGTTTTAAATTTCGTTATGTCGGAGGTCCAAAAAAATTAGCCTATGTTCACCGCAGGGGTTCAAAGTGTAGGGGTGCAAAATTTTAGACAAATCTGCCCGGTAGATCTCAAGTCAAGTTGGAACAGACAGACAAACAAACATTGATTTTTATATGTACAGATAAATTTCCCACTTCCCAACATTTTTCAATGTATGTTTCCTAGCGCTTTCGGAGTCATTTCTCCATCATCAGGGATTATATTGAAGTTGTTAACATTCTTATTTGCAGTGACTCGTTTAGTGCTCTCCAAGCGTTAGAAAAGTTTTATTCGAAACATCCTGTCGTCATTGAAATTTACGATTCGATCGCTGAGTTAGGTAATCGCAACACAGAAGTAATTTCTTGCCGGGTCCCTAGCCACGTAGGGATTCCAGGTAACGAACAAGTAGATTATGCTGCCAGAGAAGCGTATATTCAACTTCCTTTCACCACCCGAGTTACTACCCTTGATTTTATTAATCGTGTAAAGTGAGCAAGTTGGCAAAGTGACTGGGCGACTACCGTCGATAATAAACTCTGACGGATTAAAGATTCAGTGTCAGCATGGGGCTCCTCTTACAGAAAAACTCGTCGTGAGGAAGTAGTCCTCTGCCGGTTACGGATAGGGCATAACGAGGGTCACACACGAGTACCTAATGTCAGGAGGAATCGCACCCCTACGCACACGATGCAACTGCTCCATGACTGTGCACCACATTCTCGTGGACTGCGTATGTTATGCGGCGTTGCGTCGTAAGTTTAATCTACCTAGAAACATTCGTGATATCTTGTACAATATTAGCGACATTTTAGAGCAGATGTTTCTTTTTTTTCATAGAACCAGGATACTACAAAAAATTTAATATTATCATATATATTTTAATGCTAGAAGAGTTTTTGATAATTTTTAACCTTTACTTTCGATTTTGATTTTTTTGGTTCTATATCTTTAATTTTATTATCTGGGGAGGGATAATAAAGGGATAAGAAAGGGAGTCCGACAAGGATATCCCCTATCTCCGTTACTTTTTAATCTTTACATGGAACTAGCAGTTAATTATGTTAAAGAACAATTTAGATTCGGAGTAACAGTACAAGGTGAAAAGATAAAGATGCTACGATTTGCTGATGATATAGTAATTCTAGCCGAGAGTAAAAAGGATTTAGAAGAAACAATGAACGGCATAGATGAAGTCCTACGCAAGAACTACTGCATGAAAATAAACAAGAACAAAACAAAAGTAATGAAATGTAGTAGAAATAACAAAGATGGACCACTGAATGTGAAAATAGGAGGAGAAAAGATTATGGAGGAAGAAGAATTTTGTTATTTGGGAAGTAGAATTACTAAAGATGGACGAAGCAGGAGCGATATAAAATGCCGAATAGCACAAGCGAAACGAGCCTTCAGTAAGAAATATAATTTGTTTAGATCAAAAATTAATTTAAACGTCAGGAAAAGATTTTTGAAAGTATATGTTTGGAGTGTCGCTTTATATGGAAGTGAAACTTGGACGATCGGAGTATCTGAGAAGAAAATATTAGAAACTTTTGAAATGCGGTGCTATAGGAGAATGTTAAAAATCAGATGGGTGGTTAAAGTGACAAATGAAGAGGTATTGCGGAAAATAGATGAAGAAAGAAGCATTTGGAAAAATATAGTTAAAAGAAGAGACAGACTTATAGGCCACATACTAAGGCATCCTGGAATAGTCGCTTTAATATTGGAAGGACAGGTAGAAGGGAAAGATTGTGTATGCAGGCCACGTTTGGAATATGTAAAAGAAATTGTTAGGGATGTAGGAAGTAGAGGGTATACCGAAATGAAACGACTAGCACTAGATAGGGAATCTTGGAGAGCTGCATCAAACCAGTCAAATGATTGAAGACAAAAAAAAATTATATGATTAATATTAATTTTAACCCTTATATATTATATTATTTTGGTGTTATTTTACCCTTTTACTAATGAAAATTCCGGGCGATGATAACGCTCAGGCGTTTTTCGCCCCCAAACAAAAAAAAAAATCCGTATAAAAATAACTGACTTTACTAGGACCTTGAACGCTGGATCTTTAGACTATCAAATCAGCTGATTTTGGGAAGATGCGTTCACCACTAGACCAACCCGGTCGGTTATTAAACTGTTTTTCTTCTTTCCCACGTGAACAGAGTTCGTAGTTTACTTATTTTCTTTTTTTACGTGTATTCTTCATTCTTTTTTTTATTTTTATCTTTATTTTTAATTCGTGTTTCATTCTTGGAAAATTAATCTGTATATTTTCTTCTTATTCTAATTTTTTAAAGAATAAATTATACAGTTTTTTTTTATTTCCATTTATACACATTCATTTTGTTTTGTTTTGAAAGTTTGTGATTAATGATGTCTTATTGTTTTGTCCTCGTTATATAATTGTTTGATTTACTTGTCATATAACTGTGTTTTTTTCGTTTATGAATAAAAGATGAGAAGTAATTTATTTTATATTATTTATGTTAATTTCGTTTCTGGGAATTCCCGTGTGAATAATTTTTGTACTGTAACAAAATTTCTGAGAATAATTACAATTAAGTTTTAATTATTTCGTGGAATTTTAAAATATGTATCAAAGGAATATTCCATATGTATAATTTTTTTTTAACATGAAATTGTGTTTTTACGCAATGAACATTTCTAGTATTTAAATTTGTATAATTCTGTTTTATTTATTAAAGAGTAAAATGTTATTGCTATTTAATTTTTTCTGGGTTTTAAATTTTACATTTAAAAATTAAACAACTAATTAATTTTTTACTTTCCCGTCTTGCTCTTTAGCAGAATTTTAGTTCTACAAGGGAAAGTACTTTAATTGCTCCAATTTGGACTTATACATTTTTAACCGGATTTCGATACCTAAGGAATCCAAAAAACCGGATGGAAATTTACCGGATTTTAATGTTCGTATATACAGGGTGATTCAGGAAGATAGGACAATACTTTGACAACTCATTCTAGAGGCTAAAAATAAGAAAAAAGTTCATCTTCAGTTACCTTTTTTTTCACCACTTAAAAAAATATATATTCTGTTGTTTTTTTTTCCTCTTCTAACTAATTTAATTTGTATTATTAATACCCGAAAACGTCATACAATACTTTATCAGTTTTTTTTTAATAATTTATTTTCATAACTTTCACCTTATTCTCTTTTTACAAGCAACCCAATTTAAAGAAGAAATTATATTATATTTAACACGATCAGGTATAAATATTACAATTATTAGTGCAACTGGGATCAAACATTTTTACTTCCTTGTACGAAATAAAGGAAGTATTGTGATCCAGAAAAATTTCGGTTTTTCAAATTTCAACGGAAATATACATTTTGACCATCCCTGAATCCATTTTGATTAATTTCGTCGTTGAAATCTATACGTACGTATGTCATTAATAAGTATATTATACTGACAAAATTATTACTTAATTTGATACTAATTTACAATACTAGAATTAACAATAAATAAAAATAATTTATATTTAATCGAATTAAACGTAAAGTGGAGGACATGAAAATAGACACAAAATTACAAAATAGATTTTCTCTCATAACTCAACTATTTGTTAACCGATTTTCAAAAATAAAATGTCATTTTGTTCAAAATAAAAGGCTTAATATTTTAGTAAAGAACATGAAATATGATAAACTAATATTTATGGAGATATAAAGGATTGAAAAATAAACATGACCGCCATTTTGTAATTTGCGAAGATATTTAAGTGCCGATTTTTTGCTAATATTAAAACTTTATTACCAAGATGCTTACCAAATATTAATGTGACTCCTCTATCCGAACTTAAGATATAAATTTTTATATAAAAATAATAAAATTGGGGGCAGGGATGAACGAAGGAGAAATTGCCGTTTTTTCTAAGGATATTTTTTGTTTAATTTTACAAGTAGAATCCGAAAACGTATAGCCAGCCCACCATTTTAGAAGCATTCTGTATATATACAGAGTGATTCAGGAGGATAGGGAAATACATTGACAACTCATTCTAGAGGCTAAAATAAGAAAAAAGTTCATATAAACATAGGACCGAAAACGCTTCGTTAGCGAATTATACAGGGCGAAAGATTTCGCCCGAGTTTCAGTTCCTCCGGGTAAATTAAGGCTTTCTGAAATTCTGGGAAGGTTAATTAAGGGGCAAATTCAATTGTTTCTTACGGTTTATTAATGCTGACATTCTCAACGCTGCAGTTATAATCAAGGAACGCAATGATACCGTTAGACTGGAGACACAAAATCTAGTACAACGCGTTGAAAAGTACATTGAACACAACGGTAGCATTTTTGAAAGTTATTAAAACACATGAAATACTACTTGTAAGCAGCATTTTATCATTATCATAAAAAAAGTAAGTATTCTTTCTTCCTCCAGTTATTTTCTACTGTACATAACGAAAACGTTTTTTCAATCGGTTAAAAAATAATCTGTTTTGTTGTTAATAAAAATCGACATGTTTAAAATTTTATTTGTTTTCTGTTGACATTATTTACATCAATCTTTTTATAATTAAATTCTCTACAATTTATGTTTAAAAAATGTATGATTTATTGCCAATTTAACAACGTTATTGTACGTCAAACGTAAAAAATGTGTTTTTGACCCTATTTTTGGAGTTTTACGTGGGATATCTTAGAAACTAAGAGAGATACAGTTCTGGGACCTATTTTTTTCGATTTCCCAGCTCAAAAACCATACAAAACAATTGAATTTGCCCGTAATTGACTTTCCCAGAATTTCAGAAAGCCTTAATTTAGCCGGAGGAACTGAAACTCGGGCGAAATCTTTCACCCTGTATAACTCGCTAACGAAGTGTTTTCGGACCTATGTTTATATGAACTTTTTTCTTATTTTTAGCCTCTAGAATGAGTTGTCAATGTATTTCCCTATCCTCCTGAATCACTCTGTATGTGTGTGTTCATTTTTGCCTTTAAATCACCTTATATCTCTTAAACCATTGGACTGATATTGACTAAACTTTGTCAGCTTACTTGTATGTATACAGCAGTGATGTCATTATATTTTCAACTTAAAAGGTCATCTAGAGCAAGGTCATTCTCAGTATCTCTAGGTTTCTCTTTATTAAGGTCATATTATTTTTATGCACATTTACAAACGATTAAAAAATAATAATATTTTCAACAAAAAAATTATTGCAAAATCGTACCCAAACCCCAAAAAATGCTGTTGTAATCTTTTCTTTTTCCTGTTTAGCCTCCGGTAACTACCGTTTAGATAATTCTTCAGAGGATGATATGTATGAGTGTAAATGAAGTGTAGTCTTGTACATTCTCAGTTCGACCATACCTGAGATGTTTGGTTAATTGAAACCCAACCACCAAAGAACACCGGTAACCACGATCTAGTATTCAAGTCCGTGTAAAAATAACCGGCTTTACTAGGACTTGAACGCTGTAACTCTCGACTTTCCAAATCAGCTGATGTGAGAAGACGCGTTCACCACTAGACCAACCCTGTGGGCTGTTGTAGTCTGTTATGTCACAACATGACGTGACGTCACAAAATCATAGGTGAGCGGTATTTACCCGCCGGATTGGTCTACTGGTGATCGCGTCTTCCCAAATCAGATGAATTTGGAAGTCGAAAGTTCCAGTGTTCAAATCCTAGTAAAGGCAGTTACTTTTATACGAATTTCAATACTAGATCGTGGATACCGGTGTTCTTTGGTGGATGAGTTTGAATTAACCACACATCTCAGAAATGGTCGAAGTGAGACTATACAAGACTACACTTCATTTACAAATACATATTATCCTCTGAAGTAATGCCTGAACGGTAATTCCTGGAGGCTAAATAGGAAAAGAAAAAAATGTGAGCGGGGGTAGTATTAAATAAATGAATAACATTTAAAGTGTAATTAGTATATCGATCTGGCCGGGTTTCTAACTCGATCGCCCGGTCGACTCGGTACCTAATGCGTTAAGCCTAACTGATATACCAATCTGCTCACCGTATAAGCGAATTTTGTTGTATGTAAGTTGTGAAATTACATTAGTTTAGTTAGTTCCGACCTTCGCCGTTAGTACCGTCACACTCGCACGAATGAGGTAAGGTATGTGCGCGCGCGCGCTTTAGTTAGAATCATTGAATTAAATAATCGAAATATATCGAAATAAAACGATAAATATTTTTAATTAATTTGTGTGTGTGTATCAGAATCATCCCACAGTTGTAGGACTTTCCTGTCACCCGACACGTGACGGGAAAGTTCTAAAACTGTATTGGTTGCTTTTTAAACAACTCGAAATTAAATTTATGTTCAAATTTTTTCTTTATATATTTCATAATTTTCAAGTGTGTTAAGATTTGGGTTTATGCCGGCTTCCGTGGCGTTAGTGGTAGCGTCTCGGACTTTCATCCTGACGTCCCGGGTTCGAATTCCGGTCAGGTATGGTATTTTCACTGACGCTAAAGTCTTTCATCTCATCCTCTGAAGCAATACCTAACGGTGGTCTCTGTGGTTAAATAAAAAAAAAAGATTTTTGCTTATAAGTTTTTATCTTTATTTATAAAATATTAAATTTAATGTCAATGTTGGTTATATGTATGTTTGTATTTTATATAATGATTGTTCGTTTTTGATTGTATTTTTTGGGATGGAAATCTTTTAATTATGTTTTTTTGTTTGAAAGTACGTCCTGTTTGACCGATATAAAAAAAAACTATTTAGCCGGAATAGTCTATACTGTGGGAGATATCGTTATATACGAGGTGCAACAATAAAGTAATGAGACTGATTTTTCTTTGCAAGATGTGGCAACCCTGCAGCTTGCGTAGGCACACCATCTTTGACCTTGGTATATAAGCTACTTCTAGTCCAAGCGGCACATTGATGCGACTGCTCGGTCGTGAGTTGTGCTGTAATTAGTGAACACGTGTTTGTGTCTCTCGTCACAGAAATGAAACCTCAAAATATTGCACGACGGTATGCCATTTCTTTTTGCGTTAAATCGGGTGAAAACGCGACGCAACTTATGGTAAGCATCAGAAGGCTTTTGGAGAGGAGGTTATGTCAACAGCTCAAGTTTTTCGGTGGCATAAAATCTTTAGTGAAGGTAGAACGAATGCTGAAGATGTAGACCGCAGTGGACGACCATCAACCTCACGGACAGATGAGCTTGACCAGGGTGCCTGAAATCGTACGATCTGATCGAAGATTATCCGTGAAAATGATCGCAGAAGAACTCAACATCGATACAGAAACGGTTCGTCTAATATTAACTGAAGATCTTGGTACGAGAAAGATTTGTGCAAAAATGGCCCCCAAAAATCTCATACAACAACAGCGAGAAACGCGGGAAAATGTGGCAGCCGATCTGTTAGAGCAAACGGAAATCGATCCAGATTTGTTGAGCCGTGTTATCACCGGTGACGAAGGTTGGTTTTTTCAATACGATGCAGAGACAAAACGCAAAGTTCGCGATGGTGCTCAAAGGGATCACCCGGACCAAAAAAAGCTCGCATGTCAAAGTCAAAAGTGAAACCCACGCTTGTGTGGTTCTTCGATTACAAGGGAATTGTTCATAAAAAGCGTGTGCCTCCTGGATAAACAGTTAACCGAAATTTCTACTGAGAAATTTTAGAAAGACTTCGTAAACGAGTTCTTCGTGTCCGTGCCAACATCGCTGATAATTGGATTCTGCATCACGATAATGCGCCATCCCATACTGCTCTGTTAGTACAGCAATTTTTAACCACAAAAAAAATTTCAGTACTACCACAGCCACTTTATTCACCAGATATCGCTCCGTGCTACTTTTTTCTATTTCCAAGAGTCAAAATGGCGGTCAAGGGACACCGTTTTCAAACAATACAAGATGTCCAAAAAGCTGTGAGGAGGGTCTTGGAGGATATTATAGAAGATACCAGAAATGTTACCATCAACGGCAGAAGCGGTGGAATAAGTGTGTGCAATCAGAGGGGAACTACTTTGAAGGAGACAACACTAAAAATGACTAAAACGGTAAGCAACATTTTTTTTTCACATCAGTCTCATTAATTTATTGTCGCACCTCGTATATATATTATTTTTAGTTTTTACAATGTCCGGAAGGGACTTTAGATTTTTTGTTTGATTTTTTTCAATTGTTTTCTCTTGTTTTATGTCAGTTTTTTCTTCGTCAGTGTGATTTTTGATTTTATTTTTATGTATTTTGCGCTACGGTGTATCGGTGACTGTACTGTTTTATCATTTTTATGTTTGGTATTTTATACTGAGTGCTCTCTATGTCATGTTCATGTAATATAGATGTTTTTTTTGCGGGTGACAAGAAAATTTATTTAATTATAATTTGTGGTGTATTTTGTGGAATATCTATTCATAATATTTTTCGTAGTCTCAGTACAATAAGATTATTTTATATCAACGTTCCTGTGCTATTATTTTATTTTGTGTTGGTAAATGTTATATATATATATATATATATATATATATATATATAAAATGAAAGAAAAAAAAGAAGCAGATTATAATTTTGTTCACAAATTCATTGAACCTAACTAACGTTGCTACATTTACAAAATAATAAAAAAAAAATAGTACATAGAGTTCGTTTTATAGGAAAAGCAAATTTTTTCCTTTCTTTTTTATTGATCAACATAATTTGTAAAGATGATGACCCTGTTTAACAGCACAGATGGTTTTGGTAGAGTGAACACCACCCCATTGTTTGTTTATTTAGTTTTTATTCTTTTTTTTTGCACACAGAACTTTTTTCTTTTTATATATCTTATTATTGCTTGTTTATTCTACGCTACATGTATTTGAAAAATATTTCGCACTTATTTTTTCATTTTATTTATTTATTATTTTTTTAATATTTTTTTGTACGTTGTAATTTATTCAATTTTTGAACAATAAGCAGCCCCTCCCCCAAAATGGAGTCCAATTAGATAAGAATGATATATATGAAATGTAAATGAAGTATAGTCTTTTATAGACTTAAAATGATCATTTCTAAAATATGTAATTAATTGAACCCCAACCACTAAAGTACACAGATATATATTGTCTAATATTCAAATTCGTAAAAAAGTAATTTAATTCTACTGGGATTTGAACCTTAGAACCTTTAACTTCGAAAATCAATTGTTTTATGTGTTTATTTTCAATTACATTTTTTTTTTTTTGTGCGTGTGAAACATAAAATAGTGTAGGTTTTTCCTGAATTAGTTATTTTTTACCCCAGATTTCTCGAAAACTACTAAAAATAGAGTTCTAGGATTTTTTTCAATTTTTTTTAGGTAAGAGTTCATATAAAAATCATTAAATTTAAGTCCCCAGAATTATAAACTGGATTTATATTACCTAAGACGCAGAAATCAGAGCGAAATTTTTCGTCAGCTGACATTCGCTAACGATGCGTGTATGTTCATATGAAATTTCTTCTTAATTTTCAACAGTAAAATATGTCGTAAAAGTTTGTTACGTTCTTTATGATTCGTTGTACATAATCTGAAGGTTTTATTTGTTTGTTCAATCCCGCAAAAACTACTGAACCGATTTTTGTTTTGTTTATTTTTTATAGAGAAATTTGTAAGCTACAAAATAAAACCCGGATAACTGAACTTCATACAGCATTTTGAGTTTACGAGACTGAAAATCAAAGAAATGAGCATTCAAATACTCGTTCGAAGCCGCACTAGTTTTTTAATATCTAATCTGTAAATGGTATATATATATATATATATATATATCATACCTTATTAAAAAGAATTTGTATGTGGGTTTTAGGTGTGTGTCCGTTCCCCTTAGCTTAGCACCCGAATGTACCGATCACTAGCGGAAAATACCGATTCGTTAGTATATGTCTCATGGTGGTCAGGTGTATACTTATTATTTATCGATATACGAAATATATATTATGTACGAAATATATGTTATATACGAAATATATATTTACTCGTATGTGCGAAATATATAATTTTTTATTTATTTATGTGATTCTTTTTCTTCATAAAATAATGAACTATATAACCAAAAAATAGGGACCGGAATGACCCGATCACTAGCGGAAAATCCCGATTCGTTACTATCAATTTCTAGAGTGTAATTTCTAATTTAACTTCGATTTTGGACAACTAATAATAGGGATAATAATAATAGGGAATAATCGGGATTTTCCGCTAGTGATCGGTCTGTTTCGGTTCCTACTTTTTTGTTATAGTTCATTATTTTATGAAGAAAAACAATCACATAAATAATTTTAAAACGCCACTGTTAAATTAAATACACGAAAAGGGAAAAAATAATTTTAAAAAGGTATCAGAATGGATTTGAAAACAAGCTTTGATTGTTATATGTAAGATTGTGAAAGCCGTAGATTCAGATGAAAAATTTGATGTTTTAGCCAATTTTTTCATATGCGTGTTTGTATCCCACTCTTTAGACCATTCATCACGCATAAAAAAAAAGTTTGGCAAAAAATCAGATCTTTAATTTAAAGCTATGACTTTCACATAATCTTACATATCACCAACATAGCTTGTTGTCAAATCTATTCTGAGATAAACGTTCTATAATTATTTTTTTACATATTTTTTATCTTCTACTTTTTAGTGTGTATAATATAAAAGTAATTTTTTAAAAGTTTTATTTTATATATTCTTTATTTTTTTTTTAGTCTTCATAAGTTTGTACTTTACAGCTGCGCTAGCGCATAGATTTGAGCGTGTTTAGCGAACGATCGTATCAGTACGTTTTACGGTGGGTGAGTGCAATCAAAACATAGGGCTAAACTATTTAATTTCCGGATAACCAAGATCCGGTCGATCAAGAGTGTACCCGATTCATTAAACAGTTAGCGTTTGACCTGCTGATTCATTCGCCGTTTGAATCGTGAAAATCGGACCAGCGGTTGCCGAGATATTACGGTGGGACCCTATCGCACCCCCTCCCAAATTTCCGAACGGTGCCCCGGGGACACTTGAAAGTATTATCATCCGACGGGTTCCACTAGGAGTGGATGGGATATTACTAGGGAACGCGAAAAAAAATTTCAGAGCGCTAGGACTGACCGTTTTCGAGATATTTGCGATTTTCCCAAAACTTTGATGTTTCGATGTATGTATATATATATGTATGTATATATATATATATATATATATATATATATATATATATATATATATATATATATATATATATATATATAAAGGGTGTCCCATATAAAACGCAACCCAACCTTATATTGGTAGGTATTGAAATAATAAAAACGTATGTAAATGAAATTTTTATTATTACCATCCATTACCTTACATTTAGAGTAAATGTTGGAAGTGGCCGCCATCTTCTTGAATACAAGCATCAATTCTTTTTACAGCGTTTCTTGCAACTTTTTTCAAAGTTTGTGGCTGGATATTGAATACCGCTTGTTCAATATTGACTTTGAATCGTTCAAGTGTTCGTGGTTTGTCGCTGTAGGCTTTTTCTTTGAGGTAACCCCGTAGAAAATATCCGCCGCAGTCAAATCTAGAGATCTTGGTGGCCACAAGCCTCGACGGATAACACTATTACCGAAGAATTCCTCGACGAAATCAGAAGTTGAACCCGCGTAGTGCGATGTCGCACCGTCATGTTGTAGCCGGCAGTGTCTGTCTTCCTCTTCCAAGAGTGCGATGAACCGAAATAAAATGAACCCGCGTAGTGCGATGTCGCACCGTCATGTTGTAGCCGGCAGTGTCTGTCTTCCTCTTCCGAGAGTGCGATGAACCGAAATAAAATATCCTGATATCGTTCTGCATTAATGGTGTACTCGAAAAAATTAGGACCGATTATTTTCTTCCGCGATATCGCGCACCACACGCCTGACTTCTGCCGGTGTAATTGTTTTTCGTGATAAACGTGGGGATACACGTTCATCACGAAAAAATTCGTGATTTTTCACGAATTCAGCGCTCCAAATTCTACTGTTTTGGCTGTTTACGTAGCCGTTCAAATGAAACAGTGCTTCATCTGTGAAAATTAACGAATCCGTAACGTTAATTCCCTCGCGCAGAAATCGACGGAACTGTTGACAATATTGTAGCCGTTTTTCTTTGTCGGGCTCAAGAAGTCGATGAACCGTTTGAATGCGATAAGATCGTAATTGTAATCGTTTGGTCGCCCGATTAACAGTTGATTTAGACAAATTAATTTTAGCAGACAAACGTCTGATCGATTTATTTGGCGAGGCGAGTAATCGGTCTTTGATTTCAGGGACTGTATCTGTATTCAACACCGACGCAGTTCTTTTGTGTTCCTTGTTATTAACAGAATCGGTCTCTCTAAATTTTGCGACTAACCTTAATACTGATGTTTTGTTAGGAGCCGGTTTATCCGGGTACTTATGGCGAAACAAATCTTGCACTGTAACCGTTGATTTCGTATTGAAGTACTACTCGACAATGAAAACTCGTTCATCTAGCGAAAACACCATCTTGTCTCTAGCGATACACCGAACGTTATGATTGCATTGTTGTTACTATCGGTAGTGTTCTACTGCGTCGCCTCGATATTCAGATGTTGGACGATTCCATTTCAGTAACGAGTAATGGAGTAAGCTTGACTTTTGAAATTTTGATGGATGAGTGATTGATGGGTTGCGTTTTATATGGGACACCCTGTATATTCGGTTTATGGATTTATACTAATACAATAAGTATACACCTGACCACCACAAGATACGCACGTAATAACGGATCGGGATTTTCCGCTAGTGATCGGTACATTCCGGTGCTAAGCTAAGGTAATCGGACACAAACACACATATAAATGCCGTTTAGATAGGATTATTCTATCTTTTGTAATATAGTTACTTTTTCAGGTTTCAATAAAGCCCGAATACTTAATTCATATTTATCTATAATATATTAACCGGCGAGTCAATGTGGCGAGAGCTGCATTGTCGGACCGTGTGGGAGTTCCTTGATGCGGTTGCTATGTTCAACCGACATCAGTAGTTTACCTAAGGGAAACACTCTTAACGCAATGTTGTGGGACGCTAACCTTGAGATATATGGCTGACCATCAGCCAATTAGGGCTCCAAGCGCTTTAATGTGATGGAGACAGGTACTTGCAGGCGTTCAGCGACCTAGGCGTGGCAGCAAATTCCTGTCTGAACAAAGTAAATTTTAATTTATGGATGTCATATATATTTATATATATATATGACATACATAAATTACGCGCGCGGGGTGCGCGTATCCATTTTAGTAAACGTATGACAAGTGGTCGGTGGGACGCGCAAGCGATTACCACGCTTATTCCGCACACGCTTTTAGGTTAGCTCTAGGAGCTAGTTAGGACACTAAACTGGTCGCTAAACTATTTCGAGGATCAGTAGCCGTTTGTGGCACAGACAATTCGGTCTTATGCTTTAGAGCGACCGAATGGGGTGGTGGCGAGAGAAATGCTAAGCAGACCAATTATCTATATTATTCTCACAACCATGAAGTAACGAACACTACGATGGTTCTTGCTAGACGGTTATGGCGTGCGAAGCGAGCTCTCGGGCTCGCCCGCGCCGAACTGTCGGAGGGGGCGGTTCCCTGACTGGTTAGTATATATATATTATATTGATAATGTTTCAGAAAATACTAAAAATTTAGTAACATTTTCTAATAAACATATTAATGAATCTAAAATAGAAACTAGGTTAAACTGCATACAAAAGTTGTTTTGATTTGAATGACAAGACACAATAGCCATTATTCTTGTTTAGTTTTCATCTGTCATTGTATAGTCTTTCTTTTTTTCGCCTCTTTATTCTCCTATTTCTAGATTACTTTCACTTAATATTTTTTAAATATATTATTATTTATTTATTTAATAAAACTTACCGGTTGTTAAACTATATAAAAAAGGTAAAAAAAAAATTCCCGTTCCTTAAAAAAAATTACCGAATCCAAAATTTTTTATATTAAAATATAAGTAATAAAATTCTTATTATATTCATAAATATTAACCAAATTATGTAAAACAGTCAATTAATTATCTTTTATTTGGCTTAACATAAAGAAATGAAAAATTTTATTTTTTGTTTTTCACTGGCAGACCCGGCAATGCTTCCTATTGCTTGATTTGAATATTTATATAAATTAAATGAACACAATTGAAAGTTTGTAAAACATTAACAAAATGAACATTACGGAACTCCACAAAATTTAATTAACCTTTCCCTTTTCCCGTATTCCTTTATCTTATTTTCATTTTTACCATTTCCCCTTTCCCTTTCGTTCCCCTGTCTCTCTTTCCGTATTTCCCTTTTCCCTTCTTCTTTTATTTTTTCCCGTTTTCCCTTTTCTCCGTTTTCCCCTTCTTCCCTTTTACCTTTTTCTATTTTTCCCTTTCTCCCGCGCATAAATCGATCCATGGTTTTTTTTAGTTTATTTTGGACACACATATCGGAAACATTGAAATGGAATCGTACGTAAAATATTTAATATAGTGTGTGTTGCTTTTACGTCCAACAGATAGCGCTGTTGTTTTTCCAAAAAAAGCATGTTATTACCTGTCACAGATGTGAAATCTTAGGAATATATATATAGTGCCGACCTCCGAGGTGCGAGTGGTAGCGTCTCGGTCTTTCACCCGGTGGTCTTGGGTTCGAATCTCGGCACGATACAAAGCATTCATCTGATCCTCTAAAGAAAAAAATTGCTTAACTGCAGATCCGGAGGTTAAACAAAAAGTACGTAAATAGTACGTATATAAAAGTCCTACGCAAGAACTACCGCATGGAAATAAACAAGAACAAAACGAAAGTGATGAAATGTAGTAGAAATAACTAAGGATGGACCACTGAATGTGAAAATAGGAGGAGAAAAGATTATGGAGGTAGAAGAATTTTGTTATTTGGGAAGTAGAATTACTAAAGATGGACGAAGCAGGAGCGATATAAAATGCCGAATAGCACAAGCGAAACGAGCCTTCAGTAAGAAATATAATTTGTTTACATCAAAAATTAATTTAAATGTCAGGAAAAGATTTTTGAAAGTATATGTTTGGAGCGTTGCTTTATATGGAAGTGAAACTTGGACGATTGGAGTATCTGAGAAGAAAAGATTAGAAGCTTTTGAATGATAAAAATCAGACGGGTGGATAAAGTGACAAATGAAGAGGTATTGCGGCAAATAGATGAAAAAAGAAGGATTTGGAAAAATATAGTTAAAAGAAGAGGCAGACTTATAGGCCACATACTAAGGCATCCTGGAATAGTCGCTTTAATATTGGAAGGACAGGTAGAAGAAAAAAATTGTGTAGGCAGGCCACGTTTGGAATATGTAAAACAAATTGTTAGGGATGTAGGATGTAGAGGGTATACTGAAATGAAACTAGCACTAAATAGGGTATCTTGGAGAGCTGCATCAAACCAGTCAAATGACTGAAGACAAAAAAATAAAAATAAAAAATAAAAAGACGCGACTAATCGAATGAAATGTGTCAGAATTTCAAAGCAATCGGTTAAGAACTTTCGAAAGTTTAAGATTTTGGACAAACAAACAGATATATTTTTATTTATATAGATGATGGAAAGTTATATCTTTCTAAAATGTAAAACCAAATAATTAATAATATTAATTTTGTTATTTTTTCATTATGTCCAGCTTATTTGTGGTTGAAAATTTATTTTTTCTATCTTTTACCTTATTTGTACGAAGTAAAGGTAGTGATCGCGGAAAATTTCGGTTTTCAGATTTCAAAGGAAATATCCATTTTGACTAGTTTCTGCATGGCGTCTGTACGTATATATCTCGCGTAACTAAAAAACGATTAGCCGTAGGATGTTGAAATTTTGGATTTAGGACTGTTGTAAGATTTAGTTGTGCACCTTCCCTTTTTATTGCAATTAACTGGACCAAAAGTGTTCAAAAAAGACCAAAATCCAAAAAAATTTGATTTTGGACAATTTGTTAACTGCAATAATAAGCCCTCATTGAGAGCTTTTTAATGATATATCATAATCGGTACGTTTTTTATGGATTCGAAAGTTACAGCCAAATAAGTTTTAATTAATAAAATATTTTATCTTACTAGAGGAAGGCATATCGGTTCAAATTCGACTTTATCTCCTTTTTTTTAAATTTTTTTTTATTTAAGTATATTGATTTATTAATAATTATTAACCTCCGATTGTAAAAAAAACAAAACAATAAATAATATTTCAATAATAACAATAAAGAAAAAAATCAGTAGTTATTAGTGAAATAAAATTTTGTGTACTTTAGATTTAAAAAAAAAAATGGGTATGTGTAATTTAATAGGCGTTCAAACATGTGACGTCCTCAACACATTTTTTTCTAATGTTCTTTTATTTTGTATTTAATCATGTATTATTAAAAATTTCATTAAGTAATTAAAAAATACTATTAAGGTATTTTTTTTTGTGTTGTTGGTATTATTGCTTTCATGTTTTGTTTCCTAATTAATTAATATTTAATTTGATAGTATTAATGTCATGGTAATATTTTAAGCGTAATATTATATTTATTGTTTTTGAAGCAATTTTATTTACACATAACTTGAAATAATTAAATGTACGTTAAATTAATTACTTTATATGAATACTTCATTCATTTTTATTTATTAATTAATTTTACTCGTAAATTTATTAATTATGTCAGCTTAATAATATTTTAATTAAAGTATTGTATTTTATCAATGCATGTTCTTTTTTTTAATTTAAATTTTGTGTTAGGATAGATTATACAGGGTGATTCAGGAGGATAGGGCAATACTTTGACAACTCATTCTAGAGGATAAAAATTAGAAAAAGTTCTTATAAACATGGGTCCGAAAACGCTTCGTTTCCGTGTTATACAGAGTGAAAGATTTCGCCCGAGTTTCAGTTCCTTCCGGTAAAATAAGGCTTTCTGAAATTTTGGGAAGTCAATTAAGGGGCAAATTCAATTGTTTCTTATGGTATTTGAGCTGGGAAATCGAAAAAAATTGGTCCCAGAACTGTATCTTTCTTAGTTTCTAATATATCCCATGTTTCTAATACATCCCAAACGCCAAAAATAGGGTAAAAAACACATTTTTTTTACGTTTGAAGTACAATAATGTTGTTAAATTGGCAATAAATGATACATTTTTTAAACATAAATTGTAGAGAATTTAATTATAAGAAGATTGATATAAATAATGTCAACAAAAAACAAATAACATTTTAAACTTGTCGGCTTTTATTAACAACAAAAACTTAAAAGAAAATGTTACAAAAAAAGAAATGTGAAATGTGTAGGAGCTTCATCAAATTGGTAATACATTTCAATTCGTTTTGCTAAGGGGATATTTTCCAGCAATATAATAAATTCATTACGTAAAAATTCAAGATAATTTCTCCCTGTGACAAGATGTTGTAGTATAAAAGGACCAATTAATTGGTCGTCTATGATACCGCACCAAACATTTACTGAAAATCATTGCTGGAAATTTTTTTCCACTATAGCATGTGGGTTTTCTTCAGACCACCGATGCGCATTCCGTGTGTTTTTTATTCCGTTACGAATGAAAGTAGCTTCATCCGAAAATAGTATAAATGGAATTAAATGTCGATTCCTATTAACCCGTTGACAAAACCGCAGTCGGCTGGCGTAGTCACCAGGCTGGAGATGTTGCACTTTCGGAATATGAAAAGGATGCAATCCATTATTATTTAATGTCCTCTATACTCTACTTTGTGAAATATTGAGCCCTGTTGCAATTACTCGTGTGCTCGTTGCCGGACTACGTTGAACCATCTGCTGAATGTTTTCACCTTCATCTGCACGATTTGCTTGTCGTTCAGATGAAATATGAGCGCAGGGAAGTGTACCGTTCTCACGAATATTATTAAAAATTCTAGTAAATACTTTACGATTTGGTACAACACGACCGGGATACCTATGTCGATATTCCGTAACCGCTGCCACCGCTGCACTTCCATCGCAAAATCCATAGATGTAAATCATGTCGGCATATTCGGCATTAGTGAAGATACGCGGCATTTTTCAAAACAAAACTAAACAGAATTTCCCTTTTTTTAGCAGACTTGATTTTTATGCGCTGTAAAATGAATACAAAATTACACTTCTTAACAGTTTTCTGAAATTTTTACGATAAGAATTCGACGTAAAAATTGCAAACACGATTGATCAGCGAAAGGTTATTTAACACATTACCACAATTAACTGACAACAATGAGTAGTATTTAAATAAATTGTGATGAAAAAAATCAGTGTTGCCAACTTGTTTTCTTGAAATGAAACCTGAGTCTTAACAGTAGATGGGGCATTGTTAATATTAATTTATCCTTCGTTGTACGAAGTAAAGGAATTATTGCGATCGCAAAAAATTTGGGGTTTTCAGATTTTAACGGAAATATCAATTTTGAACATCCCTGAATCCATTTTGACTAGTTTCGGTGTAACGTTTATACGTATTAAGTATTTCGCATAACTCAAACACGATTATCCGTAGGATGTTGACATTTTGGATTTAGGATTGTTGTAACATCTAGTTGTGCATCTTCCCTTTTGATTGCAATCGACTGGACCAAAAGTGTTAAAAAAAACCCAAACTAGACTTTTTGTTCACCGCAGTAGTAATCCCTCATCGAGTGCTTTTCAATGATATACGTAAGTGGTACTTATTTCCATTGATTCCAGAGTTATAGCCAAATAAAATAAATGTTTGGATCTTATAAGGGGAATGCATATCGGTTCGAATCAAACTTCAACAACTTTTTTTTTTATTAATTTAAATATATTGATTTTTTAGGCACAGTATCGAATCGGTTTAAAGTAGTCGTTAGTCGTTTGAACATTACGTAAAACTTTTATCTTAAACAATTTTTGATATGACTAATCCTTACGGCAAGGGATGACCAAACTGTTCCTAGAATTGTAATAAGATATGGCTTTTTCTTTCTTTTTCCTGTTTAGCCTCCGGTAATATTAATTTTCAGATAATACTTCAGAGAATTATATGTATTAGTGGTAAATGAAGTGTAGTCTTGTACAGTCTCAGGTCGACCATTCCTGAGATGTGTGGTTAATCGAAACCCAACTACCAAAGAAACCCGGTGTCAACGATCTATTATTCAAAGCCGTGTAAAAATAACTGACTGTACTAGGACTTGAAGGCTGGGACTCTCGACTTCCAAATCAGCTGATTTTGGAAGACGCGTTCACCACTAGACCAAATCGGTGGGTCAAGAAAATGGGACTTGTCGTATGCGAAAACATGTAAAACTATTTTTCAGGTCCAACCATTGTCGTGTTGAGTAAATTTGAAATTTTTCTTAACTTTAAGGTGGAGATATTTTTTATCCCCTATTTAGTACCGGTGAAATCTGCCTTCTCTTTCCTGCGTCCCGAAAGGGATTTTTTTTTTTATTATTTAATTTTTAACTAATATATTTAATTTTAAAAAAAATAAATGAAATAAAATTTGAAACATTTTTTAAAATTATTTTCCTTGTTATGGTAAATGATGATAAAACATGAGGGGACATCGTATAGTTAGAGGTAATATTTATGGTACAGTCGGGTGTAGTATGTAATAGTGTAATTATATCGCATTGCCGTATAGTCTATTGTTTAATAAAACAATATGTGTAATATAGGTGTGATATACGGAAGAATTATTATGAGATTTAGACAATATATACCAGTTTCGTATACTGCATTGACAATTAATATTTCTATGGTTTCGGGTTTATGTTATAATTTGTTTTGTTTTACAATTTAATATATGATCCTCCCCACTCCATTATTCTGTTTGTTGGTTATATTTTAGCATTATATATTACATTAAATTAATATCATGCTTACCTGTATTGAAAGGGGTATTCCGGTTTGTTGGATTACACATCATTTTCTCTTTTGTTTAATTCTCCTTTACCTCCCTTATATTATTTATTTATATGTTTTTAGTTTAATCTATTTTCTCATCAGAATCTGTTTTAAATAAAATGTTTTTGTTATGGATATTTAATACTAATTTTGCGTTAAAAAGATTTGCCCAAAAAAAATGTTTCATCTATCAAAAAAAAAAAAAAATTACTGTTAAGTATAAATTGAAAAATGAAAGATTTTTATCGGCGAGATATTGGAAAATTGACGAATATTTTACACGGTGTAATGAATCTCAAAATGTTAATGTCTAAATAAAATAACAGATTGGAAAAAATATTTTATTTTAATAAGACTAAACGGATCTATGTGGCGGAGTGGTAGCGTCTCGGCCTTTCAACCGGATGTCCCGGTATCGAGCATGATATTTTTCATACCCTACAAAATTCCGTTTCCATATCCCACGTAAAAGCTTTCAAGCTTATATGATAATATTATCAAGAAAGAAATAAAAAAAAAAATATATATATATATCAATTTATTACATCTGAATTCATTGGTTGTTTAGCGGCTAAATAATCTTTTTTTTTTTTTTTGTCTTCAGTCATTTGACTGGTTTGATGCAGCTCTCCAAGATTCCCTATCTAGTGCTAGTCTGTTCATTTCAGTATACCCTCTACATCCTACATCCCTAACAATTTGTTTTACATATTCCAAACGTGGCCTGCCTACACAATTTTTTCCTTCTACTTGTCCTTCCAATATTAAAGCGACTATTCCAGATGACCTATAAGTCTGTCTCTTCTTTTAACTATATTTTTCCAAATGCTTCTTTCTTCATCTATTTGCCGCAATACCTCTTCATTTGTCACTTTATCCACCCATCTGATTTTTAACATTCTCCTATAGCACCGCATTTCCAAAGCTTCTAATCTTTTCTTCTCAGATACTCCGATCGTCCAAGTTTCACTTCCATATAAAGCGACACTCCAAACATATACTTTCAAAAATCTTTTCCTGACACTAAATAATCTAGATGTTGTAAATTTTTACTAGTTTGATTATAAATTTATGAAATAAGAACATTATTATTAATTAATATAAAATTTCATTAACGGATACATTTCCTAAATCGGGTATTATAATATTAACAAATTCGATGTGGATAATACGTGACTTGCTTGTATGCATATTACATTATATATACACATTTTTTTAAATGAAAAGTACATAAAATTTTATTTCATTAATAACTTCTGATAATTTTGTTATTGAATTATTATTTATTGTAGATTATTTTACAATCAGAGGTTAATAATTATTAATAAATCAATATATTTAAATTAAAAAAAAAAAAAGTTAAAAAAAGGAGATGAAGTCCGATTCGAATCGATTTGCCTTCCTCTATGATCCAACTATTTTATTTGGAACGGAATGGTACGCAAGAATGGCGGGAGTTTCAATATTTCTCCCTACAGATCGCAGAGCCTGGACTATGTCCCTTGCTGCTGTATCTTTCTATTATCGGGCGGATTTCATCGGTTATTTAGTGGCGGTTATAAATTTTAACTTTTATTTATGGACTGATTTGGTCATTTGCGTTCCTATCCGTATAGAGCATGGTGTAATTTATTTACCGGTTCTGACCGTGGTAGACTAAGCTTTTGAGTCTAGTAATCCCGGCGTGATTCGCCTTCAGTCCATCCGCTGAAGTCCTTTCGGTTCCAGCACCTACGGGCTAGCAGGAGTAGTGCCCCTAACAAAGCCCTAGTTATTTGAAGGGAGAAATGCGCCCCGTTCTCCGGAGGGAGAACGCATATGCTGACTAAATGGAATTATAGTCTCTTCGTGGGACGATGTGGGGTGTTGTCTAGCTTTTTATAGTTTTAACAAAATCTAATTGCGAAAACGGTCACTTTCGCGGCCGGAATTTTCGCGCGGTTACCATTTATAGGTTACGCGTTACAGAGGCTCCTAAGCCTGGTTTGTCATTTTTTGACTCTCGTACCGCAATACAGCATGAGGCCAAATTTTATTTGGTTATAACTCTGGAACCAATGAACACTTATGATGTATCGTTGGAAAGCCCTCAATATTGGCTTATTACTATAATTAAAAAAAAGCCCAAAATCCAATTTTGTTTTGCGTTTTGGACATTTTTGGTTCAGTCGATTGCAATCAAAAGGAGGCAAGGTGCACAACTAATGTTACAACAGTCTTAAACCAAAAATTTCAATATCCTACGGCTAATCGTTTTTGAGTTATGCGAGATACGTACGTATAGACGTCACGCCGAAACTAGTCAAAATGGATTCAGGGATGGTCAAATTGGAAAATTATTGAAATCTGAAAACCGAAATTTTTCTCGATCACAATACTTTTTTACTTCGTACAAGGAAGTAAAAATAAGTCTTACTTATATTCAATATTGTGGAAGTGCCACAATAAGGCAATATCGTGGAAAATTTGATCGAACTCAGGATGTCGTTGTTAACTTAGGCGCTGAATGAATTCGCATAATTAAAAGTCTAGCGTAGATCTGAATGTATTTCACTTGTTGCGATTCCATGATTGCTTTGCTACTGATTAACTTTCCAAAGTGTTTATATGCGCCCCGGTAATTGGATATCGAAAGTTAACCGAATGATGAATAGTTTACTGTGTAAAATTGTAACCTGGTAGATTTTTTTCTTTTTCTGTTTACCCTCTGGAACCACAGTAAGATATTACTTCAGAGGATGAATGAGGATGATATGTATGAATGTAAATCCAAAATCTATTATTGTTAGAACAAATGTCAATATATATATATATATATATATATGTATATATACTCTATCTCTCTCTCTCTCTCTCTCTCTCTCTCTCTGTGTGTGTGTGTGTGTGTGTGTGTGATAAATATTTGTAATATTTACGAAATTTTCATTTTGCTATTCAGTACATAAAAATATATGTACGCACGCAACATCCATTAAAGCAGTAACCAATTTCAAATGCAATATTATTAATAGCTGAAAGAAAATGAGATTATTGACCTCATCGTTTGAACGGTATAAAAATTGCCATAACATTTTATCTGACAATAAAATCACTAGATAACGGGGCTATATTGCCTTACATTACAAATGATACACTAAATTTTACTTTAATATATATATTAATAATATATTTTTACTTCCTTGTACGAAATAAAGGAAATATAGTGATCGCAAAAAATTTCGGTTTTCAGACTTAAATATCCATTTTGACTAGTTTCGGTGTGACTTCTGTACGTATGTACATATGTATCTCGAATAACACAAAAACGATTTGCCGTAACACGTTGAAATTTTAAATTTACGACTGTTTTTGCATCTAGTTAATGCACCTTTCCTTTTGATTGCAATCGTCTAAGATATCCCATGTAAAACGCCAAAAATAGGGTGTACCCCTGTATATATATATATATATCACCCTGTATCACGCAGTATATATATATATATATATATATATATATCACCCTGTATCACGCAGTATATATATATATATATATACAGGGTGATTCAGGAGGATAGGGTAATACTTTGACAACTCATTCTAGAGGCTAAAAATAAAAAAAAGTTCATATAAATATAGGTCCGAAAACGCTTCGTTAGGGAGTTATACAGGTTGAAAGATTTCGCCCGAGTTTCATTTCCTCCGGGTAAATAAAGGATTTCTGAAATTCTGGATAGGTCAATTAAGGGGCAAATTCAATTGTTTCTTATGGTTTTTGAGCTGGTAAAACGAAAAAATAGGTCCCAGAACTGTATCTCTCTTACTTTCTAAGATATCCCATCTAAAACGGCAAAAATAGGGTCAAAAAACACATTTTTTTTTACGTTTGACGTACAATAACGTTAAATTGGCGATAAATCATACATTTTTTAAACATAAATTGTAGAGAATTTAATTATAAGTAGATAGATGTAAATAATGTCAACAAAAAAGAAATAAAATTTTAAAAATGAATTTGCTCCTTAATTGTCCTTCCCAGAATTTCAGAAAACCTTAATTTACCCGGAGGAACTGAAACTCGGGCGAAATTTTCACCCAGTATAACTCGCTAACGAAGCGTTTTCGGATCTATATTTATATGAACATTTTTCTGATTTTTAGCCTGTAGATTAATAGTAGCCTCAGGTTAATAGTAGAAGGAAGATTAAAGAAAAACAAACCGACATACTTGGCGTTTATAGAAAAAGCATTCGATAACGTAGACTGGAATAAAATGTTCAACATTTTAAAAAAGTTAGGGTTCAAATACAGAGATAGAAGAATAATTGCTAACATGTACAGGAACCAAACAGCAACAGTAACAATTGAAGAACATAAGAAAGAAGCCGTAATAAGAAAGGGAGTCCGAAAACGATGTTCCCTATCTCCGTTACTTTTTAATCTTTACATGGAACTAGCAGTTAATGATGTTAAAGAACAATTTAGATTCGGAGTAACAGTACAAGGTGAAAAGATAAAGATGCTACGATTTGCTGATGATATAGTAATTCTAGCCGAGAGTAAAAAAGATTTAGAAGAAACAATAAAGAGCATGGATGAAGTTCTACGCAAGAACTACCGCATGGAAATAAACAAGAACAAAACGAAAGTGATGAAATGTAGTAGAAATAACTAAGGATGGACCACTCAATGTGAAAATAGGAGGAAAAAGATTATGGAGATAGAAGAATTTTGTTATTGGGAAGTAGAATTACTAAAGATGGACGAAGCAGGAGCGATATAAAATGCCGAATAGCACAAGCGAAACGAGGCTTCAGTAAGAAATATAATTTGTTTACATTAAAAATTAATTTAAACGTCAGGAAAAGATTTTTGAAAGTGTATGTTTGGAGTGTCGCTTTATATGGAAGTGAAACTTGGACGATCTGAGTATCTGAGAAGAAAAGATTAGAAGCTTTTGAAATGTGGTGCTATAGGAGAATGTTAAAAATCAGACGGGTGGATAAAGTGACAAATGAAGAGGTATTGCGTCAAATAGATGAAGAAAGAAGCATTTGGAAAAATATAGTTAAAAGAAGAGACAGACTTATAGGCCATATACTAAGGCATCCTGGAATAGTCGCTTTAATATTGGAAGGACAGGTAGAAGGGAAAAATTATTTAGGCAGGCCACGTTTGGAATATGTAAAATAAATTGTTAGGGATGTAGGATGTAGAGGGTATACTGAAATGAAACGACTAGCACTAGATAGGGAATCTTGGAGAGCTGCATCAAACCAGTCAAATGACTGAAGACAAAAAAAAAAAAAAATTATATCTATAACAGCATATATCGGTTTTGCCTGGAGAGTATAATTAAACTGTGTAAAGTATGTAATTACATCTGTTTAAACTCATACTGCATAACCAATAATCTGGAAATAAGATTACATAACAAGACGTAAAATTTCAATAAATCTATTTTGGTAAAACAATTATTTAAATCGGTTCAGTGGTTGTTTTTATTAATTTTAATGAAATATTTTATAAACAAACATAGCCTGAAGGTTTGACATATAAGCATAAATAATTAGTAAAAGAAATGTACGTAAAACATACATTATTTAATAATTGTAAAAACAATATAATAGAATGTATAGTAAACCTTTTATGGTTAATATTCTTTGACCTCACCTTGTAACTATATATTTGAAGGACAGTATCGTTGCCCTTGTTCTCTTTATATATATATATATATATATATATATATATATATATATATATATATATATATATATATAATAGAGAGAGAGAGAGAAAATGAGAAATTTTTATAACCATTTTATCAAGAAAGTTTTGTTTGACGAACAAATAAATTGAAATTGATTTATTTGTATTGTTGAAATATGATCTTAAATTTAATTCAAGCTCATTGACCTTAACATTACATCTTCAGTTTTGATTTTTATTAATATATATCAATAAACTGTTAATAAATCGCGAATTATCAGTACCAGACACTAAAGGGTTTTCGAGAGTATTTTAAAAATTAAATGACCTTAAAAAAATTTAATACTTGACCTTGATTTTTATTATAATAACGTATTAGTTCATTAAATTTGTTTTTTTTTTTATATATAGCAACGTTATTAATGACCTACCATTTTTTTTTCTACTGAATTTGGGAGTGGGTTGATTTTTTTTTATCATGTGAAAAGTATTTTCTTGTCTACACCGGGAAAGTTATGATACCAAAATAAAAATTAATTATCAAAATTTCCAAATTTCGAAACTATTTTGATTTTTAGAGAATTCATTTACTCTGTAGGGCAGTGGTTCCCAAACTTTTCCGAGTCGCGGCGCCCTTTTTCAATTAACATTTTTTCACGGTGGCCTACCCTTTTTTTTTTTTTTCCTGTTTAGCCTCCGGGTATTACCTTTCAAATAATACTTCATACATATATATGAATGTAAATGAAGTGTAGTCTTTTACATTCTCAGTTCAACCATTCCTGAGATGTGTGGTTAATTGAAGCCCAACCACCAAAGAATACCGGTATCCACGATCTAGTATTCAAACTCGTATAAAAAAAACTACCTTTACTAGGATTTGAACCTTAAAACTTTTGTTTTCAAAATCAGCTGATTTGTGAAGACGCGTTCACCACTAGAACAACCCGATGGGTTATTTTTATTTTTCAATTGCTTTTTTCGCCCAAGATCACTGACGATTTTCCAGCAGTTACGCATTGCGTATCCTCAGTGGTTGCCTGGTCTCTAACCTCTCGGGACCTCACAGGATCCGGCGATGCCGTACTCGGTTGGTGTCGCTCACCCAGTAGGCCAGGACTTGGTCTTTTCTTTGTACCATGTCTCAAACCAGTTCCCTTCCAAGGAGGGGATCTAGCCGGGTCTCTGGTTTTTTCAATTTTCCCTGATCTCAAGGGGTGGTCCCCGTTCAATCATTGAGAGTAGCCCACCTCAGTGAACCGCCTCCTCATGACCAGGGCTTCTTTCTTTCTTTTCCTGTTTAGCCTCCGGTAACTACCGTTTAGATAATACTTCAGAGGATGATATGTATGAGTGTAAATGAAGTGTAGTCTTGTACAATCTGAGTTCGAACGTTCCTGAGGTGTGTGGTTAATTGTAACTCAACCACCAAAGAACACCACCGGTATCCACGATCTAGTATTCAAACCTATAAAAGTAACTGCCTTTACTAGGATTTGAACCTTAAAACTCTTGACTTCAAAATCAGCTGATTTGGGAAGACGCGTTAACCACTAGACCAACCCGGTGGGCTTCATGAGCAGGGCTCTCTTTTTTTTTTTTCTCTCTCTCTCTCTCTTTTTCTGTTTAGCCTCCGGTAACTACCGTTTAGATAATTCTTCAGAGGATGAATGAGGATGATATGTATGAGTGTGAATGAAGTATAGTATTGTACATTCTCAGTTCGACCATTCCTGAGATGTGTGGTTAATTGAAACTCAACCACCAAAGAACACCGATATCCACGATCTAGTATTCAAATCCGTGTAAAAATAACTGGCTTACTAGGACTTGAACGCTGTAACTCTCGATTTCCAAATCAGCCGATTTGGGTAGACGCGTTCACCACTAGACCAACCCGGTGGGTTTCCATGAGCAGGGCTGCCCTTGTATTTCCATACCTCCAGTATCTGTTCATATCCCACTCCCTAGTGTCTCTTTGATTTGTGTTATTCTGGTTACCTTATAGGCTACGTTATCCCATTCATGTTTTCCTTTTAATTTTTTTGCAACGTGTTTTTCTGATGCAATTGACTTATTCCAAATCTCGTCTCATCGATTACATTTGTATATCGACTGTTCTACCGAGTCAATTTCGTTACAATATCAGCCGTCTGGGGTTATCCACCTACCAAAACGATGACGGTAGGCCCCAAACTCACCGTGTCCAGTTAACAGTTGTGTGAGATGGAAGCCCACCTCTCCGTACCTCCTATTTATCCATATGCTGACTTGGGGATAATATTTTTTAATTTCCTCATTGCAATTTGTTTAATTAGTGAACAGTAAGTAAATCGCCCACCCCCAACCGTTCAGTGATATGAGGATGATATGTATGATAATTATAAATGAGATATAGTCTTGTACAGATTCAGATCGAACATTCCTGAGATGTATCGTTAATTGGACCCCAACCATTAAATTACTATGGTATCCAGTGTTTAGTATTCAAAACAGTATAAAAGTAACTTAATTTTTATTATTATTTGATACAGTAAGATAAAATAACCTAGCAATTGCGACTCCTCCGGAAAAGGAGACGCATTGCTCCCTCCTTACAGGTAGTGCCCCGTTGTGGCGTATTCCTGCTAGCCTATTAAAGAGTTAGCACCGAAAGGACTTCAGTGGACGGTCTGAAGGGGAATTACGTCGGGAGGACAGGCTTTATAAGCCTAGCCTTCCGCGGTCGGCACATGAAATGGGTTCGATAACGCTGGTTTAACAACGGATTGGAATGCAATTAAATCCGTCTTAAATTCACTAAAATAATAATAGACAAAACTTGAAAAATTAGATCCGAGATTAAAAAAAATAACCCTTTTAAAAACAAGCCCGATTAGAATGATCCAGCAGCAAGGGACTCTGTCCAGGTTCTGCGATACAGTAGGGAGTAATAGACTCCTGCCAACTTTGCATTCCATTCCATTATTATTTGAACCTCTGTCATGAAGTCGTAAAGTTTAAAAATACTTGATTTTTCAGAATTTTTCCGGGTTTTCCTCCCAAATGGAATTATTTGAAACCAAATAATTTTCCTCTATGAAACAATAATTTTCCTTTTTTTTATAAAAATAAACGAAAGGCAGTATTTTTTTGGATTACTTTCAATTTTATTTTTTCTTCCTACATTTCAAATGTTGATTATTAAAATTCCCTCTATTTTTATATTAAAAAAAAAATATATATATAATTTTTTACGCATTAAAATTAATTTATTTTTATATCCCAATAAATCGTAAAAGTTATTAATGCTAGAAAATAAATTAAATTAGTTACAGTAAATAAATAACTTTCACTCTTGTAATGGTGGTTATATTGATTAGTAAAAACGAGGTAAATATGTAACGTTAAAAATAGCCTTGCATACCTGTTTATACTGATCTTAATATATTTCAATCTATTTATAAAAGCAGTCCAGTTTACTTATTTCTATTTGATAGATTGTAAAATGTTTATTACTGACTGACTGATGGACCAGTAGGAATATTTTTTTTTATTTACGTATGTTTTTAGAACATACGTACGTGTATGTCATTTTCCTTAGTTTTTTCGTTGTCGTGGCGCCGTTTATAAATTTAATTTACGCCAAGTATTTTTGATTTAAAATTCTGTAAACGAACACAGTTTGATATTTATTAGCTAATAAATTTTTAATCTTGCGTATTTTTTTTTTTTTTTGGATTTCACGTGCCAAGTTTATTAACTAACTAGTTCTTTTAATTTTGTTATAAAACCATTTTTAAATTTTCGAACTGAATTACAAGTAACGAAATCTCTTTATAAATAAGAAAACGTTTGATTTTACCTTCATTAAATCGTTATTTGTAGCAATAAATTAGCTTTCGATTTTCCCTATATATTACATTTTTATCACTAATTTTAAATATTCTCTGAATTGATAGTTTATTTCATAAATTTGTATATAAAATGTTATAAAAAGATCCTAAAAAACAATTTCAAATACAAACTAATTAGTGATGATTTTTTTTCTCATCAATGTGGCGGTTCCTTTGATCGATTATAATTATCGCAAAACATCTTAAACGTTTTTATTCCAAGTAAATAAAAAGAAATTTTTAATTATATTCGTTGCGTAAAAGTATATTTTATAAATCTCATCAGGAATGGATAAATATGACTTTACATGGATTTAAAAAAAACTAGATTCCCCAACATTTTCTTAGATGAATCAAGGAGAACGGTTAAACCCTGATCAGAGTGGCATCATATAAATATATAATCTATATAAATAAAAATGTAAATGTTCGTTTATTCAAAATCTTAAATCTCCGAAATTTCTTTCACCGATTGCTATGAAATTTTAACACAACGTTACATTGCATTCGAATACGTGCGTGTTTTTATATACCTAAGATGTCACACCTGTGACAGGTAAAAACATGCTTTTTTGAAAAACAGCACCATCTGTTGGACGTAAATCAACATACGCTATACTAAATATTTTAAAATATAAAAAATGGTGCATATCTAGTCTCATTATATTATTTCCCAATAAATATTTTTTATTTGTTTTCCCATTCGGTCTCTAAAGTCTAAATATATATTTTTTTTGATAATATGATATTTAAACGTTTATTATACAAATAAAAATAACACTTTTAATGAGTGAATGCCAACATTTTTTCGGCTTTTCCAGAAATTTTTGTTGAAATGAAAATGCTGTACAACATACAGAGTGTCCCATATAAAACGCAACCCATCAATCACTCATCTATGAAATTGCAAAAGTCAAGCTTACTTCCTTACTCGTTACTGAAATGGACTCGTCCAACATCTGAACATCGCGGCGACGCAGTACAACAACAATGAAATCATAACGTTCAGTGTATTGCTAGAGACAAGATGGTATTTTCGCTAGATGAACGTGTTTTCATTGTTGAGTCGTACTTCAATACGAAATCAGCGGTTGTAGTGCAAGATTTGTTTCGCCATAAGTACCCAGATAAACCAGCTCCTAACAAAACATCAGTATTAAGGTTAGTCGCAAAATTTAGAGAGACCGGTTCTGTTAATAACAAGGAACACAAAAGATCTGCGTCGGTGTTGAATACAGGTAGAGTCGCCGAAATCAAAGACCGATTACTCGCCTCACCAAATAAATCGATCAGACGTTTGTCTGCTGAAATTAATTTGTTTAAATCAACCGTTCATCGGGCGAACAAACGATTACAGTTACGACCTTATCGTATTTAAACGGTTCATCGACTTCTTGAGCCCGACAAAGAAAAACGGCTACAATATTGTCAACGGTTCCGTCGATTTCTGCGCGAGGGAATTAACGTTACGGATTCGTTATTTTTCACAGATGAAGCACGGTTTCATTCGGATGGCTACGTAAACAGCCAAAACAGTACAATTTGGAGCGCTGAAAATCCCCACGTTTATCACGAAAAACAATTACACTCACAGAAGTTGGACGTGTGGTGCGCGATATCGCGGAAGAAAATAATCGGTCCTATTTTTTTCGAGTACACCATTAATGCAGAACGATATCAGGATATTTTATTTCGGTTCATCGCACACTTGGAAGAGGAAGACAAACTGCTGGCTACAACATGACGGTGCGACAACGCACTACGCAGGTTCAACTGCTGATTTCGACGAGGAATTCTTTGGTAGTCGTGTTATCGGTCGAGGCTTGTGGCCACCAAGATTTCCAGATTTGATTGCGTCGGATTTTTTTCTACGGGTTTACCTCAAAGAAAAAGCCTACAGCAACAAACTACGAACACTTGAAAGATTGACAGTCAATATTGAACAAGCCGTATTAAATATCCAGCCACAAACTTTGAAAAAAGTTGCAAGAAACGCTGTAAAAAGGATTGAACCTTGTATTCAAGAAGATGGCGGCCACTTCCAACATTTACTCTAAATGTAAGGTAATGGATGGTAATAATAAAAATTACATTTACATTTACTCATGCCTTTTTATTATTTCAATACCTACCAATATAAGGTTGGGTTGCGTTTTATATGGGACATCCTGTATTTTGTGGCTTGACCGGAAAATCATACAGCCAGCTTTTTTTTTTGTTCTTTACGAAAAAATTATGGTAGACTGCAATAAACAATTTTAATAAATCTTTTGACCTTGAGTGTTGTCCAAGACTAAGAGAAATTTTAATAAATAAATATAATTAATTTAGAAGTAACTCAATTTTTTTATAACTGTTATTATAAGATTTTAAAATATTTAAAAAAATTTGAAATGTCCATTATATGGGATTTTTATTTTTTAAGTATAAAAATAATCGAATTATACGATGGTTATTTGTATAAATTAGTATAGAATGAGAAAGGAGATATAGAAAGAAATTGTTTATTCGAATATTTGTTGCCAATTTTAAATTTAATAACAACCTTTCACATTAAGTTGTATAAAATATTTTGAATACTATGTATTCATTTACATCACGTACACACACCTCCTGTATTTCTACGAACATCTACAAATATTCATTTATATATAACTTGTTTTATTTTACTTTTATTATATGTAATTAAATTCTTAAAAGATTTTATATAACTGCAATTTGTTTACATCGTATGTATTTTCCCATTAGTTGTTGTTGCTGCAGTGGTTTTAATCATAATTCTATTTTAAAATTTAATATAAGAAATATATTTTACTGCTGTTTACTTCCGGCTTTTTATTCATTTAATTTATTGTTACATTTTTCTTTTAAATTTATTTTATGTTGGATGTTGATTTAAAAACGCAACCCAAGCAAAAGACTTTTTAGAAAAATTAATACAATAATTTCGGATGAAGACGTTGGCATCACTACCTACTGTTTTTTTTTTATAATCGTTTGATATAATTATATAAAAAAGTTAATACGATAATTTCTAATGAAGAGGTTGGTAGCACTACCTATTGTAATTGTTGTTTTATAATCAGCTGATATAATATTATATTTATTTTTTTGTGAACAGTTAGTTATTTATAGTTATCTGTTATTTTTTGTTAATAAGAAATAAATGGTTTTGATCACGAAAGAAAGAATTTTTATTGTAGAAAATTATTTAACGACTAAATATTTTTTGTTTTGTGCCAAGAAGCTTTTCAATTGCAGTAAACGGGTAAGAATTTATTAAAATAAATTTTCAGTTCATCGTTTGATAAAGAAATTTAGAGGGATTAGTTTTGTTTACAATCTTAGACACCCGGAAAAGTTCTGTATTTAATGATAAAACATTGGAAGATGTTAGGTTTAGCTGTTTAAGTTCACTTAATAAATCATTACGAAAATTTGCGCAACATAAATTTAAATATTTTAAAAATTAAAAAAAAATAGATGTAAAAATCAGTGTAGAATGTAGAATTGAATAATCCCTAAATTTCGGACCATTTACATTAGATCCGTGCTCTTTCTGCCAGTATGGCTTGGTTGAAATATTTAACTTTGTTAAAATGCTCGCGTACTATAAATCACCAGTGCCTATATCTTGAAAATTGCATTTTTCATTTCCTTCACAACGTCTTGATCTTGCTTCGTTATTTGTTTATAATATATTTTTTTCAAATGTATTTAAATATTTTCTATATATATATATATATATATATATATATATACAGGGTTATTCAGGAGGATAGGGCAATACTTTGACAACTCATTCTAGAGGCTAAAAAAATAAGAAAAAAGTTCATATAAACATAGGTCCGAAAACGCTTCTTTAGCGAGTTATACAGTGTGAAAGATTTCGCCCGAGTTTCAGTTCCTCCGGGTAAATTAAAGCTTTCTGAAATTCTGGGAAGGTCAATTAAGAAGAAAATTCAGTTGTTCATTATGTTTTTTGAGCTGGAAAATCGAAAAAATAGGTACCAGAACTGTATCTCTCCTAGTTTCTAAGATATCCCACGTAAAACTCCAAAAATAGGGTCAAAAACACATTTTTTTAAGTTTGACGTACAATAAGTTGTTAAATTGGCAATAAATAATACATTTTTTAAACGTAAATTGTAGTGAATTTAATTATAAGAAGATTGATGTAAATAATGTCGACAGAAAACAAATAAAATCTGAAACATGTCGACTTTTTTTAATAACAAAACAGATTAATTTTTAACAGATTGAAAATCTTTTTCGTTATGTACAGTAGAAAATAACAACATCGGGTCACAGGGAGTAATTATCTGGAATTTTTACGTAATGAATTTATTATATTGCTGGAAAATATCCCCTTAGCAAAACGAATCGAAATGTATTACCAACTTGATGGAGCTCCTACACATTTCACTAATGAAGTAAGGCAGTGTCTTGATGAAACGTTTGCTGGTAAATGGATACGATCGGGAGGGCCGGTTAATTGGCCACCGAGATCCCCAGATCTCACTCCAATGGATTATTGTTTGTGGAGACGGTTGAAAAATAAGGTTTACAAGCAAAAAGTAGACATACGCGATGAACTGGTCGCTCGCATTCTCAACGCTGCAGCTATAATCAAGGAACGTATTAAATTTATTTTAATCGTTAGACTGTCAACACAAAACACGGTCGTTAGACTGGCAACACAAAATCTAGTAGAACGCGTTGAAAAGTGCATTGAACACAAATGTGGCATTTTTTAAAGTTATTAGACCGCATGAAATACCACTTGTAAGCAGCATTTTATCATTATCATAAAAAAACAGTAAGTATTCTTTCTTCCTCCAGTTATTTTCTACTGTACATAACGAAAAGGTTTTTTCAATCTGTTAAAAATTAATCTGTTTTGTGGTTAATAAAAGTCGACATGTTTAAAATTTTATTTGTTTTCTGTCGACATTATTTACATGAATCTTCTTATAATTAAATTCTCTACAATTTACGTTTAAAAAATGTACGATTTATTGCCAATTTAACAAGGTTATTGTATGTCAAACGTAAAAAAATGTGTTTTTTGACCTTATTTTTGGCGTTTTACATGGGATATCATAGAAATTAAGAGAGATAAAATTCTGGGAACTATTTTTTTCATTTTCCAGCTCAAAAACCATAAGAAACAATTGAATTTGCCCCTTAATTGACCTTCCCAGAATTTCAGAAAACCTTAATTTACCCGGAGGAACTGAAACTCGGGCGAAATCTTTCGCCCTGTATAATTCGCTAACGAAGCGTTTTCGGACCTATGTTTATATGAACTTTTTTCTTATTTTAGCCTCTAGAATGAGTTGTCAATGTATTTCCCTATCCTTCTGAATCACTCTGTATATATACAGAATGCTTCTAAAATGGTGGGCTGCGTTTTCGGATTCTACTTGTAAAATTAAACAAAAAATATCCTTAGAAAAAACGGTAGTTTCTCCTTCGTTCATCCCTGTCCGCCATTTTGTTATTTTTATTATATATATATTTTGTTATTTGTTATTTTATATAAAAATTTATATCTCAATTTCGGATAGAGGAATCACATTAATATTTGGTAAGCGTCTCGGTAATAAAGTTTTAAAATTAGCAAAAAATCGGCACTTAAATATGTTCGCAAATTACAAAATGGCGGTCATGTTTATTTTTCAATCCTATATATCTCCATAAGTGTTAATTTATCAAATTTTATGTTCTTTACTAAAATATTAAGCCTTTTATTTTTAACAAAATGACATTTTATTTTTGAAAATCGGTTAACAAATAGTCGAGTTATGAGAGAAAATCGATTTTGTAATTTTGTGTCTGTTTTCATGTCCTCCACTTTACGTTCAATTTGATTAAATATAAATTATTTTTATTTATTGTTAATTCTAGTATTGTAAATTAGTATCAAATTAAGTAATAATTTTGTCAGTATAATATACTTAATAATTACGACATACGTACGTATAGATTTCACGACGAAATTAGTCAAAATGGATTCAGGGATGGTCAAAATGTATATTTCCGTTGAAATTTGAAAAACCGAAATTTTTCTAGATCACAATACTTCCTTTATTTCGTACAAGGAAGTAAAAATGTTTGATCCCAGTTGCACTAATAATTGTAATATTTATACCTGATCGTATTAAATATAATATAATTTCTTCTTTAAATTGGGTTACTTGTAAAAAGAGAATCAGGTGAAAGTTATGAAAATAAATTATTTAA
The DNA here is from genome assembly GCF_047948215.1 of Lycorma delicatula. Taxonomy (NCBI): domain Eukaryota; kingdom Metazoa; phylum Arthropoda; class Insecta; order Hemiptera; family Fulgoridae; genus Lycorma; species Lycorma delicatula. Next base: position 16,617,942 of record NC_134467.1, read on the forward strand.
AAAAACTGATAAAGTATTGTATGACATTTTCGGGTATTAATAATACAAATTAAATGAGTTAGAAGAGGGGAAAAAACAACAGAATATATATTTTTTAAGAGGTGAAAAAAAAGGTAACTGAAGATGAACTTTTTTCTTATTTTTAGCCTCTAGAATGAGTTGTCAAAGTATTGCCCTATCTTCCTGAATCACTCTGTATATACGAACATTAAAATCCGGTAAATTTCCATCCGGTTTTTTGGATTCCTTAGGTATCGAAATCCGGTTAAAAATGTATATGTCCAAATTGGAGCGATTAAAGTAGTTTCCCTTGTAGAACTAAAATTCTGCTAAAGAGCAAGACGGGAAAGTAAAAAATTAATTAGTTGTTTAATTTTTAAAGTTTAAAATTTAAAAACCAGAAAAAATTAAATAGCAATAACATTTTACTCTTTAATAAATAAAACAGAATTATACAAATTTAAATACTAGAATGTAGAAAATATGTTGAGGTTTAAATAAAACCACAGACCGGAAATTATAAAAAAAAAAGAAAAACATTTAACCAGAGAAATAATTATGTGACCCAAATAATAATAATAAAACAATATAGAAATAGATCATAATTTCGTTATTATTTGTACTAGTTAAATTTTTATTATCGTGGTTTATACGTAAAATATGTGGATGGGTGTGTGTGTGTTTAATAAACCAATTATAAAGACATGTGATGATGTGGTTTAGGAAACCCAACGTAGTGTTAATGGATTTAGTTCCTTATACGCATTATAACGGGGGAATTACATAACGTTAAATTAATTTAACTTTATTTATTTATAATGATGATTTAACCAGTTTAAAAAAAAATTAGGCGTTTACGAATTTTATTATATATATTTTTTTAATGATAAAAACGATTAAAACTGATAATTATATTGCGCTCATACATTTCCATCTAATGCACAGTTTTATTGTCCTTTTAACTCTTATCGTTTTTCTGTTATTTTGATCTTTTCCTTGTACTTTATAGAGAGAGAACAACATAAAACCGAACCCACAATAAAACCGCTACCCAACACTATTTATAAAAGACTCTCACGCAACTATTGGATGTATATATTACTACTGATTATTGCTGCCGTTAGTCATGGGTTACATGTCGTACAGTATACGTTTCGTTACAGTACAGTATTGTGAGTGTGATTTATACAGATTTGAATACTAGATCGTGGATACCGGTGTTCTTTGATGGTCGAGTTTCAATTAACCACTCTTCTTAGGAGTGGTCGACTTTTTATTTCTTTTTCCTGTTTAGCCTCTGGTAATTTCCGTTCAGATAATACAGGCTGATTTGAAGAAACGGGAAATTTAAAAAATTAAATAACGTTAATGAAAATTTTTTTTAGAAAATGAATTTTATTTCATGTAATTGTACAAATGTTGCCATTTTAGGATACATACATTTTAGTTTATTTTTTAAAAATGACATCTTGCAGGTGACCTCTTCTACGTAATCACTCACGAAGTCTCTCCGTTAAACTTTTCACGGTTTGACGGAACATCTCGACAGTTCTTCCGTTGTAGCAGGTCTACTGCGGAACACTTTGCTTTTAAGGTGACCCCGTAAAAAATAATCGCAAGCTGAGAGATCAGGCGATCTGGGAGGCCATCTGTCACCGTTTCGTGAAATGACACGTTGTCCAAACAATCGGCGTACAGCTGCCATCGATATTCGTGCAGTATGTGACGTTGCTCCGTCTTTTTGAAACCAGGCTGTGTTAAGAATCGGTGGAAATCTCTTTTGTTGTTCCATATCAAAGGTTTCAAGAACGGCTACGTAACGAGCCGACGTCACTGTAATCGCAAGACCGTTGTCATCCTCAAAAAAATAAGGGCCTATAACACCGTAAGATGACATAGCGCACCACACGGTCACATTTTGGCTGTGCAACGGACGCTGGTGTAGCTGCGTAGGATTTTCTTGTGCCCGGTATCTGAAATTTTGCTCGTTAACAAATCCACTGAAGTGGAAATGCGCTTCGTCTGACATCCACAGTTCGTGAACAGACTCTTCGTTATCGTTTGTCTTCTGAAACATTAGATTACAGAATTGTGCTCCCACAACTGCATCGTTCGGTTTCAGTTCCTGGACGATCTGCAACTCGTATGGACGGTATTGCAAGTCCTTCACTAACATTCTTCGAACACTTGAACTATGCGATTGTAAAGATGCTGAGAGACGACGGATTGACCGATGTGGACTTCGTGTGACAACATCTTGTAAAGCTTGAACATCCTGTGGGGTACGGACGGTTCGCTCACGGCCTGGAGGTTTCTTTTTCATTGCCGAACCGGTTTTCTCAAAATTAGATATCCGTGTTTTAATTGCACGCGCTGATTGAACACGGTCGTGCCGTCCCGGATTAAAATGACGGCGAAATTCTCTACGCGCTCCCTCCACACTGTCAATGTTTTTGTAAAACGCTTTGATAGCAAATGCACGTTGCGCACCACTTCAAGGATCCATGCCAACTAAATGGCAGGTTAGGTTAAAGAGGCTGGCGCCACTTATCAAGTGGTACCAATCGCCCACGGCTACCAACACAACTTTCAAAATTTCCCGTTTCTTTGAATCATCCTGTACAGTCACAGTTTGACTATTCCTGAGATGTGTGGTTAATTGAAAACCCAACCACCAAAGAACACCGGTATCCACGATCTAGTATTCAAATCCATGTAAAAATAAGTGGCTTTACTAGGACTTGAACGCTGCAACTCTCGACTTCCAAATCAGCTGATTTGGGAAGAGATTTGGTAAGACGCGTTCACCACCAGACCAACCCGGTGGGTTAACCCAATGAAACCTAGGTAAAACTATTTACCTGCGGCTGTTTGATAAACTATGCGATTAAATAGGCGAAGAGAAAAAAAGTCCCTTCTTTTCCATACAGAAATCAGATGCTGGAGAAAGTAACCCAATTACTGGAATTGCGAGATGAATTAATAATATTTTTCCAGGATAAACAAACGCCATTCTTAATGTATTTTTATATAATAATAATGTGTTTGCTTGGTTAACTGATGTATTTTCGCGTTTAAACTTGAATATGAATTTACTAGGACGTGATAAAAACATTTTATTAATGACAGATATGCTTTCATTAAGAAGTTTGATATCTGGATTATTTTTCTTAAAAGCAAAACGTTTGATGTTTCCAGTAATTTCCGATTACATTGAGAAAAATATGGATAAAAAATCATTATTGAGAAGATAAAATTGATTTCTCGAATTGATGGGTACTGAATCTATTTAGTGAAAACGTTGTTACAACTGCTAATTTACCTGTTGAGATTCACAAACAGCTGATAGAAATTTTTGCCAATAAAATGTCATAACTATTCAATTCACATCTGAAGATTTAGGTACGTTTTGGCTTGCTCATCGAAGTGAACGTGGAAATTTAGTCACAGAAGCGTTGAAAATATTTATCCTCCCTTTCGCTTTCGTTTTACCTCTGTGAAAAGGGATTTTCCTATCGGTTGAGTTAAAATCTAAATATAGGAATCGTGTTTTATCACTTGAGTACAATTTTTTTTTTATGTGTTTTTAACATAGATCCACGTATGGAGAAGCTTTTAAATGAATTTAACCACGTAATGAATTTATTTTCCTTACATGTACAGTTATAAATAAAATGTTTATAATAAAACATTTTTTTTCTCTTAAACGATTTTATTATTGTTCATGTGTAAATTTGTCGGTTAATTAATTATTTGCAATATAATTCAAAACTTTTAATGCATCTTCTTTATTAGATGTTTTCCAAACTTTGTAACAAGAAAGGGAGTCCGACAAGGATGTTCCCTATCCCCGTTACTTTTTAATCTTTACATAAAACTAGCAGTTAATGATGTTAAAGAACAATTTAGATTCGGAGTAACAGTACAAGGTGAAAAGATAAAGGTGCTGCGATTTGCTGATGATATAGTAATTCTAGCCGAGAGTAATAAGGATTTAGAAGAAACAATGAACGGCATAGATGAAGTCCTACGCAAGAACTATCGCATGAAAATAAACAAATACAAAACAAAAGTAATAAAATGTATTAGAAATAACAAAGATGGACCACTGAATGTGAAAATAGGAGGAGAAAAAATTATGGAGGTAGAAGAATTTTGTTATTTGGGAAGTAGAATTACTAAAGATGGACGAAGAAGGAGCGATATAAAATGCCGAATAGCACAATCGAAACGAGCCTTCAGTAATAAATATAATTTGTTTACATCAAAAATTAATTTAAATGTCAGGAAAAGATTTTTGAAAGTATATGTTTGGAGCGTCGCTTTATATGGAAGTGAAACTTGGACGATCGGAGTATCTGAGAAGAAAAGATTAGAAGCTTTTGAAATGCGGTGCTATAGGAGAATGTTAAAAATCAGATGGGGTGGATAAAGTGACAAATGAAAAGGTATTGCGGCAAATAGATGAAGAAAGAAGGATTTGGAAAAATATAGTTAAAAGAAGAGACAGACTTATAGGCCACATATTAAGGCATCCTGGAATAGTCGCTTTAATATTGGAAGGACAGGTAGAAGGGAAAAATTATTTAGGCAGGCCACGTTTGGAATATGTAAAACAAATTGTTAGGGATGTAGGATGTAGAGGGTATACTGAAATGAAACGACTAGCACTAGATAGGGAATCTTGGAGAGCTGCATCAAACCAGTCAAATGACTAAAGACAAAAAAAAATTCCAGATTTAGTCTTATCATTTAATATAAAATATAATGTTGCTGATCGGAGTGGTAGCGTCTCGGCCTTTCATCCGGAGGTCCCGGGTTCGATTCCCACGCATAAGTTTTTGTAAGCTTCTTTGGTAAATTAATTTATTTTTAAAAAAATTTGAAGGATTGATATAATTTTTGTAAATTTATTTTAATTGCTAGATTTGAGTATATATATATATATATATATATATATGTATGTAGATTAAATGAACACAATTGAAAATTTGATAAACCATTAAAAAATTGAACATTACGGAACCCTTACAAAATTTAACTTTTCCCTTTATCCCTTTTTTCTTTTCCCTATTTCTCTTTTTCATGTTTCCCTTTCTCCCTTTTTTCCCCGCACATAAATTTTTTAGTCTATAGCCGATATACATACGAACATTGCCTTTTATATATATATATATATATATTCAAGAAGAAAGTATGTTTGTATATTTGTTTGTTGCGTAAATATCTCGACACTGGCGACACCTAGCGCATATAGTTTTTGCAAAATATTTTCTTTTCACGTAACTATTATATATATATATATTCTGAACATGAGCCAAATCGGACTATAAATACAATTTTTCGAAATATCTCGATCCCAGCATCACCTAACGGGTTCATTTTTTGCTAAAATATTTCTTTTCACGACAATTATATTCTAAACATGAGCCAAATCGGACCATAAATACAATTTTTCGAATTATCTCGACCCCAGCGCTACGTAGCTGTCCAGATTAATTCAGACACTTTCGCGGGCGTGCGCAAAACTCATCAAAGTTTCATCGCAATCGAATGATTTCCATAGGAACGCTACGGTACAAACATTAATTTTAATTTATACAGTTTTTGCTGATATCCGTCGTTGGGGAATGGGTAGCGTCTTGACCTTTCATCGAAAGGGCCCCGGTTCGAATACCGGTCAAACATGGTATTTTTAATACACTTCAAAATTTCCATTTCCATTACCATATTTCCATGCATTAGCTATGAGCTTCTTTGGTAAATTAATTCATCAAATAGAAAAAAAAGTGAAGTGAAGAATTGATGGTTTAACTTTTGTAATTACGTAATTGATCGTAATTGTCGAGGAAATTTTTAAAAAATATTTTGTTGTTTTTTTATTTATATATAATTATTGTTTATCTCATTAACCGTAAAATATATTGCTGTATATCTGTAAATAATTAAATAAAAAGTTGAAAATATGAATATTTATTTATGTATTAATATTTATATTTTCAAATGCGCAGTATTTAGAAAAACATAAATAGAACAAATTTTGATTGACTTGTTTTCGTTGATCGCTTATCTTCTACGCTTACTTCTTGCTTGTTTACGAAAATAATATTTAAAAAAAGATTAATTTTCCTTAGTTATTTTGGTTAGTATTAATTGTATTTTTTTTTTTTTTTTTTTTTTAGTTGGTACTACATCCTGTTGGTAAGTGCTTTTTTAATCATCCGATTGATTTTTGTCTATTTATTTAATTATGATGGAAACTTTTTTAATTTGTAAATAAAAGTTTAGTAGTAATATTTTTCTCATCGATTTTATTGTAAACTAGCATTTCCGGCGCGGCTTCGCCCGCGTTAAATGGTTATTTGCATTTCTCGTCGGCGTCAATTTTTTATTTTATTTTGATTTGTAGTCATGTAACCGGAAGTGGCCAATGCAACCAGACGTTACTCACATAAAATAACAGTGTCATTTCTTTTTATGTTGGTTGAGCCACCGCGCATATACATCGACGCATCCTTAAAAAGATTGAAATTAAAAAAAAACCTCAAAAATGGTTTTTAGATATTTATCAGAAATGGTGAACTCGTCTTTGCAAATCAACTGATTTCTAGGTCGAGAGTTCCAACGTTCAAATCCTAGTAAAGATAGTAACTTTTATACGGATTTGAATATCAGATCGTGGATACCGGTGTTCTTTGGTGGTTGGCTTTCAATTAAACACACAATCTCAGGAATGGTCGACCTGAGACTGTACAAGATTACACTTCATTTACACTCATATATATCATCCTCTGAAGTAATACCTAACGGTGATTCCCGGAGGCTAAACAGGAAAAAAAAGAAGATATTTATCTGAAGAGTATTTGCAAGCCCAAATCTATTGAATATCTCATTTAGTAGACTCCAGAAATAAGGATAATTTGCAATCATTGTTCAAAATGTTTTTTACCTTTCTTCACCACTTTCAAGGTCAAATTTCAAAAAAATCTAGAAATTATTTTTAGATATTCACATGAAGATTACACACGTCAAAAATGAACTTGATATCTTCATTTGTTACAAAGAAATTACAAAAAATAAAATCATTGTTGCTACATTTTTACCCTTTAAACTCGTAATTTCAAAAAATCCTTATTAATGGTGCACTTACACGGTAAGAAGAACATGTGTACAAATTTTCATCAATTTATCTTTAGTCGTTTTTTCTGGGACATTGATTATTAATCAGTAATACCATATTCTTTCATATGTATGTTACTATGAAAGACCGAAATTATAAAATGTCAGTGAGCGAAATATTTGCTTATACAGGTGATTCAAAGAAACGGGAAATTTTGAAAGTTGTGTTGGTAGCCGTGGGCGATTGGTACCACTTGATAATTGGCGCCAGCCTCTTTAACCTAACCTGCCATTTAGTTGGCATGGATCCTTGGAGTGGTGCGCAACGTTCATTTGCTATCAGAGCGTTTTACAAAAACATTGACAGTGTGGAGGGAGCGTGTACAGAATTTCGCCGTCATTTTAATCTGGGACGGCACGACCGTGTTCCATCAGCACGTGCAATTAAAACACGGATATCTGATTTTGATGAAACCGATCTTCGGCAATGAAAAAGAAACCTCCAGGCCGTGAGCGAACCGTCCGTACCTCACAGAATGTTCAAGCTTTACAAGATGCTGTCGCACGAAGTCCACATCGGTCAATCCGTCGTCTCTCAGCATCTTTACAATCGCATAGTTCAAGCGTTCGAAGAATGTTAGTGAAGGACTTGCAATACCGTCCATACGAGTTGCAGATCGTCCAGGAACTGAAACCGAACGATGCAGTTGTGCGAGCCCAATTCTATAATGTAACTCTTCAGAAGATAAACGATAACGAAGAGTTTTTTCACGAACTGTGGATGTCAGACGAAGCGCATTTCCACCTGAGTGGATTTGTTAACAAGCAAAATTTCAGATACCGGGCACAAGAAAATCCTACGCAGCTACACCAGCGTCCGTTGCACAGCCAGAAAGCGACCGTGTGGTGTGCTATGTCATCTTACGGTGTTATAGGCCCTTACTTTTTTGAGGATGACAACGGTCTTGCGATTACAGTGATCTCGGCTCAGCCGTGCTTGAAACCTTTGATATGGAACAACAAAAGAGATTTCCACCGATTCTTAACACACCCTGGTTTCAACAAGAGGAGCAACGTCAGATACTGCACGAATATCGATGGCAGCTGTACGCCGATTGTTTGGACAACGCGTCGTTTCACGAAATGTTGACATTAGATCGGCCCGGATCGCCTGATCTTTCAGCTTGCGATTACTTTTTGCGGAGTCACCTTAAAATTAAAGTGTTCTACAGTAGACCTGCTACAACGGAAGAACTGATATCAAAGATTCGAGAAGCAATTGCGGAAATTCCAGTCGAGATTTTACGTCAAACCACGAAAAATTTAACGAAGAGACTTCACATTACTGTTTACGTATAAGAGGAGGTCACCTGCAAGATATCATCTTTAAAAAATAAACTAAAATGTATGTATCCTAAAATGGCAACATTTGTACAACTACATGAAATAAAATTCATTTTCTAAAAAAAATTTTCATTATCGATATTTAATTTTTAAAATTTCCCGTTTCTTTGAATCACCTGTATGTGTGCTTACGTTTTCGTAATTTAAAATATAAATGGAATGTATTTTCTTTCTAAATTTTTTCAAAATATTGTTTTTTATAAACCTTTAACAGGGATTTTCATCCTTTGTTCTTCTTGCCAAAAACTCTTCCTTTTTTTTTTGTATTTTAAAATTCCTTCATACTGGAGTTGTTTAAATTCAGAATAATATTAATGAGCGAGACAAGGGTTCCTAAATTTATGGAATTTTTTGCGTTTAGAAATATTTTTCTTGTTTTGAAATATATTCCTCGTAATTTTAAACTGAAATAATTTTAAGTTATTAATGTACATTTACATAAATAGTTTGCGTTGTTTTTTTGTTAGCGTTGCGTTTTCAAAACGCGTGTTTTACATGTTATGTAAATTAAAATACATGGAATCTAAATAAAAATAGAATAAGAAAAATAAATACGTAGAGAAAACTAAACTGGGACAAACAAATTTCTTTTTGTTTGTATTTATTCAGCTGGATATTTGTTTAATTTTTTTTCCTTCATGCACATCTAAAAATGCGGTATGAATTTTGGCAAATGTTTACGTTAAGTTAGTTCAACCGAGTTAGTAATAAATTTGAATAGTTCTGGCTGAATAAGTGACATGCGGAAGGGGATTTTTGTGTTGGTTAAAGAATGTAGATAGTGGGGGGAACGGTCATTGGAGGGGAATAGTGAATGAGTAACGTGGCCAATAAAAAAAAAGAGAGATAGTGCGTTTCATTGTGGTAGGAGGAGCGAGTGAGAAAGTAATTTAAAAAAGAAATAAGAATGTTCTCTATTATAAATTTAAACAGTCGTAGTGATCTCATTGCAAATTTTATTTCTGTTAACGAATTTCTTGGAATTTTTCTATGTACTTCATCAATTTTCTTTTAAATTTATTTCTATCGCGGTTAATTTTATTTATCTACTGAAATGACTTGTCGAAAATATATTTGTAAAATTAATCTAATTATTTTTTATTCTTTTATTATTGATAAAATTATTAATATGTATTGGAATATTTACAAAATTCTTTGAATTTTTCTTATAAATATTTTCTTTCTCTTTTTAATTTTACAGTAATGATTAAAACATTTATTTTTTTGTTTTTAAATCTTTTTTTTTGTCTTCAGTCATTTGACTGGTTTGATGCAGCTCTCCAAGATTCCCTATCTAGTGCTAGTCGTTTCATTTCAGTATACCCCTACATCCTACATCCCTAACAATTTGTTTTATATATTCCAAACGTGGCCTGCCTACACAATTTTTCCCTTCTACCTGTCCTTTCAATATTAAAGCGACTATTCCATGATGCCTTAATATGTGGCCTATAAATCTGTCTCTTCTTTTAACTATATTTTTCCAAATGCTTCTTTCTTCATCTATTTGTCGCAACACCTCTTCAATTCTCGCTTTATCCACCCATCTGATTTTTAACATTCTCATATAGCACCGCATTTCAAAAGCTTCTAATCTTTTCTTCTCGGATACTCCGATCGTCCAAGTTTCACTTCCATATAAAGCGACACTCCAAACATATACTTTCAAAAATCTTTTCCTGACGTTTAAATTAATTTTTGATGTAAACAAATTATATTTCTTACTGAAGGCTCGTTTAGCTTGTGCTATTCGGCATTTTATATCGCTCCTGCTTCGTCCATCTTTAGTAATTCTACTTCCCAAATAACAAAATTCTTCTACCTCCATAATCTTTTCTCCTTCTATTTTCACATTCAGCGCTCCATCTTTGTTATTTCTACTACATTTCATTACTTTCGTTTTGTTCTTGTTTATTTTCATGCGATAGTTCTTGCGTAGGACTTCATCTATGCCGTTCATTGTTTTTTCTAAATCCTTTTTACTGTCGGCTAGAATTACTATATCATCAACAAATCGTAGCATCTTTATCTTTATTTACTCGGATATATACTTTTAAAATTGTTGGTAAATGTAACATTATTTTATACAATTGTGTTATTGACAACTGTGCCAAATGCTTTGTAAATTATATCTAAATGATATTGTCTCATCATTGAAACGGAAGGAATTTTCTGAAATTTTCTACGATTGGGAAAAGAGGTGGTCCAAAAGGTAATGTGATAACAACAGTAATTAAAAAAAAAAAAAGTATTCTGACCCCTTAAGAACAACACACTTCTTGCATCGCTAATTATTAACGTTAATTAAAGTTATTTTTCCCCTTAAGAACAACACACTGCTTGCAACGCTTGATCCATTTTTCAAACACTAAATCCAGCTTAGAATTACTTTGTATTTCGCTTCCACGGTTTTACCACCTGTAGATTCGTCTAAATGTTTCATATTTTTTAGATTTTTTTTCACCTCTGGGAACAGTCAAAATTCGCAATGAACTAGATCTGGGCTGTACACTTACCGGGTTAGTCTAATGGTTAACTCGTCATCACAAATCAGCTGATTTTGAAGTCGAGAGTTCTAAGGTTCAGATCCTAGTAAAGGCAGTTACTTTTATACGGATTTGAATACTATAGATCATGGATACCGGTGTTCTTTGGTGATTCGGTTTCAATTAACTACACATCTTTAGAACGATCGATTTCTCTCTCTATTTCTGTTTAGCCCCCGGAACCACCACAAAGTATTACTTTAGAGGATGATATGTACGGATATAAATGAAGTGTAGTCTTGTAAAGTCTCAGGTCGACCACTACTGAGAAGTGTGGTTAATTAAAATCCAGCGATCGAACTGAGACTGTACAAAACTACACTTCATTTACATTCATAGATATCATCCTCTGAAGTAATATCTTACGGTGGTTCCGAAGGGTAAACTGAAAAAGAAAGGCTGTACGGTGTGAGAGGAACCGTTTCAATTTTTTTTTTCATTTAAAAAATTCGTAGATTATCTTGAATAACATGAAGGTGCATATTATCGTGATGCGACAAATTTTTTCTTTGTAGAAGTTAATTCCGAAGTGAGCCAGTATTATCTTTAGCACATCGATGTCGTTCTGTAGGTACCTGATGTCGGCATTTTTCCTTATAAAAAAATTTGATGTGGGCATCACATGACTTCCTTGTACGCCTATTAAATTACATATACATATTTTTAAAAGTACATAAAATTTGATTAAACAAAGCTTTCAATGGATGTAAACGTTTTCACGACTAAAAAAAAAAATCAAAAGATGCGCGGATGACGATGATAATGATGTTTTTACTTTCTTGTCCGAAGTAAAGGAAGTATTGTAATCGCGAAATATTTTGGTTTTCAGATTTCAACGGAATTATCCATTTTGATCATCCCTGAATACATTTTGACTAGTTTCAGCGCGACGTATGTACGTAAACATGTGTCTCGCATAACTCAAAAACGATTAACTGTAGGATGTTGTAACATCTAGTTATCCACCTCTCCTTTTGATTGCAATCTACTGAACCAAAAGTGTCCAAAAATGCCCCAAAAATGGATTTGTACTTTTTCTTAAGTGCAATAATAAGCCCTCATTGAGTGCTTTTCAACGATATATCATAAGTGGTACTTATTTTCATTGGTTCCAGAGTTATAGCTAAATAAAATTTTAATTAATGAAATATTTAGATCTCACAAGAGGAATGCCTATCGGTTCGAATCCTACTTCGTCTCTTTTTTTTTCAATTTAAATATATTGATTTATTAATAATTATTAACCACGGATTGTACACAAAAATTTTACAATAAAGAATAATTCAATAATAACAATAAAAAAATATATATGTAAAAATATCAGAAGTTATTAATGAAATAAAATTCTATGTACTTTTCATTAAAAAAAAAAAATGTGTATATGTAATTTAATAGGCGTACAAGGAAGTCATGTGGTGTCCACATCAGATTTTTTTTTTAATTATACAGTAGTAAATAATATTAACAATTAATGAAATCCTCCATAACACACATTTATATGAACTTAAGATCTTTCGGCTCACTTGAAAGCCATCATCAGGAGATAAAATTTTTGCATTAAAGTCAATAATTTACCAGTATAGTGTTAGGACCGGACAGTCATAACTGTTTTACAATTAAAATTTTTAACTTTAATGAAATAATTTTATCTCCTGATTATGGCTTTCAAAATAAGCCGAAATATCTTTAATTCATACCAATATGCTGGTAAGATAGATTTCATTCATTTTTAATATTATTTATTTAATATATCAGCGATACCATGTTCGAGAAATATGCAGTATTAATCATAGTTGTACTTTCTTTGAAAGTAATGATATTCATTATATAACTAGTTGTTGTTGTTGTGGTGGTTACGGTGTAGAGCTTAATAAAATCTAAATTTTAGAAGATATACGAGGTGCGACAATAAAGTAATGAGACTGATTTTTCTTTGCAAGATGTGGCAACCCTGCAGCTTGCGTAGGCACACCATCTTTGACATCGGTCTATAAGCTACTTCTAGTCCAAGAGGCACATTGATGCAACTGCTGGGTCGTGAGTTGCGCTGTAATAAGTCAACACGTGTTTGTGTCTCTCGTCACAGAAATGAAACCGCAAAATATTGCGCGACGGTATGCCATTTATTTTTGCGTTAAATCGGGTGAAAACGCGACGACAACTTACGGTAAGTTTCAGAAGGCTTTTGGAGAGGAGGTTATGTGAAGAGCTCAAGTTTTTCGGCGGCATAAAATTTTTAGTGAAGGCAGAACGAATGTTGAAGACGAAGACCGCAGTGGACGACCGTCAACCTCACGGACAGATGTCAGCTTGACCAGGGTGCGTGAAATCGTACGATCTGATCGAAGATTATCCGTGAAAATGATCGCAGAAGAACTCAACATCGATCGAGAAACGGTTCGTGTAATATTAACTGAAGATCTTGGTACGAGAAAGATTTGTGCAAAAATGGTCCCCAGAAATCTCACACGACAACAGCAAGAAACACGGAAAAATGTGGCAGCCGAGATGTTAGAGCAAACGGAAAATCAATCCAGATTTGTTGAGCCGTGTCATCACTGGTGATGAAGGTTGGTTTTTTCAATACGATCCAGAGACAAAACGCCCCAAAGTTCGCAATGGTGCTCAAAGGGATCACCCAGACCAAAAAAAGCTCGCATGTAAAAGTCAAAAGTGAAACGCATACTTGTGTGCTTCTTCGATTCCAAGGGAATTGTTCATAAAGAGCGGGTGCCTCCTGGACAAACAGTTAACCGATATTTCTACAAAGAAATTTTAGAAAGACTTCGTAAACGAGTTCTTCGTGTCCGTGCCAATATGGCTGATACTCGTAATTGGATTCTGCCTCACGATAATGCGCCACCCCGTACTTCTCTGTCAGTACAGCAATTTTTAACCTCAAAACAAATTTCAGTACTACCACAGCCACCTTATTCACCTGATATCGCTCCGTGAGACTTTTTTTCTATTTCCAAGAGTCAAAATGGCGGTCAAGGAACACCATTTTCTAACAACACAAGATGTCCAAAAAACTGTGACGAGGACAAAAACAAGTGTTCACTTATTACAGTACAACTCACGACTGAGCAGTTGCATCAATGTGCCGCTTGGACTAGAAGTAGCTTATAGACCAAGGTCAAAGATGGTGTGCCTACGCAAGCTGCAGCGTTGCCACATCTTGCAAAGAAATTACTTTATTGTCGCACCTCGTACAACCCTATATACGGCTCAGTATCGAAAGAAGTGCCAGAAGAAATATTTTTTCGTAATAAATCTGGTATTGGATGTTTGTTAAGCTTTTAATTTTTGTTGATTGTTAAAAGTAGTATTTATTTATAATCGTTATAGTCTGTGTTTATAACGTGGGATGTTTTTTATTAATGAAAAAGCTTATTTCGTTTATATTTTATCTGAATCGTTTTCGATTTCCCTAACAACTAGTAAACATTAATAATTAATAAGTCTTTTATCCAGGAATAACTGGTACATTATTAATATAAAATATAATTATTCTATTCATATATATATTATAAATCAATATTTCTAGCAGATTAATATTTCTGGTTTGTTACCTGAAAAATATTAAACTATTTTTAAATTTCTGTTTTCTATTTAGACATTTCACTTAACTTAAGAATCAATTTTTATTAAAACAAAAATTAATGCTTAATTCTTTCTTTCTTTACATTTCCTTTGTCTTTCTAAAGTACTGCGATGTATTTTTAGGTTTTTACGAAGCATTTTGTGTTGTTTTTTTTTAAACAAAGAAATATTATCAGAGTGTGGTTTTGTATTCAGCTTTGTGGCGCGGTCTATACCAGACGGTCGTTCACTTTATATGCGTACTATATTAGCATTGTTATTTGTGGTATATTAAATTTACGTTTACGGTGTTTTAGCCTCTAGAGAAAATCGATGCATATTGCTTATAGAATACACATGAAGGGGAATAAATTTAATTAAGGATGTATTACAATGTCGAATGTTACCGTAGTAATTTAACATACTGTTATAATTATGTAATAATATTTAAATTTTATTTAACTAAATTGTATAATGTTACGCATTTTCTTAACTTTTTATTATTTTATTATTATTAAGTTGAAATTAAAGTTGTATTAAATGAGAAAAAAAAATCTGCCGGTTTGCCCTATATATTTATAGAAAAAAAAACCTATTTAATGATCCTTCTCCCCCCATAAAATTTTATCAAATTTTATTTATTGACTTATCCAATTTTTTTTCTTTTTATATATATATACACTACACTTTTCTTTCTTTTCCTGTTTAGCCACCGGTATCTACCGTTCAGCTATTACTTCAGAGGATGATATGTATGAGTGTAAATGAAGTGTAGTTTTTTACAGTCTCAGGTCGACCATTCCTGAAATGTGTAGTTAATTGAAACCCAACCAGCAAAGAACACCGGTATCCACGATCTAGTATTCAAATCCGTGTAAAAATAACTGGCTTTACTAGGACTTGAACGCTGGAACTCGCGACTTCCAAATCAGCTGATTTGGGAAGACGCGTTCACCACTAGACCAGCCCGGTGGGTTTATATATATATATATATATATATATATATATATATATATATATACTACACTATGCAAATTAATTGGGACAAGCCATTTTTTTCTCTAAATTTTTATGGGATTGCCTGTTATATCTGAAACCGTTTTTAAAGTGGAATTTGTCACCTAAGCTTCAGTTTTGAATCTTTGAGTGCGGTAGGTGGATGTTAGTTTTCCCAAATCAGCTGATTTCGAAGTCGAGAGTTCCAACGTTCAATACCTAGTAAAGGCAGTTATTTTTACACGGATTTGAATACTAGATCGTGGATACCGTTGTTCTTTGATGGTTGGGTTTCAATTAACCACGCATCTCAGGAATGGTGGAACTGAGAATATATAAGACTTACACTTCATTTACACTCATATGAAGTGCTACTCAGAGGTTCGGGGAATTTTACTATAAAAATAAAATAGTTTACCATAACTTATAATTTCCAATGTCTCCTTCAAAGTAATCCCGTTGGACATTGATACAGTGATCCCAGCGTTTTCCCCCATGATTCCATGCATCCCTGGAAGTCTGCAGGTGTAAGTGTTCGAAGCACGTTCTGCGTTTCTTCCTGAATCTCCTCAATTGTGTTAAAACGACGGCCTTTCGATTTAAATTTTATTTTCGGAAAGAGAAAAAAGTCGCACGTGGCAAGGTTAAGCGAATAGGGTGGGTGGGGAATCATTGATACAGTGATCCCAGCGTTTTCCCCCATGATTCCATGCATCTCTGGAAGTCTGCAGGTGTAAGTGTTCGAAGCACGTTCTGCGTTTCTTCCTGAATCTCCTCAATTGTGTTAAAACGACGGCCTTTTGATTTAAATTTTATTTTCGGAAAGAGAAAAAAGTCGCACGGGGCAAGGTCAAGCGAATAGGGTGGGTGGGTGTTTGGGGAATCAGTACCGTCTTTTTGGAAGCTAAGAAAGTCCAAACGGCTAGCGATGTGTGCGCGGGCGCATTGTCATGATGCAGAACCCAACTGTTGTTACCCCACAGATCTGAACGTTTGCGCCTAATTCTTTCACGTAACCGCTTCAAAACTTCACAATAGAACATCCCATCAGTTTGACCAAGAGGAACAAATTCCTTATGGATAATGCCTTTGATGTCGAAAAAAACAATCATCATGGACTTCACGTTGCTGCGAATTTTGCGTGTTTTTTTTTTGGCCGCGGTGAACTTGGCTAAAAATTGTTGCTCTTAAAGATCACATTTCTTTTCAAAAAAAAATATCGGTTCATTGGGGGGGTAATATCAACTTTAAAATGTCAAAAAATGCAATCGTTTTTTTACTATTATTTTGATTTATATATTTTTTCAAAATTCTTTTTTATTCATGTCACAAGACTTTTACAGTCCTGAGACCTTGATACTGCTTTTTACTTTCTTTTACGGTATTGTAATCGTGAAAATTTCGATTTTCAGATTTCAACGGAAATATCCATTTTGACCGTCCCTGAATCCATTTCGACTAATTTCGGCGTGACGTCTGTACACATATGTGCATATGTATTTCGCATAATTAAAAAACGATTAGCCGTAGGATGTTGAAATTTGAGATTTTAGATAGAAACAAAAGTGTACGAAGAAGCCCCAAAAAATTGGTTTTTGGACTTTTTCTTAAGTGGAATAATAAGCCCTCAATGAAAGCTTTTTAACGATATATAATCAGTGGTATTTATTTTCATTGATTGAGATATAACAGAGTTATAGCCAAATAGAATTGTAATTAATGAGATATTTGATCTTACAAGGGGAAGGGAGATTGGTTTGAATCAAACTTCATCTACATTCTTTTTTTTTTTAATTTAAAATATTGATTTAACGTCTGATTGTAAAAAAAATTACGATAAATAATAATTCAATAATAATAATAATATATTATAAGTTATAAGTTATTGATGAAATGAAATTTTATGTATTTCTAAAAATGTGTGTATGTAATTTAATAGGTGTACAAGGAAGTCAAGTCATATTATGACTTAATTTGCACAGTGTATATATGTATATATATACTAGCTCTACCCACCACGCTTCGCTGTGGCACATTGTGGTTGCATGGATGAGAAATGAGAAACAAAACAAAGCATACGTTTCATAGAAGTTTAATTTTGCTTGTGGATACTTGTGGATATACAATATTTTTTTGTTTTTCCACTGTCTGCGTAGATATAAAGGCTATCTGGTTTGCCTACTCGGGAACACGCAACATACAGTTGTCCATGCGAGAAGCAATCCGCATCTAAATCTAAACCACACAATTCTAAAGATTGACCTTGAGCTTTATCGATTGTGATTGCAAATGCCAATTGGGAATTGCTATCTTTTAAATTAAAATGGTGTATCGGTCGGGATTATGGGTATTCGAGGAATGAGGACATCTTCACCTTTGAAAGGCCCCGTTAAAATCGTTGCTTCCACTACGTTATTCATCGATTTCTTAACTGCAAGTCGCGTGCCGTTGCAGAGTTTTGGCCGATTAATATTCCGCAACAGGATAATTGTCATTTTTTGATCGAACCGTTGCTAGAATCAATCTAATGAGGAATGTTTTCCCAGTTCCTCCTGGCGCATCCAAGAAGAAGGTCCCCCCATGTCCGTCATTTATCATTTGTATTCGATCATAAATACCTTTCTGTTCACGCGTTAATTTGGGAGTGTTTGATCGGACATATGACTGAAGATCACCGATGTTGTAACTTTGTTCACGGCGTAAATCATCATCAAATGAAGCAATCGTAGCTCGGGTGGGTGCTGGCATTCCCGATCGATTAAGAACTTTATTTGCAATAGCTAAGCACTTGTCTTCAATATTTATAAATTCTTCGTTGTAAATGCCTTCTGTAAATTCCACGGTCATATTGGTATTTTGTAGGCGTACTCTATGCAAAATATTCTCAGCCATATGCGATCTATAATTGCGAATAATGCGCGAATTTGGTTTGGATGTGCAGTGTTGCACACGTCATTAATACATATATCCCATTGTCGTTTTCTAATAAATTCAGAGCTTGGTGAAAGGCGCAGCTCAATCACGACACGATCACACAAAAGTACCTCGATTAAAGTGAATATTTAATTCAGATTGTGTAATAATCTGAATCAGATGCAAGTGGAAAGGTTTTTTTTTTGTTAATAAACAATGTAATTGTTTCACATGTGACTGAGGTTGTCGTTAGCTAGTATTGCGAGTGTTCCCCTCGCTTCCGGCAGATGGCGCGGTCAATGGTACACAGCTGACCGTTAAAAAATCTGTTTTTCTCGTGGTTGCGGGTATGTGACTGATGCGAAAAATAGATAAAAACAATCTTTGATGCGGGTTATATATCGTGCTAAAATTTGAGCTCAATCATGCAGAACATTTTGAGTTTTTGAAGCGTACACAAACGACCTTAACATTTTTATATATAAAGATATATATATATATATATATATATATGAGGCTTGAATTTTTTTTATAAATTTGTCTCTGAATTTTATTAAATAATTAGGTAAAAAGCAATAAAATTTCCAATAATACAAAACAAAAGATTAAATATTTATGTAGATGACAAATTCAAACATAAAACTTTTAAACTCTTGTACAGAATTTAATTCTGAACAATTTGGTGTAAGATAAGTTGAATAAAACAAAGAAAAATTCGTCGTTATACGTTGTCTATAGATGGCCTGAACGAAAAAATTATAATACAAAAATAGATTTTTAAAAATGCGTATGTTGAGAATGGAATTTTTTTTAACTAGAGTTAATTTAAAAATGTCGATTTAATAAGATTATTTAAGAAAAAAATATAATTTATAAAGACGTTGAACTAATTTTTGCTTAGTGTTTTTAAAAAATCTATTTAAAAAAAATTAAAATCTAATAAAAAAAGTATACATATATATTTATTATTTTTTTCACATAGCTTATTTATTGAAACTATTTCTATTTTTGAATATTTTGTTGTGACGCGTGTGTTAAAAAAAAAAACTAAAAGTTAAAAACAAGTTATATTTTGACGTACGTTTTGTAACACTTTATTTATTATTGTTTTTTTTTTCATCTTAAAATAGTCTACTTTTATTGAATTAATAATTTATAATAAACTGTACTATATCCGAATTTTACCCCACCCTTCCAAAAAAAAAAGAAATAAAATATTAAACACGTTACTACTGTATTACGAGGGTTATTTTTTTCAAGGTCCGATCGGTCACGAAATCAAAACCACAGTGAATATAAAAAAATTTTTATTTGTAACAAGTACTTACATAGTTACGCTATTCCTCTACATAGTCGCCACTCCGATTTAGACATTTGTCGTAGCGTGGTACCAACTTTCCAATAACCTCGTCATAGAACGGAGCCGCCTGTGTTTTCAGCCATGTTACTACGCCGGTCTGCAGCTCGATGTCTGTGCCAAAATGTTGTCCTCCTAGCCGGCGTTTCAAGTGAGCAAAGAGGTGAAAATCGGATGGAGTCAAATTCGGGCTGTATGGTAGGTGTTCAAACACTTCCCAACGAAAACGCTGCAGGAGCTTCTTTGTTACAGCTGCAGTGTGCGGCCGAGCATTGCATGGAGAAAGACAATGCCTGATGACATTCCTCTCAGCTTATTTTGAATCGCCGTAGACGCTTATTCAACGTAGACGTTGAATCACGCAGTATGAGGCTGCAGTGATGGTCGTGCCACGTTCCATGAATTCCACCAAGAGAACTCCATTCCGGTCCCAGAACATAGTAGCCATATACTTTCTGTTGGAGAAGGTTCGCTTGAACCTTGGTTTACTGGGAGAATGAGAATGCATCCACTGTTTGGATTGTTCTTTTGAAAATCTTCTCTTTCATTTTGGTAGCGCTGGAGAAACGATAGGGAGACGTCCATTCTGATTGTTTTGTGATGGTCGGACAGCATCTTGGGAACCCATCTCGCACACAGTCTGCGGTACTGAAGTCTCTCACTCACAATGGTGTAGAGAGCTGACCTTGAAATTTCAGGAAACGAATCGCTCAATACAGAAATTGTGAACCGACGATTTTCTCGAATCGACTCATCCACTCGTTCAACGAGATCATCGGTTGACACTCGCTTCCTTCCCTGACCGCCTGCATCATGAACATCTGTACGTCCTACTTTAAAGTTCTTGCACCATTGTCGAACTTCGCTGTCACTCATTGAAGTTTCACCGTACACATTACTTATTCGTCGATGAATTTCAACCGCATTACACCCCTCAGCCTGAAAAAATCGAATTACCGCACGCACTTCACACTTGGCGGGAAATGATATTGTTGTAGACATGTTTACGTGCTAGCTGCGTGTTCAGAACTAAACGAAGTGACGCGGCGTGATTGAAGGCCATCCTAGAGACGCTGCGCAACACATATGCGTAAAGGTTCATCCGATTTTTGCGCTGGACTTTATTTCGCGACTGATCGGACCTTGAATAAATAATAACCAATTTTATTTATATTACTGAAATTTTTGTTTTTTGAGCGGAAGAAATGATATCTGCGAGGCTTTTTACCACCGTACGGTTTACAATTTCATTGTAATTTTTTTGGATATCACTGCGTTTTGTTGGATTATTCTTTTTTTTATGAATTACTGATTTATTAATAAAATTTATTGCCTTAGAACAAAAAAATTGAATTTCACGACCAATTTTGTTTTGTATATCATATCATTCATTTTATACCATATTTTTCCTTTTTTAATAAAACTAATATAATACCTTCACGAATCGAAAATCCGTGATGTATAATATTTCACTTTGTAAGTGTAAACCTCGATTTTTATCGGTAAATTCGAATTATACCAATCGAATTTATTTGTCTTATTTATTCATTTTTTGTATTATCTCTTGTAAACTAATAGTTTATTTATTTATTTTATTAAAGAATTAAAAAAATTGTTTCATCTTCAGTACTTTTATTTACTATTAAAACAAGTTGTAGTATATTTTCTTTTAAATTTTATTATTTCAAGTACATTATCAAGTTTTTGTACGCTACCTAGTACTATCAAGTACTGCTATCTAGCGGCGCGATTCGTAAAGAATTAAAAAAATTAAAATGACATTTAAAAAAAATTAATATAATGACATATTCTAGTCCCCGCGGTTCATCAAATTAAAGAAAAAAACAAAATTTGGGGTATTGTTTGTTTATTACTGATCTAATTGAACTGAAATATAATGTTTTCACCCTTATTTATTTTTTCGTCAGAAACGTCCCTCTTCGCTACGATGCGGGAGTACACACCGTATCCGAGGTGGGAGTGGCGCAGGCACGCAGACTGTTCGGGAGAGCGGCCGTGTCCGACCACGGCCATCTTCGGGACATCTGCTGAGAGGATCTTACTCCACAGGGTATAAGAAAACCCTGTAAAACGGTGGTCGTTTTAAACGACCACCGTGAAGAAGCGGTACGAGAGTCAAAAATGACAAACCAGACTTAGGAGCCTCTATATTGCGTAACATATAAATGGAAATCGCACAAAAATTCCGGCCGCGAAAAGACCGTTTTCGCAATTAAATCTTGTTAAAACTATAAAAAGCTAGACATCACCCCACACCGACCGACGAAGAGACCACAATTTCATTTAGTCAGCATATGCGACTCCCTCCGGAGAACGGGGCGCATTTCTCCCTCCATATAACTAGAGCTCCGGTAGGCGCACTTCTGCTAGCCCATAGGTGCTGGTACCGAAAGGACTTCAGCGGATGGTCTGACGGGAAATCACGCCGAGATTACTAAACTCAAAAGCTTAGTCTACCACGGTCAGAACCAGTAAATAAATTACACCATGGTCCATACAGATAGGAACGAAAATGACCAAATCCGTCAATAAATAAAACTTAAAATTTATAACCGCCACTAAATAACCTATGATATCCGCCCGATAATAGAAAGATACAGCAGCAAGGGACATTGTCCAGGCTCTGCGATTTGTAGGAAGAAATATTGAAACTCCCGCCGTTCCTTTATCTATTTTTCCCCATTTTCATTTCACTGTTAGGTTAGGTCATGTTTAGAACGGTAAACGTAGTTCGTTGACTTCGTCTTTTCTTATCGACGATGTTCTAACGAACGACGTGATATTTTTTTTTAGAAATTAAGCGTACATTTCCTTTTGATTAGTATTTTTATTACTACTAAATAAATAAAGAAGGGGTTCAACATTTTTAGAATTTCATTTCCGGTTTGTTTTTTTTTTGTATGGAAGTATTAACGTATAAATAATTTACTCAGAGCAATGACCTGTTTAAACCTTTACCACTGTGGTCGTTTCTAAACGTAGCATATACAGTAAATGCTATTTAATCTGGGTTGTTTTAGTAGCCTTGGTTTAATGCGCTTTTTGCCTACCTCCCTAACTACCTTTTCCATCTCCGCACACAACCTAGAATTTTTAAACGTGCCTTTTTTAATTATTTATAATTTTTATTCTTTTTTCTTTGTTTTTCATGTATTAAAATTTGTATATGTTGATTTAAAAGAAATAGCTCAATAACGGAAATAGTAATAAATTTCGTTGATAAAATTAAATGTGAATTCCCTTTATAAAGTAAAAATTAAATATTTATTGTTATCAAAAAGGAAACTTTTAATATTACTTTCCGGTCTAGACAGCGCTATAGATCTAGAAATAAAAGTATTGTAATAGGTCCAATTTGGACATATACAGTTTTCACCGGATCTTGACGTTTTTATACCTAAGGAACCCAAAAAACCGGATGTTAATTTTCATATACAGGTTCATTCACGGGAACCGGATGTTTTTAAAATAATCATAAAAAATTGAATATTTACTTCAAAAAATGTTTATTGGTACTGAAACACTTGTTAAATCAAAGCATTTGTTACTTACTGATGAACGAAAAGTTATGTCCGGCAAGTGATGTCCATTTTGGGCAATACATTGTTGTAGCCTTTCACGGTAACCGTCCTCAATTCTTTGCAGCATGTCTACATCAATCTGGGTGACGCGATGACGAATTGCGATCTTTAGGTCCTCCATTGTACGCGGTTTCAAAAACCCCCACAAAATCACAACTACTCAAGTCGGGGGACCGAAGGGGCCCAGGAATGTCGCCAAATCTGGAAACGATCCGTCCCGGAAACAAGTTACGGAGAACAGCCGTCGTTGCCCTCGCTGTGTGCGCTGTAGCTCCATCCTGCTGGAATAACACATTTTATAAAATCGATTCACCGGTTTCGTAACTCAGGGATGAAAAACGTATTCAACATCGCAATGTAACGATCGGCTGTTACAGTTACGGCAGCGCCATTTTCTTAAAAAAAATACGGTCCAATAACACCAACCTTTCCTATTGCACACGGGAGAAAGGGTAAAAGGGAATTAGTTAACTGGCATTTCTCCCACCACCACCCCATTCGGTCGCCCTAGAGCATAGACCAAATGTTCCGTGCCAAGAACGGCTACTGTGCCTCGTAACGGTTTAGCGACCCAATTCCTAACAGCTCCTAATGAGCTACCTAACGTGCGTGAGCGAATCAAGCAGGGCGCCATACAGCACCCGCTGAAGTGTCCCAATCGCTCACTTGTCAACATAAACTAGATCGGGGAGGCGCACCCCTTGTAACAATTTAAAACTATTAAGTCTATAAAATAAAAGACAGCAATTTTGGCTGCCACGCCTCGGTCGCTGTATGCCAGCTAGTACCTGTCCACCATTTAACAGCGCTTGGAGCTGATTTGGCTGATGGCCAGCCCTATTACCAAGGTAAATTGGTTTCCAGCAGCAAAGCTTTAGGAGTCTAAATGCAATTACATTTAATCCCTTAAAGTTACCGATGACGGTTGAACATAGCAACCTCATCGAGGAACTCCCACACGGTCCGACAGTGCGGCTCTCGCCACACTGCCTCGCCGCTTGTGAGTGGCCAGGTTTCCCCCTGGCCTCTAAGTTCCAGGGTGGCACGGTCTCTGGCCCCCCCAAGGGCCGGGCAGTCGTACATCATATGTACATTTGACTGGACCTCCCCGCAGACACACAACTCATCAGCCACCAGGCGAAACCGAAACAGATATTGGTTTAGATTCACATGGTTGGTGAGCACCTGGGCACCCGACGCCCTTAAGAAAGAACTCGAGGCATACCATCCCCCCAAATCCTGTATAAAATTATACAAGGATCTACCCTTAGTCGTGGTGTGCCATTCAAGCTGCCATGCCTCCATCGCGAGGCTTTGAAGCCTTTTCCGCAGACGGGAGATGGGCAACTGGACGAAATTTTGCTCCGGTGCATTGTGATCACCGTTCCGATCCGGTTCTGGCCCGGCTCGAAACCGCATCCCAAATGCCTCGGCCTCCCGACCTCTACGCAACTTCCACATGACTGCCCGAATTTTCACCACTAAATCGATTGGGAGAGCCTTTCCCAATACAGTAGTAGCCTCGTAGGAGGTTGTTTTAAATACACCAGTGCATACAATCATGGCTCTGCGCTGGGCACTCCTTAAATTTTGAAGTAGTGCTCTATTCCTTTCCAACCTATGCGCCCAAACCGGTGCCGCGTATGCGATCATACTCTCGAAGACGCCTCGGTACACCAAGTACATTTGGCGGCCCGACAGCCCGTAGTCTTTCCGAGCAGAACGCTGTACTTGCACTACCCCATAGGGTAAAAGGGAAATAGGGAAAAAGAATAAATCGAAAAAAGGGAAATAGGCTTATCAGGAAAATTGAATAGGAAGAAATATTTTTTATCCCGTACTTAGCACCGGTGAAATATACCTCCGTCTTCAGGCGTGCCAAAAGGGTTTTTTTTTCTTTTAAGTGTATTGTAATGTGAAAAATATATTATTTTAATTAAGGACACGTGGAATTCGTTTTTATTGACAAATATTTTGGAGGTGAAATTCTTTTACATATTGTAAAATATTATTGTTTGTATTTTTATTTTTAATTTGTTTACGTCTTAATTTTTCAAAAATATTTCAAGGCTATGTTATGTCTAATTAGAGTTATTTATTTTACTAGTTAACATAAATTTCAAAAAAGAAAGAAGAGATAGTTCAATATTTTGCCACGTTTTATGTTAATCCTTGTCGTCTATATTTTTATTACATGTATACATATGCGTGTGAGTGCAAGCGTATATGTAAAAAAAAACTAAGTACATCAGTTCGTATGACTATTCAACCATTTATTTATCTTTTAACATCTGTAAGGAATAAGTTTAAGTGGGACAAGGCTTTTTTTAACATATATATACATATATAATTTAACGCATCGCGTCTTTTTCCTATCTTGTTCCATTGTTGCCAACTGTTATTCATTAATTAATTATACTATAATTTTGTTGAAGTATTGCATTTTTTGTTTGTATCATTCAAACTTTGTTACTATTTTTTTTCTTTGTGTATTTTACTGTTACTTTTTGATGTTATTTCATGAAAAAAGGATTGTTTTTTTTCTTTCTTTGAAAATTAATTAGAAGTTTTGCCTTCTTCCAGATGAAAGAGAAGTTGGGTCGCAGAATATACAGTTTTTTTTGTTGTTTTTTTTTAGGTTTTGCCTTCTTTCAGATGATAGAGAAATTAGGTCGCAAGATGTACAGTTTTTTCTAAATAGAATCAAAGCTATTTGACCTATTGCTACATCCTGTCTATGCTAATTAGTTATATATATATATATATATAAATCTTTCCTCATCCTTCTTTTGAAACGTGTGTGTGCGCGCATACATACATGTACACATAAATTGTTTATAATATTAAAAATCTTAATTACAATGTAATTTTAAAAAAATACTTCGGTTGATATTATGTATAGAATATGATTGTTTGGTTTGGTTTGTCTGGCATTTCTCCCATCATCCCCACATTCGGTCGCCCTGAAGCATAAGACCAAATGTCCGTACCACAAACGGCTACTGTTTCTCAAAACGGTTTAGCGACCTCCTAGAGCTTACCTAACTGTGTCATCGGAATAAGCGTGGTGCCCTACACCACTCTCTTGTCATATATTACTAAAATGGGTAGATGCACCCCGTCTACATACTAAAATATATGACTTGTCAATAAATTAAAATTTATTCTGTCAAGGACACCAATTTGCTGCCACGCCTTGGTCGCTGAATGCCAGAAAGTACCTGTCCACCATATTATAGCGCTTGGAGCTATATTTGACCGATGGCCAGCCATTTCTCGAGGGTAGCTTCCTACGATAAGCGGTAGGAGTCATATCCCTTAAACTACTGTAGCCGGTTGAACAAAGCTACGGGATCGAAGAACTTTCACACGGTCCGACAATGCGGCTCACAGCACATTGACTCGACGCTTATGACAAATTTTCCCCTTGACCTCTAAGTTGGAGGGTGATCTGAATTCTGCCCCCCCCCCCTCGTAAGAGCTGGGCAGTTGAACGTCATGTGTTCGTTCGACTGGACCTCCTTGCAGACGCACAGCTCATCACCTAACAGGCGGAAACGAAACAAATATCGGTTCAAGTTAGCGTGGTTGGAGAGCACCTGGGCACCCGTTGCTATTAAACACGAAGGAGAGGCATTCCATCCCCACAAGTCCTTTATAAATCTATACAAGGACCTTCCCTTAGCCGTGGTGTGCCATTTTAGCTGTCACGCATCCATTGCGAGGCTGTAAAGCCTCCTTCTCAGCCGGGAGATGGGCAACTGAACGAAATTTAGAACCGGTGCATTGTGATAATCGTTCCGCTCCGGTACAGGCCCGGCTCGAAATCGCATCCCAAATATACTTAGCTGCAGAAAAGATGAGTTTCCACCAGAGGTAATTCATGAATTGAACCAAAAATAATCCTCCTATATAAGATAAAACTGTTTACTTTTTCCCCTTACTCTAACTAAAAAGATTAATAGAAAAGGGATGGTGCCACAAAACTGGTAAGACCCTTGTAGACACCTAATCTTTCATCTTTTACAAATAATATAAATTAAGTTAAGTAACAAATATTAAATTGTATTATAAAACAATGTTAAATTAAGTATGATGAAGTTAAGTAATATTATAATTAGTATTAGGATTACTACATTAATTATTAATTCTGTAAAAGTGAAAGAAATAAAGAAAATAAATATATATATTTACAAAAAAAAAATACCTCGGCCTCTCTGCCTCTTCGCAACTTCCACTTTCAACACATCTATTGTCTTTCAGCAGATGTTTCAGTGTGTTCTCTCCAAGATGAAACCAGACGCGGTTGTATACACTGATGGATCTAAACAAAACGATACAGTTAGGGGTGTGCTTTTGTTGTCAATAAGAGAACTTATATGTTTGGTCTCCCCGGTATTACGAGTGTGTTTACCGCTGAACTATACGCTATAAATAAGGCTCTAAACATTATTAACCCTAAATATAGAAAAATTCTTATTTGCAGTGACTCGTGTAGTGCTCTCCATGCCTTAAAAAATTTTTATTCTAAACATCCTATCGTCATTGAAATTTATAACGCAATCGCCGAGTTGAATAATCGCAACACAGAATTAAGTTTTTGCCGGGTCCCTAGCCACGTAGGGATTCCAGGTAATGAACGTGCAGATTCTGCTGCCAAAGAAACATGTAATCAGCCTCCTTTCACCAACCGAATTGCTACCTCTGATTTTATTAATTGTGTAAAACAATCACTGAGAGCGTGGTGGCAAGGTGACTGGACGGCTACCGTTGATAATAAACTCCGACAGATTAAAGATTCTGTGTTACCATGGGACTCCTCATACAGAAAAACTCGGCTTGAGGAAATAGTCCTTTGTCGATTGCGGATAGGACACACGAGGATCACACACGATTACATGATGATAAGAGGACAAGCACCCCTATGCGCACGATGCAACTGCCCCATGACTGTGCACCATATACTCGTGGATTGTATATGTTATGCGGCGTTGCGTCGTAAATTTAATCTACCCAGAAACATCCGTGGTGTCTTGTGCAATGATAATGAAATTTTAACCCGGTTGTTTTTATTTCTTCGCAGTGCTGGGTTAATGCAAAAAATTTAATATCGTTGCGTATATTTTTTAATGCTGGAAGAGTTTTTAATAAGTTTCTTTTTTTCTGAGTTTTCGATTTTTTTATCCGATTAGGAGCCTTTTACACTCCTTATCGGAATTTGTTAAATTTTATATAGTTATTTTTTTTATATTTTAAAGACTCTGTGATATTAGTTGTAAGATTTTAGTAATGTTAGTTTTATGCTTTATTTCTCCTTTTTAATTTTTATTTTTAACCTAGTTTTAATTATATAATTAGTGTTAGTTTTAAGTTTTACTTAATTTTGTTATTTTATTTTTTAAGCTAGTTTTAAGTTTTATATTAGACCCTTTATGGTTTTTAGTTAACCAAGAATGGGCCCTTTACACCCATCTTGGACTTTGTAAAATTCTATTTACTCTTGATTTTATATTAGTTTTTACCTGTGATATTAGTTGCAAGTTTTATTCATCTTTTAGAATAGTTTTAAATCCTTTTATTTTTTATATAAAAAAAAAATCCGGGCGATGATAACACGCAAGCGTTTTTCGCCCTAAAAAAAAAAAAAACTTCCACTTGGCCGCCCGAACATTCACCACTAAATCGATTGGGAGAGCCGTATATAATATGATAATAATTTTGACTGGATTATGTAGTATAAGTAAAAGAGAAAATGGATACTTAAAATCAATGAACAGTTATATAATAATATTATTGTACGTTAAATTTGATAAAAGTCAGTCGACGCGTAGATTATAGATGAATTTGCTGAATCGGCCCCTGGCTTCTTGCTACGTAAAAAAATTCCCTTTTGGCACGCCGGAAGGCAGAAGTAGATTTTATCTGTAGGGGATAAAAATGATTTCCACCGTAACGTTAAGAAAAACTTTAAATTTACTCAATACGACAATGGTTGGATGTGAAAAAACGTTTCACAGGTTTAACATACAACAAGGTCCCATCTTCTTACATATATACTAGTATTAAAAATTTATCGAATTGAACGTAAAGTGGAGGACATGAAAACAGATACAAAAATAACAACATCAATTTTCTACCTTAACTCGGGTATTAGTTAATCGATTTAAAAAAAAACATATGTCATTTTGTTCAAAATAAATTAATATTTTAGCAAGTAACATAAATTTTGATAAATCAAATATTTACGATGATATAAAGGATTGAAAAATGAACATAGCCGCTATTTTGTAATTTACGAAGGTATTTAAGTTCTGATTTTTAAAAAAAAATTTAAACTTTATTATAAAGATGCTTACCAAATATTAATGTGATTCCTTTATCCAAACTTGAGATATAAATTTTTATATAAAAATAACAAAATGGCGGACTGGGAGAATGAAGGAGAAATTGCCATTTTTCGTAAGGATATTTTATGTTTAGTTTTACAAGTAGAATCCGAAAAAGTATAGCCAGCCCACACTATATATATAGTGTTTTGCAATACTTGTGGATATACAATATTTTTTGTTTTTCCACTGTCTGCGTAGATATAAAGGCTATCTGGTTTGCCGACTCGGAAACACGCACATACAGTCGTCCATGCGAGAAGCAATCCGCATCTAAATCTAAACCACACAATTCTAAAGATTGACCTTGAGCTTTATCGATTGTGATTGCAAATGCCAATCGAATTGGGAATTGCAATCTTTTAAATTAAAATGGTTTATCGGTCGGGATCACGGGTATTCGAGGAATGAGGACATCTTTACCTTTGAAAGGCCCCGTTAAAATCGTTGCTTCCACTACGTTATTCATCGATTTCTTAACTGCAAGTGGCGTGCCGTTGCAGAGTTTTGGCCGATTAATATTCCGCAACAGGATAATTGTCAATTTTTGATCGAACCGTTGCTAGAATCAATCTAATGAGGAATGTTTTCCCAGTTCCTCCTGGCGCATCCAAGAAGAAGGTTCCCCCAACTCCGTCATTTATCATTTGCATTATGCGATCGTAAATGCCTTTCTGTTCACGCGTCAATTTGGGAATGTTTGATCGGACATATGACTGAAGATCACACCGATGTTGTAACTCTGTTCACGGCGTAAATCCACATCAAATGAAGCGATCACAGCTCGGGTGGATGCTGGCATTCCCGATCGACTAAGAACTTTATTTGCAATAGCTAAGCACTTGTCTTCAATATTTATCAATGCTTCGTTGTAAATGTCTTCTGTAAATTCCACGGTCAAATTGGTATTTTCTAGGCGTACTCTATGCAAAATATCCTCAGCCATATGCGATCGATAATTGCGAATAATGCGCGAATTTGGTTTGGATGTGCAGTGTTGCACACGTCATTAATACATATATCCCATTGTCGTTTTCTAATAAATTCAGAGCTTGGTGAAAGGCGCAGCTCAATCACGACACGATCACACAAAAGTACCTCGATTAAAGTGTATATTTAATAAAGATTGTATAATAATTTGAATCAGATGCAAGTGGATACGTTTTTTTTTTTTTTTTTGTTAATAAACAATGTAATTTGGAACAGGTATTGTTTCACATGTGACTGCGGTTGTCGTTAGCTAGTATGGCGAGTGTTCCCCTCGCTTCCGGCAGATGGCGCAGTCACTGGCACATAGCTGACCGTTAAAAAAACTTTTTTCTCGCGGTCGCGGGTATGTGACTGATGCGAAAAATAAAAATAAATAAATAAAATAAAAACAATCTTTGATGCGGGTTATATATCGTGCTAAAATTTGAGCTCAATCGGTGCAGAACATTTTGAGTTTTTGAAGCGTACACAAACGAACTTAACATTTTTATATATAAAGATTTGTGGGCTGCGAAAAAAAGCCCTTAAGTCGTGCGAAAGTACACATCATTTTAAATGCTTACAAAAGCAGAGTAATGGTTACAAATTACAGAATAATCAAACGGCGTTGATTTCAGATGTTAATAAACTGCTAACGTAAGTAGAAGTTGAGCTGCTTCAGTGTACAACGTGATTCTCGAGTATGAATATACTAATGAATTACGGTCTTCAAAGAAAACAAAACCCCGCAGGTCAATTGAGAAAAAGGTGAGATTTTGATAAAAACGCCATACGTAAAAAAATTACACGAATTTGAATTATTTAGAAATAGTTTAGCGGCGTATTATGTCCTTTGGAAGAGAATCCGGTTATTGTCTTCGACAACGCTTCTTTGCGAAAAGAATTCCAGCCGTGTTATTTAAAAACAATGATATCAAAATGCGGCTTAGTTCAAAAGGAATAATTGTTGAAGAGGTTTAAGTCTATCTGGGCTATAAGAAAGTCTGGTGTTTTAATTTACTTACTGTAAGTCATCCTTTTTGGTGGCTTTTCTTTTTGTTTTGGTGTTTTTTTTTTGTTTTTTTTTTAATAAAATACAGATGTTTTAGCTGTTAAATATAATTCAAAGAAATTTGTTACTTAATCAGTTGTGAATTTGTTTACATTGGCAACGGCCATACGGGCTCTTTGTGATTGGTCGTTGTGTTTGACAGCGGCCATCTTGCATTGATCTGATTGGTTTTTCTTTGTTTACATTTGCATCTGATTTATTAGCCTCTTATTTATTAAAAAACTGTACAAATTAAAAATAGATAGATAGATTTTATAAAAACAGATGAAAACAATCTTTGATGCGGGTTATATATCGTGTTTTCTTTTTGAATGAAATACAGCTGTTTTAGCTGTTAAATATAATTCAAAGAAATTTGGTCGTTGTGTTTGACAGCGGCCATCTTGTATTGATCTGATTGGTTTTCCTTTGTTTACATTTCCAAATTAAAAATAGATAGATAGATTTATTAAAAATTGATGAAAACAATCTTTGATGCGGGCTACATATCGTGCTAAAATTTGAGGTCAATCTGTGCAGAACATTTTGTGTTTTTGAAGCCGTACACAATCGGACTTAACATTTTTATATATATATATACGTCAAATTTCATTAAAAATTTTGTATATAAAAAAAATACTGTTAACAATACAGGACTAGACGTATAATATATCCAATAATTATTCCAATTTTATTTATTAATCTTTTATATATGTACTGGAGGGATTGAATAACTAGTATATGGCAGTATTATTATATCAAAAGATAACTAGTTTAAACAAGATTTACGTAGTTATTTTACTGCATTTAAATTAGTTTTATATATTGTGCTATATTACATTTTATTAACTGCGCATATTATTCTCTGTTTAAATTTAACCTTCTTTATTATTTCATATAAATTTAACTCATTGATTTTAAGTATAAAGGATGTTTGTTTTTTTTTTAAATAGTGTATTTTTACACCTCAATCTTTTTATTTTATTTCAAATTTCTCGAAAACTACTAAAAATATAGTTCTGGGACCTCGAACGTAGTGATACCAGACTGTAGTTCTTGGGATCCAACCCACCGGGTTGGTCTGGTGGTGAACGCGTCTTCCCAAAGCAGCTGATTTGGAAGTCGAAAGTTCCAGCGTTCAAGTCCTAGTAAAGTCAGTTATTTTTACACGGATTTGAATACTAGATCGTGGATACCGGTGTTCTTTGGTGGTTGGGTTTCAATTAATTACACATCTCAGGAATGGCCGAACTGAGAATGTACAAGACTACATTTCATTTACACTCATACATATCATCCTCTGAAGTATTATCTAAACGGTAGTTACCGGAGGCTAAACAGGAAAAAAGAGGGTGATATTTAGAAAAACCTTTTTTTACAAAAATTGTTTACTTTATTAATATTCAAAAAATCAACAAAAAAAAACCTTCATTATACAAAATCTAAAGACGATTTTGTTTTTCTTCTGTGTATCCCCCACCCACTGGCCTTTTGAATTGAAAATTTTATTCCATCAATGCCTATAGAAATATTGTAACCAACTTTGGTGAAAATCGGTCCAGTAGTTCTGGAGATATAAGGCGATTTACACGTCAACATACATACATCGTATATACGTTCGGACAATTTGTCACGGAAATTTCGATACCATTTTTCGGTTTTCTGGGGTTCTTAGGGATCAATTCGTCAAGATTCGGTGAAAACCGGGAAATGCCCAATTTTGACCGATCATCATACTTTCTCATCTGTATAGACGGGAAAGTAAAAATAATAACTACGTGAACAGGAAGAAGAATAAAGGAAAAATATAGTAGTATGATTTATTTATTGGTACAACACGCAGTACCTCGCATTATTATAAAAGAATAAATGATACTAAAATAACATCAAATAGAAAAAATAAGACGGAAATCAATATTTCAAGAATCATTATAGCATTGCAACGTATTTTCTTTTTTAACTAAAACCGGAAATCCGTCCTTCTGATGCACTTAATATGACACTATTTATTTTATCAATATAATATTAGCATACTCACTTGTTTTATTATTATCAATCATAAAACAATCAGAAAAAAGATCCTACCGTTTTAATATTTTTTTTTTTAAATTCCTACCTTATTAGTTTTTGAAATCATCAATATTAGCTAAATTTCATAAGAAAGCTACCTATTTTAATGGGTATCATGATTGGAATTCCGGAAAATTTCGACATATCTTCGCGTTTCACATCCCCCAGACTCCAAAACCACCGTCACTTCAAAACTTTATATAAAAGGTGTCCCATATAAAACGCAACCCAACAATCACGCATCCATGAAATTTCAAAAGTCAAGCTTACTCCCCTACTCGTACTGAAATCGACTCGTCCAACATTAGAACATCACGGGGACGCAGTAGAACACTACCGATAGTAACAACAATGCGATCATAACGTTCAGTGTATTGCTAGAGACAAAATGGTGTTTTCACTAGATGAACGTGTTTTCATTGTCGAGTCGTACTTCAGTACGAAATCAGCGGTTGCAGTGCAAGATTTCTTTCGCCATAAGTACCCGGAAAAACTGGCTCCTAACAAAACATCAGTATTAAGGTCAGTCGAAAAATTTAGAGACACCGGTTCTGTTAATAACAAGGAACACAAAAAATCTGCGTCGGTGTTGAATACAGGTAGAGTCGCTGAAATCAAAGACCGATTACTCGCCTCGCCAAATAAATCGATCAGAAATTTGTCTGCTGAAATTAATTTGTCTAAATCGACTGTTCATCGGGCGATTAAACGGTTACAATTATGATCTTATCGTATTCAAATGGTTCATCGACTTCTTGAGCCTGACAAAGAAAAACGGCTACGATATTGTCGACGGTTCCGTAGATTTCTGCGTCAGGGAATTAATGTAATAGATTCGTTATTTTTCACAGATTAAGCACGGTTACATTTGGTTAGCTACATAAACAGCCAAAACATTAGAATTTGGAGCGCTGAAAATCCCCACGAAGAGGGGATTTTCTTCCACGAAGAGGAAGACAGACACTGCTGGCTACAACATGACGGTGCGACATCGCACTACGCAGGTTCAACTTCTGATTTCGTCGAAGAATTCTTCGGTAATCGTGTTATCGGTTGAGGCTTGTGGCCACCGAGATCTCCAGATTTGACTGCGGTGGAATTTTTTTCTATCGGGTTACCTCAATGAAAAAGCCTACAGCAACGAACATTTGAACAATTGAAAGTGAATATTGAACAAGCTGTATTAAATATCCAGCCAAAAACTTTGAAAAAAGTTGCAAGAAACGCTGTAAAAAGAATTGAAGCTTGTATTTAAGAAGATGGCGGCCACTTCCAACATT
This sequence comes from Lycorma delicatula, assembly GCF_047948215.1. Classification (NCBI taxonomy): domain Eukaryota; kingdom Metazoa; phylum Arthropoda; class Insecta; order Hemiptera; family Fulgoridae; genus Lycorma; species Lycorma delicatula. The sequence continues at coordinate 16,653,217 of NC_134467.1, forward strand.
TACTCTAAATGTAAGGTAATGGATGGTAATAAAAAAATTACATTTACATTTACACATGCCTTTTATTATTTCAATATCTACCAATATAAGGTTGGGTTGCGTTTTATATGGGACATCCTGTATTTCACTTTCTTGTAGACACGACAAGGTATTTTTTTTATTAATTTCATTTTTTCGAATTAAATTTTTGTAAGTAAGATATTATAAATAGAACATTATAATTTTTTACATATTTAAAAAAAATTGGACTTAAAATATATTCCAGTCCTTTTGGGAATTTTACTAGACGGATCGGGCTGATTTTATTTTTATTCTGCTCAAAATGATCCATAGATATATCAATCAATCGCATACTTGAGTCTTTCCTATAAACCTTCAAAAAAAACCTAATTTATTACTTAATTTAAGAAATTTGAAAAGTTATTAGTCGCAGGAAAATCTTTTTGAAAGTCTCTCGGAGCTTGATGAAATATCTGGTGGCCATTCCGAGCAGAATAAAAAAAAAGAGCAGGGAGAGATCCTGCAGGATCTCTCTTTTTTTCTGTTTATTCTGTTTAGCATCCGGAACCACTGTGTAAGTTATTACTACAGAGGATGAAGAGTCCTAAAAAAAATTAGGGTTCAGGTACAGAGATAGAAGATCAATTGCTAACATTTACAGGAATCAAACACCAACAGTAATAATTTAAGAACAGAAGAAAGAAGCCGTAATAAAAAAAGGGAGTCCGACAAGGATATTCCCTACTCCTGTTACTTTTTAATCTTTACATATAACTAGCAGTTAATGATGTTAAAGAACAATTTAGATCCGGAGTAACAGAACAAGGTGAAAAGATAAAGATGCTACGGTTTGCTGATGATATATTAATTCTAGCTGACAATAAAAAAGATTTAGAAGAAATAATGAACGGCATAGACAAAGTACTACGCAATAACTATCGCATGAAAATAAAGAAGAATAAAACGAAAGTAATGAAATGTAGTAGAAATGACAAAGATGAACCATTGAATATAAAAATAGGAAGACAAAAGGTTACGGAGGTAGAAGAATTTCGTTATGAAGTAGAATTACTAAAGATGGACGAAGCAGGAGCGATATAAAATACCGAATAGCACAGGCGAAACAAACCTTCAGTCAGAAATATAATTTGTTAACATCAAAAATTAATTTAAACGTCACGAAAAAAATGTTTGAAAGTATATGTTTGGAGCGTCGCTTTATATGGAAGTGAAACTTGGACGATCGGAGTACCCGAGAAGAAAAGATTAGAAGCTTTTGAAATGCGGTGCTATAGGAGAATGTTAAAAATCAGACGGGTGGATAAAGTGACAAATGAAGAGGTTTTGCGGCAAATTTATGAAGAAAGAAGCATTTGGAAAAATATAGTTAAAAGAAGAGAGGCCACATATTAAGGCATCCTGGAATAGTCGCTTTAATATTGGAGGGACAGGTAGAAGGAAAAAATTGTGTAGGCGGGCAACGTTTAGAATATGTAAAACAAATTGCTAGAGATGTAGGATGTATGGAGTTTACTCAGATGAAACGACTGGCACTAGATAGAGAATCTTGGAAAACTGCATCAAAGCAGTTAATTGACTGAAGACCAAATAAAAGGTCTATAATTAATCAACTTTCTGATCCAGATAATTTTTTTTGTTGGACTTTTATATGAAATACAAAATGTTATGTTATTTTAAATTTTTATATAACTGGTTTTTTCCGGTTTTTTTTCTTCATGTATATATAAAAAAAAACTTCTTTTTTTCTACTTTAATAGTTAATGAACATTGCGGAATAATATAACCAAGGTTGATATTATAATCAGGTATTGGGTGCGCGCGAATACACGCGTGTCTCTGTTTATGCGTAATTAAAGGAAGAGGAAGTATTTACGTTTATTAACTGCTAAAATATATGCCTGTTATATGTGTATACTTTGTTGTTTGTAATTTAAATTTATTTTAATTTGTATTCAGTATTAAATTCTAATATTATGATAATAATAATAATAAAAATAAAAAAAAAAAATTTGCATTAATTAACTGTATATAATGAAACGAGTAATATCAATTTTAATTTTTTTTTAATTTTCTTTATTTGTGTGCACGAATACTTTCTCTCTCTATCTCTCTCTCGCGCGCGCGCGCACACACGATGATTGTGCATATTTCATTTTAATTAATTTAAACGGAATTAAAAATAATTTATTCTAATGAACATAAGTAACAATTATTATTATTTTTTTTTTTTACCGGGTTTAACCATTTCTTGTATTAATTTTTGAGTTACTGAACCGATTGCCATAAGTATTTAAAAAATAATTTCTTAAATCCTTGGAAGCTGATAGGATTAACGAAAGATTTATTGGTTTGTGACCAATAAATCAAATAATAATAATTTATTTTTCAAACCTAAGAATGTATTTTTTAAGAGAAATAATACAATTTAATTTACAATATACTGCAGTGTTACAAATTAGAATTAGCTTATGTATTATATAAATACATCTGTTGATCTTACAACAGGCTCATCAGAGTAACTATAATTTTCTAATTTAAAACTGTGATGCAATAATTTATGATGAACTAATATTTAATAATAGTTTGGAAAATTATGTATTCCTTGAGGACTGGAGAAGAGTCCTGTTTTAGGTGTTACCATCAATGTATTATTAAAACATCGAAGAATATTAAAGATATATAAATTAGACGATATATTGTAGCTGATGGATGAACGTAGAAAATATAAGAATGCTAGTGATGAAGAAAGTAAAAGGAACTATCGGCAATTAAGAAATGCTATAAACAGGAAGTGCAAACTGGCGAAAGAAGAGTGGATTAAAGAAAAGTGTTCAGAAGTGGAAAGAAAAATGAACATTGGTAAAATAGACGGAGCATACAGGAAAGTTAAGGAAAATTTTGGGGTACATAAAATCGTGGATACCGGTGTTCTTTGGTGGTTGGGTTTCAATTAACTACACATCTCAGGAATGGTCGAACTGAGAATGTACAAGACTACACTTCATTTACACTCATACATATCATCCTCATTCATCCTCTGAAGAATTATCTAAACGGTAGTTACCGGAGGCTAAACAGGAAAAAGAAAGAAAGGGGTACATAAATTAAAATCTAATAATGTGTTAAACAAAGATGGTACACCAATATATAATACGAAAGGTAAAGTCGATAGATGGGTGGAATATATTTAAGAGTTATTCAGAGGAAATGAATTAGAAAATGGTGTTATAAAGGAAGAAGAGGAAGTTGAAGAGGATGAAATGGGAGAAACAATACTGAGATCTGAATTTAAGAGAGCATTAAAAGATTTAAATAGCAGAAAGGCTCCTGGAATAGACCGAATACCTGTAGAATTACTGCGCAGTGCTGGTGAAGAAGCGATTGATAGATTATACAAACTGGTTTGTAATATTTATGAAAAAGGGGAATTTCCGTCAGACTTCAAAAAAAGTGTTATAGTCATGATACCAAAGAAAGCAGGGTCAGATAAATGTGAAGAATACAGAACAATTAGTTTAACTAGTCGCGAAGAATTGAGAGGAGAGTGGAGGAAGTGTTAGGAGAAGACCGATTTGGTTTCAGGAAAAGTATAGGGAAAAGGGAAGCAATTTTAGGTCTCAGATTAATAGTAGAAGGAAGATTAAAGAAAAGCAAACCGACATACTTGGCGTTTATAGACCTAGAAAAGGCATTCGATAACGTAGACTGGAATAAAATGTTCAGCATTTTAAAACATTTTTAAGAAAATAGGTTATATAAGCGATCTCGTTTGTAGATCGCTTATCGCGGAAGTCGCGGTAGTCGAGAGTTCCAGGAGATATAAGTTGATTTATTGGCAAACACTGAATATATATGTATTAACCAGAACAATTAGTTTAACTAGTCATGCATCAAAAATGTTAACTAGAATTCTATACAGAAGAATTGAGAGGAGAGTTGAAGAACTGTTAGGAGAAGAACAAATTGGTTTCAAGAAAAGTATAGGGACATGGGAAGCAATTTAAGGACTCAGATTAATATTAGAAGGAAGATTAAAGAAAAACAAACCAACATACTTGGCATTTATAGATCTACAATGGAATAAAATGTTCAGCATTTTAAAAAAATTAGGGTTCAAATACAGAGATAGAAGAACAATTGCTAACATTTACAGGTACCAAACAGCAACAGTAATAATTGAAGGACATAAGAAAGGGAGTCCGACAAGGATGTTCCCTATCACCGTTACTTTTTAATCTTTACATGGAACTAGCAGTTAATGATGTTAAAGAACAATTTAGATTCGGAGTAACAGTACAAGGTGAAAAGATAAAGATGCTACGATTTGCCGATGATATAGTAATTCTAGCCGAGAGTAAAAAGGATTTAGAAGAAACAATGAACGGCATAGATAAAGTCCTACGCAAGAAGTATCGCGTGAAAATAAACAAGAACAAAACAAAAGTAATAAAATGTATTAGAAATAAAAAAGATGGACCACTGAATGTGAAAATAGCAGAAGAAAGGATTATGGAGGTAGAAGAATTTTGTTATTTGGGAAGTAGAATTACTAAAGATGGACGAAGCAGGAGCGATATAAAATGCCGAATAGCACAAGCGAAACGAGCCTTTAGTAAGAAATATAATTTGTTTACATCAAAAATTAATTTAAATGTCCGGAAAAGATCTTTGAAAGTGTATGTTTGGAGTGTCGCTTTATATGGAAGTGAAACTTTGACAATCGGAGTATCTAAGAAGAAAAGATTTGAAGCTTTTGAAATGTGGTGCTATAGGAGAATGTGAAACGCACAGTCCTATACAAAGATTTTTGTATATTTTTCTTAAACTAGGAGATGGCTAGTGACATTATACTTAAGGATTATATATTTTACAAATATAAAAAAAGAATTAAAGAAAAAAGGACTCTATATTAAATTTTATCTATAATATCAATCGGGGTGCTGCAGTTTCACAGTGCCTATACGCGAGCCACCACTGTTCATATGTAATTTCATGATAAAACTAATAAATTTGTTGTCGATTTTTTTAAGTTAAATAATTTAAAAAAATTAATTAATCTTTAATCAAAAAAGTAAGCTATCAATTTTTGTATAATATATTTCAAGGATTGTTAATAGCCTAAAAAATTCTTTGTAATTTTTTTTTAATTGAATACACTACATCCTGTTTATTTTTATTCAGCCAACATTACATTATAATATTCTTTTAAATTCGTTTATGTTTATTGGCAGAGGTTTTTATTACAGTGCACGTGTATCTCTAATATTTGAGTAGGTTGGTTGTATTGACCCTTTCTTTGAATTTTTTTTTCATTCAATGACGAATTTTTTCTAATTGCTGTTTACCCTATTGGAAAGTCTCTTTAGTAATTCTGATATATTCCGATTATCTTTTCTAGTATATACAGGGTGTCCCATATAAAACGCAACCCAACCTTATATTGGTAGGAGGTATTGAAATAATAAAAAGGCAAGTGTAATGTAAATGTAATTTTTATTATTACCATCCATTACCTTACATTTAGAGTAAATGTTGGAAGTAGCCGCCATCTTCTTAAATAGAAGCTTCAATTCTTTTTACTGCGTTTCTTGCAACTTTTTTCAAAGTTTGTGGATGGATATTTAATACAGCTTGTTCAATATCGACTTTCAATCGTTCAAGTGTTCGAGGTTTGTTGCTGTAGGCTTTTTCTTTGAGGTAACCCCGTAGAAAAAAATCCGCCGAAGTCAAATCTGGAGGTCTTGGAGGCCTCAAGCCTCGACCGATAACACGATTACCAAAGAATTCCTCAACGAAATCAGAAGTTGAACCTGCGTAGTGCGATGTCGCACCGTCATGTTGTAGCCGGCAGTGTCTGTCTTCCTCTTCCAAGAGCGCGATGAACCGAAATAAAATAACCTGATATCGTTCTGCATTAATGGTGTACTCGAAAAAAATAGGACCGCTTATTTTCTTCAGCGATATCGTGCACCACTCGCCCGACTCCTGCGGGTGTAATTGTTTTTCGTGATAAACGTGGGGATTTTCAGCGCTCCAAATTCTACTGTTTTGGCTGTTTACGTAGCCATCCAAATGAAATCGTGCTTCATCTGTGAAAAATAACGAATCCGTAACGTTAATTCCCTCGCGCCGAAATCGACGGAAACGTTGGCAATATTGTAGCCGTTTTTCTTTGTCGGGCTCAAGAAATCGACGAACCGTTTGAATGCGATAAGTTCGTAATTGTAATCGTTTGGTCGCCCGATGAACGGTCGATTTAGACAAATTAATTTCAGCAGACAAACGTCTGATCGATTTATTTTGCGAGGCGAGTAATCGGTCTTTGATTTCAGCGACCGTATCTGTATTCAACACCGACGCAGATCTTTTGTGTTCCTTGTTATTAACAGAACCGGTCTCTCTAAATTTTGCAACTAACCTTAATACTGATGTTTTGTTAGGAGCCGGTTTATCTGGGTACTTATGGCGAAACAAATCTTGCACTGCAACCGCTGATTTCGTACTGAGGTACAACTCGACAATGAAACCACGTTCATCTAGCGAAAACACCATCTTGTCTCTAGCAATACACTGAACGTTATGATTGCATTGTTGTTACTATAGGTAGTGTTCTACTGCGTCGCTGCGATGTTAAAATGTTGGACATGTCCGTTTCAGTAACGAGTAGGGGAGTAAGCTTGAGTAAGCTTGACTTTTGAAATTTCATGGATGTGTGATTGATGGGTTGCGTTTTATATGGGACACCCTGTATATATATATATATATATATATATATATATATATATCGAGTAATTGAAAAAGGACTTCACGACTTTGTAAATTATCTATTCAACCGATTCGGTTGAAGTCTCATTTCATAGCTAAACACATCAAATTTGGCGGAATCAGCAAGAGGAATGGAGATTAAGTTAGAAGCTTTATTTAAAGTACTAAATTAATAAGGAGAAGACAAAGATTATGATTATCGGGAAAACAAAGGTTGATATTAAATTAGACGGTACTGTTGTAAAAAAGGTTGACAGTTTTTGTTATTTGGAAAGTACTGTCACTAGCGATATTAAATATGCCAGAGAAGTAAAAAGAAGAATACCGCTGGCAAAACTAGCTTTTCAGGATAAAAAGAGTATACTGACTGTTATTCATATGAGTATGCAAATAACGAAACAGTTCCCTAAAACTTATGTCTGCAGTGTTCTAACTTATGGGTGTGAATCATGGACGCTTTGGAAAGCAGAAAAAAGAAGGCTAAAAGCTATGGAAATGTGGATTTGGAAGAAAACAACAAGAACAAGCTGGGTGGATTCAAGTGTTAGAAGAAGCGAGTGTGAGGAGGTCCTTGCTAAATGTTATACGAAGAAGAAGAGCGAAATTGATAGGTCATATAATACGACATGACCACTTCTTGACGAATATATTTGCGGGGCAAGGTTTTGGGTAAAAAACCTAGAGGTAGATCGAGAGAAACCATCATCAATAATGTTAAAGAAGAGATGGATATTGGTACATATAATGACTTGATGAGAGAGGCGGAGATGAGAGTGACGTGGCTAAATTGATAAGGCGTAGCTTTTAGTGAATGTTGATGTTCGCAGCTGTTTTTATCATTTAAATGCATAAAAAAGTTGTTAATAGGAAACAAAGGGCGTTGTTTTTACGTCAATTTTTAATTGTTTATATCATATTGTTTAACATTCGTGTATTATTTATAAATAAAAATATAATATTATTACGTAAGTGGTTATTGATAAGAAATTGGGTGGAGACAGTCAGACGAATGACGTCATATGTTAATCTTTTTATACATAAAGGTTGTAAAACCAGTTTTTTTTTTCGGTGATGGTTATCAAAACGTGTGCAATCAGGGTTATGAAGTAGATAAATAATTTATTAACTTTGGTTTTTTAAAAAAAGGAAACTGGTTTTTAGTATGCATTAAATTTGTTTTTGATTTGTTAAAATTTTCTTATATTATTATCATTCAAGACGGAATAAGTTTTAAGTTTGTATTTTATGGTACTTTTATAAAATAAATTGATTCCTTAATTATTTTTTTTATCTTTGTAACCTTGTCAACTTGTAATTGTTATTCAATTTGTTTGAAGATTATTTTAATTTTTTGTAAATATTATACTTTTTTTTTTTTTATGCACCCAGTATATATTGTTATTACTATTTTAAATATTAAATACCCCGAGTTCATTTTCTTTCTTGTCGGACAGTATTCATTATAAAAATAATAAATGATAAGATCTCAAATTTGTTTCAGATGTGTTGTTTATTGAATTCAAATGATTCATTTCTCTATTTTTATTATTATTATTATTATTGGTAGACTATCTTAAAATACTTAAAGGTTTTATTATTTTATATATATATATTTATAATAACACAAAAGCTGTCAAATAAAATTAACTACAGTGGTATATAAAAACATCATTTAAAAGTAAAGGAAATGTAAATGATGATTGAATAGAGATATTTATTTTTTTTCTAGGTTACCGTGCCAAGATCGTGCAAAATTTATTTTTTTCTTTGTTATTTTTCTCTTTGTTTCGTTTTTATTCCTCCCCTCTCTCACCCACGGTACTTACTCACACACATACATATTTTATAACTAGATTTGTTATTATATACTCTCCGGTTTAAAAATAAGTACTAAAAAATGTAATTAAATATCCACGTGGCCGTGATTTATTATCTTTTACAAAAATATCATTTAATAAAGTGTATATATATATAAACTGTATGTGTGTGTTTTCGCGCGCGCGCGAGTCAGAAGTATCGTAAAATGCTTTTATATTTTCCACTACGTGTTCTACTTCGTTATATAACCAAACCAGAGTACTATTAATTGGTTAATATTATATCGTAGTTTTTGTTTCCAGTGCGCAAACATACATTAATATGCTACACGTGTTGTTTTCTTCCGTTTAGTTTTATTTATGTTTATATTTAGCATATTTATTGTATTGTTCATAAAAAAAAATGCTTATCGATGAAGTGGTAATACTTTCCTGGCATTGGTAGTTTTATTCTTATATAGTGGGAAAATATACATGAAAATAAAACAAAGAAAAAAATTAAATCGTTATTTTAAATTATACGCAAGAATTACCCCAAGAAAATAAATAAAACGAAAGTAATGAAATGTAATAGAAATAATTTAGATGGATCACTGAATAAAAAAAAAAAATAGGAAGAGAAAAGATTACGGAGTTAAAAGAATTTTCTTGTTCGGGAAGTAGAATTACTAAAGATGGACGAAGCAGGAGTGATATAAAATGCCAAATAGCACAAGCGAAACGAGATTTCATCAGAAATATATAATTTGCTTACAGTAAAAATTAATTTACAAATCAGGAAACAATTTTTGACAGTATACACATGTTTGGAGCGTAGTTTTATAAGAAAATGAAATTTGGATGATCGGTGTACCCGAGAAGAAAAGATTAGAAGTTTTGAAATGTGATGCTATAGGAGAATATTAAAAATCAGACGGGTGGGTCTGATTGACTGAAGTGACAAATTAAGAGGTATTTCAACAGATCGAAAAGAAAGGAGCATTAAGAAAAAAAATATAGCTAAAAAAAAGAGACATACTTATCTTAAGGCATCCCTCTCTTTCTTTTTCCTGTTTAACCTCCGGTAACTACCGTTTTAGATCATTCTTCAGAGGATGATATGTATGAGTGTAAATGAAGTGTAGTCTTGTACAGTCTCAGTTCGACCGTTCCTGAGATGTGTGGTTAATTGAAACCCAACCACCAAAGAACACCGGTATCCACGATCTAGTATTCAAGTCCGTGTAAAAATAGCTGGCTTTACTAGGACTTGAACGCTGGAACTCTTGACTTCCAAACCCGGTGGATTAAATCTTAAAGCATCCTGGAATAGTCGCTTTGATGTTAGTGGGACAGGTAGATGGGAAAAATTTTACAGGAAAAGGCAACGTTTGGAATATGTAAAATAACAAATTGTTAGGGATGTAGGATGTAAGGGGTATACCGAACCACTGAGTTAATCTAGTGGTGAACGCGTCTTCGCAAATCAACTGATTCGGAAGTCGAGAGTTCTAGCGTTCAGGTCCTAGTAAAAGTAGTTGAAAAGATACTTTTATACGAATTTGAATACTAGACCGTGAATACCGGTGTTCTTTGGTGGTTGGATTTCAATTAACCACACATCTCAGAAATGGTCGAACTGAGACTATACAAGACTACACTTCACTTACACTCATACATATCATCCTCTGAAGTAGTACCTGAACGGTAATTCTTGGAGGCTAAACAGGAAAAAGAAAGAAAATGGGGTATACCGAAATGAAACGACTGACACTAGGTAGGGAATCTTGGAAAGCTGCATCAAACCAGTCAAATGATAAAAGTTTTTTCATTTTGTTTGTCCCCCCCAACCATTACCACCAAAGTATTTTTTTTGTGAGTCACTTCATTGCTACTGTGCTTTAAAAGACAAAGATTTAGGACTGTTGTAACATCTAGATGTGCATCTCCCCTATTGATTGCAATCGGCTTAACCAAAAATGTCTTAAAAAAAGCCCAAAATTTTGGATTTTGGACGTTTTCTTGATTGCAGTAATAAGCTCGCATTGGAAGCTTTTCAACTATATATCATAAGTAGTACTTATTTTCATTGGTTCCAGAGTTATAGCCAAATAAAATTTTAATTAATGAAATATCTGGGTCTTACAAGTGGAAGGCACATCGGTTCATATCAGATTTTATCTCCCTTTTTTTTTTTAATTGATATATTAGTAATTAACTTATTTACTCGTAAATTGCCCAGCAGTTTTCGTCACATTTTGTTCAGTAATAAACGTGTTTTGGACCGGGTATTTTTATTTCTCCAATGTATTTTTTTACATACTTTTTAATAGTGACATTTTACTTTTGTACGGTAGTTTGTATATTTTTGTATTTAACTTTTTAGTTTAAAAATTTTAGTTTGTTTTTGTTTTTGTATTTTAGTTTGAGTTTTAATTTTGTTTATAAATTTTTAATTTTGTTGTTGCCTTATTAGATTTTATATTTCACATTTTTGTTTTCTGGGCGATGATAACACGAAATTTTTTTTGCCCACAAAATAAATTGATTTTGGGTTAAGTTGAGAGGGGGTGGTGCATGTTGGAATCTTAATCTTTAAAGATTGCAATACCTCGACACAAAATGAACTAAAGCCGAAAACTGTAACGCTACATTAAAGACCTTACAATTTTTCATTAAAGATAGATCAATACCCTTTAATTTCCATATTTATACGTTGTTTACATCGGGAGATATTCAGCATTAAAGACAAAAGTGGCTTTTTCTCTTTAAAGTGGAGTATTTCGGTTCAGAAAAGTTGTAGAGAGATATACAAAAAAAGGAATTAAAGATTTAAGCTTTTAAATGATTTTAATACAGTTTACTCAAAAAATTTGGTTTCCCCGTGGGCTCGATTGAACACAAAGAAAAATTCTCAAATATTTAAAAGTATATTCTCACTAATTTTTTTTTAATTTGATGATTTTTGAAATCTGAATTATACTACCAAAAAGTAGAGTATTCAAGCTTTAATTTTGTTTTTTATTCGTCTCTCTAAGCTTCTCGGTTAGAGAGTTAAAGTAGTTTGAATTCAATAATTTTTTGTCAAAAAATATCGGTGTCCGTTTAATTTTTTGTACTAGTGTAGTAGATATTTAATTTTAGTTCGAAATATCAGGAAAACATAGTTTTTACTTTTATTTTTACTCAGCCATCGCCTTCTTAGACAGCCTGAACGCCCCCAATTATCTGTGGGCCTTCTACCGTACCCTCTAAAGGACTCCAGCGCCCACAAAGTGGGCGATAAAGACATATATCGCCCACTTTGAGAAGAAATTATATAGACTTTCCCGCAGTTACGTAATGAAACTCTCTACTAAGTTCGACGTAACATTTAAACAGGCATTTTAACAATTGTTCGGTTCTTGGCTTTTACTTTTTCTGTCGTAGTTTGCGTCTATTATACAGTTTTTTTTTTGAGTAACCTCACAAAAATAAATCAAATACTGACAAATCAGGGAGACATGGAATGTCGTCATTGTTCGAAATTATATTGTTTCCAATTGATTATACCATATAATCAGTTGTTGATATTCATGCTTCGTATGATGTCGATAAATAATTTGTGGATATAATTTCATATCTTAAAAGTCTTTAAGATATGATTATATAGAAGAGTGTTACGAATAGTTTGGACTAAGAGGGTTCACGAATAAAGAAATCTTTTGTAGTATGTCAGAAAAAAAGAATAATAATTACAATAAAAAGCTTGGAAATTTGTCTTGTTTTGAGAGGACAACTTTGAATTACTATGTAAATCTCTTTCAATGTAAGGAACGATCGGTAGAAAACAAATTATTGGACGACAGTTATAGCTGGGCAACCTTAAAGTATTATTTAATTGTACTTGAAATCAATTATTTATATTTGTTTTCGCAAAAGATAAACATATTTATGATGATTCCAAAAGTTAGTGTTTTTTTTTCAGGAGATGTTTTACTACCGAGTTATCTTGGTTAGGATAGATATCTTATGAAATTGATCAAAGTCTTCAAAATATTGCTTTGAATATGATTAAGGAGGAAAATTTATCTTTGTTTAAATAACTTTTATTTTTGTTAACTTTTCTTTCAGTAAGTTTGGTTATTTTTTGATATTTTTTAAGTACCATTCCATGAAAAAGTTAAATAAATATGTTTCAAGAAATTTCAATGATTTTTGTATGTGTTTTTACAATGCCATGCCAATCAGGAATATAAATATAGGAAGGTATGCTAATAAGGAGGATGAAATTATTTGAAGGGCAGTTGGTGGAAGGTGGAAAAGTGCCAAGATTCTTTCTTTTTGCCCTGAAGCTAGCTAGGTTGAGTAAATGAATGATTTATGTTTCTGTTAGTTTGACGATAAATAAGTATGACCTAGCAATCTTATTTCCGGTGTTCTGTTCTATGGTCTAATATAAAGTTAGTTGTAATTATTGTATATATATATGTGTAGATACAAATTGTATGTTTATATATCAGGCTTTTATTTGATTCCATCTTTTTTATCATTGTATTTCTACTTCCTTGTACAGGGTCATTCACGGGAACCGGATGTTTTAAAAATAATCATAAAAAATTGAATATTTACTTCAAAAAGTTTTATTGGTACTTGAAACACTTGTTAAATCAAAGCATTTGTTACTTACTCATGAACGAAAAATTATGTCCGGCAAGCGATGTCCATTTTGGGCAATACATTGTTGTAGCCTTTCACGGTAACCGGCCTCAATTCTTTGCGGCATGTCTACATCAATCTGGGTGACGTGATGACGAATTGCGATCTTTAGGTCCTCTGATGTATGCGGTTTATTGCTCCACAGGTTTAGAAATCCCCGCAGAAAAAAATCACAACTACTAGAGTCGTGGGACCGAAGGAGCCAAGGAATGTCACCGAATCTGGAAACGATCCGTCCCGGAAACAAGTTACGCAGAACAGCCATCGTTGCCCTCGCTGTGTGCGCTGTTGCTCCATCCTGCTGGAATAACACGTTTTGAAAATCGATTGCCCGGTTTCGTAACTCAGAGATGAAAAACGTATTCAACATCGCGATGTAACGATCGGCTGTTACAGTTACGGCAGCGTCGGTCCAATAACACCGACCTTTCCTATTGCACACCAGACAGTTACCTTTGGGCTATGAAGTGGTCTCTCGTGAAGCCGATGCGGGTTTCTTTCTGCCCGATACCGGCAATTCTGTTTGTTGACGAAGCCATTCAGATGAAAATGGGCTTCGTCACTCATTAACGATAACAAATTTTCATTTTCTTCAAAAACGGTAAGCATTTGTCGACAAAATTGTAATCGCCGCGTGAAATCTTGCTCGTTTAACTGCTGCACGACGGATATCTTGTAAGGATGGAAATGCAGGTCTGTATGCAGAATTCGTCTTACCGTACTTGTGCTCATTTGAAGCGCTACTGAATGACTCTGAATAGAGCGGCGTGTGCTTCTGACAATGGCTTCCCTTACTCGTTCGATGTTCTCCGGAGTGCTAGCAGTTCGTCGGGGACCCGGCGGTTTTTTCTTCAATATTGAACCGCTTGTTCGAAGGTTGTTTACCCTTCGCGATATTGTGTTAAGAGAAGGGACACTTGCATTACGATGGATATTAAACTGACGGCGGAAATGTCGCTGAACAGCAGTTACGGATTCGCCATTTCGCACAAAACCGTCATACGCGTACAGGCGTTGGTCTAGCGTCTACGGCTCCATCTCAACGACTAAAATGTAAATGCTATGAACAAAGGAAACGTCAGACACCAGCCACGTGCCCCTCCCACCACGAACGCCCGACTACAACTCACTTCAAAAACATGCGGTTCCCGTGAATGACCCTTTACTAAGTAAAGGAAGTACTGTGATCGCGAAAAATTTCGGTTTTCAGATGTCATCGGAAATATTCATTTTACCATCCCTGAATCCATTTTGACGAGTTTCGGCGTGACGTCTGTACGTATGTATTTCACATAACTCAAAAACGATTAGCCGTAGGTTTGAAATTAGGACTATTGTAACATCTAGTTGTGCAAATCTCCTTTTGATTGTAATCGACTGAACCAAAAGCGTCCAAAAAAGTCCAAAATCAAAAACAATTTGGATTTTGGACTTTTCTTAATTACAGAAATAAGCCCCTTATTGAGAGCTTTTCAATGATATATCATAAGTGGTACTTATTTTCATCGGTTCCAGATTTATAAATGATTTTAATAAATGATATAATTGGATCTTACAAGGGGAAGACACACATCAGTTCGAATTAGACTTCATCTCCTTTTTTAAATTTAAATATATTGTTTTATTAATAATTATTAACCTCTGATTGTAAAAAAAAATGTTTACGATAAATAATAATTCAATAATAACCACAAAAATAAAAAGATATGAGAAGTTTTTAATGAAATAAAATTTTACGTACTTTTCATTAAAAAAAAAAAAAAACAAAAAAAAAATGTATGTAATTTAATAGGTGTATAAGGAAGTCATGTGGCCTCCATATCAGATTTTTTTTTCTTTTTCATAGATTTTATTATATAAATTTTCTCACATTTAAATTTTCTACATGATTTGATAAAATTTACACATTTATTAATATTTTAATAAAGTTATTGTACTATTGTTAATTTTTATTATACTTGTCTTTTTGCTTCAATTAAATTCGATTGTTAAATATTTTTATTTGCTTTTTTTGTTATTGGCTGTATTTACATTAAATTCTCTACATGTTTTCTTATAAATATTCCCCATTTATTAGTCACTTAACAAAGTTCTTCTACTATAAACCTAAAAGAAAAACTTTTTTTCTACACAGAAGTTTGTGTTTTACGTTAGATATTTTTAAAACTCTTAGGTACACAACTTTTTTCGGATTGATTTGTTCGCTACAGTACGTTTATTTGAACGTTTTTTATTATTTTCACCAGCAGAAAATGTCCTGAAAGTTGCTGTGTTTCTTCGTTGGACATCCTTTATAACATCTTAACAATTTCAGTGTAACGTATTTTCACTGGTGGGATGGACTGAAATATGGGCGAATTTTTTCGATAATTCCATTGAAAATTAAAAAAAAAAATATTTTTGTATTAACTTTTTCCCTTATTTTAATAAATAGGATCAATTCCAAAATTATTTCCTTTTCCTCCTAAATCACTATATAAATACAAAGTTTAATTTACCTTTTAATTTCATTCATTAACGGAATACCTGTAGAATTACTGCGCAGTGTAGGTGAGGAAGCGATTGATAGATTGTACAAACTGGTTCCGTCAGTGTTCAGAGAGTGGTTATGATACCAAAAAAAGTAGGAGCAGATAAATGTGAATAATACAGAATAATTAGTTTAACTAGTCATGCATCAAAAATCTTAACTAGAATTCTGTACAGAAGAATTGAGTGGTGAGTGGAAGAAGTGTTATGAGAAAACCAATTTTGTTTCAGAAAAAGTATAAGAACAAGGGAAGCAATTTTAGGTTTTCACATTAATAGTAGAAGGAAGATTAAAGAAAAACAATCCAACATATTTGGTATTTGTAGACCTCTCTCTCTTTTTCCTGTTTAGCCTCCGGTAACTACCGTTTAGATAATTCTTCAGAGGATGAATAAGGATGATATGTATGAGTGTAAATGAAGTGTAGTCTTGTACATTCTCAGTTCGACCGTTCCTGAGATGTGTAGTTAATTGAAAACCAACCACCAAAGAATACCGGTATCCACGATCTAGTATTCAAATCCGTGTAAAAATAACTGGCTTTACTAGGACTTGAATGCTGGAACTCTCGCCTTCCAAATCAGCTGATTTGCAAAGACGCGTTAACCACTAGACCAACCCGATGGGTGTGGTATTTATAGACCTAGAAAAGGCATTCGATAACGTAGACTAGAATAAAATGTTCAGCATTTAAAAAAAATTAGGGTCAAATATAGAGATAGAAGAACAATTGCTAACATTTACAGGAACCAAACAGCAACAGTAACAATTGAAGAACATAAGAAAGAAGCCGTAATAAGAAAGGGAGTCTGACAGGGATGTTCTCTATCCCAGTTACTTTTTAATCTTTACATGGAACTAGCAGTTAATGATGTTAAAGAACAACTTAGATTCGGAGTAACAGTACAATGTGAAAAGATAAAGATGCTACGATTTGCTGATGATATAGTAATTCTAGCTGATAGTAAAAAAGATTTAGAAGGAACAATGAACGGCATGGATGAAGAACTACCGCATGAAAATAAACAAGAACAAAACGAAAGTAATGAAATGTAATAGAAATAACAAAGATCGACCATTGAATATAAAAATAGGAAAAAAAATATTACGGAGGTAGAAGAATTTTGTTATTTGGAAAGTAGGATTAGAAAAGATTAGAATCTTTTGAAATCCGGTGCTATAGGAGAATGTTAAAAATCAGATGGGTGGATAAAGTGACAAATTAAGAGGTATTGCGGCAAATAAATGAAGAAAGAAGCATTTGGAAAAATATAGTTAAAAGAAAAGACAGACTTATAGGCCACATATTAAGGCATCCTGGAATAGTCGCTTTAATATTGGAAGGACAGGTAAAAGGAAAAAATTGTGTGGATAGACCAAGTTTGGAATAAGTAAAACAAATTGTTAGGGATGTAGGATGTAGGGGGTATACCGAAATGAAAAGACCAGCACTTGATAAGGAATATTGTCACTGAAGACAAAAAAAAATATGTATTAACATCCGGAAAATTTCTATTCGATTTTTTTTGAGTTGCTTAGGTGTCAAAACGGTCAAGATCCGGTAAAAACGGCATATGCTCATATTGGACCGATTATAATACTTTTCCTACTAGAAATATAGTTCTGCTATAATAATAGATGGGAAAATAAAATCAAGGAAGACTAAAAAATATTTTGAAAAAGGATAGAGAAATTGTAAGAAAACTATTACGCCGGAAGTGTGAAAATAAGAAATATACTTTAAGATCAATTTACAGAAAATTTGATCGAAAGAAAACTGAGAATGTTTTAAGGTTATTTATAAATAATGAATGAAGGAAGATTGTCAAGAACGATTTTTAAGTTCTTTAAAATCTCAAAAAAAAGGTTTTAAAGGAGAGGAAAGGATCTTTAAAAGATCAGAATAACAGAATAAAAACTTTTAGTCAAGGAAATTTTCAAGAAAAAAATATACGAATTTAAAATGAAACAAGATGGAAAAGGAAATAACAAGAAGAAAATTACAGAACAAAGAAAAAAAAATATGACTGAGAGATTATATCTTCAAAAGAAAATCTGTTCACTTCGTCCAAAAATAACCAAAATTCGACAAATAGAAACTGTTTTTTTTTAAATTTATTTTTAAATTTGATTCAGATTTACGTTAATATGTAAAATAAATTGTTTAGGATGTAGGGGGTTTACGAAATGGAACGACTAGGATTAAAAAGCGAATTTTGGAGAGCTGCATCAAACCAGTCAAATGACTGAAGACAAAAAAAATTTCATTCATTAAACTTTTATACATCGCAGCTGTGTTATTTGTAGCAGTTCGGTTTTAAATTGTTTCTTCTGTGTATTTTAAATTTGGATGTAGGTACGGGCATGTGTATTTGTGTTATGGCATATTTGTAATGCTGTAGAACTATGTATGAGTCATTATGAATGTTTTCCAAGTAATTAATTTTTTTTTTTTGTTTTTAATTTTGGCAAAAGATTTTTTTTTTTCAATTGATTTTCATTTTCGTACATATTTAACCGCTCTAATAATTATATATTTAACGATTTTACATTATTAAAAAAATAAATAAATCGTGTGTAATGGTATGTTAATGGAAATTTTTATTTGCTACTATAGTGTTTTTGATTATACATGAATATTTTCTTTTGATCTCATTGTAGGAAAATAAAATAAAATAATATATATATATATATATATATATATATATATATATACTAGCGTACCCCGTCGCGACTTCGTCCACAATATAGATGTAGCTTCACTCGTAATGCTTTTTTAATAGCAAACTTATTTCTTTATAAATAAAAAATATTTAATCGACAATATTACATTTAGATTTTCATTAAATACTGATAAAACGGTAAATACAATTTTTTATGAAATATACTAAATAAATATACGATAAACAATGAATTGTTGTCCAAAACTTGAAGAAAGGAAAACAAAAAAAAGGAAGATAAGAAAATTGAACGATATTTGTTAGACCGATCCATTTTATGAATGAATTGAAATAGTTCAATATAAAAGTCCAATTTCGTGGCGAATTTTCCGAACCTTTTTACATAAAATCCGGACTGAGACAAGGCGACGGACTTTAGCCTTTATTATTTAATTGTGCACTAGAATTTCTGATGCGCGAACGGTTTAAAATTAATCCAAAAAATATTCAAATAGGATACAAAAGAGATAACTTAAATTGCCTAGGATTTGCCGACCACTTAGCTTTATTAGCTAATAGTATCGCAGAAGCCAGAATACAAATAACAAGTATAAAAGAACTTGCGAATAAAATTGGACTTAAAATTTCTTACGAAAATACTAAAATGATGGCTATAGATCATTTAGTTATTAATTCTGTGAATATTAATGGAAACAAAGTAGAACTTGTAGAAAAATTTTAATATCTTGGAGAGATCATAACTTGTAATCTTAACGAAAAACAAAATCGGACCAAAAGACTTAATAAATTATTTAAAGCGCTACAAGTAACAAAAAATACTTACAACAAAAAATCGCTCTCGATTAACACTAAAATTAGACGTTACAAAACTGTGGTTAAACCGGTAATTACTTACGCGAGCGAGACTTTATTTAAATTAAATCAGAAAAATAGGACTGAACCTTTGCTTAAAGTTGAACGCAGGATTCTTTGAACCTGAATAAACAAAAAATATAAACGTGAAAATCAGTACAGATTATCGCCTAATAAATTTTTGTACGAAAACTTGGAATCCTTAATCGATACTATGAAAAAGAAGCGAATTTCTTTCTGTGCGCACTTGTTAATATTACCGCAGGATAGGATTACTAAGAGAATAATCGATCGATTTTGGTCTTTAAAAAATCCGCTGTTAAAGAAGACAGGCAAGAATTAAATTTGACTTACGAAGATTTACTTAATAAATCCGAAAAATTAAAATTTGTTATTAAAGATCCGAATACCGACTTTAAAGTAAAAACATTTAATTATACAAAAAGGGTTTATTCAGAAGAGGATCGTAAAGCAAGATCATTAAGAATGACTAAATATTGGGAGAAAGTAAAAACTAAGAACTTAAGGCCAAAAGATCGGCAAAAAAGACTTGAATTATTCTTACTAAAGTGGTCCTTTGCAGCCTTAAAAGTAAAAAAAAAAAAAAGTCCAATAAAGATAAACAAAAAATGTATTACAATCTCAAATCTAGCATCCTCATCGCGGCATCGCCCGTGCTCTATGGTTACTTGAGCTTCCCGTCACGATCAGAGGGTCATGGTTCGCTTCGCTCTCCCTTCCCGTTTTCTCCCGTTTCCCTTTCCTTCTCCCGTTTATCTTTCTTTCTTTTTCCTGTTTAACCTCCGGTAATTACAGTTCAGATAATTCTTCAGAGGATGATATGTATGAGTGTAAATGAAGTATAGTCTTGTACAGTCTCAGTTCGACCATTCCTGAGATGTGTGGTTAATTGAAACCCAACCACCAAAGAACAACGGTATCCAAGATCTAGTATTCAAATCCTTATAAAAATAACTGACTTTACTAGGACTTGAACGCTGGAACTTTCGACTTCCAAATCAGCTGATTTGGGAAGACGCCTTTACCACTAGACCAACCCGGTGGGTTTTATCATTCCCTTACTTTCCTTTCCCCTTCCCATTCCCCATTTCTTTTAAGTTTTTCGACTTTTCCCTATTTCCTTTTTCCGATTTCCCCCCCTCCTTCTTCCCCGGTTTTCGATGAATTTCAATATTGGTTCATTTGCCGCTAAGCAGAAATCACAGTAAAATTCTTTGTTATAATTAATTTAACAACGAAGCCTTTTCCGGACGCATGTTTTTTTTTTCTTTTTAGTCACTTTAGTCAGAATAATTCAAGTCTTTTTTTGCCGATCTTTTGGCCTTTAAGTTCTTAGATTTTACTTTCTCCCAATATTTAGTCATTCTTAATGATCTTGCTTTACGATCCTCTTCTGAATAAACCCTTTTTGTATAATTAAAAGTTCTTACTTTTAAGTCGGTATTCGGATCTTTAACAACAAATTTTAATTTTTGGATTTAAAAGTAAATCTTTGTAAGTCAAATTTAATTCTTGCCTGTCTTCTTTAATTTCTTTGATCCATAATGGCATATTTTTAAAAGACCAAAATCGATCGATATTTCTCTTAGTAATCCTATCCTGCGGTAATCTTAACAAGTGTGCGCAGAAAGAAATTCGCTTCTTTTTCATAGTATCGATTAAGGATTCAAGTTTTAGTACAGAAATTTATTAGGCCATAATTTGTACTGATTTTCGTGTTTATATTTTTTGTTTATGCAGGTTCTAAGAATCCTGGGCTCAACTTTAAGCAAAGGTTCGGTCCTATTTTTCTGATTTAATATAAATAAAATTTCGCTCGCGTAAGTAATTACCGGTTTAACCACGGTTTTGTAACGTCTAATTTTAGTGTTAATCGAAAGCGATTTTTTGTTGTAAGTATTTTTGGTTACTTGTAGCGCTTTAAATAATTTATAAAGTCTTTCGACCGATTTTGTTTTTCGTTAAGATTACAAGTAATGATCTCTCCAAGATATTAAAATTTTTCTACAAGTTCTACTTTGTTTCCATTAATATTCACAGAATTAATTACTAAAGGATGTATAGCCATCATTTTAGTCTTTTCGTAAGAAATTTTAAGTTCAATTTTATTCGCAAGTTCTTCTATACTTGTTATTTATATTCTGGCTTCTGCGATACTACTAGCTAATAAAGCTATAAGACGTCGGCAAATCCTAGGCGATTTAAATTTAAGTTATCTCTTTTGTATCCTATGTGAATATTTTTGGATTAATTTTAAAACAATTGGCGCATCAGAAATTCTAGTGCAAAATTAAATAATAAAAGCAAAAGTCTTGTCTCAGTCCGGATTTTATGTAAAAATGTTGGGAAAATTCGCCCCGAAACTTCACTTCAGATTTTGTATTTGTCAATATGTTAAACCGATCATATTTACCGATTTAGGATCCGATCCGAGATTTCTCAGAATTTTTAACATCGAATGTATGCAATCGTACGCTTTTTTGAAATCAATAAAAGACGCATGTTTATTATGAACTTTTTCCATTATTTTAAACATAGAAATACAGCTGTAAAATTTAACGGCATTCTTCTCGAGCACTCACTTACTCATTCTGTCGCTCTCGGCGCGCACACGATGTATTAATATAATTTATTTGACAGATGTAATGAATTACTTCATTTCCATGCTTTACCTACGGTTTTAACTAATTTTTTTTTTGCTTCCGACATCTTCAATTATTTGCTTTACAAATTCTATTTTTTAATTCTATTTTAATTTAATTATTTATTTATTTTAAATATAATTTAATATTATTTTATTTAATTTTAATTAAATTTATTTAATTCCCTTCCTATTCCCCCTTTTACCTTTTTAGATTTTTCCCTTTCTCCCTTTTTCCCCGCGCGTCCAATAGTTTTTTAGTGTATAGCGGACACATATATCAGAAACATTGCAATGGAATCGTAAAATATTTAGTATTGCGTATGTTGCTTTTACGTCCAACAGATAGCGCTGTTAACAGGAAATTTAGTTTTTTTATCGATTTGAACCCCTTAAAATCAAAATTTCGCAAAATCCTTTCTTAGTACACGCCTACTTATAGATACGAAGGTACCCTGAAAATTTCAAGTCTCTACCTATAATAGTTTTGGTTGTACGTTGATTATGAGTCAGTGAATCAGTCAGGACATTTTCTTTTATATAAGAGAAGTTATATATATATATATATATATATATATATATATATATTGAAGCATGCGTATTGTTGTATCTTTTATTTTCTTTGTCATTTGCAGAGGTCTAAAGTTAGTTCAGTAATTCCTGTTGGCCATGTTAAACGTTTCTACATTTATATTACGGTAATTATAAAAAGTTTTTTTAACTTTTCCCCACTCTTTATATATAGTTGTGTGGTGGGGGTAATAGTAGCAGAATGAACAACTCTTTTGTTTATTCCTGTTTCTTACGCTTTCCTAATTTTTTATTACCATACTTTTTTTCATTTAATTACGTTTGTCTTAGCGCCTACACGTTTATATATATATATATATATGTATGTGTTACAAAAAAAAACAAAAAAAAAAGGAAAACAACACTCTCTCTTGTTATTATTTAACCTTCTTCAATTTATTTATTTATATATATATATTTTTATTTTTATTTTTTAACAGTTGTTCATATATTGGTGTTTGTATATAAACCAGTACAGTCAGTTTCTCTTAGGTTAAGAATTTTTTATGTTGGTACTGGGTAACTGTACGTGCTGTAGCAAAAATAGTCGCTGTTTGTGTTCACCAGAGTGGAGTTTATTTTCAACTTGCTTTTATTAAGGCATGTTGCGTAGCTGTACTGTTTTTTTAACTACTTCTCTTAACCCAGCAACTGGCTTACTAGTGGTATGCTAGTTAATTTTATTTTATTAAAAATTCTACGTTTTTTTTAATCATTTTTTTCTTCACGTAAATCTGATTCAAATTTCCAAATAAATTATTTTTTTTTGGATGAAGTGAACAGTTTTTCTTTTTCTTTTGATGTCATCTCTCAGTTATCATTTTTTTTTCTTTGTTCTGTAATTTTCTTCTTCTTGTTTCCTTTTTCCGTCTTTGCCATTTTAAATTCTTCTTTTTTATCGTAATTTTAATTTTTTTTCTTAACGTAAATCTGAATCAAATTTGAAAATAAATTTAAAAAAAACTCAGTTTCTTTTTTGTCAAATTTTGGTAATTTCTGGACGAAGTGAACAGATTTTCTTTTGAAGATGTTATCTCTGTCATATTTAAAATTTTTTTTTTTTGTTCTGTAATTTTCTTCTTGGTATTTCCTTTTCCATCTTGTTTTATTTTAAATTCGTATATTTTTTTCTTGAAAATTTCCTTGACTAAAAGTTTTTATTCTGTTATTCTGATCTTTTAAAGATCCTTTCCTATCCTTTAAA
Organism: Lycorma delicatula; assembly: GCF_047948215.1. Taxonomy (NCBI): domain Eukaryota; kingdom Metazoa; phylum Arthropoda; class Insecta; order Hemiptera; family Fulgoridae; genus Lycorma; species Lycorma delicatula. The sequence continues at coordinate 16,676,996 of NC_134467.1, forward strand.
ACCTTTTTTTTGTTGAGATTTTAAAGAACTTAAAAATCGTTCTTGACAATCTTCCTTCATTCATTATTTATAAATCACCTTAAAACATTCTCAGTTTTCTTTCGCCTATGTTATCAAATTTTTCTTTCTTTCACACTTCCGGCGTAATAGTTTTCTTACAATTTCTCTATCCTTTTTCAAAATATTCTTTAGTCTTCCTTGATCTATTATTATAGCAGAACTATATTTCTAGAAGGAAAACTATTATAATCGGTGCAATTTGAGCATATGCCGTTTTCACCGGATCTTGACCGTTTTGACACCTAAGCAACCCAACAAAATCGAATAGAAATTTTCCGAATGTTAATACATATTTTTTTTTTGTCTTCAGTCATTTGTCTGGTTTTATGCAGCTCTCCAAGATTCCTTATCTAGTGCTGGTCGTTTCATTTCGGTATACCCCCCTACATCCTACATCCCTAACAATTTGTTTTACATATTCCAAACGTGGCCTATCTACACAATTTTTTCCTTTTACCTGTCCTTCCAGTATTAATGCGACTATTCCAGGATGCCTTAATATGTGGCCTATAAGTCTGTCTCTTCGTTTAGCTATATTTTTCCAAATGCTTCTTGCATCATCTATTTACCGCAACACCTCTTCATTTGTCACTTTATCCACCCGTCTGATTTTTAACATTCTCCTATAGCACCGCATTTCAAAAGCTTATAATCTTTTCTTCTCAGATACTCCGATCGTCCAAGTTTCACTTCCATATAAAGCTACGCTCCAAACATATACTTTCAAAAATATTTTCCTGACGTTTAAATAAATTTTTGATGTAAACAAATTATATTTCTTACTGAAGGCTCGTTTCGCCTGTACTATTCGGCATTTTATATCGCTCCTGCTTCGTCCATCTTTAGTAATTCTACTTCCCAAATAACAAAATTTTTCTACCTCCATAATCTTTTCTCCTCCTATTTTCACATTCAGTGGTCCATCTTTGTTATTTCTACTACATTTCATTACTTTTGTTTTCTTCTTGTTTATTTTCATGCGATAGTTCTTGCGTAGGATTTCATCTATGTCATTCATTGTTTCTTCTAAATCTTATTTTTACTCTGCTAGAAATACTATTTCATCAGCAAATTGTATTATCTTTATCTTTTCACCTAGTACTGTTACTCCGAATCTAAATTGTTCTTAACATCATTAACTGCTAGTTTCATGTAAATATTAAAAAGTAACGGGGATAGGGAACATCCTTGTGGACTCCCTTTCTTATTACGGCTTTTTTCTTATGTTCTTCAATTATTACTGTTGCTGTTTGGTTCCTGTAAATGTTAGCAATTGTTCTTCTATCTCTGTGTTTGAACCCTAATTTTTTTTAAAATGCTGAACATTTTATTCCATTGTAGGTCTATAAATGCCAAGTATGTTGGTTTGTTTTTCTTTAATCTTCCTTCTAATATTAATCTGAGTCCTTAAATTGCTTCCCTTGTCCCTATACTTTTCTTGAAACCAAATTGGTCTTCTCCTACCACTTCTTCGACTCTCCTCTCAATTCTTCTGTATAGAATTCTAGTTAACATTTTTGATGCATGACTAGTTAAACTAATTGTTCTGGTTAATACATATATATTCAGTGTTTGCCGATAAATCACCTTATATCTCCTGGAACTCTCGACTTCCAAAGTGACGGGGTACGGTAGTCGAATATATAGAACTTTCTAGATAAAAGATATTGAGCTACCACTTTGCTACGGAAGCCACTTTATTATTATTTTAATACGTTTGTAGATCGGTTATATAACCTATTTTCAATTTTTAGGCAGACCGAGGCGTCGATGGGCGATCGACGTCTCGGTCTGCCTACATCTCTTTTTCCATCCGGCTTGTAATACGCAATTGCAACCTATGTTGAGACATTCGTAACAGGTGACACGTCCGTCTTTCTCGATAACGTCTGATCATTTCGTTGATCGGTTGTGTCTTATTTGCTTCGCGAATGACGTCATTCCTAATATAATCCTTTCTCGTATAACCCTTCACGTTCCGCTGGAACTTCACCTCTGCCGCTTGTATATAGAAATCATCCGATTTGCTGTTAAGTCCACAATTTACGTAGTACCATTTGTAAGTAAAGGATTGGCCATTGTTTTATATCCTTAATTAGGTATCCTAATTAATTTAATTTAGGTATCCTTTCTGGCCTGATCTTTCAAAATATCGATCCACAATCCGCCCTAAGTTTAGCCAATTTTATTAAATACTAGCAGACCCGGCAATGCTTCGCTATTGCTAGATTTGTATATATATATATATATATATATATATATATAGATTAAATGAACGCAATTGAAAGTTTGATAAAACATTAACAAAGTGAACATTACGGAACTTCACAAAATTTAACCTTTCGTTTTCCCCATTTTCCTTTCTCGAAAACCGGGGAATAAGGGAGAAGGGAAAAATCTAAAAAGGTAAAAGGAAAGAAGGGGAAAATAGGTAAAATAAAAAGGGAAAAAAGAAAAGGGGAAAGGGAAATTGTGATGAGGAAGAGGAAAGAGAAACGGGTGAAGGGGAGGGAAACGGGAGAAAACGGGAAGATTCATTTGTCCATATTCGCTTTCCCTTTTCCCCATTTTCCTTATTCCCTTTCCCCTTTTCCCTATTTCCCCTTTTCGATTTTTTCCTCTCTTCCTTTTTCCTTGCGCTTAAATCGGTCCAGTAGTTTTTTAGTTTATAGCGGACACACATACTACGAACATTGCCTTATATATATAGAAGAAGGAGAACGTCTCTTTGTATATTTGTTTGTTAGTTTCGTAAATATCTCGACATCGGCGTCACGTCGCGAATATGGTTTTTGTAAAAAATTTTCTTTTCATGTAATTATTGTATATTCTGAATATGAACCAAGTTCGGTCCTTAAAGACAATTTTTCTAAATATCTCAACCCCAGCACCACCTAGAGAGTCCATTTTTTTGTATTCTTTACATATAATTAACGCATATTCTGAATATGAACCAAATCGGACCAATTTTTTTTAAATAACTCGATCCTAGCGCCACCTAGCGGGTCCAAACTAATTCAGAAATTTTCGCGAGCGTACGCACAACTAACCAAAGTTTCATCGCAATCAGATGAACGGTGTACATTCATTTTTATATATATATATGAATAGAAAAAATATTATTGGTAATGCCTAACGGGGATTCGAATCCGGGACTTTCGAATGAAAGGCCAAAACGTTACCACTCCGTCACGGAGTTAGGAGAACGGCTTTTCCAGTTAATATTTGATGAAGAAAAAAACGTTTATTTCTTAAAGTAATAAATAATCTTTACGAAATTTTATTTTGTAATAAAATTTAAATTTTGAATTCATTATTATAATATTTTTAACTCAATTAGCTTTTAAAATGTGCTAAATTTAGTTTAAATGTAAAGATTTTTCATTTAGTTATACCAAGAATAGTTAAAAAATTCAGATTTAATAGAATTCAAAAAATACGTTTACAAGTTAGAAATATTTTAAAACAATGATTTTCTAAAAAAAAAAAAAAAAAATGTTTAAGTATCGATCGTTTCTTTCTATTTTAAAGTAGATCACTTTGTGTTTTTCTAGGTTGTCAATATTTTGTTTATTTCTTTGCTTTTGAATGTTGTATGTGTTTTTTTTTGTTCTACATAATGCGAGTGTGTGTGTCAGTGTAAAGTATGTATCTGTTACGCTGAGAGGCATATTTACAGATGTGATGTGTATGTATATATATCACTCATGTTATGAATGCGTAGTTCGTTAAAGCTTGTTTATCATACAGTGTTGCCAACTGTTAATAGTAAATTAATTTTTTTACGTATATATATTTTTAAATAAATTAATTAATGTACGATATTATTTTATTTGTGATTTGGTAATACTGTATTGTATATATGATTACAAATTGCGGTGGCAATTTTAGTCGTGTAATTGCATCGCGTAAGTTACAGTGTTTTATTGTGAACGTTCATAATTTCTTTTTGTGTATTATTTTTAATAGTGTACGTGAGTGATTTTTATCACATGTTAAATTTATTATTCTTATCTTATGTGTTAGTTATTAATAAATTGTGTTATGCTTATAGTTTTTTCTATTTTTTTTTTTAGAATTTATTCTGAATTACAAGAAATTCTACAATTTGATTTTTTGGTAAGTGATTTTTTTTTTAATTTTGTAATTTAAATTTTATAGATTATTTAATTAAAATAAAATAAATACAACTATAGATTATTGACTTTTTGTTTAATTATTAATTCACTAAATTAGTTAGAATGTGTAGGAATTTGAATTGAACATTTTTTTCTAATGTTTTCTGACTGGAATTCGAAATTGGGATGAAATTTTGAGGTACTAAAATTTTGAGGTAATTTTATTAAAACTTCTGATGAGTTCTAACAAATATTTTGGGTATTTTATAAGATCATCAGAGAGATAAATTTTCTACAAATATTAAAAAAAAAGAAAAGAAGTTAACGAAATTTCTTGTATATTTTTTGTTCGAAATAATGTAATTTGTTATGATTTTTTGTAGTTTTTTTAATCCTCTGTCACCATGAATTGTTTATTGTATATTCGTATTTCTCAAATAAACTTTATTACACAGCATAAAAAAAAGGTTTGTGAGATTAATTTTCTTTCTTTATTATAATTATTACTTATATCTTCCACGTAAATTGTTAATTTTACAGGAAAATTGTAATTAAATATATATTTTATTACGAACATCTTGTGAAGAATCTAATTTTATATTTTTAGAAGGAAAAAAAAATTTTAATTTTTTGAGTTTCGAACTCTGTTCAGAAAGAGTAAGCCTAATCGAGAGCGTCGCTCTAACCACTATACTGAACCGTGACAAAAGTTATTCGTCTTAATAGATCTTATATAAATGTATTAATAATTATGTAACTTACTATTGAAACCAATTAAAAAAAAACTTTTATTTTTACAAATTTATTTTCTGTGAATTATAACAATTCGTTTTTATTTAAATCTTAGTAATGTTCATTACGTGGACCTATTTTCTTGTTTTTTCCAAGCCGTTGTAGCTTTTTTATTTATTTATTTTTTATTACAGTGTAAAAATTATTCTGTCAACATTGTTGATTATTATTATTATACCGTTATGTAAATCCGTTCGAAATAATTTACATGCGAAAATTCTTGAAATTTGATTCAAACAATTTTAACATAAAAAATTATGTTTGTTGCTTAATTTCAGAAAGTTTTACGTCATGGTCGATTGGTTGGTCAGTAGTGTTGTTACATAAATCAATGCATTTTGTGTGTTTTTTTAATCTTTATTCAGATTTCTTTGAGCTCTTTTTTCACCTTCTAGTAAAGATTTCTTAAGCCAATCCAGATTTTCAGTATCTAATAATAATATAATATGGTAATAATTTATTTATTACCATATTACATATTTATTTATTGTTTAATAATATGAGTATGTAAGTTTTTCTAGGATTTTTTTTATTTAAAAATGTTTAAACCACGCTAAGTGTAATATGTTAATTATTTTTTTTATAAAAACATTAAAGAACAATTTACATCCGGAGTAACAGTACAAGGTGAAAAGATAAAGATGCTACCATTTGCTGATTATATAGTAATTCTAGCCGAGAGTAAAAAGGATTTAGAAGGAACAATGAACGGCATGGATGAAGTCCTACGCAAGAACTACCGCATGAAAATAAACAAAGCACAAAAACGAATGTAATGAAATTTAGTAGAAATAATGTAGATGAACCACTGAATAAAAAATAGGAAGTAGAAACATTTTGTTATTTGGAAAGTAGAATTACTAAAGATGGACAAAGTAGAAGCGATGTAAAATGCCGAAGAGCACAGGCAAAACGAGCCTTTATTCAGAAATATAATTGGTTTACATCAAAAATTAATTTAAACGTCAGGAAAAAATTTTTGAAAGTGTATGTTTGGAGCGTCGCTTTATATGGAAGTGAAACTTGGACGATCGGAGTATCTGAGAAGAAAAGATTAGAAGCTTTTGAAATGCGGTGTTATAGAAAAATGTTAAAAATCAGACGGGTGGATAAAGTGACAAATGAATAAGAGGTGTTGCGGCAAATCGATGAAGAAAGAAGCGTTTGGAAAATTATAGTTAAACGAATAAACAGATTTATAGGCTATATATTAAGGCATCCTACAATAATCGCTTTAATATTGGAGGGATAGGTTGAAGGGAAAAATTTTGCAGGCAGACAACGTTTGGTATATGTAAAACAAATTGTTAGGGATGTAGGAGGTATACCGAAATGAAACGACTGGCACTAGATAGGGTATTTTGAAAAGCCGTATCAAACCAGTCAAATGGCTGAAAAAAAAAAAATATATATATATTTTGCTCCATAACAATTCATTATTAAACAATTACGAAACAAAAAATTGAAAAAATATTTTTTCAAATTGTTTATATAAACACCAACGTGATTTTCTTTAAAAAAAACCTTCCACTTTAATTGTTAATAAAAAAAAAACGAAACCATTTATTTTCTTCCATTACAAATAAAAAAAGTCGAAATTGATTATATAGTAACGAGTGGGTTTGAACAACAAAAAAAACGTGTGGGATGAAATAAGAAAACATTTCATCTTATTGTTTTAAGTTCGTAAAAAAAAAAAAAAAAAAAAAAAAAAATAGTTAATAATTAATAAGTGTAAAATTTACATAACTTAGTTAAAATGTATAATAATAAAATTAGGGGGCACGGTCAAATAGAGATTGTCAGGTACAAGGTAATAAGCAAACTGTCAAGGTAGACTAAAAAGATGACAGGATTCTAAATCCAGATATAGATTTCATTTCAACTGTAATAATAGAAACAAACTCGCTAAAATTGTAATGACCTGTACTTCAGGTGCAATGTTATTTATACTATGAAAATAACTTATTTTTTATTTTAAAAATATGTTATATTTATTCAAATTTTGTGTTTGTATGCGCGCGCGTATATATTTCTACAAAAAAAAAGTTACGAGTTTTTTTTTGTTTTAAATTTCTTTTACTTAAGTTGTGAGCGCGCGCGTGCTCTCTCTCTCTCTCTCTCTCCCTCCCTCTCTCTCTCTCCTCTCTCTCTCTCTCTCTCTCTCTCTCTCTCTCTCTCTCTCTCTCTCTCTCTCTCTCTCTCTCTCTCTCTCTCTCTCTCTCTCTCTCTCTCTCTCTCTCTCTCTCTCTCTCTCTCTCTCTCTCTCTCTCTCTCTCCTTCTCCCTCTCTTTCCGTCTCTCCCAATCAATTACTCTCTTCCTAAAATTTATTATTAGAAAAAAATCCGACGGCGGAGTTGTAATAATTTCCCGGAATTGGTTATTTCTTATTTTTAGCGGAAAAAAGTTAATACATGAAAAAACTAATCTAAGATTTTTTTGTAGTGGTGGGGGGGATACATGATGAACAAATATCGATTTAATTTATTCGGCACGTTGGTATTAATACAATTATATAAATTAAATTTCCACGTACCAACAATTTAAAAAGTATAAATTCTACTGCTTTCGGAGCTGTAACTCTATCTTCATGGATTTTTTAAAATATGTTAATTTAAATACAAATCAATAATCGTTTTTAATATTAAACTGTTATGTTCATAACAGTTTGTTATAGTCATGATACCAAAGAAAGCAGGGGCAGATAAATGTGAAGAATACAGAACAATTAGTTTAACTAGTCATGCATCAAAAATCTTAACTAGAATTCTATACAGAAGAATTGAGAGGAGAGTGGAGGAAGTGTTAGGAGTAGACAAATTTGGTTTCAGGAAAAGTATAGGGACAAGGGAAGCAATTTTAAGCCTCAGATAAATAGTAGAAGGAAGATTAAAGAAAAACAAACCGACATACTTGGCGTTTATAGACCTAGAAAAGGCATTCGATAACGTAGACTGGAATAAAAAGTTCAGCATTAAAAAAAAAATTAGGGGTTCAAATACAGAGATAGAAGAACAATTGCTAACATGTACAGGAACCAAACAGCAACAGTAATAATTGAAGAACATAAGAAAGAAGCCGTAATAAGAAAGGGAGTCCGATAAGGATGTTCCCTATCTCCGTTACTTTTTAATCTTTACATGGAACTAGCAGTTAATGATGTTAAAGAACGATTTAGATTCGGAGTAACAGTACAAGGTGAAAAGATAAAGATGCTACGATTTGCTGATGATATAGTAATTCTAGCCGAGAGTAAAAAGGATTTAGAAGAAACAATGAACGGCATGGATGAAGTCCTACGCAAGAACTACCGCATGAAAATAAACAAAGCACAAAAACGAATGTGATGAAATTTAGTAGAAATAATGTAGATGAACCACTGAATAAAAAATAGGAAGAGAAAGGATTACGGAGGTAGAAACATTTTGTTATTTGGAAAGTAGAATTACTGAAGATGGACAAAGTAGAAGCTATGTAAAATGCCGAAGAGCACAGGCAAAACGAGCCTTTATTCAGAAATATAATTGGTTTACATCAAAAATTAATTTAAATGTCAGGAAAAGATTTTTGAAAGTATATGTTTGGAGTGTCGCTTTATATGGAAGTGAAACTTGGACGATCGGAGCATCTGAGAAGAAAAGATTAGAAGATTTTGAAATGCGGTGCTATAGAAAAATGTTAAAAATCAGATAGGGATGTAGGATGTAGAGATTATACTGAAATGAAACGACTAGCACTAGATAGGGAATCTTGGAGAGCTGCATCAAACCAGTCAAATGACTGAAGACAAAAATAAACCAATATAAGGTTGGGTTGCGTTTTATATGGGATATTCTGTAAATAATAATATTTTGCGATAATAACGCTGCGGAGCAGGAAAATGCCGCTAGTAAATTATTTAAAACACTCTTTCGGAAAAACCTTTTTTTTTTGTTTGTAGTTTAATTATAAAAAAGTAAATGTAATTATTTGATTTTAAGTGGATAGAACAAATAATATAATCTAACTAAATTTACTTTTAATTTATTCAATTGTTTGTCTATATTAAACGGTTAATGAAACGAGATATATTCTTTCATCTCTTTGTATAATTTTGAACAAACAAGTTTTTCGTATATAACCTAGTGACACAGTTGCTTATTAGTTTTAGTAAATTGATTAACCTGAATTTTTTTTCTATTTATTAAAACCTTAATAGTGAATTTAATTAACGTATGCAAAGCATGGTGTACCTCAAGGTTTTATGATTAGGTCATATGTTATTGAATTTTTTTTTATTTTTATATTTTGAATGATTTCTTTTTATTTTTTATAATGTAAATCACAAAAAAATTTAAGTATTAAATAAATCTTTATTATTTATAGGAAAAAATGTGTAATAGTTTATTTACTAACTAGTATCTCCCGTCACGGCTTCGCCTGTGTTATATGCTTGCTTGCGTTTCCCTGTCGTGATTACGGGGACATTTAGCTTGTCCAGCTCTTCTCCCTGGACTTCCCTCTGTTCATTAAACTTGTGCTTGTGAGAATAATAATTATATAAATAAAAATGTAAATGTTCGTTTGTTCAAAATCTTAAATTTCCGAAAGTTCTTCAACGATTGCTTTGAAATTTTAACACAACGTTGCGTTCGAATACGCGCGTGTTTTTATATAGATTACACACCTGTGACAGGTAAAAACATGCTTTTTTGAAAAACATCACTATCTGATATACGTACGTAAAAGCGACACACGCTATACTACTAAATATTTTACGAATCCATTTCAATGTTTCCGATATGCGTGTCAGTTATAGACTAAAAAACTACTAGACCGATTTACGCGCGGGGAAAAAAGGGAGAAAGGGAAAATCGAAAAAGGTAAAAGGGAAGAAGGGAAAATTGAAAAAATAAAAAAGGGAAAACAGTGAAAAGGAAAACGGGAAACGGAAACCGAGGAGGAAATGGGGAAAAATGAAAGGCAGAAAGGTTAAATTTTATGAAGTTCCGTAAAGTTCATTTTTGTTAATGTTTTATCAAGCTTTCAATTGTGTTCATTTAATATATATATATACTTAAATCTAGCAATAGCGAAGCATTGCCGGGCGTCCCAGTTTCAGGGTGTCCCATATAAAACGCAACCCAACCTTATATTGGTAGGTATTGAGAAATAATAAAAAAGCATGTGTAAATGTAAATGTAATTTTTATTATTACCATCCATTACCTTACATTTAGAGTAAATGTTGGAAGTGGCCACCATCTTCTTGAATACAAGCTTCAATTCTTTTTACAGCGTTTCTTGCAACTTTTTTCAAAGTTTCTGGCTGTATATTTAATACAGCTTGTTCAATATTGACTTTCAATCGTTCAAGTGTCGTGGTTTGTTGCCGTAGGGTTTTTCTTTGAGGTAACCCCGTAGAAAAAAATCCGCCGCAGTCCAATCTGGAGATCTCGGGGGCCACAAGCCTCGACCGATAACACGATTACCGAAGAATTGCTCGACGAAATCAGAAGTTGAACCTGCGTAGTGCGATGTCGCACCGTCATGTTGTAGCCGGCAGTGTCTGTTTTCCTCTTCCAAGAGTGCTATGAACCGAAATAAAATATCCTGATATCGTTCTGCATTAATGGTGTACTCGAAAAAAATAGGACCGATTATTTTCTTCCGCGATATCGCGCACCACACGCCCAACTTCTGCGGGTGTAATTGTTTTCCGTGATAAACGTAGGGATTTTACAGCACCCCAAATTCTACTGTTTTGGCCGTAGCCATCCGAATTAAACCGTCCTTCATCTGTGAAAAATAACGAATCCGTAACGTTAATTCCCTCGCGCAGAAATCGACGGAACCGTTGACAATATTGTAGCCGTTTTTCTTTGTCGGGCTCAAGAAGTCGATGAACCGTTTGAACGCGATAAGGTCGTAATTGTAATCGTTTGGTCGCCCGATTAACAGTTGATTTAGACAAATTAATTTCAGCAGACAAACGTCTGATCGATTTATTTGTCGAGGCGAGTAATCGGTCTTTGATTTCAGCGACTGTATCTGTATTCAACACCGACGGAGATCTTTTGCGTTCCTTGTTATTAACAGAACCGGTCTCTCTAAATTTTGCGACTAACTTTAATACTGATGTTTTGTTAGGAGCCGGTTTATCTGGGTACTTATGGCGAAACAAATGTTGCACTGCAACCGCTGATTTCGTACTGAAGTACGACTCCACAATGAAAACACGTTCATCTAGCGAAAACACCATCTTGTCTATAGCAATACACTGAACGTTATGATTGCATTGTTGTTACTATCGGTAGTGTTTTACTGCGTCGCCGCGATGTTCAGATGTTGGACGAGTCCATTTCAGTAACGAGTAGGGGAGTAAGCTTGACTTTTGAAATTTCATGGATGAGTGATTGATGGGTTGCGTTTTATATGGGAGACTATGTATAAATAAAAATTAAAGCCTGGAATAAAATCCCGAATGAAATAATATCTCTCTCCCTTAAAAAAATGTAGCATTAAAAATACCGTGGATGGAACATAAGACAACTTAATATAGCATAATGATGGCGTTGCAACGGTTACAGAGATAGAAGTGAAAGCGAGTGTTTATCTGATTGTAATTAATATTTATTCAATTTAAACTTATAAAAACTATCAGTTTATTTACTCGTAATTTCTTCACAGCAACAGTTTGGTCAGTACAGGATGCACGTAATTAGTTTTTAGATTTCCCGTCGCGAATTACATAAACAGAATTTAAAATGTAAATTACTATAACAGTATTACCAAATCTCATAAAGATTGATTCATTAGCAATAGCATAAAAAATTCCGGGCGATGATAAAGCACAGGCGGTTTTCCCCCCTCTGCCACCCCCCCAAAAAAGCATAAAACGGAAAAAATTATGTTCTTTACCCCTTAAAATATTAAAAAATAAAAAAAAACCGGAAAATGGTTTTTAGATATTTATCTGAAGAATATTTGAAAGCTCAGTCTAATGAATATCTCGTTTAGCACGGTCGGAAATGGGAAAAATTTACAATCGTTGTTCGAAATTGTTTTACCTTTCAAGGAATCTGTTTATAAAATATTCACATAAAGTTAACACGTGCAAGAATCAAGTTGATACCTTCATTCTTTACCAAGAAATTCGAAAAATAGTAAATTTTATTTTTTCCTGTTTTACCCCTTAAAACCGGAATTTAAAATAATTGTTTTTAGATATTCATGTTAAGATTACATACACCAAATGTCCATTTATAATTTTCTTTTTTACCAAGAAATTTAAAAAAATTGTAAATTTCATTGATACTCCCCTTCAACTCATTTAACCTCGAAATTTCAAGTGCATTTACCCCGTAAAAACATGTATACAAATTTTCATTAATTTATCGTAAGTAATTTTTGCTTTGTTTATTTGTCAGAATATCTTCTTTAATCCTGGGTGTCCCGTAATTTTCCATACCTAAAAAAGTAAACTTTTGGTTTTTCGAAAGCAATTTTTATTTATAGAATATACTTTATAATAACTACCATTGTTTTGAAAACAAATTTCGATGCGTGTCTTCCACTGCTGAAGAACAGGTAACACCATAAGGTACCATACCTTTCTTTTATCCTGTTTAGCCTCCGGGAATCACCGTCAGGTATTACTTCAGAGGATGATATGTATGATTTTAAGTGAAATGTAGTCTTGTACAGTCTCAGGTCGACCATTTCTGAAATGTGTCGTTAATTAAAACCCAACTATCAAGGAACACCGGTAACCATGATATAGTATTCAAATCCGTATAAAAATAATTGCCTTTACTATAACTTAAACGCTGAAACTGTCAACTTCCAAATCAGCTGATTTACTAAGACGCGTTCACCACTAGTATAGCCCGGTGGGTTAAGTTTTCATACCTAAGAAAAATAACCTTTTTTTGTTTTTTATGAAGTTTTTTTTGTGGTCTACCAAGACAAGCTGTAGAAAGCATATATGATGGAATTATGTTTTTTATGGGGTTGGTGATACGTTCCTTGAAATGATTTGTGTTTTGTAACTTTCCCTGAGAGGAGAGTGGAAGAAATGTTAGGATAAGACCAATTTGGTTTCAGGATAGGGACAAGGGAAGCAATTTTAGGGCTCAGATTAATAGTAGAAGGAAGATTAAAGAAAAATAAACCAACATACTTGGCATTTATAGATCTAGAAAAGGTATTCGATAACGTAGACTGGAATAAAATGTTCAACATTTAAAAAAAATTAGGGTTCAAATACAGAGGTAGAAGAACAATTGCTAACATTTACAGGAACCAAACAACAACAGTAATAATTGAAGAACAAAAGAAAGAAGATGAAATAAAAAAGGGAGTCCGACAAGGATCTTCCCTATCCCCGTTACGTTTTAATCTTTACATAAAACTAGCAGTTAATGATGTTAAAGAACAATTTAGATTCGGAGTAACAGTACAAGGTGAAAAGATAAAGATGCTACGATTTGCTGATGATATAGTAATTCTAGCCGAGAGTAAAAAGGATTTAGAAGAAACAACGAATGGCATAGATGAAGTCCTACGCAAGAACTATCGCATGAAAATAAACAAGAACAAAAGTAAAGTAATGAAATGTAGTAGAAATAACAAAGATGGACCGCTGAATGTGAAAATAGGAGGAGAAAAGATTATGGAGGTAGAAGAATTTTGTTATTTGGGAAGTAGAATTACTAAAGATGGACAAAGCAGGAGCGATATAAAATGCCGAATAGCACAGGCGAATCAGAAATATAATTTGTTTACATTAAAAATTAATTTAAATGTCAGGAAAAGATTTTTGAAAGTATATATTTGGAGTGTCGCTTTATATACAAGTGAAGCTTGGACGTATCTGAAAAGAAAAGGTTAGAAGCTTTTGAAATGCGGTGCTATAGAAAAATGTTAAAAATCAGATTGGTGGATAAAGTAACAAATGAAGAGGTGTTGCGGCAAATCGATGAAGAAAGAAGCATTTGGAAAAATATAGTTAAAAGAAGAGATAGACTTATAGGCCACATATTAAGGCATCTTGGAATAGTCGCTTTAATATTGGAGGGACAGATAGAAGGAAAACATTGTGCAGGCAGGCAACGTTTGTAATATTTAAAACAAATTGTTAGGGTTATAGGTTGTAGGGGGTATACCGAAATGAAACGACTAGCACTAGATAGGGAATCTTGGAGAGCTGCATCAAACCAGTCCAATGACTGAAACCAAAAAAAAATCTTTCCTTGATAAAATATGTCCTTCCAAAAAAATTGTTTTATTTTCTATGTATGGTAATTTACGGAACACTCTGTATATGCAGTTATATTTTTTAATTAAATTTGTTTTTTTTTTAAGTTTATTTTTTATTCAGTTGAAATATATTTATAATTTATTATTTTGCGTTAATATTACGGTATAAAATTAATTGTTTGACTAATATTTTAACAATTTTTATCAAGGAAATTAATTTGTTGAGTCATGAATGCGTCACGGTTGAAAAGATTAATTTAACCTTGCTGGTGTTGTTGCTAGTTACTTCATTAGTATTTGTTTATAACTGCTTTCGTTAACCGTAACGAATTCGTATATAACTATGGATGACGTAGTTCTTTTAGTGGAAGTGTTTATATTTTCACTAATGGTTTTTTTTCTGATTTATTTTTTTCTGTTTTCGCCTGCTCACGCTCGTATGTATTGCTATTACAGTATAAGTTATTGTTTGACAAAAAAAAAAAGGCTGTTTCATTTAATAGCCTAAAGACGAGCGCATGACTATTTATAAAAAAATTGCAACGTTTTTTATATTGTATAATTCGAAAACTGTAGAAACTAGAAAGCTGAAAACTTTCGTAGTTATATAAAATGACGCGTCAGTGTGCATAATTACTTAAAAAATCTGATGTGGACACTACATGACTTACTTGTACGCCTATTAAATTACATATATACATATTTTTTAAGCGAAAAGTACATAAAATTTTATTTCAGTAATAATTTCAGATATTTTCTTTTTTTTTATTGTTATTATTGATTTATTATTTATTGTATTTTTTTTTACAATCAGAGGTTAATTATTAATAAATCAATAAACTTAACTTAAAAAAAAAAAAAGGTAAAAAAAGATGAGATGAAGTCGGATTTGAACCAATGTATCTTACTCTTGCAAGATCCAAATATTTCGTTAATTAAAATTCTATTTGGCTATAATTCTGGAACCAATGAAAATAAGTACCACTTATGATAAATCGTTGAAAAGTTCTCAGTGAGGGTTTATTACTGCAGTTAAGAAAAATATGTTTTTTTGTACACTTTTGGTTCAATTGATTGAAGTCAAAAGAGGAGGTGCACAACTAGTTGTTACAACAGTCCTAAATCCAAAATTTCAACATCCTACGGGTTCTTTGTTTTTCCTGTTTAGCCTCCGGGAATTACCGTTCAGGTATTACTTGAGAGGATGATATGTATAAGTGTAAATGAAGTGTAATCTTGCACGGTCTCAGTTCGACCATTGCTGAGATATGTGGTTAATTGAAACCCAACCACCAAAGAATTCCGGTATCCACGATTTAAATCCGTATAAAAGTGACTGCCTTTATTAGGCTGGAATAGCCTTATAATTTCCAATGTCTCCTTCAAAGTAATCCCCTTGGGCATTGATACAGTGATCTCAGCGTTTTTCCCATGCATCCCTGGAAGTCTGCAGGTGTAAGTGTTCGAAGCACGTTCTGCGTTTCTTCCTGAATCTCCTCAATTTTGTTAAAACGACGGCCTTTCAATTGAAATTTTATTTTTGGAAAAAGAAAAAAGTCGCACGGGGCAAGGTCAGGCGAATAGGTTGGGTGGGGAATCACTACCGTCTTTTTGGAAGCCAAGAAATTCCGAACGGCTAGTGATGTGTGCGCGGGCGCGTTGTCATGGTGCAGAACCCAGCTGTTGTTACCCCATAGATCTGACGTTTGCGCCTAATGCTTTCACGTAACCGCTTCAAAACTTCACAATGGAACATCCCATTGATAGTTTGACCAAGAGGAACAAATTCTTTATGGATAATGCCTTTGATGTCAAAAATAACAATCATCATGGACTTCACGTTGCTGCGAACTTGGCGTGCTTTTTTTTCCGTGGTGAACTCGGCGACTTCCACTGCGACGACTGCTGCTTAGTTTCAGGGTCATACCTGTACACCTATCTCTCATCACGGGTTATGATGTTGGAGATTAATTTAGGGTCATCTCTTCCTGAATTTTTCAATTCGCTACAGACAGCTACGCGATTTTGTTTCCGGTCGCTGTTTAACAGTCTCTGTACGAATTTTGCAGCAATGCGTCTCATGTTCAAATTGTCCGAGAAGATGCGTTGCACGGATCTATATGACATTTGTACGATTCCACAAACATTATGGATTGTTTGTCTACGATCAGCAACGATAGTCTCTCGTACTTTCGCGATGTTTTCCGATGTTGCGCTTGTTGATGGTCTTCCTGAACGATCATCGTCATCGACTGTCGTTCGTCCATCTTTGAATTGAAATCTTTGAAATTGGCATTGTTCGTTGTCGGCTAAGCGATACTGTTCGACCCGAGAGAAACCTCAGTTTGAGAAAATGGGGAATGGAAGATTCATCATGAAAACCCTCCAGGTGCATCTTAACTCCAGAAATTATTGGAAAACACGGGATAGAACGGCTTCAGCAGTTTACTTTTGATTTTTGGTTCTTCTCTAGCTTAAAATTTCTCTTAAAGAAAAGAAATCAATTGAAATACGATTAGAGGACTTTTGGATGCTCATTAAAAACGATTGAAAAGGATGTATCAACAATTGAAACATCGCTGTGATAAGAAGGGGGCTAAGTTATTAGAATAACCCACCGGGTTAGTCTAGTGGTGAACGCGTCTTCCCAGATCAGCTGATTTGGAAGTCGAGAGTTCCAGCGTTCAAGTCTTAGTAAAGTCAGTTATTTTTATACGGATTTGAATACTAGATCGTGGATACCGGTGTTCTTTGGTGGTTGGGTTTCAATTAATCACACATCTTAGGATCTTTTTTTTCTCTCAGCTCCCCTGGGCCGGACCGACTTGTTGGTATTACGCCGCCCAGGGGAGTGTCTTTGAAAACTCAAATAGGCCTCCCCACCTACCGGCTATATACCGGCAAGGCAGGTCGGCCTACCGGTTATCACTTTTTGAGAGTTCTTTATCAATATTGGCCCCTTGGGAACCCAAAAGGGTTCTAATACACCACGCCAGACCTAGTTCGCCGCGACGCGGTACCGGGTCCCTTCAGTATTCAGTGTGCTCTTGCCTGACTGTTACCCGTGGAGTCCTTGGTGGCTCATCAGTGCCAACACACCGCAGCATGCTGGACCTCACCAGCAAGGCTGTCCACCCGGTCCTATTCTAGCCAACACCTTGTCTTCTCTCATCGGAGTGTTTCTGTAGAACAACTTGTCTAACAAAACTAGCAAAATTATTCCAGTTTGACTCGCTTCTTATTGTTGTCTCTGGAGTTATACCTGTGAGTGCCTTACTATGTCTAAGTGTGTCCCACCTATTGCACTCAAAAAAGGTGTGCTCAGCATCATCTATCTCGTTGCAGTAGTTGCAAATTGGCTTTTCTCTCTTGCCTATTTTGTGCAGGTAGTTATTGAAGGAACCATATCCGGTAAAAAACTGCGATAGGTGATGATCAACCTCACCAAATCTTCTCGACAACCATGACTTGATGTTGGGGATGAGGGTTCTCGTCCATCGACCCACAGCTTCCTGCGACCATCTTTCCTGCCAGATGTTATAAACGGCATCCCTGACCTCTTGTTCTGGCTTGCCTTGTGCCCTCTCCACCCTCTTTTTTGCGATTAGGTCAATAGGAGATGTACCCGATAACACGCACAGGGCGGCATAGGACACTGTCCTGTATGCGGACACAACACCTGAGCAATACGGAGCACACACCTGTGCGTCCTCGCCAGTCTCTCTTTGTTGCGCCTGATGGCGATAGAGCGCCACCAGGGTGGAACGGCATATATAAGCGAAGACACGACGGTGGTCGCCAGTAAACGGCGCTTTGAGGCCCGAGGGGCATTCTGCGATGACATAATGATGTTTAGACTTTTTATCATCCTTTCTGCCTTGTTGCATACATTGACTATGTGCTCGGTGTATCTACCGTTTTTCTGGAGGATAACTCCTAAGTACTTGATGTTATTCGCTTCTTCTATAGCATGACCGTTGATGGAAATATTGAACGGTTCTAGTACTCTTCTACCCGTAAAGGCAATACACCGGCATTTTTCCGTAGACAGTACATATTCAGACAGTACGTAGACAGTACATTTTTCCGTAGACATACATATCATCCTGTGAAGTAATACCTGAACGGTAGTTCCCGGAGGCTAAACAGGAAAAAGAAAAAAGTGAATAGACTAAATAGGAAGTCTTTTTTTTTTGTTTTTGTGAGCGAAAATCGGAGTGTTTATGATTACACTTCAAATATGTAAAAAATAAAAATAAAACTAGCGTTTTCTAATTTTGCGTCATCCTCAAGAATAAAAATTTTATTTAAATGTCATATTTATATTTCGGTGAATGTAAAAATGTATGTTTTAGGTAGATTTCATAAGAAAACTACCTATTGTAATGGGTAAAATGATTCGACTTCCGGAAAATTTCGACATACTTTCGGGTTTCACCCAGACCCTAAAACCACCTTTTGCTCAAAACTTTGTATATACATTTATATATATATTTCACTTTTTTATAAACGCAATAACTGCCGTAGTTTTGCGCCAGTCACTTTCAAATTATTTCTTAAAAATAACTCGTCCCAAAATCTCGGTCGAGTTTGTTAACCGCCAAAATCGGACCATGGGGGTGGAAATAGGGAGGCTTTTTCGAAAAAAGAAAAATATCGCTATAACTTTCCTATTAAGTAAAATATCGAATTCATTTAAAGTTCCTACTATTCTTTGGATAAGGGCTTAAAACTTATCTAAGTAAAGTTTTTTTATATCACCAACCATTGGCCTGGGGGGTTTTCCAAAAAATTCTCTTTCGAAGACAAAATAAAATTATATCTTCCTTAATAAGCACAGTATCGTATCGGTTTAAAGTGGTCGTTAGTCCTCTAAACAATACCTAAAACTTTAGTCTTAAACAATTTTTGATATGACCAACCCTTACGGAAAGCGATGACCAATTTTTTTCTGGAATTTTAAGAAAATGGGGCTTGTCGTATGCTAAACATGCAACCATTGTCGTATTGAGTAAATTTGAAGTTTTTCTTAACTTTAAGGTGGAAATATTTTTTATCTCATACTTAGCACCGGTGAAATCCACCTCCGAATGGGATTTTTTTTTAATGTTTGTTTTACATTTATTTCAGGGTAATTTGTTGTTTTTTTGGGTTTTTTGGGGTTTTTTTTTAGTCTGAGGATGGTTAATAGCCGAAAGAGCTAGAATTAAGTAATCATAATGTTAATATTTATTCTAATCGAATTAATATTAAATATCGATAGTCTGAATACATGATGTTTACATGTCATCTATAGAAAAAATTAACTGTGTTATATAAACTCACAGGAACGATTTATATAAAAAAATTATTTCTAAATTACCATATTCTATAGTAATTGTGAAGGAAATTGATATATTTGTAAAACCTCATTGTGTTCAAATTAAGTTGAAAGCTCAAGGTTAAGTTACTGTATATTCTTTACCATCAGGTAATTTCTACATGTGGACTTCAATAAATAACATTATTAAGTAGAAATATTTTCAAAAATTTGTCCGGATAATTAAAAATAATTGATTAGTTAGAAGGAATGTCATATATATTTTTTAAACATATCTAATTTTAACTTTATAGCAGGATATAGCTTTTATATTTTTCAACTGGAAAGTTCCGGGTTCGAGTCCCGGTCAGGTTTAATTTTTTTTTACTCGTTACGAAACAATATATTATCATAAAATTTGGTATGGGTTAATTGAATATTAGGTAGCCTTATTTCATTGTGATAAAAAAAAAAAATTATTATTTTTGCTATTATTATTATGCAGATATTAAATTACCATTGTGTTTATATATAAATGAATAAGGAATATATACGATCTATGTTAGATGTAACGTAACATATAACGTCTATATTTGTAAAGTTATTTATAGAAATAATTAACAAAGAGTAAATTTACATATATAATTAGTTTGGTTATTCCATTTAAAGATTAAATGAACCTATTCGTCCTTCAATAATAATATCACGTAATAATTCTTTTTTTAATTATCTGTGTTAGGGAAAACTGATTAGTTATATATATATAATATCATTTGATAACTAGACAAAGGGATTCAGGGAATAATTATGAATAAAAAACGTAATTGGAAGTTTTTTTTTTTTTTTTAATTTTTATTGTGTTTCGTACGGTACAAGGCAACGTTTTATATCGATCATAATCGGTTTTTAATGTTGCATTATTAAAGTACAAAATTCAATGTCGTTTAGTTTATTTTTATACTATTTTTTTTTTTAATAAATTGTAATTTTTTTTTCTTGATATCACCACATATGCTTCTTAAAACTAATAGATTAGATGTGGAATATGAATTTTGTAGCGTATAAAAAAATGCCATGCCTGACCGGGATTCGAACCCGGGACCTCCGGATGAAAAAAGACGCTACCACTCTGCCACGAATATCGGTACCCTTATGTATAAGAATTTTCCGTGCGTTTTACCGGACGCAAATCTTTACTGATTTTGATAAAACATGATGGGTGTCATGTAAATCTATTGAGAATAAAGCTCTATTGACTTACAAGCGATTTGGATCACAGGAACCGAAGAGAACCAAAAAACGGGGTTTTTGGGTGCATTTTCATTTTTTTTTTGTTTGTTCTATTGTGCCTTTTCTTTTATTTTCCTGTTTAGCCTCCGGTAATTACCGTTCAGGAAATACTTCAGAGGATGCTATGTATGAGTGTAAATGAAGTGTAGTCGTGTACATTCTCAGTTCGACCGTTCCTGAGATGTGTGGTTAATTGAAACCCAACCACCAAAGAACACCGGTATCCATGATCTAGTATTCAAATCCGTTTTAAAATAACTGACTTTACTAGGACTTGAACGCTGCAACTCTCGATTTTTAAATCAGCCGATTTGGGAAGATGCGTTCACCACTAGACCAACCCGGTGGGTTATTCTCTTTGCCTATTTTTTTTTCTTTTACATCTTCTTTTATTTTCTTAAGAATAAATTATTTTAAGAGAATAGATTGGTTTGATGCGTATGAATTGTTCTATACAAAACCTTTGTAGCACTGGTGAAGCGTATAAAATACTTTTATTTATACTGTCATAGGATATTTAAATAATAATATATACTACGGGAAGTAGTGAAAAAAATGGGAAAACTAAGGTGTCCCATATAAAACGCAACCCATCAATCACTCATCCATGAAATTTCAAAAGTCAAGTTTACTCCTCCCCTACTCGTTACTGAAATGGACTCGTCCAACATCTGAACATCGCGGCGACGCAGTAGAACACTACCGATAGTAACATCAATGCAATTATAACTTTCAGTGTATCGCTAGAGACAAGATGGTGTTTTCGCTAGATGAACGTGTTTTCATTGTCGAGTCGTACTTCAGTACGAAATCAGCGGTTGTAGTGCAAGATTTGTTTCGCCATAAGTACCCGGATAAACCAGTTTCTAACAAAACATCAGTATTAAGGTCAGTCGCAAAATTTAGAGAGACCGGTTCTGTTAATAACAAGGAACACATAAGACCTGCGTCGGTGTTGAATACAGATACAGTCGCTGAAACAAAGACCGATTACTCGCCTCGCCAAATAAATCGATCAGACGTTTGTCTGCCGAAATTAATTTGTCCAAAAATAGACCGTTCATCGGGCGACCAAACGATTACAATTACGACCTTATCGCATTCAAACGGTTCATCGACTTCTTGAGCACGACAAAGAAAAACGGCTACAATATTGTCAACGGTTCTGGTCGATTTCTGCGCAAGGTAATTAACGTTACGGATTCGTTATTTTTCACAGATGAAGCACGGTTTAATTCGGATGGCTACGTAAACAGCCAAAACAGTAGAATTTGGAGCGCTGAAAATCCCCACGTTTATCACGAAAAACAATTACACCCGCAGAAGTCGGGCGTGTGGTGCGCGATATCGCGGAAGAAAATAATCGGTCCTATTTTTTTTCGAGTACACCATTAATGCAGAACGATATCATGATATTTTATTTCGGTTCATCGCACTCTTGGAGGAGGAAGACAGACACTGCCGGCTACAACATGACTGTGCGACATCGCACTACCCAGGTTCAACTTCTGATTTCGTCTAGGAATTCTTTGGTAATCGTGTTATCGGTCGAGGCTTGAGGCCTCCAAGACCTCCAGATTTGACTGCGGCGTATTTTTTTGTATGAGGTTACCTCAAAGAAAAAGCCTACAGTAACAACACCTAACACTTGAACGATTGAAAGTCAATATTGAACAAGCTGTATTAAATATCCAGCCACAAACTTTGAAAAAAGTTGCAAGAAACGCTGTAAAAAGAATCGAAGCTTGTATTCAAGAAGATGGCGGCTACTTCCAACATTTACTCTAAATGTAAGGTAATGGATGGTAATAATAAAAATTACATTTACATTTACACTTGCCTTTTTATTATTTCAATACCTACCAATATATGGTTGGGTTGCGTTTCATATGGGACACATGTATAAGATACAGTTCTGGGATCTATTTTATTCAGTTTTTCAGATCAAGAAACCATAAAGTTTACCCGTTTATATAACGCCTTAAAAATTTCAGTATGATCTCATTTCTACCGGAGAACGATTTGAAGTCCGGGCGAAATTTTTCGCTAGCCGTAATTCGATAACTATTTTTGGATATATGTTTGTATGAACATTTTTTTTTCGTATTCCATGCTCGAGAATCGGTTCCAAAAAATATTATTTCCTGAGTCGCCTTTATAAGTAATAATTTAAATAAAAGTAATTGTAGATTAACAAAAAAAATATTGGTAAATTACTTTGAATATAATTCAATAAAATTATTTTTGTAGTATCAAGAACATGTCTAATGTTATATAATTTAATCGATCCATTTTAAATATTATTTTGATTCTTTGTAATGAAAAAAACGTATATTAAAAAAAAAAATTGTTTCATCATCTATTAATCGTCGGTTGCTCTGTATCTGTATTATATAATAGATAAGTGGAAAAAACAAACATATTTATGACGTAAGAACATCGTACTGGGTTGGTCTATACAACATAACAATTCAGTTTATCTACGAGTGGGGAACTTTATACAACAAAACTTTTCAAGGTATTTAATAATTACTTATATTCTCATTTTATCCGTTAAATATAATATTTTATAAAGCCTAGATTTCATTGGAGAGGCGTATTGTTATCTTTATTAAATAAAAAAAAGGATACAATCCTTTTTTTACAGGAGTATTATTAGATTTTAGAAAGTTTTCGTTCGTTGGACGATCAGAGAGGTGTTCTCAGTTTATTGTCAGTTATACAACTGAGCTGTGACGAAGTAGCAAGGCCCGACGTCGCTCTGTTACCATAGCAACAGACCTTGTACTAACAGTTCAATACCTATCGAATTTACTGTCCTCTAAACGTCAATTGTATATTGTCCGGTTAATAATAGAAAATGTAAATCAAATTTTTGTAATGATTTCTGGTTTTTTTCCTTAGAATTTTAATTTTATTGACATTTAATATATTTTGCTTTTTAATATTTATATTTTTTTCAACTGTAATAATTAATAAGTATTTTATAATTTTAATATTTAGCACAACACCTATATATATATATATATATATATACAGGGTGTCCCATATAAAAATATTAGTAGGTATTGAAATAATAAAAAGGCATGTGTAAATCTAAATGTAATTTTTATTATTACCATCCATTACCTTGCATTCAGAGTAAACGTTGGAAGTGGCCGCCATCTTCTTGAATACAAGCTTCAATTCTTTTTACAGCGTTTCTTGCAATTTTTTTCAAAGTTTGTGGCTGGATATTTAATAAGGGTTGATCAATATTGACTTTCAATCGTTCCAGTGTTCGTGGTTTGTTGCCGTAGGGTTTTTCTTTGAGGTAACCCCGTAGAAAAAAATCCGCCGCAGTCCAATCTGGAGATCACGGTGGCCACAAACCTCGACCGGTAACACGATTACCGAAGAATTCCTCGACGAAATCAGAAGTTGAACCTGCGTAGTGCGATGTCGCACCGTCATGTTGTAGCCGGCAGTGTCTGTCTTCCTCTTCCAAGAGTGCGATGAACCGAAATAAAATATCCTGATATCGTTCTGCATTAATGGTGTACTCGAAAAAAATAGGACCGATTATTTTCTTCGGCGATATCGCGCACCACACGCCCGACTTCTGCGGGTGTAATTGTTTTGCGTGATAAACGTGGGGATTTTCAGCGCTACTGTTTTCTACTGTTTTGGCTGTTTACGTAGCCATCCGAATGAAACCGTGCTTCATCTGTGAAAAATAACGAATCCGTAACGTTAATTACCTCGCGCAGGTATCGACGGAACCGTTGACAATATTGAAGCCGTTTTTCTTTGTCGGGCTCAAGAAGTCGATGAACCGTTTGAATGCGATAAGGTCGTAATGTAATCGTTTGGTCGGCCGATGAACAGTCGATTTAGACAAATTAATTTCAGCAGACAAACATCTGATCGATTTATTTGGCGAGGCGAGTAATCGGTCTTTGATTTCAGCGACTGTATCTGTATTCAACACTGACGCAGATCTTTTGTGTTCCTTGTTATTAACAGAACCGGTCTCTCTAAATCTTGCGACTAACCTTAATACTGATGTTTTGTTAGGAGCCGGTTTATCTGGGTACTTATGGCGAAACAAATCTTGCACTGCAACCTCTGATTTCGTACTGAAGTACGACTCGACAATGAAAACACGTTCGTCTAGCGAAAACACCATCTTATCTCTAGCAATACACTGAACGTTATGATTGCATTGTTGTTTGTTGTTCTGTGTCGCCGCGATGTTTAGATGTTGGACGAGTCCATTTCAGTAACTAGTAGGGGAGTAAGCTTGACTTTTGAAATTTCATGGTTGAGTGATTGATGGGTTGCGATTTATATGGGAAATATGTCGTCTCAAACATTTTTTTACATAATTAATAAATTTCAATACGTGCGCCCGTAGTCGCTCGACAAATGTCCAAACGATACTCGACTTCTCTCCAAACATTTCTTCGTTAACGGTTGTCATCGCTTCATTAATCCTGTTTTTTAAACGGTTTAGGTCGCGAATTTTTTGCCTATAAACAACGCTTTTGATGTACCCCCGCAAGAAAAAATCGCAAGGTGTCAGGTCTGGACACCTTGGAGGCCAAAGTACGAGTCCTAGCCGGCCTATTCATCGATCTCCAAATTTTTCGTTCAAAGCGTCCGTGACCGATGCATTGAAGTGCGGGGGGAGCACCGTCGTGTTGGAAATGGAGTCGATGAATATTTTCGAGTTCATCCGGCTGATGAAAGCAATAATCGGTTTACATGTCAAGATACGCGACTCCATTAATTGTTTTTTCAGCAAAGAAGAAAGGACCTATTACACGATTTTTCATCGCGCCACACCAAACATTAACTTTAGGCGAATCGCGTTGTTTCTCGATAACTGCGTATGGGTTTTCAGATCCCCGTATTCGTGAATTGTTCCTGTTAACACAACCGTTCACATGGAATGTAGCTTCGTCTGTAAAAATTATATCGTCTAAAAATTATTCGTTTTCACTTATTCTGTCCGACATTTCAACGGCGAAATTGTAACGTTTTACACCATCATCGGGTTTCAATTCCTGCAGTATCTGGATTTTATAAGCGTGTAATTTCAGTTTTTACGTAAAACTTTGTGAACCGTTGATTTTGGAATACCTAATTCGACGGGGGATGGACTTCTCAGGGCTTCTAATTGCCGATCGTCTAATTAGTTCAACCGTTTCGGCCGGTACACTCGGTCTGCCGGTCGATTTGTATTTCTTAACCGATCCGGTTTCTTCGAATCGTTTGAACCGACGTGTTATGTTATTTTTGTGCGACGGATCTCTTCCGAATTCACGTCGAAACGTACGTCGAACAAAAATTACGGATTTTAATTCGGCCATTAATAAAACGCACTTTGCTTTGTCTTTATCCGAGAACATAGTAACTCGCTAAACTCACCCCAACAACAATACATGAATTGACGTTGCGGTTACAACTGCTGATAAACAATCTTTTGGGTTGGAGGCTTTCAGGGATACCAACATAACATCTAGAAATTTTCGTACAATCTTCCTATGAATTACTGAAACCGTACCATTCTTTTACGATAACTCTGTATTTTTCTTAGGAGTTAGTATCGGGTGATTTTTTAACAACTGTCTTCGGCTGTTGTAAAATAGGGTATTTTGTCGGGGTTGTTTTGGTTTTGGGCTATTTTGAGGGGGTACCGTTTGTTACCTATTTAACAAAGTTATTACGGCAAACATTAACTAGTGTATTTTACGCCTTCGATGTTTTATTTTTTTGTATTTTACCCCCAAATTTTTGGAAATCTTAAAAATGTACAATTCTGTAACCTAATTTTTTTTTTCAATTTTTCAGGTGGGATTTCTTATAAATTTATTACTAAATTATCTCTTTATTTGGATCCCAAAAATTACAGTTCGGCTTAATTTTATCGAAATCTTTTACCTGATGTCCGAAACTATATTTATATGAACATTTTTCTTTATTTTCACCAGTAGAACATGTTCAGAAAATGTATTACATTCTTCTTGTAACACTAAAAATATAAATTTTCCTATAAATTACACGTATAAAAAGAAAATCAATTGTATATATATTTTTGAAAATGAATCTTACGTAGGGTCTATAATCATGGTTTTATGATCTCTTTTCTGTACTTAAAAAACCTTCGTGGGTACTTAAAGAAAGAAAAAAACACGATTATTATGATAATAGTATTATGCAAGTAT
This sequence comes from Lycorma delicatula, assembly GCF_047948215.1. Classification (NCBI taxonomy): domain Eukaryota; kingdom Metazoa; phylum Arthropoda; class Insecta; order Hemiptera; family Fulgoridae; genus Lycorma; species Lycorma delicatula. The sequence goes on from NC_134467.1 coordinate 16,704,005, forward strand.
TTTATACACAGCTATCATTATTTTTTCATAAATTCACAATTTAGATCGTAATAATAATAATAATAATAATAAAAATAATAAATATTATTATTTTTAATGCAGTTATATTCAAGGTTGTTTGTTACTATATTCAGTTTATAAGCAATGTAGCAGTTACGAACTGGCCTACCTCAATCATTATTATTTATAGTAGGGGCAAGTGAAAGTGTTTCTATTTCACTGTTCCCCCACCATATCTATTCTCCCCTCCCCAACCCTCTATCAGTGTACATCACTACCTTCTTATTCTCTCACAAATAAAATTGTCAATCTTAAAGTACATAGTTTATACTAGTAGACTGGTTTTTTTTCTTGAACGGCTTTGTTTTTTTTATAGGATTTTTTTAATGATACAACAAAGTGTTCATTGTTCCAGTCTTAACTTTATTTATTTTTATTTTTTTAATAGCCTATTTTATTAATAAAAAAAATAAATAAATATCAGTTTAATGATTTGTGAACTTTGTTCCAATAATAAATATTTTTTTTATTATTTCAAGGTTAAGTTTTTTTATAAGTTTTATTCAAATCCTGTTATTTCTTCTAATGTTAAAACTACAGTATCTATTATAAATCTATACATACAGAGTGTATCGCAAAATCCATCCACGATTTTCATAACCTATTATATACGAGAAAATAATTAAAAAAATTCATATAAACATATGTCCTAAAAGAAAGATTTCGCTCGGATTTCAGATACCCCGGTGAAATGAGGTCGTAATGAAATTTTTATGGCGTTAATTAAAGGTTTTTGATCTGAAAAATTGAATAAAATAGATCGCAGAATCGTATCATCTTCCGTAGTTTTTGAGAAATTTGGGATGAAAACCAATAAATTGGCATAAAAATAATGTTTTGTTTTTTTATGTTTGACGAACAATAACTTTGTTAAATGGGTAATAGACACTTTAAAACAAAACTTGTAGAGAATTTAATTCTTAACAAATGATTTTCCTGGGTGTAGATCTGAACTGGCTGTTTTATGATAAGGATAAATTTTGTTTGGTTTAAGTGTCCTCCAAATTATCGAATGCGAAACTTCGATTCGCTTAGAAAGCCGTCTCGATTATTGCGCCTGAAATGCATCGATAATTTTTTTTTTTTTGAAATGAAAAGTACATAAAATTTTATTTCATTAGTAACTTTTGATATTTTTTATATATATATATATTTTTAATTGTTATTATTGAATTATTACTTATTGTAAATATTTTAAAATAATCAGTGGTTAATAATTATTAATAAATCTATATATTTAAATTTAAAAAAAAAAAATTAAAAAGAAAGACATGAAGTCGGATTTGATCCGATGTAAGATCCAAATATTTTATTCATTAAAATTTTATTTGGCTATAACTCTGGAATCAATGAAAATAATTACCACTTATCTTTGAAAAGCTCTCATTGAGGGCTGATTACTGCTTAGATTTAATTTACTATTGCATTTGGCACCGTTGGTATTAATACAATTGTATAAATTAAATTTCCACGTATAAACAATTTAAAAAGTGTAAATCCTAGTACTTTCGGAGCTGTTATTCCATCTTCAGGGATATTAATCTACATTCAAATCAATAATCGTTTTTAAATTTAACTATTATATTTATAATAGTAGTCGTCAAGAATAAAATTAATTCGTACGTCAATAAGACAGTAATTTCATGTTTGTAAGATGTTTGCGACTATTATCTATTAGCTGAAGATGGATTAACAGCTTCGAAAGTACTAGGATTAACTCTTTTTAAATTTTTAGTAAGTGGCAAGTTAATTTATACAACTGATTACTGCAGTTAAGAAAAAGTCTAAAATACAATTTTTTTTTGGATTTTGGGCTTTCTTGGACACTTTTACCCTAGTCGATTCAATCAAAAAAGGAGGTGCACAACTAGATATTATAACAGTCCTAAATCCAAAATTTCGACATTCTACGGCTAATCGTTTTTTAGTTATGCGAGATACGTACGTATGTACAGACGTCATGACGGAACTAGTCAAAATGGATTCAGGGATGGTCAAAATAGATATTTCTGTTGAAATCTGAAAACCGAAATTTTCGCGATTACAGTACTTCCTTTATTTCGTACAAAAACTGTAAAATGTATAAATAAAACCTTTAAACATATATTTTTTCAAATAATTTTTATCTGAACTTTTAAATTGTGTTTATTTTGTTTTTTCCTCATTATCATGTAATTCTGTGATTATCTCCCAATTATTGATGAAAATATTATCTTTTTTATTACTGTAGTATTAAGTACTATTAATAATAATAATAATATAACTGTTATAGTTATGGGATATATAAGTGTTACCAACATACATTTTAATAATTTCCCTTTTATATGATAAGAAAGGAAATTATTATTTTTTTTTTAAGCTGAATTTTTTTTCCCGAGGAGTAAAGAAATGTTTTTAATATAAAAAAAAATTACATGCTTAAACAAATATGCTATTATTTCCCGGATTGAATCTCTAAACAGGGATTCGAACCCGGGAATGTAAGATTATAATTTTACCTCTCTGCTACGGAATTGCAAAATGTTTTTATGAAATTATACAAATTTGTAATAAATTTAAAAAAGCAGACAACACAGTTGTAGGACTTTCCTGTCACGCGACAAAACCCGCGTTTCAGAATTGTGGATTAAATTGCCAAGATTCAGTATAAATTGCCTAGAAATATTCCACGAATCCTGGGCAACGATAGAGGAAATTTTAGACCGGATGTTGTTATTTATTAAGGCCGTCTGTTTATACTCGAATTTGAAATTTAATGTAGTTTATATCGGCTTTTCATGCTAATTGTAGTGTTGCAGTTTTAAATTTTATTATTTTAATTTTTTTTTGTCTTCAGTCATTTGACTGGTTTGATGCAGCTATCCAAGATTCCCTATCTAGTGCTAGTCGTTTCATTTCGGTATACCCCCTACATCCTACATCCCTAACAATTTGTTTTACATATTCCAAACGTGGCCTGCCTACACAATTTTTTCCTTCTACCTGTCCTTCCAATATTAAAGCGACTATTCGAGGATGCCTTAGTATGTGGCCTATAAGTCTGTCTCTTCTTTTAACTATATTTTTCCAAATGCTTCTTTCTTCATCTATTTGCCGCAATACCTCTTCATTTGTCACTTTATCCACCCGTCTGATTTTTAACATTCTTCTATAGCACCGCATTTCAAAAGCTTCTAACCTTTTCTTTTCAGATACGTCCAAGCTTCACTTGTATATAAAGCGACACTCCAAACGTATACTTTCAAAAATTTTTTCCTGACATTTAAATTAATTTTTGATGTAAACAAATTATATTTCTGATTGAAGGCTCGTTTCGCTTGTGTTATTCGGGATTTTATATCGCTCCTGCTTCGTCCATCTTTAGTAATTCTACTTCCCAAATAACAAAATTCTTCTACCTCCATAATCTTTTCTCCTCCTATTTTCACATTCAGCGGTCCATCTTTGTTATTTCTACTACATTTCATTACTTTTCTTTTGTTCTTGTTTATTTTCATGCGATAGTTCTTCATCTATGGCATGCGATAGGACTTCATCTATGCCATTCATTGTTTCTTCTAAATCTTATTTTTACTCTGCTAGAAATACTATTTCATCAGCAAATCCTATTATCTTTATCTTTTCACCTTGTACTGTTATTCTGAATCTAAATTGTTCTTTAACATCATTAACTGCTAGTTCCATGTAAAGATTAAAAAGTAACGGAGACAGGAAACATCCTTGTCGGACTCCCTTTCTTATTACGGCTTCTTTCTTATGTTCTTCAATTGTTACTGTTGCTGTTTGGTTCCTGGACATGTTAGCAATTGTTCTTCTATCTCAGTATTTGAATCCTATTTTTTTTTAAATGCTGAATATTTTATTCCAGTTTACGTTATCGAATGCCTTTTCTAGGTCTATAAATGCCACGTATGTCGGTTTGTTTTTCTTTAATCTTCCTTCTACTATTAATCTGAGGCCTAAAATTGCTTCCCTTGTCTCTATACTTTTCCTGAAACCAAATTGGTCTTCTCCTAACACTTCTTCCACTCTCCTCTCAATTCTTCTGTATAGAATTGTAGTTATGATTTTTGATGCATGAGTAGTTAAACTAATTGTTCTGTATTCTTCACATTTATCTGCTGCTGCTTTCTTTGGTATCATGACTATAACACTTTTTTTTGAATTCTGATGGAAGTTCCCCTTTTTCATAAATATTACACATTATTTTTAATTAAAACGTAAAATGTAATATTTGTTTGTTTATTGCAACAAATCTGTCGCGTTCAAGCGATGATAACGCCAAAGCGTTTTTCGCCCAGGAAAAAAAATTATGGTTGTTTCTGATACACGGGTTACACACACACATACATAAACAATTTGATTCAAAATATTTATCGTTTTATTTAAATATAATGTTTTTTTCGTTTATTTAATTCAATGATTCTAACTAAATCCCTATATAATTTGCGCAGTTCTGGCGGCACTAGCGGCGACGGTTGGCATTACTAATGTAATTTCAGTACTTAAAACAACTTAAAAAATTTCGATTGTAGCCGCGTGGCTTAACGCAACCAGGTACCGAGTCGACAGGACGATCGAATTCGGGACCCGGTAAGACCGAGTTACTTTTTTACACTTTTAATATTATTTCTTTTATTTAATTCTACCGTTCACCTTTTTTTTTCTTTTTTTTTACCTGTTTATCCTCTGGGAATCACCGTCACATATTATTTCAGAGGATGAATGAGAATGATATGTATGACTGTAAACGAAGTGTAGTCTTGTACAGTCTGAGGTCGACCGTTCCTGAGATGTGTGGTTAATTGAAACCCAATCGCCAAAGAACACCGGTATCCACGATCTAGTATTCAAATCCGTATAAAAGTTTACTAGGACTTCAACGTTGGAACTCTCGACTTCCAAACCAGTTGATTTGCGAAGACATGTTCACCACTAGACCAACCTGCTGACGGGTTCTACCCTTCATCTACGACGTCACAACATATAGCAGTCGACTATTACAACAGATTTTGAAGTGGGGATGAGATTTTTTTCCAAAAAAACCTTTGCAGATATTGTTGTTTTTAATCGTTAACAAATGTGCCAAAGAAAAACATCATCTAAATTAGGGGGCGAAATCTTGAGGTAAGGAGCGTAAACTAGCTCTAATGTCTCATCCCCTTGACGTTTTAAGTTGACAATTTAATGGCATCAATGATCCATTTATAGAAGTAATCTAAATTTGGTTAAAATCGGTCCAGTAGTTCTGGAAAAATAAGGTGATTAAGAGGTCAACAACGAACACACGAATATTAACATCCGGAAAATTTCCTTCCGGTTTGTTTTGGTGTTCCTTATGTGTGAAAACGTGAAGATCCGGTGAAAACCGCATATGCCCAAATTGGGCCGATTACAATACTTTCCCGTTTAGAGCTATAGCGCTATCTAGACGGGAAAGTAAAAATTATTTCCTTATAGAATTTTAATATCTTTTAATTTTTTAATATATACGCTCATCTAAAGGTAGTAAAATTATAGGTTACGAATTTTTATGGTCGATTGTGTGTATTGCCTCCATGGCGCGAGTGGTAGTGTCTCCGCCTTTCATCCGGAGGTCCCGGGTTCGAATCCCGACCAGGCATGGAATTTTTTGACAGATGCTACAAATCATTCATCTTATCCTTTGAATCAATACATAACGGTGATTCCGGAGGTTAAATAAAAAAAAAAAAGATTGTCTGTATTAGGATTTCTTAAACATTTTTTTAACCGAGGGGTTGTTAGACCGTGAAATTGGACAATTTTTTGAAATGAGATACAGACTGATGGAAATTTAAAAAAAAAGTATGTTTTTTTTTATGTACAGCAGAAAATAATAAGATTACACAATTAATAAAAAAGATTCGTTACTATTAGAGTTACGGGGGCACTCGATTTGTGCTGTTTTTAAGTAACTTTGATTTTTGTAATTAGTTTATTTTGTTATTAATAAATTGTATATGATTTGCATATTTAAAGTTAATTGGACGAAGTTAGGGAGCGTAGGTTATGTTTAGATAGATTACGTTGATTCTATGTACTGATAAATCGTACGTATATCAACATAACCTACGCTTGCTTCGCTCGCTAAGCTTGCCTAATTAAAGTTAAATATACAACTTATTAATAACAGAAGTAAACTGATGACAATAATTCTCTCTTTTCCTGTTTATCCTCCGGAACCACCGTAAGGTTATTACTTCAGAGGATGATATGTTTGAATGAGTCTCAGGTAGACCATTCCTTAGATGTGTGATTAATTGAAACCCAACCACCAAGGAATACCGGTATCCACGATCTAGTAATCAAATTCTTTAAAAGGAACAGCCTTTTCTAGGATTTCAACTTTCGAAATCAGAGGATTTACGATGACTAGTTCACCACTAGACCAACCCGGTTAGAGAAATTCAACAATTAACGGTACTTATGAACAGCGCATATCGTGTGCCCCTCCCCCACCATTAACATAATAGTATCGAAAATCTGATGTGTATACCACATGACTTCCTTCTACGTCTATTAAATTACGTACACATATTATTTTACAATCGGAAATTAATAATTAATGCATATAAACAAAAATGTAAATGTTCGTTTGTTCAAAATCTTAAATCTTCGAAAGTTCTTCACCGGTTGCTTTGAAATTTTGACGTAACGTTGCATTCGAATACGAGCGTGTTTTTATATACCTAAGATGTCACACCTGTAACAGGTAAAAACATGCTTTTTTTAAAAAAAACAACGCTATCTGTTGGACGTAAAAGCAACATACGCTATACTAAATATTTTACGATTCCATTCCAATGTTTCCGATATGTGTGTCCGCTATAGACCAAAAAATTACTGAAACGATTTACGCGCGGGGAGAAATCGGAAAAGAGAAAACTGAGATATGGAAATCGTACCGGGATAAATAAAAGGGAAATTGGGAGAGAATGAAAACGGGAAGATTGCGGAAAGGGAAAAGGGAATATGATAAAAATGAAAATGGTGAAGGGAAAAAGGAAAAGGGAGAATTCATAAAAAGGAAAGGTTAAATTTTGTGAAGTTCCGTAATGTTCATTTTGTTAATGTTTTATCAAACTTTCAATTGTGTTCATTTAATCTATATATATATACAAATCTAGCAATAGCGAAGCGTTTCCGGGTCTGCTAGTTATTAATAAATCAATATATTTAAATTAAAAAAGAAAAGGAAATGAAGTCGGATTCGAACCGATGTGCCTTCCTCTTGTACGATCCAAATATTTCATTAATTAAACTTTTATTAGTTATAACTCAAGAACCAAGGAAAATAAGTACTATTTATGATATATCATTGGAAAGCCCTCAATTACAGCTTATTACTGTAGTTAAGAAAAGCCCAAAATCCAAAAGAATTTGGATTTTGGGTTTTTTTGGATACTTTTGATCCAGTCGAAAATGAGAGGTGTACAACTAGATGTTGCAACAGTCCTAAATCCAAAATTTCAACATTCTACGGTTAATAGTTTTTTTTTTTTTCAGTTATGCGAGATACGTACGTACAGACGTCAGACCGAAACTAGTTAAAATAGATTCAGGGATGGTCAAAATGGGTATTTACGTTGAAATCTGAAAACTGAAATTTTTCTCGATCACAATACTTCATTTCTAAATCTAAATCAAAAAAATTAATATAAAATTTTAAAAAACTTTGATGATTGTGAATTTGTCGGGAAAAAATCGTTGATGAAAAGGTAATCTAAGAATGGTAAAAAAAAAAAAATTATTTACGTCTTTTTATTTTTTAAACCCCGTATCTCCATAAAATTTTTAATTGTTAGTCCAAAAAACTACAAATTTAAATTTTAAATCTCAAAAAAAAGAAGAAAAAAATTAATACTGTTTTCATAACAAATACGATATTTTGTTGTAGATTTTCGTATGTTTGTATGTTTTCATTTGAGTATATTTGTATTTATCGTCCTGTTGATTTTAATGTATATTTATCCATTTATTTCTGTGATACGGGTCATTGAACCGTACCTTGTTTATTTATATTAATATTATTTATATATAAATGTATATGTTTACGTATTATATGGGTTGTTCATTGTGTTACTTTATCGATTACTTTGAAACAACTATTCCGGTATTTTATCACATGCATTAAAATTAATAATAATCAAACTTCCGGTTTCATTTAAAAGCGGTTAATTTAGTATACTTTTTTTAGTTATGGTTGTAATGTAAACCAATTAAATTTTCTTAACTGATTTTAAAAAAATAATATTTTTTTCATTTGATTCATATATTTACACGAGGTGCGACAATAAACTAATGAGACTGATTTTTCTTTGCAAGATGTGGCAACCCTGCAGCTTGCGTAGGCTCACCATCTTTGACCTTGGTCTATAAGCTACTTCTAGTCCAAGCGGCACATTGATGCAACTGCTCAGTCGTGAGTTGCGCTGTAATAAGTGAACACGTGTCTCTCGTCACAGAAATGAAACCGCAAAATATTGCGCAACGGTATGCCATTTCTTTTTGCGTTAAATCGGGTGAAAACGCGACGACAACTTACGGTAAGCTTCAGAAAGCTTTCGGAGAGAAGGTTATGTCAAGAGCTCAAGTTTTTCGGCGGCATAAAATCTTTAGTCAAGGCAGAACGAATGTTGAAGATGAAGACCGCAGTGAACGACCATCAACCTCACGGACAGATATCAACTTGACCGGGGTGCGTGAAATCGTACGATCTGATCGAAGATTATCCGTGAAAATGATTACAGAAGAACTCAACATCGATCGAAAAACGGTTTGTCTAATATTAACTGAAAATCTTGGTACGAGAAAGATTTGTGCAGAAATAATCCCCAACAATCTCACACAACACCGAGAAACACGGAAAAATGTGGCAGCCGATCTGTTAGAGCAAACGGAAATCGATCCAGATTTGTTGAGCCGTGTTATCACCGGTGATGAAGGTTGGTTTTTTCAATACGATCCAGAGAAAAAACGCCAAAGTTCGCAATGGTGCTCAAAGGGATCACCCAGACCAAAAAAAGCTCGCATGTAAAAGTCAAAAGTGAAACGCATACTTGTGTGCTTCTTGATTCCAAGGGAATTGTTCTTAAAGAGCGGGTGCCTCCTGGACAAACAGTTAACCGAAATTTCTACTAAATTTCAGAAAGACTTCGTAAACGAGTTCTTCGTGTCCGTGCCAGCATTGCTGATACTCTTAATTGGATTCTGCATCACGATAATGCGCCATCCCATACTGCTCTGTCATTACAGCAATTTTTAACCTCAAAACAAATTTCAGTACTACCACAGCCACCTTATTCACCAGATATCGCTCCGTGCGACTTTTTCTATTTCCAAGAGTCAAAATGGCGGTCAAGGGACACCATTTTTAAACAACACAAGATGTCCAAAAAGCTATGACGAGGGTCTTGGAGGATATTACAGAAGATTAGTTCCAGAAATGTTACCGTCAAAGGCAGAAGCGCTGGAATAAGTGTGTGCAATCAGAAGGGAACTACTTTGAAGGAGACAACACTAAACATGAATAAAACGGTAAGCTACATTTTTTTTTCACATCATTCTCATTACTTTATTGTTCCACCTCGTATATATATATATTAGTATTATATAGCTGAGTAAAGACCGCTCTAAAGTAAATACCGCTGGAAAATTTCTCTCCTTAAGGTTGGCGAATCTGTGTCGTTCATGACCACGCTAATAATGTACACATTGCATTGTTGTCTGTAAATTGTTGCGTTGTAGTATCTTTGATTACGTGGTATTGCGTGATATTACGTTATAAAACGAATAGAAAAAATATATATTGCTGCCGACTGTAAAATACGTGGATTCATACCTTTTTTTAAACCATTAAAACCTTAAGACGGTTGAAATTCATATGCAATCGGTTGCTGTATACGTTGATAATGTAATGAATGAAAGAAAGTCCGAAAATGATGTGAAAGGTTTAGAAATAACAAAATTAATGCGCGCGATGAAGAACATTCGGGGAGGCCCTCGATAATCACCGAGGACTTGTTGAAACGCGTAGATTGTTCATTACCATTTAAGCTTCAGAAAGGTCTTTGTACGTCGGAGCGAGGCGGTCATTCCGCCGGTGGCCGAATTCGGTACTAATGAATTACGTGAATCAAAACAATATGTTTTGCTATGAAATGAGATCTCAACCGAATCTCTAAGTCATCTAAAAAACGTTTTATTTGCTTTTAAAGTCCTTTTTGAATCACCCGGTATATATGTATAATTTTGTGTTATGTAGGCTGCAATGAATTAAATATGTATATGAGTTAGGAAAGAATATAAATAAATATTCTTTAATTACTCGAGTACAAAAAGCGGGTACTTCAGTTGTTTTATCTATTCAATTTTAATTGACTTTTTTAACGACAAACATTCTTTTGATTTAAAGGGAAGATATGATAACTTTTCAAGGTTAGTTTAATATTTAAGAAACAAAACCAATTAACTTATATTTGTTATGCCGAGATAAATAAATAAGAATTCGTTTGAAAATTCTACGTACATGAATAAATAAATTGGAAATAATTTTTTTTTATAAATTAGAAGGAATGTGGTTGTAATAAATTAATAAATAGAAATTTCTAGACCGAAATTTTATAACGCAGTTAATTAAGATAAAATAACATCAAAGAAACGAACTTTTCGTCGGCTGTAGTAATTTTTATTAGTATTTATTGCTTTATACCAGGGTTATTTTTTTTTCAAGGTCCGATCGGTCACGAAATTAAAACCACAATGAAAATAAAAAAACTTTTATTTGTAATAAGTACTTACATAGTTACGCTATTTCTCTACATAGTCGCCACTCCGATTTAGATATTTGTCGTAGCGTGGTACCAACATTTAGCCGGCGTTTCATGTGAGCAAAGAGGTGAAAATTGGATGGAGCCAAGTCCGGGCTGTATGGTGGGTGATCAAACACTTTCCAACAAAAATACTGCAGGAGCTTCTTTGTTACAGCTGCAGTGTGCGGCCGAGCATTGTCATGGAGAAAGACAATGTCTGATGACAACATTCCTCTCCGCCTATTCTGAATCGCCCTTCGTAGAGGTTGAAGAGTCACGCAGTATGAGGCTGCAGTGATGGTCGTGCCACGTTCCATGAATTCCACCAAGAGAACTCCATTCCGGTCCCAGAACACAGTAGCAGTACACTTTCTGTTGGAGAAGGTTCGCTTGAACTTCTTTGGTTTACTGGGAGAATGAGAATGCATCCGCTGTTTGGACTGTTTTTTGTTTCTTCAGTTTCGAGATGGACCCGTATCTCGTCCCTTATGACAATTTTGTTAAAAACAATCTTCTCCTTCATTGGGGTAGCGCTGGAGAAATGTTGGGGTGCTGCGTCCATTCTCATTGTTTTGTGATGGTCGGACAGCATCTTGGGAACCCATCTCGCACACATTTTGCCGTACTGAAGTCTCTCACTCACAATGGTGTAGAGGGCTGACCTTGAAATTTCAGAAAACGAATCACTCAATACAGAAATTGTGAACCGACCATTTTGCCTCATCCACTCCCTCAACGAGATCATCGGTTGACACTCGCTTCCTTCCCTGACCGCCTTTCCTTTCTTTTTCCTGTTTAGCCTCCGGTAACTACCGTTTAGATAATACTTCAGAGGATGAATGAGGATGATATGTATGAGTGTGAATGAAGTGTAGTCTTGTACATTCTCAGTTCGACCATACCTGAGATGTGTGGTTAATTGAAACCCAACCACCAAAGAACACCGGTATCCACGATCTAGTATTCAAGTCCGAGTAAAAATAGCTGGCTTTACTAGGACTTGAACGCTGTAACTCTCGACTTCCAGATCAGCTGATTTGGGAAGACGCGTTAACCACTAGACCAACCCGGTGGGTTCCCTGACCGCCTGCATCATGAATATCTGCACGTCCTGCTTTAAAGTTCCCGTGCACCATTGTCACACTTTGCTGTTACTCATTGAAGTTTCACCGTACACATTACTTATTCGTCGATGAATTTCAGCCGCATTACACACCTCAGCTTGAAGAAATCGAATTACCGCACGCACTTCACACTTGGCAGGAGATGCTATTGTTGTAGACATGTTTACGTGCTAGCTGCGTGTTCAGAACTAAACGAAGTGATTGAAGGAGGCCATACTAGAGACGCTGCGCAACACATATGCGCAAAGATTCATCCGATTTTTGCGCGGGTTTTTTATTTCGCGACCGATCAGACCTTGAAAAAAAAATGACCCTCGTATTAATCGATATTTTTTAGAAATTTATTTAAATTATCCCCAATTTTTTTTTTCAGTTAATCTACGAAATTTAATTTTTTTATTTAAATTTTTCCTTTTAAAAATATTTAAAATAAAAAACTAACCTTTTAGATTACTTTTTAATCTAATATAAGATTAAATTCGTGTTGAACATGCAAAACATTTTGTGATAATAATTTTGTATTACTTAGTAATTTTTTTTTAACGCATACTGGATTTATGTATACCAAACCACTAAGAGACAAGTTTTTTGGTCATTATTAACGATAGTTACTGTATTTTGTTTATATGTAGTGACATTTCGGTTATTATGATTACTGCAATGCAACATTTTATCGCTTATAATGACGGACGGAAGCGGCTCGTCATTATCTACAGAAATATATTGATGGTTAAAATGAAGTCACCTTTTCCTTTTTACCTTGATATGTACTACGGTTTCTTATCTTCTTCCTGTACCAGATTATTGTAAACTGAAGCAACCACATTCAGTTGTTATTAGTCTTTTACTGTGACCGTATCATATCGTGCGAGTACAGGATTTTATTTTACGTATCCTGTGTAATTCAATCGACAGTGATTAAATTATGATTTCGCCAAAAATATTCACAATAGTGGAAAAGGCACACATCAGGATGTTAAAGAATGGTAAAACTAATAAGGACATCGTCCAAGAATTATGCGTAGATCATTCGACAATATCGGTGATATGGAAGAACCGTGGACAAATTTTCAAATAATTTCTATGAAATCAAAAAAATTACGGCCTAGTCAACATAATAATGTAGACCAAGCGCTGTTAAAATGGTTTAAATACCAGAGGGATAGTGATATCCCTATTAGCAGCCATTGCAAAGTAAGGCGAACGATTTTTCTGAAAAATTCGGTAACCGTTGGATACAACGGTTCCGTCAGCGTCACGATATTGTGTCGGGAAGAATAAGCGGCGAGAGCGCAGCAGATCCAACCGGTGTATCAGAAAATGGCTAGAAACCATTTGGATAAAATTTAAAAGAAGGCTATTCGGACGAAAAAATCTATTATGCTGATGAATCCGGGTTTTTTTTTTTTAAAGTGATGTCAGAAAGAATCGTTAGGTTTAAAGGCAAACGTTTTCGGGGGCAAAATTATCAAAAGAAAGACTAACAGTACTAATTGCTACAAATATATCTGGAACTGACAAAAAAATAAAAAAGATTCTTGGTTATAGGGAAAAGTGCTAAACCCCGATGTTTTAAAAATTTGAAATCGCTTCCTGTTATGTACGAAGTAACAAGAAAGCTCGTATATGACAAATAATATCTTTACGTTTTGCTTTCCGGGTTGCTGGAAGGTGGCTTTGGTAAGGGTACTCCTGAAACCTGGAAAGGATCCTGGTGAGGTCGGCAGTTATCGACCCATCAGCCCCTTGCCGGTCTTCGGCAAGTTGCTTGAAAGGCTGGTTGTGGAACGGCTCGAAGAAAGCATCGATATGAGCCGTACTCTAAATCGAGGCTTCATGAAAGGGGTTGGCACCGAGGATTGCATCTTAAATGCTCTTACCGAGGTGGATAGCGCCGACTGCAAATACGTTTTGGCTATTTTTATTGATATAGAGGCAGCATTTCCTTCATTGTGTTGGAGTTCTGTCCTCTATGCTTTGGAACGCCGCAATGTTCCCGAAGCCACACAGGCCGTGGTAAGAGACTATTTGTCTAACCGAACGGCTCTGTTTAAAGATGCGCACCTAGTTGTGGAAAAGTCCGTCACCAGGGGAAGCCCGCAGGGTTCCGTTCTCGGCCCCCTGCTGTGGAACCTGGTGTTTGACGGATTTCTGGGATTGACTTTCCCAGAAGGAGTCACAACCCAGGCTTTCGCCGATGACTGTCTCCTTTTAGTTCGTGGAGATTCACGACCACAGCTAGAAAGCAGAGCGCAGGCGGCTTTGTCAACCGCCGAAGGCTGGATGGACATGCAAAATTTAAAAATTTCTGTGCCCAAAACGAAGTTTATGCTTCTAAAGGGCGCAGACAAATTATCATGCAGTCGAAACCCCCACATTAAATATAAAGGCATTTCTCCCGCCACCACCCCATTCGGTCGTCCTAAAGCATAAGACCGAATGTCTGTGCCACAAACGGCTACTGAGCCTCGAAAGAGTTTAGCGACAAGTGTCCTAACTAGATCCTAGAGCTAACCTAAAAGCGTGAGCGGAATGAGGGTGGTACCATACACCAATCGCTTGCGTGTCCCACCGCCTACTTGTCATCTATCTTTAAAATGGATAGGCGCACCCAGTCAAGTACTAAAACATATATGACTATCAATAATTAAATTTATCTCGTCAAAGATAGCAATTCGCTGCCACGCCTAGGTCGCTGAATTCCAGCAAGTACCTGCTGCCCACCATTAAACCGCTTGGAGCCTTAATCTGGCTCGAGCCATATCTCTCGGTTAGCTTCCTACAACAGCGCGGTAACAGTCTTTTTCCCTTAGGTAAACTACTGATGTCGGGTTTGGCTAGTGGTGAACGCGTCTTCCCAAATCAGCTGATTTGGAAGTCGAGAGTTCCAGCGTTCAAGTCCTAGTAAAACCAGTTATTTTTATAAGGATTTGAATACTAGATCGTGGATACCGATGTTCTTTGGTGGTTGGGTTTCAATTAACCACACATCTCAGGAACGGTCGAACTGAGAATGTACACGACTACACTTCATTTACACTCATACATATCATCCTCTGAAGAATTATCTAAGCGGTAGTTACCGGAGGCTAAACAGGGAAAAGAAAAAAAACTACTGATGTCGGTTGAACAAAGCAATCGCATCAAGGAACTCCCACACGGTCCGACAATGCGGCTCTCGCCGCTTGTGAGTGCCCAATTTTCCCCTTGACCTCTAAGTTCTAGGGTGGCCTGAGTTCTGACACCCCCCTCCCCATCGCAATAGCTGAGCAGTCGAATATCATATGTTCGTTCGACTGGACCTCCCCGCAGATGCACAATTTATCAGCTGTCAGGAAGAACCGAAGATTAAAAAGATAATGGAATGAAGTTTCTCCGATAACCGTAACAAATTGCTTGACATGCAGGATTTTTATCACTGGCTGGCGAAGTTACTGATGTCGTATGCGAAGATGAATCGTTAGCGGTCAGGGCAATAGTCTGAAATCGTTGTCAAATGCATTGTTTGAAGATTATCAAGAGGTTGATAAAGTTTTAGAAACGCATGTAACTACAACTAATGATGATGTAGTGACTTCAGAACTAGCAGAAATAGACGGGGATGTAGGTAATTACAACGGTGAAGATATCAACCCGCCAAATCTTCAGACGTTTTAGCGGCAACGTTTGCCGATTTCTTAGTTTTACAAAAATTCCTAATGAAGAAACAAAGAGTTTTGATTTAAAAAAAGAACCCTGAATAACTGTGTTACAACACGAAATGTTAGAAACAAAGCAAAATAACTGAATTTTTGCAGAATAATTATTACAATTTTTCTCTATTGTATTTGTACTTATTATTGCGTAGTTTTTTTTTATAACATTTTTTTGCGGAAATAAGTTATTATTTTTAATGATTATTATTTTACTGTATTACAATACCCGTGTAGATGGCATATTAAAGTAGTAGTACTACACTAAGAGAATAGAATACACTAAGAGAATAGAAATAGATATAGAATTCTATACAGAAGAATTGAGAGGACAGTGGAAGAAGTGTTAGGAGAAGACCAATTTGGTTTCAGGAAAAATATAGGGACAAGGGAAGCAATTTTAGGCCTCAGATTAATAGTAGAAGGAAGATTAAAGAAAAACAAACCGACATACTTGGCGTTTATAGACCTAGAAAAGGCATTCGATAATGTAGAATGGAAATCTATTCCCAACTATTCTCTTTTTTCAGCATTTTAAAAAAAATAGGGTTCAAATACAGAGATAGAAGAACAATTGCTAACATGTACAGGAACCAAACAGCAACAGTAGCAATTGAAGAACATAAGAAAGAAGCCATAATAAGAAAGGGAGTCCGACAAGGATGTTCTCTATCTCCGTTACTTTTTAATCTTTACATGGAACTAGCAGTTAATGATGTTAAAGAACAATTTAGATTCGGAGTAACAGTACAAGGTGAAAAGATAAAGATGCTACGATTTGTTGATGATATAGTAATTCTAGCCGAGAGTAAAAAGGATTTAGAAGAAACAATGAACGGCATAGATGAAGTCCTACGCAAGAACTATCGCATGAAAATAAA
The DNA here is from genome assembly GCF_047948215.1 of Lycorma delicatula. NCBI lineage: Eukaryota > Metazoa > Arthropoda > Insecta > Hemiptera > Fulgoridae > Lycorma > Lycorma delicatula. The sequence continues at coordinate 16,720,594 of NC_134467.1, forward strand.
CAAGAACAAAACAAAAGTAATGAAATGTAGTAGAAATAACAAAGATGGACCACTGAATGTGAAAATAGGATGAGAAAAGATTATGGAGGTAGAAGAATTTTGTTATTTGGGAAGTAGAATTACTAAAGATGGGCGAAGCAGGAGCGATATAAAATGCCGAATAGCACAAGCTAAACGAGCCTTCAGTAAGAAATATAAGTTGTTTACATCAAAAATTAATTTAAATGTCAGGAAAAGATTTTTGAAAGTGTATGTTTGGAGTGTCGCTTTATATGGAAGTGAAACTTGGACAATCGGAAGTATCTGAGAAGAAAAGGTTAGAAGCTTTTGAAATGTGGTGCTATAGGAGAATGTTAAAAATCAGATGGGTGGATAAAGTGACAAATGAGGAGGTATTGCGGCAAATAGATGAAGAAAGAAGCATTTGGAAAAATATAGTTAAAAGAAGAGACAGACTTATAGGCCACATACTAAGGCATCCTGGAATAGTCGCTTTAATTTTGGAAGGACAGGTAGAAGGGAAATATTGTGTAGGCAGGCCACGTTTGGAATATGTAAAACAAATTGTTAGGGATGTAGGATGTAGAGGGTATAATGAAATGAAACGACTAGCACTAGATAGGGAATCTTGGAGAGCTGCATCAAACCAGTCAAATGACTGAAGACAAAAAAAAAACTACACTAAGCTGCCTAAACATCGGTTATTGTGACTATCGATTATTATGACCTAAAATTGGCGGTCCCTTGGAGGTCACTATAAACGATATTTGCTGTATTTTTTTTTATTAGAAGTTACTCTGATGAGCCCGCGATCTAGATAATTTAAGTGAAAGCTATATTATAAACGTTTTTATTTCGTAGGTAAGATTATATGACCTACTTAGACAATTCGATGATATATTATATTTGTTTTCTCTATAGTACGCATACTATTAAATTAATCTGTACTCGTTTAACTTAACAAAAAAAAAAGAACAAAATTTTGTCAAAACGAGAGAGCAAATTGTGTTTTTTTTTTTCATGTAAGAGCATTATAAATAATGGTAGAAAAAAAAACCCTTTTAGTAAATACGATAAATCATCTTTAGTTATGTTTTCTTGTCTTCAATTTTCTTTGTGTACACACTTATTTCATCTTTCAAGAATGTTGTTTTTTCTCTTTTTTATTGCTTGATTTTCCCCGTTACAAAAACCTGCGTTTTATTTATTTTTTATTATTTTTGTTTTATATCTTCACATAAGCTGAAGCTTGTGCTTGTGATATAGAAATGGGGTTTTTTTAGCGTATGAAAAATTCCATGCTTGACTGGGATTCGAACCCGGGACCTCCGAATAAAAGGCCGAGACGCTACCATTCTGTCACGTTTTCATATATATTTTTTTTTTATTTCGTAGAACCATTCTAGTTTAGATTTGTAATGGAGTTGTAATTTTTTTTTTTGTTTTGCGTGTTTTTTTTTTCAAATGCCTTTTCCATATTCTAGATTCTATTTTTATCTTAAACGATTAACATTTTTTTTTTATATATACAATTAAATATTTACGTTAATCAGTTATGTGGTTCTCTTAAGTTTTGTGCTAATAAATAAAAACATAAGTAAATATTGTAAGGCAAAACCCGTATTATCATTTTAGAATTATTTTAGAATTTAATTTTTCCCTCTACAAAAGGTTAACCTTATGTATGGATGGAATGAAAATTTTGTAGTGTATGAAAAACTGTCATACATGATCGGGATTCGAACAGGGATATTGTAGATGAAAGGTTGAGACGCACTACCATTCTTCCTCTCAGATCGGGATATTTACGTTATCGCCATGTAATTTATAATTTATTTATTTTTTTATTTTTTAATGAGAAATATTTATAATATAGGGAATTTTTTTATCTAGTTTATTACCACTATTGTGGTGCAAACTTGTAAATACTGATGATGTTTTTTATATACTGCTTGTGTCGCCTGGTAAGAACGAAAGATCTGTAGTGGAAAATTCCACTCCGCTTGTCGGCGGCGGTGTATATATATCATAACAGCTGTGCGAGAGGTGAGTTAGTTACAGTATGCCACCGGGAGGGAATTTTTTTTTTTTTTATCGTTTTATACAATGCGGGAGACAGGCAGTCTAGTTGTACAGGCTAAGCAAGCGCTTGACGTTATATAAAAACGTGATGGACGGTTGAGTTTATATAATATAATATTAAAAGAGTATGCGCAGTGGGTATATTTAATGTATCACATACAGAATTTTTAAATAAGTCTTAATTGATTTCGTATTCTGTTAAAAATTCGTCGTAACGTATCAGTTTGATCATGCATGTACGGATTTATATATCCAGATAATATTTATAACTTTTCGCTTCCTTCTGCTTTTTTTTTTTTAATTACTTAATTTTTTAAATCCTCGAAAGTTTCCCTTGAGGTACTCTTTTACTAATTTCTCAATTTTTAGCAGATTAACCTAAAAAAAACGTCTGGGTAAATAGTAAGAATAAATCATTCATTCGAAAGGTTCTTAGTTCGAATCCCGCAAAGTATCAAAAAAATAATAATAATAATATAAAAAAGTCTTATTAATAAAAAAGGTGAATAAAAACTCGAAATAATAAAATATAAAAAAAAATAATACAAATTCAAATTCTTAAGCAACAAAAAACAGCTGACAACACAGTTGTAGATTTTCCTGTCATGCGGCTAAAGGTACAGGGTGTCCCATATAAAACGCAACTCAACCATATATTGGTAGGTATTGAAATAATAAAAAGGCATCTGTAATGTAAATGTAATTTTTATTATTACCATCCATTACCTTACATTTAGAGTAAATGTTGGAAGTGGCTGCCATCTTCTTGAATATAAGCTTCAATTCTTTTTACAGCGTTTCTTGCAACTTTTTTCAAAGTTTGTGGCCGGATATTTAATACAGCTTGTTCAATATTGACTTTCAATCGTTCAAGCGTTCGTGGTTTTTTGCTGTAGGCTTTTTCTTTGAGGTAACCCCGTAGAAAAAAATCCGCCGCAGTCAAATCTGGAGTTCTTTGTGGCCACAAGCCTCGACCGATAACACGATTACCGAAGAATTCCTCGACGAAATCAGATGTTGAACCTGCGTAGTGCGATGTCGCACCGTCATGTTGTAGCCAGCACTGTCTTCCTCTTCCAAGAGTGTGATGAACTGAAATAAAATATCCTGATATCGTTCTGCATTAACGGTGTACTCGAAAAAAATTGGACCGATTATTTTCTTCCGCGATATCGCGCACCACACGCCCGACTTCTGCGGGTTTAATTGTTTTTCGTGATAAACGTGGGGATTTTCAGCGCTCCAAATTCTACTGTTTTGGCTGTTTACGTAGCCATCCGAATGAAACCGTGCTTCATCTGTGAAAAATAACGAATCCGTAACAGTAATTTCCTCACGCATAAATCGACGGAACCGTTTACAATATTGTAGCCGTTTTTCTTTGTCGGGCTCAAGAAGTCGATGAACCATTTGAATGCGATATTCAGATGTCATCTGAAAGTGTCCACGTATAATTGGATTATAAATAAATAGTTTTTCTGAACCAGTCTCTAGTTTATTTACAGACCTCGTGTGTGTGTGTGTGTATATATATATATATATATATATATATATATATATATATTATTAGTAATAATAATTACTGGACAAAGTATTATAAAATAAAAAAAACTTAAATTGTATTTATTTTTTTGTTTACAGGTGTCTACTACAGTTTGAAAACAATCAACATTACATTACTGTGAAATAATCAAATTTTGATATTGAATTGGTAAGTGGTAAAATTATATTTGATATATTTTTTAATCATTAATAACTTTACAGCTGGTTTAGGGCACAAAAATTATAGCCATTTTGAAACTGATGAAAAATTAAACTAACTTTCGAGGAGTATTGAATTTCATGTTCAAAAAATCGGCCGGGCCTGCTAACCAAAATAATTAATTACTAAGCAAGTTAATTGCAAAATCTCTAAAATCGCATCTTGGAACATCCATGGTCTTTCAGTAAATCTACTAGAATTGGACAATATAGTCACTTCTAACGAATTAGAGGTTATTTTAATTTCAGAAATCCACTTCATACACAATACCTCTTTTTTTTCTTTTTGATTATTTTGAGTACACCGCCATATTAGTTAACTACATTTATTATCAAAAGCTTATTACAGGATATGTAGTATCGATCACATACTAGCCGGTTCAGTTAAAATTTTAGATTCGGATGGGGCTTTCAGGTTTTGTTTCCTTGTTTAGCCTCCGGGAATCACTGTCAGGTATTACTTTAGAGGATAAATGAGGATTATATGTACGAGTGTAAATGTAGTGTAGTCTTGTACAATCTCAAGTCGACCGTTCCTTAGATGTGTGATTAATTGAAACCGAACCACCAAAGAACACCGGTACCCACTACCTAGTATTCTAATCCATATAAAAATAATTCCTTTACTAGGATTTGAACGTTGGAACTCTCGACTTCAACTGATGAACTGTGATCACAGTGCACTGGATCCAAATTTGGTTCAGTTGCCGATCTCCCGCCTGCAGAAGAGGCTTCAGAGCTGGAATGGGACACCACGACTAAGGGAAGATCGCTGTACAAGTTTATACGGGATCTGGGAGGGATGATATGCCTCGAGTTCGTTTTTAAGGACAACAGGTTCCCAGGTGCTCACCAACCGTATTAATTTGAACCAATATCTGTTTCGGTTCCGCATGGCAGCTGATGTGCTATGCGTGTGCGGGGAGGTTCAGTCAAATGAACGCTTGATGTTTGACTGCCCTGCTCTTTGGGGGGGACCAGACACCGGGCCACCCTGGAACTTAGAGGTTAAGGAGACAATTGGCCACTCACAACCGGCGAGACCCGCATTGTCGGACTGTATGGGAGTTCCTTGATGCGGTTGCTTTGTTCAACCGACATCAGTAGTTTACTTAAGGGAAAGACTCGTACGTACTGCTGTGGGAAGCTAACCTAGAGATGGCTGACCACCAGCCAATTAAGGCTCCAAGCGCTTTAATGTGGTGGACAGATACTTGTTGGCATTCATAGACCTAGGCGTGGCAGCGAATTGCTGTCTAGACAAAGTAAATTTTAATTTATGGATGTCATATATATTTTTTGAAATTGACGGGGTGCGCCAACCGATTTTAGTAAATATATGACAAGTGAGCGGTTGGGACACGTAAGCCGATGGTGTATGACATCGCGCTTATTCCGCTCGCGCTGTTACGTAAACTCTAGGAGCTATTTAGGACACCGGTCGCTAAACTGTTTCGAGGCTCAGTAGCCGTTTGGAATGGAATGGAATGCAAAGTTGGCAGGAGTCTATTACTCCCTACTTTATCGCAGAACCTGGACAGAGTCCCTTGCTGCTGGATCATTCTAATCGGGCTTGTTTTTTAAAAAGGTTATTTTTTTTAATCTCGGATCTAATTTTTCAAGTTTTGTCTATTATTATTTTAGTGAATTTAAGACGGATTTAATTGCATTCCAATCCGTTGTTAAACCAGCTAGCCGTTTGTAGCACTGACATTCGGTATTATGCTTTAAGGCGACCGAATGGGGTGGTGGTGGGAGAAATGCCAGATAAACAAATACATACGAGCTTATCAAGTTATGAACAAAATCTGTTCATTCATATGTTCCGTCGTCCATCTGAGATTATTATCGACAGTTTTGATAATATACATGGCCGTAAATATTATTGAATTTAAAAAATTTACTTGTACGTCTAATTTTTGCATTATAATATCAGAATACTCAAAAATGGCGGTCAAAAAAATCCTCCGAAAGTTGTTGCATCAGGAGGTATAGATTATAAAGATGAAATTTGTTTGTTTTTAGAATTTTTGAACTGAAAAATAACTGATGTCATGTTGGACGATAGCTTTTCCTTCCAAACCGATGAATGTCTTCAACAAAGGTTTTCGATAAATCTAATGGCTGCATCAGTTGTTAAGGTTCTCGGTATACCGGTGAGAGAAAGATTCCTTACGGTACCGGTTTCATCGAATTTTGATCATTGTCGATTTACTTATCGGTTTTCCGGTCGGAAATTTATTATTAAATAATACATATACCTCTTGTAATTTAGAGAAGCTTGAGGAAGAGGAGGTAAAGAAGATTTTTGAGGAGGACATCGCAAGAGGTCTGAGTAAAAAAGATAAGGTAGAAAATGTAGAAGAAGAATGGGAGAATGTTAAAAAGGAAATTCTTAAATCAGCAGAAGCAAACATAGGCGGAATAAAGAGAACCGGTAGAAAACCTTGGGTTTCAGACGATATATTGCAGCTGATGGATGAACGTAGAAAATATAAGAATGCTAGTGATGAAGAAAGAAAAATGAACTATCGGCGATTAAGAAATGCTATAAACAGGAAGTGCAAACTGGCGAAAGGAGAGTGGATTAAAGAAAAGTGTTCAGAAGTGGAAAGAGAAATGAACATTGGTAAAATAGACGGAGCATACAGGAAAATTAAGGAAAATTTTAGGGTACATAAATTAAAATGTAATAATGTGATAAACAAAGATGGTACACCAATATATAATACGAAAGGTAAAGTCGATAGATGGGTGGAATATATTGAAGAGTTATACGGAGGAAATGAATTAGAAAATGGTGTTATAGAGGAAGAAGAGGAAGTTGAGGAGGATGAAATGGGAGAAACAATACTGAGATCTGAATTTAAGAGAGCATTAAAAGGTTTAAATGGCAGAAAGGCTCCTGGAATAGACGGAATACCTGTAGAATTACTGCGCAGTGCAGGTGAGGAAGCGATTGATAGATTATACAAACTGGTGTGTAATATTTATGAAAATGGGGAATTTCCATCAGACTTCAAAAAAAGTGTTACAGTTATGATACCAAAGAGAGCAGGGGCAGATAAATGTGAAGAATACAGAACAATTAGTTTAACTAGTCATGCATCAAAAATCTTAACTAGAATTTTATACAGAAGAATTGAGAGGAGAGTGGAAGAAGTGTTACGAGAAGACCAATTTCGTTTCAGGAAAAGTATAGGGACAAGGGAAGCAATTTTAGGCCTCAGATTAATAGTAGAAGGAAGATTAAAGAAAAACAAACCGACATACTTGGCGTTTATAGACCTAGAAAAGGCATTCGATAACGTAGACTGGAATAAAATGTTCAGCATTTAAAAAAAAATAGGATTCAAATACTGAGATAGAAGAACAATTGCTAACATGTCCAGGAACCAAACAGCAACAGTAATAATTGAAGAACATAAGAAAGAAGCCGTAATAAAAAAGGGAGTCCGACAAGGATTTTCCCTATCACCGTTACTTTTTAATCTTTACATGGAACTAGCAGTTAATGATGTTAAAGAACAATTTAGATTCGGAGTAACAGTACAAGGTGAAAAGATAAAGATGCTACGATTTGCTGATGATATAGTAATTCTAGCTTAGAGTAAAAAGGATTTAGAAGAAACAATGAACGGCATAGATGAAGTCCTACGCAACAACTATCGCATGAAAATAAACAAGAACAAAACAAAAGTAATGAAATGTTGTAGAAATAACAAAGATGGACCACTGAATGTGAAAATAGGAGGAGAAAAGATTATGGAGGTAGAAGAATTTTGTTATTTGGGAAGTAAAATTACTAAAGATGGACGAAGCAGGAGCGATATAAAATGCCGAAGAGCACAAGCTAAACCAGCCTTCAGTAAGAAATATAATTTGTTTACATTAAAAATGTATTTAAATGTCAGGAAAAGGTTTTTGAAAGTGTATATTTGGAGTGTCGCTTTATATGGAAGTGAAACTTGGACGATCGGAGTATCTGAGAAGAAAAGATTAGAAGCTTTTGAAATGCGGTGCTATAGGAGAATGTTAAAAATCAGATGGGTGGATAAAGTGACAAATGAAGAGGTATTGCGGCAAATAGATGAAGAAAGTAGCATTTGGAAAAATATAGTTAAAAGAAGAGACAGACTTATAGGCCACATATTAAGGCATCCTGGAATAGTCGCTTTAATATTGGAAGGACAGGTAGAAGGGAAAAATTGTGTAGGCAGGCCACGTTTGTAATATGTAAAACAAATTGTTGGGGATGTAGGATGTAGAGGGTATACTGAAATGAAACGACTAGCACTAGATAGGGAATCTTGGAGAGCTGCATCAAACCAGTCAAATGACTGAAGACAAAAAAATAAAATACCTCTTGTAAAGGCCGAACTCTTGTCAATACACCTAAGGTTTTACTTAAACAAGGCATTGTTATTTGTAGTTACGTAATGAAACTAAAATGATTGAGGAAAAATAACAATAAAACTTTCACCACAAAACAAATTTGAACAGATAGGCGTACAACTTAATTTTTACTATCATTATAAAAGTATGTTTAAGTAAAAAGGTGAGTTAATAAATGCAAGTTAATAAGTTGCATTTTTTCAACGTAATATAAACTGTATTGTTGTAAATTACTAACTAAGTAAAAAATATCACCTGATAATAACACTGGAAGTTAAATTTTATTTAGAAAATAATGTCAGCTGATAGAACCATTTAATTTGTTGTGTTGTTATTTATTAGTTATTTAAAGTAACTGTTTAAAGTTCGTTATTATATGCATTATGAATGTAAAATGTAATAAAATTGTTCATGCAACGCATTTTTCCTCGTTTTATTTTTAAAACTATTTTCTCGTCATTGCAAATTTTGATGTTTGTAACTCGATAATGAAGGCGTTAACAGAAAAACGGGTTACACCATTGTTTTTCTTGTAAAATTTTAAATCGAAATCATCTGTCATATGTTAATTTAAAAAAAAATTAAGTTTGATTCAAGATGGCGGACAAAACTGAAAAATAATGGAGATTTTTTTTTAACTATGTAGAACCCAATTTCTTTCTGCCTCAAAATACCTTTCAGATATGCAGTATGAACCTTTTCTTTTTTTCTTTCCTGTTTCCTTACTTTATCACCCGGTTTATACAGGTGATTCAAAGAAACGGGAAATTTTAAAAATTAAATAACGTCAAAGAAAAATTTTTTTTAGAAATTGAATTTTATTTCATGTAGTTGTACAAATGTTGCCGTTTTAGGATACATACATTTTAGTTTATTTTTTAAAGATGACATCTTCCGGGTGACCTCCTCTTCTACGTAAACATTCACGAAGTCTCTTCGTTAAATTGTTCACGGTTTGACGTAACATCTCGACTGGAATTTCCGCAATTGGTTCTCGGATCTTTGCCTTCAGTTCTTCCGTTGTAGCAGGTCTACTGCGGAACATTTTGCTTTTAAGGTGACCCCGCAAAAAGTAATCGCAAGCTGAGAGATCAGGCGATGTGGAAGGCCATCTGATGTCACCGTTTCGTGAAATGACACGTTGTCCAAACGATCGGCGTACAGCTGCCATCGATATTCGTGCGGTATGTGACGTTGCTCCGTCTTGTTGAAACCAGGCTGTGTTAAGAGTCGGTGGAAATCTCTTTTGTTGTTCCACAACAAAGGTTTCAAGCACGGCTACGTAACGAGCAGACGTCACTGTAATCGCAAGACTGTTGTCATCCTCAAAAAAATAAGGGCCTATAACACCGTAAGATGGCATAGCACACCACATGTTCACTTTCTGGCTGTGCAACGGACGCTGGTGTAGCTGCATAGGATTTTTTTGTGCCCGGTATCTGAAATTTTGCTCGTTAACAAATCCACCGAGGTGGAAATGCGCTTCGTCTGACATCCACAGTTCGTGAACAAACTCTTCGTTATCGTTTATCTTCTGAAGCATTACATTACAGAATTGTGCTCGCACAACCGCATCGTTCGGTTTCAGTTCCCGGACAATCTGCAACTTGTACGGATGGTATTGCAAGTCCTTCACTAACATTCTTCGAACGCTTGAACTATGCGATTGTAAAGATGCTGAGAGACGACGGATTGACCGATGTGGACTTCGTGTGAAAGCATCTTGTAAAGCTTGAACATTCTGTGGTGTACGGACGGTTCGCTCACGGCCTGGAGGTTTCTTTTTCATTGCCGAAGATCGGTTTCATCAAAATCAGATATCCGTGTTTTAATTGCACGTGCTGATGGAACACGGTCGTGCCGTTTCAGATTAAAATGACGGCGAAATTCTCTACGCGCTCCCAATGACACACTGTCATTGTTTTTGTAAAACGCTTTGATAGCAAATACACGTTGCGCACCGCTCCAAGGATCCATGACAACTAAATGGCAGATTAGGTTAGAGAGGCTGGCGGTACTTATCAAGTGGAATCAATCGCCCACGGCTACCAACACAACTTTCAAAATTTCCCGTTTCTTTGAATCACCTGTATATAGGTGTCCTTTAAAGGTAAGGCGAAATTCTAGGAAGTGATTCTAGTTAACATACTGAAGAAAAGATTTCCAGTGAACATAGGTCCGAAAACGCATATTTTTCCTACCTTTCCGCCATTTTGGATTTTGTGGTTTTTAAGAAAAAGATTATTCCTCAAGAGCGGTTGGATATAACGCAATAAAATTTTGTAGTTTATTTTAAACTAATTTTTTTTTAATAGGGATTAATTTCAAAATGGCGGTCGTTTCAATTTTTAGTCTTAAGTATCTTACGAATTCTTAGATTTTGTTTTATTACGAAAATTATGAAGAATTTTTTTGTGAACAAAACGACACGTCATTCGTAAAAATCCGACGATAAAACAACAGAGTTATTGCAAAAAGTAGATCTAAACCGATTTGGCGGCCATTTTGTTTTTTTTTATTATCGTGACTCATTTGATAACTAAATCAAATTTTCCGATTAAAATTGCTAAAATTAACAATTTTAAACAGAAATCACTATAATAAGAAAACAAAATGGCTGCCATATCGTTAAGTCCTACTTTTTGCAATAACTCTGTTGTTTGTCGTCGGGTTTTTACGACTAAGGTGTCGTTTTGTTTACAAAAAAAATGCTTTATAATTTTTATAATAAAACACAATTTGTTAAATCAAATAATTCCTAATATTTAAGATTGAAAAATTCAAACGACTGCCATTTTGAAATTTATCAACAGAGTATCGTTATTTTTCCCCCTATTAAAAATGTTAGTCTTATGTATATAAAAATGAATGTTTGTTTGTCCCGTATGCGTTTCTAAACCATTCATCCGATTGCGATGAAACTTTGGTGAGTCGTGCGCACGCCCGCGAAGATCTCTGAATTAGTTTGGACCCCCGCTAGGTGGCGCAAAAGTCGAGATATTTCGAAAAATTGTATTTATGGTCCGATTTGGCTCATATTCACAATATATATTAAGTACGTGAAAATAAATTTTTTTTTTGAAAAATTGACCCGCTAGGTGGCGCTGGGGTCGAGATATTTCGAAAAATTGTATTTATGGCCCGATTTTGTTCACAATATATTTTAAGTACGTAAAAATAAATATTTTTACGAAAGAGGGAAGGGCTAAAGATTAAAAGAGAGAAAAGGGAAAGATTAAATGTAGTGAAGTTCCGTAATGTTTATTTTGTTAATGTCTTATCAAACTTTCAATTTTGTTCATTTAATCTATATATATATATATCAGGGGTGGCCAACAAGTCTATCGCGATCGACCGGTCGATCGCGAGCCCAATTTTGGTCGATCGTTGATCGCTCGCATTGTCTGGGGTGGAATTCCGTGTACCATGGACTTTGAAGCGACTGTAGAAGACAAAACTTTCTAGCAATAGTTTAATGCATTCTGGGAATTTGCCAAGGTCATAAATTCCTAGAATTCTGACAGCCGGACACTGTGATCTCCGCCAATCCAGCACAATATATTTTGACTTATGTGTTACACTTGTCACCGGACGCAACGTGTGAACGCAACAGTTACGACTCGACTCATCGAAGAACACACTCGGTTAGCTTGAATATTTGGTAGTGTCATACGGTAGCTTATTTTCTTTTGTATTAAGAGTATTATTATTTATCCTCGGTGACCACGTTGAGTTTCAATTTTTTTCTGTTTAGAATGTAAGTACCTTTTCTTTGTTTTAAATTAAATTGCTTTTCTTACCTATCTATTTATTACTTGATAAGTGAGCATTCTCAGCAATAGATCTCTAAATTGCGGTCATTACACTGAGAGAAAAATAAGGGACAGTATTACAAATATATTAGGAATAACAATAATTCTATTTAAATTAAGAAGTCAGTATTGTTTTTATACTTATAATGCAGTATTGCATTTTAAGTTAGTAAAAATCTATCTTAAAAAGTGTCGGAAAATCGAATTTTTTAGGTACCGCATGTACGGAATGCTGCTATCGAAAATTGAGTCTAGAAATTTATTTTCTTCATGATCCTATATCTCGAAAACTTAATAAGTGATTTAAAAAATAATATATTTTACTTATCTACCCATACCTCGTACCCCATACTGAAACACATTGTATAAACATAGTATGCATTTCACAACCCTTATTTCCCCTTAGACTACGCCTATGACAAGTCGATCGTGACACACTTTTAAGATAAAAAGTCGATCTTGTCTACAGAAATGTTGGCCACCCCTGATATATATAATCAAATCTAGCAATAGCGAAGCATAGCCGGATCAACTTGTTTAAAATAAAGTACAACATTTTATTGCGTTATCTCCAGCCGTTCTTGAAAAATAATTTTTTTCTTAAAAAACACAAAACGGTGGACAGATAGAAAAAATATGCGTTTTCTGATCTACGTTCACTGGACATTTTTTTCTTCAGTATATTAATTAGAATCACTTCCTAGAGTCACACCTTTAAAGAACACTGTATATATAAAATTTAATACTAAAAATACGTAGTATAAAATTTTATTTTTATTTAATGGTATGTGTTGTACAATTTACTAGATAAGCTACTTTTTAAATAAATAATGTTGTATATCTGTAATGAATACTGATGATGATGATGTGTCAGTCGAAATGGGGCTTTATTATTTTATTTTTTTACTTAGTATATTATTAGTTATTTTAATAATATTTTATTATTTCCCACTTCTTCCTGAATTACTTAATTTAGATGATTTTCCTGAATGAGCATCATCCGCGATTAAATGACTCACTTGCTTGACATTTATTGCTTATTTTCTTTGTCTATGACGTCACAATTACGTGATGTCATAAGAAGGTTGGTCGTTATGATTCATGTTTAAGTGAAGTAAAGATTTTTTGATTTTATTTATGTTTACCTCATCGTATTTATTTTTTATTATTTATTTTATTAAATTAACTTGTGTTTTATGAGTTAACAACTCAATTATGTACTAAATAATTAATATGATTTTTATGACGCATGATTTTTTTTTCTTTCTATTCTGAATGAAATATATAACCTAAGTGACGTATGTTATGTAATCATTTAATTTAGAATAAGAATGCGATTCTGAATCGAGAAATTACAAAAAATAAAAAAAAGGGTTTTTTGACTCGCTTTAAACCCCCACTTCTTTTTAGGGAAGGGGTTTGAATAAGACTAAACTCAATCAAAAAGCTCTCTCTCTCTCTCTCTCTATATATATATATATATATATATATATATATATACGAGGTGCGACAATAAAGTAATGAGACTGATGTGAAAAAAAATGTTGCTTACCGTTTTAGTCATGTTTAGTGTTGTCTCCTTCAAAGTAGTTCCCCTCTGATTGCACACACTTATTCCAGCGCTTCTGCCATTGATTGTAACATTTCTGGAACTCATTTTCTGTAATATCCTCCAAGACCCTCGTCACAGCTTTTTGGACATCTTGTGTTGTTTGAAAACGGTGTCGCTTGACCGCCATTTTGACTCATGGAAATAGAAAAAAGTCACACGGAGCGATATCTGGTGAATAAGGTGGCTGTGGTAGTACTGAAATTTGTTTTGAGGTTAAAAATTGCTGTACTGACAGAGCAGTATGGGATGGCGCATTATCGTGATGCAGAATCCAATTATCAGCAATGTTGGCACGAACACGAAGAACTCGTTTACGAAGTCTTTCTAAAATTTCTTTGTAGAAATATCGGTTAACTGTTTGTCCAGGAGGCACTTTATTCATTCTTCGATTCCAAGGGAATCGAAGAAGCACTCAAGTCTGCGTTTCACTTTTGACTTTTACATGCGAGCTTTTTTTGGTCCGGGTGATCCCTTTGAGCACCGTTGCAACTTTGGCGTTTTGTCTCTGGATCGTATTGAAAAAACCAACCTTCATCACCGGTGATAACACGGCTCAACAAATCTGGATCGATTTCCGTTTGCTCTAACAGATCAGCTGCCACATTTTTCCGTGTTTCTCGCTGTTGTTGTGTGAGATTTTTGGGGACCATTTTTGCACAAATCTTTCTCGTACCAAGATCTTCAGTTAATATTAGACGAACCGTTTCTCGATCGATGTTGAGTTCTTCTGCGATCATTTTCACGGATAATCTTCGATCAGATCGTACGATTTCACGCACCCTGGTCAAGTTGACATCTGTCCGTGAGGTTGATGGTCGTTCACTGCGGTCTTAATCTTCAACATTCGTTCTGCCTTCACTTAAAATTTTATGCCACCGAAAAACTTGAGCTCTTGACATAAGCTCCTCTCCAAAAGCCTTTTGAAGCTTTCCGTAAGTTGTCGTCGCGTTTTCACCCGATTTAAAGCAAAAAGAAATGGCATACCGTCGCGCAATATTTTGAGGTTTCATTTCTGTGACGAGAGACACAAACACGTGTTCACTTATTACAGCACAACTCACGACCGAGCAGTCGCATCAATGTGCCGCTTGGACTAGAAGTAGCTTATAGACCAAGGTCAAAGATGGTGTGCCTACGCAAGCTGCAGGGTTGCCACATCTTGCAAAGAAAAATCAGTCTCATTACTTTATTGTCGCACCTCGTGTATATATATATATAATTTTTTTTATATTTCACTTTCTCTCTCTCTCTCTTTTTCTATTTAGCCTCCGGAACCATCGTAAGGTATTACTTCAGAGGGTGATATGTATGAATGTAAATAAAGTGTAGTCTTGTACAATCTCAAGTCGACCGTTCATTAGATGTGTGGTTAATTGAAACCCAACCACCAAAGAACACCGGTATCCACGATCTAGTATTCAAATCTGTATAAAACCATAAAATCCGTATAAAATAAAAATGTACTGTGAGGCAAATAACGTTCCATGGCCTCCTTGATCGTTTGTGACAAAAATTGTAGATTTATTTTCATAGACTTTGTATTACAAATTTTTTCTGAATTAAATTCTGTTTTTATAATAAAATGTACGAATTTATAAATCATTTAACAAAAGTTATTACTCTTCAAATGTAAAAAAAACCCTGTTTTTCATCACCGAATTTGTCTGTTTTACGTTGGTTATCGTGAAAATTACGGGAGATATAAGTCTGGGACTTGTTATTGTTTGCTTTTTCATGTCGAAAGATATAATAAACCATCAAGTTTACCCCTTAAATCACGGCTTAAAAATTTCATATGACCTCATTTCACCGGGGAAACTGAAATTCATATTTTTTTCGCTAGCCGTAACTCGATAACAAAGCTTTTTTCGGACGTATGTTTTTATGAACTTTTTCCTTATTTCAAGTTCTAGAATCAGTTCTTAAAATATTTCCATTTCCTCTTATATATTACTACGTGTGTGTGTGTGTGTGAGTGTGAGTGTGTGTGTGTGTGTGTGTGTGTGTGTGTGTGTGTGTGTGTGTGTGTGTGTGTGTGTGTGTGTGTGTGTGTGTGTGTGTGTGTGATAAGCTCTGATCGGGAGTCGAGACGATAACTAGAAATTAAAAAAATATCATCCGACACCACTCTCTAAGGTAAATAGACTAAAAGAAACCCTCGTAAAAAAAATGAAGTTTAAATTTAAGCTAACCATAACCTACGCTCGCTTCGCTCACTAACCTAAACGAGGTTAATTAACGTTTATTAACGTTAAATATCCAAATTAATATGATATTTTCCAAGATTGGAGGCGATTAATCAAATTCACTGCATTCACCATGCACCGAGTGAAAACCTGATGTATTTTTCTATGAAATTAGACCTCAATAGTATTTATAAGTTACCTCAATAAATTTTTATGTGACTTTAAAGTTGTGAAATCTTTTTTGAATCACCCGGTACAAGTTTATAGACAGAAAATAAATCATGAATGATTGTTTTTTTTTTTGTATATATTTATTTATTTTTAAATTATTGTAAATATATCTTTTGTTGTCGTTTATAGCTTGTTTTGTTTTTCATTCATGTCTAATTTTATCACTATTTTGGATCGTTTAATATAAAATTTTTTTGTATTTTAAATATTAAAGGTCCATAAATAGCATTAAAAATTAATAATGTTAAGAAATACGTCACATCTTTAAAGATGAATAATAGAGTAATGAAACTTTTAATCAAGCAGACACTGAACTTTTTTTTTTTCAGTGTAATAGTTTAAATGTTAGAGCGAATATATATTCAGTTGTATTTTTAGGCTATCTTTGTATTTGAAACACATCCGTTGTTTCAGTTCCAACTTAATTCAACAATTTAAAAGCAATGTAACATCACTACTTTGTTCGTTTATTTTTTTTGTTTTTATTATTTTTAATTAGTTTTTTCGTATTGTTATTGTTGGAACCGTTCTGACCTCTTTGTAATCAAAGAACGATTTTTTTTGTTGGCCAAAAATATTCATATTACAGGTATTTTACTTCCTTGTACGAAGTAAAGGTAGCAGACAAAAACTTTCGGTATCGAGTTATCAACGGAAATATCCATTTTGACCATCCCTGAATCCATTTTACCAGTTTTGGCGTGACTTCCGTACGTACGTATCTATCTTGTTTTTTTTTGTCTTCAGTCATTTGACTGGTTTGATGCAGCTCTCCAAGATTCCCTATCTAGTGCTAGTCGTTTCATTTCGGTATACCCCCTACATCCTACATCCCTAGCAATTTGTTTTACATATTCCAAACGTGGCCTGCCTACACAATTTTTTCCTTCTACCTGTCCTTCCAATATTAAAGCGACTATTCCAGGATATCTTAGTATGTGGCCGTAAGTCTGTCTCTTCCTTTAACTATATTTTTCCAAATGCTTCTTTCTTCATCTGTTTGCCGCAATACCTCTTCATTTGTCACTTTATCCACCCATCTGATTTTTAACATTCTACTATAGCACCGCATTTCAAATACGGTGCTATAGGAGAAAAATAGATCCCAGAACTGTATTTTTTAGTAACTATCAAGAAATCTTAAGGCTAAAGACAAACAAAGGATTAAGGTTTAAAAATCATATATACTATTTTATGTTTGGCATAAATTAACTTTGTTAAATGGATAATAAATATAAAAAAATCTTGGAATTTGATGTTACCCACCGGTTTAGTGTAGTAGTGAACCCGTCTTTCCAAATCAGTTAATTTGGAAGACTAAAGTTCCAACGTTCAAGTCATTTTTTTTTTGTCTTCAGTCATTTGACTGGTTTGTTGCAGCTCTCCAAGATTTCCTATCTAGTGCTAGTCGTTTCATTTCGGTATACCCTCTACATCCTACATCCCCAACAATTTGTTTTACATATTCCAAACGTGGCCTGCCTACACAATTTTTTCCTTCTGCCTGTCCTTCCAATATTAAAGCGACTATTCCAGGATGTCTTAGTATGTGGCCGTAAGTCTGTCTCTTCCTTTAACTATATTTTTCCAAATGCTTCTTTCTTCATCTATTTTCCGCAACACCTCTTCATTTGTCACTTTATCCACCCATCTGATTTTTAACATTCTACTACAGCACCGCATTTCAAAAGCTTCTAATCTTTTCTTCTCAGATACTCCGATCGTCCAAGTTTCACTTCCATGTAAAGCGACACTCCAGACATACACTTTCAAAAATCTTTTCCTGACATTTAAATTCATTTTTGATGTAAACAAATTTGTTACTGAAGGCTCGTTTAGCTTTTGCTATTCGGCATTTTATATCGCTCCTGCTTCGTCCATCTTTAGTAATTCAACTTCCCAAATAACATAATTCTTCTACCTCCATAATCTTTTCTCCTCCTATTTTCACATTCAGTGGTCCATCTTTGTTATTTCTACTACATTTCATTACTTTTGTTTTGTTCTTGTTTATTTTCATGCGGTAGTTCTTGCGTAAGACTTCATCTATGCCGTTCATTGTTTCTTCTAAATCCTTTTTACTCTCGGCTAGAATTACTATATCATCAGCAAATCGTATCATCTTTATCTTTTCACCTTGTACTGTTACTCCGAATCTAAATTGTTCTGTAACATCATTAATTGCTAGTTCCATGTAAAGATCTATCTTGTATAACTCAAAAACGATTAGCCGTAGAATGTTGAAATTTTGGATTTAGGTCTGTTATAACATCTAGTTGTGCACCTCCCCTTTTGATTGCAATCGACTGGACCAAAAGTGTCCAAAAAAGTAGAAAATCGAAAACAATATGGATTTTGTACTTTTTCTTAACTGCAGTAATAAGCTCTCATTGATACTTATTTTCATTGGTTCCAGAGTTAGAACCAAATAAAATTTTAATTAATGATATTTTTCGGTCGTAAGGGAAGGCATATCGGTTCGAATCAGGCTTCATTACCTTTTTTTAACGTTTTTTTCAATTTAAATATATTGATTTATTAATAATTATTAACCCGTCATTATAAAAAAATATTTACAATGAATAATAATTTTGTAATAACAAATATATATATATATATATATATATATATATATATATATATATATGAAAAAATATCAGAAGTTTTTAATGAAATAAAATTTTATCTATTTTTCCTTTTAAAAAAAATGTGTATTTGTAATTTAATAGGCGTACAAGGAAGCCATGTATTTTTTTTTCACAGCTTGACTTTAATTTTAGTAAAATATTAGTTTTCATCTCCTTTCAGTATTTTCTCTTTTTATTATTTTCTTTTCTATTGTTTAACCTCCGGGACCATCGTTAGGTATTACTTCAGAGGATGAGATGAATGGCAATTTTTTTAACGTGTGAAAATGCCATGCCTAAGCGGGATTCGAACTAGGGAACTTCGGATGGATGACTCTACCACTCGTGCCACGGTGGCCGGTTCTTTTTATAATTTAAATAAGTTTTACTTTCCTTACTAGCGCTATAGCAGAGCTATAACTTTAGAAGGGAAAGTATTATAATAGGTCCAATTTGGGCATCCGCGGTTGTCATCAGATCTTGACGTTTTGACACCTAAGGAACCCCCCCCCCAAAAAAAAAAAAAAAAAAACTGATGGATATGTTCGCATACACATTTGTGTATGCGAACAAACATTATATCTCTAGAACTGCTGGACAGATTTTGACCGAACGTTTTTCACATTACTTCTATATATGGAGCATTGATGTCATTAAATTTTTAACTTAAAAGGTCAAGGTGGTGAAGCTATAGTACAAGGATCACCTCAGTACCTCGATATTTCGCCTAATTAAGGTCTTATTTTTCTTAAGCACATTTGTTAACAATGAAAAAATAATAATATTTGCAAAAAAAAGTTTTGCAAAATCGCACCCCACCCCAAAAAAATGCTCTAAATAAACTATTGCATTTAGTGCGTCATTAATACATCCTCTTATCACAAGGAGCGCTACTGTAGCACTGACGTACAGCTGCTGTTGTCTTCGTTTTTTCTGTCTAGCCTCCGGAACCACCGTAAGGTATTATTTGAGAGGATGATATGTATGAACGTAAATGAAATATAGTCTTGTACAGTCTCAGGGCGACAATTCCTGAGATGTATGTGGTTAATTGAAACCCAACCACCAAAAAATCCCGGCATCCACGATCTATTATTCAAATCCGGTATAAAAGAACTGTTTTTACTAGGATTTGAACCTCTCGACTTCGAAATCAACTGATTTGCAATGACGACTTCACCATTAGACCGACCATCCCCGGTGGGTTTGCGGCGGTAGTCTTCTGCTATGTTTTGACGTCACAGTTGAGCATTAGAATTAAAGAAATGAATAATACTTAAAGTGTTAAATTATTGAATTAAATAAACAAAAAATATTATATTTAAATAAAATGAGAAATGTTTTAAATTAAATTGTGTGTCAAAAAAATAGCTGTGTGACGGGAAAATCATACAGCTCTGTTGTCAGCTTTTTAAAAGACATATGTGTATATACATGTTATCATAAAAGAATGGTGCGGTTTCAGTAATTCATGGGAAGATTGTAGGGAAATTTCTAGATGTTATATTGGTAACCTCCAACCCAAAAGTTTGTTTATCAGCAGTTGTAACCGCAACGTCAGTTCTTGTATTGTTGTTGCGGTGAGTTTAGCGAGTTACTATGTTCTCGGATAAAGAAAAAGCAAAGTGTGTTTTATTGATGGCCGAATTAAAATCCGTAATTTTAGTTCAACGAGCGTTTCGACGTGAATTCGGAAGAGATCCGCCGCAAAAAAATAACATAACACGTCCGTTCAAACGATTCGAAGATACCGGATCGGTTAAGAAACAGAAATCAACCGGCAGACCAAGTGTATCAGACGAAACGGTTGAACTAATTAGACGATCGGCAATTAGAAGTCCTGGGAAGTCCATCCCCCGTCGAAGCGTCGAATTACGTATTCCAAAATCGACAGTTCACAAAGTTTTACGTAAAAAACTGAAATTACACGCTTATAAAATCCAGATATTGCAAGAATTGAAACCGATGATGGTGTAAAACGTTACAATTTCGCCGTGGAAACGTCGGACAGAATAAGTGAAAACGAATCGTTTTTAGATGATATAATTTTTACAGACGAAGCTACATTCCACGTGAACGGATGCGTTAATAGACACAATTCACGAATACGGGGCTCTGAAAATCCACACGCAATTATCGAGAAACAACGCGATTCGCCTAAAGTTAATGTTTGGTGTGGCGTGATGAAAAATCGTATAATAAGGCCTTTCTTATTCGCTGAAAAAACAATTAATGGAATCGCGTATCTTGACGTGTTAACCGATTATTGCTTTCCTCAGCCGGATGAACTCGAAAACATTCATCGATTTCATTTTCAACAAGATGGTGCTCCCTCGCACTTCAATGCATCGGTCACGGACGCTTTGAACGAATTTGGAGATCGACTTTGGCCTCCAAGGAGTCCAGACCTGACACCTTTCGATTTTTTCTTGCGGGGGTACATCAAAAGCGTTGTTTATACGCAAACAATTCGCGACCTAAACCGCTTAAAAAACAGGATGAAGCGATGAAAACCATTAACGAAGAAATGTTAACTAATGTTTGGAGGGAAGTCTAGTATCGTTTGGATATTTGTCGAGCGACTAAGGGCGCACATATTGAAATTTATTAATTATGTAAAAAAAATTTTGAGACGACAAATTTGAAAAATAAAAAACATAAACTGTAAGTAATTCCGTTTTAATTTAAACCATGTTCAAAACCGCACCATTCTTTTATGATAACTCTGTATATATATATATATATGCGATTCATTTTTTACCGTATCATTTTTATAGAGAAGAGTATTTAAAGTTTGTTTAAATCTCTTTAAATTTTAAAAGACTATATCAGTTTCTACGAAATAAATAAGATGCTCATTTCAATCTCGTAAATTAAATTTTTTGTTTATTTTTCTACTAAAGAATAACATTAAAAATAATTTTTCTCCTTTAAGAATAACAGTTGCAAAATTTCAACTTTAAATCTGTACGAAAAGTGGAAGATTATTACGTCATTCATTGTGATTCATTGCGTTCTTCCGGTTTTTAAAATGTATGCATTTAGTCAATCAGTTGTTATTCATTTTCGAGTTATATGTGACTTATCAATGTTTGTATATATCAATTGAATTTAAGAAATCCCTTTTTTTCCTGTTTTACTTTCTTTAAGAATTATTTAAATGAAATGTCCGAAATAATTTTTCGTAGAATCTCGTTGTTATTCTGTTGTGAATTTTTAGTTAATATTTTATATGAATCTCAATTTTATATATATGTATGTGTGTGTGTGTTACATTTCGTTTTTTTTAAATCGGTTAAAAAAATAGAGCCCTAATTATACATTCAGGATGATTCCAATTGCTGCACGCCAATCTCTCGGGAAATATTCTACAGCCAAAAATAAGAAAAAGGTATAAACATAGATCGGAATACAGTTCGTTAGCGAATTTCGGCTCGCGAAACATTTAGCCCTGCTTTCTGCTCCTTCTATGAAATTAAACCGTGCTAAAATTCATGGGCTACAAATCGAGTAGTAAATTTGGTCCTTCCTTATGGTTTTTGATTTAAGAAATGGAATAAAATCGGTCCCAGACCGTTGCCGCATCGGTAATTGTACAACCCCGGCCTCCAAGGGCGTGTCCGTGTGAATTACAGGAAGAATGTCTGGCCTCCCGTTGACAGTCTTTCCTGACGCGGTCAGCTTCCCCACAGTTAAAAGAGTGGCCGGTACGGTCCGGGACAGTACACGCTTTCGCCTTGTGTCCCGGACGCCAGCAGCGGTCCTCCAAGGATCGCTGCACTACTCTCCAGGCCACCCATGTTATACGCACCCGAACATCTGCCGACAACCACCCCTCCCCGCCAGAAAGAAAAATACGAAAACGTATTGTCGGAAAATATTAATTTACCAATAAATAAATAAAAGTTTCATACATAGCACTGTTGTTAAAATAAAATGATTATATATATAATATTAAAAACAGCTTACCAATATATTATTTGATTTTATCAAACGTTTTCGGATATTCTTACATTTTCAGATGAAATTTATAATTTAGATTTAAAATATATAAGAAATATAGAACTCATGATAAAATTAGACACATAATAATTGATCGTCATAGTATAACATTTTTGTGTATAATAAAGTCATAAGTTAAATTACATCCGTTTTGTAAGAGTGTTATTTTGTAACACTCTTACAAAACGGACGTAATTATTTTAATTTAACTTATGACTTTTAACATTTACAAAATTCTTTTCTTCGATCAATTGTTGTGTCTAATTATATATTAGGTAGATTTCATAAGAAAGTTACATATTGTAATAGGTACCATGATTCGACTTCCGGAAAATTTCGACATATCTTCGCGTTTCACATTTTCCGGACCTCAAAACTACCGTCAGTTCAAAAGTTGATATATATACATTTGTGTGTGTCTGTGTGTGTGTGCGCGCGCGCGTGTGTATTTATATATATATCTGTTTCACGTTCTTGTGGACACGATAACTGACTAATTTTTCGCCAATCACTTTTAAATTGATACATAAAATATAACGACCCAAAATCCGAATTCGTTAACGGCGAAAATCGGACCATGGGGTGCAAATAGGGGGCTTTTTCGAGGAAAAAAAACAAAATTTTGCTATAACTTTCTTATTAACTAAAATATCGAATTCGTTTAAAGATACTACTATTCTTTTGATAAGGACCTAAAACTTATCTTCGTTAAAGTTTTTTGTTACCACCAACCATTGGCCCAGGGGATGGAAAAAATGGGGTTTTGAAGACAAAAAATAATACTTACCTTAATAGGCATAGTATCGAATCGCTTTAAAGTGGTCGTTAGTCCTCTAATCATTACCTAAAATTTTCGTCGGAAACAATTTTTGATATGATCAACCCTTACGACAAACGATGACCAAATCAAAAAAAAAAAAAAACTAGGAAAAACAAAATATCTCTATAACTTTCTTATTAAATAAAATATGTAATTCGTTTAAAGTTCCTACTATTCTTTGGATAACGGCCTAAAACCTATCTAAGTAAGGTTTTTTGATATCACCAACCATTGGCCCAGGACGTGGAAAAAATGGGGGTTCGAAGACAAAAAAAATCATATCTCTCTTAATAGGCACAGTATCGAATCCTTTAAAGTGGACCTTTAAAAATTACCTAAAACTTTGAAACATTTTTTGATATGACCTTCCCTTACGGAAAGGGATAACCAAAATTTTGCCCGAATTGTAAGAAGATTGGGCTTCTCCTATGTTAAACATGTGAGAATCTTTTTTCACATGCAGTTATTGTCGTATTGAGTAAATTTGAAGTTTTTCTTAACTTTAAGATGGAAATCTTTTTTATCCCCTACTTTACACCGGTGAAATCTACCTCCGCCTTCCGGCGTGCCGAAAGGGAATTTTTTTTATATATTTTATTTCTAAGTTATAATAATTTCTTCTGAATATGGCAGAGTAGCCGTAAACGTTTGAGAAAATCAAATAATATATTGGTAAGCTGTTTTTTTAATATTATATTTATAATAAATAAAACTTTTTAGTTAATTTTGTAGGGAATTTAATTCTGAGAAATTAATGTAAATAACGTCTGTTAATATTAAATATAAATTTTCTTGATATTCACGCACAGCAACCAATCCGTTTTCATTTACTTTACCATAAATTAACACGTCCGTCAATCCAATAAATGAAAACAAATTTGTTGTATTACGCATTGTATTGACAGACTGAACAATAACAGCACATCACCGCTCAAATGAATATTCAAATGATTGATACTAAACTTAATTGTCGATCAGTTATTGTCAATCTATGAAAAAATATTTTTTTTTATAATTTTTAGCGCTTGTATGTATATTGTTTTATTTAAAATCGTATGTTTTCCGATCCAGTTTATGTGTTCTCTTTCTAATTAAAGTTGACCTTCTCAAATTTGTGTTTAATTTTAATACGTGTAATTTATATCAATTTTTTCAGAATTAAATTCTGTACAAATTTAATTAGAAAACTTTATTTTTTTACCGATAAATTAACGAAATTAATTAATTAATTTATTTATTTATTTATTATTCTATTTCAAACGTAATAAAGTGTATTTTTTGACAAAACGTTTTCGTATTTTATCCCGTTTTTCTTAAAACTTAAGCGAAATATAGGTCTGAAATTACTTTTCTTCGAGTTCTTAGATCAAAAACCATTAGGAAACATTAAATTTATCCCTCGAATTTTACTCCAAGAATCTTAATACGGTTTAATTTCACAGAGGGAACAGAAAGCAGACTAAATGTTTCATTAGTCGAAACTCGCTAACGAACCGTTCGTTTTTTAATCTGTATTTATATGAACTTTTATTTTTATTTTTAACTATAGAATCATGTTCCGAGAGATCATCGTGCAATTTGGAATCACTATGTATATAATTCTTAGAAAGAGTTCAAATTTTATTTAGTAAAATGAATTATATTTCAAGAAGAGGAAAGTTAATAAGGAAACAAAATATAATTAATTGTTGCATTGTATACCGGATAGAATTAGTATTTCTTTATTTAACATTATTATTATTGGTACGTAAATTTAATTTATAAAAAAAAACTAAAGTTTACTGCCAAGAAATTGTATATATGTTACTTTTTTTGGCAATGTTCCCTTGAAATAATTTCTCTTCCTTTTCATAAGTTATTTCTATTTTATTTATTTTTTTTTATATATGAATTATATAATATAGATCTCTTCTCATTATTACAATATATATATATATATATATATATATATATATCATTTCGGTATAATCTTTATCATATTTTTTATAACCAATGTTTTATATAATTTTGGCGTATTTCCATACCTAACCTTAAATGTAGTATTTATTAATAATCATTTCCTGTGTAATTTGACCGAACTTAGATATTCTTTATCACTTTCCTACCTTAACATTTCACCCGTTTTTTTAAGTAGATTTCAGAAGAAAATTAACAATTGTAATGAATATCATGATTCGACTTTCGGAAAATTTCGACATATTTTTACGAGTCACATCCCCCCCATACATCTAAACCACCGTCAGATCAAAAATTTATATACAGGTAATTCAGGAGGATAGGGCAATACTCTGACAATTCATTGTAGAGGCTAAAAATAAGAAAAAAGTTCATATAAACATAGGTCCGAAAACGATTCGTTACCGAGTTATACAGGGTGAAAGATTTCGCCCGAGTTTCAGTTCCTCCGGGTAAATTAAGGCTTTCTGAAATTCTGGGAAGGTCAATTAAGGGGCAAATTCAATTGTTTCTTATGGTTTTTGAGCTGGGAAATGAAAAAAATTGTTCCCAGAATTGTATCTCTCTTAATTTCTATGATATCCCATGTAAAACGCCAAAAATAGGGTCAAAAAACACATTTTTTTACGTTTTACGCACAATAACGTTGTTAAATTGGCAATAAATAATACATTTTTTAAACGTAAATTGTGGAGAATTTAATTGTAAGAAGATTGATGTAAATAATGTCGACAAAAACAAATAACATTTTAAACATGTCGACTTTTATTAACCACAAAACAGATTAATTTTTAACAGATTGAAAAAACCTTTTCGTTATGTACAGTAGAAGAAAATAACTGGAGGAAGAAAGAATACTTACTGTTTTTTTATGATAATGATAAAATGCTGCTTACAAGTGATATTTCATGCGGTTTAATAACTTTAAAAAATGCCACCTTTGTGTTCAATGCACTTTTCAACACGTTCTACTAGATTTTGTGTTGCCAGTCTAACGACCGTGTTTTGTGTTGACAGTCCTACGATTAAAATAAATTTAATACGTTCCTTGATTATAGCTGCAGCGTTGAGAATGCGAGCGACCAGTTCATCGCGTGTGTCTACTTTTTGCTTGTAAACCTTATTTTTCAACCGTCTCCACAAACAATAATCCATTGGAGTGAGGTCTGGGGATCTCGGTGGCCAATTAACCGGCCCTCCCGATCGTATCCATTTACCAGGAAACGTTTCATCAAGACACTGCCTTACTTCATTAGTGAAATGTTTAGGAGCTCCATCAAGTTGGTAATACATTTCGATTCGTTTTGCTAAGGCGATATTTTCCAGCAATATAATAAATTCATTACGTAAAAATTCCAGATAATTACTCCCTGTGACCCGATGTTGTTATTTTCTACTGTACATAACGAAAAAGATTTTCAATCTGTTAAAAATTAATCTGTTTTGTTATTAATAAAAGTCGACATGTTTAAAATTTTATTTGTTTTCTGTCGACATTATTTACATCAATCTTCTTATAATTAAATTCTCTACAATTTAGGTTTAAAAAATGTATTATTTATTGCCAATTTAACAACTTATTGTACGTCAAACGTAAAAAAATGTGTTTTTGACCCTATTTTTGGAGTTTTACGTGGGATATCGTAGAAACTAAGAGAGATACAGTTCTGGGACCTATTTTTTCGATTTTCCAGCTCAAAAACCATAATGAACAACTGAATTTTCTTCTTAATTGACCTTCCCAAAAATTCAGAAAGCTTTAATTTACCCGGAGGAACTGAAACTCGGGCGAAATCTTTCACCCTGTATAACTCGCTAAAGAAGCGTTTTCGGACCTATGTTTATATGAACTTTTTTCTTATTTTTTTAGCCTCTAGAATGAGTTGTCAAAGTATTGCCCTGTCCTCCTGAATAACCCTGTGTATATATATATATGTCGGAGAGGCGAGGAGATTTGTCAGGGATTCAACGTTTTGTGCTTCACTCATCTTTACTATTACAAGTGGAGAATATATAAGATTATAATAAAGTTCAATTAATAAAAATGAGTAGATAACTCGTACAATGAAATAATTACAAATGATAATTATCACTTATCAATAATTCAGTAGCACACGAACCATAATATAAGACTAATTCAATTTAGAATTCAAATAATATTAAAACAACTTGCGATAGACCGAGGCTCAGGGAAATAACGAATTCGCGATCACCAGGACGTCTGTTCGATCTGGGTTCCAAAGCAAGACTACCTTTTCTCAATATTCTCAAATAATATACCTACTGCATATTTCCTTTTCCTTTATTAATTTTATGATACCCCTATCGTCCTGGGATCCCGACTACGTTGACAACCATGTGCCTACCTAGGCCTAAGCCTACCGCAATAAAACAATTTAAACCTTATTTTACAAAATATTACAAGTAATAGTACATTTCTTAAAACTACTAAAAATACAGATATTCTAAAGAATATTCTCATCGTTTTGTCGGAAGATACTCCACTGTACTTTATTCTCCGACATATATATATATATATATATATATATATATATAGAAAATATTTAAATACATTTGAAAAAATATATTATAAACAAATAACGAAGCAAAATCTTTGGTTATGAAAACCTCTTTTTATTTTACACTAGCTCCCAGTCGCAGTTTCGTTCGCGCTATATGGTTACTTGCGTTTCCCATGGTGGTCAATTTTTATTTTATATTTATTAGTCAAGTAACCGGAGGCATAGCTAGTGACACATACAGTAACGGTGGCATATCGCATTTTCCGTTGCTCAGTTGTTTCACTCGAACGGGATCGGGCTGTGTATATTCGGTCGCTTTCCAATCTTGACTGTCTTTCGTCTTCAGTCTCTGCCGCACGAACGGTTTTCATCATACTTGCTTTTTTTTATTTCTCCTGATCGAAGAATGTCTTTTAGGCGTGATATGATGTTTTGAAAAAAGATCACAGAATTTAAAAGATCGCAGTTAATTTACACACTTTAAATTAGTAACACACATATGATAAACAAAAGCGGCTATTTATTTATGTTTTTAAACGGCTGTAAAAAAATTGTAAATGAATGAATCGTGTAAAAATTACATATGCATGTGCGCTAAATCGATTGAAACTTAGGAATAACTGTACGTTAAAACCTCAGCCCTTTTCATTATTCATCGATTCAAAAAAATGTTAGCTAAAAATTAAATTTTTCTTGAAAATCAAAGTCATTTTGAAAATTAAATAAGCTTTAAGGAAGAAATAAAGTGTTTTAAATTTCGTTATGTCGGAGTTCCAAAAAAATTATCCTATGTTCACCCCAGGGGTTCAAAGTGTAGGTGTGCAAAATTTTAGATAAATCTGTCTGGTAGGTCTCGAGTTAAGTTGGAACAGACAGACAAACAAACATTGATTTTTATATATATAGATGATATGGTGTTTTAATTTATTTTTTTCTTTCAGAATATTTAATAATTATTTCCTATTATATCTGTACATCGGGGGTTTTTTTTTTATTGTTATATGTTTTTATGAATGAGAGACAAAGAGAGAGATTGAGTGCGCGAGCGAATGGGAATGATGCGATTGAAGAATACTTGTTAAATGGATTTTTACTGTTCTTATATCCCTTCAAAAGTTACGGTACTACACATTTTTAATAGTTATGTTTGCATTATTGCATACATGAAATTTTGAAGGCACCTTTTTTCTACTTAAAGTATATTTTATATTATTAAAAAAAAAAATTCTTAGGATAAAACTGTATTCGTACGTCTTTTAACTGCTACATTTTGTATTTATTTAATGAAGTATATTGATTTTTATACACGTTTTTTTTTCTTTTAATTTATTATTTCTTAGAATTATTCTTGTTTTTCCCTATTTGGTTCGTGAGAGGTTTCTTCTTTTGTTTAATTATAAAAATAAAATAGCGAGAGACCAGTAACGTTAAGAAAAATAACAACTGTTATCTCAAGTATATACAGTTAGTTGTCTACTTTTAACTTTTTTTTTCTTGTAGCATTATTTTTATGGAAATAAACCGTTTCATGTCTTTTTTTTTAAGAATGTTTCTCACCGATTGTATAGTTCATTCTTTTTCTTCTTCATTTTTCATAGAAAGAGAGGTCAACAACACACACACGCATACATACATACATTTTTTTTAACGAAGTTAGGAATTACATTAATCGGTTCAACAGTTCTTCATTTAAATATCAAATTAATTTTTCATATATAATTCAAGAATAGTTAAACCGAGTTTTAAATGAAATTTGCAGTTTTAATTTGTAAATTAACAAAATTTATAACTTTAATATTTTATTTTAGCAAAATAATTTCTTTTTCAAATTTAAAAATTAATTTTATCTTATTAGATCTGAATTAATACTTTTTTATTAACCAAGAAGTTTCATATCATCTGTGCGAAATCAAGTAACATTAAATAAAACACGTTATATCTATATATATATATATATGTTAAGTTCGTTTGTGTACGGCTTCAAAAACTCAAAATGTTCTGCACCGATTGAGCTCAAATTTTAGCACGATATATAACCCACATCAAAGATTGTTTTCATCTATTTTTAATAAATCTATCTATCTATTTTTAATTTGTACAGTTTTTTAATAAATAAGAGGCTAATAAATCAGATGGAAATGTAAACAAAGGAAAACCAATCAGATCAATGCAAGATGGCCGCTGTCAAACACAGCGACCAATCACAAAGAGCCCGTATGACCGTTGCCAATGTAAACAAAATCACAACTGATTAAGTAACAGATTTCTCTGAATTATATTTAACAGCTAAAACATCTGTATTTTATTTTTAAAAAAGCCACCAAGAAGTATGACTTACAGTAAATAAATTAAAACACCCGACTTTCTTATAGCCCAGACAGACTTAAGACTATGCAAACAAAAAAAGTCGAAATAACCAAATACACAGAAAATAATATCCCTACATAATGACCAAAAAATCCTTTGTTAGGTTAAACATTCACTTTTGTCTGAATTTACAGAAGGTATTTACAACGAAGCATCGATAAATATTGAAGACAAGTGCTTAGCTAATGCAAATAAAGTTCTTAGTCGATCGGGAATGCCAGCGCCCACCCGAGCTGCGATCGCTTCATTTGATGTGGATTTACGCCGTGAACAGAGTTACAACATCGGTGATCTTCAGTCATATGTCCGATCAAACATTACCAAATTGACGCGTGAACAGAAAGGCATTTACGATCGCATAATGCAAATGATAAATGACGGAGTTGGGGGGACCTTCTTCTTGGATGCGCCAGGAGGAACTGGAAAAACATTCCTCATTAGATTGATTCTAGCAACGGTTCGATCAAAAAATGACAATTATCCTTTTGCGGAATATTAA
Organism: Lycorma delicatula; assembly: GCF_047948215.1. NCBI lineage: Eukaryota > Metazoa > Arthropoda > Insecta > Hemiptera > Fulgoridae > Lycorma > Lycorma delicatula. The sequence continues at coordinate 16,751,466 of NC_134467.1, forward strand.
TCGGCCAAAACTCTGCAACGACACGCGACTTGCAGTTAAGAAATCGATGAATAACGTAGTGGAAGCAACGATTTTAACGGGGCCTTCAAAGGTGAAGATGTCCTCATTCCTCGAATACCCATGATCCCGACCGATACATTATTTCAATTTAAAAGATTGCAATTCCCAATTCGATTAGCATTTGCGATCACAATCGATAAAGCTCAAGGTCAATCTTTAGAATTGTGTGGTTTAGATTTAGATGGGGATTGCTTCTTACATGGGCAACTGTATGTTGCGTGTTCCCGAGTCGGAAAACCAGATAGCCTTTATATCGACGCAGACAGTGGAAAAACAAAAAAAAATATTGTATAGCCACAAGTATTGCAAAATTAAACTTCTATGAAACGTATGCTTTGTTTTGTTTCTCATTTCTCATCCATGAAACCACAATGTGCCACAGTGAAGCGTAGCGGGTACAGCTAGTCTTTTGTAAAATTCAAAATTGAATTATCAAATTAAGATATGGAGTTTTTTCTTTAAAATGTTTAAGTTTTTTTTTTTTTTTACTTTTATTGATGACATTAGAAATAAATTACTATTTAATTTTTTTTTCTATTTTTTTGTCAATTTCTAACTTTCAGGTGTTCATTTGTTTGTGAATCGCTGAATTTTTTTAAATTATATTTTCCACGTAAAAAAGGTGAACAAATAACAAATTAAAGGATTTTTTAGTCGAATATAATTAATTATATTAGGCTAACCAAAAATGAGCAACCTACGTCTATTCTTTTCAGTATATATCTTCTTGAAACAAGATTTTGTCGAGGTCATTTTTTTTCTTTTCAAGTTAAGATTGGTAGAATATCTATATTTTCTCAAAATATCGGTTAGCGATATTCAAATATTTATTCTTGATAAATTTTATGCCGATAATCCTGGCAGGTTTTGTAAAGTAAAAAAAAAACTTGCTATTATTTTAATTGGTTGTGCAGTCTCTTGTTGGCTTTGGCTTTTTATAGGTTATAACAACTTCTTTACCAGATATACTTTTAATTCCACGCCCAACGTTCTAACCTGGAGTAATAGGATTTTTTCCTTCTTTAACTGGAAGGAAAAAACTTATCCAATTTTCAATTGGAAAACCTCCAGTATTAGCGAATAACATACAACTCTGTCTGGTTAGATCTCGGACTCGATCGCCCAGTTTACTCGGCATCTGGTGCGTTAAGCTTCGCGGCTATACCAATAAGCCGACCGTACAAGCGAAATTTGTGTGTTAATAAGGTGTGAAATAACATTAGTTTAGTGTGTGCCGAATGTTGCCGCTAGTAGCGCCACACACGCGCAAATTAAATTACGCCCGCGCTTTAGTTAGAATCTTTTTTTTTTGTTTTCAGTCATTTGACTGGTTTGATGCAGCTCTCCAAGATTCCCTATGTAGTGCTAGTCGTTTCATTTCACTATACCCTCTACATCCTACATCCCTAACAATTTGTTTTACATATTCCAAACGTGGCCTGCCTACACAATTTTTTCCTTCTACCTGTCCTTCCAATATTAAAGCGACTATTCCAGGATGCCTTATTATGTAGCCTATAAGTCTGTATCTTCTTTTAACTATATTTTTCCAAATGCTTCTTTCTTAATCTATTTGTCGCAATACCTCTTCATTTGTCACTTTATCCACCCGTCTGATTTTTAACATTCTCCTATAGCACCAAATTTCAAAAGGTTCTAATCTTTTCTTCTCTGATACTCCGATCGTCCAAGTTTCATTTCCATATAAAGCGACACTCCAAACATATACTTTCAAAAATCTTTTCCTGACATTTAAATTAATTTTTGATGTAAACAAATTATATTTCTTACTGAACGCTCGTTTCGCTTGTGCTATTCGGCATTTTATATCGCTCCTGCTTCGTCCTTCTTTAGTAATTCTACTTCCCAAATAGCAAAATTCTTCTACCTCCGTAATCTTTTCTCCTCCTATTTTCACATTCAGTGGTCCATCTTTGTTATTTCTACTACATTTCATTACTTTTGTTTTGTTCTTGTTTATTTTCATGCGATAGTTCTTGCGTAGGACTTCATCTATGCCGTTCATTGTTTCTTCTAAATCCTTTTTATTCTCGGCTAGAATTACTATATCATCAGCAAATCGTAGCATCTTTTCACCTTGTACTGTTACTCCGAATTAGTTAGAATCATTGAATTAAATAAATTTAAAAAAATATTATATTTAAATAAAACTATAACAATTTTTAATTCTAAGTCATGCATCAGAAACAGCTGTGTCGTCAGCTTTTTTAGTTTTGGAAACAACATACATTTATGTTTAAAAGACTTTGAATTTTTTTTTAATTACCCACTGCTATTTTTAATACTGTTGGTTTAACCGGTATTCTTTACTTTAATAAATTAATATTCTGAACAGTGATCTATTTTTGCGCGCGCGCGCGTTTGTGTGTTTTTATATATTGTTACATCAGTATCATTTGTGGCAATGACAAATATTAATTTATGTCTAATGTACATTGATCTTTATTTATGTGCGCGCGCGAGTATAATAAATTAATCTATATTGTCACGATGATATTATATTAATAAAAGAATATAAATGAGTGGTGTGAAGCAAAACCCTTCTTAACCTTTCATATAAGTCTGGGTCAGTTATGACGTCAGAACAATTGAGCGGTGACTTTTATAATGACGTCAACAACGACTGTTTTATTATTATAACAAACCATGATTTCTCTTAACTAACGCTTTCATCAATCTTAATGTTTCTTATTAGATTATTTATGTCAGTATGTTAAATTATGATATGAATTATGTAATAGAAAATATGTAATTATCTATTTAAAATGTAGAAATATTATTATTTTACTCTTTCTTATTTTCTTTTTTTAAATAAAATGTAATAAATTTTTTCGTTGACTGATGATTAAATAATTAAAGAAGTGGCTTGGAAAAATTGTTATTTATTCAGTTGCAATCAAACTAACGTTACATTTCAAGGTAATTCCCCGGTGGGCTCCCATAGAGCAAATGTCCCAACTATCTTATTCAGAAGTAAAAAAATTGTTCAGTTTGTGTGTGAACAATTTTTGTACCATATTCTTGACTTACTCAATGTTTCCGAACTTAATCTCACGTAAAAGTTCTTTACAAACAAAAAATCTGATTGTACGAGATCTGGTTTGTAAGATGAATTGGGCAACATCTACCAACCATTTTTATCCTGTTTAGCTTCTGGAATCACTGTCAGATGATTCTTGTATAGTCTCAGGTAGACCATCCCTGAGATGTGTGATTAATTTGAAACCCTACCTCCAAAGAACACCGGTATCCACGATCTAGTATTCAGATCCGTTTAAAAGTAACTAGGATTTGAACTTGGAACTCTCGACTTCCAAATCAGCTGATTTCTGAAGATGCGTTTACCAGTAGACCAATCAGGTGGATTTAAGATCTTCCATTCTTTTCTTCCTTTCTTTTACCTGTTTAGCCTCCGGGAATTACCTTTCAGATATAACTTCAGAGGATGATATGTATGATTGTAAATGAAGTGTAGTCTTGTACATTCTCAGTTCTACCATACCTGAGATGTGTGGTTAATTGAAACCCAACCACCAAAGAACACCGGTATCTACGATCTAGTATCCAAATCCGTGTAAAAAATATCTGGCTTTACTAGGACTTGAACGCTGGAACTTTCGACTTCCAAATCAGCTGATTTGGGAAGACGCGTTAACCGCTAGACCAACCCGGTGGGTTAACATCTACCAACATCATGACATCTTGGTCATGATGTTGGGTAACATCTGACCAAAAGTCAGGTCTACCAACCTGACTTTTGATAAGTTTCTCATGTCTTTCAAGCGGTTTGGGACGGGCGTTATCATACCTTTTGAGAAAATATTCAGGATGTATTCTCATTATTGCGAGTTTCACTTTGTTTTCATACAGAATGTCCCACGAAGAAACACAGAAACTTTCAGGACGTGTTCTGCTGGTATAAATAGGTCTGGAAACATTTTTTTTGTTTCGAGTTAGGGATAGCGAACGATTTTACCCGGATTTCAGTTCTTATAATAAAAGGAAATCTTACTGTAATTTTTGGGAACGAAATTAAGGAGTAAAGTTGGTAGTTTCTTATGTAATTTGAGCTGGGAAATAGGATAAAATAGGTCACAGAAGTGTAATTCCAGTAGTTTTTAAAATATCCGACGTGAAACACAAAATTCGTTGTCAAAAAACAGTTTTTCTGGGTTTTTAGTACAGTAGCTTTGTAAAATGACTAATAAATGCAGAAGATTTAGTAACAAAATTTGTAGGGGATTTAATTATGAAATGTCTAATGTAGTTATACCTAATAAAAAGTAAATAAAAAATTTTTTAAATCAGTTTATTATTGAAGCAATACAGACAAAAAATAGACTGAAAATCCTATTATTTTGTAACTAATAAACATTCCTAATGTATTAAAACAAAAAAATAAGTAATGGGTACCATGATTCAACTTCCGGAAAATTTTGACATATCTTCCAGTTTCAAATCCCCGAGACCCCAAAACCACCGTTAGGTAAAAAGTGTTTATATATATGTATTTCACTTTTTTGTAGACACGATAACTGCCGTAATTTTCCGCCAATTACTTTCAAATTGATACATAGTATATAACGACCCAAAATCTCGGTCATTAAATGGGCAAAATCGGACCGAAGGGGTGGAAACGCGGGGGCATTTTCACAAAATAAAATATTTCTTATTAAGTAAAATATCGAACTTGTTTAAAGTTCCTACTACCCTTTGGATAACAGCCTAAAAACTTATCTAAGTAAAGTCTTTTGATATCACCAACCATTGGCCTAACGGGTGGAAATAATGGGGTTTCGAAGAAAAAAAATCGTACTTCCCTTAATAGGTACAGCATCGAATCGGTTTAAAGTGGTCGTTAGGCCTCTATACATTATCTAAAATTTTCTGTGTGTAACAATTTCTGATATGACCAACCCTTACAACAAGGGATGACCAACATGTTGCTGAAATTGTAAGAAAATGGGGCTTGTCGTATGCTAAACATAACATGTGAAAAAACTTTTTTCGCGTGCAAACATTGTTGTATTGAGTAAATTTTAAGTTTTTCTTAACTTTAAGGTGGAAATCTTTTTTATCCCCTACTTCGATATATATCTCCTTTTTTCCTGTTTAGCCTCCGGTAACTACCGTTTAGATAATTCTTCAGAGGATGAATGAGGATTATATGTATGAGTGTAAATGAAGTGTAGTCTTGTACATTCTCAGTTCGACCGTTCCTGAGATGTGTGGTTAATTGAAACCCAACCACCAAAGAACATCGGTATCCACGATCTAGTATTCAAATCCGTGTAAAAATAACTGGCTTTACTAGGACTTGAACGCTGGAACTCTCGACTTCCAAATCAGCTGATTTGGGAAGACACGTTCACCACTAGACCAACCCGGTGGGTTATTTTATCCCCTACTTAGCACTGGTAAAATCTACCTCTGCCTTCCAGCGTGCCAAAAGATTTTTTTTTTTTTTTTTTTTTTTTAATCTGCCATCTGTCTCTCCTTTCAGCTTCAATTTTTTACTTTACATTTATTCCTTTCTCTTTTTAATTCTACTCTTTTATTAACTTAATAAAAATTAAAACCCATCAAATGAAAAACAAATACGTATACATTAATTTAATTATCTTTAATACTAATCTGATAATGAATATTATCCAATATTAGATAATTCACACTCACAAAGGGGCGTCGGGTAAAATACCGACGCCCCTTTGTGAGTGTGGTGAAAATCAAACTATCAGACACATCACAGAAGTTTGCCCTAGGACAGCTTATGAAGGGAATCCATAAGATTTCTTGATGGCGACTCCAGAATCGAAAGCATATATTAGTTTGTTAAATCTTTGTTTATAATTTTGACTGTAATTGGTGTTATGTTTTAATGCCATACGCTAAATAAATAAATAAATATTATTATGTGTATTGAATTATTTTTTATGAGAACAGAATTTACAAATACTAATGTATGTGCAGTGTTGAAGAATTTATATAGTATTCGGATGGTTTAAACTTCTTTTTTTTTTGTTTAGCACATTTCAGGGTTATATTTTAAGTTTTATTAATTGGTATTTGGGAAATATGCAAATATGTTTCTAAAAAAAGCGTTTATTAGTTTAAATAGCATTATTAAAATTGAATAATACTTAATATTTGTTATGGAATTAGCTGATATTATCCGTTTAATGATAGAAAAATATTTAATAATGTTTACAATTTTTTTTTTTTATCGCAGTTATTAAATTAGTAATATTTTTATAATAATAGTAATAATAATTTTAATGTTTTATTTCTTTAATATCTTCGTTTATTATCAGAAAATATCTAATATTAACGTTTCTTTTAATTAACATTAAATAATTTAATAACTGTTGTTTATTATTATAATTTTATATTGATTACATATTTTATTATAAAATATTTGTGTAGAATATATATTTATCAGTAAATAACATTTTTTTCATTAATTTATATTTAAATCATTACCTTTGTTTTATATTATCCACAATTTTACTCTGCTGAAATATATATATATATATATATATATACATATATATATATATATATATATATATATATATATATATATATATTTTAATCAATTATTAATGTTTAAAACAATTTATTTGATATTATATGGTCAGCAACATTTTTGGACATTTATCTTATATATAACATTTAAAAAAATAGATTCTTTTTTAATTATAAATATCTAATTAAAAAACCATGTTAATTCTACTTTCTCTTTTTGGAGTTTTTCCAAATACCTAATCTATTTTTTCTTAAATATTTTGATGTATAAGGATGTGTTTCATGTTTTTCTTTAGTCAATATAAAATTTGGGCAAGAAAGGATTAGAGTGGAAAAGAGAGAAAAGTTTATGAAAAAAACTTGTAAAGTTACTAACTAGGATTGAAACAAGAGAGACAGAGAAAGATTGAAAGATGGGTAACGCAAGGCTTTTCCCTTTGTCCAATACTGTTTAAAATGGATAGGGTTTTTTTTAAATTTGATCCAATTTATTTTCTGTCAAATCAATATAAAATTTGGACAAAAAATGGCGTAGAATATAGAAAAAGAAAAAACTGTATATATACTACATGTTAAATTGTGATTAATATCTTTGTCTATAGTGCGAGGGAAATGTTTACCTTTTAAAAATTACCTATTTTAAGACGTAATTTGCAAAATTTGATTGTTATTATATCTAATAACTGTATTAGTTCCTTTTACTTATGACTGAAGAGACATCCATTCTGTCCAATGTAATATTTAGTATAATAACTACAAATAAATTTGTATACATTTGAATTGTTATATTTACTGTTATATATTTTGTTAGTAGTTATCTTGGTGATTCTGAGTTGTACAAAGGGGCGAGAACATATGTGCCTTACATCACCTCTTTTCCAGTTTTGATTTGCCTGCTATATCTCCTCTTAATTTTAATTCATAACTTTACAGTTTTTTTCTTTTTCTCCATTCTACGCCTTTTTTTATAGCAAATCAAAACTGGAAAAGAGGTGATGATGCAAAGCTCATATGTTCTCACTCCCTTGTGCAACTCAGAATCACCATGATAACTACTAACAAAATATATAACAGTAAATACAGCAATTCAGATTTATACAAATTTATTTGTAGTTATTATACTAAATGTTACATTGGACAGACTGGATGTCTTTTCAGTCATAGGTAAAAGGAACTAATATAGGTATTAGATATAATAACAATCAAATTTTGCTAATTACTTCTTAAAATAGGTAATTTTTGAAAGGTAAACATTTCCCTCACACTATAGACAAAGATATTAACCACAATTTAACATGTAGTATATAAAAACCAAACCATACATACACCTCAATAATTTGACATTTACAATTGTAGACCAAATTTAACAAAAATTACTTAACAACAAAATTACTTAAAATAACAAAGTTTTTTGTTGAATTTTTTAAAATTATATAACTTTTTAGCAGTATAAAACTATGATTTAGAACTTATATATTTTTCTAAAACAAAATAAGAAAAAAGGGCTCATAAGCCTAACTGTTAATTGCAGGATATAATTGAGTTGTTTTAGTTCAATTTGATACTTCTACACAGTGAAAGTCGTACGTACTATATAGTAAAAAAAATCTTTAGTTGCAGGATTCAAAAGTTTTAAGAAAAATACCCTAAAGTGGTTAAATAAAAAAATATTTAATATCATAATTTCAATTTTTTTTTCTACTCTTAATGTGTGCATTGTAATCTGTTCAACTTGTAAACAATAAGAAATCTCATGATACAATGAGATGAGAATGATTTGTAACATTGTACAGATTCAGGCCAATCCATTATAGTTCCAGCGTTCAAGTCCTAGTAAAGCCAGCTATTTTTACACGGATTTTAATACTAGATCGTGGATACCGGTGTTCTTTGGTGGTTGGGTATCAATTAACCACACATCTCAGGAATGGTCGAACTGAGAATGTACAAGACTACATTTCATTTACACTCATACATATCATCCTCATTCATCCTCTGAAGTATTATCTAAACGGTAGTTACCAGAGGCTAAACAGGAAAAAGAAAGAAAAGAAAAGGCCAATCAATTAAGGAAATGATTAGTTATATTGAACCCCAATCAAAAATGTACAACTGTAGGTTATATTCATTTAAAACCTTTACTAAGATTTGAACCTTAGAACCTTCAACTTTGAAAATCAGCTGTTAACTGATTTTGATTGACAATTTTACCAGTAGACCACCCCAAATTTCCCTCTAAGCTGTGCGGGTGTACTGCAATGATTTTAAAGGTATTGCACAGAGAAATTTATTTCTTGGGCATCTACAGTCAGCTGTTGTAAATATGTAAGGTATACTCAATGATACATTTAATTGAGATAATGGAATAGCGTACACTGACTTTTTTCCAGGGTTTTACGACTACTGTTCACAATAAAAGTTTTGTTCAGTTATCGGCAAGTCATTACACAAAAAATTGTAATGTTTACAACATAGAGCCAGTGTTATGCTAAGGAAGAAAAATGGGGTAGCATGATTTCTCAAAAGAGAAATATCACATTTAACTGAACAACAATGTGTAGCACATAAGGAAGATTTAGGATTAGATGATGCTTGGAAAAATGTATCTATTATGCAGAATATAGAAAATTTGATTAGAAATGTGTACACAGTGTTTCACCAATTTAGCATCAAAAAGAAAAATTTTGAAGAATTAGCACAAGTGCTAGAGCATGATGTTATATAATTTAAACCAGTAAATGAAACTAGATGGTTATTCAGGTATTTCGCAGTTAGTGCATTAGTAAAAACTTACAATGCATTAACTGAGTATTACAAAAGTTAGGTAGCAGGATGCAATGACCCAATTTGTAAGTATTGTGAAAAAAATCTGACTAATTCACAGTATTGGGTAACTAATTTTCTCTGAAAGATATATTAGACGAGTGTACATCCTTATGAAGATGTCAAAAAAAAAAGAAGTGATTTAACGACTGATACTCATCGCTATGTAAAAATTACAATTAACAAACTAAAAACTCAATAATTGGGACACAAAATTTTCTGGAATGACACCATTATCAATCAGAATGTCAAAATGATATCGATACATCAGCTATAATTCTATTTATTGAATGTGTATGTTCACTTACGAGAGCAGATTTCCAGATGGTCGAATTAAAAGATCGACAAGCATTTGATAATGAAATTATCATAAATTCATGAAAGAATTTTGATTTCAGAAAATAAAATATAATACAGCTTTCCAAAAAAATATTCTGAATTTGTGGCAAATAAAAACGTTGATATAGATAAAATATGGAATGAATATTCAGAATTGAAATTTACAATTCTAGGGAAACCTAAACTAGGATTGTTCAAGACTTACCGATACATTAACCTTTTTCCAAACTAAGTTCGTAACTTTAACTAACTGAGTTATCTAACTTTTCCTTTTTATATAACATTATGAAAACTTTTCAAGGAGATTGCAAACATGGATTTTCTGTTATGGCTTCTATAAAAATAAAATATCGAAACAGATTCAAAAATGAACACTTGGGTGATCTTATAAGAATTAAATTACGTTTAGTCAAAGATCAAAGAAGTAAATGCGAATAAAGATTACAAAGAAAGTTTTTGTCTTCCGAAAAAAAACAAACGCTTTAAAAAGTTAAGAAAAATGTTAATCTAAAATAAAACAAGTTACCTAATTGTTTTCATTTAATTATGTATACAAATATAAATATAATATATATAAACTAATAAAAAATTTTGCACAAATAATTTTTGAATAATTTTTTTTTGGCCACAATTGATTTTGTGTGCACAGTTCCGGAAAAAAATAAAGGAACTTTGGAACATCCTGGAAGTTTGAAATTATTAAATGGGAATATAGAGAGAACTTCCATTAAATTATTTAAAACAATATTAAAAAAATACACCAAATAAAAGTAAATTAAAATTCTGATTTTACCTGTTACATTTGTTAAATTGTTTGTTTCATCACATTATCAAAGTATGAATGGTTTGAGATATTTCAAATTTTCACCACAGTCGTGCTTTAATGCCAATGATAATGTGATTATCATGTTAACATCGATGTTAGAATTTTTTCTTCTTAGTAGATATCTTTAATACCAGTCTAAATTTATTACTACTTTTAAATTATTCAGATGAATTCATGGAGTTAAAAAAAGATCGTGTCTTTCATTTATGTAGATGGAATGATAAGTAGCTGATTACCTTTGTAAGACATCAGCAGGAGTACTTTATTCTATGAACACTTGATTATTATTAATAGTTTAATGACTTTACTTATTTATTGTAAACCGTACATGTTATGTTTCCGATATATAAAAAATCTGGATTCAAGTCTTAACGAAGAGTAATTTTTTTTTCTTGATGAAATAATTCACCACAAAGACTTAAAACATATACATGGAAATACGGAAATGGATTTAGTAGCGTATGAAAAATGACATACTTAACTGGGAGTTATAGGACTCTCGGATGAAGACCGAGATTCTACCAGTCTATTATAGAGATCAGCTGAATTTATCTTCAGGACGAACTGTGAGTGTCACCTGATTTTTAATTAAAGCATCTGTGCTTTCGTAGTTGCCAATTGCAACTAACATCTTCCTTCTTAGGCTATTGATTGTTAATGCATTGGTTACATCCTGAATAAAAAGATGTTATCTCATGAAGAATTACAATCGTGGTTGTCTAATTGATGGTGGGATCCATTACTACTTTCATCGAAGTTGTTTGTCTCATTTTGAGATCCTTTTATGGGTAAATTGCTGCACAGTCTCTTTATCCATTCTTGTCCTTTTCTTCATCATAGTTTTCTAATGGATTTCAAATACTTGGGACCTTTAGAAATATTGGTTCCTTGATATTTTTATGGTTTTTGATAGGTTCATCTTTTGTCTATAGAATTATCCGATCATAAGAATCCCAATCCAACTGTTGACGTCTTACATCAGTGATTATATTAGTTAGCCATATCTCATATACTTATATAGATAAGGTAAAATTAAATACAATTTTTAATTTAATCACTATGGATGTCAGGGTTTTCAACTTCCATATTTGGATTATTTGGAATTAATGGTTTTGTTGAAAAGTATATTAAAAAATAGAATCGATTTATAAACATATACAAATGTTTTATATATATTTTATTTGTTGTACTAATCATTTGATATTTGCTTATTTGTTAAATATTTGTTTTAATGTATAACACAGTACTATAAATATTAATATTGATAAAAATAATAATAAATAAAAGAAAATTATTATTATTATTTTCACATCACAGCTATAGAACTTTTATTTAATTTTTAATTAAATTCAGTATTATTTAATTCTTTATCAATTATATTCATAGTATATTATTATTTTTTTTTTTAACATAATCAAAATATTTCATTGATTCAGTAATACTAAACAGCCCCAATACATTATAATAAAAGAAATAATACTTCCCAAATTTAGCACTTCTCTAAAGTATTCACATCGTTATTGTAAAAGAATTTAACAAAAAAAAACAAAAAAAAAACACATTTACATATTTTAAAAATATATTAGATTTAAAATTTTATAAAAGGAAAAGATCATTTAAGTTTGTTTTTCATTAATTAAAATTTTCTACTAATATCATAGCAGATAATAGATGTAATTTTTTTTTAATCTGTTGTGTCATAATAGTTTCAGTTTATGCTACCAGTCGTTTTCAAAAAAATCATTTTTATTATCCAATAAAAATTCTTTTTAATTTTATAAACAAACTTATATAGATGATATATCAATGAAAATACATTCCATCAAAACGTTTTGTGTTGCAAAGATTTCTGAAACTATCTAATAGTTTTAGGTGATATAAATTTTAATATGTGTTAATTCATTGGTTTATTATACTACTTGATTCTGTGCTATAAATATTACAAAAATGAGTGACCACTATTTTATGATATTATGTTCTTGAAAAATATCAAACTGATTTTTATGTTTTTTTTTTTCTTATAAATGTACCTTTAAATATTTCATTATTTTTTTAAAAAAATTGATTTCTTTCTACCAAATTAATTTAGAATAATGAAAAATTATTAGGTGTAAATGTGATCAGGATTCAGGATTATCAGGATTTCTTATTGTTGTAAAATATATCCGTGTTGTTCGAATTCATAAATTGTTTAATTATGACTTAAAATATCAGTTTCTACATTCCCACCTGAACAATGTCCCGTTCACTTGATATTTCTATACGCCACAGGATTCCAACTATGAGTAAAGTTGTTTCTTTAAAAACTTTTTCTTGGACAAATTTTATTTCTAGTGAAAAATACATTTTTTTTGTAGTGATATACTTTTAAGATAGTTAATGAAAGTTGTCATATCCTAGCATTATTTCAAGGGATTGTGGGTGGAGGATCATGCTTAGTGAAAGAGCACTTTGTTGAGCTTACCTCTGAGTAGGATTGCTAATCTTAATCCTACTATATTTTTTTATTTTGTTTTTTTTTTTTACTGCATTTCCTGAAGTTTTTTTTTTTTAGGTTATCATATTCAGTCAAGGATAAGATAAAGGATAAAGGATGTATTCATCCTTTTTTTAAAAAAAAAGTATCCTTGATATGTTTTTCAATTCTATGTATGTATACATATAAATATATTTATATATATGAACCTGTATTTGGTTCATTTTGAATTTGCCAGAATGTGTAGAACCGATATATCGAATTATAAATTGATTGAAAAGGAGATGCCAATAGGCAGATCCAGGCATTTTGTTTCCTCTTTGTTGATTGCACAATAATTCAGGCCTTTTAATAATCTCTTCTGAATTATAATATTTCCCAAATAATTTCAGTTAATTAAAAATAAATGGTACATGGGTATCATGAAATGTATTCGGATTAAACATTTCTATAATTAGTTGATTTTTATCTTTATAAAACATCATACATTTTAAGGATTCTATTTTCTGATATGTTCTGAAAGTTGCGAACCATCATTTTATTAGGAGATATAATTTATCGTTGTACATTAAATTGAAATATATATGAGAATTGTAACTTGTAAATAATATCAAGCCTGTTTGAGATTCAAATCAGGAGGAATCTTTTGGATGAAAGTCAATCAGGGAAACTATATCACAAACCTTTTTTTTATCAGTAGGAAAAAAGTATTTAAATATTAATAACAATAATAATAATTTAACACATGACATGTGTTTAATTATAAATACATTCTATGACATGAGATGATGGGAGAAGTTATAAATCTTGTAACATGCTTATGTAACATGTAAAATTATTTAGTTTTAGTGTATATATATATATATATATATATATATATTTACAAATAGCATAGTTATAATTTTATATCAAGTTGATAAATACAGTTATCTTAATTTCATTTTTTCTCTTTTTTTTACTGATAACATGACCTAGTCGTTTTGTTACTCTTACACATATTTAATTATATATACAGTATTATGTTAATATTAATACAAGTATTATCGTTTTCTTTGTTACAGATAATACTGTACAACATAGCGCATATATAACATACAAGAAGACAAACAACAAGTGATTTTTTAATCGATCATCGTTTCATCATTATTTTCATTACTGTGGTGTGATTAATAGTACGTCGTACATTAGTTAGAACGTTTCATTTCATTTTTGTTTGTTATATTAATAAAATAATAAATAATTTTTATTATATTACTGAATTAAAATTATGTTTTTATCTTTCTATACTGTCGTTGATTGTTATTTTCAATATGGTTACAAAAAAATGAAATAATCAGCCTTTTTTTAGGTTAGGTTAGATATTTATTTAAAAAATTAACGTTTCGTTAGTTTTCTTTAAATATCCAATCACATGGTTATATCGTATTATAATTCTAATAATAATTATTATTATATATATAATTACAATTATAATTTACGGACGAAAAATACTCTATCAATTCAAGCAGCGTCACAGTGGCATGATTTTTTATTGGGTGTTCTTTACGAAGATCCATTTGAAGTTTGGTGAAATTTAATATTATTTATTATCTGAGATATAAGGAAATAATATATATTAAAAAAATAATAATAAATAAAGACTTTATCTACCAAATTTTTATATTTAGTTAAAAAAAAAATTGTGATATAAGTATTACTATATTTTTTCCAACATTTGTTTTTGGACTTTAATTTTTTTTAGTTTTGTGTAAAGTGATGGTGTATTTATTGGCTGACTGGGGTATGGGAGAATCTCATATAAATAATGGGCAGTTACAGTTGCAATTTCATCATACCACTCATCATCATCATCTTAATAATCACCAACTTAATAATCATCAATTTCGTCATTCAGAAATTTTGTCGCAAATCGCACATGTCGATCGTTGTACCAAAAATGATCATATTGATGAAGATGATGACGAAGTCTCTTTGTTTCCATTAAATAATCAGGTATGTATTTATTTTTTTTTTAGTTTTGTTTTTTTAATTTTATTAAATCTATTTTATGTATTTTCTATCAATATATTATTATTTTGCATGCTATGACAAATGCCTTTATCAGTGAAGCAAATCTGATTTTATTTTACATAATACATTATGTTTAAAGTAAATCCATTTATTTATCTTTTATTTTATTGGTAAAATAACTTTTATTTATTTAATTAACGGGGTATATTGAGTGCCATATTCTAAAGAAAAAATATGTCATGATTGAAAGCAGCATTTACATTCTTTTTTTTTTTTACGTTTTAGTTGTATTTCCCCATGTATTGTAAGTTATTTCCAAATTTGATTCATACTTTTTGATTGTTTAATATAGCATTCAAAATCTTTTCATATGATATTGCCGTGATTCAGAGTTTTCTGAAAGATAGATCAGAATAAATGAAACTTTATTTCAGTCTTATTTATATTCAAATTGAATTTTTCTTATAAATGAATCTATATTAGGTATCATAACAAATAAGGGATTTAATGTGCGATACAATTCATTCCTGAAACTGGTTTAGCCATTCTCTCAATACAACAAGCAACTCATACCTGGCCTAATTAAGAAAAGGGATGAGTAAAATGGTTTTGTGTAGCATTCTTCAGCTGAGTTAAACGTTGCACATTGGTATTGTAGAAGATATACAGTTCTATAAGCGATACCTAAAATTAATTCTTATCATTTAAAATTTCAGCTTAGATAATTATCACAATTCTTAATGTTTTATTTCTTTTTAATTCTTTTATTCCTTCTTCCTAGCCGATGGGATTGACTAAATTATTATTTCGTACAATTCTGTTACACTTTTTTTTTTTTATTTTATACTTGTAACATAACTATATGATTCTTGTATAAATTATAAATAATTCATCTTTTTTTTAAATTTCTGTAATGTTTTTTCTCAAAATCAAAAACTTTTCTTAAATTCTACACTGTCAAATGTTTTCTTGAAAAAATTTAATGTTGATAATTTAATTTTTCTTCAGTTTGTTTTCTAAAATTCATCTGAGGATTATGAATGATTCTTTAGATCTAAAATTGAGATTTGTTCATCTGCGCTACATCTTCTATCTTTTGTTCTGTTCATCTGTAAATTATTCGAGTTAATAGTTTGGTAGTTTGAGAAATTAAACTTACTTTAGCTTTTATAATGTGGTAACATCAACATATAGTTTGTGATAAGGAAGATCCCATATACCATTTCAATCTACATTCTCTTCTATTCCCAGGTAAAGTTTTGAATTCCTTCCTCATCATCATCTTGTGTTTTGCCTGGTGGCAGGCCTCTTATGCCACTGTTGTCTCTATCCATTTCTGTCCTGAGACTTTTCCTTGGTCACTTTGTAGTTTCCAATCTTCATCTCATATTAACCTTTTCTTCTACTGACCCAGTTCAATTTTCAAGATCCCTATATTTACATGTCCTAACCAGTTTCCTTTCCTTTTGTCTACTTCCTGCATAAGTGCTCTATCTTCTTTAATCTTGTTTTCTTTTCTTCCACATCGCAATAAAGTCACAATCCATTCCCTTCCTAATTGTCCATCCTTCACTTTCATACAACAAGACAATCCATACTAACGTTTAACTAACCTCTTCCTTAATTACATATCCAGACTTTTACCGCCTGGTAATTCCTTCTTCTTACTTAAAATTTCCTTTTTACATTACTATTCTTCCTTTTTATTTCCAGTCCTCTGGTATCATAGTCCCCAAATATCTGTAATTTTTTACATTTTCTTTACTTCCTTCACTTTGTTGGATTCTCTTTGTTGTTGACTTTCAGTAATTTAGTTTTCCTTATATTTATTTCTATTGCTTCCTCGAGGACCGTTAACAATTTTTATAGTCTGTTTGTGCGATCAGCTAGAATTTCCATATCATCAGCAAACCTAATGCCACTAATTTTTGCCCCGTACTTACTCCTTCTCTTTCTTCTAATATATTCTTTATTGTAATGTAGATATTGAACAGTGTCAGACTCCTTATAACTCCCATTTCTTTTTATTCTTTTTTCTTGCATATTTTTTTTGCACTTCTAGTATTGTTTTAATCAATCCTTTTCTAATTTTATATCCTGGTTAGTCAATTTTACTACTCAACGTATCCTGATAAGTGAGTACTTAATTGCCTTATTGTTTCCTATCTTTATTATTTTTTTTCATAGAATTTGTTAATTTATAACATCAAATTTTGGATGCTACACAATCAATTTTTTTTTCCACCTAGACACTCTTCTTTTTCTTTTAGAGAATTTTTTATTATACTTACTAAACATAAATATAGTTTGAAGTAGGCAGTACTCTTGGCTTTTTTTTCGATGGAGGAAGGAGACCTCTTACAGGTACAACCCGCCTGAACAGGTTGTAGTACCAGGATTGCACCAGGTAACCCCCTCCCCCCACCCATTCACACAATATGATATCGATTCTGCCAAAATTGGCATAACTCAGGATCAAGTATGTATTTTGGGATATCTGATCAGAAGTAATACGTCCCCTAGGAATTTTGCAGGCATTATTATCAGCACGTACCTTTGAAGCAGAATCACCTACTGATTAGTCTTGCAAGCTTTCCAACTTTTTTATGATGATGTCACAATTTTCTTCATTGCTAATTAATTTTCCTTCCTTTCCATTAATTTAGGAACAATGTTATCAGCAGATATTCCATCGAGCATCACTAGGTAATCATCCTCCCTAAATGATGCCTGGTAGACACAATTAAAAATCATATGTTCCACCATATCGCACTGTCCACAGTAAATATGTGAGTTTTACAAGAGTTTCCTCATGCTGATCCATTAAAACTCTTTCTCCTTTAAACTTCTATGATCCGTTAGAACTTTTAAGTCAAACCATCCAGTTTGCTTATCATTTTATTTTCATTATTGTTTTTAATTCAGATTAATTTTTTAATTAATCTTATATTTTTACAATCTTCGATTCGATTTTTTAATATTTTCATTATTAGTTTATCCCAATTTATGATTGATATAATGCTTTTTACATATCTTTAAAATGTTTTTATTTTTTTTACCTCTGTGTATGCCTCTCAGTTGGTTTTCTCGAATCATTTTCCAGCTAATGTGTGTGTGTGTGTAGAGATTAGAAACTGCTATCACCACTACCAGTTTTACTAGACCTGATGTCGCTACAGACATAGTGCAGTGTAAGCACTAGTGTACCAGTGTACAGTGTACTGGTACTAGTTTACGAGTACATTACAGTGTAATGTACTGGTAAATATCTAGTTGTGAACAGAGTCAAATCGATAACTCCTGAGATGTGTAGTTAATTGAAATCCAACCATCAAAGAAACCGGTATCCGTAGTTTAACATTCAAATCCATATAATAAAGCAAATGCCTTTACTATGGTGTTTGCCTCTCTTTAATTATTTATATTAGTGTAATTACATCCATTGATCATTGGCAACATTTTTTTTTTTTTTAACTTTATGTTTGTTTAGAATTCATTCTCAGAAGAATCCCAGTGAATAAGTAATTAAACTAATTGTCAGCTCATGATTTTTTTTTTTGCTTTCATTATTCATAAGCACTTGTTTTTTTTTTGGTTTTTTTTATATAGTTTTCAGGATGTAAAAACTTTGATTTTATACAAGTACTAATTATTATTGACATAAATCATATATTTAGAAATAAGGTCATTCTGTATATGGGACAAAGTATAACATAAATCATTTTACAACGTGTAATTTATCATTCTTTTAATAGAATAACTGTTGTATATAATGGTTGTACATTGTTTGATACAATATGTCATTGACTTTTTTATCAATTTATTTTATCAACAGAATAAATAGATAATTATTTATTGATTATATTAAATGTAATGTATTTGTATTTTTTTTTAAGTTCTAGAAAATATAACATTAATTTGAAAAATTATTATTTATTTAGAATTGAATGTTGTAGAATATATTAAACTGTATTGTTATTTTCAAAGTAATCTATTTGAAGGTTAAATATATCTTATCGCAACACAATTCGATGTATTTTTTATTTATTTTTTTAAAAATAAATTATTGTACAATATTATATATATCATTTTAGTAAAATAGAATCGCCGATTACAGCTATTGGGATTATTTTTATTACTTCTCTTTTACTTGTATTATAGAAAAATGGATTTATTTTTGTTATTTTTTATAATAACAATTTTTATAATAATTTATCACATGTTACTACATTTAATAAATATTATTTTAAAAGCATGCATAGATTGTATGATTATTACATTATAAACATGTACTTTTATATATGATACAGCATGATATTAAATCACGAATTTTGTGCATGATAATTGTTCATTTATCTGTTTTTTATTTTTTTTTACATTTTATAATATACTGTTATTATCAGTGTTTATTTCATTTGTTTATATTGTTAATAATTCTTTTTCTTTGAAGTTTTTTCTCTTATCTGTTTTTTAGTTCCTCTAACTACAAATATTAAATCTTTTTATAACAGATACTGAAAAAAAAGTTGAATTTTTCTATATATTTTCATTTTCTTAAAAAATCGAGTATATTTGTTAAAAGATTATTAATTCACGATGTAACCTTGAATCTTATTTTGATGCTTGGTAATAATGGATTTTTTGTTAGATTATGAAAAATGCCAAGGCTGGCTGGTTTTCTATGCTAGAACGTTTGGAATGAAAACTAGAGATGCTATGACATTTGTTGATAGCTTTCGTAGAATGGTATTTTAAAAGAGAGTACTCTTATTCCTGTGTTATTTTTAATATTTAGGAATTTTCTTGCGTAAGGAAGTTTGATTATATGGATTTTACTTATATTGGACACAATTCATAATTCTTTGAAGGACTAAGTTTAATAAACTTAAACATTATATTAAGAATACTATTTAATTTTTTCAGAGGGAAAATTATTTTTGTTATAGCATATATTTATACGAATCTATTTAAAACTAATTATGTTTTTCTAATTTTTGGTAAAATTCTCTGATCTCCCTAGAAATTACTGATTGGTTAACAGCCCACATTCGGATGTGTCTGAAGTTTATCCAGTGGATAGGTAGTCCTTTCTGAAACCCACCGGGTTGGTCTAGTGGTTAACGCGTCTTCCCAAATCAGCTGATTTGGAAGTCGAGAGTTACAGCGTTCAAGTCCTAGTAAAGTCAGTTGTTTTTACACGGATTTGAATTCTAGATCGTGGATACCGGTGCTCTTTGGTGGTTGGGTTTCAATTAACCACACATCTCAGGAATGGTCGAATTGAGAATGTACAAGACTACACTTCATTTACACTCATACATATCATCCTCATTCATTCTCTGAAGAATTATCTAAACGGTAGTTACCGGAGGTTTTCCTCCGGTAACTACCGTTTAGATAAGAGAGGTAGAGAGGTAGTCCTTTCTGATCAATCCATATGTTTTATTTTTTTTTTGTTCTCATCTTCCTTTTTTAGATTTTAGTGTAAAAATTTTTGTTTTTGCTGTAGATTTTGGTTAGTATAGGTCACACACCACGTGTTAAGTATGTAAGATCTTGTTAAAATGATAGGTCCTATAGAACATGTTGATGCTTGGTGGTATCAGATGTAGATACCAATTTAATTGATGATTTGGGGTATTTGTGGCAGGCGATCTTTGAATACATTTACATAATTTAGTTTTTTCTTTTCTCAAAATTTCCTTATTATCTCTGCTTGTTTTTTTCTTATTTTTTTGCTCCACTTGAGATATCTTTTAGGTTTTATTTTTCTTGAAACGTAGATTTACCAAACCAATTTCCTAAATTTATCTCTTATATGTATAAAATTTCCGTTTATCTTTTACATCCTCAAGGTCTTTTGCGATCTGTTTTTATGTTTACTTTTATCATTTTTTCATAAATAAAATTAAAAATTTCTTTTTCAGTCTGTTATTGTTCATTCTGTATTGATAACTTACAGAATTTTATCCGTCTTTTCTTTATCATTCTTTCAATGTTTTTTATTTCATGATATAACTCCTCCACTGTTTTAAGTCGGTAAATTCTATCCTTACATTTCAGATCGTATATTTTTCTGAGGATTCTTTTTAAACGTTGCTTATATTTTGCTAGAGAATGTTTTGTAGTGTTTCTGAACCATATAAGGCTTCTCAGAAGGATTACTGTTTAATAGTGTCTTAATTTGGCTTTTCTTGATATGGATTTTTATTGAACAGGTTTTCAATTAAATAATATACTATTTCTATTTTCTATATGTTGGTTTTCATTCTTCTTTTTTCTAATCCTGTTGGGGGTATTACTTCTCCTAAATATTTGATTTTTTGATACTTTATTATCTTTGTTTTATTCTGAGTGTTGGGTAGTCATTCTGTTGTTTTCATATGTAATTTGTAAACCCATTTTATTTTCGTGTTTTTCTATGATTTAGGGTTTGTTTTGTTTCTTCTTCTTCTTCAGATTTTATTTATTAATAAATAAAAATACAGATTAACCCACCAGGTTGGTCTAGTGGTAAACTCGTCGTCATAAATCAGCTGATTTCAAAGTTGAAGTTCTCAGGTTCAAATCCTAATAAAGGCACATACTTTTATACAGATTTGAATGCTAGAACTTGGATACTGGTGTTCTTTGGTGGTTGGGTTTCAATTAACCACACATCTTAGGAGTAGTCGACCTGAGTTTGTTCAAGACTACAAATTTACCGGTACAGTTTCATTACACTGATAAGTCGCTAATGACTTTAATTGTTGATGCGACTAAAAATTAAAGTATTTTAAAAAAGTACCAATTATTTTTTATAAATATTTGAGATGCAGTCATTCTCTCATAGAGATAATCTTGTCATAGATTTGACTTTACAAACGAACTTGTAGATTAATATATATATTTTTTTTTTTTGTTAAAAATATATAAATAAATAAATATTTATTATCATTGGTATGTAAAAATGCACTATGTAGATTACGTCAGTATAAGATAAATTATTAATATAAAAACAAATTATTAAAATTAAAAAATTAGCGTGTTTGAAATCTTAATTATTTAAATAAAATCATATCAGATAATGTTAAATGTTATATAATATTGTTAAATGATGTTTATAATAATGTTATATGTTAAATAATGTTTAACATATTAAATATAAAACATTATCACAAAATAATTTACAGTTCACCGATACTGTAAATTATTTTGAGCATGTATATGTAGATAAATTGTTTTTTTTTGTTTTTAATTAGTATTATTTAAAAGTTCATCAGCAGAGTTGTATTTTTTATAAAAGAAAATATGTTAATATAATTATTTTAAATAAATTGGTAGGAAGATTTTTCTAATGGTTCAGTACTTTATTAAAAATGTCGACAGAGGCGTGTAAGCTAAAAAAAAAAAAAAACATGTTCTGTTATACAGAAAGAGTTTTGTTATCTGATTTGGTAGAGGTAGATATTGTTATTTTTTAGGAATAAGTGATTGGTTTTTTTAATAACAATTATGTATTTATAAATATAAGCACAAGGATAAGTTAACATATTTAATTTTCTAAATATAAAAGTAAATGATTCTTACTTATGGATGCTACATAAAACGATCTGACAACACATTTTTTTATCTTAAAAAATTTTGTTCGAAATTTTAATGGTTAACAATTATCTTTCATTAATATAGTAGTGAAAGATTTAATCAGTAATAATCTAAATTCAAATATTGTTGAATTTTATTTAATTGAGAAAATTATATTGGTATTAATATTGGTTTAATATTTGACTGGTTTGATGCAGCTCTCAAAAATTCCCTAACTAGTGCCAGTTGTTTCATTTTTGTATACCACCTTACGTCCTACATTCCTAACAATTTGTTTTACATATTCCAAATGTTGCCTGTGTGTACAGTTTTTCCTATCTACCTGTCCCTCCAATATTAAAGTGACTATTTCAGGATGCCTTAATATGTGGCCTATAAGTCTGTCTCTTCGTTTAGTTATATTTTTCCAAATGCTTCTTTTTTCATCTATTTGCCGCAACACCTCTTCATTTGTCACTTTATCCACCCATCTGATTTTTAACATTCTCCTATAGCATCGCATTTCAAAAGCTTCTAATCTTTTCTTTTCAGGTAATCCGGTTGTCCAAGTTTCACTTCCATATAAAGCTGTGCTTCTAACATATACTTTCAAAAACGTTTTCCTGATGTTTAAATTTATTTTTGATGTTAGCAAATCTGACTTAAAGCTCGTTTCACCTGTGCTATTTGGCATTTTATATTGCTCTTGCTTTGTCTATTTTTAGTTCTACTTCCCAAATAACAAAATTCTTCTACATCCGTAATCTTTTCTTGTCCTATTTGCATATTATCAGCGGCGCATCTACTTTATTTTTACTACACCTTAATATTGTATTTTCTATAACTAATTTTTGTGGTGCTATTCTAAATATTTTTGTGGTATGAATTTAAGATAAAAAAAAATTACTGACTGGTTTATCATAAAATATCGTTTTAAAATCTTTATATACAACGTTTAATCGTAAATATATTTTATATTATACTTTTATATACATTTTTCTATTCAATTTTTTTTCTTTTGTGAAATAATTCATTAAAAATTTTTATTAATTATAGGTCGGCGGTCATACGAGGTTATTACTTCTAGATAAAACTACAATCTGTAAACCATTAAATCCAAGAGAATTGCATTTTTACCAGAATATACCTCATGATATAGAAATGTTCATACCTAAATATAAAGGTAAGTTAATTACATTTATTTATTTTATTATTATTATTAAGGTTATTATAATAACTTTTTATAATAGAAATTATTTGGGGACATATTATTCATATATTTTAAATGAAGTAAAAAATTTAGTTTTTTAAAAATTATTTTTCAATTATTATTATTTAAAAACTAATTGACTCGGAATTATATTGTTTCTGTAAAAGAAAACCATTAATTTTATTTAAAATAAATTGATGAGAAGGTTCTTTAAATGGTCAGTAATCTATTAAATATGACAACTTAAGTATATTAAGGTTCTTTGTCATGTATGTTAAAAGTACTATTCCAAGTTATAAAAGAAACCTATGAGTTGTCTAGTTTGATAGAGATGGATGTATTTTTAAAAAATTTTAAATCTTTTTAATTCTAAAAGCATTGTTTTTTTAAAAAATAAATAAATAACAAAAAAAAAACAATTTGTAATTTGTACTAAAAAGTAAAAATAATTCTGTTTTCAAGAAAATCAATTTAAAAAAATTTTTCTATTATTTATAAATGATTAAAAAGAAAACTGCAGGGCTTGTTGTAATGATAAAGTTGTTGTACATGAGTGCATGTCCCTCACTTTTTTTTAGTCGTACATAAATAGAGAATTTTTTTTTTAAGAACACCATGACTGTTTTTTATGATTATTTTAACTGACAAGTAAGTTTTTACTATTCTTTATTACAACCTAAAGAATTAATATTATTATAAATGTTATCAGTTATTTACGAGGTATGGCTATTAAATAACGAGACTAATGCTGCTACTGATGAACTCCACAAGTGCCAAATTTGTACGACCATCAGCTGTGTAGTGTGAAGCCTTTTCTTTCAATTGTTGCCACTCCAGTTTCTGTAGACATATTAGTCTGGCCATAGCCTTCATTTGGATAACATTTTTTTTTTTTGTTTTGCCGAAAAAATTATAAGTATTTTATTAGAGCAAAGAATAGTCATTAAATTTCATATGAAACTTGGAAAAGCCGCTACTGAAACTTATCTTTTATTAAAAAAAAAGTATATTGCAATGAATGTTTATCATGTGCGTGAGTTTTTTAGTGGTTTAAGCGTTTCCAAGATGGGTGAGAAGAGTTGAAGATGATGTTTGCCCAGGTCGTCCTTCCGCATCAAATTGGATAAAAATATTGAAAAAATTGGTAATCTGAAACAATCTGACTGTTAGGTAACTATTCTTGTCTTTATTCAAGGTGCTCAACGCCATAAAAAAATAAGAAAAAAATGACCTGAATTGTGGAAGAACAAGTCACGGGTTCTTCATCAAGAAACGCACTAGCTCACACTGTATTGTCTGTCAGTATATTTCTAGCCAAGTATAACATCCCAGTGTTAGACCATCCACCTTAATCGCCTGACCTGGTACCATGTGACTTTTATCTGTTTCTCCAAGGTCAGATCTGCATTAAAAGGAACAAGATTTCAGATTGTTGAAGCTGTAAAAGAAAAAGCACACTTGTCGTCATGAAAGAGCTCACAAAAGAAAACTGCCAGCACTGTTTTGAACAATGGAAAATTCACATGGAGTGTTGTAGGGATAGAGTAGGGGTGTATATTGAAGTGGATAATAACTAAATATGTATAAATTTAAAATAAAATATTTTACAGCATTAGTCACATTATTTAATAGCCACACCTCATATAACTAAATCAGATGATTACTTTAGATAAATTTTAGAAAGTAAATTTATACTAGTTAAATTAAAATCTGCTTTTACAGCTACCTGAACTACTCATACTGAATCGACAGTCAAAATCAATCAGATCGTTAGATATACCTTATCAAATCAAATCAGTTCCCTTTCTGAATACGTTTCTTTTATGTCTTCAACAACTTATATATAAATGTTCTGTATATATAAAATATAGAAATATATGGGATTAACCACTGGATATTTTATTGTCATCCAACTTACAACATTGTGTAAAATTTCACCATTATATGACATCAGGATATGAGTTTAATTAATATTTGAGAAAACGGTTGAACCATTGTTAGTTAAAGAAAAGCATATAATAAGTGACTTCTTTTTTTGAACAAATTTGTTTGTATAAATCATAATTTTATTGAAAAATCAATATAAAAATTAAATAATATAATGTATTTGAGGGCTGCTCAGAAAGTTTTTGACCTGACAAACGTAAAATTTTTCATAAACCTTTTTTTATTGACGATCGATACATCTAGACCTATGATTTTCCAATTTTAAAACTTTCAATATAATTCAATCTGCCCAACTCTGCAACATTAGCTGCTGTCTCAGATTTGAAATGAATCCTGCAAGTTATTTTTTTAAGTTTGGGAAGAGGAAGTAATTGTTGAGAGCCAAATTTGGCAAACATGGCACACATGGAAGCATTACAAAGCATAGCTCATGGACTAATCGCATTACCAACCTGAGACATGTATGGAAGCGCATTATTTTGGTGAAAGAGTACTTTATTTTTGGTCAGATGCAGATGTTTTAGTTTGAATAGCACCTTTCAGTCAGTCTAGTAGTGAAGCGCGATACTCCCCCTTGATGGTCCTGCCGTTTTCCAGGTAGCCACATCATTAGATTCGAGAAAACCATATCCATGATTTTTCCTGCAGATAGAATTATTTTTCCTTTCTTTAGCGCACTTTTACCTTCTCCCATCCTGACATTAATAATTTTTAAAATGTATAGTGAACTGTATCCAGAATTCCTATCTTCAGTGATCTACAGAGAAATAATTTATTAAAAACAGTTTTATCGTTACTTCACGTCCTTCAGATTTCTACAATATTTTCAATCTCAGGTCTCAGAGATGTTTCAGGTGTTGAAAAACCATTAAATTATTTTAAGAGGATTCATTTTACCCCTAGGACTCTTTGTCAACTACTGTTTTTTTCTTCAGTTATGCATAACTTTCGTTTTATATAAACTTCTCTGAATAATTTTGTTTTAATGTTTGTAAATCTTTAAGGTAATTTTGTTTTATCATTTCAGTATAAAACAGTATTTAAATAAAGTTCTGTTCAACTGTAATAGCCAATTGTCTGCAGTAAAGTAAGAGACCATACTAAATTTTTTTTTTGTAATAATTTAATTGTCAGTTTATTCATGTGTAAAATTAATTTCTATTTAACTCATTTCCAGAGATTTATTTTTCCTTCTCTGTATGAACATTTATTAACTTAACAGCTAAGAAACATCACTTGATTAATAATTACAGTTGGTTTTAATTGTTCCAGTACATAAATAATATACATACTAGTAATTAATTGAAATATATGGTCTATTTATAATAGTACAGTTTAATTAGGTAAGATGCATTATACCCCTGGTAGATTATATATGTTAGATAATATGACAAGAAGAAAAAAAAGAGGGTGGGATTATTAAATGTCTTAGACACGTGTGGAATAAAGACAAGATCAAGTGATAATGAAGTGATTGTTCAATATTAATTATTATCTATTTTTAAACATACAAATTCACATAAATTTATTTGAAATAAATTTAACAAAAATGCTGTAATTGCTTTTTTTTATCACAATCTCCAAACTGTTAAATTGATTGAAGAATTATTTAAGTGTTTTTTCTCTTTATTATTTTACTAACAAATATGGAGCACTTTAATTAAACATACGATTATATTCTTTATAAAAAAATGTAGTAAGTTGGTTTCAAATAATCAATGGAGAAGGAGGCTATTTCTTGATGAAACTCCATCATAAACAGCTGTTGTGATTTTCTTAATTATTTTTGTGTATTTGAAATAACATATTTGTTTATTTTCTTTTGTTAAGCTAGTTTCATTAAATTATTTTACAGTTTTAGAAGTATTTTCACTTTGTTTTATCTATGCTAATGTAAGTGGTTTTTGTGGCAGTCATAAAATTGGCATGTGTAGATGTTTTTTAGTTACTTGGAGAGTTAGCTCTTTACTTAAATTAATTATTAACATACATTCTCAAGCTTTTCATAAACAATATGTTATTATGTAATCATACCAATTTAGATAAAATGGAGTAGGTAATGATTCTTCTTTCTCATAGGAATCTCAGTAAATATTTAAGCCTTTTTTTTTCAATCCTGCTCATAAATAGGTATAGTGATTTCTGTATAAATAATATCCACTGAAGAAGTGTTTATCAGAGAGTATTAGTTTGGCAGTTGATGTTTCAGTTGCTAATCACATGGTTAAAATTCTCCTTAATGATAATGATTATATTTCTGTTCTATATAAGTTAAATTTCTGAATGTTTTATTAGATAATAACTTTTTTTGGGATAATTAAACTGATTTTATTAAAACAAAATCAAACTTTGTTATTTTGCTGTTTTAAAACACTTTAATAGAACACTAAGCTTGTGATGATTGTTTAATTTATTTGCCTATGTATACAAGGTCTGTTCAGCAAATAATTGAACATTTTTAATTATGTACCATAATGATGTGCTGTTGGCAGCATTGTGTTCCGCATAATCTCCTCTCTAACAAAATGTTCTTGGGTTGTTGAAATCTCATTTTAGTTTTCGTGTTATTTATTTGAGTGCAACATGTTTAAGTATTAGTAGCGATTTTTGTAATGTGCCATTTTCAGGAGTAATGATGCAACGTAAAATTTTGCGTGAAACTGGAGAAAATTTACACAGAAACGTTTCAACTTTTGAAACAAACTTTTGGAGATGTTGCTCTAGGTCGTACGCAATGTTACAAATGGTTTTCATGATTTAAAAGTGGTAGTCAGTCGATTGAAGATGACCCTTGACCTGAAAGGCCTTCAACTTCAGCTGATAACACCGCATTCAGAAAATAACGATCTGGTGAGTGCAAATCGTCGATCGACTGTCAGAGAACTTGCAGAAATGGTGATCATCATGATTGGATCATGGCGTGATATTTTGACTGAAAAATTGAGTTACAGCAAAGTTTGTTCCTCGTTTAACGACCGAACAGCAGAAAGAACATGAGTGTATGTTTGTCAACAACTTCTTGAACAAGCCAATGATGATGAAACATTCCTTCAAAGGATCGTAACGGGAGACGAAATTTGGGTTTATGGCTGTGACATTGAGACAAAAGTTCAATCATCACATTGGATCAACAAAGGATCCCCCAAGAAAGCACGCCAATCTCAATCCAATGTCAAAATGATGCTCCCTATTTTTTTTTTATGATTTTAATGGAATCATGCAATTTGAATTATTGCCTTAAGTTGAAACAGTGAACCATGCGTACTGTCTAGGCGTTTTACAACAGTTATGTGAAAATATCCGTAAAAAGAGAACAGAGTTGTGGAGAGACAACTCATGATTCCTTCACCACAACAATGCGCCTGCACACTCAGCTTTTTCAATTCATCAGGTTTGTGCCAAAAATCAGATGACTGTCCCCTCTCGGCCTCCATACTCACCAGACCTGACTCTTTGCGATTTATTCGTATTTCCAAGATATAAATCAGCGATGAAAGGACGACGTTTTGAGGCTATTGATGATATTAAAGCAAATTCATCACGGATTTCAATTGAAGCTATTCAGGATTGCTTTGTGGAACACTGCTGGGAAAAGTGTGTAAATAAGGAAAGGGAGTACTTTGAAGTGGACTAGGACCAATAATCTGTAACATTAATAAAAAAGATTAAAAAAATAAAGTTGATTATTTTCTGAGAAGACCTTGTATTTCCATCTGAACATCTCTTGGGGTGCCCTCAGAAAATAAGAACAAGTTTTTCAAGATAAAAAAATGGGTTGTTAAATCATTCATTGTTTGCTACCCATAGGTTTGAATCATGTAGACCAATCAGAAAATGAAAAATGTTACCTTATCTATGTATTTATGAATGTCTAATCTGTACTAAAATAAGTAATTTCTTATTCTTAAAACATGACAATATTCATCTCTTTCTAACTAGATGATAGAACTGTTTTGTGTAATTAAACACAATACTTTGGCTTACAAGAAGAATTAATAAGGATGCCATTTTTAATAAATTATAGAATTATTTTTTTAAATTTTCTCAATTTATTAAAATACAACTGAAAGATTTTATTTTACGGAAGCAGTATTACTCTGTCGATGCATTTTTAAATAATAATAATTACAGAATTAAAAAAAAAAAATGCTCAAATTAATTTTCATTAATGCCTTCTGAATTGTCAATTATTTTATAGCTATATTTTAGATTTTTTATCTATATGTATCTCAACATTTTGTTTGTGGTTTATATTTGAAATAATTGATATGGATTTTAATCACATTTTTTTTTTTAATTTTATAATTTATTGTATTTTATGATGTTGGTGTGGTCAAACTTTTATCATGGTTTTCCTTGAAAAAACCAGGCAAATGGTGGGGTAATTCTCGTTTTTTTCGATGGAATATGATATCTATTCGTTTCTTATGTGTTCTATATAATATATTATTATGTATCTATCAAAATTAATTTATTTCTTATTTAATTTGATTATCTGTAAAAGAGACAATTAAGTATTATGAAAAGAAGGTTGGTTATAGTGAAGGCTAGTCAAATGACATAAGCCATTGTTTCTTAACTTGGTCTTTTAAGTTTATGTATATAAATATAACATGGAAGTTTTATATCATGTCAAAAATGTCAAACCTGATAGGATTTGAAACACAGACGCTAATATTTACAATAGATTAAAAAAAGAGATATCAAAATTAATAAATAATAAATTCTTAAGTTTTTTCACGCCTTGTAATTCAATTTTTGTTATAAATTTAGTTTTGTTTAATTTGAAAATCTTTACGTTTTAGGGTCTAAATAATTGATCTAGACCAAAAAAAATATGTATGTTTATTATGCATAATTAAGAATTTAGATTTTCTTCAGCAGTATTTTAGAGGAAACTTTCTTGAAATGTTCTTTTCCCAGCTTAGTTCGCAAAGATTTATGAGGAGAAGCTGCTGCTTTAATGTCCTGTATGACCTGCGTTGTTAAAACTGACCTGTGTCGAACATGTTTCTGGTCTTTTCTTTTTTTCCTGTTTAGCCTCTGAGATCTGTGGTTAATTGAAACCTAACCACTAAAGAACACCGGCATCCACGATCTAGTTTTCAAATCCGTGTAAAAATAACCGACGTTACTGGGACTTGAACGCTGGAACTCTCGTCTTCCAAATCAGCTGATTTGGGAAGACGCGTTCACCACTAGACCAACCCGGTGGGTATGTTTCTGGTCTAAACTTAACTTGTTTCACAAAATTTCTTAACTAACTTATGAATAACATTTTACTGATGCTTCCTTTTCAAATTTCTTCCTGAACTTTCATCAACACACAACATGAGATTTCATCTCTAAATAAGTTTCCATCACAAATACAGGTTCTTCAACAGTTAACTAACCGCATTTTAACAAACAATATATGATTATGCAAGCATGTTCAAAAGCCAATGCTTGATATAGACTGGCAATACTCAAATGTGCAGGTAGTAAACAGCCCTCCCCACTCCAGCTGCAATTGTACTTACATCTTTCACATTAGTTTACTCATCTCACACCAGTGTATGCATTTAGTGTAAACTATTGCATGATGTTAATTTGAACACTCTTTAGTATAATTGACTTTTCTTGTTCTTTGATAACAGTTTTTGAAAAAAATCTTCTGTTTATAATTAGTATCAAAAAGTGGAGAATGTATAGAGACTAATATTATCCAGGCACAGATAAAAGTGGAGAAATATATTTATATATAGAATCAGTTTTTTAAATCAGTTTTAAATGGTTGCTTATTTTTCAAAGTCTATCTTTTTATGAAATTTTATCTTTTTTATTTCCTTTGCAAAGTTTGGAATAATGTATACAAATATGGCCATGGATGTAATGAATTGAGTATATTTGGCAGATTAAAATACAGAGTGATTCACGTAGTATTAACGCCACTTTGTGAGTTCATTGTACTATTGAAAATAATGGAAAAAAAATGGGTCCAGAAATGCTTCGTTAATAAGTTATGGCTAGCAAAAGATTTTGCTCTGATTCCTAGGCAAAGAGTGAAATAAAACCATACTGAAATTCTGGGAACTCTAATTAAGAGGTAAACTTTATGGTTTTTGAAATGACAAATTGAATAAAACAGGTTTCAAAACCATATCTCCAGTAGTTTTCATAATATCTGACATAGAACAGAAAAAATTTGTTTTCTAAAAGAATTTTTTTTTTTATTTGTTATACAGAAACTGTAAAAAGACTAATAAATGATAAAATTTATTATCAAAACTTGAAGAGAATTTAATTCTGAGAAAAAAGATCTAAAATAGCTCAATAAAAAACCAACATACTTGGCGTTTATAGACCTAGAAAAGGCATTCGTTAACGTAGACTGGAATAATATGTTCAGCATTTAAAAAAAATTAGGGTTCAAATACAGAGATAGAAGAACAATTGCTAACATGTACAGGAACCAAACAGCAACAGTAATAATTGAAGAACATAAGAAAGAAGCCGTAATAAGAAAGGGAGTCCGACAAGGATGTTCCCTATCTCCGTTACTTTTTAATCTTTACATGGAACTGGCAGTTAGTGATGTTAAAGAACACTTTAGATTCGGAGTAACAGTACAAGGTGAAAAGATAAAGATGCTACGATTTACTGATGATATAGTAATTCTAGCCGAGAGTAAAAAGGATTTAGAAGAAACAATGAACGGCATAGATGAAGTCCTACGCAAGAACTATCGCATGAAAATAAACAAGAACAAAACAAAGGTAATGAAATGTAGTAGAAATAACAAAGATGGACCACTGAATGTGAAAATAGGAGGAGAAAAGATTATGGAGATAGAATAATTTTGTTATTTGGGAAGTAGAATTACTAAAGATGGACGAAGCAGGAGCGATATAAAATGCCAAATGGCACAAGCGAAATGAGCCTTCAGTAAGAAATATAATTTGTTTACATCAAAAATTAATTTAAATGTCAGGAAAAGATTTTTGAAAGTATATGTTTGGAGTGTCACTTGTATATGGAAGTGAAAACTGGACGATCGGAGTATCTGAGAAGAAAAGATTAGAAGCTTCTTTTGAAATGTGGTGCTATAGGAGAATGTTAAAAATCAGATGGGTGGATAAAGCGACAAATGAAGAGGTATTGCGGCAAATAGATGAAGAAAGAAGCATTTGGAAAAATATAGTTAAAAGAAGAGACAGACTTATAGCCCACATACTAAGGCATCCTGGAATAGTCGCTTTAATATTGGAAGGACAGGTAGAAGGGAAAAATTGTGTAGGCAGGCCACGTTTGGAATATGTAAAACAAATTGTTAGGGATGTAGGATGTAGAGGGTATACTGAAATGAAACGACTAGCACTGGATAGGGAATCTTGGAAAGCTGCATCAACCAGTCAAATGACTGAAGACAAAAAAAAAAAATAAACAAACAAACACAAGTTCAAGAAATTAACTGCTTTTTATATCGTATTTTTAATTGGTAAATAAATTAAAAACTGAAATATATTTTTTTCTGCTGATTTTAACCTTCATTATCCTTACTTCTTTTATATTCATTATCTTTTTTTTAATTCTTGTTTACTTTCAATTGCATTTTTTTCAGTAATAATTTCATATTACTCACTTCTATTCATTCATTGTTTTAGTAAAATTAAAATTATTACAATGGAATTTTATTATTTTAAATTTTTATTCTTATAGGTGTAATGCAGGCATCAAGTAGCGGTGGAATGAAGTTAGATAAACGGTATAGCCCGAGTTTTAGAGATGATTCATCACGTCCAACAAAAAGAAAACGGGATGATGTCTTAAGGTAATTATAATTTTATAGATGAGTAAAGTTATTTTATTATTGTTGTAAAAAAGTGTATATATATATATTTTATGTAAAATTATAGTTTCAGAAATTTTATAAAATTTGTTAAACTTTATCAATCAAATATCTGTTGTTTATTATTCTATTTACTCTACTCATTCCATGTAATAATTATATAATACCCTGATATACTATTGGGATAAAAATAACTTGAATTAATATTTTAAACAGCTTCAAAGTGTAAAAAAAACATAACCAGTGGTCATAAACGAAATTAATGTTTAGCTGAAATGTGCAAAAGAAGTACTCTGTGACTGTATTTTATTTAGATATAAACTAAATTTTTAAACTAGTTACTACTTAAAATCAAAGCAATTCTTGGTGATTTTTATGTTACATCCATCAAGTACATCGATATTTAAAAATAAAAATTTATCTATTTTTTTAACTGAATCTAATAAAAAGTTAAAAGGAAGTTCTTAATACAATTCATAGGGTTTTTTCTTCGTTATGTTTATTCAAGGCCAACTTTTCACTAGATTAACCAATTTTAATGATTGTAAGTTTCTCTTCACAAAGTAAGTTTCTTTGAAGTAACTTAAGTGGATGATATTTTAAACGAATAATTTTGAGGTTAAATAGATACTTTAGATAATCAAAAAATATTTATATTATATTGTCATCATTGTCGTTTATTATAGAACTATTATTTTGTAATAACATATATAATTATAGTTGATATATAAAAAAACGGTTGCCAACAAATGAATTTGATGCTTTCAAGCGCTTTCGGAA
The DNA here is from genome assembly GCF_047948215.1 of Lycorma delicatula. Lineage (NCBI taxonomy): Eukaryota > Metazoa > Arthropoda > Insecta > Hemiptera > Fulgoridae > Lycorma > Lycorma delicatula. Next base: position 16,785,874 of record NC_134467.1, read on the forward strand.
TTAATTTCCTTCCTTAGGAACTCACGTTATTCATCATATTTGTAACAATAATTAAAACTTCACATGTTAATTGTATGAAAGTTATGATATTTGCATAATTATAATAGTTAATCATTGTAAATTTTAAAATTATGTCAACATAAACATCCTGTTAATGTAGTAGTCATCTTTAAAATACACGACGACCGACTGTTATAATTATGCAAATATCACAACTTTCATGCAATTAACATTTGAAGTTTTAATTATTGTTATAAATATGATGAATAATGTGAGTTCCAGAGGATAGAAATTAATTTTGAAAGCGCTTGAACGCATCAAATTCATTTATTGGGTTTTTTGATATATTAACTATAATTGTATACTTATACCAACAGGTCGTGCTTAACAAAATTATAATAACATATATGTAGCCCGATGCAATTCAGATGTTTACTGTGTTTGCAAATTAAACTTTTTAAAAAATTAGTAGAAATATTGATGATGTCTAGTGGTGAACACACGTCTTCCCAAATCAGCTGATTTGGAAGTCGAGAGTTCCAGCGTTCAAGTCTTAGTAAAGGCAGTTACTTTTATATAGATTTGAATACTAGATCGTGGTTGCCGGTATTCTTTGGTGGTTGGGTTTCAATTAACCACACATCTCAGGAATGGTCAAACTGAGACTGTACAAGACTACAGTTCATTTACACTCATACATACCATCCTCATTCAACCTCTGAAGTAATACCTAAATGGTAATTCCCGGAGGCTAAACAGGAAAAAGATAGAGGAGAAATATTGATTTATACATAAATCTTTGTACTAATTTTTAAACATTTTTGAACATTTATTATAGTGGTACGAATAATGCATTTTGGTCTATTGTACTGTTTCTAAATAAGATTTTGAATCTTTCTTTGTTTTATTGAACTTATCTTACACCATATTGTTCAGAATTAGATTCTCTACAAGTTTTGTTTAAAAGTTTTATGTATTTATTACTCATTTAACAAAGTTATTGTACGTCAAATATAAAAAACAAGTTTTTTACCCCAATTTATTGCTTTTCACACCAGATTTCTCAAAAACAGCTCATACAGCTCTGAGACCTATTTTATTTGATTTTTGAAGTCAAAAACCATAAGAAATCACTAATTCTGCTCCTTAATTAACATCCTAAAAATTATCAGGATGACCTCATTTCATACCGAGATAGCTGAAATCTAAGCGAAATCTTTCACTAGCCATAACTTGCAATGAAGCAATTTAGGATGTTTATATGTTTTTTTCCCATTATTTTCATGAGTAGAATAGGTTATGAAAGTAAGGAGAACTTTGTGACTATATATATAATCTCATTTTATATTTTATCAGGATGGAGATTTATTGCCATCTGTATTTCTTGTTAAAAGTTTTCTTGTATATAGGTTCAGTTTTTTCCTGGATAACTGGGAAAATTATACAACTTTGATTACTTGTCTTAGAGGGCATATAGGATTACTTAGGTTTTTGCCTATAGGACATTAAATTATGTGAAAAAATTTATTTATCCTTTGAGTATGGAACCTATGAGATCCATATCTGTTGGTGGCCCCCTTGAACAAAATTAAATTGCATCATTTCCACCGTGTACAGAAATCATTGTACCAAATTTCATCATAATCAGTCCAGACCGTCCAGTGATATAAAGGAAAAAGCAGGCCAACATATTTGGAATTTTTCAATGCTGACTAGAGAATTAATAAGAAAAAGTGTACTTTCCCTTATGTAATCTGCTGTAATGCAGCAGACTGTATATATATAAAAAACAAGAAAAGTAGTAAATGAAACTTAAAAAAAAAAAATACTTTTTCTATCATTTTTTTTAATTTTGATTTTTTTAAAATAAAACGAAATTAAAAAAAATGACCTTAATTAAACGAAATCTCGAGATACTGAGGGTGATCTTGCTCTACAGCCTTGATCGTTTAAGTTGAAAATTTAATGGTATCAGGGTTCCATCTATATAGAAGTAAACTGACCAACTTTGGTAAAAATCAATCTAATAGTTATGAAGATGTAAGGTGATTTGAAAGGCCAACACCAAACACACCTATGTATGAACATTAACACCCAGAAAATTTCCATTTGTTTTTTTTTGTGTTCCTTATGTGTCAAAAGTCAAGATCCAATGAAAACTGCATATGTTCAAATTGAATCGATTACAATACTTTCCCTTCTAGAGTTGTAACTCTGCTATAGAGCTATCTAGACAGGAAAGTAAAAGTATTGTCAAAAGTTTTGAATTTTTAAGTCAGGATCATCCTCAAGCAGTCAAAATATAAACAAGTATTAGAAAGAAAATTTTTTTTTTTTTACTTTGTTTTTTCTTCAAGAATTCAATTAGGGAACTGATTTATTAAAAAATATTATGAGAAAGCTTGAAAATGGAGTCAGGCTCAAAATTTGTTTTTATAAATATAATCTATCTTATGAATATATCTTAAATCCATATGAATAATAATAAGTTTATGAATAATTTTTTGATTTTTTGTTCTTTTTTAGTTAGTATATTTTATCTAAATAATTTGGTAACATTACTTGAATATACAGGGTGATTCAGGAGAATAGAGCAATACTTTGACAACTCATTACAGAGGCTAAAAATAAGAAAAAAGTTAATATAAACATAGGTCCGAAAACGCATCGTTAGCGAGTTATGCAGAGCGAAAGATTTCGCCCGAGTTTCAGTTCCTCCGGGTAAATTAAGGCTTTCTGAAATTCTGGGAAGGTCAATTAAGGGCAAATTCAATTGTTTTGTAATGGTTTTTGAGCTGGGAAATCGAAAAAAATAGGTCCCAGAACTGTATCTCTCTTAGTTTCTATGATATCCCGTGTAAAATCCCAAAAATAGGGTCAAAAAACACATTTTTTTACGTTTGACATACAATAACGTTGTTAAATTGGCGATAAATCATACATTTTTTAAACATAAATTGTAGAGAATTTAATTATAAGAAGATTGATGTAAATAATGTCGACAGAAAACAAATAAAATTTTAAACATGTAGACTTTTATTGACAACAAAACAGATTAATTTTTAAAAGATTGAAAAAACATTTTCGTTATGTACAGTAGAAAATAACTGGAGGAAGAAAGAATATTTACTGTTTTTTTATGATAATGATAAAATGCTGCTTACAAGTAGTATTTAATGTGGTTTAATAACTTTCAAAAATGCCACCGTTGTGTTAAATGCACTTTTCAACGGTTGTACTAGATTTTGTGTCGCCAGTCTAACGGTATCTTTGCGTTCCTTGATTATAGCTGCAGCGTTGAGAATGCGAGCAATCAGTTCATCGCATGTGTCTACTTTTTGCTTGTAAAACTCATTTTTCAACCATCCCCGCAAACAATAATCCAACGGAGTGAGATATGGGGATCTCGGTGGCCAATTAACCGGCCCTACACGTCCTATCCATTTACCAGCAAACTTTTCATCAAGACATTGCCTTACTTCATTAGTGAAATGTGTAGGAGCTCCATCAAGTCCGTAATACATTTCAATTCGTTTTGCTAAGGGGATATTTTCCATTCAATTCATTACGTAAAAATTCCAGATAATTTCTCCCTGTGACATGATGTTGTAGTATGTAAGAACCAATTAATTGGTCATCTATAATACCACGCCATGCTGAAAATCGTTGCTGGAAATTTGTTTCCACTGTACCATGTGGGTTTTCTTCAGACCACTGATGTACATTCTCTGTGTTGTTTATTACACACCCTGTAATACCTTGTATTACTCGCTAACGAAGCGTTTTCGAAACTATGTTTACATGAACTTTTTTCTTATTTTTAGCCTCTAGAATGAGTTGTCAAAGTATTGCCTTATCCTCCTGAATCACCCTGTATACGTATAAATTGATTCTACTGTTAATCATGGTGAAGGGTAGTTATTTAATAATTGAAAAAGTATAATATACTACTCTCTTTTAACATGTAATTTGTAATAATTTTTTTAAGAGCCGATGATGTGGGCTAAAAGAAAACCGGTAAGTGAGCGAAAACCGGCTTACTCAGTACCGGTAAGTGTTTTCTCAATCTACTGAACTTTTTTTGTTTGGTATTATTATAAAACTTTTTATTGTACATATATTGTAATTATTATTTTATTATAGTTTTATTTTATTATTTAAAAAAAAAAATATTTACTTATTTTTCTTTAATTTAATATAATTATAATTGTATTTTATTTTTCAGAATGAGAGTCCATCGTAATAAAAATGCAACTGAAATTGTAATGACTTCACCACCTCCACCTGATACAGCAAACAAGCAATGTATCCTTTTTTTTATTGCTAGATTATAACTATTATTAAAAAATTGTAATTTATGATACTCAACAATTTATTTTTTAATTGTAACTATCTTTAAATAAAAACAGTATGTAATTATTTTTCTTTTCATTTTTCTTAAAACCAATGATTTAAATTTTTTATTGTATTTTTACATCTGACTGCGTACAGGGATGCCTTGGAATCTCTGCTGAATATTGTTGACACAATGCCTCCTTACTATGTTATTATGTAACCTGGTATTAAATAAATAAAGATAAAATAAATAGTAAAAGTATCAACCGTCAGTTGTTTGACAAATATGATGTAGTTTAAATTCAATATTCCTACATTATTATGTGTATTTTAATGTTTTGAAAATAATATCTATTGATGGTATGAATTAATATTACCTACCATTTTCTATACATAATTGTCTTTGATTTGGGATTATATTCTAGGAGGTTTGAACCCAAAATTAGAAACAGGGTCGACAGGAAATTTTCCGAAGGATTTTGAATCATTCCAAGAAGAGTGAAATTATTTTTTTGCATTAATAGTTACACATGATGTGACATAGGCCTATCACTACACTCCCGAGCCAAAATTGGTGACTGTGGAGTACCACAAAAATGAAGATGAACAGCCTTGCTGTATAAAGGGCAAAACGGATCTATCTACTAGAAAATTCCTCAAAACTGTCTTTTAGAAATGGAAAGGCACATCCCAACACCATAGGGGAAGACATACCCGCCTTGTGTCGCTTACAGTCACCACACCATCCCCCCATTCCTAGCCCTGATGGGCTTTAATGGGAAGTGGAAAGGCATATTGCTCATCTATTTTCTACATGAAATTCAGACTGTGAATGCTGTATACTGCTGCCAGCTTATGAAAAAAGTGAGAGGTGTCATCAGCCGGTCAAAGATGTAATTCTCTTCTTGACAATGCCAGGCTCATACAGCCGTTATTACTCGTGATAAACTGGATGAAATTAACTGCGAAACTTCAGGACATTCCTTGTAAATCTAGAGTTTGTCCACTTGCAATTTATTTTTGTTTGGGACATTGAAGGAGCCACTGGGAGGATATGGATTCTATATCGACAACAATGTAGAGTAATTCGTGGCACAGTAGGTTTGTGATATATTCTCATACTATTTTTTTCTATATGTTGGGAAAATGTATAGAACTTCAGGGAGATTAGACAGAAAAAAGTAATAAATATGTTTTGTTTTCTATTCTATAATATTAAATGTTATAAAACTGTTGTTTAAAATGTTTAAAGCTATACATTTGACTGATGTTTATATATAGAGTCGAATCAAAACACTCACATTTACATTCAGCTAAGTATATTTGATCGTTTTACTAAGGCAGGCATTCAGTCATAGTTATACTGGAGTTTTAACTTATTCATAACTGGTAAATTATAAAAAAACATATTTATATAGCTATTTTCATTAAAAATATTTTAATTTATTTTAATTAATTCTGTAATACTTTAAATTTTATATTTTTAATTTTCTTGCCATTATTATTTTATTTTATAATAGTTTATAAATTTTTTTTATCTTTAATTTATATATTTTTTTGTATTTATTTATTTTTTAATGGCATGGAATTTAAGAAACTATTTAAATCAACTTAAACGTTAAAAAAGTTTGTTATAAGAATGTTTTAAAGAAAAACAGATATAAAAAAAGGGTTAATTAAAAGAAAATTGAAATCCCACCAATTAAAATGGGTAGTACAAACATGTAATGTTGCTTACAGCAATGATATAAATATGCATTACAAAATGCAATTTTTAATACGTTTTAAACTATATAAATTGATTGAAACCATTTTTTTTCCTAACTCGGTTTTAGTTTAAGCCGAAACAACAATATTGTCAGCCATTTTTCACTTAGATTTTTCTCCAAATATATTTATTTCTTTAGTTATACTTTTTTAATTTTTACATACAAATTATGAGTGGGAGATAGTTAATTTTTTAGTATTATTATTATTTTAATTTTCTGACTACCTCAGATTAAGTCGGATTTACATTTGAATAATTAAAAAAAAAATAATTTTATATAATTTTTTGATGTATTTCCTTAATATAAATTTATAGATTTTCTTCTTTTAGAAAACATTACATCCCGTTATACTCATCCTTGTATATTAGATTTAAAAATGGGTACAAGGCAACATGGTGATGATGCATCAGCTGAAAAGAGATCTAAACAGATTGCTAAATGTGCTGCAAGTACTTCAGCTTCATTAGGTGTTCGACTTTGTGGAATGCAGGTGAAAATAAATTTTTATTTACTATATATATAGTACAATTTATACGTGTTTAAATATTCAAAACTGTTGGGGAAGTAATGTAAAAATATTGATTTATTCAAATTGTAATATGTTTTTAAATATACTGAAATATGTAGCAGGGATACAGGAATTAACAAAATTGGAATGTGACCTAAAAGCATTTAAATAATGATGAAGATACTGTACATATAAATTAAAGTTTAAAGTTACATTTAAAAAATAACAACATAAACCCAATTCAATCAATAAATCAAAATTTTGCAAGTAGAAAACTAAAAAAAAAAAATTATTTCAAAGAATTATCAGGGAATAACTACCTAGAGTATCATTAAATAATTAAAGAGCGGTGGTCCTGGGTTTGAATCCCTGTTGGGCATGAAAGTTTTTCATATGCTACCAGTTCCACCTGGTAATGAATATAGCTGTATTGCCTCATCTAATAGAACAACAATAGTAATCATTTTACTTTTATTTATGCATATTTAATGTATTACTATTTTCATATCTTATTAGTTATAGTTCATTATTATGTAATTAGTTTGGTAAGGTGGAAGTCACAGAACCTGATGCCCATGTCTTTTTAAAAGTTCATCAAAATGGTACTTTATTTTTGAATCTCTATTTGATTTATAGTTTTAACATTGCTTAATTAAACGGAATATTGTTCTTTTTAACCAATTAATTATTCCACTTTCCTATAATTTGAATTTGGAGGCTTCTCTAGAAGTGAAGGTATGGAATATTATTGATAACATCTGACTGGGAGAGGGGTGACCAGGAATTAATTTTTCAGATGTCCACTTCATAAAATTATTGTTGTTGACGCTGTCAAAAAACTCGTTTTCCAAGTTAAAATTGCATTGGAATGAACCACATTTCTCTTCCAGCGTGAATTATGATTAAGCAGTCACCTTTATAAATCGGCACTTTTATTGCTGTACCACTATCATCCAACTAAGATTTTATCATCAAATGGGATGTTTAAATATACAATTTGTCTAAACAAACAATCGAAGAATTTTCTTTTCTAAAATCAGTAATTTTTCTTAAATATTCTATCCTCTTCCATCAGGTGTCTTCTTTCTCAATCAAAAGTTTCCTATTATTATCAGTTTTACACAACTTAAACCCTAATTCTTTCAGGATTACTTCTATTATAGTTCTAGAACCTTTAAATTGAATTCTCTTTTAAAGTTCTTATAATTTATTTATTAATGAAGGCCATTTATTATGTTTTGTGTGAAATTCTTTAATTATTCTTCTTACCACACCTTGATCTGTATAATCCACTAACTGGTTTTGAACATTGTTTATATTTTTTTGGTTTGCTGAATCAATATAACTGCAATTTAGATTTAAGAAAATCCTAGTTTTCTTCTCAGAGTTTTTGAACTTTTGATGTTGAAATCCTATGAGCTGCAGCAGTAGTTCTTTCTCCATATTCTTGAATATGTATTAAATGTTTGTCATCTTCTAATTTTATAGCTTCTTTCTTCATAAAATCATATACATTATTAACTATTTCTCGAGCTTGACTTAGGACTTTTTTTTATTCTTAATGGTGGATTTAGATTCTGCCAATGCAAAAAAAAATCTGCTAACAAAAAACACATGAATTTATTATTACACTCAAGACCTCAACTAACACACCACACATTACATAAGGAAACAAATATACCATTCGTACCGGGACATGCCATGAATTAAACTAAGTAATTTTATTGAAAGGGAAAAATAAACATTAATATTGAATATTAGTCAACAGTATGAAAAAAAAATTACATAGCTATTCTATGAATACATATAATGACTAAGCAATTACTAAATTATTATAATTTGTAGGGGAGTAAACATCATCAACTATAATTACTAGTCCATATAAATATAACTCAAATAAAATATTATGATAACCTTTATTCATATAAAGTTGTCATTAATTGTATGACTCACTTGATGGAGAGAGTGTAATAATAATATGTTAATACAAGTATAAAGTATTCTTTTTGTACTGTATACAGTAAGAAATACTTACATATAAGTATGCTAAAAAATACTTTTAAAGAAATTATTGTCAAACCAAAAACCTCTTCCTCTTTATATAATAGTAAGATGGTATATATATATGTTTATTAACGATTTTTTTTAAAGTACATTGAACTGTGTCAGTATTTAAATTAAAAGAGAGTTATATTTAAATGTGTATTAAACAAATTCTTTTGTATATTTGAACCACCTTTTCATTTTGTATTTTAATATAATTATAATTTTATATAGATAGAATCAATGGCCATGAAAAGTTAAAAAAGACTGTAATGTGGTAGTGGAGGGGATATATTATATAAAATAAGGGAAGGATAATGTCGGTTAAATCAATAAAAAAGAAGCTTATAAAAAAAGAATATAATAATAGTAATAATATTAGTTGAACAAAATTGACGTTAGATAGAAATAGATAAAAGTAAAATGAAAAATTGATGTAGTGTAATCATATATTTATTTTATATCAGCTAAAGATTTATTTAATAAGAATCAAATATATTACTCATCTAAAAAACATTTTATACTTTTAGACATATTATTCAAGTTATTTGTTTTGTTTTTTTTTTTACCAGCTTACATTTTTAAATTTATATACATACATCTAATGGGAAAATTTAGAAAAATATTTTTCAATTTTTTTATTTTCGTTTTATAATCTATGCACTTATTAAATATATTATTTTAATATAGATGTGTGTTTTGTGTTATTTTTCTTTTTATAATGTTGATTTAATCTAGTTAACCCAAAAATAGAATCATTGAAATTATTTTTAATTATGGTGATCACTATTTTAAAATATGCATTAAAGAAATTGACTACCAGTTTGGTACTTGGCTTTGCCAGTCAAATCATCTTGGTTGGCAAATAGATTTGAAGCATTTTGAGAAATGTTCTAGAGTTTGATTTTGAGAAATATACATAGACCAGATAAGACAGAAGAAGGTTATAGATTAAAATCAAAAATTGAAATATATAAAAATCAAGAAGATTTAGAATCTTCCAGATTTAGTATATATTAGGAAGAAATAATTAAATGCTACCTGAATGGGAAAAGAGAAATAAAGATCGGAAGAAGAATAGAATGTATATGTTTTGCTGATGACACGACAGTACTTAAATGAAGTTTGCGATTGAAGTCAGGGTATGAAGATCAACAAAAAGAAGATAAAATGTATGGTGTTAGGTGAAAAAGAGGAAAGAATTGAAATTAAGATAGGAAATTAAGTTTTAGAGCAGGTGAAGAAATTTCACTTCTTACGGAGCTTTATAACAAACTGATGACATGATTTGCACAGTAGAAATTAAATCAAGAGTATCAAGAAGTAAGCAGCCATTTAATAAGAAGGGAAAACTGCTGTGTTAAAAGTTAAACTTAGCATTAAGGAAGAGATTAATGAAATGTTGTAATTGGGGTGTGATGCTTTATGCAGCTGAAACGTGGATGATGAGGAAAACTTAGCATTAAGGAAGAGATTAATGAAATGTTGTAATTGGGGTGTGATGTTTTATGCAGCTGAAACGTGGATGATGAGGAAGCCAGACAGAAAATGAACTGAGGCTTTTGAGATGTGGGTGTGGTGCAGAATGATAAATTTCAGATGGCAAGACTATGTATGTAATGTGAAGAAGTATTAAGGCGAATCGGAGAGAACAGGAAAATGCTAAACATAATTGAATAGGAAAAGGAATTGGCTAGGACATTGTATAAGAAGTTGTTTATTAGTGGATGCGATAGATAAAGGCTTGATAAATGGAAGGAAGGCAAAAGGAAGGAAGAGATTTCAAATGATGGATGGGATTATGGAAAAGGGAGAATATGTTAAAACTAAGAGGTTAGCAAAGGATAGAAAAAGGTGGATAGCAGCAGCTGTGATGGGATATGTCCTAATGGCAGAACACTATGAATAAATAAACATTTAGAAACGACCATTTCAAAGACAAAATTACATTTCCTAGGTTAGATAATTTGAATGGATCCACAGTGATTAAACAAAAAAACTTTTCAATAAATTTTGGCATCTCAAAAGTTCAATTGGTTATGTTAAAGAAATGAAAGAAAAACTGAAGAATATTCAGAAAAAGACTGCCTGATAAAAAAAAAAATTGTTTAATTAGTAAACAACGTACGGGTTCCTACAGTAGAAGAGAAAGATCAGAAATATCAGTAGTCTTAATAGAGAAGATGATAAAGGAAATATAAAGAAAAGAAAAGTGGGATTGAAACAATATTAGTGTAGTTCTTAGAAGGCGAAAGAAGAAAATTTTTACATCTTATCAAACGCAGTGAATTGTGTGGGTTCATTTTTTTTTTTGAGAAGTTCCTTTTACAGTCTGATAGTAAAGTTGCTTACAGATAAGGCTTAAGTGGAATTTTTTTTTTTTTTAAATAAAAGTGGCATATTTATATAATTGGATGACCAGGGATGTACTGGTGTCAGAACGGCCTTTCCAGTACTACTTTTTGGGAGAAATAAAAAATTGTCCTTTAACATAAAATTTGTTTTAATTTAATGTCTGGCCTAAGTTTTATTCTAACATTAAATATTTATTGTTATGTTTCATAATGAAAGATATTATTTTATTATATAATGTATGACAAAGGGCACTGCTTTTGCCTAAACATATAGGCAAACAACATCAAAATTAGTTGTAAAAATGTTTAATTCATGAAAAAAAGTTAAACATTTGACATAAAAAATGTAAGTTTTATTTCTTTTCAATGTAAATATCAAAATTGAATGTATATTTTTCATAACATTGTCATGTAGCCAGCCACCTTTGGTTGTGGATCATATTCTTACGGTATACTATAATACACAAAACATTCCTGTACTGGAAAATTTACTAGTGCGCACCTCTTGGATGATAATTTTATTTTTTCTTATCATCATTTCATAGTATTGGATTGTTATAACAACAATGTTTAGATTGATGTCACATCATTTGTATTGATTATTCATGCTAGGTTAGATTAGGAAACTTAACCTAACCTTTTTTTCTATTCATTTTTGTCTCTTAGTCTTCCATTCTTTCTTTCTTATCAAGATATTTTTATTAATATCCTTTGATATATTATTATTTCATTATACAACTAACGGATCGAAAAAGTAAATGTAATAAAATGTTACATAAAACTTTTATATTGATTGTATTTTATATATTAATTACGTTTTAGGTTTACCAAGCTGATACTGATCATTATACTAAAAGAGATAAATATTGGGGTCGTGAATTAGATGAAGAAGGTTTTAAAGGTGCTTTGTACCGTTTCTTTCATAATGGTTATTCATTACGACAACATGCGATACTAAAAGTTATATCACGATTGGAAAAATTAAGAAGGGTTATTGAAAAACAAAGCAGTTATAGATTTTATTCATGGTAAGTTGCATGTTTATTTTTACAATTATAAATTTTTATTTTTTAATTATTATTAAATAAAATCTAATATTGCTCTTTTAATCATCACCTCATTAAATTTTTATTAGATTATCCCAATAAGTTAACTCTTTTATGTAAACAAAAGAAAAAAATGATAAAGGCTGTGATAATGCATGTTTATTAATGTAATATAAAAAAATATAGTTGTAAATATTCGTTTTTATTCTTTATATTATTGAATTGATGTTAGTTTTTCCTGAGATGATAAGGAGACAGTTAGTTGTTATGTATCAACAGTACTGATTTATTTATAATGAAGAAAGTAATTAAATCTTAAATTTAAAATATTTTTGATCAAAAAATATAATAATTTGCTTTTTCTTTTAATGTATTTTGTATTTTTTTGTTTTTGTTTTATTTTTTTTTTAGTTTCAACATTTTTTGCTTTTGATTTTTTTCTTTAATTTTATTTATATTTTACAGGTGAGTTACTTTTTTAATGTACTTGAATATGTATATTTATTTTATTTATATTTTTTTTTATTTATAATTAATCACTTAACAGTATAATTTTAACATTTTTGTAAAAAAATATTTGTCTTTTCTTTAAACATTAATGAAATTAAGTTCTATTAAACAAATTAAAATTGTATATCAAACACAAAACTGATTGATGAAGTCGTACTTGAAGAAGGTAACTTGTTAGTCGATTTTATTTAAGGGTAATAACAAAAGGATAAATCTATATATATATACTATATTGGATTAGAAGATTTTTTTTTATGTCCCCTCCACTGAGCCAGACCCACTGTTAAATATAACACAGTCCAAGGAACTATCCTTTAACTCTAATGGGCCTTCCTGTCCACCAGCTGAACATCCGGCAAGGCCCACCATTTGGATCTTTTACTTTATGCCTGAAATCTTCATCCCCACCCTAGGGGCCAGGTCTCGGTCTTTTGAATGCTTTATGCCTCAATTGGGGGGAGTCTCCAAGAGGATCCCCTACCGGGACTTTGGTCTTGACTCCCCCCTAAAAGACATCAATCAAGTCCAGATGATTATAGTCGCAGATTAGAAGACCAGGATTAGCTTAACTTCTCTTAAAATCACTTTAGCTGTAGGTTGGTTTTATCTTTTACAGCCATAGTTTGGGAAACGGTTTCCAGATAGTTTCTTAGATAGAGCTGGTATCACCTAATTGTATGTGATATTAAGGATACATTAAATTAAAAAATTGTTACATCCTTAATATGGATTCCATTGGATGTACATCCAAAATTAAATTAAATCTAATTAAATCTCATTAAATTAAAATCTAATAATGTGTTAAACAAAGATGGTACACCAATATATAATACGAAAGGTAAAGTTGATAGGTGGGTGGAATATATTGAAGAGTTATACGGAGGAAATGAATTAGAAAATACTGTTATAGAGGAAGAAGAGGAAGTTGAGGAGGATGAAATGGTAGAAACAATACTGAGATCTGAATTTAAGAGAGCATTAAAAGATTTAAATGGCAGAAAGGCTCCTGGAATAGATGGAATACCTGTAGAATTACTGCGCAGTGCAGGTGAGGAAGCAATTGATAGATTATACAAACTGGTGTGTAATATTTATGAAAAAGGGGAATTTCCGTCAGACTTCAAAAGAAGTGTTATAGTCATGATACCAAAGAAAGCAGGGGCAGATAAATGTGAAGAATACAGAACAATTAGTTTAACTAGTCGTGCATCAAAAATCTTAACTAGAATTCTATACAGAAGAATTGAGAGGAGAGTGGAAGAAGTGTTAGGAGAAGACCAATTTGGTTTCAGGAAAAGTATAGGGACAAGGGAAGCAATTTTAGGCCTCAGATTAATAGTAGAAGGAAGATTAAAGAAAAACAAACCGACATACTTGGCGTTTATAGACCTAGAAAAGGCATTCGATAACGTAGACTGGAATAAAATGTTCAGCATTTTAAAAAAATTAGGGTTCAAATACAGAGATGTATTTGAACCCTAATGTCAGGAAAAGATTTTTGAAAGTATATGTTTGGAGTGTCGCTTTATATGGAAGTGAAACTTGGACAATCGGAGTATCTGAGAAGAAAAGATTAGAAGCTTTTGAAATGCGGTGCTATAGGAGAATGTTAAAAATCAGATGGGTGGATAAAGTGACAAATGAAGAGGTATTGCGGCAAATAGATGAAGAAAGAAGCATTTGGAAAAATATAGTTAAAAGAAGAGACAGACTTATAGGCCACATACTAAGACATCCTGGAATAGTCGCTTTAATATTGGAAGGACAGGTAGAAGGAAAAAATACGTTTGGAATATGTAAAACAAATTGTTAGGGATGTAGGATGTAGAGGGTATACTGAAATGAAACGACTAGCACTAGATAGGGAATCTTGGAGAGCTGCATCAAACCAGTCAAATGACTGAAGAAGACAAAAAAAAAAAAAATTGATGTACATAGCTGGAATCCATGGAATACCATTGGGAGAGAAGGGATCAAGTAAATTCTGATCTGTAAAAATATTAATAAAAAAGTTCAATATGTAATAGAAAATTGATGAAATTATGCTAAGATTGTATTGAAAGTACATCCAAAAAAGTATTTTAACTCTCCAAATAGTTCATATATTCATCTCACACAAATAACTTCTTAGGAGAACTGGTTATTTTTATTCAGGATATCATATTACTGATCAATGATTTTTTGTTAATCAACACAGATAAGGATGAGAATAGTATTTCTTAAGTAAAACTTATGCCCCAGAATTATGTAATGTGTAAAGTTTTAGGTGAATTATTTAGAGCTAAAAATGTAAAAAGATCTTAAGAGAACATGATAAACAGTATTTATTAAAACTTCACAGTGCTGTGCGCTACATCTGGAATAACTTTAGTTCTATTCTGAGAAGGAAGGTTGCATTCTATTCTTGGAAGGTTTAAAGGAAAATAAAATGTTGAAAGCCAAAGTTACATTTTGTTTACTAGTGCTATCCATCATAAAAATTAAAATTTGTTTCTTGCAGTTTTTCTGTTGCATTCTGTAGGTATTGAGTAGTTACTTATTGAAAATAGAAAGTAAAATAAATAAGAATTTGTGTGTGGTTATGGTAAGAGTGTGAATGTAAGTGCACATTACCTGCCTGCAGTCCAATGATTGTAGATGATCTGCATGAGACACAATTCCTCTTGAAATCTGTTTGGCCTTATGAACAATAACAAGTATTTTATTTATGCTATGCTTATTATGGAAAATTAAGAGTAAGGTATTTCATTTTTTTTTTTTCACTGGGCTGAATACATTGCTACAGAATTGTATACAAAGCCTACCACAATATAGATATTCAGCTGTACAAGTGGAAACCTTCTCTCTGTTTTACCATATCAGGATTGCCTGTAAATTAAACATCAATATTCTTAGAGAAAGCAATTCTGAATTGTATCTCGGATGCTTTATGCGAGTCACAGACATAATAATGAATCTGATAATAACATAAAGATGTATAAATAATGAATGATTTTCTATAGAAAGTAATATGTTTTATATTTATATTTAATACACTACTTTGAAAAAAAAAATTGCATACCTACAAAAAATATGAAATGTTTCAGATAGTGAAAAAACTGTGACTTCATCTTGGAAGTTGTTTCAAGATGAAAAATTGTTAGAAAGTGTATAATACAATTTGTAGTTATGGGATCGGTTACAATCAAATTGTTTCATTTTCACACCTATATTTTGATGCTCTCTCTGTGCTAGATCGATTGCCAATATGATTGCAAATGTTATAAACATATTTCTACATAATTCACATCTGTGTACCATATGGTAAAATGAGATTTGGTGGTCCATAATTGATTTAATTTGTACTGTACCACTTTTCCGTCTTCATCATTAGTTTGCTTCCATTTATAACGAATTAAAATGAACAATCACTGTTATCCACAATGGATAAAACTGTTGTGTTTGGGTTAACATTTTAAAAAAAGAAGTAACTTTATGAGAAAGGTAGAAAAATGTAACCACATTGATTGACCAATTATGTAAGGAAACAAAATTTTAAGAAAATACTGGTAAAAATTTGATAGGGCTTAATGAACATATAATGAATACTTATACAGTCGGCGATATTGACATTTTACATAATACAGTATAGTTAAAATGAGCAACATACAATGTAAAAATGCGTAAAACAAAACAATTTAGATCGTAACCGATGCTATGAACTACAAACAGTATAACTGGAGCATATAGAAATCGCATTATTAATTAAATTATGTTACCTTAATGAAATAATGTAGTTAATTTCTTGATAATTATTTTTATTGTTAAAATTTTAAGCTGTTAAGTGGTTAAGTAATATTAATTTTTTTTTTTTCTTTTATTCGTTATTGTAAATTCCACATGACTTTGCAAAGTTGCAACAGAATTTGTTACAGGCAAGAACAAACACAATATATTGTCTCTGTCAATTGTTGATCGAAAATTCAATCAAACACAAAAGATCCACACAACACAGATTATATAAATACATCCAGTGCTCTGTGGATTCTAATGTCTGTCTGTATGAGTGTGTCCACCGCAAGGCTGGGCCAGGTTGGGCACTAAAGGTATTACTAATGTAATATACAAAGTATTTTTGATGCGTCAAAAATAATAATTTTTTTTAATTTATAAATTTTTTTTTTGAAATGATGTTAAAAAGTTTGTGTGTATAATTCGGCTAAGTTTTTTTTTTTTTTTTTTTTTTTTACAAATAAATATTTTATTTTAATATAATTAAACTACATAATTATAAGGTACTGTCCAATACTTTTTTAAATAGTACAAAAAAACACAGATAAGCTTATTAAAACCCTTTTCAATTTTATTTCCTTTGGAAGCTGTACACATGAGACTTCAAATACGACACACTTTTTATCACATATACTTAACAAATTTTTGTTAACAATTTTAATCCCACTTGTAAATTTTACAAGGTCTCCTCAACCGTTTGAATGAGTTGATATAGATATTAAGGAGCTTGCACTCGTCCAGCCTTTATAAAACATATCTGTTATGATTTTACTTGTTTGATGAAATAAAAGTTATAAGTGATTGATAGTTATAGATATTAAGCGGTATCATATTAAAGGTTCTATATTTCTGATGATGTTATCAGTATGAAGAAATTCCTAATGAAGAATGGTACTTGTGCTAGGAGCATACCAAATTAATGTTTGGTTGCTCACTTTAATTTCTCCCATTTGCTCCCTTACGTAACTATACTTTTATAATGGTTTGTTATATTTTGATCATGTGTGCTAGGTATTGTTGGGTTATAGATTACTAAAATATTTTACATGACGATGAGTATTAAATTGAAAAACTTGAATTTTGTAAATATGTTAGACTTTTATCTGAATTTAAATAATTTAAAGTAGTTGCACCCTGAATTATTCATCTCTATAGAAATCTTCAAATCCTGCTTTCAGTTCATTTCACATTTTAAATAAGAAAAAATTTTCAAGTATTGTAAAAATGTTGAAAGCAGTCTTAATGTAAAAATTTTTATTTGATATAATCATTCTTAATGTGCCAAACAATTTTAATAAGTTGAGCTATGTACATTAGTGTTTGTTACATAATTCAATTATTATGTAAAATACAAATATCATTCATTAGTTTAATTAAGATAATTTTTTTTAAATGTTATGAAGAACAATTCACCACATTTATTTTTATCTAGCAGACCCAGCAAAAATGCTTCGCTATTGCTAGATTTGAGTATGTATATATATCTATATATATATATATATATATATTGAGTAGTACTATATATGTATATATATATACAGATTAAATGAACACAATTGAAAATTTGATAAAACATTAACAAAATGAACATTATGGAACTTCCCCTTATATTTTTCTCCTTTCCTATCCTTTTCCTGTTTTCCTTTCCCCTTTTTTCTTTTTTCAATTTTCCCCTTCTTCCCATTTACCTTTTTTGATTTTTCCCTTTCTCCCTTTTTCTCTGCGCGTAAATTGGTCTAGTAGTTTTCTAGTCTTTAGCAGACACACATATCGGAAACATTGAAATGGAATCATAAAATATTTAGTATAGCATGTGTTGCTTTTACATCCAACAGATAGTGCTGTTTTTCGAAAAAATGTTTTTATATGTCACAGGTGTGACATCTTAGGTTTATAAATAGTAGGTATATAAAAATGTTCATATTCAAATGCAATGTTTTGTCAAAATTTCAAAGCAATCAGTAAAGAACTTTTGGAGATTAAGATTTTGAACAAACGAACATTTACTTTTTTATTCATATAGATGTAGTTAAAACAATGGAATTTTTCTTTGTTGATAATCAGGAATAAATAATTGTAAATTAGTTCAAGTTTTATAGGTAATGAAAGTATGTACAATATAAAGAAAAAAATTAATCTGTTAAAATTTTGACAAGTAATATTTTTATATACAGTCAAATATAAACCATACTTTTGTTTTTAACATTTATTACAGAATAAAAATTCAAAACATATTTATTGCTTTATTGTATAGTCAGCCTGAACGTTTATACATTTTTCCCTGTTTGCGGGGAGCTTGTGGATGTTGGTGAACATGTTACAACCCATTTGTACAGGTACTCTTCTACTTTGTTATTGCACTTGATTTGATGTCCTCCAAGCCACTTTCAATAGCCAAAGAAAAAAAAATCACAGCCGGATAAATCTGGAGTGTACAAGGGATTTCCTATAAATTTCATCCAGTTTATCCCGAGTGAGGCCTGATGCTTCATCAGGATAAACTTTTTTAATCCAAATAATGTGAAGGAAATCACATTTTTGATTGGCTGATGGCACCTTTTATTTCTGTAGGTGGCTCTCACTTTTTTAAAGAGGACTGACAGCGTTATACAGCATTTATAGCACAATGTTCATGGAGAATCTATGAACAGTAGTACTCTTTTCCAGTCTCAAAAGATGGCTGCAAGGACTTTTCCAGCAATACTTCTTACCATAACTTTTGAGTAGGTTATAAAAAAGCGGTGGTTAAGGTTATCATGCAGAAGAATTACACTTTTTGTCAGAGTACCAGGACATTTTCTTCTCATTGTGGGTTTTTTTAGATTGTCTCAATAGCACCCTTAGTTTTTTGTACACATTGCACTTCCAAATAATCACAATAAATTGGACCTTTACGTAATAAAACACTGTTAACATCACTTTACCAGCTGATACATTTTAGTTTTTTGACTGGAAAATTTATATGTTTCCATTCCATACTCTGATATTTGGATTCCAGCTCAAAATGTTGATTTATTATCCAAAGTATAAAAGCATCTTCCACTAAAAAAACCATTTTTTAAATTATGTACAAATGTGAATTCAGGTGTCTTTGTCAATTTTGAATCGACCATCTCAGAACTCACTTTGAACACATTTTGTGGTAATTCATCTTATGACAGCTAATGGAATGGACAGATCCAATACTGCACTATAGATTTTAGCAATTTACCAAATTGTTTTTATGTACCTTGCAAATAACATCATTAATGTGATTTTTGCAAAGGGTTCATCAAAACTTTCACCTATCTTCCGCTTTGATGAAATTTACTGATTCTTGTTCTACTTGATTTAAATGTTTGATCCACTTTTAAAAATTTGCATGGTTAATATACTTTTTTACCATACCATTTAATCCAAGTGAATTTTGGCTGGTTGTACATACACTGTAAGTTAAAACTACGGCACACTATTCTTCCAAAATCCACGATTCAAGCGGAGCTCACATTTTGAAATAAACACTAGAAATAATATAATAATGGAAATTATTTTCCAACAGCTGATATTTTCTGTATCAGGTTGCAAACTTCATCGTCAAGACAGTTTCAGTTTATTGTATTAAATAGTTTTTCTACTGTTGTCATTTGTCTCTAATTATTGAATGACCTTTGTGTTATTCAGCTATTTAACATGAATGATGTTTGATTTAAAGAAAACAAAATGGTAGATGACAATAACCTATAATAAAAGGTTTTTTAATTCATTTGTTGTTAATTTTTAACATCCTGCTTATTTTTTAAAAAATAACTGCAGCCGAATCATACACAATTTGTTTTTTATTTATTTATATATATTTTCAATAATAAATAAATAAAAGGTTTTAATTTTTTATTTTTTAAATTATTCTAAGATGAAAATTTACTACTATAAATTTGTTGCCTTATATTTAATTTTTTCACCACTAAATTATTTTCAGCTGTCTATATTTAGTTTAGATTAAAAAATGTATTATCATTTTTTATTTTTAGATATAATTTTTATTTGGCTTGTAATATATAAGTGCTTTTTTTTAGGTTTTTCTTAGCTGTTAGTTGTTTTTTTCTCTTTTTTACCTCTTAATTGGCTAGAAGGGATTAACATGTAATTATATCAGGTAAGTTTAAAAGTAGGGGTATAGTATAAGTAATTTTTTATATTGTCAATCATTTTTGTATGTATGATTTCTTATATGTATTTTGTAAATACAAGATAAAAAGAAGTTTTATTCCTATCAGAGGTCATGGGAATATCTGAGTTGGCCTTACTGAATTTCTATTTTTTATTGTCATATCCAGGAACTGTTCTGATTTATTATAAAGTTTTTTTTTTTATTGGAATTAATTATTTATGAGGTAGCTTCAAAATGTTCCCAGAATAGATTTTATTTTAGAAACTCTGTGTGCAAAATATGTTTCTTTTAATATAGCTACACAAATTTTCCAACATTCATAAAATTTTTTGAAAAATGAAATGTATTCTTAAAACCATTTTTAGTTGCTTCATTATTACACTGGTGGTATTATCATCATCCTTTTATTGTTTTTCTTTCAATGTTAATTTCAAGTCATGAGAAAAAACAATCGGCCAGTTCAAAATCAGGAGAAAAAAGTATCCTGGTTATAATCAGTGTGGTTCAAGTGAACAAAATTTTTGGAAAATTATGTTAAAAAACACGATGCATTTTCAATCATCATTATAGAATATGTTTTGGCAGTTTTCCATTGATATTCCAACTTCTGATGCTGTTTGCTCTACAAATTTCCTTCTGTTTCATTAAATGCTTTCTATGTGTTTATTCTTAAAATAATTCTAACAGAAATGTTTGTGTGGTAAACTTTTATTAACGTTGTTATTTCATTATTTGCTTTTTCATGTTACAAGAATGGTTCTGACAGTGATTTTTAAAGCAAATTGTAAAATTTTACACCTGTACATTGTTCAATTGACCTTTTTAAACATCGACAATGTTACACAAACACATATATGAATCATTATGTTTACTATCTCATACTTACTTATATTGAGGAAAAAATCTGTAACTTTTCAATAAATGTCAGATGTATGGTGTTTGTGAACATCTATACATAAAAGAAATAAAAACATTATACCGGCGATACAAGTGTTTACGAATATGGGGTAATATATTTGCAAAACTTAATGTTATATCTACTGTTGTACATGTAGTAAAACAATATCATCTGTTAAAAGGTTTTATAAACTATTACATTGCAGGAATATATTAACTCATACTTAATGTTAATTATCATCAGCATGGCTAACTGAATTTCCTCTAAAATGTAATTTAGTGGCAGAATTAGTACTTAGATTTAGCTTTCGGAATGAATAGGAAGGCCCAGTTTTACCTGATAGATATGTTAACTATTAGTTTGGCTTTTAATAATATCTCTAAACAGGAAATGAGATCAGTTATTAGTTTATGATTAATTCACTATTGAGTGAAAATTTTTAGCGTATGAAAAATGGCAAACCTGATCAGCATTCAAATCCAGGATTTTATGAATAAAAATGTCCTATTTGAAATATGCTCGTAGATATTTCTGAGGTCTCCCATTTTCTATATGGAGCACAAAAAGCTAAACTAGCAGTGAAGTGTCTATTGTGTAAAACAAGGCTTCTATTTCTCATACGATATAATCTAGTGTGTGATAAACTATTTACAGTGGTGTAAATATCGTGTTAAGTGATATTTTATATTAATATTGATAACTAAGCCATTAGCTTAAAACGGGCAACCTATATTAAACTAGCCACTTAAGAGGTTAAAGATTGAAAGTGTTAGAAAAATATTTTTTTAAGTCTCATATTAAGTTTTTTTTTTGTCTTCAGTCATTTGACTGGATGCAGATCTCCAAGATTCCCTATCTAGTGCCAGTCGTTTAATTTCGGTATACCTCCTACATCCTACATCCCTAACAATTCCATTTACACATTATAAACGTTGCCTGCATGTACAATTTTTCTTTCAACCTCTCCGTCCAATATTATATTAAGTATATAATATCATATTAAGTAAGAACACTTATTTATTTCATCATTCTATTTTTAATTTATATTTAAAGTTTCTCAATTCCATTCTATTCTGTAATAACTGTTATTATTTTTCATTCTTAATTATGTATTCTACTCTTTGTATTCCTTAGCAATTTTTATCCTACTTGCTTCCTTCCAGAATTCAATTCCCTAACACTTGAATATCTTAATACGTAAATAGCCATTGGCCTTGTTTTGCTGTTTAATACATTCTGCGATAGATGTCTGTTTTTAATATAATTTATCTTAAAACTGTTTTATTTTGCATTGTTTTAATACTTCTCATTTTCATCATCTTTTTTAATTTATTTTTTCTAATCATGTTATTTGCAAGCTCTAATATTTTCAGTTATATATATATATATGTTAATTTTATCCGTATCTACATTATTTTCTGATTAAAAAAAAAATAATAATTTAAAAATTTTTTATTATCAGTAATTCATATCACAGATATTTGATGTTATTTTACATAATTATATCTTTTTAATTAATTTAAATCTATACTCTATCAAAAATAATAATAGTAATAGTAAATGTACTACCAAGTTTAATTTTTTATTCATAGATTATTTTCAGTTTTTTTTTTTAGGTTAGATTTGATATACTACATTTAACTTTTTATTTTTTAAAAAAGTTTGTTTTTTGTTTTAACAAGTGATTTGTCTGTTCTTGATAAGTTTATATTTAAGTTAAACTTCATTTTAAAGGGTATTTTGGAGGGTTAAAAAGAAGTCTGTTATATAAAATAGAGTTAAAAAGAATTTCAAAGTTAATTTTTATTGGCTTATATATTTTAATCATTATTAATAATGACAGATTGAAAGTTGCTTTTGTTCCTTTTTTTTCTTTCTTTCTGTTTAGAGCACAACCGCTTTGTGAATCAATATTGCTTTGAAATCTCTCCTTTTTTTTAATAGCATATTTTGTTTTTATTGTTGTGCAGCTAATTTTTTTTAAGACTGATATAAAAAAAGCAGTGAATTACAATTATTCATTTAAAATAAAATCTCTTGATATTGAAAAAATATTATTATTATCGTTGAGTGGAATCTATGTATGATAATGAAAAATTTAAATATTGTTGACTTGTTTAATAATTTCAAAAAAAGGTATTATATTTAATTCTTTCTTTGTATATTTTTAATTGTATGTTCAAGAGTTACTCATCACCAAATGTTTTTATAAATTTATTTTTTTATAGAAAAAGTTTTTGTTTGTTAAATTTCACTGAAAATATTTTAAATAAAAAATTTCAGTGTACATAGATGAAGAATTTTTTATTTGTACTGATCATCAATGCTTAGAATTGAATTCATTATGGCATTAAAATAAATACTGTAAACATCATTCAGATATTAAATTTACATTTACATTTTTTTTTTTAATTTATGCATAAAAGGTATAGAAAATTAATAATACATTGTTGTATTATAGAAAGCCCATCTTATGCTAAGGTAACATTTTATTTACATTGTTTTCATGCAAAAAAGCTTTTTTTTATCAAATAGGGAATGTTTTTATTGAATATCTGTATTTATTTTGTTTAAAACCCACATTTTAAAAAAATGTACTAAAATTTAAAATAGTTTTTCAGTTCTTTAAATTTTACTTTTTTTAAGGCGAAAACAAATGTTCAGTGAGTTGCTGGTAGTTTTTTTTTTTAATTTTGTACTCTTCACATGTCATATGTTGTTGTATGGAGCACCAGCCTTATCTCTAGTGCTGGAAAAGGGTAGAGCCTTGGTAATTCTGAATCAGGTTCACAGGGTCGTCTCTGTTCAGTTACAGGATTATCACAGGCAATGATGCCAATGTAGTGGCCGGTCCCTAGACTTATTACTTCACAAATGGGAGGCGATGTACCAGGGGGTAAGTAAGGTGGAAGCACAGGCATTTCTTTTGTTCACAGGTTACGGGCGAGATGAAATCAGTCTACGAGGGGTAGATGGACCCCATAGACTGGTCCCAGACTTCTAGAGATGAATGATACCGCAAACATAGGGAACTAGAGTATGAGTTGATCAGTTCCTGTCTGGTCATGGTGTTACTTCAAAGTATACCTGTGCACAAAGGAGATTGAAACCTTCCGGTGAGTGCAATTATTGCAAAAGGGAGGATACTGTGTTTGAATATGACAGGTTTCTGCAGCACAGAGAGGCATGCATAAGAGAATTTGACATGTCAATTCCATAACATCGTGTGGACTGTATTGCAGAATGAACGGGTATAGTACACAGTGTCGAGGATGTTGGTGTCAATTATTTATGCAAAGTGGTGGAAGAAATGCTCTGATTTTCCCTTGGGACTGTGTCTGTAATAAAATTAGGTCTGGTCCCAAGCAGTAATAAAGATTAATAAAAAGGTTTTTTTTAATTTTGTGCTCTTTACATTACCCTGTACCATATGGGATAGAAATTTTTATCTTCAGTTCTTCTCTACCATTTATGTCTATTTGAGATTTTCTTACTTTTCTAACCAAGCTCTTTTTATTGGATCCTATGTTATCTTTTCTTTCCATTTTAACTTGGATTTTTGTTTTTCTCTTTTTGCCGTCAGTTTCAACACATATCTTGTTTTCAACGTACTCTCTACTAATTCGCTGTACATATCTGAGCCTGCATCTTTGAAGTTTCCTGCTCACAGGATTCACCTATGAGATATGTTTTATTCAATCTTTTGTTACATCTTTTCAATTTTTTTTATCATACAGCATATTTATTTATCTTTCTTATCCAGCATCACTGAATTTTTATTTATTATTGATAACTTGTCACCTTGTAATTTTATTAGTAACTATTTCTACTATCAGTACTACAAATTCTTGTTTTTCGTGGACCAATTTTCATTTCATTTTCTTTCAGATTTTTCATCTAATTTCTTCATCAATTTAACTTTTCAAAGATCATAATATCTGTTTTACAAAAGCATATCTTGTATAATTTGATGCCTCTTTCTAAGACAAAAGTTTTTAAAAATGGGAAAAAATATATACTTTTATATCGAGTTTATTTATTTATTTTTATTTTTTTAATAAATCATAGAAATATTAAAATATTTTATTTATTATTTTAATGTTTAATGGCATAAAAATTGACAAATCTTTTTTTTTTTTAATTTTGATTTATTCAAAAAGGATATACATTAAATATCTACTGTAAAATAATTTTATTTGTTTATTACTAGTGGACCTGGCAATCCTTTGTTATTACTAAATTTAAGTGTATGAATTAAATAAATTCTATATTACATTTGACAAATTATTTTACGAAAATAATAAATTTTACAATATTTAATTAATTCACTGTTAATTTTTTTTTCTTTCTTCTTATGACCCACGAAAGGTTTAACACGGTTTAAACCTCACCAGTCTCACTATTATATAAATTTTAAAAAAATACGTATAAATAAATAACCAAAAATTTATTTTCTATATTTAACATCTAATATATTGAGAGATATCGTCTACATCGATCGTTTTCTATGTAAATATCGTCTTCCCGAAACACTTATTATTTGTTTAAATATTATGGAACAATAACATGTAAACATTTCCGGGATAAATAATAAATTATGAAATTTTCGCTGAAATTGGTTAAGACGTTTTTGAGTTATTAGGGCACACACAAAACAGATTATCTTCTATTTATATAGCATAATTAAAACATGAAAATAATCAAAGAATTGAAAGATGAAACTTTTCAGTTAGAAGTTTTTTTTAAAAATTAATATTGAATTTGGTAGTTCATTTATTATATTGTTAATGTAATAACAATAATGAATGATAAGTTAAAATTATATAAGCAATATATTATTCTTATTGAAAACAAATTATTTGATTTTAATTTAATAACATTTATGTGGCAATTTTTTTTTCCTTAACAAATTTTTTGTTATTTCATTTTAAAAAAAAAATTAAAACCACATTATATTTATTTATTTATATTATATTAGAGCTTAATGTTATTTGTATTTTCTAAAAATATACAATTAAAATGTTCGTTTTATTCAGTTAATATATATTTCTTCTGTTTTAATACGATATGAAAGTAATTTTAAATTAGATTCATATTGTAACTAACTAGCTCTCACGTTTAGTTCCGTTAAACACTAAAATAATTTGTTTTATTGACAGATTTTATTAAAAAAAGAAAATAAAGCTGACAACACAGTTGTTGTAGGAATTTCCCACTATGCGGTTTATTTCTGATGCACGGCTTACACACACAACTTAAAATATTTATAATTTTACTTAAATATAATATTTTTTGTTTATTTATTTTTTAATGATTCTAACTGAAGTGCGCTTGTATACTGTATTTCATTCGTTTGGGTGTGGCGGTACTAGCAACTACTTCAAATAAATTTTTACATTTGAAATATAATTCATTTATTTAATTCTACCGCTCACCTGTAATGTCACAACATAGCAGACGACTACAACAGCATTTTTGGGATGGTGGTGTGATTTTTCAAAATTCAGTTTTGCAAATATTTTTTAATTGTTAACAAATGTGCCTAAGAAAAATAAGACCTTCATTAGGTGAAATCTCGAGATACTGAGGATGATCTTGCTGTACAGTTTCACCCCCTTGACCTTTTATGTTGAAAATGGTAGGCATCAATGCCTCATACATAGAAGTAATCTGACCAAGTTTGGTCAAAATCGGTCCTCTAGTTCTGGAGATATATGGAATGCGACACTGAACAAACACATATGTATATTCGGACATCGGGAAATTTTCCATCCGGTTCTTTTTTTTTGATTCCTTAGATGTCAAAACATCAACATCTGGTGAAAACTGCATGTGGCCAAATTGGACAGATTAAAATACTCCCTTCTAAAGCTTCTGCTGTAGTACTAAACACTAAGTAATTAGTGTTATATTTATAATCTATTTACTTTTAAATGTTTTTGATATTTTAATGATTTTTAAAGAACAATATTATTTATTTTTAACTAATAATCCATTTATAAATCTTAAAACATTTTTTGATTATATTGTAACACTTTATGTGTACTGCCATGATTTTTATGTGAATTGTCTTCCATTGGCAAATTTAGTACCGGATTATCTTTAAAAAAAAATTTATCTTGGAAAAAAATTTTAATCCTTAGTCTCATTTATAAAAGTTGTGGACAATTTCAAACAAAAATTAAACAGTAGTCGGGAAATTTCCTTTTCAGCATCAGAAAAAAACAAGTTCACCTTCTCATATTTTTACTTGATTTTAAAAGAAAATATATTTTTTTATTGTTTTTGCTTTTTTTTTTAATTTTAAAGGGATTACTTTTTCTTTTTTAAAAATATACCTTGTTAACAACAAAGGTGGTATCGTCTCTGTGGCTGCCCCCTCTTGGACCTGTCAGTGGCTTTAATCTGATTTTATTACTTTGTAAACTATTATGAGGAAATTTATTTGTATTACCTAAAAATAATAACATAATATTCTATATTATTAAAGATAAAATAAACAGAATACTTTTATTTAGATTTATTATGTTTTTTATTTTTCCCTTTACTGAAGCTGGGCTCTTCTGAATTACAGCCCCTAGACATTTGTCTTACTTTTTATTAGTTAATTCAGCCCTGGGTAAACTCATAAGTATATAAATTATAATCTCACCAAATCTGGTTTAGATGATTGAATATTGTTAAACTAATGTGTTTGCTTGCTCTCCTAAAAAAAAAATTCAAAATTAAGTGGTTGCTCATGGATTTGTTTCTTCGGGTATTTTTTATTTAATTGGTATTATTTACGATCGTTTGGGAAGTCGACGATTTTTTGTTGTTAGTGGCGTACTTAATTATTTATCTTCACTGTGGTAATTTTTTTACTTTATTTTTTTATTTCTAATGTGTACATTGCAATTTTTTCAAGTTTTAAACAATAAGCAATCCCATGGTCCAATCTGTTGAAGATGATATATATATATAAAAGTGAGATGTAGTCGTATATAGACTCAAGCCAACCATTCCTGAGATGTGTGGTTAATTTAATCACAATCATCAATGTACTATGGTTTCCACTGTATAGTATTTAAATCCGTTTAAAAGTAACTTATCTTTCTTGGATTTGAATCAAAGAACCTTCGATTTTGAAAGTCGCCTATTAGACAGTTGATTTTGGTATGACAATTTTGCCACTAGATAAACCCATTTGATTATCACATTCAGTAAAGGCAATGTATTTTACATTGTAACCATGTAAACTACTGAATCAATCGTTACAAAATTTTAACTATAGCTTTCTCATGACCTCAGGAATGTTTACCGCAATTCAGACAACACCAATCTCACTAAGACCAACAGAACTGAAACAGTAAATCTGACTGACCTGGAAAACTTCCTGAAAATTAGAAGGAAAATCGTAAGGAGAGTCTACAGTTAAAAAAAGAAAAAGAGAATACAGATAAAAACAAAATAAGGTAATTACATACCCCAAGAAGATTTGGAAATCGCAATTAGAAAAAGAAGATTAAAATTCCTTGGGACACATAATTTGAATGAATAAAAAAAAAAAAACTGAATAAATTAATTTTTGAGAAACTTTTGAAATTTAAAAGTCAAACAGGATATGTAAAATAAATGATAAGGAACTTTAAAACCCAAGGATAATAGAAGTGGACTGTTTGTATAGAATGAAATTTAGAGAAGTAATTTAGGTTAATATGGATGGAGGAAGAAAGAACAACAGAGGAAATATAAGTGTATTATGAGAAAATGAAAAAATACGGAAAAGAAAAGAAAAAAGAAGATTATATTGACAACAAAAAATAAAAAAACAATTTTTTTTCAGGTATATTATTATTATTAAATTTCATCTTCAAATAAAGAATAATGCTTGACATTTGTTTTTTTTTTTTTATAAATGCCTGAATATTACTTTTTTTGAAACTGTTAAAAAAAATTTTATTTAATCAGTAATTTATTTTTTGGTAGGTTAATAATGTTCGATTACAAATACAATTTCTGTTTTTGTTTAAAAATGAAATCATAAATAAAAACTATAAATAGAGCACTTTAAAAATTGCTGTCTGTTTTATTTATTTATTTATTCACTAATACTACTGCATTTATTTAGTGTCTGGTGTTTTGTTAATTTCATTATTATTGGATATAAAACTTCAGATAGTTGTTGCTTAAAAAATTATTTTTTTATGAATCTTTAATATCCTAAAAATAACCAATCTGTGATACAGTAGCATCAAATGCAGTTGTTATTACTAATAAATTTAATTTAGAATTTTTATAAATAATTAATATTACTAATATTTATTATAATTAATTAAATTTCTTATTTAACAAGAAACCTCAAGTCAAAAAAAAAAAATCATTTCAAAATTTTACTTTATTTAATTCTTTTACCTTGACATCTTTTATTAAAATTAAATCATTATATATAAATTATGAAAACTATGTCTCACAAGGGTAGGAAAAGAGCATTTGTTCAAAAAATAAAAAAAGGGTTTTTGGTGAAATTTGTGCACTATTCTGTTAGTTTTAATTTTGATTCCTTGAAAGTTTTAATAAAATGTTTAAGGTATGTGGTAAATTGAATAATTATTTTATAAAAAACAGAAGGTTTGTTTTTTTATGTATAACATATGTTTAATAGATAACATTTTTACTGAATAAATTTGTTAAAAATTAATTTTTTTTAAAAAAGGGGGTGACATTGATTAATATTTTATATTAAGAAATAGGAATCTTTTAAGTTCATTCATCAAATTGTATTAAAACCAATTGGTTCATTAAATAAATATGTTAAATATAATATGTGTTGGAAAGATTACTTCGAGCACATATTTATGTACATGTTAAACGGGATACAGATGAAACAATTTTGTTTCATCGGCAGATCAACATTGCTTCTATAAAATAAAATCTTTTAATTATATTTTTAATAAATTTGTGAGAAGATTTTTCAAATGGTTTGGAAACTTATTAACTTTTTCGGGACTAACGTACTATAAATAATTCATGCATGACTACGTTAAAAACTCTGTTTATAAACTTGGCAGATTTTTCGCATTCGTGTCTAGGTTTTATTATTTCTCGTTATGTGGACAAATCAGAGAATTTATATAATATGAGTTAAATAATTGAAATTTTATTAAATGAAGAGTCAGGCGATGAGTGTGAAAGTATCACTCTAGCGATCCTTTTGATGATCGTAATAACATGTGTGCAAATGAGATTAGTTTTAGTGTGTTTATTGGTAGCGAAACTGCATCAGTTTCTCATAAGAATAATCAACAACAAATAGAAATTGATATGAAACCCCAATTATATCTTCAAGTGAAACAAATCCACCATAAAAAAAGAAAAAATTAACATGTGTATCTCAAGATAACCTAATAGGCTTTTAGAACACTGCTAACATAATTTTATTCTCTCTATTTCTAACTGTTAGCTGCAACCTGTCGATAGTGCAAATAGTTATTTTTAAAGCCAATGTAATGCAGCATATATCGATGAAAGAATTATATTAGGCGTGTTAACACGATGATAGTACTCAAACAATAAATTTCTAAAACAATGCGACTGTAGTCTGTGCAGACAGTTTTGCAGTTGCATAAGCATTATTGGAGTCTTGAAAAGGTTAAAGATTGCTATGAAAGCATAATAAAACCCTTTCTCAAAATCCAAAGTATTGTGTTGAGTTGTTCCCAACAACTGGTGGGGTAAAATTTGGATATTGTTAATTTTTTTTTTAAGAATAACTGACTATCCTTTTTTTGAAGAGGTTGCACATTCTTAAATGTAATCAGAAGGATAAATTAACATATTTAATTTTCTAAATATCAATCTACGCAATTCATACTTATGACCTGACAGCCCATTTATTTGTTTACAGGAGTCTTGAAAAGGTTAAAGATTGCTATGAAAGCATAATAAAACCCTTTCTCAAAATCCAAAGTATTGTGTTGAGTTGTTCCCAACAACTGGTGGGGTAAAATTTGGATATTGTTAATTTTTTTTTTAAGAATAACTGACTATCCTTTTTTTGAAGAGGTTGCACATTCTTAAATGTAATCAGAAGGATAAATTAACATATTTAATTTTCTAAATATCAATCTACGCAATTCATACTTATGACCTCACAGCCCATTTATTTGTTTCTTATGAACTCATTCTGATTTTTTGAGGAAGTCCTAAAAGATGACATAAATAATTTAGATGGGAATATACATAAAGGCATAATAAATAATGATGAAAAGCTTAGCGTTTTATTAATGATTCAGAAGAGAAAAACAGTAGTTTGATTTTTTGTCTAATAACGTAGAAATAGTAAAACAATACACAGAAATTGAGATAATGGACACAAAACACTGTTTATGTTTAGTTTTCCATTGTTTTCAAAGATGTCGTAAATCTAAAGTACAATGGACTTCAATGATTAACGAGAGGAATTGATGTAGAGAATAAATGATTTATTCAATGACAATGAAATTACACTACTTTTCAACATAGTCTCCAGCAACATTTAGACACTTTTCCGACTGTTCTGTGAGCTTTCTGATTCCTTCAGCATAGAAGTATTTACTTTGCTGTTTGAACTATTCGTGTACTGCTTTTTTGACTGCTTCGTTGTCATCTAACTTCTTACCACGTAAAAGGTCTTTGAGCAGGTTGAACAAATGAAAATCAGATAGAGCAAGATCTGGACTGTAAGGAGGATGTGGCAACACCTCCCAACCTAATTTCTTGATAATTTCTCTGGTTGTCTTTATGAGCTTGAATCAACCGTTTTTGAACCCATCTCGAACATGTTTTGTGATAATTCAGCATGTCATCAATTCCAACCCTAATATACACGAACTAGGAATTTGTGGAATTTTGACTCTCTTGTCTTCACAAATAAGATCATTTATATGATTTTGCAGCACGATAGTCAAAACTTGAATTGATCTTTTAGAGTGATGGAGATCAATCACACTTGTTCTGCCTGAATTAAACTGTTCCACCCACTTATACATGTTACTGTGGTTTAAACACTTTTCATGATTCAACATTCTTGAGTAAATTTCTGCTGGTTTCACATCTTCTGATAGAAAAAATCTTATCACTGAATGTTGCTCTTCCGGTGTACATGTTTCAAGCATTGCTGACATTCAGTATGTGAAAATATGTTCTCACTCTTTAAAATCAATAATAGAAGTTTTGTTTAGATTAATTATGATCAAACAGCTTATTAAATGTGTTCCCAAGGTTGTTGCCAGCTTGACCCTTACAAAGTCTCATTGTCATTGAATCAACTGTTTTTTCTCTACATCATTTGTCTCTTTAAGTACATGAAACAAAAAACACTTTAAATTATGATATTATCATTAAGCTTTACTGCTCACCCAATTATTGAACTGAATAATTATATGCTTAAACCGTTTAAATGTTACAATGAAATCACTTGTAAAAAAAAAATGTAGGCCCAATGGTTCTTGAGGTTTAATCAAACATTAATAAGCACATACATACATAGATACCTTTCTTTATATATATAAATATTATCTACACTAAAAGTAAGTATTACGTATTATACATATTCGCTTGTTTCAAATACAATTAAGTAAACTTTTAAAAATTCTTTTATTTGTATAGTTTTGGAGTAGCTGTATTGCATTAAAAGTAGCAACTGTGTTATCCATTTTCTGAAATTTTCTGCTTGCTTTTGTTTCCTTATGGCAACTGATCGATAAAAATTTAAATCGATTCCATCGTATCATTATAGTTTAATTATTTCAATTCACATATATCGTAATTTTTTCTTCAGAATTTTATTTTTTATAATTTTTTTATCATTCATTTTTGGCTGAAATTACATTATTTTGTTTTTATATTTAAACATTTTTTAAAAATTATTTTAATCAATTTATTATTTTTTTTCCAGTTCGCTGTTAATTGTATATGAGGGAAGTCCACATAGCGGAAAATCATCTTCATTATTAGATTTAGTCGCCAGCGATGAAGGTACTCGAGATTCTGAAGATGATGATTTATTAGATAGTCGTGGTGCTTCTTCAAGTGTTGGCGATGATATTAGTCAAGATTCACATCAACGAGGTTTCGGTGAGGCTGCTGCACGTGGATTTTATCCAATTTCAGAGGAAACTATGGATGTTACTACATTATCTGGGTATAATAAAATATAATTAACTACTTTTATTTGTGTATTATAAATTCGGATGAACATATTTTTTACAATGTGAAATTAAATGAAATATTTTTTTGTTGTTACAAAGCTTCCATTAGTTTTAATTGTGTTCTTCCAAAATATTGTGGTTATAAAATTATGCTTTAAAATCACTTCTTTAAATATTTTTTTCACCTGAAAATTGCAATAAAAATATCAGAAAGTTCCCAAAATTGAATATATTTAAAAATTTTAGGTGTAGTATTTTAATGTCTTTTTTCTGTATTATAATGCAGCTGTATTATAATGCAGCTGGAACATTGGAACCTGCATCATAATGAGGGACATTATGAAACATATTTTCAATATGAACATAGTTTAAACCAATAAAAGCCTATTCTTTTCAACTGCTGACCAATCAGAAGCAGGTATTATTTAATATACTAATCTAACGCAGATCCTTTATCTGTCATTTTAAAACAATGTAAACTGCCACTCTTAATAAAATTGGTCCTAATTATTCAGCTACCAAATTTGAATTATACAACTAACATGACTGAAATATCTATGTACTTTATAGACAGTGTTAACCTCTCATGGGAAAAAGATGAACTTAGTTGAAGAGACTAGTTTGCAGAATTAAAAAATTCTTGTTATTTTTTATCACATCTCGTATAATGTTTTCATGTATGATTTTTTATTCTTTTAATTTGTGGTGATATCCACTGCTGTGGTCATCGTTCACTAATAAGAAACAGTATGATTATTCAAGAAAAGCTTTGGTAATATACAAAGAAGCAGTTTAAGGATTTTAAGGTCAGGTTTTACCTAACCAGCATTTTAGCCATTAGGTTTATTGTACAGCCACAAACAAGATTGAAAGTCCTTAGCCTAATCCACATACACCCTCCTACAGTAGGAAGTAATGGCTCTGCAGATCTTTAAACCTTGTAATGCGTCCAGAAGTGTAGACCTATACCCACAAAATTAAAAATAATTTCCTTTAAGGTAAGTCACAATGAGACAAATAATTCCATTTAGAAGAAAGTTCAAGTTCCTTTGTAGGCGATGTGTGTATATCCTTTTCTCAATGAATTTATCTGATCAGCGCTCAAAATTTTAAAAAATATATAAAGAGCCATCTAAGAAGAGGTTCAGGAGTTCATGAAAGAACATCCATACATTTGTTCTACATAAAAGTATGTAATTAAATTGTTAATCATTTATCTATTATTATTAAATTGTAAGTAGTCGAATTTTTTTTTCACAGTTCTCCATCATCACCAAATATGAGCCCGATGTCCGTTGATAGTTGGATGCTTTATCCAGGTGGTGGTCGATCACCGACATCGTCAACATTAGGAGAATGTTCATCGTCAGAAGACGCATCATCGTCATCATTAACGACATTCAATCTGTTAACATCACAAGCAACAAAACGTAGCCGACATTATCATCAAAATGAAACAGAAGAAGATGATGATTGTGTTGAGGATGATGATGTAAGTAACGATATCGATAATGATCACGGTGATGATGAAAACGTATTTCAATCTTGTCATAAAAGTAGCTTAATTTTAAAACGTCAAAAATGTTCATCATCGACTTCGTTAGGTAGTAGTGGTAATAGTAGTAATAAATTACCAAAAGAATCGATGTCGAGTAATTCATCGTTGTTGGGTAGTTCTAATGCAAAGTCGTTAACGACAAATGTACTGTCATCTAAACGACGTCATTTAACGACATCATCTGCAAGGACAACAATTGTTAGAGGATTATCGAGTAATAAAGATCCCCAAGTCGATGTACGTATGATCGATTTTGCTCATACAACATTCAGTACAAGACGCGGTACTTCTTCGAGTAATACAACAATTCATCACGGTCCAGATTGTGGTTTTTTAACGGGTCTTGATAGTCTGAAACGACTTTTACTTGAAATTTTAGCTGATGAAGAAGACTTGTAAATTTAATTTTTTTTTTCTTTTTTTTCATAAATAAGATTACTACTTATAAATTTTATTCACTAAACGTTATATAAATTTTTTTTCAACATATTTATTTTTAAAAAGAACAGTTTGTTAGTTTTTTTTTTTTTAATTAAAAAACCATACTTATTTTGAGATTTTGATTAAAAAAAATATAAAAATAATTTCTTTTTATTATTATATTAATTATTTAATTGCTCCATAAAATGTCATTGTATACAATCAAACAATATGTATTTACCTAGCTTCCACTCTCAATTTATTTGCAATTTTTTTATTAAAAAGACATGAAAAAATATGAATTGTTTATTTTTAAGTTTACTGATGTGTATGTTTGTATTATTATTTTCCTTAGGTAATTAGATTTTTTTACGAGAAGTCTGATGTTAATAATAATAATAAAAAAATAATAATAATAATAATAAAATTATTATTTCCATGACATCTATTCTTAGTAAATAATGGTTTTTATTAATTTCATGGTAGTTGAATTCATCCAGTGTATACTTTTTCTTTATTATTATAATTACATTATATTTAATTGTTTATACCACAGGAGTAAATCATGTTAACACATTGTTTACATTTTATATTGTTGCCAAAAAATATTTAACTATTCAAATCTGTGTGTAGTGCCAATAAATGTAATATATCCACATTTTTTCAGATTATGTATTAGTACTGAAAATTCTATTTTCTTTCTTTCTTTTCTATTGCATAAGTTTCATTCAAACAAATTAGTGTTTCCAATTTATAACAATGAATCTATTTTTATTTTCATATCAACAGCTGTCCTTCAAAATTAAAAATAAATTTTTTGATATATTGTAGCATTATAACTTAAGATAATTAAATTTGGCTTCTTAAAAACAATTAAACCATTTATAACAATTTTTCAATACATCCATTTTTTGATATAAGAAATAGTAATAACTACATCAAAAGTTTTTTCGTACTGCATCACTAATGATTAGCAAACTTAAAAAAAATTATATTTACTCATTAAAATAATTTTATTTCTGAGTGGTAAATTTTTTTATATAAACTATTACGGGTGGAAATTAATGAGTAAAAAATAAATACTTGTATACATCGTTGCTTATTTTTCAACATGGATAATAAATTTACATTTAAAAATACCTTTAAACAAAAACTAAATAATTTTTTAGCCATTGTAAACATTAAATCAGAAAAAAAAATTGTATAAGTATAATAAATTATTGCATAACTGCTATGATTATCCATTTTTTGATGTCTGAGGAATTCGTTTTGTTAATAAAATTTTTTTTTTTATTTATATGCATATACATTCTATCATAAAGAACGATTCGTTTATATTATACATAATTGATTCTAATACACTTATAGAATATGAAAACAAATTTCTGTTAAAAAAATATTTACATTTGATTTTAATAAATATGGTGTTTTTTATCATAACATAACAGGTTTTGTATCATTATTAAAATTTATATGAAGTAACATGAGTTTAATTGATTTACCCAAAAATACGTAATGCATTATGGGTTATTTTTTGAGTGTGAAAAGATCCTAACAAAAAATTAAAATTTAAATAATTTCTGTAATAAAAGTATATTATTTACTTAATAAATAAAGTACTTTAAATAAAACAAGAATATTTATAATATAATTTATAAATTATAGTAAAATTTAAAAAAAAAATCTGTAATTGATATAGGTAATATAAAATGTTGATTATTTAATTTAATCAATATTTTGTTATGGTTTTTTGTAATTTGGTAAAATATTATGAGTAAAAAACTTAACGGATAAATTCAGCTACTCTAAACAATATAATTATAAAAAAATATTGCATTAAATTTATTTATAAGTTTTTTGATTTATAATTTATTATGTATTCTGTTAATTGTCATGTAAATGAGATATGACATCATCAGAAATTTAACTTATCACATTTAATTTGATTGTAAAACATATTTTTATTCCTAATATATTTGCTTTTATTTAGATTTTAAAAAAAATTTAATTAAATTCATTAAAGTATCAGATTTATTCCTTACATTAAGTATTAACAATGTCCATTTTTCCCTCACTCCGTATTAGAAAAAATATTATATGTAATATATATTCATGCTTATATTCTGATATAATAACTGCGATATGTAATTTTATATATATTTTTTTATAAAAAAATTAAAAATCAGTAACTATTGTTTTATTATTTTTATTATTTAGAAAAAAAATTATTAATGCATACAAACAATTGTTACTGAATTATAAATTATTTTATCGCAGTTATTTTATTTTTTTAATATATCTGTGATATATTTATTATTATTATTATTATCATTTTTAAGGAATAAAGCTGTGATGATATTTATCATAAACTTTTTAATTATTCCAGCGATTATATCAGATAAAAATGTATATATTTGTAAATTATATATATCATCTTTTTTTTTCAGTCGTTTCATTTTTATTTATATGTTAAAAAGAGAGGAAATAATCTGCAATTTTTTAAATAGTTATTTTTTATTATGATTGATTATATATATCTTAACTTTTTTTTTTTTTTTTTTAATGTTTGTTATATTGTTTGCTTTATCAGTAATATATATTTTTTTTTTTCTAAGTAAACCATTTTAATCATCCATACCCACGACTACTACCCATTATTATTTCATAAATTGTTTTTTTTTCTGTAATTCTACTCACTAGCACACTTTCAGATCTAAATCTTAATTACAGACTGATCTAACTTTAAAGATAATGTATTAAATTTTTTTAATTATTAGGTGGCAAAATTGTTTGGGTCATTATGGCTTAGTAAACATATTTTCTGATATAAATTCAAAGAATATTTAATAAAAAAATAATTTGTTTACATATTACTTTTAATGATATTAATTTACAGCTTTTATTTTGATTTCATTAAATTAAACAAACTCATATGCATGCACGTAAATAGTTACATACGAGCTGGTATAAAAAGGTTCCTAAACAAACTCTGTTTAAGAAAAAATACTTTATTTAGCTAAATTTGAACACTGCTTCAAAGTAGTCACCCTGCTCTATAATGCACTGGTCCCAGTGTACTGGCAACTTCTTTGCATCCTTGAAATTACCTTTTTAAGCGGGTCAAAAACAACCTGCGATTCGTGCTAGATTTTGGTAAAGTTGTTAAAACAGCGATCTTTCTACTGTATCTTCATTATTAAGAAAATGAAGAAGTCCACAGGAGCTAAATCTGGAGAGTAAGACAGATATAGAAGCGATAATGTGTTCTGTGTGAGAAAATTGTGTGTCAACAAGGCGTGCTTGATGACAGGGTATTATCATGAAGAATTCAATTCTTCATGTCAATTTTGCTCAGTGTTCTTCAAATACCAACAATGCTCACCAGCATTGTTTTGATCATCCTCTGATGGTTCTCTTGCACAAATTGTTGAATTTTTTTCACATTTTCTAGGACAATGCTAGTGGAAGTTCTTCCGGATCGCTCATCATCTTTCAGGGACATTCTTCTGTTTTTGAAGTATGCGTACCAATCAAAACATTGTGTGAAATCCATTGCCTTATTACCAAAAGCTATCAGAATGTATCTGTAGCTAATTTTTCTCGCTTAACACCCAATTTTGCGTTAGCTCATTGTTTCAAATTCTTATCCGTAGTGTAATCGCATACTATCTATAACACACAATCACAAAAACACTAATTTAACACACCGGTGTCACTTGGCTCACGGCATTATAAAGTTTAGAGATTAAGTTAAGCTCTTCGTTTAACCCTACGCTATCATCTATTGGCATGCACAAAACTAATTCGGGAACGTTTTGATACCACCTTGTACATTAAATAAAGAAATAATACTTTTTGTAGGATAAAATATATAAAAAAATAAATTTAATTTTTTAAATCAAATAATATTTCCTTTTATATATTTATAGTTCAAAAATTGTGTTTATGTAATACGTATTTACATGTGTGTGCACTTACACGCATACACACACACACATGTATGAACACTTTCTGCTTGGTTCAGAATATAATTTTATTATATATGCGAATACAGAAAGAAAAATTTTTGTAAATTTAAATTGTTTCTAAAAAAAAATTTGCGGTTTTGTATAACAAAAAAATATTTACATTAAATTGATCTTCACCATCGAAAAATTTACATACTATTATAAAACTTTGTTTTTAAAATGATAATATTTTTAATTTGATACACATATTTGTATATTATTAATAGTATATCAAGTAATAAATGCCCAGCTAATATAATTATTATTAGCCATTAATTATTTAACTAATCGGTTTAAATTAATTCATGTCAGTGTTTCTCTTCTATTATCAAATTATTTCCTATTATTATTTTTTTAATAATTTGCATATCATTCCCTCTTTTAAACTTTTTTTTTTAAGAATATACATCTGTCATTAACATTAACATCACTTTTGTGTAATTTCATTACTGTTAATGTTTATATTAATTAATTAGTAGGCTTTATTAATTATTATGGTTTTTAGTATTACTTTTGTCTTCTACATTTATAGCTCTTAATATAATTTTGTTGTAATTAGGATTAAAAATTATAAATAACGTTAAATTTACTCAGTTAGTTCCTGTAAGGAAAGTTTATTACACTTTTAAAACAAATAGACGGTACTGTATAAAAATGAAATTAATGCTATATAGTTTATTATAGTTGAAATTTAGATTGTATCATATTTTTATGCTGGAAAGTCATTACATAGATTGATCTACTTTTCTTCCATTTTATAAATTTTTTAATGGTGTTATTTACAGTGGCCGTTTAATATTTAAAATATCATTAGACTGTAATATAAATGAATGTAATATTATTTAATTGTGATTAGCTATGAGAACCAGTAAATTAAATAACTTTGGTTGTTAGTATTTTAACCTTATTTCAGACTTTACAATTTACTTACAGGTTCTAAAAGAATGTTTATCATCTTACTTTTTACCTTTTTTCTCTTACGTTTTCATTTTTTTAATTTCTAAATTATTAGAAAAAAATCTGTTGTAATGTTAATAATATGTTATGGTCAACCACAACCACTCATAACAGTCAAAATATTGCCTTTTCATTTAAATTATCCAGGATTCAATTCCAATTTGAAATTTTTTCATCAAATCATCTATATAAAAACAAAATCTGTAATTTTTTTATATGCTGGTAAAATAATTAAGATCGTGTTAATGAATATTTGAGATAATGTTTTATATTTTAATTTGAGATCAAACTAACTGGGAAAAAAACAGTCGTGTTAAAATGGTCACGTCTTTCTGTGAATTAAACGGTTTATTTGATTTTCAATAATGTTAAAAAAAATAATTTGATTCATTTATGTAATGACTAATAAAATTTATTATACATAATATTTGGTAGCAATTTGTTTGACATTAATTATATAAAAGAAATGAATATTATTTCATATATTATCTTGAATTTGTTCTCCTATATCATCTGCACAAATTGTCATTCCATAATTAATAATTTATTCTCAGATATTTTTTCTTAATAGATGTTTTTTATTTTCTAAATTTTTAATTAGTTTATATCATTTAAATATAATTACCAAAATATTAAATAAATAATATAAATATGTTTTCAGATTATGCGGTAAATTTAGAAGATTTGTGCATTGTATAAATTATTAATTTCTAGAAATTTTTAAAATCCTGTTATTAAATATATATATAAAGAAATAAAACTAGACATAATTGTATATAAATATAGAACAAAATGTATAAAAAAGATTACATATCTACAAAAATATTTTTTAATTTTGTTCAAGTTAAGTTTTATATCATTTCATTTTTTCTCTCTGTCATTTGATAAACTTAAAGTGCATTTAAGAAATTTCTCCTTGCTATAAAAAGAAAAAAATATTTTTGAAGAGTTATATCATAAGAACTACTTGATTAGAAAAAGTTGAGTTTTAATGTCTTAAAAAAAATCTAATTTTTTTTACAAATAAAATTTTTTGAAAAAAAAAAAACAATTTAAGTTAAAGTATGTAGGTGTTGCTTAGTTATCATCAGTTTTTTTTTATAATTTAATTGTTTTATTACTTTGTTTAAAAAATTATATATAAAATATAAGTATTTTAAAAAGCACTACAATTGTACTGTATTTAATATATTCTAAGTATTAAAATTTTACTTACAATTTTAATATTAAAAATAATTATTCTAATCATTTTCAATACGGCAGCTATTTAAAAAAACCCTAAATTGGCTTCTAATGAATACCTTCGTATATATAATTTTTAATAATCTAGCAGTAATTTCATGGCTTTCTGATTGCAATGTTTTGTTAACAAAATTGATGTTATTAATTTTAAACCTTATTTATTAATATTTAAATTCAATATTTGATTCAAGAAACCAGATGAAAAATATAATAATTTTTTTTTATGTAATTAGTAATTACTTGCAGTTTTCTTTAAATAAATTATATCTTACATAACAGTAAAGAAAAGAATTAGTTTTAATATTGTATAAAACAATTTTTCCTTTAAGTGGTTCATAAGATATAAACTTTTTAAAGATAAGACTTTCTTATATAATGAGTACTTTAGTTAATAGAAGAATTGTTTCTTGAATGCACATTTTTTTCTTTTTTTTTTTAATTAAAGTATTATTTCTCTTGAAAATATTATGTCCTATTTTTTTCCTTAAGGTATGAATAAATATTTTAAGTATTATAATAAATGGCCTATCATATTTGTATTTTTATCTTTATTTATTAATGCACATATATCTGAAGTGTTATTTGTGTAAGATGATTACAAATTAAATAGATAGTATTGATTATCTGTAAAGAAAAAACTACTTTTCATATTAGGAAATTATTATTATTATTATGGTTTTACAAAAAATTTCTGAAAATTTATATCTATATGTGTAAGTCTTTAAACCCCACAGAAAGTAATCACATGACTTTAAATCTAAATTTCTTGGTCGTAAATGAATCAGCATTATATTTTCATCAGTTGCATAGTCAAATCCATCTTGGAAAGTATTCATCCAATTAATTTCAAACCTTTATGTGCCAGTGAGGTGAAGCTCTCTCTATCTTATACAAGAATGAATTTCTCAGTTTCTTCTTCGAATTGAGGCCATTCGCTTAACATATCGAGATAAATTATGCTAGTTACTGTGGTTTTATGAAAAAAGAATATTCAGTATACCTTTTTATAGAAAATAGCACCAAATACGTTGTTCACTTCAGAAAAATGTGGTGTATATTACAAAGTTTTTCTAGGGTTTTCTGTTATCTAAATTGATACATCGTTTCTATTGACCTTTCTACTAATTAGAGACATACACTCTCAACAAAAATTAGGCGATGAAAAGAACCATCTTTTTCGTCAACAGGTTCCTGCTTATCAATACAAAAATCTTTACGTAAAATTTTATCAATGTCAACTTTGTACTAATTGTAATTTAAAATATATGCCATTTTCAGCTGTTTCCATGTGTCAGTTGTAATTCTAAATTTAGGTGATTTATAGTTTATTTACCTGGACTGTTAGTACATGGTAAGAACATGATCAGTTTGTTCTTGTTCTTATATCGCAGAAGATCTTGTAGAATTTTTCTTTTAACACAAAACCCTTTTTTCTAATTTTCTTTTCCAGTAATATTTCGTACATCTTGGT
This sequence comes from Lycorma delicatula, assembly GCF_047948215.1. NCBI lineage: Eukaryota > Metazoa > Arthropoda > Insecta > Hemiptera > Fulgoridae > Lycorma > Lycorma delicatula. The sequence goes on from NC_134467.1 coordinate 16,829,080, forward strand.
GGTTGTATCCTGTTTTTTTTTCCAATGGAGGATGGGAAATGTTTTATAGGCACCATACAGTCTTGTGTGCCCCTTCCCTTGCAGTCCTACTACTAAACCCCTTTGCCATCCACAACATGGGATGCTGGACACACCTTAAGGTATTATCACAGCACCCCATATGTCTTATCTCCTTTATCGGTTCCATTTGTTAACCTCCATGCCTTGAACCTATAGAGGTTCCGCTGGTTTTTTTTTTAACCTTGATCATGAAGCTTTGAAGGAACTATACACCCTTGGACTTCTTCCACAAACTGTGTTTGGATTATCCTAACCAACATCATGGATACCTGCATGTCACAGTTGTTCAGTTATTCAGCATAGCCTCTGGAATAAGCATGCTGAATTCTCTCCTGCATGTTTTTCTATGTTGCAGGAACTGATAGTGCTTGAACACCATGCAGATGATTACAAAGTTCCAGTATCCAGAGGTGGAAGTCTGGCCGCAACACCACTGGCATTTCTGATATGCTTCTGTACCCACAATTAGTAATTAAATAACTCCTAATGGTGTTTTTTTTTTTGCTACATCAAGCATATGAAAAGCTTTCTTCATAAAAGTAGCTGCCATCTTTCTATACTGGTTATGTGACAGTATACTGGTTATTGACACAAACAACACCAGCTGCAACAACTTAAAGCCATTCCCTGTAAAACCATATTAATTATTGTATTAAATATTTTTTTTATTAACCATCAATAATATTTATTCCATTTGTATTCACCTGTATTTATTATTTAAATTACTTTTTATTTATTTTTTTTTTTAAAATTAATGTAGGCCTATGCATTATTTTTTTTTTTAAATAAACATTTAATGTTTATATTTATTATTTAATTTTATTACATAATTATACTGTTCTAGATCGTGGTAATTATAGAAAAAGAACGTTAATCCTGATGCTATCGTTAGAATATTGTTGAATTTGTATTAATTAAAAGTTATAATTTTTTTTAAGTAGGTAATACCAGCAGGTTATTATTTTCTTTTTAGTAACTACTTATTACAGCTTATTTACTTAAAAGTTAATTAGTTATTGTAAATATAAACATGTATATGTCTTCCTTTAGTGTAATAATAACAGTAATTATAAAAAAATGATTACCATAGTGTATATATTTATATAAATACAATAGAATTCTGTGTATTAATATTTGTATGTGTTTTTTAATTTTAAAATAAGATATATTAGTATTATAATTTTGGTTTTTTTAATGTATGTTTGTATGTTTGTCTACCCAGAGAAGCATATTTTATTAATTATATATTTATAATCAATTTACCCACTGTCATTTAAGAATCAAATTATTTTATTAATAAATATTCTTCCAAATTAAATTGAAAAAAAATAATAATAAAGTATGATTACTAAATTTGCATGAAATAAAATTCAATTATTTTTTTTTTTTAATAAAGAATTATCAAAAATTTTAATTTAAAAAAAATATATATTAATTTACCAAATTATTCAGTTTTATTAATCTCTAATAGTATTACCAACAAGAACTGTAAAAGCTCTGATTAATTTATAAAAGATTGAGATATGTTAAAGAGCGTTACTGTGTAATATGTACTTATATAACTACTCAAAAAAATTTTTTTTTTAGTTGGAACATATTAAAATTAGTTATTTCTTTAAGAAAAATGTATTGCACCTCATTATAACATGGCCATCCAGAGACAACTGTTATACCTGTATTATAAGCTAACTGTGTTATTTTAAAGATAAAGTGATAAAACAAAAAAAGACAATGCCAATTGAGAGTTAATTTTGCAACACAATTGAAATATTATCAAATGATACAGTTAAAAATGACAATATTACAGGATAAAATAAAATTTGCAAAAATAAATATATAGTACTGAGTATATATTGTACAGAACTTAACGTTTTTTAAACCGGCTGGATTTCATTTCTGTATTTTTTTTTGGGAACGGTAGACTGTGCTATTTTAATGGTTTTTGAATTTTCTTTTATAACCTAGTTGAAAATACAGTACTGTAATAACTGATATGAATTCAAAATACCGTTAAGTAATTACTACTACTTTACTACACATACTACTTTATTAAAACACATTACTACTATATTATTAATACAACATAACTGATTGTATCTAACCTAACAATTAAATTTGAGACGTTTGAAAAAATAGGAAGTTATTTTTGTTTGCTTAGAGTTTACGTGATTTTTTTTTCTATAGCTACATGTAATTTCACAAAGGTAAATCTATTAGCCTATTTATTTATTTATTCTTTTCTTTTTATTACTAAATATATATACACAGTTAAAATACATTTCTATACGTACTAAAAAGAAAAATATTTTTTAAACCCAATAATTCATTTTTTGAAATACATCCTTCTATCTAAATTATTTTGTACCACATATATTGCAGGGTCAGTTCTTTTTCAGAATCCGACAGCCATTTTTAAATTTTTTTTTTATTTCAGTAAATGAATTATTAATTTTTAAGAAGCAGTAAATTAAGTCTGAGAAATAACTGAAAAAGTACCAAATTTATTATTTAAGTAATCAAAACATTACTGTTAATTATTCAAGTTTAGTGAATGAAGTGAGCCGTAGATTAAGTTTGGTTATATTATATTTATAATTTTGAATCTAACAGCCAGTTTTTTTAACAAAAACAAAACTTATATCTAGACAATACAAAATATAAATTTTTTTTCAGTTATTAAAAAGAAACAAATTCACTAATATATTGAAGCAAAAAAATTGTATTTTGTATTGTTTAAATATAAGTTTTGTTTTTATTAAAAAACAATTTTTAAATTATTTGTTGGATTCCAAAAAAGTATCGTAGGGTCGTACTATATTAATAAATCAAATTGTTATATCCTGGATGACATGAATTTTATTATTGTTATTAAAAGATTTATTAGATTCCAAGGCAGTACCCATAAAATATTTTTGAAATTTAATTCTGACTTTTTAGTGCCTATATTTATTCCAAATTTTTGTTAACATCTCACTGCCTGTGCGTTTTCCTTATTCAATTCGGTGTTGGAAGTCTTTGATTATAAAGCTTCTGACAAGAAGCTCAGACATTTTTGATCTTGTGTCTTCCATAGAGCCAAAACAAGTTTCAACAAACTTTTGATTATTCAGGATAAATTGAAGTCGCAGGACAAATAGTGAATGTTCCAAAATTTTTAATTCTTTCATTGTTTTTTGAGACAATAAACATTAGATTTGTGCTTCATTTTGATATTGAATTTAATTTGAATTTTTTAAACTAATTTAATAATTTTTTATCTTATACTTTCATGAAGCTTTACCAGAAATTTGAGATAATGTTGTTGATTAATTATTTAACGATAAATTAATTCATTATAACGCCATTAATATCAGAAAAGACCATGAGATGGCCTCAATTTTTTACTTACTTGTTTGTACTTTTTTCATCTTTATCACTTTAGTATTCTGACAGACCGATTGTCATTTAGTTTTTGGATCATATTGAAATATATAAGTTCATCACTTTTTCTGGTAAGTATAGTTGCTCTTGTATTTATTTCAGAATGTTGTAGGAAACATCCTGCCATTCTTTTTTGTTCTTGCACGGGACCTTTTATATTATTTTTGCATAAACCTTTGTTATATTCAAATTATTGTTTGGAATTTTATTAAATTTAGCAAAAAAATGTTAATTTTTTTTTAACTAGGTTTGATTTTGAACATAGCACAAAAAGTAGTTTTACTGTAAAATCACTGCCACAGTTGAATTTACCTGTGCTAATAGATTGAAGTTAGTCTTTTGAAAACAATTAGGAATTGTATATTAATATTATTCTGATAAGATACTACAACCAGCCAACACATTTGGCTTTGTAACTTATAACAGCCAAATCTTGTCCAATTTTTTTTCTTTATATATATTGTTTATTAGATTAATAAAATTTAATTTATTGATATAATATATATATTAAAAGTCCATTTTGCTCAAAAATTATGTATTTAAGAAAATTATATATAGATATATATTATTCATCGTCCTTCAGCAAAAGGTTACTAGCAAAAACAAACCACCTAGATATTTAAAGTCAAAAGTTTTTATAATCACCAAAAATACAGTTTTTAATATTTTTGTAGCAACCAGTACTAATGTTTTTATTTAATTATGTATTTTCACAATACCATGTTTAAAATAAATTAATTATTCAGTCAATAAACTTAAAAAATGTCAGTGACTTTTTATGAAAAACTATATTCAAAGCAGTTTGTGAACGTTTTTTTCGAATGATGAACAAAACAAATATTTAAAAGAAGAAATTGTATTGGAAAAAGGTAAAAAAATTATTATTTTGGGTTTTAACCTTATAGTAAGTTAGTTTCAGATTCTCATGTTTCATTGCCATCAAAATTATGTCTCTATGTCAACTAGAAATATTTTTATTAATTTTTTAAATAAATGATGCTATTCTCTTGGGTTTTAGTTTTTGTTGTAGAATTATTTTTATGCGCTTTGTCATTTATTATTACATATTTATTTGTAAAAATGTAATTAATTTTTGTATTTAAATTTTTATAGATTTTTAATTTTAGTTGGCAGTGATTCATTTGTTTTGATTATAAGGTTATGTTTTTCATGAGTGTTTAGTAGGGTTGATTTAATCGTATTTGTATGTTGTTAATGTCATGTACCATTTGAATAATTGTATATAATTGATGGGTAGGAGTTCAAAATTACTTAAGAAAAAGAAATTTCTTTGAAAATTTTAGTTTCAGATGCTAAAACAGAACATAATTTGACCGGTGATGAAGGTGATAATGTAACTGAATTGAATAATTCTGGAATTTCATCATCTTACTTTAAATTAATAATAAATAGAACTCTTCGGTAAGCTCTAATAGTAATGAAGGTATTCAGTTATCAGTATTCTATTACTTATGTTGTTATAGATAGAAGCAAGAAACCATATGGTACAGGATTGTTTTAAGAAAGTGAACCACCAAGAACTACTTCTTTCTGAATATTTAACTTTAAATGCTGTTTCTGGGAACCACACTTTTCAATCTTTGTGTACCTTTTTCTCAAAGATTATAAATGATAGAGTTCAAATTTTTCTCAGGTATTCGGAGCCCTATTTTATCATTATATAAGCAGATTTTTGCATGTAACTGTGTATTGAGATATTTAAAAAAATATTTTGTGCTTAAAAAAATGGTTCAATTTTATAAAATTTTCATAAGTATAATAAAAATAGTGAGGTTTTATTAAAACTAATAATTCTGCTTAAGTAGGTACATCATCTGAACATAAATGTGGTTCAGTTACTGTATCTTTTTTTATTTTTTATGCTGGATAGTTTGGAATGTCAACCACAGTATTCTTCAAGTATAATGATTGATTTACATAGTTGCTAAAGACCTTTCTTCTTCAATGAGCTGTATTGAACTGTAAGCCTTTTTTAGTTGAATATTATCTTTCAGGGTCTTCATTTAATTTTTGAGTTAAGTAACATTGTTCAGTATTACCTCTTCACTTATCAGTAACTTATACAATATAATAGTCATTTTTTCGTCTTTGGTGAAGTTAATATGCAGGTTTTAATTTTTGTTTTTCACTACTGCCTTCACATAAATCATATCACACACACTTATGACATTGATCTTTTTTTGGCTTGCAAAGTGAGAATTGTTACCAAAATTTCTTCTATAGGAAGTTTCACCCACTGGTTTAATTACTTTTTCTGAACAATAATCTTTGTAAAATGCATACATTTTAAGAATAGATAAATTTTTATACAAATACTTTGAATATAATGTCCTACCATCACCGGAAAACTCTTAGTGTGATTTTTTACAGCAAGCATGGTTATATTATGTTTATTATCTGGACATTTTGTATCTCTTTTATTAACTCACGAAAATGTTCCAGTTTCACGTGACTTCTCTTTAAAAGGTTTAAGAAATGGATACTCATATTCTAGAATCATTTTTATTGAAATAATAGATTTTTGAAATAATGGAATGAGAAAAGTTATAATCATTCCCTTAAGTAATTGTAGTTCTGTGTTTATAGTGTCACCATTAACGTTAACCAGTATAAAATCCTTATGTCTTTCATACCCTAATTTCCAGAATTCTTTACAAATATTTATTCTATCTTCTTTTTTAAAACTTACTTGACATTTAAAGTAATAATTAGAGCAGTCCACTGCTTTAAGGAGCTTTGCAGGACTTTTTTTTTTAATGTTATATAGGGCTGACATTCTGAATAACTTTTCATAGCTAAATGTTTCTGCCATAATTCACAATTTCTCCCTCCCTTCCGTTGTTTATTACATTGATATTAAGAGAATAATTTTCATTGACCTCTTCATTGCATACTGCATTATTAACATCTACTACAGATGAACATCCTGATAGGTCAGTATTTTAATATCTTTTAAATTTAAGCACCAACCTATTCATTTATTTAAGTTATATAATTTATTGCAATAAGAATATTTAACGCCTTTTCTTTGATTGCCTCAAATTTTCTACAGAATTGCCACTGTTATTTAAATGTGAAATACTACTTGAATCAGATTCACTGTTACGTATAAATTCTGGATTCTTATCAATCTTATCGATTGATAAAGACAAATCTGTTTAATAGTTGGGTATTTTTTGGCTGTTCACAACTAACTGTATCATTGTTATTAATAGACTTAAGTGTTGCAACTGAGGATCCATATGCAGTGGTGGTATCATTATGAGAATCAAAATAAGATAAACCAGAATTAGCTTTTGGAGAGTTACTTTTGGTTAATATTAAAAAACAATTCTACTTCACAATCATTAGATGCTCTTAAATGTCAATATTTTTTTCTGAATGATTATTAAAAAAAATCACATTCAAGAAAGAAAACTACTAGAAACTTAATATTAGGGCTACAAATAATTGCTGTAGAATTGTCACGTAGAGTACAATTATTATTTGTATTCAATTCATAACAGTTAGAGAACAGGCTTGCTTTGTTTTCATTTTGTAGGCGTAACTGTGAAATATTTTGTGTATCTTTATGACCAGTAATATCATTATCAATGAGAGAAATATGATAGTACTCTCCAAAGAGTTGTTAGTTGTAATTAATTTGTTAATACCTTCGTCATAAGATGAAGAAAAATCAGATTGTCGTGTCGTGTCATGAAATTGTTCTATATCACATTTTTTCAACTACTTTTGTTGTTTAGAAGAATGAAACTGTTAAGAAATTATTTTAATCACCACAACAACACCCGGTTAATAAGCTTAAATCAAAAGCTTCAGTTTTAAAAAAAACTGTTATATGTTCTGAGGAAGTTTAATTACCAATGAGAATCACAAACGCAACCAAAAATTTAATTTTATAGCTTAGTACAAGACTTAAGGCAGTGTAGAATCAGCTGTTTTGGTATTTAGTGAATCATGGCTACCAATACTAATAAAACTTTTGAGCAGAAACTCACATACCATAGTGAATTTTCCTGTGAGCAAAGATTCGCTAAGAAACATAGTAAATTTTTTCTGGCGTTAAGTAATAACTGAAAAGGAGTTAGTGAATTTTACAACAACATTTGTCATTGAAAATAAGCATTTTTTTTTTGTATGTAATGAATTCTTTCAGATTCATACATACATATATTATAAGAATCATTAAGATAAAAAACTATATTTCTCAGAAAATTTTAGTTGTGACTTTTTGCTGAAGAATGACATTGTATATATATGAAATTTAAAGATATTTGATTTCAGTATTATTATTATTAATCAATTAAGATGGATTTTTTTTTAATTATATTTAGATATACAATTATATTTCTAGTTGAAATTGTTAAAAACCGACATATTTTGCCTAGTATTTCATACAAATTTTAAATTAAATGTTGAGTAATAAATACTGCTTTGTTTTTTTTATAATTTTTGTTCTTAAAAATATATTGTAGCTTAAGATTTATTTATATTATAATCACGTATCCTTAAATCTTTTAAAAATATATTTATCTATTTTTTAGTCTTTTTCCAGCAGAGGGTGATTTGTTGTTAATTTTTTTTTATAGTTTATTAAGGTTTCAAACAGTGGTAAAAGAAATACTCAGATTTTTTTTTTACTAGTAGTAAAGTTCTTGATGAATTTTGTTATTCTTATTTATATAAAAAAAAGTTTTGCCTGAGGTAATTCAAGAGTTGAACATGTAAATTCTTTTAATGAAATTATATCTTTAGGGATATGTACTTTGATTGGATACTTGCATATGCTGTTGTATAATTCTTGAAATGGATTAGAGGTTTTTCCTTGAATGTCATTTTGGTTGTGTTTTTATTATAAGGAAAAGTAGTTTTTTTGAGCATATGTTTATTGTTAGATAGATATGATGCTAGTTATCTGGAAAGTGTGATTTTGAGTAGGGGGTTGTTTGTTTCAATTTGCAATTCCCGTCTGGGTAATAGGCTACCACTTTGTCAGTGGCCATCTCTTTTTTTATGTTTTTCTTTTACCCCGTGTTATTCTGAACGTTTTCTTAAAGTGCAATTTAGAAACGTGTTTGAGTTACTGCATATCTTGATATGATGGCAGACAATTCTATCTGTATACCTCTTTTGAAGCTTTTTTTTGTTTTTGTAAAAAAAAAATGGAAATTTGAGTAAAAAAGTTGATAAATCCCCTAATATGATATAGGCATAAAATTTCATATGATTTTTTTTCATTCTTAGGGGAGCTTTCCTTGTTAAAATTTGAATCAGTAAGTTAGTAGCTCATAAAATTTTAAGGATTTAAGATCACATAAAATAATTGGTAGTTTAATAAAAATGATTCATTTTGTTGTATTTAATTTTTTCAATTTATTAATTAATAGCAAACATCATACTCTTGAACGGTCAATAAATAATTTTTAATTTTCCCGTCTTCTTTTTTTTATTAAAGAAAAATAATGTACAATTAATTTATTCCTAATAATAAAACAAACCAATTTTTATTTTTTCATTAATTTCATAAATATTTATGAAAATTTTTTTTTTTATATTGTATAGATTTTTTTTATTTTATCTTAATCTCTTTGTCTGCTTTTATGTGTGTAAATATGTATGTAATTTTATGTAATATTAAAACCATTTATGTTGTAATACTATGTTTGTTTGTATATAATACAGTGTGTTTAATTTTTGTTAGTATTATAACTTTAGATTTCCTACCTGATAATTTTTAAGCATTAATTATACTTCATGGTTGTCTCTACCACATTACAAATATGGATGAGTATCATTATATATATATATATATATATATATATATATATATATATATATATATATATATATATATGTGTGTGTGTGTGTGTGTGTGTGTGTGTGTGTGTGTGTGTGTGTGTGTGTGTGTATAACAGTTAATAAGTAATTTTAATCCATTAAATAAAAAGCAAATAATTATATAATTATTCTAAAAAAAATTATTCTGTAAAATATTTTTTTAATTATTAATATTGTGTTATTTTAATCGACAAAACAACTTTATTTTGTTTTCATAATTTCCAATTTTCTGTAAAGATTTAAAAAAGAATATGCCTTTTTCAATTAAAAAAATAAAATTTCATTTTATTATTTTTAAAAACATTTTTTTGGAGAATATTACTTTTTAAGACGTCAAATCATATTTGTCCATGAAAATAAAATTCTAAATCTTTTTTTACATATGTTGAACTTTGGAAATAAAAAATATTACCAGGTTGGCAGCTATGAGACTTAATCGCGAGTCCACGGTTGTGTGTATAACTAGGCTACAAGACCATTTTGATATCTAAGTGTAATAGTAATTTCCAACAGCGGTTTTTTTATTTATCTCATTTTTTAGACAAAAATATCATACTATAATAGAGAAAATTATAATGATTCTAACTATATACTTAAGATTTTCTGTACGTTGCATCATGAAAAGTTACTCCCAGATTTATGTTATTGTTATAAAATAATGGTTGCTTTTACAAAATAAATTTCAATTGCAGAATAATTTTGTTATTTGGATTGGCAAAGGATTTAAGACTCCCTATAGAGATGTGCTATTTATGTGCACTTGAACTGTTTATTTTGCAAAATCACTAAAGTTCATTTCATTTACTAGAATTAGGTTTTTTCCCATTCTTTCCACTGTAGTTTCGAACATTTCCTTAAATCAGTTATATGACAATTTGGGAGCCACCCGGCATATTTTTTCTCAAATGAACTAAGGTTTATTTTCAGGTTTATCATATTTGTAATTTTTTACATACGCCACGATTCATCTAATTAGTTATGTTTAGATTATAGTTTACATAAAAATTACCATTAACAATAAATTCTTACATAATTTTTTTTGTGGCCTGTTATGGATCATGTTGCGTATCAGTTTATTTCTCTTTTAACCTGTTTTCTTTTTCTAATACTTCCTCATCCTCACAGATTGAGCTTTTTTTTTATTCTTATGATCAAGTGTTCAGTTATGGTTTCTTTCTCTTTGCACATCTTGGAACTTCTTAATACTCTGCCCTAATCCACTGTACTCTTGAAAAAATTTATTACATCTTATAAAAAAATGTTTACTTTTCGATACAATTGTTTATTTATAAGTAAATAAATTATGAGATTATATGAAATGTAGAAATTATTAAAAAGTTTTTCACTTCAGTTTTTTTAATCTAGGAAAACAATTGCATCCGCTGTGAAAATTTCAAATTGATAGGATTTTTGTTTTTTAGTTAATTAATCAAAATGTTCATGTTTAAAATATTTTAATTTTGATTTTAAATGCAAATTAAAATTTTTTACATTTAATTATTTTTATGTTATGAAAATCTGTCATTTATAAGTAAAAATATATATGAAATATTTTTTTTTATGTATTTAATTATTTACTTTTTGGAATGGAAGATTATACTGGTTTTTAATTTGAATAATTACTCATTGCAAAATAATGTAATTGCAAAAAAATATATATTTCCACTTCTTTTTTTATTGCAAATTTAAGATTTACAGTATTTTTAAAAAATTGTTATTCATCTTATGAAAAATATTCTTTTCATAATAAATCTTACTTGTTTTTGGGCTTGTATATATATAATTTTTTTTTCTTTAAACTTTGTTGTGTATTAAAAAGAAATATTAATATTATTGGATAATTATTGTTGTTTAGTATGTCTGTCATTTTCAAGTGTTACTTGTACCTCATGTCACGGTAGACCCATTAAACAATTACGTTTATAAAACTAATTGATAAATTTATGTTAATATTTTGTAAATAAGTTTAAATTCCATTTTATTTTAAGATTTTTAATATTATATTTAGTGCATATACCATTTGGTATAAAAATGATTAATTTTTTTCTTTCATTGTATCATACATAGATATATAAATATATATTTATTTATTGATTGTTTATTGAAAAAAGAAAATTAATGCATTTAGGGCGTATAACTTTGATTATAATTTTAATGTATTAAGATCAGAATGTTTTGTTAATTGGTACAGGAATTCTTTGATTTAAAGTGTAATATTTTCATTTAACAATATCATAAGTAAGATAAATTAAGTCAAGTTAGGTAATTACTATTTTATTTTTTATTTTTGATTTAGTGTAAAATTTATTATTAATTTTTTTAAATTAATTATAACCAACTAAGTTTAAGAGATTCTATTCAGTAAAAAAATAATTTAAAGTTCGATTCACAATTTAAATAGAATTTTAAAATTTTATTTATTTTAAATAAATTAAAGTAAAAAGATACTGACAAATTCCTGTATGAAATATTTTAATGTTTTATACCCGGTTATGTTATATACATTCCGTTAGTTCATGAATTATAAATCTATATCAGCATTCTGATCCTGATCTGATAAATTAAAATTATTAAAAAAATATTTTACCATATGTATGTATTAGTTCACTTTAGAAAATAAAATGTATAAGTATTCTAAATATTTATACATTTTATCATATATAATCAACGCCAAATGTGTTAAAACATGTCTGATAATATGGAAACAATTACTATATGTATGTGTATATATATATATATATATAATACATGATAATGTATTTATAAATAAATCTTGTGATAATTATATTATATATATATATATTAAAGTAAAAAATAATATTATTATTATAAGGTTAGATTACATTATTATTTGATGCGTTTAATATTTATGATATATGTTTTTATTAAGTTTAATTATTGTACATTAGATTATTATCATTATGCCATTTACCTCCACAGTATTGTATGTAAATTTTCTATGCAGATAAATATATATTGTTTACAATCAGTTTTTTTTTTTTTAAGTAACATACTAGGAATCACGCCAAATTAATTTTTTTCTTCACTTCCATATTTTCTTTGATTGCTTATGTTTTTCTTCTAGCGTTCTATCTTCCTTCATCCAGAAGAGTGTTTGCATTATAAATTTTTTTTTAATTTCATCCTTTTTTCTGTTTTGCCTCCGGAATCACTGTAAGGTATTACTTCAGAGAATGATATGTGTGAATGTAAATGAAGTGTACTCTTGTACAGTCTCAGATCGACCATTCTTGAGATCTGTGGTTAACTGAAACCCAACCATCAAAGAACACTGGTATCCATGATCTAGCATCGGTATTTCGTTTCATTCTAACCAAATAGTCCTTTGTTAAATCTTTAGGTTATGAAATTTCACTTTTTTCTGCTTCATACTTTATAAAACCTTTTTAGTTTCCAAAGTTTTTTGAAGATTAGTTAATAGTCATTTAGATTCATTCAGATCTTGAATATGTATTCGTAAGAATTCTAATCTTAAAGAATTGGAAAATGAAAACCAAATATGTTTTATCACAAGATTTATTTAAAAATGACTGCTGTTTCAATACAAAGAACAAGGCAAATACATAAAATTGTTGGACATAGAGCAAATTAAGATAAAGAACAACAATAGGGTATGTACACATATATCAGTAAATACTATTGGTAAATTTAAAAAATTGATGATATTTACAGTTAGGTACAAAGCTTATCCCACAAGTTTAAGAAGGGTGAACTATTCAAGTCTAACTGATCATTTCAAAGCAAATTAGAATTTTTAAGTTTATTAATTTCCAATGACTCCAAAAAGTCTAGTTTCAAACCTTGTTCTCAACATGTAGTACTTTGAAATTTTAATAAAAACATTATTTTCATCATTTAAATGACAAGCATAATTAGAACCCCTCTTGTTATTGGGAAAAACAAGATTTGTGATCACTTATACATTTTTCAAAAGATCTTCCAGTCTGTCCAATATAAATTAATACAAGGACCGCATTCAAGTTTGTAAACTCCTGGTTTTTTAAGTTTATCAGTTTTACTTTTGCTATTCTTAATAGATTTACCTAGTGAATTATGAGATTTGAAAGCACAAAATTTGCTATGATAGGTAAATTTAGTCCAAGATGGAATTGTCCTGGGTTTAAAACAAAATTTTATATTCATTTTCTGATTCATAATTCTAATGTGCTGACAGTTACCATGTGCTTACATGACCCATTTTGTAAATTCACAAGCTGTAAGTAAAAAAAAAAAAATACATATATATTTAAAATGTGTCCTGGTTTTTTCCACAGCAGTTCTGAATTTTCAGCTTTCCGTAGAACTAGCTTCATCCCCCCTATGTGGTTATAGAACTTCAAAAATTGGAAATAGTTCTAATAATTATGCATGGGCGGTGTTGCTGTTTAAATTAGATTAATTTGGAAATAAAAACTTCTGTAAAATAAAAGAACCTCTGGGTAAATTATATTTCTTATTTTATCACCCATTTATATCAAGATTATTTGATCCCAGTTCTGAAAACCCTGCATATGCTCTGGTAGAAATACTCTAAATGAAGATCCATTCAAATGCGATTGAAAGTTTGGCCTTGTGACTTGTTTATATAAATAGCAAAAAAAAAAAAAACTGACAGGAAATTGTTGACATTTAAATTGAAATGGTAGATCTGTTGGAATTTGAGGAATAAATGCAGTTTCTTCATCACTGGCCCAGTAAGGATTATAGCTTCAATGATACTGTAATTGCATAAATCTGTAGTCTGGTCCTGTTATATAGATTGGGAGGTTAAGTTGCATAACAACATAATTTAAGAACCAACTTTTAATTTCAGTATATGGAGTGGAACTAAGCTAATTTAAATTTAGTAAAACACAACTTCCTGAAGAAGTCGATATGGATATAAAATTTCAATATTGCACAAACCATTAATTAAAACTTTGTTAATTTTATAAATAATCTTTTTTTTAATTTTATTATGAAACAAATTTTTTTACATAAGTTACGATAATAATACAAATTGATCATTAATAGACAGCAACATAAAATTTAATACATCGCATAACTGTCTTGAAGGAGTCAAATATTGACATATATTGACATTATTTTAGCAAAAACATCTCACGTTTTTTCATTTCTACCCAATGGGGAGTCATCCTTTAAGGCATCCCCGTGGCCCTAGCCTATGCAGCTTTTCTTGCTACTACATCCCAAGCTGCTGAACTCTTTACATTATACACATGTACTACACCAAGAACATTACACAAATTTCAACATATACCCCTACACAATAACATCCTACACTCTTTCTTCTTACACTTACACTCAGTGGTGTGGACAACTGATATGCCAGTTGTCCATGTATGGTGTACTCCCACAGTTAGTGTAAGGCTCAACAATTTCTAACACTACTTTCTCAGAAATCAGTGTTTTTATGTTTCTTCTCTTTACCATAATATATTTTGTACGCTAAAGTGAAGCAATCTTTAGCACAGAACTTAAATACATTTATGCCATATCTGTGGTGTTTATTTTTTAAATATTGCCCAAAATAAATGCACCCAAATAAAGGGATAACACTTGTCAATTCACATACATTCCTTAGGGTTTTAAGGCCATTGTAAAATTAAAAACTACTGTGTCAACTGTAGACCTAATTTTGTGAAGTCTATCAATGGGACATGCATCTACATTATTGGCGCAGTGCAACATGCTCATAATTAATTCAAAATGATTTCAATTCATTATACAGGGAAGTGGGGCACAAAACACCACTTCCAATAATGTTCCATTGTAGGAATGGGGTTTTTTTTATAAAGAACCTTTTTTTGCCTTTTTGGGGGTTCTTCAAAATGTTCTTTTTAAAAGAAAACTTTATGAGGAATTTGATGAAACACCTGCACATGAAGCTGAAATGTATTATGTACGAGGGTAAGTCAATTATTATCCGCAATTTAGTGATATTATGTTCATAGTACTGTAGTGTTGCGTAGATGACGCATGCATGGTTTAATTGTTATGTCTGTGCAGGTTTGATGCTGCTAGTTTAGTTCCATTATCGCTGCCCTGCCATTAACCATGGCTGCTCCGCTTTCTGTTTGCACCAAAGAACAGCAACATTCAGTGATCCATGTTTTGCGGTCGGAAGGTGGATCAGGGGCCGAAATTCATTGAAGACTTTCGGTACAGTACGAGAACAGTGTGTTGCCGTAATGGAGTGTCTACGAATCGATTGAAAAATTCAAAACTGGTCACACAAGTGTTACGCATGACGAAGGAGCCGGACAACCGTTTACCACCACAAATGAGGAAAACATTGAGCGTGCACGTGACATGGTTTTCTTACAGACAAGTAACTATTGATGAAGTGGCACATAGGCCGCAAATTAGTCATGGTTCCGCCTATGAAATCATCCACAACAGACTTGGGTATCATAGTCTGTGCAAGATGGATCCCAAATCAATTCTCACAGTTGTATAAATTAACGTGCTTGGACATCTGCCAAAAACATTTGGATTGCTACAGCAACAAACGGGACATATTCTTTGACAGAATCATCATCGGTGACGAAACACGGATCCATCATTACGAGCCGGAGAGTAAACGGCAGAGTGAAGTGGTCAGATTACTGCAAGAGCTGGAATGATTTTGATTCTGAAATTATCTTCAAACAGTGGGTTTCTGTTGACCATTTTGAACTAATGAACTAACTACTCAATTCCATTTCAAGAATACTTAGATAAACTTACTGAAAATTTAACTAATCTAAAAAGGCATCATTTTGTTGCAAAGTAACAAGCTAATTTTCTCAACATTTGAAAGGAAACTTTGTTGGAGTGAATGTATTGTAATGGGAGACTTCTCTCAAAATTTTCCTTTTGTACAGGATAGAGTCATCACATTACTGGTCAAAAACTTATGCCACAGTACATCCAGTACTCACATACATTTTAAAAAAGACCGAAAATTATAAAGCCAAAGTGTGATTAGCGAGTACTAGAAACACATTACCTCCATTGTTCTTCTGCTTCCAAAAGCAAGTTATAAATAAAGTAAAAACACTGTTAATACAAGTTAAACAATTTTTTTTATTTTTCTGATGGCTCCTCAACCAGCATAAAAACAAAAAATTCCATAAATTGTGCTATCATCAAAAAGATTTTAAAATCGCATTTTATTTGCCTCATACCATAGAAAACGACCATGTGATGGTATTGGTGACTGTGACTAAAGCAAGCCTTCGAAGGACAATCAACAATCAAATTGTTATACCTTCTATTTTCTGCTCTAATACAGATGTTCAAGAGACTGAAGAATACCTCAGTTCTCATTATCAGGTAACCACAACAGTACCAGAAACAAGAACCTTTCATAGTTATATTCTAACAAATCAGAAATGTATTTCGAAAGTCCTGGTGACCTCTGAATCAGAAACATTTACGTTAGTAATGGTACACACGGACATTAATTTTTCTGATTGGTTTATAGGTTTACCAAAGCCAAAATGTAAAAAATATGTCTGCTGCATGTACAATGGCAAGTGGTGGTTAGGCGAAGAGTCATTGAACTGAAAATACATGAAAATGAAGAGGAATATTTAATACACTTTTTCCATTCACAGGGTCCTGGTACTTCATTCAAGAATCATTCAGAGACAATCAAAGATGGGTTCAACTGGAAAATATTTTAAAGATTCTCACACCTTCAGAGCTTTTTCTATCAACTACTGAAAGAAGACACAACATTACACCAAAGGTGAATGAGGTCTTATCAGTTCTGTTCAATAAAAAAATGGCAGAAGTACTAACTAAGTTATGTTAGTTAAGTTTGTTATCAAAAAGTACAAGATTTATTCATAACTATCATTAGTAGAAATAATAATCTAAATTGAATTGAACAACTTGTTAATATATTTGAATTGTTTACCATTTTGCAATTATTATTTATGATTTTGTAATTGACTATTTAAAATTAATGAGTTTAGTTGTAATTTTTATAATCTGAAAAAAATACATAACATCAGTATTTTTGGGTACATTGTTTACAGTTACATGGAACGGTGTTTTTGGTGGTTTTGTTGCCTTTATTACTCGTCAGCCCCTTTGAGTAACAAAATAAATTTTATATGGTTTTAAAGTATATAAAAAAAAGGTACTTGCTGCTGTAAAAATTTCAGATTTTTGTCACCTGTTCCACATGTGGTTTTTGGGCCCCAAAAATGAGACATATTCAAAATCTTACGATTTGGCAGCCATTTTTTTTAATGAAGGACACCCAGTAACCAGTCAATTTTTTTATAAGTACTAGTACCTAAGAGTTAAAAGGTAAAAAAACAGGCCTGTTACCCTAGCCCTAATTTATTTATTTTGGACCCAAAATTTGAAACAACAATTTGTAAATATAACTTCAGTAAACATTACATGATTAAAAATGAATTTTGAGTACACTAAGATGAAGTTCCATTTTTACTCGTTGCAAAAAGCCCTTTTTGGCCACTGTATAATGTAAAATAAGAATGTAACAGCTCATAGAAAAAGTGAAAAAAATGGCTGTTTTTACCTGTTTGCAAGTTAGAAAATAAACTATTATTGAAGAAAAACATTTTTAAAACTATAAACAAATGTTTTTTGGCCACTACAAGGTGGGTAGTTATGTACCAAATATCAAAAATAGTGAAGCAATAAAATTTTTGAAAATTTGCTGAATTAAAATGGAATCCTACATTAATTTAATTGTATTCCCTCTACTGCTTACTGATCTACCTGATTTGAGGCACAGTGTAATTTCCATTTGTCCAGACATGCTGGTTAAAGGATGGGATGAACTGCTATCATTTATATGGTGCCAAATCATAATATTTACTTGCAGTGAATACTTAAAATTGTGCGTTACTCTTTTATTTGTGATTCATTAATGTAAGTCAGTGAAAAAATATTAGCTTTAAAAACCCCAATATTCTTTTTTTTGACATGTGGGAATGAATGAGGGCTGTGGTCCAGTGTTCTGGAAGTTTTTCTTTGTTCCATATTTTCACGAGGCATAGATGTAGGGAAGTTTTGACTGAATAAACTGATGAGTGTTTCCAGAGTTCTGCGAAAAGCTGGTCTTCTCCGCTTGCTTTGTAGTTTTTTATTTCATTTAAGGCTGTGAGAACTTCTTGAATTGTTGGCGGGTTGATATTTACTGGTGAAGTTTTAACTGGAGTTTCAGTGTCAATCTCAAAAAGCTCTGGGGGGTCGTCACAGTTGAGGAGTCTATTGAAGGTTTCTGCCAAAATTTCAGCATTTTCTTTATTGGTGTGGGCCATATTTCCTTTTTTTCCTCTCAGCATAAGGGTGGGTGGTTCATATCTTTGAAGAGCCTGACCAAAAATTTTATAATAGTCTCGGAAGTTAGTTTTCTTGGAACTTTCTTCTATTTGCTGAATCAAGTTTTTTTGGGCTTGTCGTTTAGTTCCTCTTATAATTTTCTGAGTTATTTTCCTTTGTTTGGTGAATTCATGGTTAGATTCTTCAGTTTTCTGGGTTTGGTGGTTGATCCAAGCCCGGTGTCGGTCTTTGACTGTTTTGTCACATTCTTCATTCCACCATTGGTGTTTTTTTCTTGGGTTTATAGGGGCTAGTTCTTCAGCTATTTCTTTCAGTTGGGATGTCAGTTCTTTTAAATTATTAGTTAATTTGATTTTTTTTTTGTTTCTTCAAAGATTGCATTGTTTATTAATTTATGTGGATCATAAGCTCTTTTGATTTTAGGTTGGGATTTTTTCTTTTTATGCGGGGGGAATTTTATTTTAACTTTAATTAAGTAATGGTCCGATCCAGTATCTGTTCCTCTCAAGACTTTTACATTATAAATCTCCTTGTGATAATTCCGGTCCATGCAAACATGATCGAGTTGCCATTCCCCTTTTTTCCAATCTGGGTGTTTCCAAGTCTTCAATTTGTTTGGTTTTCTCATAAAATAGGTGGATTTTGAGATCATATTATGGTTTCTGCAAAATTCGACAAGTCTTTGGCCGTTCTTGTTAGTTTTCTTTTGGGCAGGCCATTTTCCGATAATATCACGATATCTTCGTTCTTTACCAAGTTGGGCATTAAAGTCCCCTATTAAAATCTTGGTGTGGGTCTTATTTATGTTGTTTGCAGTTTGGTCAAGAAGTTCCCAGAATTTGTCCATCTCTTCTCTATCTTTTTTAAGATTGTTTTTGTCATTGGTGGGAGCATGGACATTTATTATGGTGTAGAATTTATTGGCTGATTTTAGGGTTAAGGTTGAAATCCTGGGGGATTAAGACTTAAATTCTACGACTGAGTCAATTATTTTAAGATTGATTGCAAATCCTGTTCCGAACTGTGGGCAATTCTTCATCACACGTTTCCCGGGGATTCCTTTGTAAATACTGTAACTCTGAGATTCAAACGGCTCTCGATCCGTGTTTCTCATTTCTTGAAGTCCTGCGATTAGGATATTTTGTTTGTCCATTATGTCTGTTAGAGTTTTTAGTTTGCCGGGTTGAGTTAGAGAATTAATGTTGTGAGTGGCAATGTAGTTTATTTGCTTGTGTCTTATCCTCAATTTTGAAGTTGTGTTGTTTTTGGGTGTTTCCAAACGCTCCGATTCATTGTTATCGTTTAAGCAGCTGCCCACCGGATCCGAGTGCAGCCTTCTCTGGTATTTACCAGACGGTGGATTTTTCTTAAAAGACCTTCCATATTTGACTTTCAAAGGCAAGTCAGCCTTGGGTAGGAATAAATTCCCGAGTTACAACTCTGGATGTGATCCAGAGAGATGATTCCGATTTAGTTCACCAGTAGAAATCTCCACGTTTCTAACTGGTTATCCAGACGAACCAACGTGGAGGTGCAAACCGATTTTCTTAATTGAGATTTTAAGTATGGAGAAAGTTTAAATCGGTTCCGGAATCATTTCGTCCGGTTTTATTATATATATATATATATATATATATATATATATATATATATAACTATTAAATATGTGTACACAAAAATAAGCAAAATTTCATGCAATAAAATCAATCTTTGCTATCACATACTAGTAACTGGTTATCTTTTGAGTTCACAGTAATTTTGACACACAAAAAACCACTTGTTCTTGTCTAATTAGAATACATTATTATATTGCGTTTGAAATCCGTAGAATTTCCAATTTTATCTCAACTATAAGTTCAGATGCAAAAATTGCGGGGACAAAAAAATAAATTTGTACCAGTAATATATAAATAAAACAGGTATAAAAAATTTAAAAAAACTTAGGTTTTTTCTTCATTTGATAGTGATATATACACAAATATTATTTTAAATAATTTTAATTTAAAACAGATTTTTAATCATTACAAATGATTATATTAAAAAAAAACATTCGTAAATGTTATTCACATTTCAAAGTAAACGTTTATTTTTATAATTATACAATATAAGCTTATTAGTGAACATAAGTAGATTTAGGTTCGGTAATAAAATGATAATACACTTTCAGTATGTCTGTTACTTTGTATGTTTTATCAGCTGCATATGATAAGCATCCTGCTGTAGCTGTCAAAGTGCAGCTGCTAGTTTTTGGTTCAAGAAGACGGTAGTATGAAGCAAGTATTTCGGGACTTTGGTATAATTTATCGGATACGTACCATAAACAGTTGGTTGTCCCTTTCTGAGCGTATTTATATGAATTATACAAAAAAAATGTTAACAGCAATTTATTATTGATAATTTAGTATTGTGCTCAAGAGTAAATTTGTTGATAGGAATATTTTTTTTTTTGTCATATGTCATTTGGTTGGTTTCATGCAGCTCTCCAAGATTCCCCATCTAGTGCTAGTCGTTTCATTTCGGTATACCCCCTACATCCTACGTCCCCAAAAATTTGCTTAACATATTCCAAACTTAGCTGCCTACACAATTTTTTCGTTCTACCTGTACCTCTAATATTAAAGCGATTATTCCAGGCTGCCTTAATATGTGGCCTATAAGTCTGTCTCTTCTTTTAGCTATATTTTTCCAAACGCTTCTTTCTTCATCTATTTGCCGCAACACCTCTTCATTTGTTACTTTATCCACCCATCTGATTTTTAACATTCTCCTATAGCACTGTATTTCAAAAGCTTCTAATCTTTTCTTCTCAGATACTCCGATCGTCCAAGTTTCACTTCCATATAAACCGACGCTCCAAATATATACGTTCAAAAATCTTTTCCTGACATTTAAATTAATTTTTGAAGTAAACAAATTATATTTCTGACTGAAGGCTCGTTTCGCCTGTGCTATTCGACATTTTATATCGCCACTCCTACGTCCATCTTTAGTAATTCTACTTCCCAAATAACAAAATTCTTCTACCTCCATAATCTTTTCTCTTCCTATTTTCACATTCAGCGGTCCATCTTTGTTATTTCTACTACATTTCATTACTGTTGTTTTGTTCTCGTTTATTTTCATGCGATAGTTCATGCGTAGGACTTCATCCATGCCGTTCATTGTTTCTTCTAAATTTTTTTTATTCTCGGCTAGAATTACTATATCATCACCAAATCGTAGCATCTTTATCTTTTCACCTTGTACTGTTACTCCGAATCTAAATTGTTCTTTAACATCATTAACTGCTAGTTCCATGTAAAGATTAAAAAGTAACGGGGATAGGGAACAACCTTGTCTAACACCCTTTCTTATAGCTTCTTTCTTATGTTCTTCAATTATTGTTGTTGCTGTTTGTTTCCTGTAAATGTTAGCAATTGTTCTTCTATCTCTGTATTTGAACCCTAATTTTGTAAAATGCTGAACATTTTATTCCAGTCTATGTTATCAAATGCCTTTTCTAGGTCTATAAATGCCAAGTATGTTGGTTTGTTTTTCTTTAATCTTCCTTCTACTATTAATCTGAGGCCTAAAATTGCTTCCCTTGACCCTATACTTTTCCTGAAACCAAATTTGTCTACTCCTAACACTTCTTCCACTCTCCTCTCAATTCTTCTGTATAGAATTCTAGTTAAGATTTTTGATGCACGACTAGTTAAACTAATTGTTCTGTATTCTTCAGATTTATCTGCCCCTGCTTTCTTCGGTATCATGACTATAACACTTTTTTTGAAGTCTGACGCAACTTCCCCTTTTTCATAAATATTACACACCAATTTGTATAATCTATCAATCGCTTCCTCACCTGCATTGCGCTCTTCATATTCCTCTGCTTCCTCTATAACACAATTTTCTAATTCATTTCCTCCATATAACTCTTCAGTATATTCCACCCTCCTATCAACTTTACCTTTCGTATTATAAATCGGTGTACCATCTTTGCTTAACACATTATTAGATTTTAATTTATGTACTCCAAAATTTTCCTTAACTTTCCTGTATGCTCCGTCTATTTTACCAATGTTCATTCATTTCTCATTCCACTTCTGAACACTTTTCTTTAATCCACTCTTCTTTCGCTAGTTTGCACTTCCTGTTTATAGTATTTCTTAATCGTCGATAGTTGCTTTTACTTTCTTCATCATTAGCATTCTTATATTTTCTACGTTCATCCATCAGCTGCAATATATCGTCTGAAGCCCAAGGTTTTCTACCAGTTCTCTGTGTTCTGCCTAAGTTCGCTTCTGCTGATTTAAGAATTTCCTTTTTAACATTCTCCCATTCTTCTTCTACATTTTCTACCTTATCTTTTTTACTCAGACCTCTTGCGATGTCCTCCTCAAAAATCTTCTTTACCTCCTCTTACTCAAGCTTCTCTAAATTCCACCGATTTATCTGACACCTTTTCTTCAGGTTTTTAAACTCCAAACTACATTTGATTATCACCAAATTACGGTCGCTATCAATGTCTGCTCCAGGGTAAGTTTTGCAGTCAACGAGTTGATTTCTAAATCTTTTTGATTGAAGACAAAAAAATCAAAATCAACTCATCATCTTTACAGTTCACCTTAAGCCAAATTTTGACGTTATCAGCAAACAAGGGAATTTTAAAAGAAATAAAATTATGTCATCCATATAAACAATGAAAAGTAGAGGTCCCAAATTAGAATTCTGAGGAACACCAGGTGGAGCACATTCTGTACATTCTAGAAACCCTACGCAAAACCTTTACTTTAAAAATTTGCCTGAAGAGGTACTAGTTAAACTAGATTAATATACCTTTGATTACAAAAGGAAAAACAAATTTTTACAAATATAAATTATATATATCGTCATAAAAACCTTCATAAAGATACTGTGAGACAAACTGGAATATTTGCAGGTGGATAATTTTCCAAAAAATTAAATTTTTAAGCCATATTCAACACTGATACAAAGTTGTAGTTCAAAATTACATGGAGTTATGTATTTTTAGGAACAGGCAAACCAAAGCTTTCTTCCAACAATTAACAAACATTCCACTTAATAAAGTAAGTAAGAGAGTTATGTTTGATAATTAAACATAATCCTCTTTAGTGATCAATATTTATTTATTTAATAATAGAGTAATGAATATCGTAAACATTTACAAGTATATAAATATGATAAAAAAAATTGTTTCTGCCGGTCATATCAGTTAAAATAGGATTTTTTAGTTAAGAAAAAAAATGGCAATTTTGTAATTTACAGTGACACAAATATAAATCTCTTTTATTTAAAGAAATATGTAGAATTAAAATAAATAAATATATAATCTAGGAACGAGTAAAATTTGAAGATAATGATTGGTTTAGAGAAGTAATGTAGTTTAATAATTTATATTTAATAAATATGATAAAAATTGAGTTTCATATCTTGCCATAAATTTCATTAACAGAAGAATGATTCATTTTACTTCAAGTAGGAAAAACAAACTGTGTACATAACATAACATCTTTTTATTAAAGAAACATGTTTTTTTAATATCAGCTTCAGTTTTTTTTTTTATACGTCTTAAACTTGATGCAATAATGATAGTAAGACTTTACTTTATTTATAAAAAACAAATAGATTTAAAAACAAAATGAAAATAGATTCTATTCTGAGAATAGGCCTTCCCATTTGAGGAGATAAGATTTTCTGATGACCTTTAATTGAGTTCAAACAGCTTTATTTTAATCGTTTTACATTTCCACTTCCAATATTTCTTTTCTTCTGCTTTTAATTAATCCTTTCTTCTTCCTAAATTTTGTTGAATCACCTCATTAGTTGTCTGCCTTTTTTTTTTGTTTTCCTGTTTTAAATATAACAATTTACTCTTGCTTGGTTACTAGACCATTTCAATTTTAACTTGCTAGAGGATCAAGCATTATTCCTCACCAAAATAATCTTTCTTACAATTTTTTTCTAATTATATCACTTCTCTTTATAAACATACTGTTTTCAATATTTCTTTACCAAAATTTTACCTTTTTATTTTATCATTTTTGTCATTCATGTTTTACAACTTGAACCTGTTAAAGGTGGCATTATATTACTATTAAATATATGGTGTTTCCATTCTATTTTTACATTAATCACCCTCCTTTTTAGTGACTAATATTTACTTATTTCATGATAGTGTAACGCACATCAGGAACATTCACTAAATGTTTGCTAAAATGTTTAGCATGTTCACTAAATGAACATGCTAAAAAAAATTTGTTTCTCACTGTTGTATCAGATTAAATAATATTTTCTAATCAAGAAAAATTTTATAAATTTATAATGACAAATTTAAATCTCGTTTAAAGAAATATGTAGAATTAAAAAAAATATAATTTACCTGATCGTTTAGATTAGGAATGGAATGCAAAAGTGGCGGAAGTTTTACAGATTCTCCCTTTGAAATCGCAGAGCCTGGACAGTGTTGCTTGCTGCTGTATGATTCTGTAATCGGGCGTGTTTAAGGGTTTATTTTAATGACGGGTCTAAGTTTAAAGTTTTGTTTTAATTTTATGGACGGATTTATGATTAGCATTCCATATCCGTTTGGACCAGCGTTCTCAAACCCATTTCTGTGTCTAGACCGCGGGAGGCTAGGCTTTTAAAACGTGTGCCCCCGATGTAGTTCTCCTTCGGACCGTCCGCTGAAGTCTTTTTGGTGCTACCTCTCCATAGGCTAGCAGGAATACGCCACAAACGGGCCCTAGTTTTTGGAGGGAGCAATGCGCCCCCTTTTCCGGAGGGAGACGCAATTGCTGGTTTAATTAATTGTAAATATTCAGATATTTTAAGGCATAGGTAAAGGAGAAGTTCTTCATCTACTTCTTCGGTGGCTGCCCTTCATGTTGCATCTCTGCTGGGCTCTTTTTCCAGACTCCAGTCCGTGACGTCGGGTCTCATGGTGGGTTTTCTATCTTCTTCTTCTTCTTCTTCAGATGACCTCTTCGTTCTTCTTTAGCCTACACTTTCCGAGACTCGGCAGTAATCGAAATTACATACCAATAACCTTGATGTTCCCGTGGCCCTTAAGGGCTAAACGGGGAAAAGTGCAGGTTTCTTCTTTCTTTGTTCTTCTATGCTGTTGGTGGCTGCTAGGCTGGCGACTGCTGGGCTCGTTCCCTCTTCTTTGTTCTTGAAAGTTAAGGAAAAAGGGGAACTTACAATTTGGGTAAAACATAATTCGCCTTTTATATTAGTAATGCATTTAAATAATTCAAAATTAATAATTTATGTTTAAATATGATGCAAATTGAGTTTTATATTGCACAATAAATTTTAATAACAGAAGAGCACAGGGAAGAAAAAACAAACAACTGTGTACACAATTTTAACATCTTTTCTATTAACAAACATGTTTTTCTTCTCTTTTAATTAAAAAAAATAATAAAAAATGCATTCTAAAGAATTAAACACCTGTGTAAAAGTATTTGATGGAATAAACTCAAGTGATACATTTTTAATTAATATTAATAAATATATAATTTTTTTATATTATTTTTTAAGCAATTACACACGCACACAAAAATTAACTCACACCATTATAATAATCCACCCATTTTATTAATCTTATAAAAAAAAGGATAAAAATAGAATAGTTTCTTTTTCATTTATATAACCTTTAACCAATTATTGATACAGTATGACACAAATGCTGATAATCGGTTTTTCTTTCTTTCACACTCTTATAATTAACTGCAGTAAGTAAAACCTTTAATATTAATCTACTAAAGAGAGGGTTTACAGTTTTTAAAATGTCGAACGAACAGTCAGTTCAATAAAGCAAAAATTTTTTTCCAATTATAAACAAAGTGGAGATTCTTTGTCTAGCAGTTGTAATTTAAGTTTTATTTTTATTAATGCTCCTGTGTTGTGTGAGCGTCCGACTATCTGCGTTCCAGTCCATGTAACACAACAAAGGGTGTTAGGGTCGCCCACGCCCAGCCAAGCCAGCATCAACAATGATATTCCATCTATATATAGTATCAACCGATAAGTTTTAAACTGTTATTTAAAAACTTCTTTCTTCATTCTTTCTTTTTTCTTCTTTTATTTTTAATAATATTTACTCTACTCTAACCTGTCTTTCTATTTTCTATATTCTAATTTATTATTTTTGGCAATTACACTGATAAATGTAATTTTTTTTCATAACATGCGACACATGATTTTAATCTGTTTTTGATGCTGAAAACATAAATGAACTCAGAATCTTTCTATCACCCACCATTTTTGAAAAATTTTTTAATTTGATTAAAGATTTTTTTTTCATTTTTCAACATATAGTTAGGATTTTAAGCTCCTATATTGTATTATGTTAAAAATATTACTCATGAGCCCTTAGTTGAACCTAAAAAAATATTTTTACCCCCTCTCGATATCAAGCTAGGACTAATGAAAAAATTTGTAAAAGCAATGAAGATGGATAGACGCAGAGTTTTGTACATCAGACAGAAATTTCCGAATGTAAGTGAAGGAAAAGTTAAAAAGGAATATTTGTTGGTCCGTTCTTAAGAATTCAATAACAGATTTACTTGGGGAAGTGTAGAATGAAATGTATCCTTATTCTTAATATAAGACTAGAACAGGCACTGTTAAGGCAGGAAATGAATGTACTCATTTCACAACCTACGGAAAGCAGTGCATTATATAAAGTCTATTAAATACAGAAAGTCATAAATTAATACATGTTAAAATTAATTTAAAAAATGGTTTCATTTCCTGTTTTTATGATATCTATTTATTTATTACATACATAAATAAATAACGACACAAAAATGTTCGCCGTGGCAAGGGAAGTGCTAAGTGCAAGGTGAAGAGAGAGACGGGTAGTATTCAGATACCAGACGAATGATAAAGCAGCATCACACTATTCCTGTAAAAAAGGGATAACGAACCGGCAACACCGGTTGTTAATAACAAGGCGCGAGTTGCGGCAGACACGTGCACATCGTTGCAGTATCTACGACTCCCGGATAGAAGATTGCACATACGCGTCTGCGGACAGGTCGTAGCATAGCAACAGTGCAAATCGGCCGAGTAATTCGTATTACATGTTGCAACTATAACGTAAATAATACGTTATTCGTGCTTCGACAAGACGCGATTTTTATTACCAATATTTATAATTCAAGGCCAAGTGTTTTAAAAATTGTTCAGACTATAAGAAATATTAAACATTATCATTACAAAAATATTACAACTTATCATAAATGTAAAACAATAAGTATGATTACATAACTCTGCAATAAGAATTACTATCATATTTATTATTTTTTTAATTATAAAAGAACAGTTCATTTGATTAAAAAATTCTAAAGGTTTCGCAGCTATATCTCTGCTTGGTAACAACGAAAGAGTAATAAGTTACACCCTTAACGAGCCTCTTACATCCGCCTATTAAGATGTAAAATAATCAGCTAAATAATAAAATTGTAATATACTTTTACTTTAGTAAACACAGTACGCAGTTTTGTTTTTTTTTTTGTCTTCAGTCATTTGACTGGTTTGATGCAGCTCTCCAAGATTCCCCATCTAGTGCTAGTCATTTCATTTCGGTATACCCCCTACATCCTACATCCCTAACGATTTGTTTTACATATTACAAACATGGCCTGCCTACACAATTTTTTCCTTCTACCTGTCCTTCCAATATTAAAGCGACTATTCCTGGATGCCTTAGTATGTGGCATATAAGTCTGCCTCTTCTTTTAACTATATTTTTCCAAATACTTCTTTCCTCATCGATTTGCCGCAACACCTCTTCATTTGTCACTTTATCCACCCATCTGATTTTTAACATTCTCCTATAGCACTGTATTTCAAAAGCTTCTAATCTTTTCTTCTCAGATACTCTGATCGTCCAAGTTTCACTTCCTTATAAAGCGACGCTCCAAACATATACTTTCAAAAATCTTTTCCTGACATTTAAATTAATTTTTGATGTAAACAAATTATATTTCTGACTGAAGGCTCGTTTCGCTTGTGCTATTCGGAATTTTACATCGCTACTGTTTTGTCCATCTTTAGTAATTCTACTTCCCAGATAACAATGATTATGATTAACAGAATATAATGACAACATGTTGTTGAAAGAATGCCATTCAGTCTAGGAAAAACTGTTGTCGTTACATATTGTAAAAAGGTATTGAAATTTAGTATTAATATTTCTATAAGAAGATCGTTTTCTTCTTTTTCTGTTAGCTTATGGAACCACTATAAGGTATTACTTCAGAGGATGATTGAGGTGATATGAATGAATGTAAATGAAGTACGTAATCCCAAACACCAAAGAACACAACAATCTAGTATTGAAATCTGTATAAAAGTAACTAACTGCCTTTACTAGGATTTGAACCTTAGAACTCTTGACTTTGAAATCAACTGTTTTACAATGATGAGTTCATTACTAAACTAACCTGGTGGGTTAAATATACAAAAGTAAGTCGCTGTTGAATATACTAAAAAAAGCAGTTATGGACTTGGGTGTAATGTTCAATTGGAGACTATTGCTTAGCGATTGTATTTTTCAAACAGCATCCAAAGTAAAGAGAAACCTTGGACTGTTTTAATGGGTCTGTCACTTGTTTAAGATGCTCAATTGACCATTAATCTGTACAATACAGTGGTTAGACCAGTAGCTCCAGTTTGGAATGTAATACAGGTTACACTTCCAATTTAATTGAAGCTATTCAGAGAAATCTTTTTTCATTTTGAGATATACAGGTTTTGATCAAGTATCTTCTGATTATAAAGCACAGTTTAGTTTCTTGGGCTCTTTGTTTCCTGAGTAAATGGGAGTTATTTGAATATTTTATTTTTTTAACTAAGGCACTCAAAATAAGTCTAAGTGATATAGATTTTTGAGTACCTGTTAAGCGTTTCTATCGGATCGACCTCTCTGCTAACTGTTCAAGAGAGAGTGGGGGCAGTCTATTGCCAGTCACAGTCCAGATGCTGACTCGGACAGTCCAGTGCTGTTACTAAACATATTCTAAACGTAAACTTAAACGACATGCTGTTTCTTATATCAGTCGCCTTCGAGATGTCGACTCGGGCAGTCCAGAGTGTTGTTACTAAACATATTCTAAACGTAAACTTAAACAACATGCTGTTTCTTATACCAGTCGCCTTCCAGATTCCGACTCGGACAGTCCAGTGTTGTTTCTAAACGTAAATTTAAACGTCATGCTGTTTATTTATACTGTACTCTTTCAATAAATACAAGTTATAAATTATTGCGTGAATATCAATTTCACCTTGCTTTATTCTCAAACAGTACCTTATGTTATATTTATAAAGAATCATTTTTTTCTTTGGATTGGCTTTTTCGGTTCCTTTGGCTAGGTGTTTGGAGAAACTTATGTTAATCTTCCTGATTCTGTGGAAGCTGCTGTTGATGGCATTTCTGTTATAAGAAAAGTCATTGAAAATAAATAAGAATTCAGGATATAATTTATTGTAATAATGTAACTTCTTTCAATAATTGACCGAGGTCTAAGCACTGGATTTTATTCATATTATTATTATAAGGGTTATAAGTGGTTATTATTTTCTGTTTTGCATGATTTTAGTCAGTGGTCATATTTTCAAACATACCAATTCATTTTTTTTTGTGTAACTAACATGTATGTTGTTACAAACTCTTCTCCATGTTTAGATCTTTCCAGCTTTCCAGAATTTATTTAAAAGTGGATGTAAATGGCTGGAAGGGTAGATGTGGAGGCCGTAAAAAAAATAGTTATTAAATATCCAGATAATGTTTTTTATTCGTCATTATTATTGAAAATTTTTTGCAATTTCTCTCTTCACATTTTATTATTTTTTGGGTGCTGCATTATTATAAATGTTAGGTTAGATTTATTTATATTAATTAAATTAAAATTTTTAAATTAAGTTAATTTATATAGTTTAGTTTATTATAGCAGAATAAACATTTATCAAATTAACAATATGAGTTATAATGTGTTTTTAAAATTTATATATATATATATATATATATATATATATATTATAATTTTTAATTTATTTGAAAGAAGATTTTGTAGGATTTACATTAAAGTACATATATGGTTGTAACTTTTTGATCATCAGTTTTCTGATAACTTAATTGTTTCATAACTTTTTGAATCTAGGCTTATCTAATTTTACTGATCTCTATAAGTCATAATTCATTGATGTATAATGTAGGGTTGCACTAATGCTGGGACATTGTTCCAATATTGCTTTTTGGGAGAAATCAAAAATTGTTCTATCATGTAGGATTTGTTTTAATTGAAACTTTCACCTACATTTTATTTTAACATAAAACATGTAACCTAAATTAGAAAAATCAGACCGTTAGAAATATTTTTTTATAATATAATATTTTTATAATATTTTTTTATAATTTAATATAATAAATTAATCAGTGTCCCTATGTCTGCGACCAATCGAATAATAAATTCAACATTTTGGATTAATAGTTCCATAATCAAACAGTCGGATGAAAAAAATGATAAAATCATAAAATGCTCGCTCAGAAAAGTAAAATTCATTTATAATAATTTAGAATTGATTTTACTTATATGTATTCTGAAAATATATTTTTCTTTTTTTTTTTTCTTTAACACCAGTGTCAAGATGTTACTCTAAGAATGTACTTTGATGCGAATGAAATGTGCTTTGCTGTTATTTAATTTTTTTCAATTTGATCGTGAAGTGTTCTGTAAAAAAATATTTTTAATGGATCTTTGTGAAAAAAAAAACCACAATCTATATATATACAAGGTCCTTCCAGCTCTGGTAAGAATTCCTTTTTGATGCTTTAGGTTCTTTTTTTAAAGCTAGGTTATATAATCAATCTAAACAGACATGAAAGATTTCCATTTATGGATGGTATAAATATTTGAAACTAGTCCAGACTAAACCATTATTTCAATGAGGATATTAAACAAACGACGGCCAGGGTCATATTCCAAGCATCATCCTCCTAAATGTATGCTAAAACCGATGTTAATAGTGTAAATTAATAGGAAAGATGTTCCTTATGATTAGGCATTTATTGTTCAGTTTCATGTCCTCCTTATTACTCAACAAACTATGTAATTCTTTTATTCTTACTTATATAAGACATATAAATATGTTAATCTAGTTGGGTTCAACAGCTGTTTTGTAGTATATATTTTGTCTTTATAATACTATTGTTAATTATTAATTCAGCTCAGTCAAAGATGTAACTTAAATGTGATTCTAAATAAAATATTTTAAGATAATATTTCTTAAAATATAAATACTGTACATGTACATCATAATTAACCTCAACGATATGAAATAAGTTACTAATAATTCAGTGTTAAAAGTATCTAAATCTGTTATAAATTACATATAATTGATTACATTAACAAGGTATTTATTGAAAGAGATTAATGATCTGGCGGCATAAGTTCTGAATGCTGGAAGGTACGGTCAGATATTTATAAATACATATGGTGTACATGTCAATTTTTAAAAGAATCTGAAAATAAAAATCGATATCTTGTTGCAGTTGGATTATTATTTTTATGTTAAGCAAATGATGTACAGGAATTAAAGGATAGAAATACAACAATTAAACATGATGTTGTAAATGTTTTAATTATCTTTTAAATAATAAGTTAATATTATATAATTATTTTTCAATAATTTGTAAATGTTTAATATTCATTTTAATAAATACTATCACGACTCGCTACATGTGCCTGATCAACTAGAGAGGGGTTTTTTTTGCCCCCTGGATACCATCGTATTCGTTATAGTAATCTTTGTTAGAATATTAAATATTTTATAAAAAAAATTAATCATTTACTTCATTATATTTCTGTTGCCATGATAAAAAAAAAAAAATAGTGAAATAAAGATACTTTTTTCTTTAATGAATATTTTAATTCACTTCCTAGGGAGTTAGGGCTTGATCTGTCTTAATACCTTTCCTGGGATAACAAAATCCCTGAAAATATGAAAGCAATCCGTTTACTAGTTCTTGTGTAATGCTGTTGCAGACAAACTTAAGGATTTATACATATATATATATATATATATATATATATATAAACTTAAACTTAATACAACTTAAATATTTTTAAGTTGTGAATTTTTAACACAGCTCTAACCACAAAGTTTTCCTTTTTATTCCTAAAACAAATATAATTTTAGATAAATCGTTCGTATCAAAAAGTACAAATCTTTGAACAAATGAATCCTTCGTGCGTTTCAATAAAAATAAAAATGTGAGCACATAGAGAGAACAAACCAACGCACCATCCTTTTTTATTGGAGAGATGTACTTTATTAATAAAATTATATTGTATTGTAAAGTATTATGTTGAAATAAATAAACAAACGTATTTTATAACAATTTTATTTATCCATAACCAGCATTCTTCAAATCATATAAGATAAAACATGCATAAATATAATGCAATGAAATAATAAAACAAGTTCAATAAGAAAAATCATTATTATAATATGTGTTTGCACAAGTCCAAACTTTATTATCTTTTAGTACACTAAAACTTGTTTATTTTCATTACAATAAATTTAAACAATAAGCCGGTTTTATTATGATCGTCTGTTAAATGATTTAATATGTATACAAATTTTTATTTTTTACGCTTAATGCACATATTCACCTCGCATTCACTAGTTTTATTAATCTCTAGTCAACTAGATATTTTGTAGTCTTCTGTTATTAAATTGGCACCAACAAATTTTGCTTTGTACCCATATGCGTGCTTAATCACAAAATGTTCTGATATATGATGGGTCGCCCAAACACTGACCGTTGGGTAGGCCGTATATTTTATTTGGATATGGCAAATCAAAACTATAATTTTATTTCTATTTCGGTGTCATTTTTTCCAGATACATAGAGGACTGGACGGTAATAAACCGCCATATTATTCGTTCAATCTGTGCTACATAAATCCGCCCGTGGGCCGGAACCAAAGTAATTACGTACGGGAAAATTCATACTGGTGGGAATAGCAGATTCCCGCCCTATATATGCATAATTAGACACTATGACTGTTAGCGTTAACATTTCAATAAATATGAACGCTTTTATGCGAATGCATAAAATCGTTTAGTTTAATTAGAGACAAAGAGCAACGATAGGGAGTGTACACATATATCAGTAAAATAAAAATTTATTAGAAAATACTATTGGTAAATTCAAAGAATGGATGGTATTTAGAATTAGATACGAAGCTTATCTCACATTTATAAGGGTGAACTATTCATACCTAATTGAATATTTCAAAGTAAATTATAATTTAGTCCACTAATTCCCAATGACTAGAAGGTTTAGTTTCAAACCTTGTTCTCAACTTTAACTACTTGGTAATTATAATTAAAAACATGATTTTCATCAATTAAATGACAGGCATAATCCTCCCTCTTGTAATTTGAAAAACAAGATTTATGATCCCTTATACTTTTTTCAAAAGATCTTACAGTCTGTCCAATATAAACTTTAATACAAGAACCACACTCAAGTTTGTAAGCTCCTGATTTTTAAAGTTTATCAGTTTTATTTTTTCTATTCTTAAAGGATTTAACTAGTGAATTATCAGATTTGAAAGCACAAGATTTACTGATATGTAAATTTAGTCTACGATAGAATTGCCCTGGGTATAAAATCGAATTTGGTATTCATTTTCTGTTTCACAGTGCTAATAGTTTGCTACAATTTACATTAGATGGTGCTATCTTTCTGTAGATCCGTATGGGGCCATGTGGTGTTTTTAGACCGTGGATGAAATTCAATTGGCCTTACGAATTTAATGTGTTGCTCACTAAAAGGTAATTGTTTGTCAATTAATTAAAACATTTTCATTATTCAAGTATTGAACAGTGTGTATGTGTAATCATTCATATGTTTTAGAATTTCTTTATATTAATCTTACATGACTCATTTTGTAGATTCACAAATTGTAAATAAAAAAAATTATATATACGATGTCTGTAAATAAAGTAATGAGACTAGTCTTTTGGCAGCCAAAGTGGCAACACTGTAAAGTTACTAGTAAACACATAGTATATGAACAGCTGATTTATATTAGGTATTCATATTTTTAGTCTATTGTTGCCACGTGGACGTAAACAAACTTTTAGTGAAACGGTTTTTGTTGTGCGTTACAAAAATGAGTCGATCTTCTTGGGTCCCTGACGCAAGACTTTGGACTTGAGTCCCTGTTCCTTTTTTTGTTCCTGACTTTAAAAACACCTCAAAGGACACCATTTTGGAACAGTAGAAAACATTTTAAAAAATGTAACCTACCACCATCTGAAGGATATTCCGGTTTCTGAGTAAAAACACTGTAATGAAAAGTGGGAAAACTGTTTGAAATGCTGCGTGACTTCCCAAGGGAACTATTTCTAAGGTAATAGACGTATAATTGGAATGCAAATAAAAAGTTTTTCTGAATCAGTTTCATTACTCTATTTACAGACCTCACAAATATATATATATATTTATAATGTGTTCAGGTATTTCCCAGAGAAGTCCTGAATTTCAGCTTTCTATAAAACAAGTTTTATCCGTACTAAATGCTTAAAAAACTTCAAAAATTGTAGTTCAAAGAAGTCTTGATGGGAATAAAATGTTTATTTGTTCAATATTCTTTTTAAACAGTTAACAGACACTTCAGTCAAAATAAATCATGTTTACATCCACTCGCACAAATCAAACAGGTTAACAGAATCTTTCCATATGTATATTAAATAGCTATCAAATAATCTTAATGCAAAATATACAATAAACTTATTCATAAATAAACAACCAGCTCTTTACACAACAAGGTAGCATTATGCGTAATCCATGTTACCATATCATATTGGAAGTATTTTTACATATGTTAAGATATCAGTTATTGTTTTTTAAGGCCATAGATTTTATCTACCAGTTCAGTTTCACATATTTGCAAACTTAATTATACTTTTTCTATTTAATACACCCCCTTCTGTAAAAGAGAAATACCGAACACCTTATTGTACCTGTTAATTTTAACTTCATCTCAAATTTTTTGTTCAATTTTACATATATATATCTCTTATCTCTATTCATGTACAAACTGTTATATACTACTGCAGGATCTATCCTCATGTTTAGATTGCTGCTTAATTCTTTCTTCTTTCTGCTGAGGATGTCATAACCTGAAGGGTTAGTGAATCCTTGGTATCTGGTAGGGGGACTCTACAGGAGAATCTCTGTAAAGTGACTCAGAAAGTTTGTTGTCTTCCAGTGGTTGGTAATACTGAGCAATTACTTTATCAACATCAAATTTTTTAATACTGACGTATGATTATGTTAATAACAAAAAAATGAAGTTCAACATAGATTAAGTGTCAAAAAAGCAAAATAAGCCATAAATAACCGGCACTTGTGCACTTCAGGTGGTACTGCAGTTTGAAAAAAAAAATTTCTCTAAAAATGATCAACTCTACACCTATTTTAACATCTGAAAAATCTGTTCAGATGTTAAAATCAATAAGCTATACTCTAATTTTATGTTTAAATACTCTAAACATTAAATTTTTCAAGCA
Source organism: Lycorma delicatula (assembly GCF_047948215.1). Classification (NCBI taxonomy): domain Eukaryota; kingdom Metazoa; phylum Arthropoda; class Insecta; order Hemiptera; family Fulgoridae; genus Lycorma; species Lycorma delicatula. The sequence continues at coordinate 16,865,350 of NC_134467.1, forward strand.
TGGTACTGTTGTTATATGAAATTAGGGTACTTGCGTATTAACGCCACCGCAGCTACAGCTTTATTTAAAAACAAAGTAGTCAATCGGATTTTGGTGGAAAATGGGCCGATATAGAGTTTAACATAGATTCAAAACAGTCTCTTTATTAATTTTAATAAATATATTTTTTTATTTTATAAATATAATTTAACCAAACCTAACGTACGCTCGCTAACCTTGACTAATTAACAGGAGGGTTTTGATTATTTAAATAAGAAATAATTGCAATAATTACTGAATTTATTAAATAAATACTCAAAAAATTATGGTGTTAATTAGTCAAGGTTAGCGAGCCTAGGTTAAGTTATATTTATAAAATAAATAAATATAAATAACCATTATTTATTAAAATTAATAAAGAGACTGTTCATTTTTCACCGAAATCCGATTGACTACTTTGTTTTTAAATAAAGCTGTAGCTGCGGTGGCGTTAATACGTAAGTACCAAAATTAGTTATATAAAATATAAAAATTGTTTACAAAACGGACAATTAATTTTATACATTGACGATCAGTTGCTATGACCTTAATATTTTATCATTTTTATTTTACATATTTTAATTGGAAAAATTCTCTCCTGAAGATGGTCCAATGAGTAAAAGTATTTGATTAATATAAATTTGTTGACAAGGTTGATTTTTATTTTATATGACTCAAAACATTACTGTGTTAATTAGTCAAGGTTAGCAAGCGTACATTAAGTTTTCGATAAATTATATTTATAAAATAATTAAATATAAATGGTTAAATCTGGTGATATTAACAATAATCCAATCGTTTACTGCTTGTAATTATAGATATGAATTAACTAAACTGTGATACCACCTAAAGTGCACAAGTGCCAACTAACCTTAATAGTCATCAGTCTGCTGTTGAAGATGACTTATGAAACTCTTCATTTTCCTTTGTATACTTGACTAATAAAACAGTACATGTGGTATAGTTCTCTCTCTCTCTATACTGACCATAATTCTATTTAAATATAAATTCAGCCAAGTGTCCTATGAAATTAAATTTAGTAATGCCATACCTTGGTACTTTAACCCTTTCTTTCTTTTTCCTGTTTAGCCTCCGGTAACTACCATTTAGATAATACTTCAGAGGATGATATGTATGAGTGTGAATGAAGTGTAGTCTTGTACATTCTCAGTTCGACCATACCTGAGATGTGTGGTTAATTGAAATCCAAACACCAAAGAACACCGGTATCCACGATCTAGTATTCAAGTCCGTGTGAAAATTACAGCGTTCAAGTCCTAGTAAAGCCGGCTTTACTAGGACCTGAATGCTGGAACTCTCGACTTCCAAATCAGCTGATTTGGGAAGACGTGTTCACCACTAGACCATCCTGGTGGGCTGGTACTTTAACCCTAATTTCTATCAACAAAACTCTAATCTTTACCTTAACAGTAACCTCTCTCCACAGAATGGATTAGCATTTGAACAGGTCGCCATAACTCAGAACTGTTGTTACTACATATTGCCTATAGATTATTGTTCTCTCTAAAATTACTGTTAAAACCATTTTCTTCTTAGTTAAAAATATTATATTTTTTTAACTGTATCGATTTGTTTTAGCCTATACCTATAATTTGTTCAAAGTTTTACTTTACGTGGGTCTTGTTTAAATCTCAGCATAACCATTCCATAATGTATCTGTTATCTTCCTGACAAATGATATAAAATGAAAATGTTTATTTAACATGTGAAAATTAGCTATGCGATTGCTATTTAGTTATTTATATTAATATATTTGTTTTTTGTGATAATGCTTTGGTCAAAGTTTTACAACGGATTCCCTTGATTAAACCAGGTAAATGCTGGTTTTTTAATTTTTTTTTTTATTTATAGAATAGCATACATACCCGTTTGATGTAATCTCACTGTACTAGAGTACAATGATTTATTAGTTTACAACAAAATTCATCAGTTATAAGTTAACAACAGGGTAAGTTTTTAACAAACTGCTGTGTCAACTGTTTAAAATCTAATATCTGTGTTTTCTATGCGAATCTGTTTTAATTTTTGGAAAAAAATTATTACAAGAACTTTTTTGAATGGTATAAAATTTATAACCTTATTTCATTTTATCAATATTTCTGTAATTTCATACATAAATACATACAATGCCTTTTTTAAATTAAAATAAATGCTGAAAAATTAAAACACAAGGAGTTAATGTACGTTTATAACTTGTTCACTGATTAAATATAATATATTTATATTTTTACACGTTCTAATAATACAGAAATCTCTGCCACACTACTAGAAATTAGGAAAAAAAATTGATATTGCAATGAGAACATTATATATATTTGTATAATTATTATTTTAAATAAGTGGTTAATATTTTCTCCAAAATTATATAAAATGGATTCACATTTCTTAAAGACACATTAAGTCTGTAGTCATTAAAAATATAAATATAGTATAGGTTTACATTATAAGTTTATTTTATTTTGTTAGTAAACATAAGCTGATTTAGGTTTGATATTTAAATGATAATGCATTTTCAGTATGTCTGTTATTTTACATGTCATATGAACTGGATATGATAAGCATATTCCTGCGGCTGTCCAGGTACAATTGTATAAGCTGCTAACTATTAGTACAGGAAGACGGTAGAATGAAGCAAGTAGGTCGGAGTTTTGGTATAGTTTATTGGGTACGTACCATAAACAGTTAATTGTCCCTTTTTGAGCGTATTTATATGAATCATACAAAAAATTGTTAACATCATGCCTGTTATAAATATACAGAGAAATTAAAATTCCTAAAATTCCACCACATAAAATTGCTGCCGTAATCCAAAAACAATTTTTTAACACTCCTTTAAATGTCATGCCGGCTCGTTGAAAACCACAAAATATGTGCCCTTTTGGAACACTTTTTAATCTACTTTGCCACGCTGTTGCATACGTATCTTTTACTGGTCCTAAAGGACCAAAACCCATTCTCAAAAGTTCGTTTACGGCATTTGGAACTGGTAATAACGAACTTGTGTTTCCCATTTTTATAAATTGAATAAAACTTAGTTCGCGAAATTTACTACTTTAACACTACAGCATAAAAATTATAACTGTCTTTGTTGTTGTTAAAGCTTTTACTTGTACCCTGTGGCGAATGAACAAAAATTATTGAAATGACTGCAGTTGCTGACGTTAATAACAAACATGATACCACTGCCTCTTGTATCTTAACCACTGATCTGTATATAACGTGATCTTTAACACAGGCGCTTGCAGAAATAAATCCATTACTTTTCGAAGATTAAACATAAAAAAAAGATCCCAAGAATAGAAAAAAATCCCAAGCTAAAGAAATTTAATTGAATTTATCTGAAAGATTGTTATGAAATCAAACAGTTGAAATATATACTCGTATTTACTTCTGATATAATTTTTACTCTTAAAATAATGCAATCAGTGATTTTATCAGTGTTTTAAATAAAGGTTACATGTAGGATAAAATCAATTTAACTATCTTTAATATAACACTAAAAAATGTTCTGTGCATTTAATTAACCCAGTATATCATGAATGTGATTATCTAATACAGTAAATCGATTTAATAAAAAATTACATTTGTTAATGTTTTTAATGTAAATGAGGTTATTGCTTATTAATAACTTAAGATATAAATTGTTACACCCCCATGCGATAAATTTTCAAAATAAGTTTATTAAATTGCGTATTTCGGAATTTAAGTTCAAACTGTATTTTTATAAGGCGCACAATATTTTTTTTTTTTTTATCTTGAGGGTAATGTTGTTTAATTAGGAAACATATCTTGGTCTCAAAATTTTACATGTCATTTTATGGTGTAGGTTGTCATATGTAATATAAATACACCAAAATTTTCTATTTAACGGGTTTGTGTGAAAAAATGGATTAATTTGTTCCTGAAATTCCAATTCATTAATTTAATATAATTTGAACTATAATGTAATAAATATTACAGTTATTAATAATTTTGATGTTAAGTATTGTCAATAACAACTGTTTTTAATAGTACTCATGTATGCATGAAGGAAAGGAAGTTGTATATTTCAGATTAAAGTAATCATTTAAGAACATTATTTTGCATGCACAGCAGGGTAAGTAAAAAAAAAATTATACCATGAAATATTTTCCTTCATGGCTTTAAAATTTTTACTTTCAGTTAAACACTTACTGGTTTAGCATGCTGAAATTTTACTTTAATTGTAAAATATGGTCGAATAGTTTGACTACTCAAACTTAAGTTCTACCAATATAACAACTTGACTGCCATGAGATAGCATATGGAGCTGTACACGCCAGATGAAAAAAATTGTTTGCAACTGGCTGCTATACATTTTCAGCAAACCAACTCATTATTTTATATATTTGTTTTAATTATCTTAAAGTGATATAACTAATATCTATGGTGCTAGGTTGTTAAATCCTGAATGGGATTTCAGTGGCTTTTTTTTTTTTACTGTATTAATTCCATACAGTAGTAATTTACTATTATCAATAATAAAATAGAATCACACTTGTTTTTTGCTTCTTATACTATATGAGCACTTTGTATACTTTCACTACTTTGCCAGATATTATAAAAATATCATTTAATTAACTTATCTAAAAGATGAAACAGACTTTTTTCTATTTTAATTTTCAAACAAAAAGATTTTTATAATATCTGATGATGTAATGATCACTAAAGCGCTCATATATTGAAAGAAACAAAAAGTAGTAACTGTAATTTTGTTTTTTTATTATTGATAATAATTTAATATTGTGACCAAGTGTAAATCTGTTAATAGGAATATAATATTACATATAAGATAGGATATAAATTGCAGATTTTTGAATAATTGTGGTTTAAAAAATGTAATCATATGGTTTCTTACTTAAAATTGGTTACAATTTACCAGTTACTGAAAGACTGATTTTTGGTTCAGTTTCTTGCTTAGATGAATTATACAACTGCTCACTTTTTACAAAGTGCTGACATAAAAACAGTAATCTTTGTTGACTGATAATTATTTATAAAAAAATGTTATCACAATACAATATTTTATAATTTAAAAAAATACTGAACGTCAAAAATATAAAATGTATTGAGATAAGGAGGTCATTTGATAATAATTACAAACTAATATATAAAATTCATAGAAAAATGTAAATTTTTTAAATTATGCCCCATAAATACTTTTAACAGTAGAAAATTGAACACAAAGTACTTAGTATGCATTCTTGGAATGTTATTGAGCACACTTTCTTCCAAATTTGGTTAAATAATACAATTTGGTCATGCTAAAAGTGACTCTTTAATCTTTTATTAATAAAGAGTAAGAAAAAATTAATCATTAAAACCTGATATTTGGTTCCTAAAAATTATGAAATTATTAATGCACACGATGCTCAAGTATATCAGTTTTTTAGAATGTGGTGAACATATGTACATAGAAAAACATGTAAAATGAGATATCGTACAGTTTCCAGGTCATATAAATGAAGTGTATATGAGATCCCAAATGGTCAGTTAAAAAGGACTCAAAAAATCAGTGTGGATATCAAGTTATTAAGGAAAGTCCTAGGAATTTGAAGAATTTCTTATTTGATAGCTCTTTTTTAAGTCTATTCAGATGATTATACTTACGCATTATACCTCGCAAAAAAGTTATAAAAAATTAAATGTGGGCAATCTTGAGCAGTGCAGCAATCCGATCCATTCAGCAGACAGGCAGTTGATCATTTAACAGCTGTAGTATAATAAGACAATTACTGTTTTTGGAACTTAGCCAAATTTAAAAGTAAATTATAATTTAATGTAATGATTTAAAATTTCAAATAATGAGTCCTGTCGTAAGAAATATATTCCAGTAGTAACCGTTCAAACTGCAGTTAGTTTTAAGTTTTTCTTTAATACATACAAAGGTTCATTATTATGATTTGTGGTGATAATTTACCTAACTATTGTGATAAAATTGTCATATTTTCATGAAGCTTGATTTGTACCAAATGTGGTAGATTTTGTTTTTCTGTGTTAATTACATGTTGTGGTTAAATGTTATGTCATAAAATAAAAACTTGTAATCAGTTTTGATAATTCAAAACAGCTTTTAATAAAATGATATTGTAATTTTAAACAGCTATTACATGTCATTGCAAACATCATTTCAATTGATTTTTTTTTCAGATTTCTAGTAAAATGTGATTAAACTGAACCATAATTAGTAAAAATATTTTATTATTTTTTTTTTTACTTAACTAAGATTATTCTAAAATCAACTTTGAAATGAATTTTACAGATCATGAATGAATTTTCTCGGTATTGTAAGGAATCAGTTCATTTAAAATTGTCATTGCTACATCCACAGACTTTAGGTGCAGAGCATCATACAGATGTTATGCGAGCACCACCTATAGCTATTGAGTGTAATATTATGAATGGCAGTGAAATAAAAAATTGTTATCATAAATTAGTAGATATTTACCAGATTACACAAAGGCATTGCTTGTTCAGTTACAACACCATCGCACCTTCTCCTGCAGTCTGGAGTTCACAGCAAGCAACTAAAACATCCACCAATTTGGCACTTTGAAATCAATCAAAACTTAACGGGTGAAGTTAGTAACTCGCTAGTTACCTTGGTAATATATATTTCTTGTTCAAAGAACTATAAAAACAGTTATGTATGTATATAAATAATTTGTGGATATTTTAACATTTTATTTTCATTGCTTTATTTTTTTTAAGACATTAGAATTAAATTTTCAAATAACCCTATTAATCCCGCTTTCATTTTGTATTTTCAAACTGAGGGTCTTAGAAGTGTAAATATGTTTAAAAAGTTTTATGCTATTGATGTTATTTATCAAAATGTTCTCCTTTCAAACTCGGTGCAGTAATTAAAACCTACCAAGATTTTAATTGATTAATTTTTTTAATCTGTACTTCACAATAAATAATTTAACTGATGACCTGAAAATATATTTAATAGTTAAGTCGTAAATAATCACATTTATTATTAGCACTTTCTTGAATGTCTAATTTTAATTTATATCTAATTTAATTAATTTTATTTATGATAAGTGCTTAACACATTTTTAAATAAAAAGAGTGTTTTCTGGTACCAAAATTTCATGATTTTTATTCTTTTCTTTGTTCCACTAAAGAAAAAACAAAACATCATTGTACCGTTTGGCGCTGGATTCAATATTTATAATTTATTTTTTATAAAGCTTCTTTTAAAGCTGTATTCTTTTTTTTCTTAGTTTAAAAAACTAAGAAAAAACCATTAAGAATTTTACAAAAATCTTAATTTAAGAAATAAGTACCATGTAATAAATAAATCTGTTATCAATTTATGTACTGCAAGTGATAACTACAATAAAATTTTAATTTGGTTCATTTAATCATACAGAATGATTAAAAAACTATTACCAGATTATGTATGTTTCAGCAAACAATATTATGAAAGTTCAAGTACGAACCTAATATTTCATTACTTGCTTAGAAAGTGATTAAGTAATTTCACGGCTGTAATGTGTCGACTATTAAATATACCACATATATTACATTTTTTTCAATTTCATATGTTACTGTTGCTATGTTATCACAGCGCCAGGTGTAAGAATTCAGGCCCTTCACAAAGTTCATTGATCAGACCCTTCTCACCACTAGTTGGTAGATCACAAACATAGCAGCAGTAACGTATTAAATTTAAAAAAAAAAATGTTATTTTTAAAACCCAAAATTTACTTTAAAAATTCACTTTCATTCGATCTGTTTCACTTCAGGGAACATACTATCTACAGTACTATTTAGAATAGCTAAATAGAGAAAAAAAATTATGTATGTGTATGTTTGCACATTTCAATTTGTTTAGATAGATTTCAATTTGCGGTAGATTTTAGGTCGAGGGTGAACTGAATGTGTTCATAGGTGATGAGTGAAGACAACACCTTGTTTATTGAAGGATTGTTTAATTGTTGGTGTTTTAAATAATTTTAAAGTAACTTATAACTTAACATTAAAGATAGCAAATAAACTTAAAAGTAATGTTCATCCAAACAAGAATTGAGAGTCCGTCAGGATGCGACCACCTTGGGTGAGGTATGTGTTAGAATACGCTACATACACTGCTCAAGAGAGCAGCTTGTGATGTAGAGTGGCGTGATGGTCTGGCAACCAAGTTTGCTGTGGTCATCCTGGCCACCACTAGGTTTCGATGGCAAGAGGGGTTGAAAACGTAACACTTCTACACTAATAATTGTTTATCTGCTTTTGTCTAATTACAGTGGTGTGGGAAACTGAATTGTTTACAGTAAATAATGTAACATAGTATAGAAGAGTTGTAAGAAACAAAAAAAAATTGACAAATAAAATTCCTTAACTGCATCAAACCAGTCAAATGACTGAAGACAAAAAAAAACTGCACTTTTAAGTTTTAACCATTAAAAAATTTACAAAAAGAAAAACTTTAATAAATATTTTCCTCATTTAATGATTTATATATTATCAAAAATAAATTGTAATTTATGTAGAGATAAATGAGAATTCAAATCCTGGTCAGGCATGACATTTTTCATGAATTAACAAGAAAAGTACTTAAAGATTTTCAACCTAAACTAGATAAAAAAAACTGGTTATATTTTTAATTAGGTTGATAATTTGTTATGATAAATTACATCAGGTATAGATTAAAAAATTCCAGATTTGAAATAAAATTTATTACTTTACATTACATTTCTTGTAATATAATTTTATCGTGCACCATCCGATTTAATTTTTTGAAGTTCAGTTACAGCATACAAGCCGCTTGAAAACAACTAAATAAACTCCCTGCTGAAACAAGTCCTATCGAACTCTGCCAAGCTGCTGCCGCACTTCCTGCAGTTGGTCCCAGAGCACCGAAACCAAGACAAAAAATTAGGTTGATTCCCTTTAAAGCTAATATTACTATTGGAAGCATTTTATAAAATGAATACCTTTTAGTTTGCTATTTAATCAACGAATTAAAACTCGCCAGTAACAGAGCACTTAATACCTTGTAAAACTTTACAACATCAAGTTAGACTGCACAATTTGCATTGAGTGCTGTGTGACCCGCCGTATTTATTATATCGATGACTGCCGCAATAAAAAATATCCCTTTTAAATTAATTAATACTGAATGTAATAATGCACCAAAATTTTTTTAAAGTATACATTTTTATGGTTTTTTATCTTCTTTTCTATGTGATTGTGAAAAAAATAAAATAAAATATTTATTCTTAGACCAATGAAATTGATAAATTTACGGTTTCAAATCAAAATTACGTGTTTCATTTTCACGTTATTGTTATTTCGAAAATTCCTCGGGTGTTAAGTTAATTAAAATAAACACTGGAAGGATAATAAAATTTATGCTACTCATAATAAATGGCTCATGTACGTACATTAATGTTAAAATGTTATATACGTTTATCAAATTTATTATTTTTTTTCATTAATTAAAATTATTACTAATCTAGATTAAAATATTTTTACCTGGTTAAATCCCAGTCGCAGTTGTAGAAGTTTGAAAGAAGGAAAATACAATTAGGCTACGCGAAAGTAGTTTTTGCATTTACAAACTGTGTGTATGCTGTAAAATACATGTTAGCCTGTTGTATTGGCTAACCTGTAAAAACTTCATTCTGTTTGATATGCGTATTCATGATGAATAACAATTGCTGCACACCCAGCGTTGCGCAGTGGCTTGTCCCAAAATCCTTTTCCCGCCATGATGTTTATGCGGTTGGGCGCACAAACAGAAGCAAGACATCAATGTGATTAAAGGCAGAATTATCAAAAATAAACAAACTTTTGAAACATAAAAGAATAAAATTTATTGACGTATATGAAAATTGGCGTCGAAATGTGAAGAATATTTATAAATAGAAAGAGCCGTACTCACGTGTGCGTGTACACGCACTTCCAAATAAATATGGAGTGTAGGTTTTTTTGTTGATTTTATATAAAATTTAATTGACTGTATGTGGAGTCGAGAATTATGATCTGAATGATTAATTTCGTTTATTTCTTAACAATATAATAATTTTTCTTAATAAACAATTTACCTTGAATTAATTATTAATGTACTATTAAATACAGAGCGGTTAAATAATTAACTTTAATTATTTTAATTCAAAATGAAAATATAATGGAAACATTTTATATGAAATAGAAAATAAAATAGTATTCATTAACATAAAAACCAAAACCGACCCTTTTGCAATTGTTCTCTTTATTGCACGCGGTTTAAAATGGTTTACCTAAAAAATCCCTTGCATTTCATTTGACTCATTAGAAAAATATGTTTATCGAATATAAAATTATTTTTCACTAAACAACTTTTTATTTTATTTTTATTTCAGTATTATAAAGTAATATTCATTTTGGTACCCGTAAAAAAGTAATATCTCATTTTCCCGTGTAAATTTGGATTATTAAAAGCAATTTCTTTCAAAAATTGTTTTGCGATAATATTTTTAATTAAACTAAAAAATCATCAATTCCGAAGATTGACCAAAATAAATCAGATCTTTAGTTATAAAATTTTTAAATAAGTTATCAACCATTTAGTTGATTTTCCATTTTAACAGCATTAAATAGTTTCACATAATAATTGGAAAATATTAGTAAAAAAAATATTTTATGAGCATAAAAAAAAATTTATCGGTGATTCGATACCGAACCCCACGAATAGCAAAAGGAGTCGTTACCGTAGAGCCACACACGCTACACGAAGACTGTGTGTCAGTTGCACTTCATAAGATGTGTCCCCTGTTTGTTTGTTTAGGTTTTCATTCATTATTTTGAATTTTATCTTAATTAACAATCAATTTCAATACTCTTAAAAATCAATAGACTTTTATAAAATATTTATTTTTATTAAGGATTATTAAAAAAAAATGTTATTATTTTTAATAAATATTACAACTTTATCAGTACCAAATAATACTAATTCATATTGAAAGTGAATAATCATTCATAAATATTCGATTGTTAGCTCGTTTAATCATTATCATATATTTAAAATTATGTAACATTTTTGTACAACTAAAATCTTTTGTCCCAAAATCCCTTACTTTATATGTTCAAATAACCCGGTAGAAAATGAGATTTTGGGACGAGCGTATACGCATGCGCGCCGAATACTGTGCGCAATGCTACACCTTGTTACTTTCATCATGTGCGTATTAAGTTCTTAAAGAGTTAAGTTAATGTTTAGGCAGTGAGTGGATAAATAAGTGAGTGACGATAGAATTAGAAACGTTTTAATGTATACTTATTTTAAAATAGGATGTTTCTGACAAGATCATAATTTTGACATGAAAGTGACGTTGAAATAGTTCATAGAGTGCTGTGTTCCGAAATGTTATACGTTTTTCATAAAAATTTATGCCGGCAAAGAGCACAGTAAAAATATGTTTGTTCCGGTGTTTCTTTTAGCTGTTAATAAATTTTAAATGAACGTCGAAAAATTTCATTATTGACTTCCCCATAAACTGAATGAACAAAAAACAAAATTTTGTTCCCACATTACGTTTTACCCAAAATTAAGTCATAAATGTGTTGTCAGAAAAAAACATTGTAAAGGAGGCAAATCCGAAAAAAGTGATCAACTAATAAACTTGTTTTTTAAATGTTAGGATAGAGGGCCTTCTGTTGAGTATAAGATAGAAATTGTCAGAAATAAAGAAAAAGTAAATGTTATCAGTTATGACTGTAAACCTTTACATTCAATTTTTTTACTAAAATTCTCTGAGGAGGACTGTGAAGTGGTACCTCCCTTTTATCTGTTTAGCCTCTGAAGCCACCGTAAGGTAATACTTCAGAGGATATGTATGAATAAAAATGAAATATAATCTTGTACAATTTCAGGTCAATCGTTCCTGAGTTGTGTGGTTAATTGAACCCAATCGCTAAACACCACCAGTATCCACGATCTATTGTTCAATCTTTATGCAGTGCAGCAGTAAGACTACCTTATCTGATCCAATTAACAGACAAGCAGTTCAATAAAAATTAGTTTGTAAATGGAAATGCAGATGTCTCAAGAAGCTTGTATTTCTAAAGAACAAAATTTTATTGCATATCAATCGTGTACCAATGTTAATTATTTTTGCAAGGTGATTATTAGTGCTTCTTATTCTTAATATTCCTATGTGCAATAGATTTTTGTTTATTAATATCAGAGTTCACTCCACAAAGAATTATTTTTACCAGGAGACTGCATATAAGAAGCTTATATATTTATTTCCATTTTTCTTATCTAAAGGCCGCTGTTTTTTTTTTCTCTACACTGCTTGCCTTTTACCAACAACATTGTGTTTGTAGTTAATAGATAAATATAAAAGAAGTCTTCTCTATCCCAAGCACAACCTTTCAGTTTTAGTTCAGTTGAATAGGTCATACGTCTTGAATGATTTCATATAAATTTATTTTTGGATTATTAATGTGACTTTTATTACATTAGAATAGAAACGTGATTTTAGATAATACAGATAGATTCAGACATGTTCATGGATATTGAGTCAAGGGAATTGATTTTATGTAATATTACCATTTCATAGAACTAAAACTGATATCTCGCTATCAAGACAGTATGGTAGAACTTTTCCTGACATGCTTATTGTGGAGGTATATGGTTTCCTGATTGAGGATGAATAAAATAGGCCTTATGGTTTGCTTAAGTTTAATGGAAAACACTTTTTTCCTTGGTTGATCCGCCCAACATTGAAAAATTAACAATATTTTAATAGTCTGAATTTTGTTTAATGAAAAACAATTGTGTTAATGTACAGCATAGAATCTAAGATTGAAAGATGTATGTCAGTTACTTGGATAGGGTTAATAATTGATAGGAAAAAAAATTGTACTAACCGAAAATGCTGTCAGTTGGTTTTTCATGTCATTCTGTGTTTTTTTAGGTTTTTTTTGGCTATGTGCTAGTGTTCAAAATTAATTTACAATTTTTTTTTTAAAACTTATTATTTTCACTATTGAAAAAACTTCTGTATGTGTGCATACACGTGCACGTTTAAATATCAAATCTCTTTTCTAAATATGTGCAATTATGCTTTCAAAAGAAATATTTTTGCAATTAATTGTAATTTAAGATTGTTAACAATCATAAATAATGTGTGTAGAAATCCCCTAATCTTCTTAGGGAATGGAATAAGGTTGGTGTTAAAAGCTTTTTTCTGAGGAAGGTCTTTTTTTTAACAGCAGTTACGCTGATGATCACCCATCTATTGGTTTTTTCTTTGGATTTATCCATCCATCCTTATTCTTGTGTTTCCTTCATGGTTGTCTGAGTAAAATATTCTTATGGATGCTGAAACTTAGAAATGCTTGCCCTCAGTGTAACCTAATTTAGAGTGAATTCTAAATCCTGGAACTTTATTTCACGTCTGGTGGCCACATAATAAACCTAACATATGCAATGTGCATATTGGATAATTTAAACTAATTTCTATTTAAAATAGAAATCTCATAAAATATAATTTTAAAACATCAAATAAATTGTAAGTTATATTGACAACAATTAATTTACAATTACTTCTTATTCTGCTGTTTTAAATAAATATTGTGCTTAACAATATAATTCATAAAAAATACTGGCAATCAATTTTAATGTAAAAGGCTTCTAATAAAATGATTATAATAATTTTAAACAGCTACGACACAAAATCATTGCAAATATCATCATTTCATTTGATTTTTTATGTCTAGTAAAGCGAAATTAGTAAAGATATTTTTTTTAACTTTCAGACCATTAAAAATCAACTTTGAAATTAATTTTACGGTACTTGCGTATTAACGCCACCGCAGCTACAGTTTTATTTAAAAGTACTCAATTTTTTTTCGGTGGAAAATGGGCTGATATTGATTCAAAACAGTCTCATTATTAATTTTAATAAATATATTTTTTTATTTTATAAATATAATTTAACCAAACCTAACGTACGCTCGCTAACCTTGACTAATTAACAGGAGTGTTTTGATTATTTAAATAATAAATAATTGCAATAATTACTTAATTTATTAAATAAATACTCAAAAAATTACGGTGTTAATTAGTCAAGGTTAGGGATAGCGAGCGTAGGTTAAGTTTGGTTAAATTATATTTATAAAATAAATAAATATAAATAACCATTTATTATTATTAATAAAGAGACTGTTCATTTTCCACCGAAATCCGATTGACTACTTTGTTTTTAAATAAAGCTGTAGCTGCGGTGGCGTTAATACGTAAGTACCAATTTTACATATTAACAAAGCAATATGGTACATCTGCTGTCCATTTCTCAGAGCTGTCCAGCTTCCCAACTATAAACCATACATAAAATTTTGACCAGTATAACTTAAGAAATATCTAAATTGCAGAGTCCATTGTATTAGATTTTATATGTTTGATAATGTAACCAAACATAACCTACGCTCACTTTGTACACTACTTTAACAAATTAACAGTAATGTTTTAATTATTTAAATAATAAATTTGGGGGGATATGCATGGGGCATTGTCAGACCCTGACTAGAGGTAGCGACAGGAAGGGTAGTCCTGGGGAGGGGCATCATGGCAGCCAGAAGTGGAGATCGTGTTGCCCCCATGAACCAGTTGGGACCCCGGTGGGAATGTCTGATGGTGGACAGTGACGGCAGGTGGCAGTTACTCTTCGACACGTCACATTAGATCAATTAAGGCAACGTCTTTTAGCCAGTTACTGGTTGATCTGGTGTGGTTAAAAAAGAGTAGTAAAAAATAAAATAAATTCAGTAATTACCTAGCAGTCAAGTTAAACTTCACATCAAGAAGCGTGGTGCATTGGTTTGTTTGCTGTTTATGCTCACATTTTTATTTTGAATGAAGTACTACCATCTAGTGGATACTTATATTTAACATTTTGTTAAAAAAAAAACTTTTAGACATAAATTTTTTGAAATTTTATAAAAATAAATAATTATATAGAAACACCATCCTTGATACGAACAGTATATATATATATATATATATATGTGAGTATATAATATATAAATATATTAATCCTTTTACTTAATTATATTTCTGTCACCATGACAACAGAAATATAATTAAGTAAAATTGCTAATTGTTTTTTCTTTAATGAGTTTCTCTGAAATCTTAATATTCTCACAAATGTGAGGATACGAATTTGTTAAGGGTTTTTAATTGCTGTTATATGTGTAGCTGATCCTTTAATATATGGAAAAGATTTTGTTTGCAATGTATACCGTAGTTGTCTTTGTTTCATGATGATTTATCTTACCTGTCATTTAGTTTTTCTTTTTTACATATTTTGAATTATTTATTGTACTTTTCTTTTTTTATATTGTGAGTAAAAAAATTAAATAAGATGAAAACTGAAGTTTACTTATATTTATAAATATATGAAAACATAGGTGGTCAAGAAATAAATGCTTTTCATGACAAGATTTTTAATTCTTATTAAAAATTAATCGAAGGTAAAAGTAGAATTTATATGCAATTGTTTGACATTTAATCAATTTAAATAATGTATTATATTTTTTGTGAAAAGATGATTTTAGCCAGTATAAAAGGTTGTTTGTTTTTAATATAAAATAATGTTATTGATTAGATGAATTATATGCATTCTTAACACTTCTTTAGTAGCAAAACTCTTGAAATCCATGAGTTTTGAAATATATCCCAGTGTATTCTGCAATTTAGCTGTTTCTTAATTTATGCTGATCCAAATTTTATGTATGGTTTATAGTAGATAATCCATTCAAAAAATTCTTGTCAGATAGAACGATAATGAACTAGAATTGAAAATTTTATATACTGTACCTTAAAAAAATTAAAAAAGTAACTAAAACTTCCTTTTTTGTTTAAAAATTAATTCATTCTTTAATAACTTGTAAAATATGGCGGTATCAAATGTAGTTCAATTTGAAAGCTTTGAGCTTTAAACTGTTACATGTGTAACAACATAACTTAACGCTCTATCTACAACAAAATATGGGAATCATAGTTTTAAACAGTTTGATGTGGATCTCGCACAACAAAATGTAAAGCAAAACTTCTTGCAAGGAAATTAGATTTTTGGCAATTATTAGATTTTGGTAATTTATTTTGGCTTAATTTTCTCTAATTTAACAGTTTTCCAGAAATTTCTGCTTCATCAGAACATTTGAGAATAGATAATTGATTAAAAACATTAATCTATTAAATAAATGTATTTATTTATATTTAAATATATACTTGTAGGCATAGCTGTATGGGTAAATTTTTTATTAATTCATTGGAAATCTAATTGAATTAAAATTAGGTAGAAATAAAGGAAAAATTATGTGTAATATTTTTCATCACATTACTTTTTCTTTATAAAAATAAACTTCCAAACAGTTGGTTCTTGCATCATTGGTTTAGTTTACATTCATTGAAAGATTTGAATGTATTCCAGTGAAATTCAATAGCAACAGATCCAGTGAAATTCAGTTCTTTTCCAATATATAAGGAATGGTTAGAAACACTGAAAAGATATGGTTTAATTTTGTGAAAATACATAAGTATTAATTTCAACTGCTTACAGCAATTATGTCATAATGTATCTATTTTTCATACTTCATTGCTCACTACACAAATTGTAAATATATTAGTTGTAACTCTGTTAGCGACATGGTAATAACTACTAAGTCACACTAACACCAAAATTTATTTAATATAAATATTAATATATTTAAATATATATATATTTATTTAATATAAATATAAATTGCTGACTATTAAAATATTTTTTTTGTGCCTGGAGCCAGCCTTATGTTCATCTTCCTTCACAGTATTCTTTCAACCGTACAGCAAGCAGAATGAACGTGCAATAATGTGAACAGTGGGACAGTGATATTTATAGTTATATAAAGTTCATAGAATCAAAAAAAATTAATTAATGTGCGATGTTCATTTTAAATTTTGAAATAAGTTATTGATGGCAGATCTAGGTTATAAAATATGATTATGATGAGTAATGTACAATCTTACCATAGCTTATTTATTAATTTGAAGTTGTGATCAAATTTCATCCCATACGTATTGGTTATTATTTAATTTTTTGTACATATTTCTATAATCTGCTAGTTGGTCAGGGCTTGCTTCACTCATCCTTCCTGAAGTATAAGAGCATCATCTCCTTCAGAAATAAATAACCCTACTTTGTTTCTCGTTTTGGTATTATTTTATTTTTTAGTCACGTAATCGTTGGCAGGTGCAGCCAGTCATGTCGCATACACAGTAACGGTGCAGTGGATGAGTTAGTTGAGTCACCACATTGTACACCATTATACCTTTAAAGCTACTTTTCTCGATAATTGAAAGAAAAAGTAAAAGACTTTTTTTTTGTAGAAAATTTAATTTCAAATACTGCAAGTAGTCTCCAAATATGAGTTTACCAATGGTTTGGCCATAGTAAAGTTCAATGTCGGTCGGGAACATAATCTGGTTATTACTGGAAGCCATTAGAACAACCACCACCTTGAAACATTTCATATCAGCAGTAGGTTCAGGTATAAAAATTATTTTCATGCAAAATTTCAGCTTAATTGTTTGAATAGATTTTGGGTGAAAGAGTAACATCTTCACAGATCCCAGCCAGCATGTGAGACTCCGTCCAGAAAGGAAAGCACATTGCATTGTCTCCTCCAAACACTAGGCACCCTGAAAAGCACCAAAAGGACTTCAGGGAACAGACTGAAGTGGAATCACGTTGGTAGAATGAAGCTCACACCCACCTAGTCTCCCACAACCAGCTCCATTCAACGATTTCTTATCGGTTTAAAAGGAACACAAATACAAATTCTATCCATAAATAAAATAAAATATAATCGCCACTAAATAAATAATGATGCGCCTGATGAATGAAAGACAGCAGCAAGGGACATTTGTCCAGGTTCTGCGATTAGTATACCGCTATTCTTGCATTCTGCGATATTCGCAGAAACCACTAGGTTTTTACATATGTAATAGATAAGTTATATGATTCTAAGAGTAGTTTTTATGTAATTTCTTTTATTCATTTACATCAGACATTTATTCACATACTGTTTAAATGAGTAAAGTATGGTTCATTGATGATGTGTGATTAGAATGAATAAATGAAAATTTCAATGCCTAATCCGCAGTATAAGAATATATGATTTATATGGGCATAAACAATGAAAGGATAAATTGATGACTAGCAATACAAATAACAATACATTACATTATTAGTAATGTATCAATTAAAATTAGGATTGTTAATGATGTTTTATAACAATTACTACTTAAGATCAATTAATTATACTAAAAATGTGTTTATAACAAAAGTATACAGAAGGCAAGAAGGTTTTTTTCTTTCCGAGGATAGGCCTTCAAGAATCATTCAAATACAATTTTATGTAGTTTTTTTATCCAGAAGTTCATTCTTTCACTGTTTAGCTATTCTTTCTTCAGTTCATTTTCCTCTGCTGAACCTTAAATTCAGAGATTTTCTTTTTATATTCTTTTCAATCAAGACAGTCATTTTCTGTAATTCTGAACTTTCTGAAGTTCTTCTTTTACTTGTTTAACATAGCTACCTTAACCTTTGTAATTTCAGTTTATTGAAAATCTGTTTGTTTAGCTTTGATTGGTTCATTTGGATGATGTGTACATAGAATTTTGCTCACCATTTTCTTTCATATTGTTATATCCAGGTCTTCAATTTTATTGTATATCTCACTCTGTGGTCTTCTTGTATTCTTGGACTATAAATCCTTAAAATTCTTCTTTCTACCTGGAGTAGATTTTCTATTCATATTTGTATTTTCCATGCTGTAAAAGATTACTGGTGTTACAGCTGTGCTATAATAAAGTTATTGATTTTAGAGTAAAAATAAAAGAATCTTTTTCACGGGTTAATACATTGATATTAAAATTATATAGAGAATTATGCCTTCCATTTTATCTATTCATTGGTTTTTTCTGTTTTTCTACATGTTATAGCATTTCTAATGTATCTCCAATTGCTGATCAAAATTCTAACTTACAGGTCTTTAATTGTGCAGTGGTAAGAGAGTAAAATGTTTCTTTAACCTTTTCATTGTTCATTAATTTTCAGGACCATGCTGATGATATTACTGAATAGTTTTTCAAAAAAAAAAAGCTTCAAAAATGAGAAGTTAATATCTTGTCAAATGCACAAATATACTGAACCTTTGTACAAGTTTTAACTGTGTTTAAGTTTCTGTAAAAAAAGTCTTATTTTTTTATAAAAGTAAAATAACAAGAGGACATCAGAAAATAGGCTGTCTAGAACTATGTTAAGAATGGACATAATTATTAGAACTGATGTCCCTTCCGTCCATGGTGAAATATTTATGCAAAATTGAGATTTTCCATTCTAAATATTCTAATTCAAAGCTGTTTTAAATAAATATACAAGATAGGAAAATTACGTACAATAACATAATACGTAATAATTTTTGTGTAGAATACAATGGTTTTTGTTTCACGTCTCTAAGTCGATTAATTTCTGAGATATTGGAACAATCGCATATGTAAAAACTGATCTGCAAGTAAAATTTTACCTGCAGTAAATTTTAATCTAACACATACAAACAATTTTTAAAAAAATTGGGAAAAATCAAAATGAAATCATTTAATTTTATACTGGGTAATTTAATATGGATTGACCTGCTACATCTTTGTATTCAACTTGTGGAATGTAAACATGATTAATTGTTAATGCAGTTAGAAACTGTCAAGTTATAAATCGAATTAGTTTCTTTAAAAAGTCATATTTTTTAACAATTCACTCTCGCACACTATTGTACAGTTCTACCTTTAAAAAAATTTAAAAACCTGTAACTCATTTCCTGTACTATTCCAAAATGATCAAATTAATAATCAACAGAATTTTTAAATGATAATAATACAATGAAATTATGTTGTTAAGAAGTTCAATTTATTTAATTTTAAATAATGATAATAAATGTTATTACTCAGTACTTCAAATGCAAACAATATTTAGAGCCAGGATGAAGTTAATAAATCTAGTAAATAAAGAAATTTTGTAATGAAGTTTTCTTTTTATATGGAACGCTTAAACATTGTTTATTATCTATTATTGTCTATTACATATATTTAACAGTATTTTTTTTAAAGAATTATAAATTAATTATAGATTTTGATGATAGAAATGTAGTGCATTACCTTTTTTAAAAACAGTTTTATTTATATTTCAGAAATTTTTGTTTTTTGAGCAGAAGAAATGTTATCTTGAAGACTCTTACAGTATGGTTTACAATTTCATTGTAATTTTTTTTTGTATCGCTGCGTTTTGTTAGATTATTCTTGTATTATTTTATGAATTACTTACTGATTGTTATCTTATGGATTTATTATTAAAATTTATTGCCATAGAACAAATTGAATTTCAATGGCAATTTTTTTGTTCATAAGTCATATCATTCACTTCATACCACATTTTTCCTTATTTAATAAAACTAGTAAATTACCTTTAGGAATCGAAAATCCGTGATATAATATTGCTCTTGTTACTTTTTAACCGTAACCCTCGATTTTTATCATTAAATTCGATTTTAACAATTGAATTTATTTCTGTTTTATTTATTCCTTTTTTAATAAAACTAGTATAATCTCTTGTAAACTAATACTTTGTGATGGGAATTAAAAAAATTGTTTCATCTTTAGTACTTTCATTTACATAACAGCATTTACTATTAAAACAAGCTGTAGTACATTTTCTTTTAAATTATATTATTTCCAGTGGCATTATCAAGTTTTTATACGCTAAGTACTATCAAGACTGCTATGTAGCGGCGCAAAGGTACATTACAAAAATTAATAAAATGACATTCTAGTCCTGCGGTTAATCAAATGGAAAAAAATGTTAATATTCTTGGTATTTTTTGAAAGTATTCTTTATTAACAAATCTAATTTAAATGAAATATAATATTTTCGTGGTTATTTTTTCCCAATTTTCATTTCACTGTTAGGTTAGGTCATGTTTAGAACTGTAAACGTAGTTCATTGCCTCTTGCCGTCGAAGTTCTAATGAAATCCGTGATAAAAATAGTGAATATAACTATTTAATATAAGCTATTAATTATAATTATTATTAATATTTGTTTTCCTGTTTTGACCAGGTGAAGGAACCAGATTTCACTCACAATTGCAAAATAGATCAAAATGTTAAAAAAAAAATATAGGATCTGTAGACCAAATGATGTGTTTACTGTAGAAATTTTTCAGTATTTAAATATAATTAATTGAGAAAAAATCAAAATATTTTGTAAAAGGTTTTGAGTCCCTTGCTTAACAGCTATATAACATTTTATTTTATTTTTCCTTAACAGCACATATAACATTTTTAATAATGGCCCCAGATCAAATATTATAAAAACATTATCTCCAGAACAGTGTGGTTTCTGCCCAGGAAGGTCTTCCATTGACCATTTAGTGTCACTGGAAGCAGTTATTCCAAATGCTTTCCTACTCTGCCAGCACACTGTCACTATCTTCTTGGAGTATAAGTACAGCTTGGCGACTTGGTATTCTTAACACCCTTAAAGAATTGTAAGTCAAGGGCAATGTGCCTGCTTTTATTAGGGGTTTCTTAAATGACCGAACTTTATGTGTTTGTGTTGGAGATTCTTTATCAATAGTATCAACTTGGAAAATGGAGTGCCTAAAGGATGTGTATCAAGGGTCACCTTGTTTGCTACAGTCATCAACAGTATTTTTTTTTGGTTTGCTTGGAATTTCTCCCGCCACCAACCCATTCGGTCGACCTAAAGAATAAGACCGAATATCAGTGCCACAAACGGCTACTGAGCCATGAAATAGTTTAGGGACCAGTGTCCTAACTAGCTCCTAGAGCTAACCTAAAAACGTGAGCAGATTAAGCATGGTACCACACACCACTCGCTTGCGTGTACCATCGCCCTCTTGACATATATCACTAAAATGGGTAGCCGCAACTACTATAAAAAAAAAAGTGGTAGGCGTCAACCACTATATGCTACTAGTTGTAACATATGACAATCAATAATTAAATTTATCTCATCAAAGACAGCAATTGCTTCCACACGTAGGCCGCTGAATGCCAGCAAGTACCTGTTCACCATTAAAGCGCTTGTAGCCTTAATCTGATGGTAGCCAGCCATATCTCGGTTAGCTTCCTACAGCAGCGCAGTAGGAGTCTTTTCCTTTAGGCAAACTACTGATGTCGGTTGAACAAAGCAACCGCATCAAGAAACTCCCACACGCGGGAGACAATTCGGCTCTCGCCACATTGTGAGTGGCCAGTTTTCCCCTTGACCTTTAAGTTCCAGGGTGGCCTGAGTTCTGGCCCCCTCGAAGAGCTGGGTATTCGATGTGTTTGTTCGACAGGACCTCCCCGCAGACGCTGCTAGGCGGATCCGAAACAAATATCGGTTTAAATTTACATGGTTGGAGAGCACCCGGGCTCCCGTTGCCCTTAAAAACAATGGAGGCATACCATACCCCCAGATTTTGTATAAATCTATACAAGGATCTTCCCTCAGTCGTGGTGTGCGATTCTTGTTGTCATGCTTCCATCGCGAGGCTGTAAAGCCTACTCTGCAAGCGGGAGATGGGCAACTGTTCGAAATTTAGAACCGGTGCATTGAAAAAACCGTTCCGCTCCGGTACAGGTTCGGCACGAAACCGCATCCCAAATACCTCGGCTTCCCTGCCTCTTCTCAATTTCCACATGGCCGCCCGAGCTTTCACCACTAAATCGATTGGGAGAGCCTTTCCCAATACAGTGGTAGCCTCGTAGGAGGTTATTTTAAAAACACCAGTGCATACAATTAAGGTTCTGCGCTGGGCACTCCTTAAATCTTTAATAAGTGCTAGATTTCTTTCCAACCTATCCGCCCAAACGGACGCCGCGTAAGAGGTCATACTTTAGAAGACACTCCGGTACACCATTTACAAAGGACGGCCCGACAGCCCGTAATCCTTTCGAGCAATCCTTCTACGTTTGTCCATCACAGAGACGGCGTCCGCCGCTACTTGCCTAATGCGGTTGCTAAACAGCGACTTCTCATCAAACAAAACAGGAACTCGACTGATTACACAGCCTTTATACGGGGGTTACGACTGTATGATAATTTGTCTGCACCCTTGAGAAGCAAAAACTTCGTCTTAGGCACAGAAATCTTTAAATTTTGAATGTCCATCCAGCCCTCAGCGGTTGACAAAGCCGCCTGCGCTCGGTCTTCCAGCTGCGGTCATGAGTTACCACGAACTAACAGGAGATGGTCATCGGCGAAAGCCTGGGCCGTGACCCCTTCCGGAAGTGTCGGTCCCGTCGAATATCAGATTCCACAGCAAGGGACCGAGAACTGAGCCCTGAGGGCTATCCCTGGTGATGGACTTTTCCACAACTAGGTGCGCATCCTTAAACAGAGCCGTGCGATCAGACAAGTAGTCACGTACTACGGCCTGCAGCATCAACTTGGTACTTCAACAGTATTACTAAATGTATACGGCTACATGTTTCATGTTCTTTATTTGTTGATGATTTTGCTATATATACTATGATCCGTTCAACAGCCACAGCAGAGAGACTACTAAAGAATACTATATCTCAACTTAAGCTTGGTCCAAGTCTGCAGGACTCTTTCATTTCGAAAATTTTCCTCAACAGATCGTGATGTTTGATGAAAACATTCTTAGTTCGTACCCGGCGTTTACTATACCTTATAAATGTTGACTTGCATTCTATTTTTTCAACGTATCCCAGTTGATATCCTCCACGGAGAATCAACCTTATAAATTTTATGTTTGACCTTACCATATCCAATAAAGAATCGACACCACCAATCGTCATTAAGAAAATGTTTTCTCATATTCTCTCCAAGACTAATCCAGATGCAATAGTATACAAAGATGGATCGAAACAGAATCATACCGTTGGATGCGCATTTTTTGTAACTGCCAGAACCTATATGTTTGGCAAAATATGTTATTAAAATATTATAAGTGTATTTACTGTTGAACTGTACACTATCGATAAGGCTTTGAATATCGTTAAGTCAAAATACCGCCATATAGTTTTCTGCAGTGCTTTATAAGATTTATATTCTAAACATACTTTCGTTATCGAGATCTATAATACAATCGCCGAGTTGAACCACCGCAACACACAAATTAGTTCCTGCTGAATCCTAAGCCACGTGGTAATTCCGGGTAATGAACGTGCATATTCTGCTGCTAAAGAAGCATGTAGGCAACCGTCCTTCGCTTGCATTACTACAGTGTCTCATATAAAACGCAACCCAACCTTATATTGGTAGGTATTGAAATAATAAAAAGGCATGTGTAAATGTAAATGTAATTTTTATTATTACCATCCATTACCTTACATTTAGAGTAAATGTCAGAAGTGGCCGCCATCTTCTTGAATACAAGCTTCAATTCTTTTTACAGCGTTTCTTGCAACTTTTTTCATAGTTTGTGGCTGGATATTTAATACAGCTTGTTCAATATCGACTCAATCGTTCAAGTGTTCGTGGTTTGTCGCTGTAGGCTTTTTCTTTGAGGTAACCCCGTAGAAAAAAATCCGCCGAAGTCAAATCTGGAGATCTTGGTGGCCACAAGCCTCGACCGATAACACGATTACCAAAGAATTTTTCGACGAAATCAGAAGTTGAACCTGCGTAGTGCGATGTCGCACCGTCATGTTGTAGCCGGCAGTGTCTGTTTTCCTCTTCCAAGAGTGCGATGAATTGAAATAAAATACCCTGATATCGTTCTGCATTAATGGTGTACTCGAAAAAAATAGGAACGATTATTTTCTTCGGCGATATCGCACACCACACGCCCGACTTCTGCGGGTGTAATTGTTTTTCGTGATAAACGTGGGGATTTTCAGCGCTCCAAATTCTACTGTTTTGGCTGTTTACGTAGCCGTCCGAATGAAACCGTGCTTCATCTGTGAAAAATAACGAATTCGTAACGTTAATCCCTCGCGCAGAAATCGACGGAACCGTTGACAATATTGTAGCCGTTTTTCTTTGTCGGGCTCAAGAAGTCGATGAACCGTTTGAATGCGATAAGGTCGTAATCGTAATCGTTTGGTCGCCCGATGAACGGTCGATTTAGACAAATTAATTTCAGCAGACAAACGTCTGATCGATTTATTTGGCGAGGCGAGTAATCGGTCTTTGATTTCAGCGACTGTATCTGTATTCAACACTGACGCAGATCTTTTGTGTTCCTTGTTATTAACAGAACCGGTCTCTCTAAATTTTGCGACTAACCTTAATACTGATGTTTTGTTAGGAGCCGGTTTATCCGGGTACTTATGGCGAAACAAATCTTGCACTGCAACCGCTGATTTCGTACTGAAGAACGACTCGACAATGAAAATACGTTCATCTAGCGAAAACACCATCTTGTATCTAGCACTACGCTGAACGTTATGATCGCATTGTTGTTACTATCGGTAGTGTTCTACTGCGTCGCCGCGATGTTCAGAAGTTGGATGAGTTCATTTTAGTAACGAGTTGGGGAGTAAGCTTGACTTTTGAAATTTCATGGACGAGTGATTGATTGGTTGCGTTTTATATGGGACACTCTGTATATCTGGCTTTATTAACTGTGTAATACAATTCGTGCAAAGCGGGAAGGTGATTGGACTGTGAACAGTGGATAACAAATTTCCAAGTATCAAGGATACTTTGTTGCCGTAGGACTCTCTCATATAGAAAAATTCGCCGAGAGGAAGTGGTCCTATATCGATTACGGTTAGGACATGCGAGAACTACTCACTGGTTTTTTATGTCATTAGAGAACGCTCCGTTCTGCATACGATGCGACAGCTGCTTGACTGTGCACCACATTCTTGTGGATCTTGTATGTTATGAGGCCTTATATCTTAAATATAAACTGCCCAGAAACATTTGACGAATCCTAATTAGGGCCGTCTGTTTATATTCAAATACTTAATTTATTGTCGTGTGTATCACCTCTTCATGCTAATTGTTGTGTAGAAATGGAGATTTTATTCTCATTAAGAGGTAAAATGTGATATCTGTGGGTATATTGCAAGTATGGTACGTCTGGGCGATAATAACACCGAAGCGTTTTTCGCAGAGTAAAAAAAAAAGAAAAATACAGTAAAATTATGAAATTTATATTTTAATAACACGTCTTATTCAGTTTCCTTTTTTTGCGACTTTTAATTCAGCTAAAAAAATTCAGTTTACTATAAAAAAAAAAAAAATGGGTACTATTATACCCACTTGTCTAACGGGGTCAAATGTCAGCCAAAAGCTAGGATATATATAAATGATACATAGCCAAATTTCAATTTTTTTTTGTTAACAGGTTTTCAATACGAGGAAAATACTGTTCAGAAATAATATTAAATATTTCTCCAACACTAAATCAAATTTACGTAATGCTTTTTTAATTTCAAATAATTTAATAAATACTCAATTTTCTACGACCACTGCACAAATTCAAAAATTAAGATTGATGATTATTACCCCTACCACCATTTTAACCAGAACTGAATATCATCAACAGACCCTTTTTTTAATTTATTTTCTTTTTCCTGTTTAGCCTCCGGTAACTAACGTTTAGATAATACTTCAGAGGATGATATGTATGAGTGTAAATGAAGTGTAGTCTTGTACATTCTCAGTTCGACCATTCCTGAGATGTGTGGTTAATTGAAACCCAACCACCAAAGAACACCGGTACCCACTATCTAGTATTCTAATCCATATAAAAATAATTCCTTTACTAGGATTTGAACGTTGGAACTCTCGACTTCAACTGATTTGCGAAGATGCGTTTACCACTAGACCAACCCGTTGGGTGGGGTTCTCAGGTTACCCGCGATTTGCTTATCCTTAAATGCTCCTTCTATATATACACTATTTTACCTCGTATGAGGCTACCACCGTACTGGGAAAGGCTCTCCCAACCGATTTTTGGGTGAAAGTTCGGGTTGCCATGTGATTTTAAATGTAGTCTTTTACAGTCTCAGTCGACCGTTCCTGAGATGTGTGGTTAATTGAAACCCAACCACCAAAGAACACCGGTATCCACGTTCTAGTATTCAAATCCATGTAAAAATATCTGGCTTTACTAGGACTTGAACGCTGTAACTCTCGACTTCCAAATCAGTTGATTTGGGAAGACGCGTTAACCACTAGACCAGGTTATCATCAACAGACCAAATATAGAAATTTCTTTTCGAAGAATTTATGTTCCTCCATTACAGAATTATAAATAAAATACAGGCATACTTACATCTTCCAGAAATTCTTTGTATTAAGTAGATTCTAAAATAACTGCAAAAAATCTTCCTTTACAGGGCTATGCTGCTGTAGCATCCAGAGATCAACAGGTGGAAAAGTAAAAATTAATAAATTTACATAATTAAATTTTTCCAACAATTATGGGTACAACAATGCAAATTTTCAAATGTAAAAAAAAATTAATTATATTTTGGAGTCAACTTTTTTAATTTATTATTTTATAAAATTATCATAAAAAATAATTTTAAAGTTTAGTATTAATAAAGCTAGAAATATAAGTAAAGTTTAACTATAATGATAATTAATCAAAATCATTTCAGATATAATTAAATGTGTCGATAGCTAATTATTTAATATATATGTACCATTCATAAAATAATTCATCCCATTCGCTTCTGACTTTTAATGTGAAACCATAATAAAATAGCACAAGCAATTAAACACAGTTTCCACTTTCCACATATACATTTTTTTTTTTGTCTCTAGCTGTCATACCTCGCCTTTGCCAGTCACAAAACTCATCTCCTTGCGGTACATCTCCTAAAGAACTTTGCCATTCCGATGCATCAAAAATTAACCGATCAATTCTCATTTTTTTCGGAAGCTGTTAGTTCGTGGAACTCAGCCGTAACGCAAATTTTCATAGTTAGATCTAATCTTCACATTTTCCGTCGACTGGAAATATGGTAGAAATGTAGCTGCAGGGAATCCACCGGAACCAGCAAAATTTTGAAAGTGGTCTGTGAGAAAAATAAGTTTGGGAACCTCTTGGTCTAGCCTCTCAGTAGGTGCTTGCATACTTCACCACTCTAGCCCCACGGGAAGCCCATTTGTTTCAACAGTTTTTTTTTTAATACCTAATATTATTTTATTTAACGTAAATTTAATTCTATTATTTTTGTAATATTTTTCATTCGACTGATTCGAATCATTCAGTCCAAACCTAGCTTACAAAGTGATATAAAATCTCCAACACTAAATATAGATTTGGATATTTTTCGGAATTTCTCATTCACAACAAAAAAAAAACACTTAATTTTTTTAACCAATTGGCCAAAAATCGATGTATTTTTAATACCCAATAAGAATTAGATGGGAATATGCACGTTTCAAAATAAAAAAATCGGTAACAACCTTACTAATCACTCGCTAACCTAACTAATTAATAGTAATGTTTTGAGAATTTAAATAACAAATTCAGTTATTATTGCAATTATTTATTATTAAATAATCAAAAAATTACTATAAATCAGTCTACATTAGCGAGCGTATGTTAAGTTTGATTAGATTAATAAATTTTTGATAAA
Organism: Lycorma delicatula; assembly: GCF_047948215.1. Classification (NCBI taxonomy): domain Eukaryota; kingdom Metazoa; phylum Arthropoda; class Insecta; order Hemiptera; family Fulgoridae; genus Lycorma; species Lycorma delicatula. Next base: position 16,894,021 of record NC_134467.1, read on the forward strand.
TTCAGTAATTATTGCAATTCAAATAATCAAAACATTACTGTTTAATTAATCGAGATTAGCGATCAAACGTTAAAGTTTGTTTGTTAATAATTTTTATCTATAATTATAAGCAATAATGGTTATGTTTTTAATACGTATTATTATACATTAAAAACTTAAAATGTATAAAACACCATATTAGTGCCTTATTTCTCCAACTTGATAATTATTAACATTTCCTATTTTGTAACATGCATAATTCTTATTCATTAATTATCTATTATTCGTAACATTTCTAATTCTTAATGGATATTAAAGTTTTTTTTTTGTAGGGGAATTCCGAAAAAATTCATATATTTTTTTGATATGAAATATATCTAAAAACCTTCAGTTTGCAAAAAAAAAAAAAACGGGTAAAGATTTGGTTGCAATTGATTGAGTAGTTTTTTTCTGTTTATCCTGAACAAGCAAAAACCTTCTTCCTCTTTATATAATAGAGTAGGTGTAATCTATTCTTATAAACAAATATTTTTAAAAAAATAGATAATTATAAAGTAAATAACTGTTGAATAACCTGTATTATACGGAATGATTCACGTAGTGTTACCGGCGCTTTCTAAACTCATTTTACTAGCGAAAATAATGAAAAGGTTCATATAAACGTGGGTCCGGAAACGGTCCGTTAGCGAGAGTTGCGGCTAGCGAAAGATTTCGCACTGATTCATAGGCAAATAGTGAAATAAAAGTTCTAAAAACCCAAATTAAGGGGTAAACTTGCTTTTCTACAGTCTTTGACCTGAAAAATTGAACAAAACAGGTTTAAAAAACAAATTTTCAGTAATTTTCATAATATACGACGTAAAGAACAAAAAACTGTTGTAGAAAAATATGTTTTTTACGTTTGTAATGCAAAAACTTTGTTAAATGGCTGATAAATACGTAAAATTTATTATCAACAAAACTTGTAGAGAATTTAATTATGAGAAAAGTTATGCAAAATAGACCAAAAAAACAAATAAACAAGAAATTTAATTTTATAACTAAGACTTACCGTAAAAAAACGAAGGGATAACACGTGCATATTTCTCCACGCTAAATCTGATTTACTTAAAACATTTTTAATTTTAAATAATTTAATAAATACTCAATTTTCTACGACCACTGCACAAATTCAAAAATTAAGATTGATGATTATTACCCCTACCACCATTTTAACCAGAACTGAATATCATCAACAAACCAAATATAGAAATTTCTTTTCGAAGAATTTATGTTCCTCCATTACAGAATTATAAATAAAATACAGGCATACTTACATCTTCCAGAAATTCTTTGTATTAAGTAGATTCTAAAATAACTGCAAAAAATCTTCCTTTACGGGGCTATGCTGCTGTAGCATCCAGAGATCAACAGGTGGAAAAGTAAAAATTAATAAATTTACATAATTAAATTTTTCCAACAATTACGGGTACAATGCAAATTTTCAAATGTAAAAAAAAATTAATTATATTTTGGAGTCAACTTTTTTAATTTATTATTTTATAAAATTATCATAAAAAATAATTTTAAAGTTTGGTATTAATAAAGCTCGAAATATAAGTAAAGTTTAACTGTAATGATAATTAATCAAAAGCATTTGAGATATAATTAAATGTGTCTGTAGCTAATTTTTTAATATATATGTACTATTCATAAAATAATTTACTGCAATAATTAATAATAATATCTTTATACTTAATAATATCGTTTTTGACATAATTAAAATTGTCAGTAACTAATTTTTCAATATATATGTACCACTCATAAAATAATTCATCCCAGTAACTTCTGTCTTTAATGTAAAGCCATAATAAAATAGCACAAACAATAAAACACAATTTCCACTTTCCACATATACACGATTTTTTGGTCCTAGCTGTCATACCTCGCCTTTGCCAGTCACAAAACTCATGTCCTTGCGGTACTTCTCCTAAAGAACTTTGCCATTCCGATGCATACGTGTCACGTGTAGGTCCAAATCTACTGAAACCTAGTCTTCTTAGTTCATAATCTGTTGAATTTGAATTACCCATTTATGATTTTAATGTATGTAAATTAAAAAAAATTATTTTTAGGTTTTAAATGTTGAATCTAACGTAAATAAACACTAGTTTTAACAGTAACCTTTTCCTACAACACTGGTAGACATTCTAAGTTTATAGGTTAGTTGCCCTACCAACTTAAAATCTAAACTAAACTTTTGTTCATATCCACTGATCTATGTATAACTGCATACTGGAATTATATACTTATAATACTGGAATTCGTAAAATTTGAAACAAAACTAGCGCAACTAAATTAGTAATAGAACTAAATAAAATGAAACGACGCATGCGCAGAAGTGTAAGGGATAAAACTACGTTTTAAACTGATGCAGTACAAATGTTCTGATTTTGTATTTTGAACACTGATTTCCACATAAATTTTCTACAGGTGTCCGTAAATTTCTGCTTGTGTTGCGAAAATTACAGTTTTGTAATCTAACTTTAGTAAAATAAACATCCCTACCTTCATTATTATAATCGCACAAGCGTACAAAGGTTTATTTAGTTCCCAGCCGCTCATACTGCAGCGCTGTCGTGTGCTTCAACATTGAACACTTAATTGTATTTTACGCTATAGTCCCCTATCCAGTTATAGAAATCATGTAACAAAACTTGTTTGTGTAGCAGGGATGCCAAATAAACGAACTTAAAGGATGATAAAATTATTTTTTTTGTTGTAAACTCTTTAAATCGTTGACGATAAATGTGATACAAAACGAGTTTTAATATAATTATTTTACAATAAAATGAACAGCAGTTTTCAATTTATTCAATTTATGTTTCAGGTTACCGTTAAAATATTAATTTTTTTTACTACATTTTTACCATGGATAAAAAGTGGAAATTAATTTTAATTTAATTGATAATAACAAACTGAAACACATTTCAATTATAAAACCTTTTTAAATACTTAAATGAAAATAGTGGTCTTTAAAGATAACTATGTAAGTGACTTGTGCTGTCTTCACGAGGTAGAAAGTAAAACGATATTCAAAGTAACAAAACAATTTTTTTAAAGAAATATTAACCAGTGTAATCTATTCTTATAAACAAATATTTCAAAATAAATAGATTAATTACAAAAGAAATTAAATAATTTTTGAATAATATCTAATGTATTACTACATTTAAAGAAGAAAATTAATTTTTTTATACAAAAAATACAAAGGGGGTATATAATGTACTGTATAAGATTGTGATACTTGTCAGAGATTTAGTGTTATTTTAGATTGATTTAATAAGAATACCTATTGTAATGGGTACCATGATTCGATTCACGGAAAATGTCGACATATCTTCGCGTTTCACATCCCCAAGACCCCAAAACCACTGTCAGTTCAAAAGTATATTTATTTATTTCACTTTCTTGTGGACACAATAACTGCCGTAATTTTGCGCCATTAATTTTCAAATTGATACATAAAATATAACGACCCAAAATCTCGGTCGAGTTCCATAATGGGCAAAAACAGACCATGGGGGGTTATTTCGTTTTTTTTTTAAATAAAAAATAAATACCCTATAATGTTCTTATTAAGTAAAATATCGAATTCGTTTAAAGTTCCTACTATTCTTTGGATAATGCCCTAAAACGTATCTAAACAAAGTGTTTTGATATCACCAACCATTGGCCAGGGGGTGGAAAAAATTGGGTTTAGAAGGAAAAAAACCTCCCCTAATAGGCACAGTATCAAATCGGTTTAAAGTGGTTGTTAGTCCTCTAAACATTACCTAAAACTTTTGATATAAAACAATTTTTGATATGACCAACCCTTACAGCAAGGGATGATCTAAATGTTGCTGGAATTTTAAGAAGATGGGGCTTGTCACATGCTAAACATGTGAAACTTTTTTCAAATGCAACTATTGTCGAACTGAGTAGATTTGAAGTTTTTCTTAACTTTATGGTAGAAATCTTTTTTATTTCCTACTTTTTTCCTGTTTAGCCTCTGGGAATCACCGTCAAGTATTACTTCAAAGGATGAGTGTAAGTGAAGTGTAATCTTGTACAGTCTTAGGTTGACCATTTCTGAGATGTGTGATTAATTGAAACCCAATCACCAAAGAACACTGATATCCGTGATCTAGTATTCAAATCCGTATAAAAGTAACTGCCTTTACTAGGATTTGAATGTTGGAACTTTTGACTTTGAAATTAGCTGATTTGGGAACATGCGTTCACCACTGGACCAACACGGTGGGTTTTATCCTCTACTCCCCTGGGCCAGACATACCCTACATAGCAACAGTGAAATCATCCCCTATGTTCAGCGTGTTTCTACCAAACATATGGTTCGCGTCCTGCTGGTTAGTTAGTACTACTCTCTGCTGCGGGATGTGCTCGCATCAGTCCGCTACTCAAACGATAGGCGTTCGGATTTATGTAGCTGTGTATTAGCAATGTAATAAGTTTTGTATTATTTATTAAGATTTAACTATATCATTTCATATGTTTATAGTAATAAGAAGAACTTTAATTTAAAAACAAAAGAAAATCATCTTTTGAATTGTTGTATTGTTTTCTTTAAAGATATTAAAACCATGTTTTATCAGTTCACCTCAATCTAATGTATAAGACACTACAAAATGTAAACTCTTTCTCTATAATTGCTTGTTAAAAATTATTGAAAATTAATTTCAATTAATGCATCTAATATCTTATGTTATGTTTTAATACGTGAATCTAATATATTATGTTATGTTTTAATATGTGAATCTAAGGTAATATAAAAATTCTTTAAATATTATGTTTTGATTTTCTTTTTATAATCTTATGCTTCATATATCAAGAGAATTCATGTCGACATTTAAAATTCACGATTGTAAGATTACAGTTCTGCGTAAGTTAACATTAAGCTATTAATGGTTTTCAATGAACAACAATAATAAGATTTTGGGCAATTCCGCACATTATTTATTATCCACCCGATGGATGAATTCAATCTTGGAAATACAGTCCACTAAATGAATATTTTTAGGTTTTAGAACCAACACCCTACTTGTCACTGATGAAATCTATCTCCCCCTTTCAGTGCCAAAAGGGATATTTTATAAAAAAACTGAAAAATAAAAAATGACAGGCGAAAGTAATTTTCAAAGAAAGTCAGTTTATGCATTGAAGGGAGATTCTGAACACTCAAATAAACCTACGAAAAGGCTAAGATATCCTTTCTTACAAGAACAAGAGATAAAAATGAACAAACATGACTGCCACAAAAAAGCATTGCTCTTTTTAATAAGATAATTAAAGAGCGTGCGGGTGACAATTTTGTATATAGTGTAATTTGTTAAATTATATATATATATATATATATACTTACGTTACCAAGGGATTCCAACACGGAGTCAAACATCTAAATCGGTTCAGCTGTTGAGCTGCTTCGATGGTACAAACATATACCCTTTAGGGTATATGTTTGAAGGAGTGCAATGCGTTTACGCATTGCACTTCTTCACGGGCAGTTGTGTAAATAACGTTCATTTCTGAGTATATCAGTTAATTTTTGTTTTGGTTTGGTTCCATTGTGATTTTGTATTATACTACCAAATATACCATTTGAATTTTGGAAAATGAGAAGATTGGTTGCGAAGATATAACAACATTTCTGAATAACTGTGATCTGTTAGTCTAAGCGTGTACCTGATGCATGCAAAAGTTAGCTTACAACCTAGTAACAAATATCCTGTTTGAATTTTGACGATTGTTTGCAAAGATAAGAGTTACAAAGATATTTGTTAGCAGTTGATAGTGATGATATTATTGATTATAATATACCTTAAAATAAATAAAAAATGCCACAAATTTGCTCTACTTGGATATACAACTGTCTATGGTAAATTTTTTCTTATTTTGAAATTATTCTTATTTATCTACTTTGGATATTGTAAGTTGGTGGTAAGACGATAAAAAATAAATAAAAAAATTAATTATATTATTATAAAATAATAATTATATATATATATATATATATATATATATATATAATATATAATTTTTGATGTGAACTAAAAAAATTATATATAAAACATTTAAACAATGTACAATATTTTTATTCATGCTCTGCTATTATCTGTATTTTTTAAATAGAAATTTATTTCTCCAAAACAGATTGAGCTGTTTTAATTAAAAATAGCATACATATTTTTAAATTAATCTTCTATCCAAAATTGATAAATACAGAAATTTTATGTGACTTTCTAAATGGCAACCATCTTAATTTTTGATTTTCTAATAGCTCAAAAACTACTACTAGTTAATTTTTATTGTTTTGTTACCTAAAGTTTTATGAGTATTTCATTGTGAAAAATATATCGAATTGTTTTACAAGTCAGTGCCTCAAACAGCCAAGCTATAATGGAACAATGTTAGGATATGAAATGTCTAGAATAATTTATGCTAGTTTTTATTTCACATCATAATATTACTCAATATTACTGTTCAAATATATCACTAAATTAATGAAAACTAAAAACTTCTTATAAAAAAATTAAGAAAAATTAATAAAGGTTAAAAACATTTTATTTATTATACCAAACAGTGCCATGTTCGAAAAACTAAACATTTTATTTTCATGAGACTGGCCAATTTAAATTTAATTTACCTAAACATAAAAAATAAACATATTTTACATTATTTATATTTTTGGTGCTAATGACAATCTATTTAGACAAATAAACAAACATTAGTTATTAGAATGATGCAATCATTACCTATATAATTCATAGATTTCTTTAAGGCAAGGAAATGAAAAGCCTACACATACATAAGAACAAAATAATAAGTATATTTCTGATATGACAAAACTTAAAAGTGTATGTTATTATTTTGTATCACATTTTTTTTTTTAATAAAAATATTTATTAAAAATTAATTGAATTTTAACTGAACAGAAATTTTATAAATGGATTATTTTATTATTCATTACGTTCATCATAATATCTTTTCATAGCTTTTATAGCACTATAACCATCCACAGCCATCTCTGCCACCCTCGCCATTAGCAAAATACCATCTGACAATGAATCTGGATGTTCTTCTACAGCTGTCATACCCTTTCTTTGTAATTCACAATATTTGTGTCCTTTCGGGATATTTCCCAGTTCACTCTGTTTCTTCGCTGCAACTGAACCTTTAACTGGCCCTTTTTCTCCAAAACCGTTTTTTCTTAGAGATTTTATATCTGTATCTCTATATAAATTTCTACCACATGGTTCTGAATTTGAATTACCCATTTTTTTCTTAATTGCAATGAATGTGTATATATAAGTTCAGTTGTTTTATTTACTTGAATCAAAATAATATAAAACAAAATATTACTATACCTTTCATATAATTAAAACACATCAATGAGACCAGATTTCCTTTTTATCGTTTAACTAAAAACTAATTTGTTTAAATAAAATAACATTATAACACGCTTATTACAAACGATAATAGTAGCAGATATATTTAATTTTCGCCACAAAGTTTAAAATCGCGCTGTCAGAAATGGTACTACAGTAGCATCATTTGTGGGATTCACAGTTTTAGACAGTGATGCCAACGCTACCAAACTTTAATTATAAAATTTAATAGATTCTAAAAAGAAAATTTTATATTTATAAAATGTTTTAACAATTTTTTAATTGATCCCCATTATCTTTTCATAAAAGGAGTGAAAGAACTATAAATTTATCTAAAAAAGAAAAAAACACTTTGAGTACGATATATTTTGTTTTCACCAACGATATTTTCAGAGAAATTTACAACATTCTTTTAATAATCGTTACGTAACAAACGACTGTACATTTTGAACTTTGTAATTGTAATATTTTTTTTATAATGAAGTCGTTTAAAAATTTTATTATTACTTTTGTGATTTTAGAGATATATGCTGTATAGCTGTAAAGCAGAAAAGTGTGTAGATCGGTAAAAAAATCTAAAACATTTGTCTTTTTTAAATTTTATGCCTTAACACATTGAATGCCATTCATAAATGAATGACGGTTTAAGAAGCTGTGCAAGCTGCGTCATTATTACATGGATGACTACGTGTTTAATCCAAATGGCAGGCCTGTTTTGTGGCCTACAGAGTACATATAGGCGTACTTGGTTTAGCCTATGGTTTGACCTAACCGTTACAGACTTTGTTTATCCAGATGAACGTAAACATAAAATTTATGAGTACAAAAAAAGTTATTTATTCTGAAAATATATTAAATCAAGTAACAAATTAGTAGTAAAAATGTAAAAAGCATTATAAAAAATGTCTAGGTATCTGAAAAAAGTCAAAATTTAAAAAAATACAAAAATCACTGGTGCACAGAATTGCAGTCAAGACGCATTTGAGGCATTCCAGGGCAAGTCTTGCAATATGTAAAAACTATCTTAGCATGTTTTCTGGCATCATTTCTACCTTTCTCTTTCTGCAGCATGGCATAACAATCAGAACATTTTCGCCTTCATTTCTTACCATTATCATCTGTTCTCTGCGATAAATTGTGTATTGGTGTCGCAGATCCTGACCTTTCAGTTGATGGATGATGGTTTTTATCTTTGTCTGCGATATCCAAATGTTCTGTCACTAGTATTTCACAGAATTTTCTAATTTGTATTTTACTTTCTGTCACTTTATTGTAAACAATCCACGCGTTAACAAGGGCGTCCCTAATACGAGCTCCACTCAAAGTTTTCTATACCACTTGACGCCTTTACAAAGGGTTGTTGCATATGAACCCATATGATCAGACAAGTCAATTCCAGATTTTCCTTTATTGTATGCTAAGATACCTTCTGGCTTTGATTTGGCACATGTAGATTTCCTTCCTCATTTTGTTGCCATGCTGGTTGAGGGGTGTTCATGGTCATCTGTAACAGAATCCGCGGTCTGTCCTGTGATCACAGATACTAAGGATGGTGAATGTTTCATTGACGAGTCTTATATCTCTGGTGTCTCTCCACTTCAGAACAGCAATACCATTCTGATCTTCTCAGAAAACAATTTCACCGTGTTTGATTTTTGTGAGGAGAACTTCTTTAGGAATGTCCCCTTCTTATTTGCCCTGAGTGTGCCTACAAGATGGGTTTGTTTTTTTTTCATAATTTTGTGCTAATTTGAAACTTGTATAAAAGTTGTTCACATATAAGGTCCTGCCATCATGTAGAAGTCCTTCGGACAATGCTAAGCATACTTTGTTTGCCAACCCAGTCTCACGTTCACTTGTCGAAGATTTCCCTGTATACATTTTAGCGCCCATTTGTAGCCTTCGGTGGAGCATAATTTGAACAACTTTATTCCATAACAGTGCTTCTTATTTGGAATATATTGCCTAAATATGAGATGACCTCTCCAAGGAACAAGTATCAATTACAAAATCTTCATCAGGATAAAATACGGCTTTGAATTTCTTCTCCAATACATCCAGAAGTGGTTGAATTTTTACCAGGCGGCCCAACTTGTTTAATTATTTTATTGTTATTGAAGTGCAGCATACTCAACAAAATTTGGAACCGGTTTCTTGACATAACTGGTCGTGGAATTTCTTGTCGATAAATTAGGTTTGTTGTCCAATATGCTGGTAGAGTACCAAGGGGTACTCCATCCATATCATCAAGCCAAAGAATTTTTTCATTTCTTCGATATTTGTTGGTATCCATTTATTTAGACGTGCAAATTTTTTGTGTGGACCAACATTAATACACTGCTGCGCAAATCTATTAGTCTCAGTAACAATGAAATTCCATACATCATTCACAAGAAGCAGGAATATATCAAGTGGTGCACTTTTGGCTTCAATCACCTTCTGCAAGCCATTTTGGCCAGTAAACTAAAAATTCCTTTATTATGCCTTCCTACATAATCTGTCCAGTTGCCTTCTGATGAACCTATAGTCTGTTCGATATGTTCCTCTTCACGGGCTAAATCTTCAAGAAGCTCATGTACATCTTCATCTCCGCTGTTTTCTGATGATGATAGTGAACTCTCAGTTGGCCAATCAAAGTCCTGTGAAGAGTCGATTGAATCAGAATCAGAACATTCCAAAATTTGCTTCAGTTCCAAGTCAGATAATTTTCTTGTGCGACGTCTCTTGCTCATCTTCAAACTATTCACTATTCCAAAAATAAAACAACTTGGACGTAACCACAACTACAAAAACTAGGACGAAACAGAACACAGACACAACAAACTTGTAAACATAAGCATAACCTCAAAAACTAGGACCAAACAGAATATACTCTTTGGCTATGTTACAGAACAGCTGTTTCATCGTGTCATTCATATACGAATGACATGGCCCTCAGATGTATCCGAATTAACAAGGGGCACGTCATTCATATTTGAATGACAGTGAAATTTGTAAATAAAACAAAATATAATTAATATAATGACATAACATGTCATAATAACATCTAATATATGGAAAATAAAATGAATAATTTAGGAAAAAATATTTGGCCCCTACGGAAATATTACATCCTGGACTTTGGCATTTAATGTGTTAAGGAGATATTCAAGAACTTTTTTAAACAAAAAAAAAAAAAATAGATTTAAATAAGTTGTAAATAATCTGTGAATAGAACTTTTATTCCTGTGCTGGAAATTGGATTTATGCCTGTATTTTGTGTCTTATAATTTTGGATCCTTATAACTTCGTAGAGATTACTACCTTTGAGAGGAATGAATGTATAAATTTTTTGTAAAAATTTGAAAAGGAATAGGGTATTTTTAAAAAAGTTTAATTTTTTTATCAAGATCACAAATTACCAAAAAATTCACTCTCTTCCCAAAAAATGATTTTATATATTTTTATTTTTTATTAGCTATATCATGGTTCAGAAAAGGAGTTTTTTCCATCTATATTTTCCGGTAAGCTTTCAAACACTATAAAAAGTTTTTGCCAGTCCACTCTAATGGTCTGTGGTAAAAAAAGTATTTACCTACATTTAAAATTTAAAAATGTCCTTACTCTTTTGAGTAAGGACATGAGTAAGTATTTCTTGAAAAAATTTTGACCAAACATTTTCACTCCTTCCTAGAAAATTATAACTTTGTTTATTTAGAATTATGGATGTAGCTTTGTATTTTTTAAACAATTTTAAAAAGCTTTTTTTTTAAATTTATTGTTACTACCTAGGGATTATTTTCTTAAAAATTAATTTTACCCATATGGGTACCCTTATAATGAAAAATTTTTTTTTTGCAATTTTTAATTTTTAATACTCGTAATATATTATTTATTTATTTAGTTATTTTGGTCACTAAAACAATTTAATAGCCCTCCTCTGATGGGGAGCTCCCAAATTTAAAAATCCATTTACAAAATACGATAACGATGTTATCATAAATATTAGAAATATAAAATATTAGAAATATTTTTGCATATAAATGTAAAAAAGAGAAATCATAATTTTGGTTAGTGTTTTTCATAAAAAATTAATTATTTTATCATTAAGATAAAAAGAGTTTAAAATGAATTAATCCATTGCGAGCTTTTTTATTTTATATACATGTTTATGTGCATTATGTAAACACATGCATATTTTTACTAACAGAAATTGTATCTTTTCTTACTGTTAAATACTTTTTCAGAGATCTTACTTCATCAGAATGTATTAAAAACATATTTAAAAATTAAAATAGGGACTTGTGTTTACCACCTTAATTGTTATAAAATCTCACGGAAGCATTTAACAAAGGGGAAAATATACATTTAGTAGCAAGTAAATTATTGTTAATTCTTATATTTTATAAGGTCATCCAATTTTTAAAATTCTTACTTAAAGACATGTGCTAAAATTATGTAAATTAATTGTATTCCAATTTATGTAAATCTTTAATTTAAAGTTTACATTTTTTTTTTAATGTTTTGTTAAATATTATTTTTTCATGGGATAATGAAATTTATTTTACAAGTATAAATTATATAATTGTTTGCTTTGAAATTTTTTAATCAGTCAATCTTTTGTTACGTTTTAACAGATATTTATTATGCCTATGTAGATTAACTTCTAAAATAAATACGAGATAATATTGCACCTTAATATTTAGTGCAAAAAAGTCAGAATGAATTTAGAAGTTGGATATTAATTTAGTGCCTCAGTTGAACCATGTAAATAAAAAAAGAAAAATAGCAGTGTTTACTTCACAAACCAGACTACAGAAATATTTTTGTTTAAAAAAAAAACACTTAAAAATGTTGATGTAATAATGCTTCAGTTTCTATATATTTTTTTAAAATTATTCTAATAACCCAATTTATTTTTAATTAAATAAGAAGTTCTGTCTCAAAAACATATATTATGCCAATGATGAGTTTTTAAATAATAATGATAGATAAACATCCGCAAATTTTTAAAAATATGTTCTTATATTATGAAAATATCAATTAATTATTTTAATTTTTTCCTTTTTTTTTAAATTAAGGGCCAGGAGTTTCTGGGTGCTTGGAAGTAATAAAAAATTATTGAGTTTCTTTAATTACCCATGTCAGCAGATCACTTTTTTCTTTTTTTTTAGTATTATGATATTTCAATAATTGTTTATTTCATTATGTCTGAGAGTTAAATTGCTAACGGAATCTGAATATTTTCAAACACCATTAAACGTTCTGATTTTTTTGTGAAAGTAGATCACATGTTGAAAAAGAATCGTTTGAGTTCAATAATTTTTCAGTATTTGGGGGAATTTTGGTATTTGGAAAAGGTAAAATATATTTTTATAAAGAACAGTTTTAAATATATTTCAATACTTATTATAATAACTAAATACCTAGAGGTTCAGGATTGTTCAAAGTCCAAAAAGTATCATTTAAGTTTTAATTATCCTTTGGGAAAAGAAAGTTTTTTAAATGATTACAGTGTAACGTTTTTCTTTTCTTTTTTTAGGGATAAAGGACATTAAGTTGTAATTAAACCTAAATATAATATTTCAATTGCTTTTAAAATCTTAGGAGGACTATTAGTTCTATGCTACTCGGTGTTGTTTAAATTGAACCAAACTTGAATTACGGGATTAAACGTTCTTAATTTAGGATATAAGCTGGCCAAATGGTAAAAGAGCACCAACTATTTTAATATTTTTATTCATTCATTTACATAGAATATGTTATGAAAAAGAACTTTTTTCTACTTGGGGTAGAGGTGTGTAACAAGATTTCATATTCTCGTTTTACCAATGTGCCTGATGAGACATTCCTGGTATTAAAAAAAATCAGTTTACTGGCTTATTGTAAACATTTTTTATTTTTGCTTGATGAATTAATTCACCACAGTAGGTTGTACATGGGAATATGGAAATGGAATATTGTAGTATATGAAAGGTGCCATCTTTGATCAGCATTTAAATCCAGGACCCCCCCGATGAAAGGCTTTCTTTCTTTCTCTCTCTCTTTTTCCTGTTTAGCCTCCGGTAACTACCATTTAGATAATACTTCAGAAGATGAATGAGGATGATATGTATGAGTGTGAATGAAGTGTAGTCTTGTACATTCTCAGTTTGACCATACCTGAGATGTGTGGTTAATTGAAACCCAACCACCAAAGAACACCGGTATCCACGATCTAGTATTCAAATCCGTGTAAAAATAACTGACTTTACTAGGACTTGAATGCTGGAACTCTCGACTTCAAAATCAGCTGATTTGGGAAGATGCATTCACCACTAGACCAACCCGGTGGGTTCCCTATGAAAGGCTTTCTTTCTTTCTTTCTTTTTCCTGTTTAGCCTCCGGTAACTACCGTTTAGATAATACTTCAGAGGATCCCTATGAAAGGCTAAGATACTACAAGTCCACCATGGAGATTGGAGATCAGAGTGTTTTACAATAACACTTTATTTTTTATTTATATATTAATTACACTATCATGAAGCGGAGTCAGACAGATGAAATTAGAAGGATTTAAAGAGTGGAGTTATAGTTTCTATAAATAGTCTTATATCTTATGGAAAGAAGTAATCTTTTAAACAATGAAGAAAATTTTTCATATCGCTTTAATAATTCTTGAGATTGCGACGGACAAAATTTTTGTCCTTATATGTTAATGTAAATAGTAACATTTGAATACTTATACAGTATTATAATACTATAATACTTGTTAATGTTTTGTTGCAATAATTAGTTTTATTGTAAAATAAATCATTGTAATATATTTATTGGAAATAATGAAATATTTTAATGCTAATAAATTTTTTTGATAAATTACTACAAATTTTAACATTAAATAGAAATAAATATTAATCAGGTACAAAGAACATAAAGTTAGTATTTTAAGTAATTCATATTGAATTAAGATTTAAATACATATTTGCTCACAACAAATATGTATTTATAATCCATTACACCCCTTCGCGCGCAAACACACACACACGCGCAGAGAGAGAGACAGGGTATGTTTTCATTAGAAGCTTATTAAATTTGTGAGTTTGTTTATTGATTTTTGTGTAAATTAAGAAGACTTTGACTAAATTAAATTGTAGTACAAAATTGTTGTCGTTGCAATCAACACTTGTTTTGCTAGTAAGAGAATAGTATTTTTGGTTTTTAAAACTCATCAAGTAATAATTTCTTAGATTATTTGAAGTTATATATGGGAATAGTTTTTGTGTAAAAAATCCTTTGGTGTTAGAGAAAGGCAGGGGGGGTGTTAGATCATGCTTCTAGTTGAAAGAAACCATACGAAGGTGACAGGGAGTTGTGTTAAATACACTGATGGAAATATCTGCCAAGAAATTTGCATCGATGGCATCTTGACAGAGTTCAAACTCTGTCAAGACTGTGATGTGTTATCAGGTTTAGAGCATTGATTCACATACTTTTTCGCCTACCAGCTACATAAAGCATCAAAAGTTTTCTAGTGCCCCCAAAATTTTTAAACTTATGAACTGTTAAAAATAATTGCAATTGCTATTTTTAAGATGTACTCTTAAAAACAGCAATTGGAGTTATTGTTTTTAAATGTGGCATATCCTATTTTTGACTTGAAACTTACATTTTACTTTACATTTCTAGTGATTGTCACAAGGGTTTCTCTAAGGTGTAAGACACCTCTGGTATTTGAAACAAATTCCTTTAATTATGCTGTGTGGTTAGGAAGCACAGGCTGTGGGAATCTTTAGAAGATTTTTCCTCCTCCAATACAAAAAAAACAGGTTGGTTAAGGTCGGGTGGGTTGAGAGGATTGGGTTTGGTTTGGTTAGGTTGGACTAGAGAGGCATAGTGAGGGTGTTTTCTTCCAATGAATGGTGAAGGGAGTATTCAAATGGTATAGATGTGATTTATGAGGCTGCGGGAAATAATGTTGTAAGTAGAAGGAATATGCACAAGCTTGGAAGATAAATACAGTTCGATGGGGAGTGTTTAAGGGTGTATTTTAGGGATGTTTATGTTATGTTTTATTTTGCATGTTGAATCTGAATAAAAATGTTAACATTGAAAGAAAAAGAAATCAGATTTTTTCTGGATTGCGGGAAAAACTTCTGAATGTCGGGGACTTAGAAGATTTCTGGGGACTGGTTAAGTTTTTAAGAAGGGGATTTTATAGTGTGCTAGGGATAAAAAGGTAGACAGATGGCTGCAACACTTATTTAACCTGCTATCAGCTGATTTTTTCATTTTTTCTAGCATATTATGCGCCCCCTTTTGTTACAGACAATTAAGTTCAGCTATTACCGTTTTCTGAGTTGGACATGGTTTTGCAAGAAACAAAAGTTGATAAATCGCCCGGAACGGATGCCGTTCCAGTGAAATTCATTTAGTCAGCACCAACAGAGTTTCTATCCACTTTATTAAACTTTTATAATTACATCTTTAAGTCAGATCAGATACCCACCAGTTTATCAGAGGCCATAATTATTCCAATATGAGGACATGTCCCCAAAAAGGGGACATTTCTAATGTACAAAATTATTGAGGAATTTCTTTTATTAAATCAATTTCTAGAGCATTCATGGGTATATTGTTGAGGAAGTTAAATACATGTGTGCATAAAAAATATAACTGATGAGTATCAGGCTGGATTCAGGTGGGATTATTCCACTATTAATCAGTAACATTTTTAATTTGTATAGAGTGATAAAATTAAAGCTGCTTAGGGACAGTAAAAAAGTTTATTCTTTGTTTGAAGATTTTAAATCTACTTTTGATGTAACAGAAACACATAGTTTTCTAAGTAGCATGAATTGGGATTGTCCTTAAAGTTCATAAATGTCCTTTGCAAGTTATATAAATATACACAGGTGTGTATGGTGTATGAAGAATTTTATGAGACATTTCAGAAATTACTACAAAGTAAAATAGGGATGTTTATTGTCACAGTTACTTTTTTCTTGTCAATCAACTTATAAATTATTTAGAGGAAACTTTGTGATTTGAAAGCTTAAATATCAGGGGACTTTGGTATGTGAATGACTTTATTTGCTTGGCAATTCTCCTGCCACCACTCCATTTGGTTGCCCTAAAGCATAAGACCGAAATGTCTGTGCCACAAATGGCTACTGAGCCACGAACAGTTTAGCGACCAGTGCTTTTAACTAGCTCCTAGAGGTAACCTAAAAGTGTGACCGGAATAAGCGTGGCACCATACACCACTCGCTTGCATGTCCCACCGCCCACTTGTCATATATCACTAAAATGGGTAGGTGCACACTCTTTAAATACTAAAAAAAATATATGACTATCAATAATTAAATTTATCTCATCAATGACAGCAATTTGCTGCCACGCCTAGGCTGCTGAATGCCAGCAAGTACCTATTCACCATTAAATCGCTTGGAGCCTTAATCTGGCTAGTAGTCAGTCATATCTCTTGGTTAGCTTCCTGCAGTAATGCGATAGGAGTCTTTTCCCATAGATAAACTACTGATGTCGGTTGAACAAAGCAACTGCATCAAGGAACTCCCACACGGTCTGACAATGTGGCTCTTGCTACTTGTGAGTGGCCAATTTTCCCCTTGACCTCTAAGTTCCAGGGTGGCCGGAGTTCTGGCCTCCCCAAGAGCTGGGCAGTCATGTGTTCGTTCGACTGGACCTCCCCGCAGATGCTGCTAGGCAGAACCAAAACAAATATCGGTTTAAATTCACATGGTTGGAGAGCACCTGAGATCCTGTTGCCCATATAAACGATGGAGGCATACCATACCCCCAGATCCTGTATAAATCTCGATTGTATAGTGCTCGATTTCTTTCCAATCTATCCGTTCAAACGGACGCTCCGTAAGAGAACACAGAAGGACACAGATATCCTTCAATTTTGAATATCCATCCAGCCCTCAGTGGTTGACAAATCTGCCTGTGCTCGGTCTTCCAGCTGCGGTCATGAATTACCATGAACTAACAGGATGCAGTTATCAGTGAAGGCCTGAGGCGTGACCCCTTCCAGGAATGTTAGTCCCAAAAATCTGTCAAATACCAGGTTCCACATTAAGGGACCGAGAACAGAGCCCTGCTGACAAACCTTTCCACAACTAGGTGCGTATCCTTAAACAGAGCCGTGTGATCAGACAAGTAGTCACGTACTATGGCCTGCAGGGCTAAAAATTATCAATAATTTGAAGAATTATTATGAGGGATGGGATTAAGGATAAGAATGGAAAAACAAAGATTATGGTATTAAGGAAGAGTGGGGGGCTAGTGGCACACAAGAGTTTGTATTGGGGAAGGCAACAAATTGAAACTATAAATAATATATATATATATATATATATATATATATATATATATGTTGCTGTAACATTCACTCCATTGTTATCGTTTAGAAAAATTTTGTTTAAATAATATGTGGAATAATGTGGTTATTAAAACTGAAATTTCCATTGAAAATAAGTTTCAGATACTTAATGCTGTAACAAGAGCAGTGGTAAGTTTTGAGGGGCAAGTTTGGGGTTATACTGCAAATAAGGAATTGAAGGCACTGCAGAGACTTTTTGTTAAAAAGTGGTTTGTTTTACCATAGACCTCTCCCAATTATGTGATTCATTTAGAAACTAGAGAGAGAGATGCTGTTTATTATCTTTTCCAGCTTTATTATAAACATATCTCACAGATGTTAAAGCTTGACA
The DNA here is from genome assembly GCF_047948215.1 of Lycorma delicatula. Classification (NCBI taxonomy): domain Eukaryota; kingdom Metazoa; phylum Arthropoda; class Insecta; order Hemiptera; family Fulgoridae; genus Lycorma; species Lycorma delicatula. The sequence continues at coordinate 16,912,118 of NC_134467.1, forward strand.
CAAGATGTCTACCATATATTTTTGATATTAAATTATTTGAGAGTGAATTAGGGTGGTACAATGAATGGTTGCTTTCGTGAGAAAAGTATGAAACTGAAATAAGTAACTGTGTGAATAGTGTTGTATTATGAAAGGAACAAGCTTGACAGTTTTCTGGACAGAATGAGAAAAGATTTTTGGGAAAAATGTGGGGAATGGATATGAAGAGCAAAGTCTCATTCAATATAGCAGTTTTTCCTGGAAAAATTATTTTGAAGACAATTTTAAATTACTATTAATAGTATGTCGGTTGCTTTAAAATCCCAATGTGTTGTACTGTGGTATTTAAACTTTAACCCATGCAGGGAAGGGGTGCAACATTTATGTATTCAAATATATTATGTATTAACATATTATGTAATAAAAGAAAGGAAAATATGGAATGTTTTATTGGAAAATGTCCAGTACTTAATGAGATAAGATTGATTAAACAAGGGGCTCTACACATTAGGAATTCTGCAGGTTGTTGAATTATTGCTATATAATTAAGCATTATATGGGCCTACCTTTGTGGATCAATGTAATTAATGTGAATGAATGAAAATGAATTAATGTGATGATAAAGAGTTGTCATTGTTTAGTTGATTTCCTTGACTATTTTTCTTTAGATTGGTTAGTTTATATATACATTTAATTATTAACATCATTTTACATTGTTATTTATTAGCAAGTGTTTTTTACATTAGCATTTTTATTTTCGCTGGTATAGTGGTAGCTATAATGGGAAAGTATGTAGACTGGAAAACACATCTAAAAATTGTTTTTTTTTTTTTTTAATTTTTTCTCCCTGAAAGAAGACATTTTAAAGAGAAATTTTTAACAAAAAAAAAGCTGACAACTCAGTTGCAGGACTATCCCGTCATGCAGCTTTTTTTTACGCATAGCTTACACTCACATACCCATGCAGCTGCTTAATTTAAAAATTTATATTTTATTTAAATATAGTACTTTGTTTATTTAATTCAATGATTCTAACTAAAGCGCATGCGCATATCATATTTCATTTGCGCAGATGTGGTGGTACTAATGGCCATTTTAAATATTATTCATTTATTTAATTCTATTGCACATCTATGATGTCACAACATAATAGATGACTACAGTAACTGTACGCAAGTGCTACACTAGCGTTCCTTGTGGTGAGAGGGGGTACTATTGATGTAGTATACTCACTTAGCCACTAGTTTATTTAGAGCAATCTATTTTTTTATTTTTATAAATATTTTTAATAGTTTACAAATGTCCCTAAGAAGAGCAAGACCTTAATTAGGCAAAATCTTGAGATACTTAGGGTGATCTTGCTCTAGAGTTTCACTCCTTTGACTTTTTAAGTTGAAAATTTAATGGCATCAATGTCCCATATACAGAAGTAATCTGACCAAGTTTAGTCAAGATCGATCAAGTAGTTCTGGAAATATAAGGTGATTCAGAGGGCAAAAACGAACATAAAAACACCTGGAAAATTTCCATCTGGTTTTTTGGACTCCTTAAGTGTTAAAACATAAAGATTCAGTGAAAACCACGTATACCCAAATTGGTCTGATTACAATACTTTCTCTTCTAAAGCCATAGCTCAGGTATAGGGTTAGATGGGAAAATAATAAATATAAATAAGTTATAAATTACTTGCAAAAAAAATTGTTTATTTCATTCTCCCAAGTACAAAAATCTATTTTTATCAGACGGACCACTTACACACTTTAACATTTAACACATACTAAGACATAATAACTGCTTACTCATACAGGGGAATTATAAAATACTATATAAAGGGAAATACCTGAAATGCCCAATATTCTAAATTTCTCAAGTGCTGTGCAGTATGAAACAACACATAATTTAATATTTAAAGCTTTCCGTAAAAATTACAATGATATTCTACACATATAGAAAAAATAGAATCACATCTTTAAGTCAATTACCCCAGGAATGTAGCAAATTTCCACTTTGTTGTTTATATATATATGCAAGTGTAAAGTATATATATATATTTTTATTTGTTTTTTGAATGTTATGAAATACGTTGTGAAATTTTAACTTTTGTAAATTTATCAATTGTTTTGAATGTAAATTTTATTCATTCTCTTAACAAAATTTCAATTCTTTGTGTATTCTGTTTTTATTAGGTCAACAAGTTTTTTTTTTTACTTGTAATATTTGTTTGGGTTGTTATTTGTATGTGGTTAATGTTTTTTCAATCACCTAAGTGTTATTTATAACTGTTTTAATTAATAAATAACAGCGATAAAATTATTTCATAGATTCAGAGGAAAGTTGGTTGTTTGTAAAATCTTATTTTAAAAAGTTATACCTCATTTTGCATCACTGTTCAGCAATTTTTCTTTTTTTTAGCATATATGCTTTAAAATAACGTTTTTCCTTTAAGTTCTTGTTTGTATAAAAGTTTTTTTTTTATGTTTTTGGACGATTGCTTAGTTTAGTTAATTCAAATAACTAGATTCTATATTTTATTTCTATAACACTAATTAAAATTTTATCTTTTTTTAAATTTATCATTTTGAAGAATAGTGTGAAGAACTTACATGAACGAAACAAATTTTCAAACTGTGTACATTATGAATGACGTCAACTGAATAATACAATGAGAAAAAAAACGTTCGTTCATATGATATTTGTTTACATTAGTAATTCTTTGTATTCTGAGAAGGCTCTGCTGTCGAATCCTATTTTGTATCCTTGTTATACTTATTTTATAAATCAATCGCAATCTTTTTTATTGGATCGATTTATTTTCTCAGTGAAATATATATTTAAAATCTTCTTTAAGTGCCATTTAAAACAAGTTTCAATAATTACACTTCAAACAACTTGTGTCTTTGTTCCATTATTAACAAAAAATTTAGACGTTTTAGATTTTTTAAAAATATTTTCCTACTTAATTTTAATTTGGTAAATAACAAATTTCAGAAAGGAATTTTTAGAACATATGAGGGCTGAGGTTCGAATCTATGACCTCTATAATAATATCTATATCAGGAAATAATCAAGATATTTTAGAAATTTTAATACATAAATAGTCTGTAAATGGAGTTGAATGCTATTTTTTGTAACTTTAAAACAAATATTTGTAAAAATTATTCTAACATAAAATTTTTATTTGCTGTGTTTACCACAGATGTTGCTCTTTGTTGAGAATGGAATGATTTACAAATGCCAATGCCATCTACACACAAGTTCATTAGTCTTATAATTTTGTGTCTAGTGGAACGGGAAGACAAGTGTGGTGCAATAAAGTACTGTTTAAATTAATGAGTTAGTTCAAAATTTACGTAGAATGGATTGATTTAATTGTAAATCTGATTATGTTAGTTTAAGATGTATGTTTAATAATTAATTTAGTTTTTAAATATATCAAAATTATTAAGTTATATTAGTTTATCGCATTGATTTTTTTTACTGGTTATGAATAGAATAGGCCTTGTTTCTTCTACAGGCTAGGTCTTGTCGTATGTTATAACCTTGTATTTATAAAATGCGTAATCGTTACCGGACGATTTATAAACTAATTATCATAGAGAGTATTGATATGTTTTGACATTATAATCGTTAATTATAATACATAATCATTTATAAACTAGCTGAGTAGGAAGATGGAATCTCATTCCACACCAGCACACATTCTTATGAAAAGAGGTAGACGAGGGGCTGCCTCTCATATTCATTCAGACTGTTCCAATGCTGGATCGCCTAGATTGTTAAATGAGTTATTAGATATTTTACTAAATCCTGGAAAAAATATTGATGAGTGGGAAACAATTGATTGGTGCAAATGGCTTATGGCTGGAGGAAGAACGCCTGATGAATTTTCTTCTATTGGTGAGTTTTTAAGTTTTATTTAACTATATATTGATTAATTTATTAATCTGGTAAGATAATTACATGTCATTAGGCCATTCTTTTACATATCTGAGCTGGAATTAAAGTATAGTAATCTAGACTGTTTGTAAGTATAGTTTGTTGTTTTTTTAAAATATATTATAATTCTCCCCCCAAAAAACTATGATTCTTAGTATTGCCTAATTCCCTTTGCCATAGATTACGGAATTTTTCAAAATTCTGTAATCTGCCTGATATATCATTTTTATTTTTATCTGATTTCACTTTAAGAACTGCTAGTTTCTTCTTTGGTATGGTTGCTTGTTGTATTATTTTGTATTGGTTTGCATAAAATTAGAAGATGGTTAATGTAAATCGTTTAGAGTTTTTCATGCATTTTTGATTTCTAATTTAATTTTGTAAGTGTACTACATTTTTAATTTATCATATGCATGATAAATACCAATGAACCACCTTGAAAATAATCAGTTATAACCTATTCAGTTCAAACTTTGGCTTCAGTTTATGTAGACGTTGCTTGTGAATTAATGCTTTATCATGTCATTAGTTAAAAATTGTAATGTACATTTCATGTTCCATAATATTACATCATGATGTCTTATTTACTTTCTTATTAAACAAATGATACTTCATCCTTCTATTTAAGTTCTGCTGCTAAGCCGGTAAGATTCTGATTGTGGTTTTTGATATTTAATAGTCATGTGTTCATACAAACCATTACTATATATATTATTTTCAAGGTCACATAACATAGATAAAAGAGATTGTTTATTAAGATATGAAAAAGTTACTTCTATTATGTGCAAAAAATGTTTCAAAATCAAGGGCTAAGTATATAAAGACTTTGTAATGATTTATTTATCTGTTTTGTTTATTTAATGTGAGTGAGGGGGGTTCATTTTATACAGGAATTTCATATTAAATATAATGAGGTGGATTTATTTTTCATTGTTTTCCCCCTGCTGCAGAAATTGATTAGTTTATCCCCAGTAAAACTTTTATCTCGTAAGATAATTATATTGATTAAATTTTAACCCATTCTTACCACCATCACTGATTTAATTTGAGAAATATTTTTCCATCAACAATTTCTGAAAATGGGCTGAATAGATAATAGTGTTAAAATAAATGATATATAAGATAGAATCATTTGAGCCTATTAGTATTTCAGTAAGTTAGCAGCAGTTTAAGGGTGATAATTGTGTTGGAGAAAACAAACAGAAGACTGGGTGGTGCTCTTCTTGGAATGAATTACATGTTTCAGCCAGTAATTCATTGCAATACTGTGCAGCGATTATTTTGTTTCTGTGAGAAAGTCAAGGTAGATTGTGCCATATGAAACCTGAAAGAGTGTTACCATTGGTTTTCATGTAAAAAAAAAAATAACTTTTTTTATGTTGGAGGTAAACATAAATATTGCAATATCATGTTTGTTTTGACTGTCGAGGGAATGTATTGTTCCTATCTTATATCACTCGCTTACTATTATAGATTCTGAAAACGTTGTGTCTATACAGCTGTAGAGTTTTGTGCCAACAACAACATTTTTTATGTAATCTGCAAAGGTATTAATATACCTTTGCTACTTTTGTCTATCTAATAGAAACTTTTCTTTCTATGTTACAATTTTCTCAAATAACTGATTCAATTTAAGTCTGTTTTCAATAAAGTTCTTTTTTTATAAGTGTCTGGTTTATTTTCAACTTTCTTCCAAATCTCTTGATTGAATTTCACATTCGTATACAGTTATTTTTAAGAAGTTTTAATGTTAGATTTTTTTATAAATCTGAGATTGATTGGCTTCTTTATTTGTCAGGAATTTATTAGTAATTAATTATGCAGCAGTACCTTCTGGTTTGAATTGTTTCTTATGAATGCGATTGGAGAGAGAAATAGCAGCTAGTAATTGTTTGTTCAATTAGCCAGTTCTATCATGTGGTTCATTGAAAGAGCAGATAAAGAAAATTTCTGTTTATATTTAAACCTCCGTCCTTTATTAGAAGAAAGATTATAAATTTATTCTCTAGTAATGAAGGCTAAAGAATCTCATTTATTATCTAGTTAGAAGTAATAGTAGAAAGTTTGATCACTGCTTTATGTAACCAGTTTTTAATATTTAAGCGATTTTTACGCGAGAAATTTTTTTTAACTTTATTTTCTGAAGTAAGTGTTACAACTAAAAGTTCTTTTCTTTGTAAACAATAAAAGTTGCTTTGCAGAACTGAATGCATTTTTTTATACTAAGTAAATTTCTACCTTTAAAACCAATTACATGTAGTAAATCATAAATTAATCTATTTAACATTAGTAGATAAGTGAACAGTTATGAACAGGTTCCATTATTATTAAAGGAAATTTATTATTTATTTAAGTAAAAGTTCATTCCATTTCAAGTCACCCAATAGTGGTTGTATGGTCATTTTTGTAGTTTTTCCAATATCTTGGAGACTTAGAGATTTGGAGCAAACACTATTGTATCCAACAAAAAATTACTGATATTATGTTATTACAGCATTTTTCTAAACTGCATATTTACCCCTAAAATCAACACTGAATCAGAGCATTTAGAATGCAAAAATTTCAATTTTTGCACAATTATTTCACTGTAAAGGTACGTCTTTCCTTCTTAACATATTTGTAGAGAGCCTGTTTACGAATTTTTAAGTCTGATGTCCTCTTCCTTTATTTTTTAAAAGCTGTAGTATTTTTCAAAACGTACAATTTTTCATGCCTTGTATCTCAGATGGGGAAGTTAAGAAAAATTCAAAAATTGTTTGGATTGAAACCCTAAGAATGAAATAAGCAGCAAAAATTACAGTGTTAGTATTCAATTGATAAACAAGATTCTTTAGTTACAGTTTGCCTGAAAATTTGTAAAACCAGAAAGTATTATTTCTTTTAAGAACTAGCTCCTTGTACTTAAAAAAAAAACTCTTGTTTTTGTATGTCGTAAAGTTAATTTGATCAAATTCTCATTATGTTAAAAAAAATAAATTTAGGACCAATTTAACTGATAAGAAAACCTTTGAAATACTGGTACATGGTGATGAAAATGTACACTCTAAATAATCTTGATACTTATTTAATGGAACATACTGAATTTATTTGTAGAATACAATAGTTTTTGTTTAAAGTCTTTATGTCAATTATTTTCTAAGATATTAGAAAAACCACAAATGTAAAAAATTGGCATGCCGGGTATTGTAAATTGTAAGCTAGCGCATGCAAACAATTTTTTAAAAATAAAAATAAATTAATTTTGGATTCTTGAAATACGAGCTGATGAATATAAAAAAATTGAAACTGGTCATGCAATTTATATTGGTTGGTTTGATGTGGAGTGATACTAAATTGAACAGGACAGAACTGGATCTCAATTATTTTTCTGCTGAATAATTTACTATAAGTATAATAATTATGAGTAAAACTTTGCAGAATTATTTTCTGTTATTTTTATTGAAAAACATTGCTACGTGTTTTTGAAAGAATACATGTTTTGATAAGTTAGGTTAGTTTATTAATTTTTGAAGTTGGGCAATTATAATTTCCATGAAATCTGTGGGTATTATTTTTACTATTAAAGTTATTTTGGTAATTAATGTTAATAATGCTTTCTTTTTTTTTACTTCTAAATTTTGATGAAACTTAACGTTTATTATTTTTAATTAAAATAAAACAATGAAAGTGAGAATTTAATTACAAAAGTTTTTTAGTCAAGATACGCTCGTTGGAAGTTGTATGTCTGTTAACAGTTACTTTGGGTTTTGTTATGTTTTCGGCCCAAATTTTGATAAAATTTTAAATAATAGTTGTACACAATTTTATTATTAAAAATATAAAATATTTGAAATAATATTTTTTTTGTAAGTTCAGGTTAGATATTAAGTCTCATAATTAAATTACTAGGCCATGCTGATATCCAACTGGTTATTTTTTGTTCTTATTTTTTATCATTATCATCATAATTAATAAATAATGATGACTAGGGTGTAGTATATTTAGACACAAATTTTATTATATTATGTTTAATCTAAAACAAATGTGCAAGGATATGTTTGGTTTCTATTTGTTTAAGCCATGATTGACTTTAAAAAATTTAACACTGACAAAGGAAATGTGTCTTCAAAGTTATCAGAATTAGAGATTAGGAAAATATAAAAGTTATAGATTATTATGCAACTTCAAATTTTTATCAGAAATGTAAACCAAAATCGTGATTCCAGTACAATACAATTTAAAAATGCAACTTCTAATGGACGTAGTGCTTTTCCAATAATTGATTTTGTATTTGTTATTTTGTTTCAGTTTAAAAATAATGTATATTTTAGCTTTTATCATCATAAATCAAAGGTGAAACTAATTATAGCTATTGTTCTTATTTCATTGTTTTTTTATTTATCAATTATTAATTAATTAATTAATGATTTTATTTATTTGTTGTTTTTTATAAAAAAAATAAATAAATCATAAAATTAATATTTTTAGCTTTTTTCCCCTGTAAATACTGAATTAAGATGTAATTTTTTTAATAAGATTATAGTTTAATATTATTAGTGTTTACGCAAGTAATCAGAGCTGGGATGACAACCCATTTATAAAATTTTTTGTTCTGATTTTGCGTTTGGTTATTCCCTGAAATTACATTGCTACCTAATTATTGGTGATAACATTTTTTTTTGGTTTTTTTTTTAATACTATAAGCAGGTTAATACTATAAACAAATTTTCTAATTGTGATGATATTTGGTATATGATCCACCCAGTAGTGGCCAATTAATATTTTTTATATTTAAAACTTTTTTTTTCTTGAGTAAGACTTATTTTCTAACTTGCCAACAGGAAAATACAGCCATTACTGTCGCTTTTTCCATGAGCTGTAGCATTCTTATTTTACATCATACAGAGGTCAAAAAGTGCATTTTGGTAAGAGTAAAGATGGAACTTCATCATAGTGTAATCAAAATTCATTTTGTTACATAATCAAACTTGTAATTTTTACTGAAGTTATGTTTACACATTGTTGTTTTTTTAAATTTTGGGTCCAAAATAAATAATCTTAGGGGGTAATAGACCTGTTTTTTACCTTTTAACTCTTAGGTACTAATACTTATAAAAAAATTGACTGGTTACCGAGTGTCCTTCATTAAACAAATGGCTGCCAAATCGTATGATTTTGAATATGTCTCATTTTTGGGGCCCAAAAACCACATGGGGGACAGGTTGCAAAAATCTGAAATTTTTACAGCAGCAAGTATTTTTATATACTTTAAAACCATATAAAATTTATTTTCTTACTCAAATGGGCGGACTAGTAATGAAGGCAACAAAACCACTAAAAACACAGTTCCATGTAACTGTAAACAATGTACCCAAAAATACTGATGATATGTATTTATTTCAGATTATAAAAATTACAACTAAACTCATTAGAATGAATTGATAATAAATATTCATTGACAAATTTATAAATAGTCAACTACAGAATGATAATTACAAAATGATAAACAATTCGAACACATTAACAAGTTGTTCAATTCACTCTTTTGTTATTTTACTCCTGCTAATGGAAGTTATGAATAAATCTTGCACTTTTTGATAACAAACTTAACTAACATAACTTAGTGATCCTGCCATATTTTTATTGAGTGGAACTGATAAGTCCTTATTCATCGTTGGTGTAGTGGTGTGTGTGTGTGTCCTCTTCCAGTAGTTGATAGAAAAAGCTCTGAAGGGGTGAGAATCTTTAAAATATTTTCCAGTTGAACTCATGTTTTTTGATTATCCCTCGATGATTTCTTGAATGAAGTACTAGGGCCCTGCGGGTGGGAAAAGTTTATTCGATATTCCTCTTCATTTTCCTTTATTTTGATTTTACAGGAAAGTCAAAATACAGTACTTACGTTACAGTAATTCATTCTTGACAGTTGTGACATGAGTGGTCTCCATGTTATGGATAATTGAATGACAAACTGTAAATGATTATTAATTCCATCATGTAGAAGCTCATTGTTTTAATTTCTACACTAGTTTATGCATCTACTGATCCTGCCGTTTTGAATTTCCTTTTATTTTAGATTTCTTTCCATTGTCTTTGGATTTGATTGATAAATTATTGGTACATAATTTTCTGTGTATGTATCTTAAGGAGGAAAATAAGTAGATCAATAAACTTTCATTTAAAATAGGCTGTAGTTGTTTGGTTGTTCAGAATTTGAAGAGGATTTAAAAATATAGGTTATTAAAAAAAAAAAAGAGAGATTGTTATTTCAAATAGGTTGCCATAAAAATATTAATTCCTCTACCTCCGTAATCTTTTCTCCTCTTATTTTCAAATTCAGTAGCCCATCTTTGTTATTTCTAATACATTTCATTACTTTCATTTTGTTCTTGTTTATTTTCATGCGATAGTTCTTGCGGAGGACTTCGTCTATGCCGTTCATTGTTTCTTCTAAATCCTTTTTACTCTCGGCTAGAATTACTATATCATCAGAAAATCATAGCATCTTTATCTTTTCACCTTGTACTGTTACTCCGAATCTAAATTGTTCTTTAACATCAGTTAACTGGTTAGTTCCATGTAAAGATTAAAAAGTTACTGTGATAGGGAACATCCTTGTCAGACTCCCTTTCTTAATACGGCTTCTTTCTTACGTTCTTCAATTATTACTGTTGCTGTTCGGTTCCTGTAAATGTTAGTAATCGTTCTTCTATCTCTGTATTTGAACCCTAATTTTTTAAAAATGCTGAACATTTTATTCCCATCTACATTATCGAATGCCTTTTCTAGGTCTATAAATGCCAAGTATGTTGGTTTGTTTTTCTCTAATCGTCCTTCTAGTATTAATCTGAGGCCTAAAATTGCTAAATTGTTTTGCATAATTCTCCAGGAATTTTTCAATTTGATTGTATAATCTCATTCTATATTTTGTGATTAATAAGTTGTATTACATTGTGAATTGTTTTTTTTTTTTAAACAGTGGAACACTGATTATCTAAATTGACCTTCGCAAGGCTGAATCTGGATAATTGGATAATTAAAAAGTGGTTTGTTATGTACTGGATTTTATTCATGTTAATGGGTATTGGACTTTATAAAGAAATGAAAATATAAAAAATGTATTTCAGTAATATTAAAAAAAATACTTAAGAACTCAAAGTATTGTACAGATTATAATAAATATGCATAAATTACCTGTTTAAGGAAAACATTATTTTAATAGTGATTTCGATTTTTAAAAGGTTTATTAATCTTTTTTATTTTACAAATTATATAGATACAGTTATTTTAAAGGAGAAAAGTATGGTGATTGTGTCAGAAATGGGGTATAAGGTTTTTTATGCAAATCTTTATGACTAGTTACAATCCGACTAGTTCATCTAAACCAAAAAACATGTATATATGTACGGCTTGTGTGTACCACTGCTTTTGGCTTTATATATCAGGATTGACTGAACCAATTTTCTTCAAATTTGGCTGAAATTTATATACATAAATATATATACTAGCAGACCCAGCAATGCTTCGCTATTGCTAGATTTAGTATATATATATATATGTAGATTAAATGAACACAGTTGGAAGTTTGATTGACAATTGAAGTTTGAACGTTAACAAAATTGATGGAACTTCACAAAATTTAAACTTTTTTCCATTTTTCTTTTTCAATTCTAATTTTTACCATATCCCCTTCCGTTTCCCCATTTCCGCCTTTCTTCCCCTACCCAGTCATTCCCCTGTTCCTTTTCCCTTTATTTCCCATTCCTCCTTTACCTTTTTATTTTCCCCTTTCAATTTCATTTTATTGTTTTTACCTTTTACAATTTTTTCCTTTTTCCCCCCGCACATAAATCGGTCCAGTAGTTTTTGTCTATAGCAGACACACATATTGGAAAAATTGAAATGGAATTGTAAAATATTTAGTATAGCGTGTGTTAACCCCCACCGGGTTGGTCTAGTGGTGAACACGTCTTCCAAATCAGCTGATTTGGAAGTCAAGAGTTCCAACGTTTAAGTCCTAGTAAAGCCAGTTATTTTTACACGGGTTTGAATACTAGATCGTGGATACCGGTGTTCTTTGGTGGTTGGGTTTCATTTAACTACACATCTAAGGAATGGTCGATCTGAAACTATACAAGACTACACTTCATTTACACTCATACATATCATCCTCATTCATCCTCTGAAGTATTATCTAAACGGTAGTTACCGGAGGCTAAACAGGAAAAAGAAAGAAAAAGGTATATAAGTATTAGGTAAATAAAAAAACGTGCATATTCGAGTGCAGCATTGTATCAAAATTTCAAAGCAATCTGTGAAGAACTTTCAGAGATTGGAGCATTGATCATATTAATTTTTTCAAAATTCGTTAAGGTGGTATCACCAAAAATCTAATTTCAATTTTCTTTGGAGGCACTTAGGCAAATTTGTATACACTGCGAATTTGCCAAAGCTCACTGTGGCTTTTTTTATGTAAAATAAATTACATTTTCTATAAAACTCTCTTGCTGGAGTTAAGCCACAACCATAAATTAAAGATGGTGCGTCAGGTAAAATTTATTGTGAAAACTTATATCCTTATACCTGCATTATTCTATACATACAGCCGCACGCGCGCGCACACACACACACACACACACACAGGAATAGTAATGTTATTTACACGATAATAGGAGGATTAAGAATTTGTTTATTTACACAATTACTAATGTATTTGTAATAGATGTATTTAATTGTATCTTTTCACAACACCAATTGGCATTTCAACTGGGGTTTATGTATTGTGTCATTACTATTCTTGGAAATACTTTGTTTCCTCTGAAAATTGTTAAGGCTTCTCTTTTTGATTATAGACTACGGTTAGTACATAACATTGATGCTATATTTAAAATTGATTTTTCCAAGTATTTCTCATTTTTATTCATTATTTGGTTAATATTAAATTAACATTTTTTTGGTGTAATTGTTAAAACGAAAAGGGAAAAGAAGAAAAAGAGATAAAGTAAGGAAGAGGTCAGAAACTTTTCCCAGATTTTTTTTTTAATGAAGCAAACAGTACTGATTATTACTTGTAGAGAAGTACTTGAATGCCTGATGTCATTGTTCAGAACTACTTGTGTGTGTGTGCGCGCGTGTTATATTTGTTGAAAATCCCCCCCCCCCTCATGATCTGATACCCAAAGTATGTTCTCTATTGTTCAGTTAGTAAATTAATTAGTGAATCTTATCTATTTAAATTTCCTTATCGAATAAATATTCTAGTAATTTGAAGTAAAGAGTAAATTAATTTAATTATAATTTTTTTTCTTTATGCAGTTATGCCAGCTATGGACCAAGCATCATTTCTCCTGATATTCTCTCATTCTTTCTGCACGTTTGGTCTTTCTGTCTTCCGGCTTTCTCTTTTTTATTTCAGTCTGGAGTGATTCTCTTTTTCTTCCTTATTGTTCTTATTTCTTTCTTTCATTTCCTTTTCTTGGATCCCTAGGTTTGTTATTTATTCTTCATTTATTATAGGTACCTTTCTTTGCTGTTTTGTTCCCGGAATTTAATGAATATTTGTTTATTTAGTCTCTTTACATCAATTCTGTACACATAATAGTTGAATGGCCTATGAATCTGTTTCCTTCTTATCGCTTTTTTGATGTCTCCATTTCATCATACAGTTGTTTTAGATTTCAATCTGTACTGTTGTTTTCTTGGGGCCTGGGGTTTTTCTGGTTTTTTTTTTTTTTTAAATTAAAACCGTTAAATCTTTGTTTTGTTTTGAAGGCGGCCTTCCTTTTGCTTTCCAACAAAAAATAAACTGGCTAAGATTAAAATAGATTCAGTCACTCGGTTTATATTAGTAGAGAACTTTGTATCTGGTATTGTGATGAAACGCATAAAAAAAAGAAAGTAATCTTTTGCCTTTTTATCGATTTTCCTTAATTGTTGGACCGGTTGGCCTACTAATAGAGCTTGTTTGCCTATAAGATAATGCGATTATTTCATTTGGGGTTATATAAAGGATCTTGTGTACACGTCTTGTATATAGGTGTTCAGGTGTCGCGGTTAGAGGTGTTCAGGATCGAAGTAGTCGCTTCCATTACTCCTGATATGAGAATTAAAATATCGGGCAAACATTCCTATCGGTTAGATCTGTGTGGCGTGGTTACATACCTCAGATTGGATATTTTAAGAGTTACTCCATCATTCTATTTGTGATTCATTACTGTAAGTCAAAGTTGAAGATATTCTTTTTTGTGCATACTGTACGTAAACCATTATTACTTAATGGTGGATTGTTATAGTTCAGTAATGTTACATTTAGAAAAATTTTACGTGACTTCAAGTTGAGATTTTCATTTTACTCGCCTTGAGTGTTAAGAGATGTAAAAATGTTTTGCAAAAATTCTGTAGTATTGTTTTGTGCAAATCTTTTGTATTCCAGAGAGCCTTAATCTAACATTGGTTTTCTGTATTCCTGTTTTTAGTTATTTAATATATATATATATATTTTTTTTATCAAAACCTGTGTTCTAATTGTGAACCATTTTTTCATTTCATAATGGCAGTTTGCCATTCTAGGCCTATACATGTATTAAATTTAAAAAAACTATTTTTAAAAATAAGCTAAACGATTAAAAATTAATATTGTCTTTAACGCATCCTCTTTTTTTTTAATTTTTGTTAAGCCAAATGAAGGATTTGTAAATTGTTGATGGTTTTTAATTCTGTATTTAAAAGAAAAAAAAATTGTTATTACATTTTTATTTTTTATATTATTTTTTCTTTCATTGTTTGGGTGGAATTACTGTTCATAAATGGTAAAACTATTTTTACTTTTCTGGTTGCAGCAACTTAGCTATAAAGAAAAAAATGAAAGTATAGCAATTGGCCAAAATTTTGGGTGTCAGAATTTTGATAAATAATGATGTTAAAGACTTCCTTAGGCAAAAAAAAAAGTTATAAAAATTAACTTCGTTTGATTAATATTTCCAGACTGGGAAAACATAAATTGTTCAATAATTGCTCAAAGAATTTCTGTGTCAAGGACATTGATGGTGTTAAATTTTTTAAAAAGTAATTTTTATTATTTTTAGTTTTTTTTTTCTTGTATTTCAGCTCAAACTAATATACTTTTGGCCCGATTTTTCGACCCATCTGACAAGAAGGGGCATCACAGTATTAATTTTTTTTTTTTAATAACATTGTACCAAATTGGGTCAATTTATTCAAGTAATAAATTTCAGTAATATTATTATTTATTGATAATTAAATTCCAGTGTAATACATTTTTAAGCCCCAAAAAGACAATCGACTGGAGTTTGAGATCCATACTTAAAATTTAAACAAGTTTTAATTTTCAAGAATGGTAATACAACTGTATCTAGTTTTAATATAGATAACATGGGAATTTTTTTTAAAAAGGTCCCATGAAGCCAGAGTTAAGAAACTAAAATATTTGTTTCAGTTGTTTTATAATTTCTGATATACTTTATCGGGTTTTCAAGTTGTGGTTGTTATTAAAAACAGGTTATACAAGGGTAATTTTTTTTTCAAGGTCCGATCGGTCGCGAAATAAAAACCCGCGCAAAAATCGGATGAACTTTTGCGCATATGTGTTGCGCAGCGTCGTCTCTAGTATGGCCTTCAATCACGCCGCGTCACTTCGTTTAGTTCCGAACACGCAGATAGCACAAACACGTCTACAACAATAGCATCTCCCGCAAACTGTGAAGTGCGTGCGGAAAATCGATGTCTTCAGGCCGAGGGGTTTAATGCGGCTGAAATTCATCGACGAATGAGTAATGTGTACGGTGAAACTTCAAAGAGTGACAGCAAAGTGCGACAATGGTGCAGGAACATTAAAGCAGGACGTGCAGATGTTCATGATGCAGGCGGTCAGGGAAGGAAGCGAGTGTCAACCGATGTTTTTGTTGAGCGAGTGGATGAGGCGATTCGAGAAAATCGTCGGTTCACAATTTCTGTATTGAGCGATTCGTTTCCTGAAATTTCAAGGTCGGCTCTCTACACCATTGGGAGTGAGAGACTTCAGTACCGCAAACTGTGTGCGAGATGGGTTCCCAAGATGGTGTCCGACCATCACAAAACAATGAGAATGGACACCTCTATAACGTTTCTCCAGCGTTGCCACAATGAAGGAGAAGATTTTTTGAACAAAGTTGTCACAGGGGACGAGACACGGGTCCATTTCGAAACTGAAGAAACAAAAGAACAGTCCAAACAGCGGTTACATCCTCATTCTCCCAGTAAACCGAAGAAGTTCAAGCGAATCTTCTCCAACAGAAAATGTACGGTTGCTGTGTTCTGGGACCGGAATGGAGTTCTCTTGGTGGAAGTCACGGAACGTGGCATGACCATCACTGCAGCCTCATACTGCGTGACTCTTCAACGTCTACGAAGGGCGATTCAGAATAAGCGGAGAAGAATGTTGTCATCAGACATTGTCCTTCTCCATGACAATGCTCGGCCGCTCACTGCAGCTGTAACAAAGAATCTCCTAGAGAGTTTTCGTTGGAAAGTATTTGATCACCCACCATACAGCTAGGACTTGACTCCATCCGATTTTCACCTCTTTGCTCACATGAAACGCCGGCTAGAAGGACAACATTTTGGCACAGACATCGAGCTGCAGACCGGCATAGAAACACGGCTGAAAACACAGGCGGCTCCGTTTTATGACAAGGGTATTGGAAATTTGGTACCACTCTACGACAAGTGTCTAAATCGGAGTGGCGACTATGTAGAGAAATAGCGGAACTATGTAAGTACGTGTTACAAATTAAAAAAAAATTATTTTCACTGGATTTAATTTCGTGACCGATCGGACCTTGAAAAAAAATAACCCTCGTATTTTTTTAACCCCAAATTTTTTTTTTTTTACAAAAAATTGATTTTTTTCCCTAGCCACTATAGTCTTTAATATAACACAGTATAATTTTGATAATAAAAATGTAATTCGATCCGGGGATCTGCTGGGACCGGAATTTTTTTTAACCAGATATTTTGATATTTTTCCAATTTTACCCTGATTATTGCATAATTAAGCAATGGTTATTTTAAATTAAAGTCTGTCATGGGTAAAATGGGAAAGATAAACAGCGTTTATATCTTATGAAGAAATACAAAATGTTTCAGGATTAAATTAATAATTATTTTTAATCGATTTAATTAATTATAGAATTAAATTTGTTTTGCGTTATGAAAATTAAACGTATGTGCCTGCCCTCACATGCACACACTTTGACAGAGAGAGAGAGCGTGAGAGAGATATAGATAGATAAAGGGAGTTGTGATTCCAGTTTATATTTATGATAAACTTATCAGTAGTTATATTAAGAATTTTTATTAACCATCTTAATGAAAATGATGATATAATATTTAAATTATTTAATATAAACAATCATTTTTTGATAAACTTTGTAACCCTATAAATTATTTAATACTATTAATATTATATTTTGTTCTCAATATTCTGTTTTATTTATTTATATCATTGTTTCATAAGTCGTATGAATCATAAATTTATGTAATAAAATAGGAGATGATTTAGAAAGAGTTTAGAATATTCATTTACCTATAATAATCCACCCTTTTTTGGGGTCACTAAAATAACGTCAGCTATGAATTACACTTAGTATTCTTAATTACAGTTGTCTGGAGTTACCAACCTTTGGTTGTCACTGAAGGTTCATGTTCGTATTTACTAAACCCTAATCTTCTGTGAGTCATTGAACTTTGAATATGTAAGCGATGCAGTTTCACGTAGAATCCACGTTAGTTTTAAGTTATCTTGATTGAATTCAAATGTCTGCTGCGTTGTTTTTCTTTAATTTTTATTTATTGAAAGTAAAACTTTCAAGTCAAATTTTCAAGAATGAACATATTAGTATATTTTTTTATTGTAGAAAAGTTAATAATGTGGTGGTTGATCTTCATTAAGGTTTTTCAGAAATTGACAATTTTTATCATCTGTATAGACATTATGAGATTTTTTTTTTTTTTACTGTTATCATTTCATCGTATATATTTTTTTGATATTTTGATGTTAAGTAATTTCTGCTAAAAGTTATATAATGTTGTAAAGAGATTTTAGTGTAAAAGATAGAAATATATTCTTGCATTCCACAGAGCTTAACACATGTTTTTAGCAATATCTGTACACTGTCCTTTTTTTTTGTTAATTTTTTTTATGTAGCAGTGTACTACATGTACAGGAATAGAAAAATTAATCGAAAACAGGTATTTTTGTTTTGTTTCTATTTTCTCTATCTCTTAGTGAAATTGTCTTCTCGTATGTTTTTGCAGTCTGATATAAATATTTGAGGTTTTCGTTGTATTTCTTTGCAGTTTTCGGTTGTTTATTATTGAAGTAGTAAGTTTTTCTATTCTGTTGCTGAAAATGTTCTAAGTTTCTCGATTGTTTTATTTGTGGTTTTTTTTTATGTTGTGATGAAATTGAGTGCAGCTTCAACCAAACAATCTTACTATTGTAACTTCATATGAACACAAGTATGACACAAAAATAGATAACGCAAGAACATGGTGTCAGGTTAGGTACTGTTGATGGGATTATACACTGGTTTAGGTTGGTAAAATCATTTTCTTTTAATTGAAAAAAGAATGTCAAATAATGAAGAAAAAAAAATGCTTTGAATCGTTATTTTTATTGAACAGAAAAAGTATAGTAGTAAATCCAAAATTTATCAGTTATAGAATTATAAGCATGATATTAGAGGTCACGTGGATGAATATTTATTATCTGGACAATGTGGAACTAGAAGCTTTAGGAAGAGAATGAAGACTGACAAAAAACAAATTTTTACATCATTTAAGGTGAAGAGGAGTTCTTTTGGGCATAAAAAAGTACAAGAATTGGACTTTTGACAAAAAGTACAAGAATTTGACAAATTGAAGGAGTTTTTGTGATGACATTCAACTTTATCTGCAGAAATAGATTGTTATTTGCATAAGAATATCAACAGATGATGAATTAACCCTTCTTCAAATGCACCGATCGCCTCAATTTTCTGACAAAAAATTGTTTCAGGATTATGGACGCAGTCTAGTTTATCTATTTGGAAGAACAATGAAAATACATTTTATACCATCAAGTATTCCCGTAAATACAAAAATGTTCGCAAACTGATTTCAGTGAGACTTTGTCATACAGTTAAAGAAAATAAGAAAAATTGTTGAGTCATTGACTGAAAATCCAATCCATTGATTTTGAACCCGTGCCAAAACAAATGGAGTTGTAAAAAATAGATGAGGACATGTTCAGTACGAAAATTGTGTTTATTGTTTTATGTTAATTAAAATAGCCAAAAACATATCTTTAAAAGTAGTATTAATTTTTTTCAAAATTTATATTACGAGGGTTATTTTTTTCAAGGTCCGATCGGTCACGAAATTAAAACCACGGTGAAAATAAATAAAAAAATTATTTGTAACAAGTACTTACATAGTTACGCTATTTCTCTACATAGTTGCAACTCCGATTTAGACATTTGTCGTAGCGTGGTTCCAACTTTCCAATACCCTCGTCATAGAACGGAGCCGCCTGTGTTTTCAGCCGTGTTTCTACGCCGGTCTGCAGCTCGATGACTGTGCCAAAATGTTGTCCTTCTAGCCGGCGTTTCATGTGAGCAAAGAGGTGAAAATCGGATGGAGTCAAGTCCTGGCTGTATGGTGGGTGATCAAATACTTTCCAACGAAAACTCTCTAGGAGATTCTTTGTTACAGCTGCAGTGAGCGGCCGAGCATTGTCATGGAGAAGGACAATGCCTGACGACAACATTCTTCTCCGCTTATTCTGAATCGCCCTTCGTAGACGTTAAAGAGTCACGCAGTATGAGGCTGGAGTGATGGTCATGCCACGTTCCGTGACTTCCACCAAGAGAAGTCCATTCCGGTCCCAGAACACAGTAACCGTACACTTTTCATAGGTTGACACTCGCTTTCTTCCCTGACCGACTGCTTTAAGTTCCCGCACCATTGTCGCGCTTTGCTGTCACTCTTGGAAGTTTCACTGTACACATTACTTATTCGTCGATGAATTTCAGCTGCATTGCACCCATCAGCCTGAAGAAATCGAATTACCTCACGCACTTCACACTTGGCGGGAGATGCTATTGTTGTAGACAAGTTTACGTGCTAGTTGCGTGTTCAGAACTAAACGAAGTGACGCGGCTTGATTGATGGCGATACTAGCGACGCTGCGCAACACATATGCGGAAAGATTCATCCGATTTTTGCGCGGGTTTTTATTTCGCGACCGATCGGACCTTGAAAAACAAATAACCCTCGTATTTTAAGTAAATGCAAGAAATCTAAAATAAAGTAAGTTTTTTATTATCAGGTTAGTCGCTCAGTTTTCCACATCATTCAAAATACTGAAAATTGTAGTGTTATTCATCCACATAATTCTCATGATAATCAACATGTCTTGATATTTTGTATTTATTTGATAGATATCCTAAAATTGATACGCGTGAAAGATTTTTTGTTGGTAAAAATGATAAATATTTCTCTTTTACACGTTTTGTTTAATTTTTAAGTGTAATTTTACCCGATTGATCTGACGTTTTGTAGTCGAATGTCATTGTTCATCTTCTTTACAAGTCTGATAGAGAATACTTGTGAATTAGTATTTATTTGACACCATATCAAACCTATTTACATTAATGTAAGTTATAATTAGTAACCGTTTCGTAATCAGACAGTAGTTAACGTAATAAATTTTATTTATTTTACATTATTATTCTTCATTTAAAGTATTAATTTAATTGTAACTTAACAAATTATATAACATTAGTCATCTTGTTAAATAATACCATTGTGAATTTATTTTTAAACATTATTACAATACAATGAACAGGCTGTTTAAATTGTTTAAATTTATTAATAAAAAAATGTAATAAAATGTAAATCTATTCCATCCTCGTAATTGATATGTTTCACAAAAGTGAAAAATTGCCAGCTTTTATTATAAAATTTATATTTATTTAAATAACTGATTGTTATTTGTTATTAATTTAATTTAACAATTTTTTTTTGGACATAATTTGGCGTACCTTCTTTAGTGATGTTTACCAGAAGCACTGTTGTTAACAGTTTGTAATTGAACGGTATATTTGATCTACGTTGCATTAGCTGTTTTTAATACTTTTTTGTTGAATTGAGTTTATGAACCTAATGTTGTTTAAATGGGTTGAAATATTTTGGTTTTTATTAGGTATGTATAAGATTAGCATATCGTGTTAAATATTTCCTGTACGTTCCGTTTTTATTTGGTAATTAGCAAAATTTAATTGTTTTTTTTTTGTGTCGTAGCTGTTTTTATGTTCCTTGTATATATCTGTGGATGGATGAACATCCAGTCTGTCCGATGTAATATTTAGCGTTGAAACTCCATTTAATTTGTATATTCCTGGGTGGTGTGTTAGTCAAAACTTTTGAAATTAAAAAAAACAAACAAATTGCTCAAGATTATGAAAGAAACTTAACAAAATGCTAAATTTAATGATCCAAGGGAATATTTTTTGAACTGCAGTAAGTTGGACTAAATATTACATAGTAGAAACTTGATCGATGTTTTTTCACAGATACAAGAAACACAAGGCACTTTATCTTAGCAGAAAAATCATTTACTAGCAATTACTTCGTAGAAACGCTTTACAAATACAGTCAGGAATCGTGTACAGTTCATAAAAACTATGATTTTATTATATTTTAAAATCAAATTAATAAGAATAAATTTCATGAGACAACATAGATTCTGGAATTTTGTACCTAGAACTGTATAGATAAAAGGGAGCGGTGTCACCAATCCACCACAAAATTCACCAGAATCTTGACCTCTAGTTTCTTTGTCATACATTTTAGAAATTTCCGATTGATCCTCCATTAATATTGGTTGTGTTTTAGTTTTATTATATTTATGAAAAGATCCAAGTTTGTTACAATTAATGCAACAGTAAAAGTCTTATCTTTTTCTAGAAAGTAAGGAATCCGTTTGGTATGAATATTTTTTTATCTATGGTTTTTTCACTGTTGGCTGTTTGTGAGAGAGAAATTTTTGCATTATAAGGAAATGAATTTTTAAAACTTATCAATATAAATTATACATATTAAAAATTTTGTTATCAATTATTTTTCTTTTCAGTCTCAAGAGAAGGTCATTCGGAACAATTTTCTTTGTGAATATTTAAACTTCGTTCATTGTTCTTGAATAATTTTCTCACACTTCATTCATTCATTCATGATTCAATCGCTTCTTTACTAATATTATCTTATATATTTCTAAAGCATAAACATAAATTGAATTAAAAAACTGATTACATATTGAATTTTCCATTTGTAAGAATTTTCTTTTCTAGATATTTTCATTCACAGGAATAATTTGTTTGTAATTATGAAATTTGACTCGAATAAATAAATATGGTGGGAACTGTTATAGTTTTTATCATAATTTATCATCTTGCCAAGTGTTATGTACAAATAAATGTTTATTACTTTCTGGGTTGCCCTCATCATTATGCTCTGTTTAAATATTCTTCCTGATTCATAAATTTGTTTGATATCAATGGGTTTCTTTTTTGTATTAAACTTCCTTGATTTGTGGTGTTTATTTATGATACCAAACTTTCTTAATAATACCAAGTTAAAAAAAAAAAGTATTAGTTTCTCAAACTCTTCTTTATTAGTTATATTCTCCACCGTTTTCTCCCTCAAACTAGAAGTAAGATTTCTTTAAAAAAGGTTACATTGATGTATTGTAAACTAGCTGTGTCATTCTGTATTTTGAATATCTGAGCTCAACAATGATTCACAGTTGCTTTTACTAAGATTAATATTCATTATACAATCAGTTTTTATTGTTTTGAACAGTTAAGGTATCACTTGTAGAGCTGAACAACTTCTGAATTTTGATGGGATTGGCATGTTGATGATTCACTCCCTCATTTTTTTTTTAGTAAGCTTGAGACGTGAAGGGATATTTGTTACCTTGATAATGGATTTGCCTACTTAGCTTGAGTGATTTGTGTCTGGTCAGGTCATCTCCAGTTCTTTTGATTACGGCACTTTTTATATGCAAACATTCCCACGGAGATATATATATATATATATATATATATTAGATCAGCACATATATGTATATATACAGCTGTTTCAAAAAAATACATTCATTCACACTTTGAACTGTGATAGAAAATTTATTTTCCTACTTACAAGGTTAAATTTCTGAGAAAAGTAAGGCTACAGTCCAATTTGAAAAATAAATGTGTACTTTCTAGTCAAACTGAATGTTCCAAATGGTGGTTAAAGTAAATGTTGAAAATGGTGGCTTTCAGTATCAATACATTTCTGAGTAGGAGTCACGACTGATTCCGTAGCTCGCGCCAAACTGTCTAATGGGATTTCTTCGTACACCGCTTGAATCTCATTCCATAGTATGTCCAGGTTACGTGGTTTACCACGGTACACTACTTTCAGTGCCCCATAAGAAAAAATCGAACGGCGTAAGGTCCGGAGAGCGTGCAGGAATCTCGATTGGTTCCCTGCGTCCTATCCACTGGCCTGGTACATTTTGATCCAAGTTTCCTTGTAGATCTCTATGGTAGTGCGACAGGGCGCCATCTTGTTGATAATAAAACCTTTTCTTTCTTTTTCCTGTTTAGCCTCTGGTAACTACCGTTTAGATAATTCTTCAGAGGATGAATGAGGATGATATGTATGAGTGTAAATGAAGTGTAGTCTTGTACATTCTCAGTTCGACCGTTCCTGAGATGTGTGGTTAATTGAAACCCAACCGCCAAAGAACACCGGTATCCACGATCTAGTATTCAAATCCGTGTAAAAATATCTGGCTTTACTAGGACTTGAACGCTGTAACTCTTGACTTCCAAATCAGCTGATTTTGGAAGACGCGTTAACCACTAGACCAACCCGGTGGGTTTGATAATAAAACCTGTCATTACCGTACATTGCGTGAATGGAAGGGAAAATGTAATCGGTTAGCATTGTTAGGTACTTTTCCGCAGTTACAGTACCTTCAAAATGAAAAGGCCCAATGAGTCACACTTAGAAGACAAACCCCACTACACATACATACCAGGTAAATTCATTGCATTTTCAACTAGAATTAACTTCAGCCCGGTACACACAGTTATGCCTGTTGACATTTCCATTAAATTTGAATTGTGCTTCATCCGTCCAAACGATGCTACCGGTTAATCCTGGTTCACTTGTAACCATCCCCTGAACCCATTCACAAAATTGCATCCTGCGATCCGGGTGCTTACCTTATTTATTCCAATACCCACCGCCCTCGAATAAGCCCCGCACTACGATTTTCCGGACCGAAAATTAAAAAAAAATCTAGTATATATCGGTATTTTAAAGTGCAACAGATATGATAAAAAAATACGTAAATACGAAAATATTCAGAAAGTAAAGCGTTTAATTAGTTCATTTAAATTACAATATTAATATTACATTAATAATTAATTACCGTAAGTACTAGTTTAGTTCAGAATCAGTAGGTCAGTTAAACGAAAAGAAAGTATCATGTTGAAAAGAATCATTTCAATACGCTTTTTAATATGGGATTTTATTTTTAATTAATC
Source organism: Lycorma delicatula (assembly GCF_047948215.1). Lineage (NCBI taxonomy): Eukaryota > Metazoa > Arthropoda > Insecta > Hemiptera > Fulgoridae > Lycorma > Lycorma delicatula. Next base: position 16,936,648 of record NC_134467.1, read on the forward strand.
ACAGTCACTGTTGTCTGTAAGAGTTACCGGTAGTCTCCACGTCTACCGTGGAGACGTGTTTTGCTCTGCCAAAGGTGATCGTCTTCACTACCATAAAGTTCATTAGATATTCCGCATTTTTATAAACTTTTCCTTACTAATTCCGTGGAAATACCTTCCCAAGCATCTTTTATCCAAACACAAATCTGGGCGTTTGATTCTTCCTGTAGGCGTAAGAAAGAAATTTTCATCAGCCATCCATTTATCGTACAGTTGTTTTAATGCAGATTTGAACGGTTTATTAATGCAGACATCTAATGGTTGCAATAGAGATGTCGATCCGCCTGGAACTATTACTTGGTCTGTCATACCCTTTTTAAAAATGTCTCACTTTATCGGTCGTATGACCCCGATAACTATCCATTACTAGCATACCGGTATCTTTTTTATTAAGTAAATCTCCTGATCGCTTTTGCCATACACACCTGATCCGATCTAAAATTAAGGTTTCGTCCATCCGACCTGATTCCTGTGCTCTGATAATAACTCCATTTACCTGTAAGGTAGGAAGAGTTTTTGTTTTAAAAACTATGTACGGAGGTAATTTTGATCCGTTAGAAGTAATGCAAAGCATAACACTACACCTTCGTTTTCTCATTACCACCAGTGCGAATCGTAACACTTTTTTCACCTTTTTTGTTTACGGTTTTGTCAAACGGCATTTCAAAATATACGGGGGTTCGATCAGCGTTTCCTATTTGAGAAGGTAAATAGCCTTTATATTTTCTAAGATTTATTATGTGTTGGTGAAAATGTAATATGTTTTGTTCATAAGAGTCTGGAAGTCGTCGAGAAACGGTCTTCTTTCGTCGTATTAACAAATAATTTCGTGCAAAAAATCGTGTTATCCATCCACGGCTTGCTTTAAAGTCAACTTTATTCAACGATTTAGCGATTTCACGAGCATATGATCGACACATTTCTGTCGTGACAGCATAACCGCATTTCCTTTTTTCCATAACAAAGTCATACAGTTTTTTCTCTACGTCTGTGTATTTTGGTTTTAAGCCACGAAAAGCCCCTTTATTACCAGCGTCTTTCATCAGAAGTTGTTTCTTCTTACGCCAGTCTCGAATGCAGCTTTCATCTACGTCAAATTTTCTTCCTGCCGCCCGATTTCCATTTTTTTCAGCACCTTCTATAACGCGCAGTTTTTTTATTTACCGTAAAAGATCGTAGACGCTGTGCTATTGTAAACATTTTAATGCCGTAATTAAAATAAATCACCGTATTAAACTTTACAAGATAAACTAAACAGATAAAATGCACGTAACCGTCCCACATATATGAACAGTACAATGGCGAATAGACAAGATGACGATGGGTAACTGGATGCAGCCTATACAACCGGATGTAGCCTATACAGAATGAATCTGTTTTATAAAAATACCGTAACTTCGTTCCTATCGATAATATGAACAGGATGTTAAAAATTAAGGATGTATTCTGTATAAGCGGCATCCGGTATTGATAAACGAAAGCCTAATGTAACTATAGTTATGCGATTGAATTTAGGTACTTCTTAGAAAACGTTTACTTTACTTAAATTATCCTGGCTAAAGGCTATGTTTCAAGTAAGCCCCGCACCCTTATTTTTCTACCTCCAATTCCAAGACAAAAAGTGCGGGGGGGTACTCGAATAAATACAGCAATTGTTGCACCAGCCTTGGAATGTACACACGCAACTTGCCTTTCTTCAGAATGCGTCGCACACTAATAGCATTTATACCAATCTCACGTGACTCCTGCCTTACAGATTTTTAAATGAACGCTGAAACAGTTCCAGCACCCGCTCCTGAGGATTCTCACTTTTTCACCCTGACCGGCTTTTATGTGCATCATACTTTGTTCCATGGATCTCGAATTTGTCTCGTAGACAAGTTATTGTTATTCTTGAAGGTGGATCATTCCCGTACTCACGACTCCATTAAGTTTGACCGAAAGTACACTTATTTTTCAAATTGAACAGTAGCCTCATTTTCCCAGAAATTTAACCTTGTAGGTAGAAAAATAAATTTTCTATAACAGTTCAAAGTGTGTATACATTTTTTTGAAACTCCTATAGATTTTTTTTTAGACTTTTCGGGAAGGTTGTTTATAATAAATCGGCCTAATATTTCTAGATTTAATATAATCATGATTTTCACTACAAACTGTTACTTATATTGTTAGGGATGCTTAAAATAAAATATACGATTTGATAATTTTCACTCCTTAAGTCGATTTAGTTAAAATAAATTCTTTTTTTATTTTTAAAATGTACAAAACTGAATTATTGTAGGTATAAAAGCAGTGACCTAGATTGTAAATATATACAGTTTAAAGTTCGTTATAAAAGTTATAAAAATGGTGAATTGATAATGGAGAAAAGTTATATATTAATTGATTTCCTACGATCATTTAAACACTTTTTAATACATTATTATGCGTTAAGCAATTTCACGATTTTATTACTTCATTAGATTTTGTGCGTGCGTGTGAGTGTATATGTTCTTATGTATATGGATAAAATGTATGGAGAATTCTGTTCAACTTGTATTCATGCTCACATACGATTGTAGTATTAAAATTTTCCATTAATGCGTATTTTTTATTATTTTAAGTGAATACAGCTTTATGATGAGAATGCATTAGAAGTTAATAGAACTTGATAATTTCTTTTAACTTGTATGCTTTTTATTAGTGCTTCGTTAATGTAAAACGTTTTTTAGAAATAATTGTTTTTCGTAGGAATTTTAGCGGTATTTTTAATGTTATTGTTGTTTCTGTTCGTACTTGTGTGTTAATAAATTTAACTTTTCAAGGTCTTTCTAGTTTGTGTCATCACAGATAATTTCAAAGTTTATCAAATCTGATATTTTTCTTTTGATAATTGTTAGGTATGGTTACTATCATTTCAGGTAGATTTCATAAGAATCCCAAATCAGCTGGTTTGGAAGTCAAGAGCTCCAGGGTTCAAGTCCTAGTAAAGTCAGTTATTTTTACACGGATTTGAATACTAGATCGTGGATACCCATGTTCTTTGGTGGTTGGGTTTCAATTAACCACACATCTGGAATGGTCGAACTGAGAATGTAAGACATTTACATTCATACATGTCATCCTCCGAAGTAATACCTGAACGGTAATTCCCGGAGGCTAAACAGGAAAAAGAAAGAAATATTTCATAAGGAAGTTATGAAATATACCCTATTGTAATGGGTACCATGATTCGACTTCCGGAAAATTTCGATATATCTCCGTGTTTTACATCTCCCAGATCCCAAAACCACCGTCAGTTCAAAAGTTTATATATGTATATATTTCACTTTCTTATGGACACGATAACTGCCGTAAGTTTGAGCCAATGACTTTCAAATTGATACATAAGATATAACGACCCAAAATCTCGGTCGAGTATGTTAATGGGCAAAATCGGACCATGGGGGTGGTGACGGTGGGCTTTTTCGTAAAAAAACGAAATATCGCTATAACTTTCTTAAGCAAAATATTGAATTCGTTTAAAGTTCCTACTTTTCTTTGAATAAGGGCCTTTTCTTTCTTTTTTCCTGTTTAGCCTCCGGTAACTACCGTTTAGATAATTCTTCAGAGGATGAATGAGGATGATATGTATTAAATGAAGTGTAGTCTTGTACATTCTCAGTTCGACCGTTCCTGAGATGTGTGGTTAATTGAAACCCAACCACCAAAGAACACCGGTATCCACGATCTAGTATTCAAATCCGTGTAGAAATAACTGGCTTTACTAGGACTTGAACGCTGTTACTCTCGACTTCCAAATCAGCTGATTTGGGAAGACGCGTTAACCACTAGATCAACCCGGTGGGTTTGAATAAGGGCCTAAAATGTATCTAAGTAACGTTTTTTGATATTACCAACCATTGGCCCACGGGGTGGAAGACAAAAAGTATACCTCCCTTAATAGGCACAGTAACGAATCGGTTTAAAGTGGTCTTTAGTCCTCTAAACATTATCTAAAACTTTAGTGTGAAACAATTTTTGATATGAACAACCCTTACGGCAAGGGATGACCAAAGAAAAAAAACAAAATATCGCTATAATTTTCTTAAGTAAAATATATATCGAATTCGTTTAAAGTTCCATTTCTTTTGATAAGAGTCTAAAACTTATTTTAAAGTTTTTCGATATAACCAACCGTAGACCCAGGGGATTGAAAAAATGGGGTTTCGAAGACAAAAAAGAATCATACTTGTATTAATAGGCGCATTTTCTAATCGATTTTAAAGTGGTCGTATGTCCTCTAAAAAATTAAGTAAAATTTTTGTCTGTAACAATTTTTGATGTGACCAACCTGTACGGCAAGGAATGACCAAAATTTTGCTGGAATTGTAAGATTTTCGTATGCTTAACATGTGATAGTTTTTTCACGTGCAACCATTGTCGTATTGAATAAATTTGAAGTTTTTCTTAACTTTAAGGTGGAAATTATTTTTTCTCCTACTTAGAATGGGTGAAAAATCTACCTCCGCCTTCCGGCGTGTCAAAAGGGATTTTTTTTTACAATTTAATTTAAAATTGAAGCTGACTGACGTCTCTATTTTTTTAATTTATTTTAAAGAGTTGGAGGAACCCCATCTTCGGGCGCCTGGGCAATCTCGAGCTCGCTACAGGTTTCACAAGACGTTATTAAATGCGAATGTATTCCTGCACACTATCTACTAAACTTCCACCCCTGTGGCTACCCACCCTTCCTGGTGCAGCTGGTGTGCATTACTTCAGGAAGGGAGGAATACACCCTCACACACATTCAGACATTACAGTCAACAGACATGGACCTCACACCCACAAGATACCAAACAACAGACTAAATCTCACCACACCCTTTACATCATCCAATCATCACTCAGAAAACATACCTCACGCCGCACACTCTACACTTCACATCAAAGCCACATTCAATCGCATAAACAATCACCTCATAGACAGTCTAACACTGTAGTTTACTTACCTCACGGGTCACCATCAGACGCGGGAGCGGAGTGCCCACGACCTCATCGCACCCAGGCGATCCCCTAAGCTCTCAGCCGCGTGCTTGTCCGCCCCCGCACACTCCGACGACCCCTTCTACCCCTGCGAGACTTCCCAGAAATACAGCTTCTCCATGATCTTCCAAGCAAACCTTGCTACAGCCGTCCAGTTTTCCGCGCGTTCTAACATGATCTCTGCTGGAGTTTCTCTGGGAGGAATATTTCCCTTTTATCTATGGTGTCCAATATTTCCCTCCTTGCATCCTCAAATCGGGGGCAGCGAAAGAAGACGTGATATGCTGTCTCTTCTTCGTTTACACACACCGGAAAATTAGCGGAGTGATCTAGCTTAAACCTAAAAAGGTATTCTCCGAACCCCCCGTAGCCGGATAGAAAGTGTGCGAGACAGTAATCCAACGAGCCATGGTCCCTCTCGCACCATTTTCTCAGGTTTCCAATTATGCGGTGTGTCATCGGCCTCTATCACTAGTGTCGTACCGTATCTGCCGTACTCTAAAATATACCCAAGAAATGCAAAGGTTAGAAACCTATGTCTTGACTTAAAAGTAATATCAGGTTTATGAGGTCTGTTCAGAATATAATCGAATATATAATCTTTATTATTAATTTTACAGATAATATATTGGTCCTTGTCCCTTTAAAGTACTCCTCCCCCCCCCCCCCCCCCTATTCATACACTTTTTCCAGCGGTGTTTCCACTTTGCGAAGCAGTCGTCTTGATTGATAGCTTTATTTGAAATGACCTTGACGAATTTGCTTTAATGTCATCAGTTGGTCTTCAAACGGCGTCCTTTCATCACCGATTTTAATTTCAGAAATAAGAAAAAATCGCAAGGAGCCAGGTATGGCGAGTAGTGGGAGGGTGAGGGAGGACAATCATCTGATTTTCGGCACAAAACTGACGAATTGACAAATCCGAGTGTGCGGGCGCATCGTTTCGTGACTAAACCATGAGCTGTCTCGCACATCTCTGGTCCCTTTTTGCGGATTTTTTCACGTAACCGTTAAGTGCCTCGATAATACGAACGGTTCACTGTTGCACCAGGACGCAAGAATTCAAAATGCACAATTCCATTAAAATCGGAAAAAAACAACATAGAGCATCACTTCGACATCGAATCGAGACTGACGTGCTTTTTTGGGGCGTGGAGATCCATCGTGATGTTTGAACCTTTGTCTCGATGTCGTAGCCGTAAACCCAGCTTTCGTCTCCCGTTAAGATCCTTTCCGTGAATGTTTCATCGTCATCGGCGTGTTCAAGAAGTTGTCGACAAACTTCCACTCGATGTTCTTTCTGCTATTCGGTCATTGAACGAGGAACAAACTTTACTGCAACTCGATGCGTGTTCAACTTTTCATTCAGAAAATCACGACATGATCCAATCGAGATGCTAATCTCTTCTACAAGTTCTCTGACAGTCAATCGGCGATTTGCATCCACCAGATCGATGGATTTTCTGAACACTTACGGAGGTTATGTTCTGCGTACGACACAGATTATAATCTACGTAAGACTGTTTCAAAAGTTGAAACGTTTCTGTGAAAGTTTTTCCCGGTTTCACGCAAAATTTTATGTTATATCTTTCCCGAAAATCGCACATTCCAAAAATAGCTACTACCACTTAAACGCGTTGCACTGAAATAACAATAACATAAAAACTAAACAAGATATCAACAATCCAAGAACATGTAATTACAGAGGAGGGTATGCGGAACATAATGATGTTTAATACACGTCACAAAATATCTCCGTTGCGCGCAATTAAAAATGTTCCGTTATTTTCTGAACAGACCTCGTACATGAGAGTGATATGAAGACATTGTTACCAATTGTGATTCAAATTCTCTTGAATGTAGGAGTGACTGATAATTGTACACAGTAGGTTTTCTAACAAATTTTCTTAAATTTTAGCATGAAAATATTTTGTACATCACAGTTAGATCAGGTTTTATATATAACCTGATGATTCTAATATTTTGCTACGAGGGTTTTTTTTGAAGGTCCGATCAGAGTTACAAAATTAAAACCACAGTGAAAATAAAAACTTTTTTATTTATAACGAGTACTTACATAGCCATTTCTCTACATAGTCGCCACTCCGATTTAGACATTTGTCGTAGCATGCAGACATTTGGTGGTAGCGTGGTACCAACTTCCCAATACCCTCGTCATAGAACGGAGCCGCCTGTGTTTTCAGCCATGTTTCTACGCTGGTCTGCAGCTCGTAGTCTGTACCAAATGTTGTCCTCCTAGCCAGCGTTTCATGTGAGCAAAGAGGTGAAAATCGGGTGGAACCAAGTCCGGGCTGTATGGTGGGTGATCAAATAGTTTCCAACGAAAACGCTGCAGGAGCTTCTTTGTTACAGCTGCAGTGAGCGGCCGAGCATTGTCATGGAGAAAGACAATGCCTGATGACAACATTCCTCTCCGATTATTCTGAATTGCCCTTCGTAGACGCTGAAGAGTCACGCAGTATGATGGTCGTGCCACGTTCGGTGACTTCCACCAAGAGAACATCATTCCGGTCCCTGAACACAGTAGCCTCAGTACTGAATTATGCCTCAATAATAAGTACTTCGTGACAGTGCCTGACAATGCCTGAATAAGTACTTATTATACCTCAGAACACAGTAGCCACAGTACACTTTCTGTTGGAGAAGGTTCGCTTGAACTTCTTTGGTTTACTGGGAGAATGAGAATGCATCCGCTGTTTGGATTGTTCTTTTTTCTTCAGTTTCGAAATGGACCCATGTCTCGTCCACCGTGACAATTTTGTTCAAAAAATCTTCTCCTTCATTGCGGTACCGCTGGAGAAAGGTTAGGGAGGCGTCCATTTTCTTTGTTTTGTGATGGTCGGACAGCATCTTGGGAACTCATCTCGCACACAGTTTGCTGTACTGAAGTTTGCTGTACAGTTACTGTACACGATGGTGTAGAGAGCTGACCTTGAAATTTCAGGAAACGAATCACTTGATACAGAAATATATCCGCAAAGATTCATCCGATTTTTATGCGGGTTTTTATTTCGCGACCGATCGGACCTTGAACAAAATAACCCTCTTATAATAATCCTGTATTTATTATTAACCAGTGGTGATGACTTTCTTCATATTGTTATTTTGTTTTTATTTTAAGTTATACAATAAAACCAGAACATATTCCTTGACAGGCTTTCAACGATTTTTGAATCTACAGATTCAAAAAGCTTGTGTAAAGTTGTATATTATGTTTGCTATTTTGGCATGTAATATTTTTTAAAAAAATTATTAATATATTCAATAAAATCTTTACTTTTGTGTGTTGTATAAACTATGTATAGATGAATTTGAGAACCTCGTCTTTTTTTTTTAAATCTTAAAAAAATTTAACCACTTCATATAATGTTTATGTACCATAGTTTTTTGTACTAGACTGTTTTTACACATAGAAACAATAATAATAATACATAATTAATAGTTTCACGTATGCAAATTATTAACCTTTCATTCATCCTTTTCAAAAGAACATTTGTCAAGACTGGTGTCATTGTTAGAGTTTATATTGACACTCTTCTACTATTTTTTTTTTAGTCTTGGTTACTTGTCTTTATTTTGGCTGCTTCTGCTCACATTTTGCTTAATTATAAGATCACAAACTAGGCAAAAGCATTGACATCTGTTACAAAAAAAATTGTTAAAATTTTTTCATATGTATTTATTACAAATAAAATAAATTCATATTTCAGCACTGTAATTTAGTTTATTTTCAGGCGAAATATTTTGGTTTCAATGAAATTAAGTTAAGAATGAGATTTTTGGTAAATGAGCAATTGCATTATTTACAAACCAAAAAATGGGTTTTAAGCAGAATTTAATTGTGTTTAGTTAGGTTTAGTAACTAACAATTATGTGTACTGAATTTTATATGATATCAGCAAATATAACCTAACGCTTGCTTCACTTGCCAATCTCATTTAATTAACTTTAAATATTAAACTTGCCAATTGCTAGGCTGAATCTTAATTGTTGCAATCAATTATTTAGTCTGAAAATCCAGGTATATTACAGTGCTGAATTACAAAACTGTGGTGAGTGTAGTGTGTATCTTATGAGGAACATAATCTCGAGGGAAAGGCGTTTCCAAAGAATAATTTTAATTGTAAGAATAACATTGGTCCCAAATAAGGTATATTAAAAATTTTATCGAAATCAGATTCAAGTTCATAATTACCAAAAATTCAATTTGAAAATAAACAAGATTAAAAAAAAAAGGTAGTGAATTATGAGACAAAGGGAGATTTAATACCAGCTAAATGCTGAGTTAAAGAACATTGTGTATTAGATGTTGCTGAATTTTGTAAGTAAAAGGGATGGACGACTTAATGAAAATATTTTCATGACTAAAAAAAATGAAGATATCCAAAGTAAATTACTATACGAAATGGGACTTTGTTGTAGAAATATAAAGTTTATATAAATATTAGCGACTGATTGAGTTTTTCAATTGTCAAGATTTCATCCCTCTAACCACATGTAGTAACCAATTCCTTTTTTTTGTATTTTTTATTGTCACCAGTTTGAAAAGGGTAATGCTGTAATATATATGTAGTAAGTGATAGTAAAAATGATAAAATGTATAATTTATGGATGAATAATCTTTGTCTTACTGGTATATATATTATTATTTGCCTGATGGATTTTATTTACTTTTTTATTTATTTATTTTTTACAGTTAGAAGATATGATAACGCTACAACATGTGGTTTAGTTTGGACTGCAAACTTTGTCGCTTATAGATGTAGAACCTGTGGAATATCGCCATGTATGTCGTTATGTGCAGAATGTTTCCAAAAAGGTGATCATGATGGACATGATTTTAATATGTTTCGTAGTCAGGCTGGTGGTGCTTGCGATTGTGGCGATACATCGGTTATGAAAGAAACTGGGTAAGTTTTTGTTAGGTTTTTTAAATTGATTTTTAGTTACATTGAATAAATTTTATTTAAAGAAATCAGATGTATGTTTTTCATATTTTGAATATTTTTTTTCTTTAGAATAAAGGAACACTTGCATACTTGTGGGTGAGTTGCTAGTGTATGCTGTACTTGGGTATTTCATTTTCTGTCAATTGTGGCCAGATTCAGCAAGTGTGGAATGCTTTAATGTTATAGTAGGGGATTTGAAACCTTTCTATTATGTTTTAAAGCAGTTAATTGAAGTCTTTTTTTTTTTCTAAGTGTATCTGAATTATAATCTATTATAAATCATTTCTTGTATTTAAATCTTTAAGATTAAGTTTAATTATAGAAAACATTTTTTCAATATATAAATATTAACAGAAAATTAGGTCCAATATTTGTAGATATTTTCTTTATTTGTTTTTATTTTCTTTCTTGATTGCTTTCCTCCCTACCCTGAAAATGTGTATTTTCATATTAAAAAAGATGCTTTTCAACTTAACAGTTAGTGAAATAAATTCATAAACTAGCAAATGTTTAAAAATCATTAATTAAACGTTTTTAAAAAGAATAATTGTATGGTAATTTTAATTATTTAACAATCAATGTCAATAGATATTAAAAAAGAATAAAAATATAAATATTTTAAAATAAATAAAGAAAAAGTGAATGTATATTTGTTTTTATACAATAAAAAACAAAATTAATAAAATAAAAAGTGTTGATTAAAGATTATGGAGTAATTTTTATTGATTAAGATTATTTCAGTTGAACTCATTAAGTTAGCTTATAAACAGACTAAAATATAGAAATTTCCCAGTAAGGTTATGCATAGGTAATATGATGTGATATACGAAAGGATTTCTTTAAGATTATAATTTTTCTCAAGAAAAATAGAGGTAACATGAACCAGTCATAGAAATAGCCTATCTTATAAATAAAATGTAAGGCGGTGTCGAATAATATGCCACCTTAGTTCAATACCTCAGTTACTTTTAATTATTGTAAATATTTTATTACTCGTCGGTCATTCAAATAAATAAAAGTCTTTCGTTTATAATATAAATTATTTTTATGATCTTTGAACTCATATATCTTTGAATTCATATATATAAAACATTATTGTATTATACATTCGTAATAAACACATGTTGAGTCATAGAAGGGTGGAACAAGACTGACTAACAATAGAGCATTAGAAAAATTCATTTAATTTGAGTAACAAAGAAAGAGATTTATAAAGGGTAAAAGAAACAGTGAAAATTTATAGAATAGAAGAAAAAGGGAAAATTTTTACTTCCTTGTACGAAGTAAAGGAAGTATTGTAACCACAAAAAATTTCGGTTTTCAGATTTCAACGGAAATATCCATCTTGACTAGTTTTGGCATACATATCTCGCATAACTAAAAAACAATTAGCCATAGGATGTTGACATTTTGGATTTAGGACTGTTATAACATTCTGCACCTATCCTTTTGATTGCAATCAACTGAACCAAAAGTGTCCAAAAAAGCCCAAAATCCCCAAAAATTTGGATTTTGGACTTTCTCTTAACTGCAGTGGTAAGCCCACATTGAGAGCTTTTCAATGATAAATCATAAGTGGTATTTATTTTCATCGGTTCCAGAGTTATAGCCAAATAAAATTTTAATTAATGAAATATTTGGTCTTACAAGGGGAAGGCTCATCGGTTCGAATCCGACTTAATCTCCCTTTTTTAACTTTTTTTCTTCAATTTGAATATATTGATTTAATAATTATTAAACTATGATTGTAAAACAAAAAAAAAAAAATTACAATAAATGATAATTCAATAACAATAAAAAAAAATATGAAAATCTCAGAAGTTATTTATGCAATAAAATTTTATGTACTTTATAAAATATGTTTATGTAATACATATGTGTATATGTAATAGATTTGGTGAAACATCTGATTATGTAATAGTAATTGAAAGTTATAATTTAGAATTGTATTATTTTTGGATTTTCTAGTTTAATTTCTGTTAATTCTATTTAATTATTCTGGAATTTCTGTTTAATTTTATCTATATTAAAGTTCACTACAGGGTTACTGAAAAATAGACCTTCATAAGAACAACATATACACATATGCCTGATCTTTAATAAATTGCAAAAAATTCTTGTTTCAGTTCATTACGTCTCTAATATTGTCGGACAATGTTCTCCTTAAGTCGTAGTTGATCATCATTGCATTTATTATTTTTTTTGTTGCCAATCATTTAATCACTCTTTGGTTTGATATAATTATTTTGATCCTAATTTGTGTATATTGTCTCTAGTTCTCAAATTTTCTCTCTATATTCATCATCCTCCTCTCTTAATTTCTTTATTATTTCCTTGGTCTTATTGTTTTTTCCTTTATCATCTCTTAATTTTTATTCTTCTTTGTTTTTAACATTTTCTTCCTATTTATATTTATCATTTCCTAATTTTTTTATTCTACCCTTGTTCTTAACATTTTCTTCTTCGAATTCATCTTGTCGATTTTTTGAGAAGATATATATTCATGTTATCTTTCTTTTTCCTGTATGATTGGTTTTTTTTTCATTTTTGTTATTCACCAAATAATCCAATAATAAAAACTGAATATTTTACACCATAAGGTTGAAATTAACATTTGTAATCAGTGTACAGGAGTTCACTAAACGGAATAGTGTTTAAAAATTGTTAACTTCATCAGAAATCTGAAACTTTTGTTAATCAGAACTCACAAAAATACAAATAATGCGGGGCTAGTAATAGAAGTAATAAAGTGACTTTTACACTATCCTAATATTTCATGTAAGATTGTTGATTTAATAATTGTATAAATATTTGAAGTTAATAAAAACCAATATTTCAGTAATTGTGTAATTTTCCTCTTTATTATAAAATTGGAGGATAGTATCTCACTTTCAAATGAAATAAGTTAAATGAAGTGCAGCAAAAAATGTGTATATGTAATTTAATAGGTGTATACAAGTATGTGGTGTTCACATCAGATAATTATTTTTAAAATTAAAAAAGGAGAAAATAGAACCTGAATCTTAACATAACTGCCTGCCAAAAATCATATGATTTTTTTCTTTTAGTTTAACATTATAAATGAAACTATTACAAACAATAACATGAATCATATGATTTTTGCAATTACAATAAGTTACATATATGATACAATCCATTATGTACATTTCAACATAATATCAAACAAGTTTAATTGTGAATAATGAACAATAATATAATTAAATTGTTAATATTTATGTTTAGTTGAAATGGTATTTACATTCATTTATGATATTATAATAATAATAGTACTCATATAAATATATAATAAGTTAATTAAAAAAGCTCTTAATAGTATTTTGAATAATAATAATAATAAGCATATTGTTTAAATAAATAATAATACAATCAATTTTTTTTAATCTATAATAGTTTGAAATTACATTCACATTAATCTTAAATAATAAATAATTAATAAATCTAGGAACCCTAATCCTCAAGATCAATAAATTGTTACTGGTTACCTAATATATAAATCAATACATAATCGTATAATGTGTAAGATGTGAAACCATAATTAAATTAACACAATATGTAAATTAGGTTATAAATATTAATACAATATTTATGAGCATGTAAACAGTTATAAGAATATAAATCAAATGAAATTACAAGAACAATAGTATAAAAATAATTAAATCAGTAAAAAATATTATTTAAATCATCAGTCATTTATGATTAGTAATAGGTATAATTTATGCACAGGTCTTAATGGACCATTAACTTTACGTAAATCAACAACCCTTACTAGGTTGTCTGAGCCTGGGTGAACCTGGGTGACAATTCCATGTTTCCAATGCATGGATGAAGAATTTCTATTGGTAACTAATACTAAATCTCCAATATAAAAATTACGGGATGAAAAACTACATTTATTGTGCTGCTGTAAATAATATAAATAGTCCTTAGACCATCATCTCCAGATAGATTGTATAAATTTTTGGTGTAATTTCCAATGGCCTAAGTGATTAATTTTTTGGTAATGGGGTTCAGGCAAGGAAGTGAGTGGACATCCTATGAGAAAATATCCAACAATTACACGATGCATATGAAATTTAATGCTTTTGATTGTGCTATACCATAAACCACCAAAATGGGGTGAAGAGAGAATAAAATGATCAGGCTATATCTTGTGTAGTTATGAATGCTTGAATGTCTGATTTTAATTTTTCTAAATTTAAAAATTGTTACAAATTATAAAGTATTTTTTTATAAGACTTGAGTGGTAATACCTCTACATGATATAAATCTTTTAAATGCTGCAATAAACGACTGTGAAGTCAGATCAGAAACTAATTCCTAAATGATTGGCTGTAGTAGTGAGACATATGAAAGTGCTATATATGATTTACCTAAGGTCTTAGACTTCTGTTCGCCATGACAAATCATATTTGGATCGCTGTAGTTACTACGCATGTAGAGAATGGTTGGAAAAGAATAACTCTAGAAGAGTTATGGTAACTTGGTAGAAGAACAGCTTGGTAACTGACCAAGTTATTGTACACCTGGCTTTCTGCATTATATCGAAAGCATATCATACATTTACGAATGATAGAAAAAATAATTCTCTTACCATTTATAATCCAATTTTTCTGGTGAAAAGAATGATGTGTTAATATAACACCCCATTGAGGATGTTTAACATTGGTAATGTAATACAGTGTTGTAATCTGCCTCCTACACGAAGTAAGCCTAAATTATCCAAAAATGAAAGCGATATAAGTTTGATTGCTTTTAAGATTATCTATTTCATTACTAAAATGCATGTGTTGCGAGTGTTAAATAAAAAAGTTAAGAGTACGATTTAATTCCTTTGTAGTTAGGGAACCAATGATTCGTTTCGTTTTAATTGATTTAGCATTATGAAAAAATCTAAAACTGAAACTAAATGTGCGAATTAAAGTGTGTAGTGAAAAAAATTGTTCTGTTTAATTAAATACAACAGTAGAGATACAAATGATATTACTATAGTTTTGCGTTTTTCTATTAAACATTTAGAATTTTTATTTTAGTTATTAAAAGTAATTTTATTTTTGGCCAGTGGAAAGAAGATTGTGAAAGCCGTTAAGGACCATGTTACCAAAGTGACATGTCAAATAATTTACTTGGTGTACAGCCTCTACACAATACATCTGCTGGATTATCAAAGGAATTTGATATAATGCAAATTAGCATTTGAAGTATTTTTCTGAATGTCAGAAATGCTGTTGCTGACAAATACTTTCCAGTTAGATGGTTGTGTCTGTGAATCCAATGTAGTGCTATTATAAAATCTGTGTATAAGTATATCTCATCAAAATGTATGTGTAAGGAAGTAACTACCTTTAATAATAAATGACTAATTTAAAAGTTCAACTTTTGTAGTGTAATTTGTTTTAAGAGTGCTAATTTTGATTTAGAACAAAGTAAATTAGAAGTTGTATGGTTGGCATGTACAATTCATATGTTAGTGCAGCAGCCATAGCCATTTATAGAGGCATCGGAGAATCCATATATTTGAATAGAAATAATTCTAATATCAGTGTTAGGTTTGATGGAATGATTTATTTTAATTGATTCAATCATTTGCAACTGGTTGTATAAATTGTTGAGCCATTGTGTTAGTAACGTGTTTGGTAATATTTCATCCCAATTAATTTTAAGTTGCCACAACAACGGCATAAAATCTTTATGTGAGAAAGCAATAGGACCAATGAGTCCTAAAGGATCAAACAGACGTACTATAATGAACGGAATATTTATTTTAGCGTATTTTTTAGAATCTCTATAATGATTAATTTGGAAAAGTAGCGTGTCTGAAGAATTATTTTAAAGAACACTTCTGAAGTACATAAATTGTGATCTTGATTTGAAGGAATGGAAGAATTTTGTTCAGAAGAAGAAATGGTACTATTATTGGAAAACCATTTATGGAGTGAAAAACCATATTGTTGTAATAATTTAGAAATATTAATTTTCAATTGAATAACTTATTTAAGTTAATCTGAATTTGTTATGAGATAATCAATATAAAACTCATTTCGAATGACCTTAGATTTCTTGTGGAAAATCATTCTCATTTTCATTAGATATTTTAATTAGACATCTAGTGGCTACATATGGTGCACAAGCAGTCCTATATGTTACGGTTTGTAATGCGAAGTGTTTATTTCTGGATCTGGTGAACCATGCCAAAGAATTCATTGTAAATTGGAATCACTAAGTTTAAGTAATTTCTGACAATGCATTTTAGCTATGTTCAACGTAATGATGTAATTATGGATTCTGACTAAGCAATATTGAAAATAGGTCTTGTTGGACTACAGGTCTGACTAATAAAGTATCATTAAGGGATAGGCCATTAGTTGTTTTAGAGTTCAACTATCAAAGAGAACTCAGATTTTAGTAGTTAGAGTAGAAGGCTTGAATACTGGATGGTGGGGTAAATAGCACGCATTTGATTTATTAATTAGCAAATCATTGGAATTGAGTAATGTCATGTGACCTAATTTTAAATATTCCTAAATGAAAGCGGAGTAGTCCTTTTTAAGGTTGGCATTGTTGATTAGTTTTCTTTCTAAAGATAAGAATCTATTTTTAGTATTAAAAGAATCACCCAGTTGAATGTTATTATCCTTGCGTGGTAATGACACAACAAATTTGCCTTGATTATTTCAACTAGTGTTAGTTTGAAAATATTTTTCACATGTACAGGTTTCACTTACTGAAACATCAGTGTTCATTTCTTCTTCTTCTTTCTTCATCGATTTGCCACAACACCTTTTCATTTGTCACTTTATCCACTCGTCTGATTTTTAACATTCTCCTATAGCACCGCACTTCAAAAGCTTCTCTAATCTTTTCTTCTCAGGTACTCCGATCTTCCAAATTTCACTTTCATATATAGCGACGCTCCAAACATATACTTTCAAAAATCTTTTCCTGACATTTAAATTAATTTTTAATGTAAACAAATTATATTTCTGATTCGCCTGTGCTATTCGGCATTTTATATCGCTCCTGCTTTGTCCATCTTTAGTAATTATACTTACCAAATAACAAAATTCTTCTATCTCCATTATCTTTTCTCCTCCTATTTTCACATTCAGCGGTCCATCTTTGTTATTTCTACTACATTTCATTACTTTACTTTTGTTCTTGTTTATTTTCATGCGATAGTTCTTGCGTAGGACTTCATCTATGCCGTTCATTGTTTCTTTTAAATCCTTTTTACTCTCGGTTAGAATTACTATATCATCAGCAAATCGTAGCACCTTTATCTTTTCACCTTGTACTGTTACTCCGAATCTAAATTGTTCTTTAACATCATTAACTGCTAGTTTTATGTAAAGATTAAAAAGTAACGGGGATAGGGAACATCCTTGTCGGACTCCCTTTTTTATTTCGTCTTCTTTCTTTTGTTCTTCAATTATTACTGTTGTTGTTTGGTTCCTGTAAATGTTAGCAATTGTTCTTCTATCTCTGTATTTGAACCCTAATTTTTTCTAAAATGCTGAATATTTTATTCCAGTCTACATTATCAAATGCCTTTTCTAGTCTATAAATGCTAACCCACCAGGTTGGTCTAGTGGTGAATGCGTCTTTCCAAATCAGCTGATTTGGAAGTCAAGAGTTCCAGCGTTCAAGTCCTCGTAAAACTAGTTATTTGTACACAGATTTGAAAACTAGATCGTAGATACTGGTGTTCTTTGGTAGTTGGGTTTCAGTTAACCACACATCTTAGGAATAGTTGAACTGAGACTGTACAAGACTACACTTCATTACCATTCATACATATCATCCTCATTCATCCTCTGAAGTATTTTCTGAACATTAATTACCGGAGGATAAACAGGAAAAAGAAAGAACGGTCTATAAATTTCATGTATGTTCGTTTGTTTTTCTTTAATCTTCCTTCTACTATTAATCTATTTGTCATAGATATAGATTAAAAGAATACATATAATTGTCTAATATTAAGTACTTTGAATTTGTTGTAAAAACTATCAATACTAATTAATGTATCAGGCCAGCTTTTATGAGAGACGTAATGCTTACTGCTAATGGCTTGAACAATCTTCAAGATTCCATCCCCAACTAGTATATACAATATTGTAATTGTAAAAGTCTTTTAATTTTTTTGCCACATTCATAAATTTGCCTTTTTTTTACAAATACGCGAGGAATTAAAATTTAATGCATGTTGGAATGGAACAAAAGAACAAAATGTTTATCAAAAGGTGCTGCGATCATATAGTTTCATTCTCCCACTATTAACATTTCAAAACTTGTTGACCCACATTCTCTCATTTTCTGTCAGTCGCTTATTTTGGAGTTTAGAATACCTGCTATGTCAAAGCATCTAAAACAAAGTGCAGTGATTAAAATTTTAACAGCAGAAATAGTGAATGCTAATGATATCGACTGGAACTCTTGATCGAAGTGCTGCAGTTAGATGAGCAATAAAAATTTGTGCATCAGATGCTGGTAAAGTGAATATTGAGTTTGAACCTTGCAGTGGTTGACTAGTTTCCATGATTGATGAGAAGTACGCAAATGAGGTAAATGAATTTATTAAAAAGTACCATCACTTTGAAGATGTATATTGTGTTCAACAGGTAAAAGAACCAATAATAATGATCAGCCATTTACCCATTGCGTGCAACTGCTGAGGATCTTGTGGAATTGAAATTTGAAGCTATCCTACATACTCACCAGATTTGGTACCTTTCAGTTTTCACTTATTTCCGCAATTAAAGAGGGCTATTAAGTATATTTATTTCACTAGGGATGGTGATGGTTGCAGTGAGTTTGTGGGTCAAGGAAAGATGCCTACATTCTTCATTGACAGAAAGAGAAAACTGGTTGACCATCGGGAAAATTATATAGCTTAATTTTATGCCACAACCGCATTACATTTCAGCCACCTGTCATAAATTTAAGTTTTTGTAGCAAAATTAATGTAATGTAATATTTGTGAATAGTAGCAAGTTTTATCATTGTTGATCTTTTGGAAATGCTTTCTTAACTCTAAATAATCTTAACTCTAAATGATTTTTCCCCCTTTTTTTATTACTTTTATTATTTTAAGTTTTTCTACATTTATATTACTTTTTCATTCAGTTTTTCTACATTTACTTATTTGTTGTTAATGAATCATTTTTGGTAAACCATTTCTGTCAGTAGAATAACATTAAAATATCTGATTTGGAATTAATCAATACAAGAAATAAATTGACTTAAAATTAACATATTAAAGCTAGGGGAAAAATTTCTTCTAAATAAAAATTAATTAAAATTTAATTTTTTTTATTTTTTGAGGGGGTATTATTTTTATTTGTAAAATTAGTAACAAATAAGTTAAGCATAAATAAATTAAATTTTACTTAAATACAGTCTTGTATATTTTATAGTAAATGAATTAAACTTAGTTGCAGAATATTAAAGAGGTAAATTGAGATTTTTCTAACATATCAATTGTGATTACTCCTTTTTTACCCACATTTTTTTTGTAATGCTTTATTCTTTTACTCTGAGTGAGTCGTGTTATTGTTTATTTGCTATTACTTATTATATTAAAAAATATTTTTACGTAACACCTTTGTTCATAGTTGTAATGTGATCACTTAAAAAACATTAATAAATTTCAAACATTTTTTTTTTTATTACTTCTAATGATATTATTTTTTCTATATTTTAGTTTTTGTGATCGTCATGGACCTAAAGCTCAAAGTAATAAACCTACTGCACCATTCGATTTAATGTGTGTTGCTGAAGCTGTTATGCCACGTATTATATTACGACTTATACAACATCTGAGAGAAAATAGGTAAGTTTACAGATTATTGATGATGTGTACTTATGTGTAATTTAAATTAGTTAAGTATATTTTACTTGTGGGTGTGTGTGCGTGCGCACGCACATGCATAACACATACATGCAAACCCATGTGTAATAAAAGTATGAATTAATTTGAGATGAATTTATTTAATATCTGAAAAATTCAAAGTCTTGTCTGGGATTTAACCAGTTACATTCCTGATAATTAACAAGTGCTCTCATTTAGCATACAGAGATGTTATGAAGTATTGCATAATAAGATTCCCTTATACAACAAGTAAAGGGATCTTTAAAGTTTCAAAGATTTAAGTGAAGCATTTTTATGGAATTAATCTAGTTTTGGAACTCCTGTGCCAGCAGTGTTAGATCAGCCTTTCTTTTTTTTCCTGTTAAGCCTCCGGTAATTACCTTTAAGATAATACTTCAGAGGATGATATGTATAAGTATAAATGAAGTATAGTCTTGTACAGTCTCAGTTCGACCATTCGTGAGATGTGTGGTTAATTGAAACCACCGTAGAACACCGGTATCCATGATCTAGTATTCAAATCCGTGTAAAAATAAAACCCTACTAGGAGTATTAAATCAACCAATTTTAATTTGTCTTACTCTCACAAACTATCCGTACTTAACTTTGTGATTATTTACGCATGTGCATGCACACACACACACACACACACACACACACACACACACACACACACACACACACACACACACACCAGATTCTTTAAACAGACATTTTTAAGCCATTTGAGGGCATAAAAAATAAAAGAAAGAGTTATTCAAATATTATGGGTCATCTCATTAAGCATATAATTATTGTAATCTCATTAAATATACATAAACATGCAAATAATTTAGAAATAAGTAATAATAAACATGAAAATATTTAGAGAAATTATATATTTGTATATATATAGAGAGAGAGAGAAATTTATATCTACAAATATAAATTTTAATACATACTTACAAGTGTACAGGAAAATTTTGATAATTACATTTTTTTAAAATTTGCACTCCATTCACAATAGCCAGCTTAATTGTAACAAGTTGTAATAAAGTCAATTATGACAGTTGTCAGTTTTATTATACAATGAATGTAATGCATTGCCAGATACAAATTTTTTAGATAGCTGATTATGTATCAGCAGATTCTGAAAAACTGGTAAACAAAAATTGATTTTTGGAATCTGTAGATTCTGAAAAATTGGATGGCAGATTTTTATGTAAATTGATAAGTTTACATTGAGCTTTCTCTTAATGGTTGTTTCTATTGGTAATTATATATATATATGAGGTCTGTTCAGAAAATAACAGAACATTTTTAATTATGAGCCAACAGAGATATTTGGTGACATGCAATTGGCAACATTGTGTTTCGCATAACCTCCTCTATAACCACATGTTCTTGGATTGTTGATATCTCGTTTAGTTATTGTTATTTGAGTGCAACATGTTTAAGTGTTAGTAGTGATTTTTGTAATGTGTGATTTTCAGGAGCAGCAATAAATGATAAAATTTTGCATGAAACTGGAAAAAACTTTCACAGAATCATTTCAGCTTTTGAAACAAGTTTACGGAGAGATGTTCTGGGTCATACGAAATGTGAAGTGGTCATCACCCAATTAAAGATGACACTTGACTAGCAAGGCCTTTGACTTTAACAGACAACACCCGTGTTCAAATCAATGATCTGTGGATGCAAATCACCAATTGACTGTCACAGATAATGTCACATCTTGACTGAGGAATTGAACAGGCATAGAGTTGCAGTAAAGTTTGTTCCTTGTTTGGTGTCTGAACATCAGAAAGAACATCTAGTGGATGTTTGTTGACAACTTCTTGAACAAGCCAGTGATGATAAAACATTCATGCAAAGGATCATAACAGGAGATGATAGCTGGGTTTACAGCTATGACATCGAGACAAGAGTTCAGTCATCACAATGGATCAGCAAAGGATCTCTACACCCCAAGAAACCACAGCACGTCAGTGTCGACCCAATGTCAAATTGTTGCTCTCTGTTTTATTTTTCGATTTTAATGGAATTGTGCATTTTGAATTCTTGCATCAATGTGAAACAGTGAACCTTGAAAATATCAAGTAATTATACAATTGTTACATGAAAAAATCCACAAAACGTGATCAGATTTGTGGTGAGACAGTTCCTTCATCAATACAATGCGTCTGCACACTCGGCTTTGTCAATTTGTCAGTTTTGTGCCAAAAATCAGTTGACTCCTCCCTCAACCTTCCTACTCACCTCGCCAAACCTTGTTCCTTGTGATTTTTTTTTTATTTTCAAAATTTTAAAATCTGATGAAAGGATGCCATTTTGAGACTATTATGACATTGAAGCAAATTCTTAAAGGCTATTTCAATTGAAGGGGACAAATGACCAATAATCTGTAAAATTAATAATAAAGATTAAAAAAAAATAAAGTTTGGTTATTTTCTGAACAGACCTTGTGTGTGTGCACGTGTGTGTTATTTATATTAAAAATAGCTAATTAATGGAAAATGTATTTAAAATATTCATTATGAGTTGTTAATATTTACCACATGATTACATTGTATTCTTTAAACCTTTCTAAAAATTCTATTCTGTGTATCTGTTTGCAGTTTTACTTCATATCTATTCCTTTCATTTAATTTTTTTACTTTTTTGGTTTCTGTATTTGGATTTGGTATAAACATTTCATTGCCTTTAAACATTTTTATCATGGAATCGCATAATTTCTTTGCGATACTTTGGATTTAATTCTGCCTTCATTAAAATTTGCAATTACGTCAGAAACATCAAACATAGAAAGGTTTTTTTTTAGACTGAAAATGTGATTGTTCAGGATTTTGTTGAAGCACCTTTTGTAACAAATTATTATCAGATAAATCTTTAAATATGGATTTCAGTTTTGCCATTAGGTTATTATCAGACATGTGAATTTAAAAGAAAACCCATATAGCAGATTTAATACAGTTTTGTTTCTTTTAGTAGCTAATTGGTTGATTTTATACATAAATTTAATGGTGCTGAATCGGTCAATTTTTCACAATCAGATATGAGTTTGGTTTTGTTAAGCTTTATACCACAAACAATTCTGGCTTTTAATACAATTTTAACAGGCGTCACAAAATAATTTTTAAAATTTAATCCTTTTTCCTTTATAAGGTGACTGTGTAATAAAATCAAGCAGAACATTTTTGATCAAAATTCAGAAAATAACACTTTTCAGTATAGTAAATATCCTTAAAGTTGAATGAAATGATAATGAAAAAAATAAGCTGATCATAGTATCTATTTTACATCCATTACTATGTAATTGTATCCAAACCTATGCATTAAAATCTATTTATCAAGGTCACTCTTTTTCTTAATTGTATTTTCTCAAACTCTTTTGATTAAGGTTAAATTTATTTTTGGTAAAGAAACATTAAAATTATAATTTATTAATTTATTCAAAAAGTAGCCTGAAAAAGTAAATTACACTCCTGATTTTTCAACATAGTATTTCTTGTTTTCAATAAACAGTTTCCATCTTTCAGGTAGCTTCTGCATTCCTTCAAACATATATTCTTGTATCTGCTGACAGACATTTGCTTTCTGGAATAAAAAAGAGTGTATCCATGTCTCCGTTTTCTTTATTTTGTACTAAAATTCTGTGATTTAATTTTTTTATTTTTATATATCTTTTTTTGTTATTGTTCTACATCTATTATTAATTTTAATCTTTGTTCGGCTGCTTACAGTAAATCATCGAACCCAGATGCTCATTTAGTTGCAATTCAAGATGCCGATGCATTTTTAACCATGTTACACGATCTTAGTGCAATGGGTGCAGCGATGCGTCATGTTATGACTGGTGCTCTTACCAATCCACAGGTATTTATTATTTACAGTTTAATTTACTTTGCTCAATTTAATAATGAATGGCGTTTTAAAAAAAAATGTAATGCTCCAAATTTTCAGAAAATTGAATTACATTTTTAATTATCTGGAAAAAAAATCGCCATTGATATATTGTATTTTATGTGCTTTGCTTTCAGTTCCATTAATAATTAACTATGATGGATTATTGATTAACCTATTCTTTTACAGATTTATCGTACCTTAGTTTTTTCCCTGGAAGTCCCTGATAACAAATATGGGATAGATTAAATAGTAACACATACTTTTATTGTAGAAAGAAATTGAAGGTGGTATGATGATGAAGTCACCTTCACACAGCTTTGTTCCCCTATTATAAACAATTCTTAAATTGTTTTGTTTTTTTTTTATTTTTCGTTGAGTGCTTTTGTTATACCGTTGTAAAAATATGTTCTTAAAATCTGTAAATTCTTTTTTTCTTTGGTAGGATTAATTTATTACATAGGCTTTAAGCTTGTGCATACAAATTGTATAGCGTATGAAAGATACTATGCTTGATGAGGATTTGAACCTGCGTGTTTCAGATGAAAAAGTCAGAGATACTGCCACTCCACCATGGAGGTCAATAGATTTGGCTTTAAAGCAATTAGAAAAACATATTTATTGAGTTCAGAAACTGACACCTTCAATAGAATTACATGATAATACTTGATGATATTCACTGTGCAACCAATTTAAAAATTTTCTTGATAAGCTGAAACTTGATGTTTTGCATCTGTTGTATAGTACGGTTTGCTATACAGTATCCAGTGATCTTCATTTTTTTACGTAACAGGGACATCGTAACATATTTCAGTGCAGTTGATGAAATAAAATAAGCAGTTAAATATATACATTTAATAAATTTTTGTCAAAAAAATTATTGTAAATCTATAATAATACATTTTTTATCTTTATTTTAAACAACTCTTTATGTATTTGATGAAAAAATATGTTAATTATTTTTCAAGTCATATTCGTCCATAAAATAGCAATGTCACTGATTGATCTATTAATGGACTAATTTTATCATTACCTGAATCACTACAAAGCTGAAATTTACGTTCTTTAATTCATGGTAACAAAACATTAACACAATTGACAAACTGTTAGGAATTAAATGGTTTTTTAAGAGAATTTTTCAGTATTTGTCCTTGTGAAAAGTATGTTCTTTGTTTATTAATGTATACCGGTTATTGCTTACGTAATATATGATTAATAAATAATGAAATCATTTGTTCAGGTATAAAATATTTAAAAAAAGGAAGTATTATTTCTAGATATAACATTATTCCAAGAAACAATATTTCTAGGTATTATATATTATAATAATTAAAAATAAGTTGTGTTTTCCTTGTCTACCATCCATTACAACTAACACATCATTAAAAATGATTATGTGTTTATTTTTACAGATTATGATTTAAATGAATCGCAAGTCAAAAAAACTTTTCTTAATGGTTTTTTTTATCCCCTAGAGTAACAGAAACATTTTAGAAACCTTTTTATGTAGTTGATAAATGAAAAACCATTTTTCCTTTACCTTCATTTAAACCTATAGAAGCAAACGACAGCTGTAATGTTTTAACAAAGCCAATATCTGTAGTGGAGTGGTAGCATTTTGGCCTTTCATCTGAGAGTTGTGGGCCCAAATCTCGGTCAGGCATGGAATTTTTCATATGCTATAAGATTCCATTTCCATACTCCCACATACAAACTTTAAAGCTTCTGTGGTGAATTAATGAATTTTTAATTGATCTAAAAAAAAATTCTGCTGTTGTCATCACAGATTAAATGTTTTCGCAAACAAGACTTATTCAGCTGCATATCTTATTCCTAATAGTGGTATTTATTGCCAACAGTTATCTTTGTATAGCACTATACATTCTAATTTCTCTTTTAAAACACTGATATGATCATTTTTATTAAAAATCATTCCTTTCTTTGAAAAAAAAAAATCAAAATCCTAAGGTTAAGGTTGTGTTCCTTTGACTGGTGCATTTGATGTTTATTTACATTATTTTTTGTTATGGTTTAAGGTGTAGTTTTGCATTTTATTTATTGCAAGTATGAAAATAAATAGAAAATAATTTGGTTAATCTTTTTAGAACTAACATACAGAGGAATCATTTCACAATCAGTAGGAATGAATATTATTTTAATTCATTTAAAATTTGAAACTTTTTTTGTAAACAAATATTAAAAAAGAATTTTTATTATAAACATAGAAAATTAAACCTTCCTTTGAACAAAACTAAGGTCTCATCAATTTACTGCCTTTTAAAAAGGATAAAACACATTTGAGAAATTTTTGTTTAACTTATCTAATAATTGTTGTATTTTGAAAAGACGGAAGCCAGGTGGTTGATCTTTATCAGCAAAATGAAACATTCTAAGAATCTTTTAATATCTGTCTAGCCACTGTTTCTGAAAATATTGGGGAAAATAATAGCCTTTGACTAGCACTCTTTTATAGAGTCTTTCTTATTTTTTGGCATAAGCAGGATCATACTCAAAAAGTATACAGTTCATCTGTGTAGGTTGATTTCTGTTGTTGTAAATTTGAATGAGCAAAATCGGTTTGTTCAGAGTCTTGGGTAAAATATGTATTTGTTTCATTCACTACATGTTCAATAATTTCGGTTGTTATTTAAGTTTTAATGAGAAGAAATAAATCCTGGATGCGAATGTGACAAATCGGCCATGTTTACTAACAGAGTTTAACAAAACTTTCAAAAATCTAGTTTTAGTACGTAATAAGATTTTATTCTCTCTATTTTCAGCTGTTAGCTGTAAGCTATTGGTAGTGCAAATAGTTCATTTTAAAGCCAATAGAGTGTAGTATATGTTGGTGAAAGTATTATATTAGTTGCATTAACACGATGCTAGTACTCAAACGATAAATTTCTAAAACTAGTTTACGCGACCATAGTCTATGCAGCAAGTTTACTGCAGTCGTGTAAACATGACACCAGTCCCAACGAGGTTAAGCCAGGAAAATTAAACTGATGTGTGCATAAACTCTTTGTTTCTATATCAAGGAAATATTTAAAGTCAAATAATTATTAGTGTGTTACATTTTTTATAATTAGATGTAAACCTCATAGAATTTCTGTTTTGTTTTGTAAAAATATTAAAGATAATATTTAAAGAATGTAATTATTTAAATGTAATTTATTAAAATGCTATCTTTAATTTGATGTGCCAAATATCTAGTAAGGTTAACAAAGATTGAATTCAGAGTATAAATTATATAGGAAAAAATGTTTGTATAGCGAAAAAATATGGTGGTGAAATGTGGTAATCATTTTAAAATAAGGAAAACATTGGTATTCTCCCAGAATTGTGTTGCATTTGAAAGTATTCAACAAACTACAGTAAATCATTCATTCAGTATTACGTCCTTCCTAGAATATTATTTTTAGTTTTAAAAATTCTGGCCATCTATGGATCACTTACCACAGATTCCCTCTCCTTCCTTTCCTGCCAGTACCTATTAAATCTCTCGCTCAGCTATTTCCTGAATCCTTCTATCATTACTCTTTTTTATTATGGAGTTTCTTTTTCAGTAATTCTCTGTTCAAAAATTTCTTTTAATTTTTCCTTTATTAATTCCTGATTTTGTAAGTTCAGGATTTCTATTCCTGCTTTGTTTAAGTCTTTCTTAATTTTATCATTAAATATGCTTTTAGTTTTTCTTCCTAGATGTAAAAAGGAATATTTTCTTGGTAATTTTTTTTTTGGTCTTCAGTCATTTGACGGGTTTGATGCAGCTCTCCAAAATTCCCTATCTAGTGCTAGTCATTTCATTTCGGAATACCCCCTCCATCCTACATCCCTCACAATTTGTTTTACATATTCCAAACGTGGCCTGCCTACACAATTTTATCCTTCTACCCGTCCTTCCAATATTAAAGCGATTATTCCAAGATGTCTTAGTATGTGGCCTATAAGTCTGTCTCTTCTTTTAACTATATTTTTCCAAATGCTTCTTTCTTCATCTATTTGCCGCAATACCTCTTCATTTGTCACTTTATCCACCCGTTTGATTTTTAACATTCTCCTATAGCACCACATTTCAAAAGCTTCTAATCTTTTCTTCTCAGATACTCCGATCGTCCAAGTTTCACTTCCATATAAAGCGACGCTCCAAACATATACTTTCAAAAATCTTTTCCTGACATTTACATTAATTTTTGATGTAAACAAATTATATTTCTTACTGAAGGCTCGTTTAGCTTGTGCTATTCGGCATTTTATATCACTCCTGCTTCGTCCATCTTTAGTAATTCTACTTACCAAATAACAAAATTCTTTTACCTCCATAATCTTTTCTCCTCCTATTTTCACATTCAGTGGTCCATCTTTGTTATTTCTAATACATTTCATTACTTTCGTTTTGTTCTTGTTTATTTTCAGGCGATAGTTCTTACGTAGGACTTCATCTATGCCATTCATGGTTTCTTCTAAATCCTTTTTACTTTCGGCTAGAATTACTATATCATCAGCAAATCGTAGCATCTTTATCTTTTCACCTTGTACTGCTACTCCAGATCTAAATTGTTCTTTAACATCATTAACTGCTACTTTCATGTAAAGATTAAAAAGTAACGGGGATAGGGAACATCCTTGTCAGACTCCCTTTCTTATTACGGCTTCTTTCTCATGTTCTTCAATTATTACTGTTGCTGTTTGGTTCCTGTAAATGTTAGCAATTGTTCTTCTATTTCTGTATTTGAACCCTAATTTTTTTAAAATGCTGACCATTTTATTTCAGTCTACGTTATCGAATGCCTTTTCTAGGTCTATAAATGCCAAGTATGTCAGTTTGTTTTTCTTTAATCTTCCTTCTAATATTAATCTGAGGCCTAAAATTGCTTCCCTTGTCCCTATACTTTTCCTGAAACCAAATTGGTAATTTTATTATTTCTTCTTAAAGTAAACTATGCTCTACGAAAGCCAATTTTGCTGTTATTTCTTTAAATTCCTGTTATCACACTTTGTGGGGCTGAAGTTTCCATATATTAAGTGTGTTATCCTTGTATAGGACCAAATATTTTTCGCAAGGATTTCTTCTTTCTTTTTGGATTTATGTTTTGTGCTAGCCTGATAAGATTGATTTTCTTTCATTCGCCAATTTTTTAAGGGTTATTTTCTTGACCGTTCCATTCTGTAGTTTATAGCTACTAAAACAGATTTACCTTCTATATTTTTTATATTTCTGGTTTTTAAAGTCACATATTCTATTTTTTCAATACATATTTGTAGAATTGTTTTTTCTGCTGTTTCTTATTTTCTCCAATCAGTTTTCCAGCTATTTCTGGGTTTCGGTATGTGTGCACTCATGTGCGCATACGTGTACACAATTGCAATTACTGCTACTGACTTGCTAGGCCTGACACAGCTGCAGATGTAGTGCCATGTAAGTGTAAATGTACCAGTAAACATGTAGTTTCGAATGGACTCAGGTCGACCACTCCTGCCGATGTATGGTTAATTGAAACCCAACTACCAAAAAACACCCGTCTCCACCAGTCTATCATTCAAATCCATATAATAGAACTGCCTTTACAAGGACTCGAATCTTAGAACTCTTGACTTCAAGATTGTAATGTGTTTGTTTTGTTACTATTTTAAGATCATTTAACAAAATAACCAAACCAACTGCGAAGGCAAAACAGTTAGTGGTGTTTTCCTACATCAATTTTGAAGGGAGTGCTCAATTACATTTGTTTCTTCACTAGGTGATAATTTTTTCAAAGACACAATTGAAAAGTTCTTAAGGTTTTTTATTTTTTGGAAAAATATTAGAAATTTAGCTTAAAAAACTTTAGAAGTTTTGTTTATTATTGTTTCTCTAGATTTTTTTGTCTTTATTATTTTTATATCCA
This sequence comes from Lycorma delicatula, assembly GCF_047948215.1. NCBI lineage: Eukaryota > Metazoa > Arthropoda > Insecta > Hemiptera > Fulgoridae > Lycorma > Lycorma delicatula. The sequence continues at coordinate 16,966,316 of NC_134467.1, forward strand.
TTAAAGTATTGTTTAATTTACCTAACTATGTTTTATTATTTATTTCTAAGCTATTATTTTTTAATTATTTTACTATATTAAATAGTGTTAATAATTAATTGTGTGGCTTTATTATTTTTTTTGCAGATATATAAACATCTAACTGAATGTTCAGCAAATGATGAATCGGGTTTTGCATCTTACGTAATTGAAAGTCAACGTTTGTATTTAGAAGCTGTTAAATCTCTACCTAATCCTGAACCCCCTCCAGAGTATAAAGGTATTTTTATTCATTTTTTAAAAAAAAATTTTTTATTTTATTCTGTCAAGTCGATAGTAGTGTGATTCTTTTCATACATCCGGGTAAAACTAATATAAACGGGATTTTTGTTCCTGAGCATCTATGGTTGGTAGGACTGGCTCCATGCTTCTAGTATGCTTGGGTGGGGTCATTAGTGGTGGGGAGAGCCAGCCATTCCACACTCCCAACCAATTCGTCAATAATGCTCACAATGTTGGAGCAACAGGTACACCCCTCCACCGCACAACGCATAATAAAATTTGTTGTTCGTGAAGGAGTTCAAGCGCCGGAAATTTTCCAGAGATTGACAACTGCATAGTTCAGGGACCAAATATTGTCAAGGTCTGATGTGTTTACCTGGCATAGAGTTCAAGGAAGGACGAGAATGAGTGGAAAATTAGGAACACGATTGCTGTCCTCGGACCAGCATTACAGATGAAAACATTTGCGCAGTTCGAAACATTCTTGAAGATGATCATCGATGGGTGAGAGTATCTGAAACTGCAGAACAGGTTTGAATAAGTTATGGGAGCTGTCAAGCAATCATCACAAATGACCCACAATTCTGTAAAGTGTGTGCCAGATGGGTCCCTCGCCTTTTGACCACAGATCAGAAGTTGAGACATTTATAGGTCTGTCAAAGGCTTACAGCAAGGTTTGTGAAAGGTGATGCGTATTGGAGTTGGATTGTTACCTGTGATGAAACACGGGTCTATTACTACATTCCCCAGTTGAAACAAACTAGTATGGAATGGTGGGAGAAAGGCAAGGCAGCCCAAGTGAAAGCCAAGACTCTACTGTCGGCTGACAAAGTTCTTTCAACCGTTTTTTTTCGACTGGCAAGGCATTTTGCCCATTGATTTTTTGCACGAACGACGCACAATCAGTGCTGCTTACTACTGCGAGCTGTTGAACATGGCGATGGCAGCATATCACTGCAAAAGAGGAGACCAGCTGATTCGAGAGGCCATCCTCCATGACAACATCAGGCCCCATACTACAGCTCTAATGGTCTCAAAACAAGAAGAAATGCACTGGACTCAACTTGATTATCATCCCTACAGCCTGGACCTATCACCTTGCGATTTTCATTTGTTTGGGCTACTTAAAGAAGCTCTAGGAAGGCAACGATTTGAAGATGATGGGGGTTTGGAGGAATTCATGTGCAATTGGCACCTGACGCAACCAGCTTCATTCTACGATGCTACAATAAAAAATCTTCTTGGTGGGAAAAATGTATTTCAAAAGCAGGAATCTATGTAGAAAAATAAATTATATTTGCCTTTTATTTCTTAAAAAAATAATTTAAAAAAAAATATAAAATCTCGTTTATATTTGATTTACCCTCTTATTTTAATCTTTGTCTCCCCATTTCATATTTCTGTGTTGTTTAATTAACTAAACCTGCATGAATTAATATATAGCTTACCAATCTAGTTTAACTCTTATTAGATTCTGCCACAAATTTCTCTAATCATTTATTGATCTTTAAAATTTTGAGTTTTATCTATTTGCCTGATTTTCAAAATTCTCCTGTGTGATAACTTAAAACAAACATCATATCATTAAATGTGCATGTAACTGTATTGTGTAATATTTCATAAAGTTTATTACCTTGCTGGTAAGGTGATTTATTGTCTTCTTTTTTTTTTTTTTTGAACCTATTCTACAAAGCTATGTTATGGTGTTCATGGTTAATAAAATATATATTTTATTGGCTTTAAATTGACTGAGTAAATCACAGAAGAACTATTTCATTAAAAAAGTAGAATCTTTTTTGAAATTAAAAAATATTATGTAAATTTTATGAGCCTTAATAAATATACATAATACTTTTAATAATGTTTTATAAAGTTTACTTTTTATAATTAAATGGTCGTATTGTTTTCAACAAATCGCTAACCAGACCATTTATCTTCTAACAGATGACTAGAAACTGCGGTTTCTACAAAAACGGAATATGTAGGGAAAGTTTATCACACATAAAAATCTTATTTCGCTAAATAGAAACTGCATTTTCTGACTTACCGTTGTGTAATATAAATTTTGAGATTTAAGAATTACACATTATAGATTTAAAATCTTAATTTAATTGGTATAATTAAGATAAAATAATATATATCTGTTTATTTTCAGACTGTCCAGCATTACAGGAACACCTTGTACATAAAACATTTTTGGAAGAACTTGTATTTTGGACTGTTAAATTTGAATTTCCACAAAAAGTTGTGTGTTTATTATTAAATATGCTTCCAGATCCGGACTATAAGGCAAGTGTAGTTTTTATGTTATATAATAGTGTAGTTGTCTACATCGTTTTTTTGTATTGGGAAACTTATATTTTGTTACTATTCTCAGTTCAATATTGCTTTAACATATCCTACTCCTTTGTTCAGTATAAGTCTGGTGCAAGAAGTTTTCTTCATTTTCCAGTTTTATTCATATTCGTGATGCAGAGAAATCAAAAATTTGGTTTGATGCCTTTACAAGCTTCTGGTATTAGAATAATCAACCATATGGAATGTTACACCGATTTTTTTCTTTTCTGGCAGACCATTGTTTGGTGCCCATATGTAAGAATCACGTATAGGGTTTTCAAAAAGTGATGAACCTTATGGGAAAATTAATAAGTTAAAATAGTTATTGAAAGTGTAATACGATGTTGCATGCTATAATATATATCTAGAAAATAATAAACGGTAACGTTTTCATGCACGCATATTTATGAATGTATGTACAATCTTTTTAAAAAGAATAGTTACTTTTTCTTTAAATAAATAACAGTATTTACCTCTGTCAAACCAGGCATTAGGATTGTTTTTATGTAACCCAGCGCAGTTTACAGCTTAAAAATAAGGGCTTTATTATGCTTCCATTGCCATTTTTAATAAATTACTGAACCATTTAAAAACAGCTTCACGCCACTATCTTCACGTATGTACTTTATATTATTTCATGTTTATATCTTAAATAAGTAATGTGGTCATTAATCACATCTACTTTTTAATTAATTGTGTACGGTGTGATGCTGCTCTGATCAAATTTTTACCATGATTTTTCGTGATCCATCCAGGTATTTGGGGCAATTCCTTTTTTTATATCTGTGGATAGCATATCTACCTGAAGTGATCTATACGTTATGTACCGATCAGAATGAAAGATTTATTTAGTTAATGATGTTTCATCTTTCATAACCTTGTTAAACATCAGGATAATTTTTAATAGATGTGCAATTTTTAACGAAATTAATTTAAATAAAATGATCAGGTTACGACTTGAAAGTTCTGAAGAATACAGATTTATAAATTTCAGTTTCCCCTCCCACTTCGATGACCTTTAGCCTAGAACGATTTTTTTTTACAGATCGTGAAATTAAATTCCAATCTATTCTGTTTTTTTTTATTTGTTCTAATTAAAGAAAAATTGTAATGCTTTTTATATAAGCCAGGTCGTATTTGAAAGCTACATTCTATGAAAAATTAACTCTGGAAATTTTTTTAAAGATATGAGGTTGCGTCAACAATATAAATTTTCAAGAATGACTTCTGTGATTTATATAACATTATTATTTTTGTTACTTAAAAATTTTGAAGAAAAAACCACCGGGTCCCCGACCCTCTGAAGATGCCTCTGAATAGAGCTGCGTGGGCTTCTGACAATGGCTTCCTTTACTTGTTAGATGTTCTCCGGTGTGCTAGCAGTTCGTCGGGGACCCGGTGGTTTTTTCTTCAATATTGAACCACTTGTTCGAAGGTTGTTTACCCGTCGCAATATTGTGTTACAAGAAGCTTGCATTACGATGGATATTAAACTGACGGCGGAAATCTCACTGAACGGCAGTTACGGATTCGTCATTTCGCACAAAACTGTCATACGCGTACAGGCGTTGGTCTAGCGTCCACGGCTCCATCTCAACGACTAAAATGTAAATGCTATGAACAAAGGAAACGTCAGACACCAGCCACGTGCCCCTCCCACCACGAACGTCCGAGTACAACCCACTTCAAAAACATCCGGTTCCCGTGAATGACCCTGTGCTTAGAAAACAATATCATTAAATGTTGAAATTTTGCTGTTGATCTAATGTGGTTTTGGCAGATTAAGCAAAAAATTCTGTGCTAAAATTGTACTTAGCGGTATATAAAAAACTATTATTATAAGCTGGTCATTAAAATTTCTGAGAATCTTATAAATGAAATATTCCTGTTAATATCACTTTCATCCTTTCTCCTCATGAATCCAAATTATTATTCTATGTGTATTTTTATGCTTAATAGTATTTTTTTTTTCCAGGAATCATTAACGCAGGCGTTTGTGTTACATTATAGTCGTATCTCCATGATGCTGGAACGATCATCGGACCCTGATACTTTATCAAATAGAGTTGTTCATGTCAGCGTTCAGTTGTTTTCAAATGAAGCTTTAGCTTTACGCATGGCTGAAAAATTAAATTTATTGCACGTTATGGTTATAAGCCTAAAATATATGATGAGTAAAATATTAATCCCAAATATATTACATTGTAAGTATTAAGCGTTTATTTTGTTAATAAGTTAAGTATATTTAGAGTATATTTTAAAGTTTGTCAGATATCACCTTGATTGGCCCTGGATAAGACAGTAAATTTTGATTGTTCCTGCCTAAGACAGTAAACTGTACCCTCTTATAGTTTCATAGTTCCATTACATCTTGAAAGTCTTATGGAACATCTTGAAAAAGAAGAAAATCTCTTAAGTAAATTCAAATCATGTGCTGTAAACTGGCTTCATTAGGCAATAAAACTTTGTTTTTGATAGTTTCCATTTGGTGGAAAACTTTGTGCACTCTGACTAAATGCCCTTAGATAAATAAAAGCTTCTCTTAGGATTGCATAGTTAGTTTTTAAAGGGGGGGGGGGGGTTTAAAAGGTTAACAGGAAATTTTGTCGTAAAATCTACAAAGCAGTAACCCATCACAAATTTTTATTGAAAAAAGTATCTTAAGTTTACTAAAATTTTAAAAAGAAAAATAAAAAGAAAAAATTACAAGAACCTTGTCGTGAATGCATCAATCAGTATATTGAAGTGAAAGCAAGTTGTGAATTGTCATTCTCATAAGTGATCATGTTATTACTGTTTGTATCTTAGATTCAAATAAAATTGAATTCAAATATATTTCCATTTACTGGTCACAAGTGAGTGGAACATTACCAGACTTTCTAAAGACATTACTCCTTAATATTACTGACAGTCTTTGACTTGCGTAATTATTGCATGAGAGCTCTTTGCACAAATTAAAATTTACACAAGTCAAATTTTTACAAACATGTATCAAAAAATGCAAAAAAAATTAAAAACGCTGACTATACAGTTGTAGGATTTTCCTATCATGTGGCTAATATCACATTCTTGGAGATTCCTACAACTATGGGTTGTTTCTGATGCACAGCTTAGACACACAACTTAATTAAAAGTATTTATCATTTATTTTAATGTAATATCTTTTTGTTTATTTAATTCAATGATTCTAACTAAAGTTTTTGTGCATACCGTATTTAATTCCTGTGGGTGTGGTGGACTAGCGGCGACAGTTGGCACTAACTAAAATAATGTTATTTCCCTTCTTACATAGAACAAATTTCACTTGTACGGTCGGCAGACTGGTGTAGCTACAAGGTTTAATGCGCCAGGTACCGATTCGATCGAGTTTGAGACCCAGCCAGACCGAGTTACTTTTTTACATTTTAAATATTCATTTATTTAATGATAAACTGTGATTGAGCTGCTACAACGGTTTTTATTTTGGCGGGGGGTGAGATTTTGCAAACATTTTTTTGTAAATATTGTTTTTTTTTTAAATTGTTAACAAATTTGCCTAAGAAAATATAACTTTAATTAGATGAAATCTTGAAATATTGAGGGCGATCTTGCTCTACAGCCTCACCTCCTGAACCTTATAAGTTGAAAATTTAATGGCATCATTGTCCCATATGTAGAAATAATGTGACAAATTGTGTCAAAATCGATCCAGTAGTTCTGGAGATATAAGGTGATTTAGAGGCCAACATTGAATACACACACGGGCATACATATAAACATTAACATCCAGAAAATTTCCATCTGGTTTTTGGGTTCCTCAGGTGTCAAAATGTCACGATCCGGTGAAAACTGATTATGTCCAAATTGGACTGATTACAATACTTTCCCTTCTAGAGCTGTAACGCTATTTAGATGGGAAAATAATATTTAAAAACAGAAATAGATACAAAACAATCAAAAACTAAACTCATTAAAATATAAACATTTATTATAATCATCTAGAAAACATAAAGGTTATTATTTTTTTTTAAACCTCATTATAAACAAATAAATTCACAATGTGAATACAACCAATTAAATTAATTATCACAAGTTAAAATTTATGAAGCTAATGTTTAAAATAGTGTTATGACAAAAAAAGATTAAATCAAATATTTAAACCCGTGGATCATGTTCACGTAGCAGTAAACATAGCATGAAATTGTCAGCTGTATGATAATACTTTGGGAAATGCGACACATTATAACAAATTCTTTCTAGTGCTATAGCCTAGTTGGAAAAGTAAAAATATTGTTTAATAATACTACAATGCATGAACTGAATTGCATAATATACTTTATAAGTAGGGTATTCAACCTTATATTCTTAACCAATAATAATATTAACTAATTAATACCAGTTCAACCGTAGCTCAGTTACCAGGATTATCAAAATCCAAGTCTTCAAATGCTGCATCACCATTGTCAGAGGAAGTGGTGCGATGTAAAGTGGATACCATATTTGTAAGCTTTAGGCTGGTCAATCTTTTTGAAAAAAAAAAAAAAAAATCTAATGGTATATGAACTGCTGCTTTCTTTTTTTCTGCATATATTTTTCTGTAACCTGCAAAGAAATCTTCAACCATTCTTTGTACCTTAAGAAAACCGCCAACCGTTTCAGACAGTTTATGACAAGTGCAGCATTGCTAGATTAGCACAAAGTTCATGCCTCGCTCACTAGATGGCTCTTAAAAGTAGAATATAGATTTAGTATTACTTCTTACTTCAGATATAAGTACTGTTTGTAACTCTACTTAGATCTGAAATTTCTTATGAAAGTATGAATTTACATAATTTGGGAACTATCTGTATTTTAAAATTCTTTTTTGATGAAAAGTTTATTAAGAATCTTAATTAGTAGTTGCTAAGAATACCTCTAAAAACTAAAATTTAAAAAAATGATATATCTTTCCATTTTTAGTTTTATATGGATAGTTATCCATGTTAATGTTTCATTGGCAATGAACAGGTTTAGTACATAAAGACTTCCAAGTCACAAAAACTGTAATTTCCATAATCCAAGTTATAAGCCCAGCAAATTTTTTTAAATGTGTCAGGTCTATTTATAATGGATTTAAACTAATCCTAGTAAAATGTGTTGTAAGCTTTAAATATTTCTTCAGATGTAATATGTACTGATATGATATGAATCATAAGGATATGAAAAATGATAAGGAAACGAACAGTAGTCACTTATTTATGTCTTACGTCTATCTAAAGGGCTAAGTTCAGAGACTAACTGTTGCTTTATATTAACTGATTAACCATCAAAGCCCTCATATAAATTTCATTGTTTCAAAGGCTTAAAAAACAAACTAGCCAAAGTATTAAAGATTAAAAACTAACATGGCTGCCATTTTGAGGCCTTAAAAAGAATAATGCTGTGTTTATTGTTTCTATTCTCTAAAAAAAAAATGCTTTCCTGAGTTTGCAAGCAATTCAGAGAATACTAGGATGTATTCTCTGAATGGCTTGCTAAATTTCTGACGTCACATTTAAATACTGATAGTTAATTATTGGTTACAATTCATTGTGTTTCAAGATTTCATTCTTGTCAAAAATTTGTTTATATGTTTGTTTAATTGTTTTGATGCTATTGATGTTTTTTTTTTAAATTTCTTCTGTTACTGCTTGGTAGAAAATTATAATTTAGTTTTTCTTTCTTTTGCATTATCTTTTGTTTCATGATGTTAGATTAATTTTTACGGAAAATCAGCTAGTTTTACATGATGACATTTCTACTGCAAATTTCATTTTTCGTGTTAATTATGAAAGAATCTGGACAGTCCCTCAGGCAAAGTTGCCATCCTCTGATCGTTGGTAGAATTAGCTGTACTGGAGGGTCTAAAGTTGACAGCTATTACTAGATAGAGCCAGACTGCTTGCTAACCTGTTTCTAATCTCATCTTTATAATAAAAAAGTTGAAATTATCTTTTATGGGACAATTTCCTTATTATATAAGGATATTTATTATAACTGTAATTGTCCTATATAAAACATTATAAACTGATTTTATTCAGTTTATCTTATCATTTTTTTGGTTTAAACTTGTATGATTAAGGGGTATAGAGTTATTTATTAATATAATAAATGTTAATTTGAAATTTATTTGATACAGTCAATCAGGAATTCAACCAAGGTAAATAAAATCATTCCTAAAAAGTCAGTCTAGTTTATTATGCAAGATGTTGATTGGTTGAAGAACTTATCTTGTTTATTTGTTTTGTTAATTAATTTATGAGTAATTATTTTACAGGTCCGGAAATGAACCGTCATTCAGTTGTTGATTGTGGACGTCAAGTTATGAAAGAACATTGTTATTGGCCTTTGGTATCAGATCTTAATAATGTTTTATCACATCGTCCTGTTGCTGTAAAATTTATGAGCGATTCAGATCTATTAGAAATGTGGTGTGCTTTTCTATCTATGTTCCAAGGTAAGTTAATCTATTATCTATATATATTTTAAAGCTCATTTTTTGTAACTCTTGAGATTTTTATTACCACTAGGTATTTTCTCGGCAATCTTTTTGGATCTCTAACCATGTCAGAATCCTGGGTAATGAACATGCAGATTCCACTGCTAAAGATGCATATAGCCAACCTTCTTTTTCTACTCAAGTTAAAATTATCGATTTCATCAATTCCATTAAATAAACACTTTGAAAAAGGTGGCAAGATGACTGGTCTGCTACATCGGATAATAATCTATGACACATAAAAGACATAATGTTATCGTGGAACTCTTCATGCAGGAAAATTCGCTGAGAGGACGTAGTCCTGTGTCAATTGTGATTAGGACATACCAAAGCTACTCACGGATGCCTGATGTCAGCGGAGAGTGCACCACTGTGCGTTTGATGTGAATGCCGCTTGACTGTGCACCACCATTGTGAATTGCATATGCTGTGCGGCCTTACGTTGCAAATTTAAATTGTTGAGAGACATATGACACTTCCTACGAAATGATAAGAATGTACTAGACTGGTGTTTTTACTTTTAAAAATAATTAATATACTTAATAAGATTTCATCTGTCAAAATTTTGATATTATCTTGTTATTCATGTTTCGTGTATTATCCTAATTGTTGCGTTTCTGTTACTGTTTCAATTTTATTTCTATTAGTTTTCATTGTAGTTTTAACCATATTTTGCGAATATTTTAATATCCTAGAAGAAGCCTCTTGTTATTATTTTAACCCAGGCAATGATACATGAAAGCATTTTTCACAAAAAAATAAATATTTTTAATTATTTTTACCAATTGTTCTGATTGATTAACTGAAATGAACTAAAGACTGTAGTGTGTGTGTATATATATTGTTGCGTCAACAATTCATGGTACGGATAATTCTACAACACGATAATGTTCGGCCATACACATTTCATGCAACCGCCAAGGCTCAGTTGAAATTTGAGCTTATTCCATACTTGCCACATTGTGTTTTCACTTTCAGGTATTAGATAGATGTTAATGGTACTCTGACGTGTTCTTCAGTTCATTATCTGTCGTGGAATGAATTGTCATGGCAGTCCACCATATCTGCCACGGCAGATGATGAACTGAAGGACATTGTAGGGTTGTGGCACAAGGAAAATCATTATTCTTCATTGGCAGAATTAGAACTGAATTTGATTACCTTCAGGATAAATGTGTAGCAGTATTTTGTGATCAAATGGAAAAATAATGGTAAGTATTTGTAGCAAATAAAATGTACTTTTATTCTATTCATGTTTGATTCGATAATTTCTGCTCATTTTCAAGTAATAATCAAATGCGCATTATATTTCAGCCACACCATTATTGTTTTTATTCATAACTTTTATTACTGTGATTATAAAAAAAATTGTGTATTGTCTGTATTTTTCTGACAAATTTGGGTACCTTATAAAAGCGCATTATAGTAGCATTATCTGTGCTATTATAGTGTATGTAATATCTAACTGCAGATCCTCCCTGCAAGCTTCCTCTACTTGTCTCCTCTACCTCACTCCTGTAATCTGGCATATGAAACACTTGCTATTGGTTGTGATAAAAGTAAGACCTCAAAATGGTACAGACTTGTTTATTATTTTTATTTTTTATAATTGTTTATTCTAAGATATTCATTTATTTTTGCTATTATTTATTTATTCTATTGAATTTATTTATTTGAACTGTTATATAAATTATTTTGTATAAAATCATTTTATGTTTAGATTTATAAAATATAGTATAAATTAATGTCTTAATTAAATTAATTTTACGTTTATTGTAGTACGAACTTAATACCTCTGTAATATTAATCTTTTATTTTATAATAAATTTAATTATGATTATAATTATATTATTTCTATTTTGTAATTTTGTAGGCCTACAAATGTCAAAAGAAAATTAATTGTTGATGCATATGTGCTATTTAGAAATAATTTTTGTAAATAACTACGCCACGTCAAAGGAAATTAGAACATTGTAGCCTATAATAAATAAACAACTCATTTCATATACTTTTGAATTACATTATTGTTACTGTTTATTTATAGCAAAGCCTTACTTTAACATACTTGAAAAAGATAAAACATACTTACAAGAAATAAATAAATTACTTTGTTTAAATCCTGAAGAAAATAATTTTATTTGTAATAACAAATTATGAGAAAATATTTTGTTACTATAATAGTGATGTCATAATTACATACAATGCAATTATTTCTGATTTAAAATGTGATTTATTTATGAAGATTTGCACGATTTAAGAGCTTTTTTTCTAACTGTTTTAATATACATAAGTGAATTTTGGCTGGTTTTACACCTTCAGAAAATAAAAATTTTATCATAGCACGCTGTTCTTCCACGGTACACATTTCAGGTGGAGCTCCATTTTGAAATAAATGAAATAGGTTATATAATAGTGGAGATTCTTCTTGAAGAGTCTATAAATTTGATGTCAGGGGTGCTAACTTGAACTGTGAAGACAGTTTCAGTTTGTTTTATTAAATAGTTTTTCCACTGTTGCCATTTGTCTCTTTAATTATTATTGAATAACCTTCATAGAACAAAAATGTTTTTTATCTCAGTATGTTAATTGAGGACCATACTATATTGTATTCACAATCTGGTGTATTAATATTCCAGAATTTGATTTTTTTACAAATAATTATTTTGATGATTTTAGATTAACTTTATTGTCATTGAATGTGTTGTAAATAAGAAAATACAGAATGAAATTTATGTGCGATCTTATGTAATATTTACATATAATTATATGAAAATTTTCCAGTCTGGCAGTAATTTGTATAATTTTATATACTATATATTGGCATTTTTGTTTCAGGTATGAATGTTAATCAACGTGAAATATCACAACATGTTGAATTTGAACCTAATACTTATTATGCTGCGTTCTCAGCAGAATTAGAAGCAAGTGCTTATCCAATGTGGGCATTATTATCACATTTATGGGATAGTTCGACAGTTGACTTAACTAAAAGAGTGTTGAAGAGTTGTTTAGATGCATTACAAGATTGGTTAAATTCAATTAATATGAGTTTATCTGATATGGTAAATATATTTAACTCGCTTTATTTTATTTTAATCATTGTATTTTCTTATTGCTTATTAACCCTTCAGGCAGGGAGCACATGGATGTCACGCACATGTTAAGTTGTATGTATCGGCAGGTTGACATGACAGTCTCGCAGTGCTTGCTTCAAAACTTCATAATACTGCCATCTCGTAATGTTTATTTGAACAACTGGCTCTGTGTTATCACGAGGCTTCGTTCTTCCCCTCTGTTTTTTTATAACTGCGTAGGATTGCATATCGGTGATGAAATACGATTTTGTTCTACGAAGTTGAACGCTCTTTCAGTCAGTTGCGTCCGCTGTGAGTAAATGAAAATGGCCGGGTCAAGCATGTCGCGTAATCTTGCATCGGAACAAATTATTGAATGTTTAGACGAGACGTGTGACAGTAACTTTAGAATATTTGATAGTGGTAGTGAATTTGAAAGCGATGAAGATTTTGTGCCAGAAAATCGTACTGAAAATAAAGAAGATTCTGAACAGAGTAGTGGCGATAGTGATGACATAATGATATACAAGTGAAGCGTACAAGAAAAGACATAGATTGGAGATGGGAAAGAGTGGATGTTTCTTACACCTCACAAAAAATCCCCTTTACTGAAAGACTTGAAATAGTTAACCAAGTACAGTGTGTTTCACAAGCATTTAAATTTTTTTCAATAATGACTTAGTGAATAAAATTGCAGACGAAACAAATCGCTATGCCAATGACTTCATAAATTCGAAACAAAATGACTTGTCGTCACGGTCCAGAGTTCATGACTGGAAAAATGTAGACAGTGACGAATTGTATACTTATTTTGCACTACAAATTCTTATGGGAATTATTCAAAAACCTACTATAAAGTCATATTTCACTAAAATAAAATGTTTTTTTTTATTTTTTTCTGAAAGGTTTGTATTCTATATCTGCTGAAAATTTGGTTTAAATTGGTGTAATAGTTTTGAAGCTATAATTTTTTACTTTTAGTACTGTAATACAGCTGCTGGTTGGGTATTTAAATTACCGGCAGTAGGGTAGGGCTTTAAAAATTAATTACTGGCTTGAAGGGTTAACTTCTTTGTTTGTAATGTAGCTATTTGAAATACTTGCTGAATTATCACGTCCTTCTTATACAGTTTTCATTTGGTTATCCAGATACTCTTTTTTTTTTAATGTTCAAATTTCAAGTGTAAGTTTCATCAATTTAACTTATTTACAGTTTATTTTCTCTTGTTACATTTATATTAGGTATGAATTATGTACTTTTCCTGGAAATAAAAGTGGAAAAATGTCCTGTAAAGGACACTATTTCAAGAGATTCTAGACTTAAAAATAAGAAAAGTCATATTAATATATGTTCAGAAAAAATGCTTTGTTTTCAGGTTGTGGCTAATAAAAGATTTTACCTTGAATTTTTCTTCTTAGGCAATGTTACAATATAATAATGAATCTAAAATTTTTTTGAACCCTAATTATGGTAAAAAATTAGTATTTTTTATCTTATTTTACTTGAAAATGATAATATAATTGGTTTACAGATCTAGATCTGTCATTTTTTTTTTTTTTTTTAGAAAAGTGAGACCAAAAAAATAAGGCAAAACAAGGTTTTTTTCAGGTTTGATATAAAATACAACTTAGATAAATAGCTGATTAACAAATAAAACTTTAGAGTAGATTTTGTAAAGAATTTAATTCTGAGAAAATTGATGTAAGTTAAATCTGCAATAAATACAGATTTGATTATGTTAAAGCAAAATGTGGTAAAAGATTTTTACACTTCTTAATAATTATCAAACAAAAAATTAAATTATCAATATTCATATGATTAAAATATTAATTGTAGTCAGTGTAGTGTTATCTTCAAAGTAGTTCCTGCTTGCACACACTTACTCCTATGCTTCTACCACTGCTGGTAACGTTTTTGGAATTCTTCTAGTGTCATCCAAGACCCTTGTCTCAGCATTTTGGACATCTTGTGTTGTTTGAAAATATTGTTCCTTGACCTCTGATCTGACTTTTGGGAATAAAAAAAGTCATTCAGGGCAAGATCTGGTGAATAAGGTGGCTGTGATAGTACTGAAATGTGTTTTGAAGTTATAAACTGTTGTACAAACAACGCTGCATGAGATTGACAGTAAATTAATGTGATGAAGGATTCAACTCGTACCAATGTTTAAACGGACATGGAGGACTCGTTTTTGAAGTCTTTGTAGAAATATTTATTAACTGTTTGTCTTGGAGGCACCCGCTCTTTATGAACAATGCCTTGGAGTCAAAAAAGCACACAAGCATGCATTTCACTTAACTTTGACATGCAAGCTTTTTTTGGCCCCTTTGAACACCATTGTGAATTTTGACATTTTTTCTCTAGATCATTCTCATCACCAGTGATAACACATTTCATTAAATTGGGATCATTTGTATGTTTTCCAGCAGATCAGCTGCCACTTTTTTCTGCGCATTTCCGCTGTTGCTCTGTGAGATCTTTCAGGACCATTCTTATACTAATTTTTTGCATGCCCAGATCTTCTGTTACTATTTGGTGAATGGTTTCCTGATTGATGTTTCTCCATCTTCTGCAATCATTTTTACAGATAATCTTCGATCAGATCATATGATTTATATATATATATATATATATATATATGTATTATATGTTGACATCTGTTTGTGAAGTTAGTCATCCGCTGCAGTCTTCGTCTTCAACATTCATTTTTCTCTCACAAATCATTTTATGCCAACAAAAACTTGAGCTCTTGACATAACCTCATTTCTAAAAGCCTTCAGGAGCTTACCGTAGGTAGTTGTCACGGTGCATTGTCATAGAGTTTAACAAAAAGAAATGCATATCATTGTGCAATATTTCGCAATTCCATTTCTGTGATGAAACACCAAATACATGCTCACTTAATACATCACTACTCAAGACTTAGAGGTAATACAGTTGTGCCACTTGGCTTATTAGTGGTAGAAGATCAAGGTCAAAGATGGAGTGTCTATGAAGGCGGGAGAGGATTGCCACATTTTGTTTAAACAATCAGTCTCATTACATTATTGTTGCATCTGATATATTGATTTTGAATTCTTTACCCTCTCTTTTCATCCAAGGTCATAAGCAACTATCTTGTGGAATGAGGTTTGGAGATGTTGGTGACCACATAACCATTCCTCAATAAATCCATTTTCCAATAAAACATTCGTTCTTATATGTTGGGTAGAATTTGGAGGAGCTCTGTTGTGCTGAAAATAAATGTGCATATGTTTTTAACAATGGGACATATTTTAGTAAGAAAAAAATTGTAGGTGTCTGTTCTGGAAGACGATTACAATTTTGTAATGTATAAGGTCCAAAAAAGCTCTGTTGTGCTGAAAATAAATGTGCATATGTTTTTAACAATGGGACATATTTTAGTAAGAAAAAAATTGTAGGTGTCTGTTCTGGAAGACGATTACAATTTTGTAATGTATAAGGTCCAATTAACTGTTCTCTTCTAGCTTTATATGTAAACAACAGTGAAAGTGTCATAAAACTAAAGCCGCGTTCTAGGAAAGTCCTACAACTGTGGGTTGTTTCTGATGTATGACTTGCACACACATACAGACACTTAATTAAAAATATTTATCATTTTATTTAAATATAATATTTTTCTGTTTATTAAATTCAATGATTCTACTAACTAAAGCGTGCGTGTGCGCAAACCGTATTTAATTCATGTGAATGTGGTGGTACTAGCGGTGACAGTCTGCAGTAACTAAACTAATGTAATTTCACAACTTGCATAGAAAAAATTTTGTTTTATGGTTGGCAGACTGGTGGTATAGCTGCAAGTCTTAAAGCACCAGGTACCGAGTCAACCGGGCAATTGAGTTTGAGACCCAGCCAGATCAAGTTTTTTTTTATACTTTGGTGAATAATATTAATTTATTTAATTCTACTGCTCAACTGTGATGTCACAGCATAGCAGACAACTACAACAGCATCTTTTGGGACGGGGGTGAGATTTTGCAAAAACGTTCTGCAAATATTGTTATTTTTTTAATTTTTAACAAAAGAAAAATGTTACCTTCATTAGGCAAAATTTCATAGTACTGAGTGGGTGATCTTGGTCTACTGCCTTATCCCTCTGAATCTTTTTGAAAATTTAATGGCATCACTGCCCCATATATAGAAGTAATCTGACCAGTTGGCATCAAAATCAATCCAGTAATTCTGGAGATATAAGGTGATTTAAAGGCCAACACTGAATACACACGTGCGCGTACATATAAAACATTTGACATCTGAAAAATTTAAATCTGGTTTTTTGAGTTCCTTACGTGTCAAAACGTCAAGATGTGGTGAAAACTGAATATGCCCAAGTTGCACCTATTACACTACTTTCCCTTCTAGAGCTATAGTGATATTTAGACGGGAAAGCAATATTAAAAAAAACGTAGATACAAAAAACAACAAAAACTAAACTCATTAAAATATAAACATTTATTAATGATAAAAAAAACCTAAAGGTTAATATTTTTTAGAAAACCCTACTATAAACAAATAAATTCACCATGCGAATACAACCAATTAAATTAATTACCACTTAAAATTTATGAAGCCAATATTTAAAATAGTGTTATGACTATTATAATAACAAAAGATTAAATCAAATATTGTAAACCCGTGCTTCATTATCACATAATGGTAAACACAATACGAAATTGTCAGTTGTGTGGTACTCAGATCATGTAGCCATTAAACTGGCTATGTGCGGTGTCAGTTTTAAAACGCTGTTACAAAACATTTTATATGGGATCTAAGTCGGGTATTATTTTTATATTCACAAAGGAATCAGTTTTATTATACAATTTGAACGATGTTATACAATGTAAAATGTTTTATTTAGACTAAAAAGAATATGACCATTTTTTTCTCAGAAATGTGTGTGTGACTTGTATATTATAATTGTTATGAGGGTTATGAATTTATTTATTATTTATAAAAATAGCTTATCTTACTAGCAACATATCGATGTAATGAAAGACTTAATAAATTATGATATACGACATACAAAAAAAAAGAAGGCATTTGTGGTCATAAATATGTCACTTTTACTTGAGGTCTATAAATATCTTTTCAGACAAATGGTATCGGTAAACATGTAACACATAACTATTTGTAATGAATAACACTATACAGTAAAAATTGTTTTTTGTCGATCTGAATAGCCTTTTAAGTGGTGGGAATTTTTATAAAACATAGTTTTCTGAATCTCTTTCATTTATACGATTTTTCTAATGTGTAAAAAAATGCCCTGATTGTCAGGGACTTGAACCCAGTACCTGCAATAATTAATTTAAAATAAAATATTTACTTGAACTTTAAAAAAATCAGATTGTCATTAAAGCTATAAAAAAAAAAATATATATATATATATATATATTGGATTATATGGTTAGAAGGATTCAAGTGAAATCCAGCTTGATTTCATATTTCAGTTGATAATAGATTCTTTGTATCTTGTGTAAATAAAATATTTACTTGAACTTTAAAAAAATCAGATTGTCATTAAAGCTATAAAAAAAAATATATATATATATATATATTGGATTATATGGTTAGAAGGATTCAAGTGAAATCCAGCTTGATTTCATATTTCAGTTGATAATAGATTCTTTGTATCTTGTGTTACAACTTGAATTTTTTTTTTTTTTTTGTTAATTATATGTCATATTTTCTTGTTACAGAACGATAATTACCAAGTGTCATTTCATCTACCATTACATCGTTATTTGAGTGTGTTTATGTGCCAAGCTATTAATGTGCAAGGTGTGCCGTTACAAGAAGTTTTACCACCACTAGATACTCTACACAAGATAATGATGCACCCACTCCGTGTACAGGTAAGCGATTGATTTATATTTACATAACCGATTTATTTTATTTTTGGGAAATTTTTTTTTCAATTTTATTTTTATATAATTAAAGCCTTTTCCAGGTATTAGTGAGTTTACTCAAACCTAATCATTTTTATTATATCATGATGTAGAACACAAAATTGTAATAATTAATAAGTTTCTCAAGAATTAAATTTTGTTTGCTACGTTATCGTAAACCACAATTTATTTATTATGTAGATTGATTAAAATCAGAAGTAAAAACTGGGATGAAATTAGTCAAGTTTCTCTGTTATTAAAATGCTTAAAAGTGCAGTAATATCCGTTCTTTATTTTTCATCATTGTCTGAATTGGTCTGAAAAAATAATTAAAAAAAAAATTATAATGCACTATATAATCTCAAAGTTTATACCATGGGAACATGAGATGGAAAGTTTATCAAATGTGTTATGTTGGATTAAAATTTGTTTTTAGCAGTTTCTACTGTTCTGCTGTAAAAGAAGGTAATATTATTTTGTCTTAATTTTACCAATTATCATTGTTTTTTTAAAGTAATACTATACGTACAGAATTCAAATTATGAATAGATAGAAAAAATAATGCATTAGGTAGATAGATAGTTATTGGAGGTGCCTTTACTACTTAAGTGCCTCAGGTTTTGTGTCCAACCTCCAGATAGGAAGCATAGTTTTCGAATAGTTGTATAGGCTTAAAATGGTGATATCTCACTAAGTTATAATTAAGAATGGCTACCTTGCTGTCTAATAATAATAGATGGTATATATATATATATATATAATAGATGGTATGATAGAGTAGTTAATCTGACAACCATTATTTGTTAGGAAAAGACAATATTAAGAATAACCTAAAAGGAGAAAAGAGGAAGAGGTGATCAATCAACTCATAGAAGAATTGCTTCTGCTTTTAAGTTGATCAGAAAAGTATTCTCTTGCCCAGGGACAAATAATTATATTAATATTTTCTTAATCAGAAACTGTACTCTAGAAGTTATAAAGTTTAGATCGATTACTATTTATTAAAATTAATGTACTTTTACAAGAAATGAAAATTACAATAATTTACCAGAAATTAAAAGGTCCAAATTTACTGTGTACACTTTAGTCATAACAATTTAGTTTTGGGCTGAATAGGGTAAAAATGTCTGTGATCCTAACTGTACGTCTTTTTTTTTTTATATATTTCTTTTAGATTATTAATTCGCCATATAAGTTTAAAGCATTTGTGTGGGAATATGGAATAGATGTTTCGTAGCGTATGAAATATGCTATGTTTGACCAAAATTTGAACCTGGGGTGGGTTACACTCATCCATGTTACATGTCTGGTTCGGTTTTCTCGGAACAGATTTTCACCACTTAAGGTACGGTTGTTTTAAACTATTGGTCAAAGAAGAAAGCTTTTTGATTATTTCCCTCTCTTGGGGGGGGGGGGGGTTAAGCCCCTTTTAAACTTAGTAGCAGTTAAATTTTTCAAAAATTTGTAACACGCCTAGGATTTTAAAAGAATTAACGTAATTTAGTCAATCTGTAGTTCTGTATATAATGTGATATGGGAGTAACTGATATTTAGCATATATTTTGTGTGCGTTTTAAATAATCAATTGAAATTTTTTTTATATAATTGTAGATAGCAGAGTTATGTGCTTATGAAAATTGTTTAGTAAGAGTTAGTTATCAAGCTGGAATTCTAAGAATTGCTGTAATAAACTAAACGTTTATATGAGTATTTTTAATGATTTATTTTATTGCTTTAATTTCATATCATTCGACAAAAAACGTGCACACATAAAGGGTCTTTTATCTTATAATTGCACTAATAGTCTTGCAGGAATGAAAATAATTATAAGATAATTTTTATTTTTAATTAAATTATATGTGCAAGAAATTTATCTAAGTTATAAATGCAATCCCGTTTCTGAAAACATGTAAACTCAAACATTTTTTGACCCAAGTATAAATGCTGAAATGAGCAGTGTGTTTATTTTCAGAAATTAATTCATTTAAACATAATATTTAAAGTCCACATTTTAATACCTTTTAAATTTAAAACTGTCGTCTTGATTACCTAAAAAATTTACATATTCTTTATAAATTTTTTTTTGTTAAAATAATGTTAAATATTATTCAGGAATTTTCTTATCATTTGTAGTAATTAAAAGTAAAAAACTAAATAGTTTATATTAAATAAACTAGATATCAAAAAAAATCAATAAAGGCCAGTAGTAAAGGCCAATTTAAAAAAAATTGACTTGCAACTACACCTGGTTAGATCTCATTGTAATTGTTAAATAAGTAACTCAATAGACATCCCAAAAAAATTATAAATAAATAGAAAATAAATAAATAAACAAACAAAAAAGAGTAATTAAAAAAAAAAGAAGATAAATTAACAGCGCTAATGAAATGCTATAAGAAAAGTATCTTAATATAAGCACTTGTTGCATTTGTTTGATAACAATAATTTAGCTTAAAAATATCTGAACCATTTAAACTTACAATTAAAGTTGTCTGCCGTGACTTTAATACTTGCCTTTTATGTATACTTCGTTGATATATAAGTTAAGTAGTTGGGCATTTTAAATTGGAGGTTTAAATGTTTTTAAGCTTAATTTGTTTTTTTTATTTGTTTGAAATGTGTATAACAGTTTTACAATTTTTTTAACTACTTTTTATTTCTCAAATTTATATTTATTATTTATTTACTTATTAGTTTATTTATATCGTTTCCCAATGTTTACTGATGATGATTATTGTTTAACAATTGTAGTAGAAATTTAGCTTTTAAGTAAACATTTTTGAGTGTTTTTTTTTTCAAGGATAATCTATAAAAGTCAACGAATAGAGTATAAACTCAAAAGGCAAAATAACAATCTAAATGATTTCTAAAATATATTTTAAATATCATTTTGAATAATTTTTTTTCGTACTTTTAAAGGGAATTTTACATTCATTCAACATATCTAGAAAAATGTAAGATTTCATGAAAATTTATTTTTGGCTCGAGTAGGGTAAAAATGTCTTTTATATACGGGAGTGTCTTACAAAGAAAGAGAAACTTTGAGGACATGGGCTATTAGTGAAAATTATGAAAAATTTCATATAAACATAGTTCTGGGAGTGCTGTGTTTTCAAGTTATAGCTAGCGAAAGATTTCACCCGGACTTCAGCTTGTTTAATAAAAAGAAGCCCTACTGTAATCTTTGGGGCCGAAATTAAGGAGTAAGGTTGGAGGTTTCTTATGTTCACAGCAGGTCTGAAAAGTTCTCAAACTAAATTTCTGTAGTTGATAAGTAGCGCCATTTCTCGGACAACCAAGGAACTATGTAGTATGATGTTTGACAAGTGTGTATAAAATTTTATCACGTTTCATCACTCCGGTCTTGAGTTATATTCGGCCACGTATGTTTGGTTCATGTGACCTTGTGCGAGCTCATGACCTGGAACAGAGAAGTATGATAAAATTTTGTGTTCGACTTCAAAACTGTTTCGTTGAAACTATGATACAGTAAGCATTCAGTGATGAAGCCGCATCTCATACTACAACATACACATGGTAGAAGTAGTTTAAAGACGGTAGAGTCATTGGATGACGAGGGAGGCCATCAACAGCTGTTCACAATGAAAACATGAAAGTCTGCGCACTCCTGCTCGAACAACCTCATCTTACCCTTTGGGCCATAGCAGAAGAGCTAACTAAACATTGGTAAAGACGTAGTACATACAATTCTAACAGAAAAAAGAACCACCGAAAGGTGTGCTCTCGTTTCATTCCACACTTCTTGACCGAAGAACAAAAACAAGTGCATCTTTCTAGCGTTCAAGATTTAGTTGAAACTGCTGATAGCGACCTGAATATTTTGCAAACAATTGTAACTGGGGATGAAAGCTAGTGCTTCATGTATGATCCACAAACGAAGCATCAATTTACTGCTTGGTTGTGTTCTGAAGCACAAAGACTGGCAAAAGTCAGGCAGCAAAAATTAAGAGTGAAAATTATGTTGATTGCATTATTTGACTCAAAGGGCCTGATTCATCAAGAATTTGTCCCAACCGGCCAAACTGTGAATTCTGAACTCTGTTTGGAAGTAATGAAATGTCTGATGCGTCGCATTACTCGAATGTGGCTTGAGTACTGGAATCTGGACAGTTGGACTCTCTTGCACGATAATGCTCCGGCACACATGGCAATAGTTTTAACACGTTATTACGCCACAAATTAAATCACCATCTCATCCCACCTGACTTGTCTCCAGCAGACTATTTTCTATTCCCGAAACTCAAGTTAAAGATGAAAGGCTGCTATTTTGACAACATTCCGGCCATCCAAAGGGCTTGCACCGAGCAGTTGAAGGCGATCCTACAAAGTGATTGATGGGCTCTACTGGGGTGTATAACTAAGTTCTACGTAGAGGGCTGATGTGAGTAAATTTGCTTATCTTTAGATCACAGGTTTTTTCCTATTTCCCAGCTCAAACTATACAGAATGTCTGTAAAGTTCCTGAACTAAATTAAATAATACACTCCAGTAGGTTTTGAGATATCTGACATAAAACATAAAATTTGGCCAGAAAAACAAATTTAGGTTTGTAGTACAATAGCTTTGCTAAATGACTAATAAATGTGGAGGATTTAGTAACAAGACTTGTAGAGAACATAATTCTGAGAAAAATAATAACTAGTCCAGTGCTTGACGATAAAAATAGATTATTACCTCAGAATTCTATCTGGCAATATCAGTTTTCATGAAAATTTGTAATTAAGCTTTTCTAACCCTCTGCTTCAAAAGTTATATGTTCCTGATGCATGATTTTTGTCTTTTGGGGGTGAAAACTACTCCTTGTTAAAAAACCATAGATTTAAACATTTTGTAGATTGAAATCATGTTTAAATATGTATAATAAACATTCTTTTATGTTGTATAATATAATTTATGATGTTTTACTACATTTCAACCCTTAGAACCAGCTTTTATGATGAAATTAAAAAAAAATTAGTTTTCAACAGTGAAATGTTTTAATAGTGCATTTATAATGAATTAAAATCCCTTTACTGTATATAATATAATTTATGATCTATTGCATGTTTCAACTCTTAACAACCACCACTTATGAAAAAAATTGTTAAAATTATAGTTGTGTTTTGTTCCATATTCTGAAACATAATTTATGACGTGTTACAAAGTTGCAACCCTTAGAATCCATCCTAATGATGAAAAAAACTTAGTTTTCAACAGCTTAAAATGTTTTAATGATGCATTTATAATGAATGTAATGTAATGTAATTTATAATTTATTGCAACGTCCCAAACTTACAAACAGGCCTTGAGATTAAAATGAACTATCATGTTTACTTAAAATTAAAAACTAAAATTATAAAATGAGTAAAGGAGAGAAATAAAAATTTTAACTCTAACGATCATCACAAGAACTGTCATCACTTTCGACCTCCTCCTCTTGAACAATAATTGGAGGACAATTGTCAACCAGAGCATGTTTCACACGTAAGGTTACAAAAATGTCCAACTTTTCTGCAGCCACAAGTAGCACTACATACTTTCAGCAATTGCAAAATATCATTTGGAGTTCTTCCAGTGCAGGCATTTTCCATATTTTAATTTATAGTGAAGAGACTTCATTATTTATCCATCCCCAGTCAGTTGGATGAATATTTTTGTTTCTAAGCCACACCTGGGTTTGGAAGTAGACTCTCTTAAAGTGCTTATTCAGAGCATTGAATGCAGGAACCATGGAAGATAATTTAACATCATTATTTTTAGCGGTAGCGTTAATCAAGGACTCATAGCGCATCTGCTTAGACACGACTTAGTTTATTAAACTGTACTGAAATGTACTGACTACACCATATAAAAGAGATATACATTTACATATATACATGCACAATATACCTATATACATCGATACACACAAATCATTCATCACCAGGTGTTCACGTCTGGTGTGCTCATTTTCTTTTCTTCTTCTACCTATACTTTCATTTACATACACACACAGAGAGAGATATGAGTATATGCGGATATACTTATATATATGTAGATACAGTTATATGTTCACATGTATTCATAAATGCGTTGAAACTGTAGGGAATATAAAAATATACGTCCTCTGAAAATTTCTCTGAAAAAATGAGATTGATTTTTCAATGATAACTTCCTTAGTTTTTAGGTTGTCGAATTACTAAAAAACCATTTTGCAGGGAATTTCAAGGGCTAAAGGCATGTAAAGTTCAAATTCCTTGAGCACTTCGATTTTGAAATTTTTGAGTTTAGAAGGCTTGGGGAAGGTGGTTCCCACACTCAAATGCAACTAACTGTTATATATCAATCAATTTTTATTCTACAGAAATAAAAAAAGAAAACAAAATCTTCAGTAACAAAAAAAAAAAAAACTAAATTTTTGTACTTTATATATTTTCTTCAGTTTTTGAATTATTGTGAAAACTTTTTAAGAAATTTCAAACAGTTTTCAAAATTGAATCGACCTTTTTTTTTCAAATCTAGGCACTCCAAACCGATCAAACTTCTAGAACATATTGTTAGTACGTAAATAAATTAAATTGTAAAAGGATTACGTTCAATTCCAATTCTTGCGAAAAAGTTATTTGTTTCACTGCTGATTTTTCTCTCCAAAAAAGCGAAACAACCATTTTATTTTCATTATAAGTTTGTTCGTTTCGTGCTAATGACTTTTAACAAAGCTAATATTAAAGGTCTTTTCAATTACTTTGAAAAATATCCTATAAGTTTTCCTCAAAAAATTTTCCGTTTTTCCATTATATTTAATGTTGAAAGGTTCAACTTAAGCTTTCAGTGAACAAAAAGTTACCTTCAGTTAGGCATAACTCAGTTAAAAAAAAAAATCTGTTATTTTATAAGCTTCATTTTTGCTATAATAATAATTTTTCAATAAAACGTAAGGTTTTTGAGTTATTCATGAAAAATCGTTCAGTGGTTGAATGAAAAACCAACATTTTCAATCACAAATAACTCGAAAAGTATTGAATACAAAAAATTTTTATAGAGCATTTTTTGCTTAGAGTTTATCCTCCAATTTCTGTGGTTATTTTGAATGTAATAATTTCTAACCCTGAGAAGTGGTGGCATCCTCCCTCAGGATGAAAAAGCACACATCGGCATATATAACTTTTGTTCCTTGAGCTATTCCCGAATTACTGTTCAAATTGCATGTCAATCGGTTTTGTCTGAAAGAATTCTGAGCGAAAAACCATTAAACACTGGACTATAACTACAGCTAATAAAAAGTAAATAAAATCTTTTAAAACTCTGTTTTTTATTGAAGCAAAACAGACGAAAAATAGACAGAAAATTTTATTATTCTTTCTGAACCTGATACACATTATAAATATAACAAAATAGAAAAATAATATACATGAAATGATAAATTGTATCAGAGTAACAAACTTCAGTTACAGTAATTGTTTGAAATTCCCTCCTTCATAATGTACACAGCACTCTGCCCGGCGTAAAATATTTCCAGTGGCTTTCCGTATCCTAGGATTGTTTTGTATCAGTTCAGTAGCATGTCATGTATTGAGTAACTCTTCTCTAGTATTAACTTTTCGTTGATATACTATTGTTTTCGTGAAATAATCTAGTGGCATTAAGACAGGTGATTGTGGTGACCAATCGATTGGGCCACCACATCCAATCCAGTTTAAGAATGTTCAAGTGATTTCTAGCTACTAAAGAAAAATGTGGTGTTGCACCATCATGCTGGAAAATTATTTGCAATCTAGTTTGTAGAAATACATCCTTCAAAAAGTCCGGAAAATGATTTTTCAAGAAACGGATGTGTTTTTCTCCCGTAAGGTTTTAATAATATGCAGTTAGATAAATGCATATTAGATTAATAGTAGAAAACAAATAGCTCCAGAATTTTGTCATAAATAATGCCACACCAAACATTAATGTAAAATTTATATTAGAAACTACTTTCCACAGCATCAGTGGATTGTTTTCGCTCCATACATAACTGTTTTTAGAATTGAAGACTCTGCTTCTTGTAAAAGTGGCTTCATCAGTAAATAAAATTGAGTTTACCTTATCAGCATTGTCTACTAGCCAATGACACAAGTTTAACCATCAGAGGTAGTTGCAGTTTTTGAACCTTGCAGAAAGGATAAAGATTTTCTTTCTGTGGGATGCTTTGTTCTGTGCCATACTTTGTTTTTTGGCAAACCAACTGCGACATAAAATTACCTTGTACTAGTGCGTAGGCTACGCTGTATATGCTGACTTACGCCATATTCATCATTAACATGATGGTTTACTTGGCATTCAACAGAAAATGAACATGTTGGAAATGAATTTTTTGTTCATAAATGCAGATACATTGAAGAAAGTTTTAAAAAAAGATGCTTTAAGAAGAATTTTTACGAGATACAGAAAAAAATAATGTGATTTTCTATCTATTTTTCATCATTTTTGCTTAATAAAAAACCCAATTTTTAAAAGATTTTATTTACTTTATATTGGCTTTATTTACATTAATTTTCTCAAAATTAAATTCTTTACAAGTTTTGTTACCAAATCTTCTGCATTATTAGTCAGTTAACAAAGGTATTTTACTACAAACAACAAAAAACTTGTTTTTCGGCACTGTATTTTATGTGCTTTACATTGGGTATCTTAAAAACTACTGGAGTTACAGTTGTGGGACCTGTTTTATCCTATTTCTATGCTCATTACATAAGAAACCACCAGCTTCTCCTTAATTTGGATTCCAAACATTACAGTAGGGTTTCTTTGTATTAGAAGAGCTGAAATCTAGGCAAAATCTTTTGCTAGTCGTAACTTGAAAACAAAGCATTTCCAGACCTATGTTTATATAAACGTTTTTTTCATTATTTTTACTAGTAGAACATGTTCTGAAAGTTTCTGCATTTCTTCGTGGCACATTCTGTGTTTCTTTTAGATTACAATTATAATTTTTCCTTTCAATTTATATGTATTAATAATTTTATTAAACAGTGATGGAAACAATAGTAAAATCCCTTTATGCTTACAAACGATGTCAACATGCAAAGGTCACTTGCTATAAGATTTATTCTTAATTGAAACTGTAAATTTTTAAATACCTTTTGTACATTTTTTTTCTAATTTAAAAATAAATTTGAAGTATAAAAAAAAAAAAACATTTTTTTTAGAATTTTGATCATGGCAGTATTATTTGCCTTTCAGTAATAGTAGATAAATTATTCTAACCATGGAGACTAATTAAGCTAATATTTAAAAAAAAAAAAGAAGATATATATATATATTTACTGACATTAATCTTTATTTTTCTACTTTTAAATTTTATTAATATTAGCTCTGCCTAGTACAGAATATTAGATGAAACATATGTTATATTAATTTTACCATGAAAGTACTTTCGCAGGATCCCGCATCTTCAGTCATGATTGAAAATCGCTTATTAAAAATAATGAAAATTGCATATTAATTTATTATATGAGTGCTATTATGTGTTTTTTTATAAGACAGTCTCCCTCAAATGCTGTCTGATGGTTTACCAAATTGAAATTTTGTTTGTATTTAAATGTGTAATATTTTTCTAACGTTTTTAATTTTATGACATCTTTATTAATTTCTAATATTTCTAAATCTGTATTAAAATCAGAAGCGGTTTGTTTATTGTTTATTAGATAGTCTGTGCCATATTAGATAAATGCAATTTATTATTTTTGTAATTTCTATAATGTTCCAAGAAATCTAGTTTTAAAAGTTTTATATGTTTTTCCTATATCAATACGATTGCAATCATTATATATAATTTATAAATTCCACACAGATTGTTTATATTATTATGTTTGTTTTTTTAATATGTTATTACTTGGCTATTTAGCTACATTTAAATTAGCATTCAAACCTAATTACCACATAAAATATTTAAAAAATAAAAATATTGTTACACGCTTGTAGGAAATAATTTAGGGGAAAATGGAGTGTTTTATAGATGAATTACTAGTTCACAGAGTGTATATAGCTCTTAATTAATAATAATTATGTGGTATAAATT
The DNA here is from genome assembly GCF_047948215.1 of Lycorma delicatula. Taxonomy (NCBI): domain Eukaryota; kingdom Metazoa; phylum Arthropoda; class Insecta; order Hemiptera; family Fulgoridae; genus Lycorma; species Lycorma delicatula. Next base: position 16,994,433 of record NC_134467.1, read on the forward strand.
GAAATTTTTATTATCGTGTATGCTTAGTTTAGTAAATTTCAAATTACAAACTATGGTGCTCCAATTTTATATCGGATTTAATGTACACATACATTTATCTTATCACTTCAGGAACTTCCTGAGTTTTATATGTATAAAGTAAACATCGTTTTAACTACAGAATAATAAAAGACTATTTTCTATTGTAAAGCAATAGTTCATAAAAATGAAAGAAAACAAATTACGTATTAAAAATTTTATTTTAATGTATGATTGTGTTAAAATTTATAAATTATTTTATAAAATAGAAACTAAAACTATATAGCATTATTAAAATATTAAAGACAAACCAATAAAAAAAAAAGACTTAATACTTAAATTGACAGTCTTAGTTTACTTTTCAGACATTAAAAAAAAAAAATAACGTTATCTAACAAAGTAAATAATTAAAAATACTATAAAAAATGACTAAATTAAAAATTTTCTATGGGCATCTTTTTTTTTTTTACATAAAAAAATATTGTTTCATTTACAATCATTTTGTAATTTATATTTTATTGTAGAGAAAAAAATCAAAACTGCAAATGTAATTTAAAAATATATTTTATATCGGTACTTATTTTTTTAAATACTAACCTTTTCGCATAAAATTTTTTGATCATTGTCGACCATAACATACAATTATTTATACAATATTGTATTATGTTTGATGTTATTTATTTATTTCATCCAGCAACTACAGGCTTATTTCCAATTACAGATAGTTAAAATTTTTAAATTAGGATCAGAATTAACTCTGAACCTTGCGTATGAAAAGGGATTGGATGTTATTATTTCTTAAGAGTCTTCAGTTTTATTAGACTGAAGGTATCTTTGGTTTTTAATCCACATATATAAATCTTACATTATTAGTTGAAATTATATTGCGTTAATAAATATTGGGATGATATATTGTAACGCTGAAATCAAAGCACTGAAAAGATTGTTATCTAATATGTAATATCACAGCAGTAGTCTAATACTAATGGTAATTTAATAATTGACTTTCAAACAAAATTTGATAATATAGCCACACATAATCACATGTAGATAAAAGAAAGCACAGTAATGAATTTAACCAAGAATAAAAGAAAATAATTTTTTACGCCACGGAAAGACATGTTAACGCAAATGTAAATGAAGATGCTGTTTGTTTTCAACTAGAAATGCTATTTGTTGAGTAAGAAATATTTGAAATATGAAAAAGTACGAGAGTGTTTTACATATTTCCAAGCCACTGCCATTCATAGGAGTTAGGGCTACATCTTCTTTTTATGAATGAATATTTTCTATTGATGTAGTTTATTATAAGAGAGATCAAGGGACATGATTTTATTTAAGATGCATTTCATATTAAGCTTATTTAATGGTCTCCCTCTTAATAGTTATATCACATATACTGGTTCTACAGATCATGTGGCAGCTGTACTTAACGGTCAGTTCTAGGCCTACAAAACTCGAAATAAGGAAGAACACATCAAAGGTAAGGAAAAGAGGCAGATATTGAGTAAGGCCAACTTATCTACTCTTCTTTTAGGATCCACATTACATAATAAATAACATTACCTAATGTAAAACCCAACATTATTTCTTTCAGGAAGGTGATGACTATTTTTCTTAATATTCCTTAGAGATTTGGGGAAATTTATATTGATGTGAGAATAGGCCGATTTTGTTTTGATCAATTTCCAGAAATTAAAGAGCCACTTAAGAAAATGTGGTAGACTTCTAAAGGATTGAGACCCCCCCCCCCCCCCCAACAATAAAGTGACAAAAAAATTTTATGTTAATTTTTTATTTTTTTTTTATACTTAAATATGCATATGATCAGATCAACAAGTATTCCAGCACTGATCTATTTGGATGGAACATGGATATTGTGTTAGAAAGTAGTAACAAATTGGAAAATCAAAAATTATGTAATGCCTCCGGATTTAAATATGAGACCATTAATTCAGAAACCAAAAGAAATTACGGCTAAAGTGTATAGGACATATCTTATGAATAAATGCATCAAAGAATTTAGGAGTGTCGGGTTAAATATATTTGTTATATCCAGGTAGAAATGAGAAGAGGAATTTATGGAATTGATTCAATACTTAAGTGGTATATGAAACCACAAACTGAAGTACATTTTTAGGTTTTGAGTAAGACTAAAGAACGCCTGTTATCCTGATTGTTAAGTTATCCTTTCCTCACCATGTTTTTTCGTATTCTTGGTTGTTTTTATCAGTTCTGAAGGTGTTGGTTTAACCCTGTTAGGTTCTAAGAATGTCAGGATCTGTAGAGCCAGTATGTTTTTGGCATTGTGGTAGAGGGGGCTGCTTTTTGACTGACTCGGGGCAAGATTTATCTTTCCAGTGGGTGCACAACAATCTCAATGGCTGAAGAGCTTATTGATTGGGTAAAATTATGCTTATTAATCCCTCAGAAAAAAAAAGAAAGTGTTTTGGGTTAATTTGCTGATTCTGCAGTAAACAATGGGAAATAATTGAATTTAAATTCTTTTTCGTATCACAAAAGTTGCCTTTCCACCAAGCTTTCTGCCAAACTGGTAGCAGCTTTGTCTTTCATGAGTTTGAATCTTGATCAAGCTTGAAATAATTTTCATATATAAGTAAATAAATAAACAATTTATAAGTGATAATAAATTTTTCAATGCGATTGGATACTTTAAAGGACATATAATACTAAAGACAGGTGAAAGTTCGATGGTTGTTTAATATATAGTTAAAAAAGGAGTTTGTTAGAGCAGTATGATTTAAACTGGATTATACAAATTATTTATCAGTAATACGTTGACGTCATTTGGATTATACCCTGATCTGAAAGATTGTAAGCATTAATAGATGTCATTACTCAGAAAGGATCTAATGTATTCCTATAATTGGAGATATCAGTCTCGTTTGATGGTCTCTGTTGATAGGTTGACCCTTTATAGCATCCATCTCTTTATTATATCCTTTTTCTTTTCTCCTCAGCAGATGGTATTTTGTGGGTTTTCCTAGACCCAGTAGTATCTATTTTAAGGATATAAAGGGGAGAGGCTTCTTTTAGTAGCTGTGCCATGGCTGTACAGAAAGTGCAACCTAAAGCTGACCGCTTATAAGGTAAATGTTTAATTATAATATTTTTAGATTGAACAAGTTGAATTATGAACATAGTCCTCACAGATGACATATTTCTTGTTGTTTTAATTAGTTCTAAATAAATTAATATTAAAAAAAACTAGCTAATTTAATGTGCAATGTTTTGATAGCAAACTCATTGTATATTTTAACTCCAGATACAGTAATTTTGAATGGTCTTTATTTGTGTGAAAATGCGTGTTTTACTAGATATGAAAAATAAACTTTTTCCACTCCTTTTTCATTATAAAAATATTTACTGAATTATCAGATGTATTTTTATAAAAAAATGTATTGATTCTATTTGAGTTCAGTAATGAAAATAGATAGAACTCAGTTTGATACATTACACTTTCATAAGATTAAGTGAATAAGATGTTTGGCCAAAAAATTAATTTAAAAAAGTTATTCCTTGTACAATTAGGTGGTTATTTTCACTTGAATAATGGTTTAATTAAAATGTTTTTTAATGTTTTAAATAATATTTTTTAAGTCCAGTATAAAGTTGGTAGTTATAGCCAACTTATGATTATTTGAATTGCCATGTAACCATGATGTGTCCTTACAAAAAATGTTTATTTAAAAGTTAATTCAGTACTTCATTTTGCCTTTTTTTTTTTTAATTATTGTTTTGTGTTATGGTATCATATATATTGTTTGAGATATTTGATCATACAGTAGAATGGGAGATTGTTGAAATCCAGTACATACAAAAGTGTAAAAAAAAATTATTAAATGAATAATAAAGAAGAGGAACTTGTATCTGTAATAGAAATTTCTTCAAACCAAACTGAAAGAGTCTTTTGATAAAAACATCGACAAAGATAACATTAATGAACTGTTGATGTGATAAAATAATAAAGGATTTTTTGAGAATGGGAATAAAAATCGTGCAGTATGCAAAGCGTAGAGTTCAATCAACCAGAGAATCTGGTCTTGATATGTTATCAGTCAAGCTATATTGTTATCCTCTTGTATATGAGCTTTACAAGTTTTGGTTAAAAGAAAAATATTTTTTCTACTAAAAATGAAATACCGAGCTCCTTTTTTCTCTGCCTCAGATTGTTAAGTATTAAGAAGATTGTTTTTGAATTTTAATAGAGGTTGCAGTAAAATTTATTTTATACTTTTATCATTGGAGTTGATTTTTGGATTAACCGTAAGTTTGCTAAAGTTCGGTTAATCTAGCATCCTTTTTCTGGTCATTATTGAAAATAACCTATAGTTTGGCTGTAATTTATTATTTTAAAGCAAGGGTAGTGTTCTTGACCTATTAAATACAACAAAAACTCATTCATATGAAAGTTATTTGAAAAGGTATCAAGTCTATAGATTGGAATAAAGATAATAAATTCCTATATTTTTAATACAAACTTTTATCACCTTTTGATGTCTCATTTAGAGAAAAATAGTTTAAAAAAATGTCATATCAAAACAAGAATGTTATATCTATCTACTTAATAATAATAATTTTAAACTGATATTCATTAATTAACTTTTTTTCCATCCTTTATTGAATTATGATTAAGGAATTATTACATATAAGCATTTTATATTTTATATATAAATATTTTTTTTTAAAAAAAAAGCAAGTACATTATTGAAAAAGATGCCCGTTAAGTAAAATTAAACCATGTATATATTTATATTTAATTCTGATTAAATTATCAGCTTCCAATTTAAATCTCTTCAAAATCTTCTTGTAAATGCGGTGCCATATTATATGTAAATACTTTTGGTGAAATAAATCCGCCGGATCCATCCATACCTTTATGCATTAAACCGACTCCAGATAATGGTGTTGGAGGTTGTGGTCCGACGATTTGCGTATCGATGTACGGTACTGTATGTTGTGCGATATCTTTATAGATATCGGTATATGTAAATATTAAAAATTGATCTTTTTGTGAATCGGGACGATTATTAAATGGATGTTTTGTCGGTACATCAGGCGCTTTTAGTTTTACTTCGGTCCTGTTTAAAGGAAGAAAAACAAAAATGAGAGTATTTTTATTAATGATTCATAAATAAATATTTGTACAAATAAGTAAAAGTATAATTAACAATTGCTAAAAGTTAAAATATAATTATTCAATGAAAAATAAATTTAATTAAGCTATATAGAAAAAATAAATGAAAATTAATTTTTAATTTTCATTTATATAATATAATCTGTTACGGTACTAATTGTGTATTTTTACATAATTTTACTGTTATTAAAATTTAATGATAATTAAAATTCTAAATTAATTTTAATGTAATTAAAATTTTATGATTTTTAAACTTCTGAACAATTGTTGGATGCTGTAAAGGCTTAACGTTGAAAGCACACACCTACATTTCATCAACAATTATGCATTTTTATGACTTGTTAAAAAATGCCTTGTGTCATGCAATGAAATGGATTCACATTTCAGTGAAATGTAGGAACTAGTTCATAGTTCTGCCCATTTATATAGCACCTTAATTATTTATTTTCATTTTTTAATATATTACTACCAGAGATCCAGTTATTGAACCATCAGGATGAGGTTTTTACAATCTCATATAGTACCCGATTATTTATTTTACTTTTAAACTTATAATTTATGATTTTATTTTTAAAAACAAGTAATAGTTACAATAAATTTCTTCTTTTTTTAAAAATTATTATCGAGTACCTATCCATATACATGAACTGAGATAAGTTAATAATTTTTAATAACTTAAAATTATAAAAATTTTAAAAAAATGTTTTTTTTATTATTGGGTGAAAGGTGTCATACAATTTAATTAGTCAAAAATATTAAAGAAAACATATGAGCTGGGTTTTAACTTGTTTCAATGAAATTGTTTCTGCTAGAGCAAACCTTCATAAAAAAGGTTTTCTTGTTTAAATGGTGTATATTTGAAATAAAGATTAATGCATGATTATTGTCGACGTTGTTTACTGTAAACAATTAAAATAAAAGCAATATTTTCAGTAAGAAATGCTTCATCATATTTTTGGAAAAAGTTCCACATGATCAGAAGAATTTTGAAAGTGATAATTTTAGATAAGTTTTTTTTTTGTTCTTCAATAAATGGATAGTTTAAAAAGGTTTTGTGATGTAGCCTTAAAATATTCTGAAAATTAATAATTTTATATTCCTTGAAATTAACCAGTAAAAATATTTAAATTGATTATATGATTATACAATTGATTATAACCTCTATTTAACGAGCCTTGATATTACAAAAACCTAAATTTTATTAATTTTTTTACTGCACCATGACAGTTAAATAAATTTATGTGTAAATTTACCTCTATTTAACATATTCATACCTCTACATAACGAAATGGTGACATTTTGTAATTTTTATGAAATGTTTTTTAGAAATAATGACATTAAAATTTAGTATCTTGAACATCATGTGAGTTTAAGGTAGTTTTATTCTTTTGATTTCTTTACCTAAATTGTACCTGTTTACAAACACAAAATATTCTTCACAACAGTCAAATAGGCAGGTTATTTTTTATTTAACTGTTAAAGCGAAAATTCCTAAGATTCTCTTACAACCTACTAGAATAAAATTCTAACTTAAAATTTAAACACATGTTCAGTTACTGTCTGCCGATAAATTATAATAGGTAAGATTCTAACTTAAGATTTGAACACACGTTCGGTTACTGCCTATACATTAAAGTGGCGGAATTCCCTGAAATCCATTAACTAATGCAGAGCTCTAAAATTACTGTGTACACTTTCATTCATTTATCTAAACGAGACATTTATCTGTAGTATGAAGACATAACAAATAGAATTCTTAGGAAACTTTTAACACATATTCCCTCTATTGTTCAGTGCATACATACAATTCAGCAATAATTTTTCCGAAGAACCTCTATTTAACGAAAACCTCTCAAAAGAAGTTTTCGCGGAGATTCTGGATTTCGTTACATAGAGGTTCAATTGTATAAATATAAATTTTATTAACTGAATGTTGGATTTTAAATTATTAAAAATTTTAATATATTAATTAAGTATTAATATGATGATACAGGTGTTTTTTTTAATATATCTTACCGTGGGGATTCTGAAGCACCATCTGTGTTATCGTTGCTAATCCACTCACTTTTTTCTTTTGGCTTTATTAATAAACCATTACTGAAATTAAATGGTGTAATACGTATTTCTAGATTTAAATGTGTACCCAGTTTTCTGAATTTGACTCCTGAAAAAATTTCAAACCATAATAATTACAGTTTACAATGAAATAATTATTAAGATTATTCATTTTATAAAAAACTATTTTTTTATTTTTTATTTACCTGTTAAAACATGATTTTGCGGTGCAGTTAACTCATCTAGATCTATACCACGTTCTTCCCATGACATCATATGATAGTCTTTATTTCTAACGCCTGTTATATCGATTTTATATTCATCAACTGGTCTCCATGAAAGAGTTGTTTCGTTGATTATACCTTTTGGTAACATCTTACCTTCTTGAATTTGTAAATGTATAATATGATCAACTTTGATAAAGCGTATTGCTGTGACAACCCTGGAAAACGTAATATAAATAAACCAATTATTACTTTGTATACTAAAACTAACCGTATTTTGTATTCTATTAGATTTTATGGATTAGAACTTTGGTTCTCCTTCATTGAACCTCACAAATATCAAGGATGCATAATTAACTACACAGGTTCTTTAATCCAGATTTCAAAATCGACCTGATAAAAATTATTTTGAAGATCAGTGATGTGCACCCAATGTTTTATATTTCTATAAGCATAAAATTATTTTGTTCGTCATATTTTTTTAACAATTCTTATTACTGCAAATGTTTATCATTTTGAGTATGCTGTGTAGTTGATGAATAATCCAGAAGTATTCGTAATAAATAATTTAGCTTTATTTAGCTTAGACCTCTAAGTTATTGCAAGTTTTGTTTCTGTAATAGTAGTACTAGTAATAATGATAGTTTCTGATACTGTTTCCTTAGTGGTGTGGTGTTTTTCTTATAGGCTGATGTTTGGAACTCTTGTTTCCTACTTCAGCGTTGCAGAAATTAATAACAGAGGTGCTTGTCAGGTGAAATCTAACACTTATATTACATAATCAACCAGTTTAATTTAATATTAACATTACTTGTTATTGCTTTTATAAATACTTAGAAAATGTTCAGTTTTTTTAAAAATACATCAATTTTTTTTCTAAATATATATATATACTAAGGCATCCTAGAATAGTCGCTCTAATATTGGAAGGACAGGTAGAAGGAAAAAATTGTGTACGCAGGCCACGTTTGGAATATGTAAAACAAATTGTTAGAAATGTAGGATGTCGAGGGTATACTGAAATGAAACGACTAGCACTAGATAGGGAATCTTGGAGAGCTGCATCAAATCAGTCAGATGACTGAAGACAAAAAAAAAATATATATATATAGTCATTCTAATCAGTGTTACTTCTTTTAAATAACTGTTAATATCGATAAAAATTGCTTATGTTTTTATTTATATAATTTAAAATTTATAAAAAAATATACTAATTTGCCTTTTTTCTTAATATGTAATACGTGCATCATTTAATTAAAATGAATCGTGATAAAATTATGTTGTACTCACATATTTTCCTCTACGTTAGATGTAACTGGACGTAAATTAAAATAACGATCAGAGAAGTAAGGATCATCGCAAATACATAAACAATATGAACAATGCCAGAACAAATATCTCCACCATGAGTCAACTTTTGTTACTCTAGCGCATGATTGCGATAAGTCACCCAATTTTTCTCCATTCTTGTATTCAATCCATCTATAACGTTCGTTGCTCATCGTCTCCTAATGTTATTAACAAAAAGAAAATTATAAAATAAAAAAAAATTGTAACATATATATATGCATGTGATCTGGACTTAAGACCCTACAATTTAATACTCTTTTTATTTTTTGTAGTTTCTCTTGATTTTAACAAATTTAAATAAAATTCTTTAACATTAATTTCATGAATCATGTGTATATATATATATATATATATATATATAAAGTGATTTTGATTTTTCCAATTATAAAATATATTTTTTTTTACCATTAATATTATTTTTAACATTTCTTGCCATTTTTGTTAAGCAATATATGTATAATATATTTAATAAAAATCTTTAGTTTGAAAATTGTAGCTGTAGATAGACCACTATCAAGAAATGAACAAAAGCTGTTTGGATTGAATGAATTCATTTTTATCCTTGAATTATACCGTGAAAATACTTCTCTCAATAATATAAATGCTATATATTATGTTAAAGCCCAATACTAAGCAGTAATGATGGCGATAAAAAATGAAAAGTTTCAAAACTTACTACAAGAACACCAATGGAATTTTTTCTACATATTTAAAAAAAAAATCGTCTACAGTCCAATGAAAAACAAAAGTATGAACATATATAAAACATATTGATCAAATTGAGAAGCTCCTTTTTGAGGTTGGAAAAAATTAAACTTCGCTGATTGATGGGAAGAAATCTTTTTTATTTCCGTTGATCAAGTTAAGTTAAATAATATTAAGTGTACTACTTAACATTAGGCTAGGTAACTGCATAATTTTTATAAATTTTGGTTAATGAAAACATTTTGTGCCCAAAAAAAAGGCTTGTTTTTATTATTATTTATATATATTTTATATTGTTCTAATATTTTTCCTTTTTGTATGAGACATGTATACATTGCATGTTTATGTATACACGTGTATGACTATTTGTATTTGTAAAGTATGAGAGCTTTGCACTTGATTTGACCTTTTGTATCAACTACTAGATGTCCTTGACGACTTAACGTTGTTCTTGTAACCAGCAATATAAGTTTATTTTTTTATTTTTTAAATAATATTCATTTAATAATTTAAATCTTGAATAAGTCAATACCCTTTTATTAAATGGTTTTATTTGCTTTTCTTTTTCGCTTAAGTTGGTTTAAATCAATGTATATTTAGTGATGTTAAAACAGATTAGTAATACAGATATTTGTTTGAAAGTATTTCGTAAGATTTAGTATATAGAATAAATTACATTACCAGTTAACAATTTTCATATTTTATTTCTTTGAAAACATTTTGAAAATTGGTTACAAGATTATTAAAACAGTTGTCCTTTATATTGCAAAACAGAAATTTTTGATATTTTCTTCATTTAAATGAATTTTTTAAAAACCCTTCTTCGATTTCAAGGTGTTGTAATTTCTAAATTAATAAATCCTCTGTACACCATAAGTTTAAATTTTTATTAAATATAAAAAATTAAGTATTTTTTCTAATGATAATAATAATAATAATAATTTCTCCGCTAGTGAGATGCCTATATACAATGAATTAACATTAGTATAATCAGGAACTGTCTAAAATACAGTAGTAATTTAGTATGTGATCTGTACAAAAAAATACCTTATATAGATCACATCAGGTATGTACAGATATCCTACTCTACAGATAAAGGAAAAATAAGAATTTATCATACCAGGATTTTCTTAGTTCAAAGGAAACCATGATAAAACCTTGGATCAGAGCAGCATCACAAAACATATTATTATTAATTATAAAATAAAAGTAGATGCGGTTAAAGTCCATATTAATTATTTGAAGTTTAAATATATAAAATAATATTATGATTAATAGATGAAGCTATTAAATCACAAAATAACTGGGTGTGTTACTGAAACTTTTTGTGCATATATTTATGTAAACGTTAATGGAGAAGTGAAAAATTCAGGGGTAAATTAGTATTATTTAAAAATTCATTTACAGTAATATCGTCTTTGATAAAGAAAATCTTTTAATTTTATTTATTGTAACTAAATAATTGCCGAATTTACTAAATTTTAATAATTTTGCTGCACGTTTAGGTTTTTAATTTCTATGTAGATCTTTATTATTTTTTATTAATTATAAGCATTGTATAGTATCAAATTAAAATGAATAATTCAGAAGATTTTTTACTGTAATAGAAAATAATACTATAGAACAAAATAACCCTAGTAAAGATTTTACATCTAGTGATGTAACCTCGGTTATGTCTAGGATATAACCTAGGAATGAGCATGGAAATTATATTACAAAAAAAAAAATTAAGCTGCAATATTTCTCCCCCCCCCCTCACCAAAGGCTATTAATATTTAACCATGGTAAATTGATGAGAAAATCTTACTGATCGATTGATCTCTCATAAACAGTATATAGTACTATTTTAGGAATAAAATAGTATCCCTCCCTCTCCTCCCTCACTATCTCTCTCTAATGTTATTAATATTTAGTCACGGTCAATCGGTGAGAAAAGCTTACTGATTGATTAATCTCTCGTAAACAGAACATAGTACTATTTTAGGAATCATTATACAAATTTTTTTTAGATCATAAAACATGAAATCTGTAAGTCTTTTAAAATTTATTTTGTGAAAGTTGACAGGCAGTTTATAAAAAGTCATGTTACCTCGAATCAAATGTCAATATATTATGTCATTTATATATATATGAATGCAGAATGCTTTCTTTTATATGAAAATGTTAAAGCGGTTTTTTAATTGATGAATTCTGTTAATAAATTGTTTTCCCTTTGCCATAATTAGATTAGATTAAGATTAAGATTTTAACTTGTCCTACTCAGTATGTGTCCAGTGGGTGGTATTTAATAAAAAATTAAAATATTTTTAATAAAAAAATCTTAAAACTTCTAAGTTCTTACGTCGATTAGACTACGAAAAAATGCTTCTTAAGCAGAATTAAATACTTTTTTCCTTTTGTATAAATAAATAATCATATTAAGTACTTTCACAAAAATGTCTACATCTTTAGAACAGTTCATTTTTTTTTACATGAAAAATAAATTTTAAGAAAATAATGTAGGAAAATATGTTTTCTATTTATATTTATTGAAATAAATTGGATTATTCTGATGATATTACAAGCTACTGATAGATAATGTAATTTTTTTTAATATTGCATTTAAATATATTTTAAAATGTAAAATTTTTAAAAATCAAATTTTTTTAATAATATAAATTAAATTTTATTATTTCCCTGTACCTGTTATCGTCTTGATTTTTTACTCCATCAAAATACATTTTCATTGATTTGTTATAATATTTATTTCTCAAGGGTGTAAGCAATTTATTACTATAGATTTTTAAAATTTAAATGTTTTATATACTTAAAAATAAATTTATTTATTAACTTAATAAAATTAGTGTAATTCAATGTTTATAGTATTTATATCTTTTTAAATATTGAAATCTGTTTTTAAGATTCTATTTGTCATCCGTAATAATTCTTTTTTTTTTTTCTTTTTTTTTTTAATTTTCCTCTTCATAATCTTTTATAGGGTCAAATGTGTTGATCTTATTTACGAGTAGTTAAAGTATTTTTAAGTAATAAAAATTTATACTTACTGCCTGACACACTGTCATATCTGAATCTATGAATTTACAATCCACTATTCGTCCATTGCAATTTCTTTGCTGACTACAAAAATTATCTTTGTAACAGCCGAACTGCTTTGTGTATGAATAATACTGGCAATTTTCTCTACATGTTTCTTCGTTGTTTAAATCAATTTCATTTTGAATGTATCCCTGTAAATTAATAGAAATTATTATTATACACACATACACACGCACACATGTAAATAATAAAATATTTTGTTTGAATTTAATTATCACTTGTGAGGTCAATGATTTAATTATAGGATAGGATGTACTATATATATATATATATATATATATATATATATATATAATCTGTATCATGCCCAGTTTGAAAATAAAGTAGTATATTAGTTTCTCAAGTTTTTTATTAATATTTAAAACATTAAATTTTTAATGATTTTTTTTAAATTTGTAATTCTAGTTTTAAGTTTTAAATTTTAGCATATATATTTTTTTTTTACGAATGAGTTTTCATCACATCAGAAACTGATTAAAAATTTGCAGGAAATTAGTCAAAAAAATTGTTAGCTACGCATTAGAATTATAGTAAAAACATTAAAGACGCAGAAGGGAACAAAGTAAAAATAAATTTATTATAAACAAATATACAGATTTGTTCAAAAATAAGAACTTGGTTTCTCGTTAAGTCAATGTACCCCTGCTTATTCTGTTTCGTAATTTAAAATGCATCATAACTTTGGAACATTCACCACATTAACAAGATTTTCTATTTATTAGCAAAAATTAAATGTTTATTGAAAAAATGCGATTCTTATCTGTAGACGTAAAAAATAATTGAGGCTCTCAAAAGTGTAGGTTTTAATTAAGATTTCAGTCCTCTGATTTTTTAATTTTATTATTGTTATTAATATATAAAATATTTTTAATCAAGTAACATTAAATTTAAATGACAATGTCACCTTTTATTCTACTACTCTTAAGATTGTAAATGGTTTTCATTAAGTAATATTAAAACTTTTCTTTAATATCTAATGCCGAAAATAATTATATATGAACAGAAACTGTTCTTAAACATCTTTCTTCTATTACCGGCAGTTTATTTTTATAATATATAAATAAATATATACCTGTAAGAGTCGTGTCAATTGTGTATACGTTTCATCTTCAACATATTTATACGGATCGCATCGCCACATCGATTGATCAGCATCCGACATAGCTTTTTTTGCCATTTGAACTTGTAAACGCATTCTGTGCAGATATTTTTCTTTACTTTTGTTCGCTTCCAAAGTAAAATTTCCTGTACAACAAATTTATCGTTTAACGTATATTTAATCATTTATACGGTACCAAATTTTTTAGAGTGTTTTATAAAATTTTAATCATACACACCTTTATTATATAGTCGTAACAGCATCCACGAAAACTGCATCATAGTATAGCCTTTTAATTGGGTCATTTGTAACGAAGTATATATATTATATATAACTTGTTGAGGAGATTGTTGTACATTACATAAATTACTGCCGATTTCCTGTGTGAATTAAAAAAAAAAAGAAGTAAATAATCAAAATTTACAGTTTTTCCAACATTTGTCATTAGCCCTGAACCACCTTAACATATACCAGGTAGAAAGATTTTATCATGCACAAACATAATATATATGATCATAATAGAAAAAATGCAGCCTTTTTTCTTTGTTTATAAAAGTTCTGTCTGGACATGTAAAAATATGAATTGATTACATACAGAAAAAATTATAATTATGTTGTTAGTTTTTGATAAACTCTAAATGTTGTATCCATGTTTATTAGACTAAATTTCCTCGATCACAATTAATTTTATGAAAATATGTAACAAAAGTGTAAATCGAAACAATATGATTAACAAACTTTATTAGAAATAGGATGCAGTTGTTGTTTTATTCCTAATTTGAGGAATGACTCAAAAAAACCAAATAATGGCTGAGGTTTTATTTGATAAAACCAGGACTTGTCTCAGAAAATCTAATCTATTCTAGTCTAGCTTTCTTATTACAAGCCTCATAGAGAAATGAAGTCCACGTATGCAGGTCTACCCATCATACTACCAATCTATATTAACAAATCTGTTAGTTCAGTTACTATCTTCATAGACAGTTAAGTTTCCAATCTGGTCTTGTAACATCCATCTTGGAGGGAGAGGATTATAAAATAATGTGATGGACTGCAGACTTTATATGTAATTAGGTTATTTTATTGTTTTTTTCTGAAACAACTAAAAAATGCTACTGTAATATTTTGTTAATTTGTTAATTAAATATAAAAATTTCTTTTCAACATTGTTTATATGCCAATGCGAGATAAAAGTTTTATTAATTTTTCTTATAATTATATAAAAAAATATTTAAAAAATAATTACCTTTAATATTTGTTCATAAATGTTTGAATTTTGATTATCTCCTTCTATAATACTGCCAATACGATCCATCGCTTTAGATACAGAAGCGGTATCGACAGTATCTTGTAAAACATTTTCAGCGAAATCTTGCCATTTACGTTGATTTTTATCAGATTCTGGTGAATGTTGATGTTGTCGGAAATTTTTATATAAACCGATAATACCGGTCGTTTCGACTTCGATTATCGCGTACGACCATATCGGTGATACTAATAGTTCAGGTATCGGACCTAATTGTACGTTATTAAATGTTTCACATATTTTATTGTATTCTTCTAATAATTTTACGTCTTTACCGCCACGCAATTCAGCTATCTTTTCCCATTCTTGATGCGATAATTTACGCCACAGTCTACTTATACGATGTATCGTCGATATTCGTAGTTGATCGATTTCACTTAATTTTGTTTGCTTGGCATCGATTTTATTTTGCGATATTATCGTTAATATATATAAAAATATTGTTATAATTACGTTAATTCTTCGATCGGTTGTCATTTTATTTTATTATGTAATTTAATTAATACTGCTATATAAATACTGAAGGTTTTTTTTATTGTCTTTTTTATTAAAATTTGTTGTATTTGTTTTACATATATTTTTATATATACTTTACTTCTAACCCATTTAATTTAATTGATGTATACGTCTGTTGAAAAGAGTATTTATCACAAATACAAGAATTGAACAATTCAAAATAAAATATGCATTCTTAAAGTAGTGCATTAGGTTTATAAATTGCTTTATCATTAATTTGATATTTAAATCTATCTGTCTATTGTCAACGTTAGAGTATAAAAATTATTTTCTGATATGTGTGACCTAATGCATCAGAAATTAATATTTATTGATTCATTATTATTACCAGTAACTTCTATGTCATAATTAAAAATATTCTGACGTTCATTAATTTTTTAATACAAGTAAAACTTTGTTCTAACCCTTAGTTTGATTTAAATTAAGAAATTATTGAGAAAGAAAATAAATAGTATTCTTTTCTTCTTTTTTATATTTTAAGTTTCATTTAAAATTTTAGGCTTAAAAAAAGTTGTTTATTAGAATCTTAAAGAGGGAAGAAAAACCATGTCTTTATAAATATAATAATATCGATGCAGAGACATGATGATACACAAAACACATGATTTTAATAAAAATATTTGTAGTATTGTAAATAAAAGATATATTGAAAATCATAAATTTTTTTTTTTTTTAAATAAATAAACATAATTCCTGGTTGATTTAAACAGCAACTAAATATCATTGTCATTGCTATTATCTTACGATCATCATAACATTTTATGAAATACAAAAACAATTGTAAATAAATATTATTAAATACAAAATAAATATTTGTTTATCAGTATACATATTTGCTTATATTAAGATAATTTATTTTACTTAATTTTTTTTATCAGTCATGTCATTTTCAACACATTCTTCTGTTCTACACTTTTTAATATCTTTTAAAACATAATGTAATTAATTATCATTGAAATGCTTTCATTTTATATATATATATAGTTTACGAGATTACTTGCTTACTAATGTAAATTCAGCCTACAGGATATTCTATATTATGTCTATATACAGTTGTATAGGTGGGATGTGTTATTATGTTGTTTTTTTTACGTGTTATTTTTTAAATTGTATTTAATTGACAGATTAATACATTCAACTTTGTAACACCTAATCGAGTCATGCATGTTGTAATGAACGAACTTACCTACATAATTTATACGTTTGTTTCTATTTTTAATTAATTGTTTTAAAATTCCATACTTTATATATTATTTTATAAATTAATCTCTTTGTTTTATATATGTAAAACAACTTATGTTAATGATGTGAATCAGATGACATTGACGATGTGTGTATTTGTGGTGTGGTCAATGTCCTAACTCAGGGCAACTTGCTTTTTAGATATATGAAGCCGACTCAAATTGCATTAAATAAAAGAAACTGGATCTTTACATGGAAATAATTATATTATTAATATTTTAACCGTATTGATAAAAATTAAAAAAAAAACAAAAAATAAAGATTTGTCAAAATTTCTTGAAGTAGAATTTACTTTCAAAAATCCTGTATTATTAAAAAGTTTTTCTGCCATGTTATTTGCAAAAAAAAAATACCCTTTTTGATTTATCATTTATATCAATTGATCAAAACGGGAGGTAGGAAGGCCCAAACTTTTATCTGATTGGTTTCTTTTATGCTCCCCTTCGGTCAGGATATTCTTTCGTAAGTCCTGTAAATAGTCACGTAAAAAATTAAAGAACTGCTGTTGGTGTCAGCACAAATATACCAGGGGCTTATAAAAAGAATGAACAGGAGAGGTGTAAACTGTGGAAAAGTCAATTCATAAGACTTTCCTGTCCCAGTTGTAGTGATTTTTATCTTAATATGCCAATCTCTGTGGCAGAGTGGTAGCATCTCAGCCTTTCATCCTAAGGTTCTGGGTTCAAATCCCAGTCTTGTATGGTATTTTACTATGCTACAAAATTTCCATTCATTCCCATTACATTAATTCATCAAGTAGGGGAAAAAAGGTTCTTCTTTGCTATGAAGCTGATGTGTTTTCATATATATATATATTACATTTTATTTATTTATTTATTTTTTTTACTTTTTAGAACATAAGTTTGTCTGATAGTTCCAAAGTAAGTTTTTAAAATAAAAAAATTAACTAATACAGAGAGAGACATTTAAACATAAATGTATAGAGAGCACCTTTAACATAACTAAAAGATGCTTTTAGAATTAGATTATTATTGTATAATGATATTAAGTTATGTTTTTCTTACATTCAAAGGATTTTCATGGCAAAACATTACAAAATTTTTCACCAATGTGACTCTAGATTTAAAATCTTTTTGCTTTACATTATTCATAACTATATGTGTGTGTATGCACATGCATACACACACACACACCAATAAAAATTAATATAAAGAAAATCGTAGCTCATACATGATAATTTTTAGTTTGTTTTTCTTCATCAGTTTTCTTTTCTTTATTATTTTTTTATCAATAGAAGATTTTCATCTTGTAAGAAGAATTTTTGTATACCCACCCATATTTAAATTAAAAAAGTAATTTTACATTTTTTTTCTTCTGGAATTTTGATGTTAAATACCAAATTAAGGGTATATAATTTGTCAGTAATACTTTATTTTCAATATGTAGTTTTGGTGGTAAGGTGTTGAAATTTAAAGAATTAAAAAAAAAATGCTTGTTTAAGTTTAATTTTTCATTTAAATTTTCAACTGAAAGGTAGTTTTCTCCTGTTCTCATAATTATTACTAATTAGACAGTATTAATTACAGTATTATGAAAGACCTTGACTACATTCGTGATAACATTACTTATATTTTTATGTGCTATTATAATACTTTTTGTTCTTTTTTCTGTTTTTTAATTTATAAGCCCCCTTATTATTCTTACTTTTTTTGTTATTCAACATATTGTGATTAATCATATTATTATCATCATTATTTTAAGATTAATAAAAAATAATTTATGACAAATGCAAAAGCGATGCTAAAGGTTATTATGCAGTGTATTATTTTTATTGTTGTTATTTATTAATTTTATTATGATGAGTTATCATTAATTTTTATTTATTTAGTTTTTTTTTTTTTTATAATAGACATTGATTTTAACACGATGAATATTATCTAGTTGAACTGTATCATTTATTAGTTCATTTATTTTTGTTTACAGAACCGTATTATTTATTTATTTTTGTAATTAAATAATACTTTAATTCAATTTATTTCAATTCTCTAATCTCCTCCCTCCCCTTCCTCTCTATGTGTGTTGTAAATTTAAATAATAGCGTTATTTAAATGCTCTAAGAAACATAAAAATTAAGAGTAGTGGTTTCTCTTTACTTTTAAATTATTCTTCTTTTAATATTTCTATGTAGTTAAGTTATTATAACTTTTAAATGTCTTCTCTCTTAGTACTATGTTCTAGTGTGTATGTATACACGCTTACGTACGTGTAGCACCACACAATTCTTTTTATGCTTCCATAATTCATGTAATGAAGAATATGCGCAGTGTCCTTCCACAAGTTTGTTTCTCTTTTATTCTTTGAACAAGGTTATTGTAATATAGTATTCATAATTTCTTGGAAATACATTATTAATCACACATCAGTTTCAGTTAAATAATTATTCTTACACTTGACAGATTTATAATAGATTTTTTAATAGAAACTTTATTTTTAATATAAATCTGATTAAATAATGAATAATTATTATTACTCCTTTTGAGTTTATGAATGTTAATGTTAAAATAGTTAAAAAGTATCGGCTATTTTTTTTATTTTGTTGTAAAATTTTTTATTTTTGAAATAACTTATTAAAAAATAAAACATTTAAAAAAATGTACGAGAAGTTCTTTATCAACGCTTAGTAGAATATTAAAAATGTTTATTTCGGCTCTAAATTAACTATAATTTGACACCATCTTCAAAATATTTAATTTAAAAATAAAGGTGTTTTTATTGATTTATAGCGAAAATGTCTTCTTTACAGCAATTACTGAAATCATGATATTCATTTCTTTTTAAATATTATTATTATTATTTACCAAATTAAGAAGTTTAATTAATTTTTTTTTTTTTTAATAGTAAATAGTATGACAAAAATTATGCATAAATCGTTACATAAGTCACTTTTAAAGTAAATATGTTTTTGTCCTGAGTAAGATTGTAAACTGCAACTTTTTAACAACAGAATGCTTTCACACAACCGAGAATGTATTGGAAAATAACATATTCAAAATTAAAGTGTGTAGAATATTAACGCTTAAAGCTTTATTCAATAAATCAACCAGTTTTTCCGGTATATTATCAAAGTTAAGAATGCTGTGAAGTGATTTAATTTCAAAAGAAAAAAAGGAAATATCTCAAACTATTAAAAATAAATTTTCATCCGGTTTTATTTTTTTAAATATATTTGTTTTGTAGTATTATGGTTAATCAATAACATTTTTAGTACAGTATTTTTTTAAATTTATTTTGGATTCATCTGCATGGTTGATTGTTTTTGATTGCTAGAAATATAGGAGGCATAATAGTACTAGACAATTCAGTCGTTAAGTTTAGGGATTTGTATGCAATCTCTGGGTAGTTAATAATGATTATCGGTCACTGGCTTTACATAAAGTCATTGTTTTAAGTGATTCAATCCACTATAGTACTGGATGTAGAAATAAAAACTAAAAAATAGAATCGGGAATTGAGTTGGATTAATCAACAGAAAGATGATAATTCGATCAGGAATATATGAAACCATATACTATTTTCAAATATGTATATTTTAGTTAGAAAATATATATACAAATAGAAAATAATTAGATATTTTCATGTTAAATTTAGCGTGTGATACATGTTAATTTTTTATGATTATGTCCTTGTTTGACCTCTAATTATTTTGAAGGTCATGTTAATTTTATACTTTTTAATTTATTATAATAATATTGTATTGTATTTCTCTATCATACATATTAAATCATATTGTTATATTTTGTACATATTACATAACACCGTCTCATGACAGCAGTTTTTACATTTGTGGAAAACTACATATTCATAAATTTCTACATTATCATAAATATAATATTTTAATTAAATATATATATTTTTTAACTTTTTTTTTTTTTAAGTGATTAAGTATAACTATATAGAATCTTTTTTTAATGATATATGCATATTTGTTTTTATCTTTATTATTATTGTTTTAAATAATTTGTCATTACTTTTAAAATATTGCTTATGCATCGTAACTGTTAAAAATGTCTTTATTTCACAGATTTTTTTATAATAATATCTAAATTGCTTTTCTTTTTTATTTTATTACAAAAAGTACTTAACATGTATTTTTAATGATGTGTATTGTTACTGAATACATAACATTTTAAATAAAATATAAAACATAAAAGTTTCATTCGGCTACTATTTTGATGATTATGAATTGAGATTGATTGATTCATAACATTACTGAACGCTGTTTAAGAATTGATTCTGTTAGAATTGAAGAGGCGATCAAAAAATTATATTTTCACGTTAAATGACAGTCAGGATCATTTTCATAACTAATTTCTAATCATAAAAGTTTGCTAAAAAAATGAATAAAGGAGGAAAAATGAATAAAATAAAGGAAGAAAGAGATTTTCCTGTTCTTTTTTCCCACAAATTTTTCCAAGAACAAAAGACAAGGAAAGAGAATTTGAAAATGAAATTATCAAAAGAGTGGAGAGAATAGAGGAAGAATGAATGACTAGGAACAGAGAAAATAGCTAAAAAGAAAGATATGTAGCTGGTTTGGAGTGTGATACTAATATGGCCAAAATTGAAGAGAAAAAAAGAAGAAATAATAGAGTTGTTAGAAATATAGAATTTAAACTTAAAGAATTAAAAGATTGTATTAAGATATATAGACCAAAAAAGTATAATTGAATGATGTTTAAATAAACTATTGTTTTTTACTTTATAAGCCGAGTATTATTTCAAAAGATTTAAGGGATACATTAATTTGTAGCTGTTCATTATGACATGTCAGTCTTTCTTATGGCTGTAAAACATTAATTAAAGCATTTTAGGTACTTGTTTTTAGAATAATATTGTGAATTATTTAACCAACAACCACTATATTCAACAGAAATTATTTGTAAGGTAAAATATTGTCTGTATTTATATCGTGAACTCACAAGTTGTATGCTACTGTAGATTTGTCTCTGTAAAGTAGGTAACTGCGATCATTTTTACTATTCATCTTTAGTAAGCTTGGCATGGGATGTTTGTTATTCTTAAAAATGGCTGTGGTATTTTTTATTCAGTGATATACAACCATTACATTTATTGTACTTTACATATAAAAACCGGATAGAATTGTAATCTTTTGTGAAAGAATTTTATAAATTTATTTTGAGGTTTGTTTTAATTTTATGCTTGCCTTTACAGATTTTTTTGTATCCAGAAATGCTGGTTGTTTAACCAACAGACTTCTTTCCTTTTCTTTTTCCTGTTTAGCCTCCGGTAACTATCGTTTAGATAATTCTTCAGAGGATGATATGTATGAGTGTAATGAAGTGTAGTCTTGTACATTCTCAGTTCGACCATACTGAGATGTGTGGTTAATTGAAACCCAACCACCAAAGAACACCGGTATCCACGATCTAGTATTCAAATCCGTGTAAAAATAATTGGCTTTACTAGGACTTGAACGCTGTAACTCTCGACTTCCAGATCAGCTGATTTGGGAAGATGCGTTAACCACTAGACCAACCCAGTGGGTTAACCAACAGACTTCACATCTCATTTGATTTATATATGTAATTTTTTTTTCATCTTCTAGTTTCGGTTGTAGTTAAATAATAATAAAGTATTCTCATTTGCTTTTATAAAAGAATACATTGGAAAATTTCTCATGAACTCAAATACAATTTGAGTAGTAAACAACCATTACTGATTGCGTGGTTATAATTCTGTTATACATGATGATAAAAAAGAATATCAGGGTTTAAAAGCTAATATATCTTAACTTTGACTTACAATAATGAAATACAAATAAAATGAAAGAGTAACTGTAACAGTTTTTACCAGAAGTGTTCAGTGCGAGAACATTTAGTCACACAGTACACATCCAACCAGTAGGGAGAGTATGTCTGATACTTAAACAAGCATGTCTGTAATAATGGAAGTGACAGCTGCTTCAGTCCTCTGTTTCAAATTGGGTAGATCACTAGGCATATACATAAGATCTTTTATTAAACTCCAAAGAAATAAAATCGCATAGGGTCATATCAGGTAACCTTGGAAGCCAGAGGAACAGCTCTGTCATGCCAGTTGATAGGCATGACAGAGTTGGGAAAAACATTCAACTGATCCCGTATGGAATTATGCTAGTGAAGAGGCATATGATGTTGCCAAATAAAATCCTGTGGTCTGTCTTGCAGTTGAAGCCGTGTATGCGACATATGCAAATCTTGTTGCACTCTCTTCTGTAGAAAGAAGTTAAATTGCTGTCGAGATATCACACAGAAGTCATTTAATTTTGGGATTCCCTTTCATACTGTAGGAGTTTGTGGGTCTTTTCTGATCCCCCCCAGATATGAATATTATGTAAGTTAACTTTTTTACTAAGGGAAATGTTGACTCGTCTATAAACACAATATGATCAAGAAGGTTGTCAATTGTTGTCAACAGTATGGACGCATAATATCTTAAAACATTCAACACTATCATCACCATCATTGCTAGTTCATGGCAAGCCTTTCTAACAGATTTTTTAGGATTACTTTGGAAGGACTCCTTTTTTACATTCAACATTTTCTATTGATATATCATCAGTGAATTTTATTGCCATTTGGAGTCTCACAATTAAACTTTCCGTGGAACACACATTGAACCGTAATTACAAATTCACATTCACTACAAGACACTGGAGACTTTCTGTCCAGAGGTGTTATCTTTGTTAGTAGTACTGTCAAGCTGAAAGATAGGGAATCTATCAACGGCGATGCGCACAAATAAAACTAACTGTCCGTCTTACTCTTTGGTCCTAGCCTTATATCAGTACTGTATACCTCAAAGAGGTATAACAAATTAAACCCGTAATATTCTTTTTTGTATACCCAATAATATAAAAAAAGAATATAATCGTGTGTGTAATATATAGAACAATATATGTTTAGTTAGTTGAGTTTAGGTATTTTATGAACCCACCGGGTTGGTCTAGTGGTGAACGCGTCTTCCCAAATCCGCTGATTTGGAAGTCAAGAGTTCCAGCGTTCAGGTCCTAGTAAAGCCAGTTATTTTTACACGGATTTGAATACTAGATAGTGGATACCGGTGTTCTTTGGTGGTTGGGTTTCAATTAACCACACATCTCAGAAATGGTTGAACTGAGAATGTGCAAGACTACACTTCATTTGCACTCATACATATCATCCTAATTCATCCTCTGAAGTATTATCTAAACGGTAGTTACCGGAGGCTAAACAGGAAAAAAAAAGGTATTTTATGAGAATTTTGTTTTAAAAGAATTAAAATTGTTACTATTTTATAGCATGTGATTTTATTTTTAAATATAAAAACATTTTCTGTAATGTAAGCAAGTGGGTCTGACTCAGAGATAGATCGTTTGTTACACTTGTTATGCTATGACACAACTATAACATTGAGTTTTATTATTTTTTAACTTTGTTAAATGCTTATGTTTGTATATTTTAATTACATAATATTGAAGGTGATGTGATCTGTTTATTTATAATTTTTATAAATATTGTGTCAGTTCTACAGTACTATTATTGTTATAAAGTAAAACAGTCCAATTTTCTAATAAACAAATTATATAATTTTTATTTATAATATATTCTTTATCATTTTGTTTAGTAAAAAAGAAAAAAAATCAATAAATTAATCGAATTTTAATTTTCATTTAAAAAAAAGCTGGTGTGCACTATATGTATGTAATATATATAATACATTAGTTATTTTGCGACTTAATCTCTAAAATACTGTTGTATTTAGTGGTCTGATTGATTGAATTTTGGTGCTTTGATATGGAAGATTTAATGATGTTGAATAATCATTTTTTTACTGTCTATATTATTACCATCATCAAATGTTATGGTTTTTCTTCTCGTGCGCGCATGCACACACACACCCACACAATTATATTAGTCATGAGTGATTCATTTTTAAATTTATATTGGTTCAATGTATTTTTAGATAGATAATTAGTATTACTTTAGTTGCATCTGTACATAGGTACACTGAAAACTTGTTAATTGAGAGCAATAATGTTGTACATTTAGTTTATTCACTCATTTACACATTAAAAATATTTCTTTTGTTCGGTATATTTTGACAAAAGATTCTCAATTAAAATTTAAATATTATGTTAACAATATTTTTTTTTTTAGATCATTAGAATGTATGTTATATATCAGATGGATATACGGATTTAATTTTCCTGACCCTGATAAAAATAGTTTGAAGTTAAAATCTTATTGTAATTTAATAAATAAATAAAAAATTAATTCATTTTGATTTTTTTAATCAATTTTTTACGCATTCATTTCCTGTTTATATAGTTTTGTCCTTGTTACAATTAGTTTCACTTTTAATTTCAGCTGTATTTTGTATTGTATTTTTTATGCTCATTTGTAAATTAAGTGAAATGATGTATTTGTCTATTAAGGGAATTATTTACGAATTAATTCTTTTTTGTGGATATGAAACTTTTTATATATGTTAGAGTAGTATATGGGTGTATATAGAACATCCACTTTACTTTCTGATCATTTTTTTTTTTTTGCAAAACTGCATTCTCTCCTCATAGTTTTCCAAACCTACTTGATTTTCACTTTAAAATATGTCTAGCTGAACACAATAAAACTTAGTCAACTCTTTGTACATTTGAAGGATTGAAACCCGAAAAAATTTTTCTGCTTGAAAATAACATGAAATAAATAAACCCGACAGTAATTAAAAATGTAAGCGATACAAATACTTTTTCAAAGATCAAACAGCACGTTTATTATAATAACCATCATTTCCAGCTCGTTATTATACCTATAGAATTCCATATTTATATCACCAATAACTTTCATAACACAACTCTATATATTCAAGACGATTTTTCATCCCTATTCAAAAGAACTAACTCTGTGCCATTTTTAAAGCTCTGAATCTTAACTCTGTAAGTTACTAATAATGTAACACTTTTTATTAACTTGTTTGTCAATATTTTATTACGTATGATATGCTTTTTTATTACAGTCTTATCTAAAAAATGGAGGAACAGAATTATTATAATTAAATAAAAATATTTTAATCGCATTTAAAATTGATAAATTACTAGTAGTAGATAAAGTATATCTATACATTTATAAACAATGGGTATTTGTAACAAAGGAAGACTTTTTTTTTAAGAACACAGTTTCAAATTGCATAACATAGATAGGCGCCTAACAGAAAAATAAACGTCTAATAAAACATAGACTCGATGTAACTAGAAAATGAAGCAAAACATTTTTTTTAAATTGTAAAAAATCTAAAAATAAATATCAGCTTTATAATGAATTTCTTTATTGTTGTTGTATGATGATATTAAGAAAATAACGATTTACTTTTAATGATATTTAAAGTTTGTTAAAATAATTAAAAGACGATTTATATTTTAAAGTTTTTATTTTTTATAATGTATGTTCAACAAAATTAAACTATTATTCTCCCTAGTTTAACTTTGGTTGTTGCGTATATTGTATGTATTTATTTATTTAGTTATTACAGATTGTTAAAGTTTGTTACATTCAATTGAGGTTTGATTAAATAGGCCTATATATATATATACTGTGATGTACAGTGCTTAACTGCATAAATTTTCATGTCTATTTTGAAGGATATTATTCTACCTTGAAATGCAATAGGAAGCGATGCAACACTTTATAATGCATTATTTATTTATATTATTTTATAAGCTAAAAAAAAAAAAATAAAGAAAAAATATCTTACTTAGCTAGAAAATATTTATATTTCTTTTATTATTTGAGTTTGTTCATTTATATTATGTATTGTTAAGTGTTATAATCGGTAACAGTTTCAAGCGATCTGATAACAAGAAAAATCATAGAAATTGATATATTGGTCTTTAGATAACAATATCTCATGCTAGGTTTACTAGAAAAATTATGAATTTTACTGTTTCTTTAAACAATTGTATACAAATTAAGTCATGCGCATCAAAATGTAAATGATATTCAAAACTTGTGTGAATGGTAATTTCGTTCTATTCACCACTGGTTTTATAGTGACCCATTATTTACCGTGAGAAAAAGATATTTCTGTTCGGTATTTTTTGCACCTCAGGAACTTTTCATTCAACAACTTTTGTTTTTTTACCTCCGGGACTATCGTTAGGTATTGTTTCAAAGGATGAGATGAATGATTTATAGCGTGTGTAAAAATGCCATGCCTGATCTGGATTTGAACCCGGGACCTTCAGATCAAAGGCCGAGATGCTACTACTCGTGCCACGAAGGCCGGCAGGAACTTTTCATCCATCATAGATATAAGAAAGTATACTGGAGAAACACATTGTGGAAAATGATAATATGCATACCCTGCTTCAACTTGGGGAAATACATCTGTATAAATGATTAAAAAATATTACGGTTTTTGAAATAGAGTGGTTTTTTTTTAATATATCGATGTCCAAAAAGTCACTTGACAGCAATACAGTATTTTTCAAAAGCTGAAAACAGTACTTTATACTAGCTATTAAATCAACAATGAATTTTTTATAATAGTAAAATTTATTATATATGTTTTTAAAATCTTAGAAGAGTTGCTAAAAATGCTGTCCATGTACTTCAATACATTTTTTCACAGCAGTTTTTTTACACAAATCTTTGTTTGCGTTTAATGCTTTAAATTCAACTTCGATTATTTTTCACAACTGTTTTAAATTTCTAGGCTTATGACATTATTTTTCAAAATTCCCCAAACCGAAAAGTCTAATAGTGACCAGTTAGTTGTATCACATCTTTCAATCCACTTACTGTCAAAGTTACTGCCAATACATTCTCTTGCCAATAAATTATAATGCGTTGGAGGAGGACCATCTTGTTGCCAAATTAAATTAGTATTTTCAAACAAAGAATTATTTTATACTCGGATAAAACTTTTGTAACATTTCAAGATAAGAATCGCCAATTACAAAGTGCCATTGAAAAGGTTTGGACTGACAATGCCACCACTCCATACATATTGATGTCGAACATTTAGTTCTTCTTCAAGTACTTTTTGTGGATTTGTGTCACTCCAGTACACACAGTTATGACGATCGATAACAACTGTTCAGCTTAAAGGAAGCTTCATCTGTTCACAAAATGCAATTTTGAAGTTAGGCTTTGTTTCACAGCATATTACAAACCGTTCATAGTGTGAACTCAAGAGCCTAACAATGTCATCTTCTATTAAACTTTGATGCAGTTATGGACGATAAGCTTTTAAAATGTGATTCGCATGACTGTGAGCAATATCCAATTCAGCAGATCTTTTACGAATAGATTTCTCAGTCTAGCGACTTTTGGCACACCTGGTGTAACTTTATTTGTATATTAAGATAAATCAAAAACAGTTCAAATCGATTTTTCCATACTGTATATTATTCTGATAAAATAACTTTATTATTTTTGTTTTCGTATTTTCAAATGACTATTTACTTTTTAAAAGGAAAACAAATTTTCTTTTAATACTTATACATAAGCATTTAGTAATTTTTTGATTCCATTTTGATATCTTTGCAACTATTGGAATAAGCTCATTGCCTGAATAGTTCGGTTAAATGAATTTTTCTGAGGATAATTTATTCTTATTCATACAACATCCTGTACGTAATCTTTGTGCAATAATTTAACAATTTTCAGGTTGATTGTCAGATCCAAATATACCTCTACATTCCTCAGTATGTAGATCTGATGATCTATCCTTAAATGTATTCTGGTACCTTTCCTTTTTCTGTTTAGCCTCCAGGAATTACCATTCAGGTATTACTTCAGAGGATGATATGTACAAGCGTAAATGAAGTGTAGTCTTGTACAGTCCCAATTCGACCATTCCTGAGATGTGTGGTTAATTTAAACCCAACCACCAAAAAACACGGGTATCCATGATCTAGTATTCAAATCTGTATAAAAGTAACTGCCTTTAGTAGGACCTGAAGACTGGAACTCTTGACTTCCAAATCAGATGATTTGGGAAGGCGCGTTCACCACTAGACCAACCCCTGGTGGGTTTGGTATTCTGGTATGTAGGTGTAGGTTTGCATAATTAATCTGTTGGGTAAAATACCTATTACGAAAAATTGCCCCGACTTTTTTTATTCGTACAAAAATTCCGTCAGTAAATGATGTATATAAAAATACATTTTTGATTATATCAGTAAAATTCAGGGTATTATTAAAAAAGTGAATTTATAAATTCAATAGCAATCAAAAGTTTATATATATATATACTACTATTGAATACAGGTTGTACATAAAATGTAATGTTTTACCTTGAGTATTCTTCGTTAATAGAACTTTAATTAATTTGTTATTTATCTTATGCAAACTTATTAAAGATAAATTTATAATTATAGTCATAATATTAATACTAAGATTATTTAGTATTTTATATTATAAAATAGTGTTAACAACGTCATCATAATATTGTATCTTCTTGATTTTACTAAATCTAGAATGCTGAATTTTAATGCATAGGTTCATTTGTTATATTATTATTATTCAGTTTTTTAATATTTTGTCGTTTTTCTAAGATAATAAGTTTAAATTTTAATTGATCTCATCAATCTTTATCAATTAATTTTGTAAAAACTTTAATTAATTTATTTATGTAGTAACTTTTTTAGTTACTGCTATTTCTTTTAAAAATAGTTTTAATTTTTTTATTCCCTTATATAAAGCAGCTTGTGCATGTGCACTGATCCTTTGCAGGTATTATGTTTTCTAATTACATATATTGTAATTATTTTTTTTTTGTCATATTTTATACTAGGGAAATGAGGTTTATTCGTTCATTCATATCTAATCTATACTAGTCATACGTATATTAATAATACCTTAGTTTGTAAAGCACTGTCATGTCAAATCATGAATCAGCTTTAGTTAAAACAAATTGTTTCTAATTATCACATATACTCATTCAATTGATGTATACTAAAATTTATTTACATATGCAGTTTGTAAAGAAAAAAAATAATAGAAACGTTTATCGTTATTAGGTCATATCTGTTTATTTGCTGAATAATAAATTAATTTCTAACGTCATTTAATTTGTTTGTGTCATTATTTCTTTGTACTAGAAATAATGTAGATGGATTGCTGAATATAAAATAGGAAGAAAAAAGAATATGGAGGTAGAAGAATTTTATTTGGGGAATAGAATTACTAAAGATGGACGAAGCAGGAGCGATATAAAATGGTGAATAGCACAGGCAAAATGAGCTTTCAATCATAAATATAATTTGTTTACATCAAAGTAAATTTAAACGTCAGGAAAACATTTTTCCTGATGTTTGGAGCGTAGCTTTAAATGAAAGTGAAATTGGACGATCGGAGTACTCAAGAAGAAAAGATTAGAAGCTTTTGAAATGAGGTGCTATACGAATGTTAAAAATCAGACGGTTGGATAAAGTGATAAATGAAGAGGTGTTGCGGTAAATCGATGAAGAAAGTATTTGGAATAATACTTAAAGACTTATTATTATTTGGAATAATACTTAATACTTTAGGGACAGGCGGGTAGATGGGAAAGGCAATTGTCCAGGCAGGCAACATTTGGAATATGTAAAAGAAATTGTTAGGGATGTAGGATGTATGGGGTATACTGAAATGAAATGATTGGCACTATATAAGGAATCTTGGAGAGCTGCATCAAACCAGTCAAATGACTGAAGACAAAAAAAACTATGTCATCTATAGTTTAGTTACCAAATGTGGTAGTTATTTCATGTTAATTTCTTTTTGAATTTATATACTCATAATATTTCATTAGAGTTATTATTTCATACAGGATATCTGAGATAATATGGATGATTCAATTGTTTTTTAAAAAGCTAACTGTGCGGTTATGATTTAATTTCGTAAAACTATATTTTTTTGACAGTTGTTTTTATTCAAAATAAACACTTTGTAGATTTTTTTAATAGTTTTTAAAAAATTATTGGTTTTTTTCATTATTATTATTTGGTTATTAATTTTTTTATATTTTAAGTAAAAAAAAAAAAAAAAAAAGCTGTAAACTTATGAACAATTTTTAATACTTAACTTGGTAATATTAAAAAAAAAGTTAAAAAAATATTTTTTATTTAATAAATTATAATTTTTTAATCGCAAGGCTACTGTTTAGTATTTTTGTTTTTAATAATAAATGGGTATAACGACTTGATTAATAACATTGGACATTTTTTTTAATAAAATCGAATTACATACACATATATACTCAGGTATGTGTGTGAGAGAGAGAGGGAGAGAGATGAAAAATTTGGTTATTTTAATTAGTAGGTTAGGTTTATATATATAACTGGGTTGCGTGTATAAAACAATTCCTAACGGTTTTCTATACTAACCAAATGAAGGCTTCCTTTTCATATTTTATTTAGCATTGCCATATACACTCTTAACATATTGTTTTCTATTATTATTTGACGAATTACTTTCTACTTATGTCTATATATATATACCTAAATTTTCGGTTTACTTAATTATTTTTGAAATATTAAAAATAAATAAATAAATGATATTTTTGTTGTTACCACTGATAATGATATTATAATGAATCACCCTGTATAACTACGAATTAAAAATTACAATTATAAAACACAGCACTTAACACCATTAAAAAAACAAAATAATTAGGCTGCAACACGACGATTTAAAAAAATAGTAAATAAAACACAACGCGAGATTTACACTGTTACCTTTTAACGACTAACGTTCACTGTAATATGTAATAGCAAAACGGTGCCCGTTCAGAACGTTACGACGCGCTAGTAACTCGGTGAATGTCGTTTTGATTTCTGTTTAGTCGCGAGAGAAAACGGTGTGTGACAATCGGATACAGGTAGATGGTTTAAGTGGGATAATAATGGTTTGCGACGAGGAGGGGAAGTTGTTATGACGTAGTGTAACTGTAGTGGGGGTAGTTGTTATAGTAAGGGAATTTCTATATTGCGTGTAGTAATAGTAGAGTATTAGGGTGGGGGAAGAGAGATTGGACAAAGAAAGTAATTTTTTTTTTTTATGTCCGTTGTTTAAAAAAAATATGATGGACTTTATATAAAGTTATTTAATAATATTATTGTGTCTTACCCTCCTTCCTTGTGACGTAGTTATAAATGCGTTGTATAATTATTATTATAATAAAACTAGTTTTCTACTGATTTATTCTCGATATAGGATATCTGTATGAAGGAGAGAAATAACCAGAAAGAAAGTTTAAACGTCTATTGCGATTCGTATTACTGATCGATATAATTCTCGGAATTATTTGATTTTATTTATTTTAATCAGATTATATAATTATAAAACTAACAGTATTAATCTATTGGTTTTCCCTCCCGATTATCTGTTCACACCTGTTACGCTCCAACCGCAAATAAAAAATTGTAATAAATGGCAGTGGTTTTAAATTTAAAATAAATACACAGGGTGTCCCATGTAAAACGCAACCCAACCTTATTACGAAAAGGCATGTGTAAATGTAAATGTAATTTTTATTATTACCATCCATTACCTTACATTTAGAGTAAATGTTGGAAGTGGCCGCGCCATCTTCTTGAATACAAGCTTCAATTCTTTTTACAGCGTTTCTTGCAACTTTTTTCAAAGTTTGTGGCCGGATATTTAATACAGCTTGTTCAATATTGACTTTCAAGCGTTTGTGGTTTGTCGCTGTAGGCTTTTTCTTTGAGGTAACCCCGTAGAAAAAATTCCGCCGCAGTCAAATCTGGACATCTTGGTGGCCACAACCCTCGACCGATAACACGATTACCAAAGAATTCCTCGACGAAATCAGAAGTTGAACCTGCGTAGTGCGATGTCGCACCGTCATGTTAAAGCCGGTAGTGTCTGTCTCCTCTTTCAAGAGTGCGATGAACTGAAATAAAATATCCTGATATCGTTCTGCATTAATGGTGTACTGGAAAAAATAGGACCGATTATTTTCTTCCGCGAACCACACGCCCGACTTCTGCGGGTGGTAATTCTTTTTCGTGATAAACGTGGGGATTTTCAGCGCTCCCAAATTCTACTGTTTTGGTTGTTTACGTAACCATCCGAACGAAACCGTGCTTCATCTGTGAAAAATAACGAATCCGTAACGTTAATTCCCTCGCGCAGAAATCGACGGAACCGTTGACAATATTGTAGCCGTTTTTCTTTGTCGGGCTCAAGAAGTCGATGAACCGTTGAACGCGATAAGGTCGTAATTGTAATCGTTTGGTCGCCCGATGAACGGTTGATTTAGACAAATTAATTTCAGCAGACAAAGGTACGATCGATTTATTTGGCGAGGCGAGTAATCGGTCTTTGATTTCAGCGACTGTATCTGTATTCAACACCGACGCAGATCTTTTGTGTTCCTTGATATTAACAGAACCGGTCTCTCTAAATTTTGCGACTAACCTTAATACTGATGTTTTGTTAGTAGCCGGTTTATCCGGGTACTTATGGCGAAACAAATATTGCACTGCAACCGCTGATTTCGTACTGAAGTACGACTCGACCATGAAAACACGTTCATCTAGCTAAAACACCATCTTGTCTCTAGCAATACACTGAACGTTATGATTGCATTTTTGTTACTATCGGTAGTATTCTACTGCAACATCGCCGCGATGTTCAGATGTTTGACGAGTCCATTTCAGTAACGAGTAAGGGAGTAAGCTTGACTTTTGAAATTTCATGGATGAGTGATTGATAGGTTGCGTTTTATATGGGACATCCTGTATTTCCTGGATATTGTTATTACAAAAATTATTATTTTTTTACCGGGAAGGTAAAGTTCAATTAAAATCCGATTACCTTTAAATTAATTTTTTTTAAAAATTGCATCTACAATGAGTTGTTAAAAAAATTATTGAACTCCTTTTTTCTTTAAATGGTTTTTTTTAACTATATAATTTTTTTACCCCAAAATAAATCATTTTGGAATTAATTTTTTTTCTACTTTAAAAATTTCAAAAGAATAAATAATTCAAAAAGGTTCCCCAGTATCCTTTATATGGATCTGAGTGTCGTGTAGAATACAATAACTGTCGAAGTGGAAAATATCAAAGCTTATGTGAAAGAGGTTAGAGTTTTTAAACGGGCGATTTAATTGTAAAAGAGCCGTCAAGCGAGATATAGTAATACTCATCAAATCCTTCTACAGATGTTCAGTGTATTCATTCTTCCATTATTTTTCAAAGGGATTTGTTAACAAAAATGTAAGAACCAGAATAAGTGATCAATGTTGGTTAAATATCTTGCAATAGATTAATTTTTCTTTCGATATTAAAGTGTGCTATCAGGTTTTTCTGTTGTTGAAATACTAGACTGTCTTCAGAATTGTACGTCGTTATTCAAAACTATAAATGCACCTTTTTTGAAGAAATCAGCAAAAACAATGCGAGTTTACTTAACCCCTGTTTGATTTTTTTTTTTTTAATTTCTCGTAGAATAAGTTTTCAATTTTTGTCCGGTTTTAAGTATTAGGTTAAAATAAATCATTTTTTTTTATAGTTGTAAAGAAAAGAGGTTACTTCAGTATTAAAAGAGGAAAGCACTGTTAAATATAAAAAATATTTTTTGTATTATATTCGAAGTTTCTTTTTTACTTAGAGCGATTAAGTTTTATAAAAAAAAATTATATTATATATTTTTATTAATCAGGATTTCTGTCGAGGTTTATAATAATAATAATAAAAAAAAATCCTGTAAATTTATTAATATTTTTATTGACGCATTATTGCGTAATCCCGTAATACACAACCATTAAAAAAAACATATTTCTAACTTTTCTTAACATGAAATAATTATTAAAAGTTAAATAAAATTTATAAGCTCAAAATTTAGTTAATAAAAAAATTATTATTTAAGTTTCTTTAATCAAAATTTATTCTATCATAATTTGATGACAAAATGATCTTTTGAAAGCCTATAATTACTGAATTGGTGTATAAAGTAAATCTATGTATGTATTCAACAAAGCGAATTGATATCAAATTGGCATCTTTTAATAAATTTATATGTTTATTGTTAATTGTAATATTTTAGTTTGTGTGTGTGTGTATATGCGTGCGCGCGTGCACATATATATATATATATATATATATGCACGCGCGCCATAAGAATTTAACCATAAGAAGTTATACTTCTCTGGCATTGGTTATTCAGATTTCTTTTTTTAATTTTTTTATTGGAGATGAATTATGATGAAATTCTATTGTAATATTATTAAAAGTTTAATTAAACTAAAAAAAATTGTAAAAATTTTTTAACTTTTATCGGCTCTCCCACCCGCAATACTTTGCCACCGAAGTATTTTTTTGCGATATTTGCATTAGTAGAAAAAAAATTCTGTTAAAAAATATGCAATAAATAAAAATGTTTTTCTATTTTTGGAGAAGGGGGAAGTAGTTGGGGGTCATAGATTTTTAATAATAGTAAGGTACGCATGTACTGAGCTTTTTATAAAGTGGTGTTACGATTGCAAAATTTTGAGAAAATCGACCTCACAGAATCTGTGGGGTCGATTTATCCATAACATTAGGATAAATAATCCTAATAAACGTTAGGATTATTGATTAGGATAGGTTGAGGTAGATAGACAGAATCTATCTACCTCAACCCTTTGGAAATATTGACCCCCCCAAACTTTTACCAATAAATTTACCCGTTGTCTCTGTGTCAAATTTCATCAAAATCAGTTTTCAAATACGCTAACTTATGTATTTTGTTCGTAAGTATGAACATTACCCTTAATTTTTTTTTGGGGGGGGGGTTCCTTGGTTATGAAATGTAGAGAAATGCAAAAAAACCATTCCCTATCTTTTGACTGAATATCCCATGTTTTCCTTCTTTTGAGATATAATGGCCAGGAAAGTAGTAATAAACAAATATATATATATATATATATATATATATATATATACATACACACACACACACTGTTGTTTTTTTTTAGTGGAATGTTATAAATGAAATAAGTATACGATTTATATAATTGTATAAGTTTTACAACGAATAGGAGAGTAGACGTTTGTGGTAGAATTTTGTTAAAGAGACGAATTAGGTTGGAGGGTTATATGTTAAAGCTATCTGATTTAATTAATTTAGTGTTAAAGGTACGTGTAAAAGATAAAAACTGTAGAACAAGACAAATATTAGAATTTATTATTGCAAACGCTAGATTTTAATACTAAATATGTCCAGGTTAAAAGATGAACAAAGAACAGAACAGAAAAAGGACAAAGTTTAACAACAAAACAAGTCAGCTGATTGGCGACTATAAATAGAACAAGATGAATGACCTTTATTTGTAAGGGTTGTGTAGAATATTTTTTTAATCGATATGCGCGGCGCGTTCGACTAAAAATAGGATTTTTTAAAATGTAATTGTTAAAGTACTATTCATTTACAAATGTTAATATCTTTTTTTAATTATTCTTTATTGTCTGTATTCAAACTTTAAAGTATTTATTTTAGTAAAAATATTCTATTTTCGTTACTTTATACGTCACATAATAATTTTCGTTACATTATTGAATTAAAAAAAAAAGGTTTATTTATTTTCTTTATTAATGCATTTGATTTTTTTAAAGTAATATTAATGGTTAATGAAATATTTTCCGTCAGTTAAAAATTTGAAAATTTAATGTTATTTTTATTGATTACATAAAATCTTTTTAAATAGTGGTAGTTTTAATACAACAGTACGTACTACTTATTGTTGTTTTAAATATGACTTGTTACGCTATCTGTTGTGTAAATGATTTAACTAATATCCGACTCGCAACGCTATCTTTTGTATAAACTATTAACTAATATTTATTAACAACGGTATAATTATCATCAATCTAAATGTTATGGGCGCATGTGTTAATAATTATAAATTAATTAATAACATTTTATGTTTATTATTGTTAAGATAAAGTAAAAATTAAAACGTAATGTACGATAAAGTTTTAATTTAATAATTGACGTTATTTAATGTATATCGCATTGACAACCGATTGTTAAAAAAATTAACTAAAATATTTAAATACGTAGAGATTAATTATTACAGTTGTTCTTAAAAAAATTTGAAAAAACAAATTATAATTTTAAAATATTATAACGAATGAACTAGTTTTAAGGTAAAGATTAAAAACGGTTTAACGTCAAGCAAGAAATGATTTTATAAAAAAAAAATTGAGTGCAACTTAAGTATGGAAAAATCGAAAGGAAAAGAATTTAGCATATAAAATTAAAAAAAAAAAATTAAATCAGGAGAGGAGAGAAATTGATGGTAATCTTGTAAACAAAGTTAATATAGTTTTAGATAATTTAATAATAGAGAAAAACGTGTGAAGGAAAAAATATGTAGGAAGAAAAAACTGGCAATTATTTTTATTTTTTTTAATTTTAAGATTGAAAATTCAACTATATCTAGTATTTCTATATAGACATTTGATTTTTTTTTTAGGAAAGGGTTCCCATAAGATCCGACATAAAATTTAGAAAAATATTTTGAATTATCTATAATTTCTATCTTGTTCCCCGCCTCCAAATTGTGGCTCCAAACTTATATACACAATTTCTTGTGGACACGATAATTTGTACCAGTCACTTTCAAAATTTTCCTTAAAAATAACTCGTCCCAAAATCGCGGTCGAGTTCGTTAACGGTCAAAATCAGACCATGGGGGGCTTTTACGAAAAAAACAAAATATCACTATAACTTTCTTATTAAATAAAATATCGAATTCGTTTAAAGTTCCTACTATTCTTTGGATAAGCGCCTAAAACTTAATGTAAGTAAACTTTTTTGATATCACCAACCATTGGCCCAGTGAGTGGATAATAGAGGGTTTTGAAGACAAAAAAAAAATCATATTTCCGTTCAAAGGAACATTACGGAATCTCTATTGTGGTCGTTAGTCCTCTAAACATTATCTAAAACTTTTGTCTGAAATAAATTTTATATGACCAATCCTTACGGCAAGGGATGACCAAAATATTGCTGGAAATGTAAGATGCTAAACATGTGAAACTTTTTTTTCACATGCAACCATTGTTGTATTGAGTAAATTTGAAGGTGTTTTTTTTTTAAATTTAAGGTGGAAATCTTTTTTATCCCCTACTTAGCACTTGTGGTGAAATCTAATTCCCCCCTTCCGGCATGCCGATAGGGATTTCTAAAACTAAAATAGTTTGTAAAAAAGAATCAAAGGCGTACTGATAAAAATTAACGCTTCACAATGCCTCGCAGCGAATGATAATAGCCGTACAAAAGATAGAGTTAGTTTATTGCATTCCAAGATGATTTTTTTTACGTGAAGGTTGTATATTTAGCTGTCAAATGGCGTTAGTTGAGTTTTATTTGAGTGAAAGTTATTTAAAAGGGCAAATTAATGTTGATCTTTTTTTAAGTAATTAAACTGTATTGTTTAAAAAGAGATTGTATTTATTTATAGAGTATTACGTAGGAAAGATTTTCTTTAAATAAATTAAAGTATAATAATTAACGAAGAAATTAATAACTTTTAATATTTTTTTAAAAGTTACTCATATTACTGATAAAGTGGTTCGTTCGTTAGATATGTTTTTTCTTAAAATAAGATGTTTGTTTATTTTTTCTTTTGTTGATTTAACGATTTGAAACCTTGAATTATATTACGTTTTTAAAATGTTTAATATATATTTTTTTTGTTATGGTTTAAATATATATATATATATCCAATGTATGCTTATTTATCTGTTCATGAAGTCATGTTATTCTCATCGTTTATAACAGGAGTGTACTTACATATTTTGTTAAATACATATTTGCTTTTTATGTGTTATACAATATAGAGTACTGTTATATACTTATTCATGTACACAAGAATGATTGCGTATTTAATATCATTTTATTATCTGGTTGCTTTTCGCTTTATATTGGTTTTATTGATGAACGCTACATTATAGCAGTGTAATCTTTTTTTTAAGTTTTAACAGTAATATATATTTATTATAGTACAATAATATAAATTGTTATTTTTTAAGTTTGACGTCATTTTATAATTTCTCATTTCTCGATTAATAGGTTAGTTTTTTTCAATTTCTTTTATTGTGTTTCTTATTGTATGATCCATGATAAATTAATTAAAAAAAAAAAAACAACTCGTCTCTATCAAGACGGATTTCCTTGAAAATGTACCCACAAAAAACCCGTTTTTTTTTTTGTTTTTTAACGATTGGTTTGAAAATCATTAGGGTTATATTTCTACTAGTTTTACATCATCCCCCATCAAGTTTCATCAAAATCGGTTAAAAATTGAGCTCAAAAGAACGAAAAAAAGTTGAAAATGTATTCAAACACATAGTTTTTTTTTTTTTGCTCTTAAATCTTCCGATTACTGCTAACGGATTCGCTTGAAAATATTTTCCAAATAGGTTTACGTCATTCGACCAAGTTTTTTTTTTGTTGTAAAAATCGGTTTAGATTTGCGTCCGATAGAACGGACAAAGAATCGTATACGTCACGGGGCGCAGTAGCGATTTTCAATTTTTAACGGATTTCCAAAGAATTGGATCCGCTAAAAATTATGTGCGTTTAAATTGATAAAGGTCTTTATTGTTGTTGTTATTATTTTGTTGGGTTTTTATATTTATTTAAATTCTGAAAGATATTATCCCTTTCCCCCTCCACCGGTTTTTTAAAAATTTTTTCGACGTTTAAGGCTATTTAAAGTTCAACAAATTTATGCTTCAGCCGAAAGGAATTCATCAAGGTTTTCATCAATATGGTTTTTTTATGGGATCATAAGGTCGTTCTGCATCTTTCTCGGCATTAGCCGCGCGCGCGCGCGCGTGTGTGTGAGAGACAGTGAAAGAGAGAGAGAGAGAGAGTGAGATGGAGATAGATACATATATATATATATATATACACATTGAATAAAATGAGGCTTAGGCATGACATCAATTTAACTACTATACTATGTAAGTTTAATTGTATGAAACGCACTGGTCATTTTTTCTATTTTTATTTATTATTGTTATTGTCGTGTGATTGTACATTGAATTAACTTGACAAGGTCATTACCGATCAGTCGCCTTTATTGTTTCCATTATGGCCTTTCGTTGACTGATCTCTCGTTACATTCTTTTTTTGTTGTTGATTTTTTTCATGTATATAATGATGATGCATTTAAAAAAATGTGTTTATATGGCCCTAAATGAAAGTTACTCCTATCTTATTATCATGGAAATACGATTAATTTTTTTAAGTTTGTAATTAGGAAAATATAATTGAACCAGAACAATTGAGAGGAGAGTGGAAGAAGTGTTAGGAGAAGACCAATTTCGTTTCAGGAAAAGTATAGGGACAAGGGAAGCAATTTTAGGACTCAGATGTGGAAGAAGTGTTAGGAGAAGACCAATTTCGTTTCAGGAAAAGTATAGGGACAAGGGAAGCAATTTTAGGACTCAGATTAATAATAGAAGGAAGATTAAAGAAAAACAAACCGACATACTTGGCGTTTATAGACCTAGAAAAGGCATTCGATAACGTAGACTGGAATAAAATGTTTAGCATTTAAAAAAAAATTAGGGTTCAAATATAGAGATTGAAGAACAATTGCTAACATGTACAGGAACCAAACAGCAACAGTAACAATTGAAGAACATAATAAAGAAGCCGTAATAAGAAAGGGAGTCCGACAAGGATGTTCCCTATCCCAGTTACTTTCTAATATTTACATGGAACTAGCGGTTAATGATGTTAAAGAACAATTTAGATTCGGAGTAACAGTACAAGGTGAAAAGATAAAGATGCTACGATTTGCTGATGATATAGTAATTCTAGCCGAGAGTAAAAAGGATTTAGAAGAAACAATGAACGGCATAGATGAAGTCCTACACAAGAACTATCGCATGAAAACAAACAAGAACAAAACAAAAGTAATGAAATGTAGTAGAAATAACAAAGATGGACCACTGAATGTGAAAATAGGAGGAGATAAGATTATGGAGGTAGAAGAATTTTGTTATTTGGGAAGTAGAATTACTAAAGATGGACGAAGCAGGAGCGATATAAAATGCCGAATAGCACAAGCTAAACGAGCCTTCAGTAAGAAATATGATTTGTTTACATCAAAAATTAATTTAAAGGTTGGGTAAAGATTTTTGAAAGTATATGTTTGGAGTGTCGTTTTATATGGAAGTGAAACTTGGACGATCGGAGTATCTGAAAAGAAAAGATTAGAAGCTTCTGAGATGTGGTGCTACAGGAGAATGTTAAAAATCAGATGGGTGGATAAAGTGACAAATGAAGAGGTATTGCGACAAATAGATGAAGAAAGAAGCATTTGGAAAAATATAGCTAAAAGACGAGACAGACTTATGAGGCCACATACTAAGGCATCCTGGAACAGTCGCTTTAATATTGGAAGGACAGATAGAAGGGAAAAATTGTGTAGGCAGGCCACGTTTGGAGTATGTAAAACAAATTGTTAGGGAAGTAAGATGTAGAGGGTATACTGAAATGAAACGACCAGCACTAGATAGAGAATCTTGGAGAGCTGCATCAAACCAGTCAAATGACTGAAGGCAAAAAAAAAAAAAATTGAACCGTATAAAATTAAAACATAAAAATGAAATATAAGAACGAATGGTTTTTTGTTGTTGTTATTACGGCGTTCTCCGTGGTCGAGTTGTAGCGTCTCGACCTTTCATCAGGAGGTTCCGTGTTGTAATTTCGGTCATGCACGGCGTTTTTCGCACGGTACAAAAATTCATTTATCATCCATCGGTAACTGTAATTGGGCGTGTAAGCCTGTTTCTGTTTAAATAATAAATTAATATTATGATGAATATTGGAAATTTAATCTAAAAGTCCATCCTAGTTGGCAGCCAACATGCTGCTAACCATTATACCACCATCAAGTCTGATTTATTCTTTGTGCATAACA
This sequence comes from Lycorma delicatula, assembly GCF_047948215.1. Lineage (NCBI taxonomy): Eukaryota > Metazoa > Arthropoda > Insecta > Hemiptera > Fulgoridae > Lycorma > Lycorma delicatula. The sequence goes on from NC_134467.1 coordinate 17,036,138, forward strand.
AAGTTAATTAGATCTCAAAGTAAAATTTACCGAAACGGGAATCTTCGGTTAAAATTTCCGGAAAAAGTATTTGCCATCGGGAATTTAGTGGTCGAGTTACGCTTTAATTTTTGTTAAATTGAAATTTTTCTACAGTTTTCTGTTTTTCGTATTTCAATCTACGGATATGAATATCAATATTTCGATACGGCTAAACAGTTTATTGTTTGATTTTTTTACATCCATACGTTACGTTACTCCGGGTATAGTTCATTATTAATGTGCTGCTTTCATCCTAAGTAACTTCGCCTTGATTTTGTGATGACTTAAATAAAAATAAAAGGTCCCAATCATCCTGGAAATTTGCCTTGAAGCACTCCTTTTGATAGGTTTATTTATTTGGTTTTTCAGTCTTTCATCGGTTAAGTTGTCTTCCCTTTTTATTATCTTTTCTAGTTTCCTTTATTCTTGGTAATCGGTTCTGATAATATATCCAATATTTCCTATGTGGTGCTGGTGGTAGTACCGAAAACCCAATTTTTGGCTGAACTTTTAATTCGGCCAAATCAAAGTTTTTATGGTATAAAAATTAATTTACAACTTGATGTAAAACTTTACGATTGCGTTTGGGAAGGTGAAATGTTCTTTGTATTTTCAGGAAAGTTTATAAGTTATCACCCTCATCATTTTTTTTATCTTCTCACACGTTGCTAAAGTTGATATTTAGATTTTATCAGCGGCTACCACTTTAGAACTTTTTGTTTTTATACAGGGTTATCATAAAAGAATGGTGCGCTTTCAGAAATTCATAGGAAGATTGTAGGGAAATTTCTAGATGTTATATTGGTATCCCTGAAAGCCTCCAACCCAAAAGTTTGTTTATCAGCAATTGTAACCACAAAATCAGTTCTTGTATTGTTGTTGCGGTGAGTTTAGCGAATTACTATGTTCTCGGATAAAGATAAAGCAAAGTGTTTTATTGATGGCCGAATTAAAATCCGTAATTTTCAACGTGCGTTTCGACGTGAATTCGGAAGAGATCCGCCGCACAAAAATAACATAACACGTCGGTTCAAACGATTCGAAGAAACCGGATCGGTTAAGAAACAGAAATCAACCGGCAGACCAAATGTACCGGACGAAACGGTTGAATTAATTAGACGATCGGCAACTAGAAGTCGTGGAAAGTCCATCCTCCGTCGAAGCGTCGAATCAGGTATTCCAAAATCAGCAGTTCACAATGTTTTACATAAAAAACTGAAATTACACGCTTATAAAATCCAGATACTGCAGGAATTGAAACCCGATTATGGTGTAAAACGTTACAATTTCGCCGTTGAAATGTCGGACAGAATAAGTGAAAACGAATAATTTTTACAGACGAAGCTACATTCCATGTGAATGGTTGTGTTAACAGGCACAATTCACGAATACGGGGCTCTGAAAACCCACACGCAATTATCGAGAAACAACGCGATTCGCCTAAAGTTAATGTTTGGTGCGGCGTGATGAAAAATGGTGTAATAGGGCCTTTCTTCTTTGCTGAAAAAACAATTAATGGAGTCGCGTATCTTGACATGTTAACCGATTATTGCTTTCATCAGCCGGATGAACTCGAAAATATTCATAGACTTCATTTCCAACAAGACAGTGCTCTCCCCCACTTCAATGCGTCGGTCACGGACGCCTTGAACGAAAAATTTGGAGATCGATGGATAGGCCGGCAAGGACCCGTACTTTGGCCTCCAAGGTGTCTAGACTTGACACTTGCGATTTTTTCTTGCGGGGGTACATCAAAAGCGTTGTTTATAGACAAAAAATTCGCGACCTAAACCGTTTAAAAAACAGGATTAATGAAGCGATGACAACCATTAACGAAGAAATGTTAACTGTTTGGAGAGAAGTTGACTATCGTTTGCAGATTTGTCGAGCGATTAGGGCGCACATATTGAAATTTATTAATTATGTAAAAAAATGTTTGAGACGACAAATTTGAAAAATAAAAAACATAAACTGTAAGTAATTCTGTTTTAATTTAAACCGTGTTCAAAACCGCACCATTCTTTTATGAGAACCCTGTACAAGTATTATAATATACGTATAATTTTCTTTGCGCTTACCTGTAATGTTTCTTTTATTTGATTTAAAATGCCGCCTTGATTAACAAACATAGAATGTTGCCAAGTTTCTGGCGCTACTAAATAATGGATTTGTTCCATTAATCCTAACACAGATTCTGGATGATGTGATACTACGTACGTCGCAAAATTTTCCAACGTGTGCCTTTCAAAATGTAATGAATCATCGGAGTTCGTATTATTAGTTTTGGTAGCATTTACACTGGCTTGTAAATAATCTGTAATCATAAGTATAAAAAGATTAATTCAGTGTTTATATATTTAATAATAAAAAAAAAGATTATGTGAAATGATTGTTAGCAGTAAAAAATTTATATTTATCCTGAGAAAATCTCCACCGTTAGGTATTACTTCAGAGGATAAGACGAATGACAATTTTTGTAGCGTGTGAAAACGCCATGTCTGACATAGTTTTTTGTCGCCACAATAATCCAGTTTTGGTTTCCTTGGACATCATTGAGAAAGTGGCTCGGTAAAAGGAACTAGGCGCGGAGTTCGTGCTTCCGCGGAACTCGTTTAGCTAGTTCAGAGGGCAACGATGTTGGACATTAAAGATATCCGGTCGAGGCCTACAGCGAAGGCAAAAGCCGAGTTTAAAAATCACCGTTGTAAATGTCTTATCAAGGCATTTATATCGGTGGCATCCTAGCGAGGCCTGGCTTATTAATATGAGATGTGAAAAATTACAGGGCGAAAGACGATTCCCGTTAAGCCCATCAGGGCTATGACCAGGGCGGTTGTGGCGACCGGAAGCGTCACAAGGCGGGATGTCTTCTCCTACGGGGTTGGGATGGACATGCTTGAATCTCTTTTCAACCGGGTTTTTTTAGTTTTAGAAGAAGATGAATCTTGATCCATCACCAAATAAATTAGTGATCAGTAATGTGATGATCATGTTCTGGATAAAGACGTCCTGATTTCCTAATGGATTTGATACATCTCCTTCGCAAGTGAACAAATTTTCAAACAGTTTATAAATATAACCGTGTTATTAGAAGGGAATAAAAGACCCGTATTTACCTGATAAAAGCATCAGATCCGAGTTTGACTTTTTATGGAACAATTAGGATAACGGGAGATTTTGCTGGGGCTTTCTTTGTTTTTTAATGACGGTTATATATTGCGGTTTTGTGTATGGACGGAATTGTGGGTTGCGTTCTGATCCTTTCAGATCAGTTCGAAACTTTACTTGGGCTTACCTTGGGAGACTAGCAACGTATATATTAAAGAAAGACGTACTTTTCTTTGAAAAGTCGGTAAAAAAAATTAATAAGATATTGTGTATATCATATCGGGGAATACTTTAGAAATAATTGCTTAAAGATCGAAAAATAGAAAGTTCTAGTTATCACCTGTTTGTTGTAAGATTGAAACAAAATGAAATTGTATGAACAGCCGGACTAAATAATCGATTGAATAAATATTATTGCATTAATAACATTTTGGTGAAGCCAAACCGATAAGGATTTGCTCATGTTTACTTCTTTGTACCAATTAAAGGAAGTATTGTGAACGCGAAAAATTTCGTTTTTCAGATTTCAACGGAAATATCCATTTTTATCATACCTGAATCCATTTTGACTAGTTTCGGCGTGACGTGCGTGTACGTACGTATATATTTCGCATAACTCAAAAACGATTAGCCGTAGGATGTTGAAATTTTGGATTTAGCACTGTTGTAACATGCAGTTGTGCACCACCCCTTTTGATTGCAATCGACTGAACTAAAAGTGCAATACAAAAAAAGTCCAAATTCCAAATAAAATCGGATTTTAGACTTTTCCTTAACTGCAGTAATAAGCCCCTCATTGCGAGCTTTCCAACGATATATCATAAGTGGTACTTATTTTCATTAGTTCCAGAGTTATAGACAAATAAGAGTTTAAATTTTGATATTTTTGGATCTTGCAAGGGGGAGGCACATCGGTTCAAATCAGACTTTTTTTAAATTTAAAAATATTGATTTATTAAAATTATTTTTAAAAAAAGTTTTACGCTAAATCAGAAGTTATTATTGAAATAATATTTTATGTACTTTTAATTTTAAAAAAATGTGTATATTTAATTTAATAGGCGTACAAGGAAGTCATGTGGTGTCCACATCAGATTTTTTAAAAATTATCAGTAAAATTAATAAACTCTTAAACATAATCTCCCAATAGTTGGGTAAATTGAAGATAAAATTTGTTAATTAATTAGATATGATATAATCACCAAATATTATATTATTATCGCTAATAAATGTTCTAATTAGCCGCTTTTTATTGCAGCTTTATATTTTTCTGTTCAACTGAAAACATCGTTTTCTTGTATAAAGCATGAAATTTCTAATAAAAATTTAAAATCCTTCAGGTAATTTTTTTTTTCTGTTATACCAAAAAACGGGAAAGGTTGCTCAAAAAAATTTGGTTTTTTGTTAAATTAAAAAAAAAAAAAGATGTAAATAAATTTTTACAACCTAGTCCAAAAAATTTATTTTTGTAGAACGGACGTTTGTGCATATGTATGTGTTGATATAGTTTTATAACTATGGATCTTGTTGACCGATTTTCTTAAAACTTTGTAGACGGTACTACCTACGGTGGGAAAGAATTAAATAATTTTTTTTTTTGCAGAAATCGGAAAAAATGGGTTATTTTGGCCAAAATAAAATTTCAAATCTTTACCGCGTGGGTTGGTGGGAGGTCACGTTAGTAAAACATTTTTCTCACAAAAGTTGTAGTTTTTTATCAAGGTCATCATCATTAATTACAAAAAAAAAAAAATTATTTAATCTTCATCCCCTCTCCAAAAAATGGCAAAATATATTTTCATGTTTTAACTTTATCTTGCTTCTGAAAAGGAGTTAATGGGAGTTTATATGCGTCGGGTAGACCTTCAAACGCTTTTATCTGTTCCACTCCTTGGTAACGTGTATTTTTTTTTTTATTTGAATCCGTTCCTCAAGTTGTAATACATTTAAAATTTATACATTTTTTATAGTCCTTTAATATTTCTTAGAAAAAACTTACGCAAAAGTTTTATTTCCTTCCTGTAAAATTACGACTTTATTTAGAATTACGGTTGTATCTTTTTTAACAATTTAAACAAATTATTTTTTTAATTTATTACGATCACGAAGGGATTATATATTAAAAATTTTAATTCTTTCCTAATGCTTCATCTTCGTTATGGAAGCCCCCCCAATCCACCGGATTGGTCTAGTGGTAAATGCGTCTTCGCAAATCAGCTGATTTGGAAGTCAAGATTTCCAGCGTTCAAGTCCTAGTAAAGTAAATTATTTTTATACGGATTTGAATACGAAATCATGGATACCGGTGGTTTTCTTTGGTGGTTGGGTTTCAATTAACTACACATCTCAGGAATGGTCGAACTGAGACTGTACAAAACTACACTTCATTTACACTCATACATATCATCCTCTGAAGTAATACTTGAACAGTAATTCCCGGAGGCTAAACAGGAAAAGAAAGAGCCCCCAAATTTTTTTTTTCATTTTTTCAGAACATAAAACAATAGTCCCAACTTTCAACTTTTAAGTCCTCCACAAGTATAGAAGTAATCTGTTATGTTTCCCATTATTATAATTATTTATTTTTGTATTACAATTATTTAAGTATGAATTATAAAAGTGAAAGTAAATATTTTTACATAAAAATGAGGAAAAAAGAATTCATAATTTTGTAGTGTTCCCCCCCCCCGCCAGTAAAAAGCAAATTATTTTATTTAAGACATACAAATGGGGCTTAAAATGATTGTATTGAAAGATTGCAGGCTTTTTTAACGGGTTCTTCTGATTATTTATCATAATAAATTGTTGCCAGTTTCGCAGAGGTCTCTCTACGAAATTATCGTATGGATAGGAAAAAATAAATTTTAATGGCAAGACATTCCACCATTCACATAATAAATATAAATTGAATTTTTTTTTAACATTTCATCAAATAATTTTAAAATTACATACGACAAGAGTTAACGGTAAATAAAATAATACTATCGAAAGAGGCTGTTATTTTAAAACAATTAAGTATATTGAGTGTACTTTTTTTATATAGAAATGTATATCTGTATATTTATATTTTTTTATGAAACAATAAATAATTAATCGGTAGAGTTTTGTTAACTGTCGATATTACAATAGATTTACGTGATTTTTTTTTTATTTTGTACTAACAAAGTTGAGAAAAAATAACGCGTGTGTGTGTGTGTGTGTATAAAATATGCTGACTCGTAAATTACAACCGGATAAACGAAATAAATACACTCATGTAAATTATATCACATATACTGCTGTAAGATAAGTTATAACTGCAGCGATCACATATTATAAGATACAATAAGATACTGTAACAGACTCTACATATATATTTGCGGTGCGAAGGGTTCAGTTATGTCGTTCGTTTTTTTGTTGTGTGGTGTTATGGTTGTTTTTTTTTTGCAGTGTAAGCATGATGACGTCATGCGCAGACGTTTATTGCGCATCTGTACACAGTTACCACATTGAAACTAGTTTTCTGCAATGATGCTATATCTTTTATCTTTATCATATTTGGTTTTACAGTTTTTTTTCTTTCTTTCGTTAATTTTAGATCACGTGTTGCCAACCTTACGCTACATTCTTTCACGTTTCTTGTTTTAATAATTTTAAGTAATCTTTTCATTTACCAATCTCGTTTGTTAAATGTAATTTAAATGGGATTTTATTTTATTTTATTTTTTTTAAAGAAAGAAAAATATTCTTGGTTAATAATAAATAGAAAATTTGTTATTTGCCCGTAAAACTTGTTGGAAAGTTCATTCGGGTTCAGAAAATGTTTTGTCGCATGACGTCAAGGTTTACACCCGTCTACGTCCATTGGTTTTTTTTTTTAATGAACAGCTGATGTCTAGGTTTGATTTTTTTTTTCTGTTAACAAGCTCGTTGTGGACAACTTACTAAATAAAAATTTACCTGCTAAATTTATTTATTTTAAAATAATCTCATTCGTTAGTTATTTTATTTACCGTTAAAATTTTTTTTAAATGTTAAATTTCAATTTATATTAATTATTTGAACGGTGGAATTTGTTATTAAAATACTGTAATGCTTAATTATCTTTGGTTAATAAATTAAATATATTTATACGTATAATATAGATAAAGGACGTTAATTTTAACTTGGTAAATAAGACGGTTTAAATGCCTCTAACTTGACCTATAATATATACATTAAAGCCAGTATAACGGTAAATCTTTGCGTTCTTGGTGTTTTATATACATATCGCAATATATACAAATTGCTTTTATATCTTTATCGATGATTTTGAAAAATCTCTTGAATTATTTTTATTGCGAAAAATGTTCTTTATTATTATTTATTAATCCGATTCGATTTTCCGTGAAACATATCCGGAAAAATGTATTTAATAACTAATTCATGTCTTCCGTTAGTTATGGATAAATAATCTTTTAGTTATCGATTCCCATCATCAATAAAAATTATAACTATTTTAGACCGGCCACGTTTTTTAAATAAAAACATAGATTTTTTTTATAATAGAATTTGGGTCGTGTAGTTAAATAAAAAACTTTTAAAAAAAATATTATTATGAAGCTAGTTGTTTTATTAAAAAACTAATCGTTTTACAAGATATTACACACGACTTCGGTTATTGATCTATAACCTAATTGTATGCTGCAAAGAAAAACTGTATATATATATATATATATATATATATATATATATATATATATATATATATATATATATATTATACACTGGTTAGTCATTCGGCATGTGTGCCAAATGACTCACCATAGTTAGTTTTCTTAGGATAAATGACTAAACTCACCGGCTTAGTTTTAGATTCTTTCGGTTTCTGTGGACATTTACAAATCTATAATAAAAGAACTTCACACATGGTGGATTGAACACGTTTGTGATACTGGATGTATAGTTAAAAATTGTATTTATTTAATTTTCATTAATTAAATTATACATTGAAATTGTCACAATTCAATTAATTGAAATTAATTATACATTTGAATTATTGTCAAAGTTTTTTTTTTGTATTTTGGCGAATTTTCTTTTTTAATTTCGATGTTTTGTGTTATAGTTTATCGGTATATTTTTTTTAAATTGTAACAGTCAATTAATTAATGATATTTTTATCATTACAGGTAAGTTATGACACTGAAAAAGAAATTTAAAAATCGTACCTATTAAAAGTATCAAAATTTCTTGAAAATTAAATATTTTAACCCAAATTTTTAGATTTTATTAACGAACGTAATAATATTTAAATTTGTAAAACAGGAAGAACATTTTAAGGAACAGTTTTAGGTGTATGTTAGGTACCATACTAAACAACAATGTTAAATAACCTGACTTTCGAAATTAGTTCAACTATTTTCAACATAATAGACATCTTAAAGCTTTATTTAGAAATATTACGGTTTGTGTCGTTTTCTTCAACGAACCAAACATACTATTTCAATACCTTCCTTCTGTTCACCACAGGGACTTTTCGTATAATGAATATCGTTACTATCAGAGAAAGCAATTACGATTAGTTCCTTTTGTAATTAAATTGTTTTTATATCTATAACTAAGCCTGGGATTATATAATGTAAAATTTCGTTTGGGGGATATATAACAAACATATTTAGTTATATAAAGTTAGATTGAATTAAACGTAAAAATTTTTATACTAAACAACGCTAAATATATTTCAATGAAACATAATTACCCGATTTCGAAATAATTTTGTTTAATTATGTTGTTTGTAATAACTGATATTTCAATCAGGTAGAAATTTTAATAAATTTGCGTAGCCAGTACGGGAAAAAATGTACGAATATCGATTATTAAATGTCCAGGTAAAATTCTAGTCCGATCACATTATAAAAATAAATTCTCTGATATTAAACGTTCATATAGTTTTAGAATTTCATATAGTGGCGAATTTATAAATTCGCCATTAATTTTAGTGTTTTATTAATTTCTACCTAGGAACATATATTCCTAAACGCGACGCTGTAATATATAAGTTTCCTTAAAATTCACAAGAAAGAATAAAAAATGTATAAATTTTTATGAACGATTTAACTGTAAAATTAAGTAGTAAATTGTGTACAATAAATGTAATTTTGTATGTTGGTAACACTGTTTTTTTATATTTTGTTTAACGTACCTTGAAAATTATGATCAGCAGATTCAATCATAGCCGTTTTACTTAATAAGTCGTCCAATTTCAATTCGTAACGAATCACTTTGGGCAAATCGTACTGTAAATTACCAAAAGTTATGCTCGTCGATATTGTTATTCGTTCTTCAATATGGTTTATCGACTTAGTTAAAACCATCATTCTATCCATAAGTTTTTTCCCTTTCGCTTGTAAAATAGGCGGCGTTAAATGTTTTTCCATAACCGTCGGCCCCACTATATCCCATGTTTTCGCTATATCGGTCACTAATTCCCGCGTAAATTCGTATAAATCTGTAAAATCCGATATCGATACCGATATAGTTTCGATATTACCAAACGATATAATTGTTAATAAGAAAAGTGCACTGCGTCCTGATCTCATCATGTTTAATAGAAGACTGTGGCTATGCGATAAAACCTCCCCACTACTCTGTTGTCTTTTCCCTCTCACGAAAAGTTGTTCTTTCATCACGGTCGTCCCTCATTCATTTACACATGTTAGTGCGCGCGCGCACTCGCACATACGTGTATGAATGCTTGCTTTTTCAGTTATTATTATGATTGTTAATATTGATCTCTCGTATAATATTGTGTATATGCACGACTTCCTGTTCCTCTTCCCCTCTACCCACTGCGTTTTATTTTATATTTATTTTTTTCTTGAATTACAACTATCTATATAAATTATAATCTTGAAGTTGTCTGCATTACTAATTTTCGGCTAAAAGAATTTTGGTTATTTTTTTTTTTTTTAGTTGAAAGATTAAAAAATGATTCATTTATTACATGTACTTTAATGTCGAGCTAATCTCGGGAAGTAGCGACAAAAAAAGGAACATTGATTTGCTTAATTTTGGAACCAGATAATCTCTTTCTTGTTTTAATAATTAATGAAATGCAATCTGATTAGAATAACCCACCGAGTTGGTCTAGTGGTGAACGAGTTTTCCAAATCACCTAATTTCGAAGTCGAGAGTTCCAGCGTTCAAATCCTTGTAAAGTCAGTTATTTTTACACGGATTTGAATACTAGATCGTGGATACCGGTGTTCTTTGGTGGTTGGGTTTCAATTAAATACACATCTCAGGAACGGTCGAACTGAGATTGTACAAGACTACACTTCATTTACATTTATACATTTCATCCTCTGAAGTATTATCTGAAAGGTAATTACAGGAGGCTAAACAAGAAAAGGAAAGTCTGATTAGCATGTCGCGCTAGAATGGGCGTTGCGATGCCGTTCATCTTTTCGTAAACTAAAGTATTTGTTTAGTCTTGAATTTTTACATTCTTATATGTATAAAGAATGTAACAATCTTTGATGCGGGTTATATATCGTGCTAAAATTTGAGATCAATCGGTGCAGAACATTTTGAGTTTTTGAAGCGTACACAAACGAACTTAACATTTTTATATATAAAGATTTGTGGGCTGCGAAAAAAAGCCCTTAAGTCGTGCGAAAAAACACATCATTTTAAATGCTTACAAAAGCAGAGTAATGCTTACAAATTACAGAATAATCAAACGGCGTTGATTTCAAGTTGTGCTGCTTCAGTGTACAACGTGATTCTCGAATATGAATCTACTAATGAATTACGGCCTCCAAAGAAAACAAAACCCCGCAGGTCGATTGAGAAAAAGGTGAGATTTTGATAAAAACGCGATTCGTAAAAAAATTACACGAATTTGAATTATTTAGAAATAGTTTAGCGATGTATTATGTCCTTTGGAAGAGAATTCGGTTATTGTCTTCGACAACGCTTCTTATCATTAAACGAAAAGAATTCCATCCGTGTTATAGAAAAACAATGATATCAAAATACGGCTTAGTTCAAAAGGAATAATTTTTGAAGAGGTTTAAGTTAATGTTCAATAATCGGAAAGGGTTTCGCGTATTAAAAGTAATTATAGTCCGTATAAAATCGGTTTGACACACAACGCCATATTGGTAAGTCGTGTTTTTATTCGGCTCCTAACGAATATATTTGCCGGCCTCCGTGGCGGAGTGGTAACGTCTCCGACTTTAATCCGGTGGTTCCGAGTCGGAATCCTGGTCAGGCATGGCGTTTTCATACGCTATAAATCATTCATATCATCATCCGAAACGGTGGTTTCGGAGGTTAGAAAAAACAAAAAAAAACGAATACTTAGTTGTGTGGTTTCAGTGTTACTATTTGTGAATTTTGTTCTTTGCTTTTAAATAGCAAAGAACGCTAAATGACCAAAAAACGGATTGTTTGGTCATATATATGTAAAAAAATAACCTAACAAAGGATTTTTTGGTCATTATGTAGGGATATTATTTTCTGTGCATTTGGTTATTTCGACTTTTTTTGTTTTCATAGTCTTAAGTCTATCTGGGCATTAAGAAAGTCGGGTGTTTTAATTTATTTACTGTAAGTTATCCTTATTGGTGGCTTTTCTTTTTGTTTTGGTGTTTTTATTTTGTTTTTTTAATAAAATACAGATGTTTTAGCTGTTAAATATAATTCAAAGAAATTTTTTACTTAATCAGTTGTGATTTTGTTTACATTGGCAACGGCCATACGGGCTCTTTTACAGCGGCCATCTTGCATTGATCTGATTGGTTTTCCTTTGTTTACATTTTCAAATTAAAAATGTACAAATTAAAAATAGATGAAAGCAATCTTTGATGCGGGTTATATATCGTGCTAAAATTTGAGCTCAATCGGTGCACAACATTTTGAGTTTTTGAAGCGTACACAAACGAACTTAACATATATATATATATATATATATATATATATATATATATAGATTATGTTATAATATAAAGAGGAAAGGGTTTTATTTGTTCGGGATAAACAACAAAAATACTCGATCAATCGCAACCAAATTTTTACCCATGTTTCTTGGCGTAAATGAGAAGCTCTTTACATAAATTTCTTCTCAAAAAATATCGAAAAACTGTAGTAGTTGAGATTTGTCGGTTAAAGCACAAACTTTAATGAATTGGATTAATGAACTGTGAACTATGAGTTTCTATCACTGTGTGAGCTGGGTTTGAACCGAATCAATCGTATGAATAATATTACAAAAAAATAATAAAATTAAGTCTACGTTAAATAAATTTAAAAAAAAATTCTGTATCACTATCAACCGTAACAAACAGGGTCTCCCAGGGGCGCTGTTTTTTCAGGTGAAATGGGATGCCCCTTATAATATCTCTGCAAACAGTCGTCCGATTTTCAAAATTCAAACGGGATATTTGTTAGTAGGTTGAAGGATAACCTTTGGACGCATCAGGTACACTTACGATCTAACAGATCTCGGTTATTCGGAAATGTTATCTAAAAGTGAAAAATTATTTATTAAAACGTTAAATAATAAATAATCCGTTACGTTGCTGCACTTTTCATTCGGATCGCTACGTGGCGAGCCGCTCCAAAGATGTTTTTCAGTAGAGATATTTTCAATAGAGGTCTTATTAAAATTGAAGACAAGATAACGTGAATGATTCATAAACTTAGCCAAGAAGAAACTACTGAAGATAGATTTATGAAAATTTGTATACAAGTTCTTACTTTACTTTTTCGTGTCCGAGCGATGAGACATTTTAAAACCTTTGCGACCAATATTGTGTCACCGAAACACCAGAAGCATTTCCTTGCCACAGATCTTCTAGTGTGCACTTGGTCGGGCAGAGGGTGCATTTTAGGAGATGTTCAGAGTCCTGAATCTCACCGCACTCGCAGTTCAGGTCGTTAGGCTCGGTTTTGACGCCATCTAGCGCGGTTAACTCTGGTTGGTGTAACCCCAGTTCGAAGCCGGTTTAAAGTCACCCACGTTTGCCGGTCCAGGTCATATCCTGGAGGTGTTGGAGCTCTTTTTTGGAACCATGGAGGGGGCTCGATTGATGTAGAGTTCAAAAATCCCTTTCTCGATTTCAGTCTCGGAGGGGGTGGTCGCTCCATCTGGTACATTGTATGTCGTGCATCGAAAGATCGTCTGAACCGTTCAATGTACTCGGCTTCAGCTCGACGCATTCCAGGTTCCTCCATGCCTGCCGCTCGGTGCAACTTTTTAATAGGAGCGGGTTTCATACATCCCGTTATTAAACGACAGGTCTCGTTCAGCTCTATATCAACCTTTTTGGTGTGTGCTGATCTGTTCCACACAGGACATGCATATTCGCCTGTTGAATAGCACAAAACTCTAGCTGTCGTCGACAGGACGGTTGGCTTATCACCCCATTTACTGCTTCGGAGTTTCCTCAGGAGATTGTTCCTCGTATTTACTTTCAACATTGTGCTTTGACAGTGAGCCCTATACATAAGTGATCTGTCTAATATAACTCCAAGGTACTTTGGCTATAACTGAAATCGGGTCTGGTCTGGTAGCCCTTTACCGTCGTCCGCTCGAGCCCGCCGGGCCGACAGCCCGCTCCCTAAAAGCGATCATTGCTTGCCGTTTTTATATTAGAGTTTACACATCAAAAATAAATCCTTTTATTCGAGAATTTGTAAAAGTAATATTGTACTTATATAAAATGATGGACGAAGCAGGAGCGATATAAAATGCCGAATAGCACAAGCTAAACGAGCCTTCAGTAAGAAATATAAGTTGTTTACATCAAAAATTAATTTAAATGTCAGGAAAAGATTTTTGAAAGTGTATGTTTGGAGTGTCGCTTTATATGGAAGTGAAACTTGGACAATCGGAGTATCTGAGAAGAAAAGGTTAGAAGCTTTTGAAATGTGGTGCTATAGGAGAATGTTAAAAATCAGATGGGTGGATAAAGTGACAAATGAGGAGGTATTGCGGCAAATAGATGAAGAAAGAAGCATTTGGAAAAATATAGTTAAAAGAAGAGACAGACTTATAGGCCACATACTAAGGCATCCTGGAATAGTCGCTTTAATTTTGGAAGGACAGGTAGAAGGGAAAAATTGTGTAGGCAGGCCACGTTTGGAATATGTAAAACAAATTGTTAGGGATGTAGGATGTAGAGGGTATACTGAAATGAAACGACTAGCACTAGATAGGGAATCTTGGAGAGCTGCATCAAACCAGTCAAATGACTGAAGACAAAAAAAAAATAAAATGATTTATCGATCTGAGCGCGCCGGTACCCTGATATCGACGTATTTTCCCGTACTATTTGACGCTTTACTCATTGACAGAAACATTTAAACAGCTTAATTGTATAAGATAGAAGTTTTAACCTTTTCCCATCACAATGATCCGCGGTTAATTAGCGCTCCGCGAAAATAGGTTGGGTATCTGATTGCCTCCTTTCATATTCTTATGCTACCCTCTTGTGAAACAATTTTCAAGAAATTACAGTATATTAAAGAGATTTAACAGATTCTGACAAAAAAAACCCGTTACGATTTAATATTTTTTTTTAGCCTGTAACAACTAAAAAAATTGAAACGGTACAAAAATTACGATAATTTAATTGCAGAATTTTTTTTTCGCATTTCTACCGCGTTTTTTATTAACGAAATTTTTTTTTGCTTTGTGTTTATGAAACATAGTTTACTGATTTTACAAATAATACTTTCAAGAAAATCGGTTGAAAAACCCATGTCATAAATCACAGATTAGTAACATATGTTAGTATAAGTGAACGATTCAGAAAACTACAGTTTTATAATCATTCCCACACTCACAAGGCTATTCAGATTGACAAAAACCCATTTTTATTGTATACTGTTATTCATTACGAATCGTTATGTGTTTCATGTTTACCGATATCTTTTGTCAGAAAAGATATTGTAGAACTGTAGTAAAAGTGACGTATTTATGACCAAGAAATTCCTTCTTTTGTGTGTGTGTGTGTGTGTGTGTGTGTGTGTGTGTGCCGTATAACATAATTTATTATGTCTTTCATTACATCGATATGTTGCTAGTAAGATAAGCTATTTTTGTAAATAATAAGTAAATTGTACCCTTATAGCAATTATAATATACAAGTCTCACACACACACACACACACACACACACACACACACACACACACACACATACACACTAGTAAGATAAGCTATTTTTGTAAATAATAAGTAAATTTTACCCTCATAACAATTATAATATAAAAGTCACACACACACACACACACACACACACTCAAAAGCACATTTCTGAGAAAAAAATGGTCATATTCGTTCTAGTCTAAATAAAACATTTTATATCGTATAAACGTCGTTCAAATTGTCTAATAAAACTGATTCCTTTGTGAATACAAAAATATATAACCGACTTAGATGCCATATAAAATGATTTTGTAACAGCGTTTTTAAACTGACGCCGTGCATAGCCAGTTTAATGGCTACATAATGCGTAATATTGTAGATAAATTATTATGTTTGTTCAAAAGTGTTGTGGCATATCGGAAAAGCACTCCGGGGCAATTTTGTTTAAATATCTACTTGGTTATGGAATGGAATGCAAAGTTGGCAGGAGTTTATTACTCCCTACTTTATCGCAGAACCTGGACAGAGTCCCTTGCTGCTGGATCAGTCTAATCGGGCTTGGTTTTAAAAGGGTTATTTTTAATCTCGGATCTAGTTTTTTCAAGTTTTGTCTATTATTAATTTAGTGAATTTAAGACGGATTTAATTGCATTCCAATCCGTTGTTAAACCAGCGTTATCGAACCCATTTCATGGGCCGACCGCGGAAGGCTAGGCTTATAAAGCCTGTCCTCCCGACGTAATTCCCCTTCAGACCGTCCACTGAAGTCCTTTCGGTGCTAACTCTTAATAGGCTAGCAGGAATACGCCACAACGGGGCACTAGCTATAAGGAGGGAGCAATGCGTCCCCTTTTCCGGAGGAGTCGCAATTCCTGGGTTATTTTGTCTTACTGTAAGTTTTTTAAAAAGGAGAGGTTGTGTAGAAGCTCTTCATCCGCTTCTGGTATGGCTGCCCTTCAGGACGCATCTCTGCTGGGCTCTGTTCCGGACTCCAGTCCATGATGTTGGGACGAGTAGAGGATCTTCCTTCTTCTTCATCTTCTTCTTCTCCCTCTTCTTCTTCCGAAGACCTCTTCGTTCTTCTTTGGCCTGCACTTTCCAAGAATTGGTAGCAACCGAAGTTACATACCATTAACCTTTGAATTCCCGAAGCCCCGAAGGGCTGAACGGGGGAAAGTACAGGTTTCTTCATTCTTCTGTGCTGTCAGTGGCTGCTGGGCTGATGGCTGCTGAGCTCACTCCCTCTTTCTTCTTTCTTGAAAGGAAAGGAAGGTAATAGGGAACTTACAGAATGGTGATATCAATTCGCGATCGCGGTTTTGGGGCGGCGATTTTCTTAGAAGAAGTAAACAGAAATTATTTACTCCACGTAAGTATTAACCTTCAGACACACGTGTGTCCGAGAAGGGGTTGGGGGGACCGCGTGGCCGCAGTGAAGAAACCATTTGTTTTGTGGTGGCTGTTGGTATCTGCAACAAAAGAAGCAGAACACACACACGAAAAAAAAAAATCTATTTTTACTTTTCTTTGGACTGGCAGGATGAGAGGAAGGAAAGGCCGTTTCCCAAGACGGCACGACGAGTCGTTCCACATCCACGTTTCTCCCGTTTCTGAAACAAGAGAAACCGAACAGTCTGCGCGCCTGCGCCACCATCACCTCGGACACGGATTGAAATCTCGCATCAGATCGGAGAGTGGCGTTCCTGACGAACCACGGAGCTCCAAAGATCGTCCGCAACGCGATGTTTTGGACGGCCTCGATCTTCTTTTGAAGCGAGGAGCTCAACACTGCCCCCCATGCCGGGTAAGCATATGTTAGAATCGGCAGTACGTACAGCCGAAAAATGAGAAGCTTAGTTGCCAGTGGGTACGGGCTGGCACTGTTCAGCACTGGGTATAGTGAGGCTCTGGCGGCCTTAGCCCTCCGGGTCGCATAATTTACATGTTCGCCGAAGGTAAGCCGCCTGTCCAACACCACCCCCCAGGTACTTGACCGTTTTCTCAAAAGGGATTTTCTCCCCTGAGATTTCCAGCTCTCTGGTCGGTTTTCGTGTCTTGCATGTGAACATCACGGCCACCGATTTTTCACCGTTGACCCTGATTCTCCACATGTCGAGCCACGGTTCCACTAAGTCCAGCTGCCTTTGGAGCCTCCGGACCGCGTAATCCACATTTCCGGATTCGTAGAAATATGCCGTGTCGTCTGCGTAAAGGGCCGTTTTGACCCCTTCCGACAGCGGCATATCGTTCACGTACAAAGTGTACAAGAACGGGGAAAGTACTGCTCCTTGGGGAACCCCAGCGGCTATTTCTCTGGTAGAGGAAATCGTTTTCCCTACGCTACTTGGTTATACTGGCTGCTTATAGCCCATCAAAATCTTTACTTTTTCCGTGTTTCTTCACTCTCTCTGTCTTTCATTTATTTATTCATTATTTATATAATTTTAAAATTTAGGATTTCAATTTTCTGAGAACTGGATCACGAGATATTTGATTATATTCATGATGTGAATGTAATTCAAAATTACGTTGATTAAATCGGGTACGGCTTAGATTCGATGTTTTTTTTTATTCGAAAAAAAAATTATTATAGTTACATTTTTAAAATTCATTTAATTTCTTGTTTTCCAATTCCTTAAGTATTTTTACATTATTACGATTTTAAAAATAAAAATGCTAATGAACCCCCCTCCATTGTTTACTTTGATATTCCGCGTTATTATCCGGTAGTTTAAAACGGTGAAAATTAACGTGTCATTGCAAATGCTCTGTATTACGGCAGAAGGATCCAAAAATTACCTTAATCGTTAATTTTAAATAGAAAAATAACACCCAAAAACGAGAATTTCCCGACGACAGTTCGTTCCCACATCGTAATTATGGGAGACCGGAAAAACGCCGTGTGGAACAAAAGACCAGGAACTCTACGAAAATCTAAAATAATTACCTGTATGGAATTATTGCGACTTTTAATTTAAATTTTATGTTTTCTAATAATTAGTTAACTAATAATTTAGTTAACTATAATTATCTACTTTTTTTACAGTCCTTTTGAATTTCCTTTTATTTTGTAAAGGATTTCTTTTAAACATTATTTTTATTTATCAACTTTTTCTCACAGAAACCTTTTCAAGATTTATGGTATGGCGTAGAATTGGTGGCGGCTTACATTAGAGGAAATATATATATTAACGAAGAATAATAATAAAATGTATAGATATATATTGTAACAGGATTTTCATTCCGTTACTTTTGATTATTGTAACAACTTTTGGAGCGGCAGCCACAAAGAATTGTATGAAAACGTGTTTGTGTGTGCGCGTGCGCATATAATATGTATATATATATATATATATATATTAACAAAGAATAGTAATAAAATATATACATATATATTGTAACAGGATTTTCATTTCGATCCTTTTCATTATTGTAGTAACTTTTGGAACAACCCACCGGCTTAGTCTAGTGGTTAACGCGTCTTCCCAAATCTCAGCTGATTTGGAAGTCGAGAGTTCCAGCGTTCAAGTCCTAGTAAAGCCGGTTATTTTTACACGGATTTGAATACTAGATCGTGGATACCGGTGTTCTTTGTGGTGGTTGGGTTTCAATTAACCACACATCTCAGGAACGGTCGAACTGAGAATGTACAAGACTGTGCACTTCATTTACACTCATACATATCATCCTCTGAAGAATTATCTAAACGGTAGTTACCGAAGGCTAAACAGGAAAAAGAAAAAAAGTAACTTTTGGAGCGGCAGCCACAAAGAATTGTATGAAATCACGTGCGCACGCACACACACACACACACACACACACACGCACACACACACACACACACATATATATATATATATATATATATATATGTATATATATCTATATATAAAACATGAGATTAAAGAAGTAACAAAAATATATTTATAAATAAAAATCCTTTATATATAAATAAGAGGATGTATTCTTAAAATTTTAACTTGTTTTATTATTTTAATTTTAATATTATTATGTCTTTCTTTCATAAGCTAAATAATGTTATGTTTCCGTTTTTTAGTACTAGCACACACGTTAAACTTTTAAAATGATAATTTTATTTGATTATACAGGAAAATGAAGAAACATCATTTTATCTTACTAAGTTGTTTTTCTACTCTTAAGTTAGATAACTAGATTGCACGATTATGCCTATCCAACGTGACATAATGCTATAAAATGTTATATTATATATTTTAAAATAAAATTGTTTATGAAAGAATCAATCGGGGCACAATGTAGGTGTTATTTGATTAAAAAAAGCAGAGATGAGATATATAAGGGTGTTATCGCCTTACATAATTTTGAAAATTATTTTATTATGAGAAATGCATTTTAAAAAAGGATTTATTTATTGAACCTTTACAATTTTAAAAATGATTGTAACTACGTAGATAAATCAGTTTATTAATCAGAAAATTAAGCTATGTATCTATATAGACTTAATAAATAAATTACGAAAGAACTTAATTAAGTGCTTAGCAACAGCTAATTCTTACTTCTTACAACTAGAGATATTACGAAAAGTTAATTTTTCATGTTTTATGCTTAAGCTAAACGGCGAGGATATCCGAAGCCGTTTAAGGTTTTTCCAGCCGTTCCTAATAGATAGCGACCGCCGGTTATCAGGACGATTCCAGCAGAATTCAGTCGATCTAAATAATCATTTTTTTAAATCTTTAGTCATTTGACTGGTTTGATGCAGCTCTCCAAGATTCCCTAAGCAAAGTGCCAGCCAGTCGTTTCATTTCGATATATATCCCCTACATCCTACATATCTAAAAATTTGTTTTACATATTAAAAACGTGCACAATTTGTCCCATCACATGTCCCTCTAATATTAAAGCGAATATTCCAGAATGCCTTAATATGTGGCCTATAAGTCTGTCTATAATTATATTTTTTCAAATGCTTCTATCTTCATCGGTTTGCCGCAACACCTCTTTATTTGTCACTTTATCCACCCATCTGATTTTTAATATTCTCCTATAACACCGCATTTCAATAGCTTCTTCTAATATTTTCTTCTCGAGTACTCCGATCGTCCAAGTTTCACTTCCATTTAAATCTACGTTCCAAACATATACTTTCAAAAATGTTTACTTGACGTTTAAATTAATTTTTGATATACGCAAAATATATTTCTGACTGAAACCTCGTTTCGCCTGTGGTATTCGGCATTTTACATCGCTCCTGCTTCGTCCATCTTTAGTAATTCTACTTCTCAAATAACAAAATTCTTCCACCTCGATAATCTTTTCGCTTCCTATTTTTATATTCAGTGGTCCATCTACATTATTTCTACTGCATTTCATTTCTTTTCATGCGATAGTTCTTGCTTGGGACTTCATCCCTGTCATTCATTGTTTCTTCTGAATCTTTTTTACTCTCGCCTGTAATTACTATACCGTCGCCACCGTGTTATCGTTAGTTCACGGTAAAGCTAATAAAATTATTCCAGTCGAGATCGTGTCAAGTTATTTAATTCTATTCTTGAGCGACTTCTAGAATTTTTCCATAACTTCGTTATTTATGAACGAATTCGGATAAATAAGGTGTCCCTTTCTTTGTCATGAAACCGTTAGAATTTGTTATAATACCATAACCTTTAAATAAACCAGTGGTTGCAAAGATATTAACAATTAAAAGGTTTAAATGGTTGCCATTTTGAAGTGATTTGAGAGATTAGGTTCGTTATTTTTATACAAGTAAAACCTGTGGTACATCCCAATTCCCGTAGGGGAAGATACCCACCTTGTGAAGATTCCGGTCGTCACACCCCCCTCGTTCCAGACCTTGATGGACTTTAACGGGAAAACCTTTGGTACCGTATCATTATATGAATTTAGCTTTATACGATTAACCGTTCCTGAGAAATAAATTTTTATGTTAAAAATTCAAAATTGCGGATATACGGTAAACTTAAGCGTTTCTGGACATATGTTGATGTAACCCACCGCGTTGGTCTAGTGGTGAACGCGTCTTCCCAAATCAGCTGATTTGGAAGCCGAGAGCTCCAACGTTCAAGTCCAAGTAAAGCCAGTTATTTTTACACGGATTTGAATACTAGATCGTGGATACCGGTGTTCTTTGGTGGTTCGGTTTTTCAATTAACCACACCTCATGAACGGTCGAACTGTGAATTTACAAGACTACACACTTCATTCACACTCATACATATAATCCTCTGAAGAATTATCTAAACGGTAGTTACCGGAGGCTAAACAGGAAAAAGAAAGGACATATGTTGATGTAAAGTTTTTTCTATATTTCGATGTTTGGGATTCTTGAAACGGTTTTTATAAACACTGTATATTACTGTAAGTTAAATCAATCTAATTTTAACTGTTCTATTTTGAATTGTTTCATTGGAAAGCTAAATAACATAATGACAATTATTTATGATGTAAAATATAGGAAAAATTATTTGAAATTGAAGGCAGGCGGTAATAAAAGGGATTAGTGCGGTGATTTAATAGGCAAGTATACAGAATCAAAACAATTTAGATGAGCCTTTCAAAAGGATATCCCCTCTACTTAATTTTATGTAAATTTGTGGGTGTGTGTTATTGCTTTTAAAAAAAATAATATTAAAAAATTAAATATTTATTAATATTAAAAATTTATTACTAGGATTTATTCCATCAAATACTTTTAGAGATGTTTAATTCTTTAGAATGCATTTTTTCTGTTTGTTTTTTTCTTTTAATGTAAAGAAAAGGAAAACATGTTCATTAATAATAATGATGTTAAAATTGTATACACAGTTGTTTCATTTTCTTGCTTGTACTTTTCTGTTATTATATTTTATTGCGCGATATGAAACTCGATTTGTATCATATTTAAATATAAATTATTAATTTTGAATTATAAATATTGTCGCGTGTTTCGCGGTTCGATTAGGATATTGAGAGGTTGACAATTTAGAATGTTTGTGTAATTAGTTTATTGGTTTAAAATGTTGATAATTACAACCAGAAAAATTAATAATGATAATAATAATATTAATAACAACAGTGGTAATAATAATAATAATAAGTGACAATAATAAAACAATGAACTCAAATATTAATATAGTAATTATAACCACAGTAATAATCAGGGTAATAGTGTGAACGATAATAATATTACATGTCAATAACAACAAACCTAGCATAAGAATAAATAACAAAGTACATGACATAATACACAATTAAAACATTAAGTATGCCATAAAAACAGGGCGTAATCAGCAAAGAATAACAATCAAAATATTACACATCAAATAGTGATAAATGTCATTAGTAAACAATAAATAGACCACCGGGTTGGTCTAGTGGTTAACGCGTCTTCCCAAATCAGCTGATTTGGAAGTCGAGAGTTCCATCGTTCAAGTCCTTTCTTTTTTTTTCTTTTTCCTGTTTAGCCTCCGGTAACTACCGTTTAGATAATTCTTCAGAGGATGATATGTATGAGTGTAAATGAAGTGTAGTTTTGTACATTCTCAGTTCGACCATTCCAGATGTGTGGTTAATTGAAACCCAATTACCAAAGAACACCGGTATCCACGATCTAGTATTCAAATCCGTGTAAAAATATCTGGTTTTACTAGGACTTGAACGCTGTAACTCTCGACTTCCAAATCAGCTGATTTGGGAAGACGCGTTAACCACTAGACCAACCCGGTGGGTTTCAAGTCCTAGTAAAGCCGGTTATTTTTACACGGATTTGAATACTAGATCGTGGATACCGATGTTCTTTGGTGGTTGGGTTTCAATTAACCACACATCTCAGGAATGGTCGAACTGAGAATGTACAAGACTACACTTCATTCACGATTATACATATCATCCTCTGTAGTATTATCTAAACGGTAGTTACCGGAGGCTAAACAGGAAAAAGAAAGTAAACAATAAATACAATTACACACAAGAAAGAGTTGAAAATAAATAATATTTCGGAATATATATATTTCACTTGGGTTTTTTTTTTTTAATGCACCTTTCATCAATCACTTTTCAAATTGTTCCGGTAAAATAACTGGTCCCAAAATCTCAGTCGAGTTCGTTATCGGCCAAAATCGGACCATGGGAGTGGTGATAAGGGGACTTTTTCGAAAAAACAGAATGTCGCTATAACTTTCTTATTAAGTAAAATATCGAATTCTTTTAAAGTTACTATTCTTCGGATAAAGGCCTAAAACTTATGTAAGTAAAGTTTTTTGATATCATCAACCATTGGTCCAGGAGTTGGAAAAAATGGGGGTTTGAAGATAAAAAAGTCATACCTCTCTTAATAGGCACAGTATCGAATCGTTAGTGGTCGGTCGTTAGTCCTCTAAACATTACCTAAAACTTTTGTCTGAAACATTTTTTGATATGACCAACTCTTACGGTAAGGGATGACCAAAATGTGGCTAGAATTGTAAGAAGATGGGGCTTTTCGTACGCTAAACATGTGAAACTTTTTTCACATGCAACCGTTGTCGTATTGAGTAAAATTTAAAGTTTTTCTTAAATTAATCTTTTTTATCCCCTACTTAGCACCAGTGAAATCTATCTCCCCTTCCGGAGTGCCGAAAGGGATTTTTTTATGTGTGTGAAATACCACCAGCCTTCCTAAGATATAGAATCTTCAAAAAAAAAAATTGCTCTCCACTCTATTTTAGCCCCCCTTATAGAATTAGTGTTTTTCCAAAATCCTTCATTAGTGGGTGCGCATACATTATAAAAATAATAAACCCTCCAAAATTCACTTAAGCAGTTTGAGGTATGCCTTGATAAATCAGTTTAATGAAAATATCTTCAGGACACTGTTTTATGTGATTCAGAAGTATATGATATAAAATATGAAGAAAAGTACCTATTTTTACTTCTGGTACGAAGTAAAGGAAATCGCGTAAAGGATCGCGAAAAATTTCGGTTTTCAGATTTAAACGAAAATACCAATTTTGACTAGTTTCGGCGTGACGTCTGTACGTATATATCTCATAACTCAAAAGAGATTAGTCGTTGAATGTTGAAATTTTGGATTTAGAACAGTTGTAATATCAATATTTTTATACGAGTTGATGCGAATGCCAAATCGAGTTGATGCAAATGCCAATTCACCGCCATCGTCCGTGTCGATGGCGGTGAATTAATCGACGGTTTCATCGCGCAGCATGAGTTTGATGTTTTCATTGTAGTCGGCGAGTTGATTACCTTTGCCGGTGCAGCATTGATGTTGCCATTGGTAAGGAAATCCCCGGTAAGATTCTGAATTGGTCTGTTGTCGATGATTGCGAAAGCGATCACCGACTAATAGTTTTCGATTGGGTAGGTGGGCTGCGCGATGTCTTTAGGGGTGACGTTCCTGTTCAGCGTAGGCGCTTCCTGCACAGGCGGGCGGATTGGCCCAAGTTTTCGAACATTCTTGCGGCCAGGCTAAGAGTTTTTACTCGAAGTCTGGACGAGGTCCCAATAGACGACCAGGCAGAGAATTTCTCTTCTGCGGTTGTTGAAGCCGCTGGTGGACTCGGGAACTGACTGCGATGAAGCGGACTGTGGGCGCCTTAGGAGAGTCGCACAGTGTGCGGATGATCCTGATCGGCGTGCAGTTTTGATTGCGAATTATCGTCGTAAGAGGACCGAGTATTTTCATAAGGTTAGGTCTTCTTTTGATTCCTAGCGCTCTTTTGTGCAAGAGCAAGGAAATAAAGACCCATGTGGTGTTTGTTGTTTATCGAGTTCTTGGTCATAAGCGGAAAAATGGCATACTTTTGTTGGCTCTCTCGACCCGGGATGGTGTTATAGATAAAGATCGCGTCCTCACTCATCTGATGGACGATCTGCTTCCAGATGATACCGAGGTTGGTGAGACTATGTATCATCGACGTGTCCGAAGGGAAGTTGTATGTTTTAGCTCTGAGATTTTGTCTTCAGAAATTACTGAGGCGGAAGTCCGTCAAGTAATTTGTAGCCTGGCTAGGAATAAAGTCCCCGGATATGATGGTATCACACTGGAGCTTCTTGTTCGCACATTGCCCGTGATTGTTGGTCCTCTGACTAGGGTTTTCAATAGGTTGTTTTTTGCGGGCACTTCCCAACGTGTTGGAAACGTGGTATGCTGAAATCGTTCTTCAAATGTGGCGACAAGGATCCCACTGTAAGTTCCTCTTACTATCCTTTGACGCTCTTGCCTGTAATAGGTAAGGTTTTCGAGAAGGTCTTTTACCTCCGCATTAATAGTAGGTTAACTTCTATCCATATGCTGATGGATGACCAGTATGGTTTCCGCCCCGTCAAGGGCACAGAGGACGTGCTTCTTAGGATCATGGATTTGGCTTCGGCCAGCAAGTGCAAGTATGTACTCGGTGTCTTTTTTAACATATCTGGGGCGTTCAACAACTTGTAGTGGCCCTCTGTCTTGCTTCAACTGCAGTAGCGTGGTTGCACGCTAAATGAGATCAGAACTCTCTCGAGTTACTTCAACGACAGAACTGTCGTCCTACGTGACGCCAGTTCGGAGGTAGGAAAGACCCTGTCTATAGGTTGTCCACAGGGCAGTGTTGTAGGTTTACTCGTCTGGGTCGTTGAGTTCGATTCTCTCATGCTATTGTGGATGCCCAGTGGCTGTCGCATAATAGCTTATGTTGATGATGCACTGCTGCTGGTCGAGGGCAACTCGCATGGCTAGATAGAGCTCAGAGCGACTCAGAGCAACAATTAACTGGGTTTCCCCCAATCGGCATATTACTCAATTTCTTTCGGGACATGGTGCTTTTAGGGATAATTTGGCTATGTTTAGGTTGGTTGACTCCAGCTTTTGTCCAGATTGTAGGGTCGATGACACGGTGGACCATGCCCTGTATGTCTGTCCCCAGTATGAAGCTGAGCGTACCAGAGTTGTTAGGGAAAGTGAGAGAGTAAACTCCTTCTTCGATCTGCGAGTCAACTGGATGACTAGCAGAAACTGGACAATTGTTGCTGGCTTCCTTCGATTCCTCGCCCTGCGCAGGACGGCCGAGGGGATCTAGTAGAGTAGGAACCTGGGTGGCTAGGGTCCACCAGGACAGTTTGATTGTCTGAAGGTAGGCGCTTTGGCAGCAAGCCATGATTAGTTAGACAAGAGATATTATAATTGCAAAAGCTGTTGGCAGAACGGTGACTGCACTGCCGAGGGCATGGGATACCATGCAGCCGTGAGTTGTAGCAGCATCTCGACAATGGTTTATGAGGTAAATGTCATACGGGACTGCGATGGAGCCGAGTGGGAGTAGGAGGTCTGTCTGCCTCTCCCTACTGGACCAAACCGGAGTCCATAATTTAATTTAACCTAAGTCTGGTGTTTGAACTGAAGTTGCGGTCAGTATATAACTAAGACTAAATTACATTCTTGCGATCAACATCTTTGGTGGTATATTGTATTTTATTTGCTTTGATGTATGGGACATTCATGAAATTTGCTCATAATAAGTTGAACTAGGCGTGGGGTTCGTGCTTCCGCGAACTCAGTTAGATAGTTCAGAGGGATACGACGTAGGACATTCAAGATGTCTTGACGAGGCCTGTAGCAAAGGCAAAAGCTAAGTTAATAAATCACTTATGCAAATGTCTACCGAGGCATTTACATTGGTGGCATCCCAACAAAGACAGGCTTATTACTATGAGATGTAAAAAGTCAGAGGGCGATAGGCGACTCTCGTTAAAGCCCAACAGGGCTAGGAACGGGGGGTGGGGTGGCGACCGGAATGTCACTAGGCGGGTGTCTTCCCCTACAGGGTTGGGATGTAACATTCCAGTTGTGCACCTTCCCTTTTGATTGCAATCGACTGGACCAAAAGTGTCCAAAAAAAAAGCTCAAAATCTAAAACGTTTGGATTTTGGACTTTATCATAACTGCAGATAAACCCTCACCGAGAGCTTTTCAACGATATATCACAAGTGGTACTTATTTTCATTGGTTCCAGAATTATAGCCAAATGAAATTTTAATTAATGAAGTATTTGGATCTTCCAAGGGGAAGGCATATTAGTTCAAATCAGGTTTCACCTTTTTTTGTAACTTTTTTTTTAATTTAAATATATTGATTTATTAATAATTATTAACCTGTCATTATAAAAAAAATTTACGATGTCCAACTATGTGAAATGTGTGAAGAAAAGTTCTGTTAATTACCTAACTAATTTTTTTCGATTATCTTTATCAGATTTAAAAAAAAACTGAATTTTGAACTGATGTGGTATTAAAACTTTTGATTTTTTTCAAAATAATTTATTTAACAAAAATTAAGATTTATGAAAGTGATGGAATGTTGTAATAATTTTGCTTATAATAATAGTTTTTTTTTTTTTTTTTAATCTATCATTGAATTGCTATTTCATGCTTCTCATTAAATTCCTTAGTTATATTATACATTCATTACAAACAATGTTGCCTAGTCTGTGAACTTTGACTGTTATTGCTGATAAAGAAGTTTTTTTTTATCCTTGTCGTCAGTAGATTATCTTGTGTTATGTATTCTCTTTATTCTCTTTGTTATCTTCCCTTCATCATTACTGACATTATTTTGATGTATTTTTACTTCCTTTTATGAAGTAAAGGAAGTATTGTGACCATGAAAAATTTTAGTTTGGTATGGTGTATGTATGTATCTCGCATAACTCAAAAACGATTAACCATAGGATGTTGAAATTTGGGATTTAGGGCTGTTGTATCTAGTTGTACACCTCCTCTTTTGATTGCAATTAACTGAATCAAAAGTGATTAAAAAATGCCAAAAATTCAATAAAATTAGAATTTTGGAATTTTTCTTAACTGCAGTAATAAGTCCTCTGTGAGAGCTTTTCAACGATATATCATAACTGCTACTTATCTTTGTTGGTTCCAGATATAGCCAAATAAAATTTTAATTAATGAAATATTTGGATGTTATAAGGGGAAGGCACATTGGTTCAAATCAAACTTCATCTCGGTTTTTTAACTTTTTTTAAATTTAAATTTATTAATCTATATAAATAAAATTGTAAATGTTTGTTTGTTAAAAATCTTAAATCTCCGTAAGTTCTTCACAGATTGCTTTTAAATTTTGAAACTAAGTTGCACTTGAATACACTTGTTTTTATGTACCTACTATTTACCTAAGATGTCAACTTGTGACAGGTAAAAACATATTTTTTAAAAAAAAACAGCGCTATCTGTTGGACTTAAAGCAACACACGCTATACTAAATATTTTACAATTCCATTTCAATATTTCCAATATGTGTGTCCACTACAGATTAAAAAACTACAGGACTGATTTACACGCATGGAAAAATGGAGAAAGAGAAAAATCAGAAAAGGGAGAAAAATAAAAAAGTAAAATGGAAGAAGGGGGTAACGGGGAAAAGGAAATGGAAAGGGGGATGAAATGGGAAAGGGAGTATGGTAAAATAAAAAGGGGAAAAGGCTAAATTTTGTGAAGTTTCGTTATATTTATTTTGTTAATGTTTTATTAAACTTTCAGTTGCATTCATTTAATATACTATATATATATATATATATACAAACTATCTATTTTTGTATCTGAAAGAAATCTGGCACTGTTAAGCTCCTTTGGTGTAATGGCTACCATGAAGTAAAAGTTTAAAAAAATTGTAATAAAAAAGATCGGCTTGCCTAAATCCTTAGAATTAATACATTATAATGATAAACTTCATATTATCTTTGGGTCGCATGATTTTTTTATAACGTGTAAAGTTTATTATTGTAGAATGATAATAATAAACATGTAATCGATATCATGAACACCTTTTGGGGTCCTGACTAAATTAAATGGAATTAGATATCATTTGTTTCTCAAGATTCTTCTGTTTCATATAATTTCCAAAGTATTTACGAGAGTATGTATTGTCTTGTAGTGTGTAACAGATAGTATAAAATTATAAAATTTTTTCCATTTCTGAATTTAATATTTCGTAATGTATAGTTCTTTATTGCATAATCTGACTTTCTGTTCATTAATTTATTTTTTATGATTTCTGATAATATATTTTTTTAATCTTTAAAATACTTGTCCAGTTTTGCTTTCCTTGTCCATGATGCTGCTGAGGGGTTATCTTTTTCATAGTGCGGTTAAAGAATTTACTTTGTAAAGAAGTGTTTAAAAATTAAATAATGCGAAATAAAAAATCGTATGTAAAAAATTGACAAATTTTTTCCTCTAATATGTGAAACTTATTTTAAGTTACATACATACATATGCAACTAAAATGTTAATTTGTTTAAATTGTATATTATTTTGTGATGCATAATGAATGATATAAAATGACTTCCTGTCTTAATAAAGCATTCAGTCTAGTCATTTGTACTATTTGTCATTTCACAATAAACATAATATCTGTTTACTGATGTTTTTAATATATATTGTTTGTATCAGAGTTTGTTTTTATTATATTTCTTGAAAAAAAAATGTAATAAAAAGTTTTTTCATGTTTTAAAATTCATGTTAAATTTTATTATCTATTGCAGAGTATTTTGTATCAGAATAAAGTGTTTATTTATATGTAGAAAGCTACATAAATAATGAGTTTATATAGCTGTTCTAAAAATCAGTCATACTGATTTTCTCTCCCCTCCCGTAAGTCCATGACCTTCCCTTCAAGATACTCCTTCTTGCTCACAGCCCTTGTCTCTCATAATGAAGAATTAATATTAAGGTAGGTGAACTTAGTATAAAAAAAAGTTATAAAGTTAAGAGTTAAAGGTATAGAGTTAAGAAAATAAAACAAAATTGGCAGCACAAGTAGGAAGCAGAACTTACAAAGAATTAAAATCTACTAGTATCAATTATAAATATAAAAATTAGAAAAAATTCTTGAAAATACTTATATGGAGTGTAGTAGTTTTTTTTTATATTGAAATATCTTTATTAGCAACTTAGTTGATCAACAGAAATTGATTTCTTGACAAATTTGGTTGATTCAGCCAAACCTTGCTTAACAGTTCATCATCTGCTCTGAGGAAGGCTTCATGTCCATCTCCATTCTCCTCAACATCTTGATAGTTTCAATTTCCTTTTAATTCAACTGTAATCTTTTCTCTTTCATAGTCTTACTTTTTTGCGTCTTTTGCTGATCCTTCCAATACTGTTTAATCAATACTAATTCTTTCACGATATGTTCCAGCCAATTAGTGTTCCTTTTCTGTTTTAAGTTTCTATTTTTGTTAACTTCTTATTACATCTTCATTTTTCAGTTTGCCTACTCCTCCCCTATTCTTCTCCAATCTCTTCTCTACCCACATTTCAAATGCCTCCAAACGTTCTTTTTTCTTTTTTTTTTAATCGTTCACATTTCACTTCTGTCCAGAGTACATTCCCGTTGTATTTTTCAGGTAGTAATAACCTCTCTGGTACTTTCCCTTTGAAAAGTAACAGAAATATAGCAATATTCCATCTTTTTACTTATTTTACATAATTTAAAATTTTATGTTGCCTCACTGTGAGATATTTTAGGCGTAAAACTTTCGTTTTCTTTTCCTGTTTATGCTCCAGGAATCATTGTCAGGTATTACTTCAGAGTATAATATGTATGAGCGTAAGTGAATTGTAGTCTTGTACAGTCTCAGGTCGACCATTTCTGAGATGTGTGGTTAATTGAAACCCAACCCCCAAAGAACACCGGTATCCACAATCTAGTATTCAAATTCATATAAAAGTAACTGCTTTTACTAGGATTTGAACACTGGAATTCTCAACTTCGAAATCGGCTAATTCGTGAAGACGTGCTCACCACTAGACCGACCCCGGTGGATTAAGTGTAAAACTATCTGTTAAAAGAGGATGGTTTGATTGTCTAGGAATGTTTCTTCTTATTCGAAGTTAATTTCCTTAATGGATAAATTCTGGATAACTCCTTTCCTGTCTTTGTTTTTTATATATCAAACTATAAAAAATATTAGGAGGTTTACATATGGATACGGATGGATGTAAATTTTCAATTTAGTTTTTTAGACCTAAATTGCATAAGGGACAATACATGTATTTGTAACTAGAATTTATTTCTAGTTTAAATATTTTTGTTGAGCTTGCATCTTAAATTAAGTCAGGTTGTAGGGAATTTTTTATATATTTAAGTTGTTGTAGTATTAGATTCAATTATGTACCTTTTAATTTGTAAGTTTTTACTGTAGTTTAATTCTTCTTTTTGGCAAAATGTAGATGTGGGAGGTAGCACCATAGAAAATTTATTTAAGCTTATCGATACACAAATGGCAATAAAAATTGTCATTACACCTAGAAATACTGTAAAAGCTTTTACAGAGTGTACTGTCTAATAACAGATGTTCCATTAAGGGATATTCATTGATGAATTTCTGAATAAAGACCAATAATATTTTTGCTAGAATTCCCCGTTACGGTTTAGCGTGCTGTTCAAACATTATATCATATCGGTTTCTTTATAGTGTAAATATTTTTGTAAGATGAAAGCTGTTTCATATTTCTCTTTTAGTCAATTATTTGAGAATATATTGTTCTGTCTTAATGTTGTTAAAAATATTCAATTAAAATATGTAAAATTGTAAATTTATTAGAATTTATATCAATGTGATTTTTAACTGTATAAAAAAGATAATACTAAACATAAAACATGTAATAAATAAACAATCATCTAACCTTAAAATGTTTATTTACTATTCATTTATGTAACCAGCTCCTTACAGTGTATGTATTAAACCCAAATGTGTAGCAAGAATTATATACCCGCCCTGTATGCATAAAGAGCTTCAAAATTTGGGAATAGATTTTTTAGTAATTATGTGTGGGCAGTTGCTCCAAGTTATTATTCATAATTTACCAGATAAAAATAGTTTAATTTGGATGAATAACAATTTTTCAGTTGTTGAATGAATGTATAAATAGTCGTCATTGCCTTTAATTTTATTATAACACTTCCTTTTTTTTATGATTTGTATAGTAGTGAGATTGTTGAGATTTGAACTGTGATAAACATTCTGGGGTTCATAAGAAAGCTACAGTTAAAATTTTTTAATAATCGGTTCAGTAGTTTACATGATATCAGGAACAGACAAAAAAGATGTCTAATGGTAATGAGATTTTATATATCTGTTAATTAGTTTACTTTCCAAAGATTTTAACACAACATTTTATTATTAATAATGATATTACTGTACGAGGTAGGAAGTCCAGTTTTCTTGATTCAGAGGCTGTAAGTAGTTTGACTTCTTGTTTGTAAATCAATTACCTATTGTTTATAACTTCTCTGGATTGTCAGACCAGGATATCTTATTAATTAGTGCCCGACAATGGTGGCTAGGAAACAGTGTTAAGTAGTCATCAGTATTACATTATTACTTATTCAATCAGACATTGAAATGTCTGCCTCCAACAAAAACAGATGAGCACTAACCAATTCTGCCAATCAGATGTATATTTTTTACGATTTAATTTTTATATTAAAATATTTTTGACAATTAAATTTTTTTTTTCCAGGTGGCTTTTTATGAAATATTAAATGGATTATGGGTGAGGAATGGATTGCAAATTAAAGGTCAAGCGATGACTTATATACAGTGTAATTTTTGTAATTCTATGGTGGATGCTGATTTTTATTTACTGCAAGTTTGTGCGACTCAATTACCTGCTGAGACTTTCCTTCAAACTGTTGTCGATAAGTAAGTTATTTTTTTTCGTTCTTCTTTCTAATTATGTTTTTTTAATTATTTAAATTATAGAATAGTTTTATTTTTTCCTGGCATCATAGCTCTAGAGTTGTGTTGCAGGAAGAAAACTATGGTAATCGGTCAAAAATGGGTATTTTTTCAAGTTTCATAACCCAGAAACTACAAAAAAAAAGTTGAGGGTAATGTTTAGTATGTATGTAAGTGTGTTGGCGTTTTTGAAGTTTGATAACTTTTATATAATCTGGCAATTTGTTGGGGTAAGATTTTGGAGTCAATATCTCCGGGTGATAGGGGTAAATATTTGCTTTGGGGTCAATTTTTTCCAAATTTTTCAAACAACCCCACTTTATTATGGAATTTTATTTATAAGTAAATTTATTTTCTGATAATGTTATTTTACTATCTTCTTGTTAAAGTAATTAAATAAATTTAACTTGATAAAAATTATCATACTGTGATCCATAATAAATTGTAATTAGTTGTTTTTTAATAGATTTGGGATAATTTATGAACCATAGGTCTTTATTGGTATCACAAGAACTGTAAATCAGTTAAATTGAACAATTAGTTCAATAACAGTGAATTAAATTTATCCTAAATTTGTTTATTTACTGTCTTATTTTTTTTGCAAAAGAATTTATTACAGATATGGATCTTAGACTCAATTGTTTTGACATTAGTGAATTATTATTATTATTATTAACACTAATGTTAATAAATAATGTACATTTTGCTTATTTATTGGTGTGACAACAGCAAAAAAACTCAAAAATAAATTCCTGAGAGTATATGTAACCATTATTAACGTCCAGCTTCATAAACCAATAATTCTGTGATAATATTTTAATTAATTCTTTTTTTTACTATCATATTTTATAATTACGTTTTTGTATGATGTATATTTATATTTAAATAACACCTAGTGGATTTAAAGTGTGTGTGTGTGTGTGTGTGTGTGTGTGTGTGTGTGTGTGTGTGTGTGTGTGTGTGTGTGTGTGTGTGTGTGTGTGTGTGTGTGTGTGTGTGTGTGTGTGTGTGTGTGTGTGTGTGTGTGTGTGTGTGTGTGTGTGTGTGTGTGTGTGTGTGTGTGTGTGTGTGTGTGTGTGTGTGTGTGTGTGTGTGTGTGTGTGTACTAGCTGGCCCGTCTAGTCAAAATCTAGACCCTTGGGCCCAGGTCAGCCCAGGCAAATCCCGGTGCCAACATAGGAACTCATCGGGATTAAGGGGATTATGGTCTTGTCAATTTATCGATGACAAGCGGTTTCAGAAGTTCCTTGACTATCTTTGCACGAAGGAGTTAAGGCGCTCTTTTGACATCTTTCCACAGACACATTTTTCTCCTTTTAATGCTAGTATTTTATTCAGCAAAGTTCTACAAAATATTGCTGTATCATCACAGTTAAGATTGTAAAATGATAACCAATTGTTGCATGAAAATTATCATCCATTAGCAAATGAAGACTAGTGTAAATGATGTGTAACATTATAATTTACTTATTTAATGGAACATTTGATAATAATCTAAGAGTTAAGATAGAGTTTGATCATAATCTTGGATGAATTTAATTCAGTTTGCAAGCTATAATAATATTGCAAGGGTTTTGTATTAAATTTGAGTATAGTCAGGTACACATCTTTTGTGATTTAGAGGTTAAATCCGATCTTCTTTTTCTACAGTGTAACTCCAGATGCTATAGTTTATATACAGATGGCTTTAGAAATGTTAATTCTGTTGATTGTAACTTTGTAGCAAGCAACAGAACATGCATGTTTGGTCTTCTCAGCAAAACCAGTATTTTGTTGCAAAACTGCATGCCATTAATAAGACCTTATGTATAATTAGCACAAAATTTTGACGTGTTCTTGTTTGCTTGGATTCCATGAGTGCCTTACAAGTGATTAATAACGTGTCCTCCAGAAACCCTGTTGTCTGTGAGATTCGGTGTGTTATTTCGCAAATCGATCACCTTAATACAACAGTTAGCTTCTGCTGGATCCCTAACCATATTTAGATTTCAGGCAATGAGTGTGCTGATGGTTTGGCAAAGGAAGCTAATTTCCAGCCTCCTTCGCCAATCGCATCGCTTTGAACAATCTTGCCTGTTTTCTATGATGAGTGGCAAAGTGAGTGGGATGCTAATATTAACAATATAAACGTCATCCAATCAAGAGCAACGAGTCACCTTGGAGCTCCTAATGCAGAAATAACCATCGAGAGCAGGTTATTATTTTTCATTTGCAAATAGGGCACACTAGACTCGTTCATGGATATCTGATGATGCAGACAGATGCACCCGTTTGTGCACGCTGTGACTGCCAACTAACTAATAGTGCACCACATTCTTGTGGATTGTATGTGTTATGCGGCATTGCGTCCCAAGTTTAACCGAGGTTCTAACATGCGAATTATTCTAGGGGATAATGAAATGTTGTTGTTCTTATGTTTTCTTAGGGCCATTAGTTTGTATTCAAGTATTTCAAATGAAGTGCGTTTCAGCTATTCATGCCGATTGTCATAAAGTAGGTTGTAATTTTATTATTTAAAAGGAGTTATATAATACCTTGGTTTATTAAAACAAATATATTGTGTCCAGGCGATTCACCCCGAAAAACCTCCCCACCCCAAAAAAAAAAACCATATTCTTGCACTTTCTAAAATCTAACATTTTTCTTTTAGAATTAAAACTATTGTAACGTTCGTGCAAATTTCTTTGAATTTAATCACTGTTACTAGCATTTGTCTCGCATAATTTTTTTTTAATGAATTTTATTTTTTCAGATTTCATGTGAATGACTGGTTGAGTTTTTCATCTTCAGTGTCCTCTAGCGGAGGTAATAGTTACAATGATCCTGATACGCCTATGTTAGAAAGTTGTTTGACATTTCTCGCATCACTTATTTGTTTGAGAACAAATCTAGGTATGTTGGGGTAATTCTTAGTCATATTTTAGTAATAATATTTGTTTATTTTTTTTTACCGTGTAATATTAAATTAAAATTAACTGTTATAATATTATTTTAGCCAAAATTTTATATACTTTTTTTGTTGTCAGGCATCAGCGGTCATTATTTATCGCAATTAGAAATGGTCACATTGTTGTGTATGGGTGATAAAACACACAGCCAGTTAATGGAATTGATGCCAGAACGTTGCGGTAACGCACAGTCTCGGGATTTCGAGTCGGTTTTGGCTGAAGTCGCAGATTACCGTGCTCCTAACTTAGAAGCGAGTGGTAACATGCAACAGGGTATGTATGTACCTAAAGGTCGTGTCTGGGAACAGTTATATGATCCATTACATGTTCTGTTACGTGCCGTTCACAGAAGAGAGTTTCAAACATCTATGGATAGATTTGCTGAACAGTGAGTATTTTTAATAAAATTATTATTTTTGATTCGTTATTTTTCGTTATAACTTTCTTTTTCTTTAACATTAGGAATACATTACGTAGCCTTCATCAGTAATTATTGCTAGCGTTCTTTTTGACAATGCAGGGAACTACAGTAGTACCAATAATAAATTAAAGTTATTTTTCTGTAGCTGATAATGGCTTGAAAGGAGTTAAGAGCGTTAGTTAAATTTTAAATCTTATTTTGGTTTGTTTTAGAAACGTAGCCATGATCAAGTCCAAAGTTTCCTCTAATCCTTCTTTAATACTGATTTTTAGTCACTGAAGTTCTGCTCTGCTGCTGCTGCTATCTGCTGTTAATATTAAAAGATTTTGTTAATTTCAAGCTAAAGTTTTGTAGTAGGAAGTGTAGAGCCAGTAATATACACCTAGGTGGGTGATCAAAGCACCAAACTCTTCTTGTAATTTTTTTTCAACACTGTTAATTAATGCATGGAAATAAAAAACTGATTTCAAATTAATTATGTGATCTTTCAAGGTTACCATCCATTAAAATGCTGTCCTTATTATATAAAGCTATGACCTAATTAAAACACCAAGAGAAAACATCCTTCCACCGACATTAGCAGAAGTAAAGATAGCTCTGAAGCAAATGAAAAACAACAAAGCAAGTGGAGAAAATTTCCTGACTGCAGAATTATGGAACAACGCATCAGAAAAAATACACAGAAATCTCCACAAAGAAATGGTAAAAATATGGCACAAAGAGGAATTTCCGGAAGAATGGAAAACCGCAATAATCCACCCTTCATAAAAAAGGTGATAAAACCAACCCTGACAACTATAGGGGAATTTCCTCACTAGATTGCACTTACAAAATTCTATTCAGAATCATTTACAACAGAATCAAAGACGAACTGGAACAAGAACTAGGAGAATACCAAGGGGGATTTAGACCATGGCGAAGCTGCCCAGAACAAATTCTAAATTTAAAATTAATTATAAGGTATCATAAACTAAGGAATAAAGTGACTTTTATTGATTTCAAGCATATGATTCTGTACATCGAGAATCCCTGCTAAAAATCCTGAGATATTTAGGGCTTCACCCAAAACTAGTCAAAATCATCGGACTAGCACTAACGGATACCAAATCCAAGGTTAAATTCAGGGGAGAAATATCCGATCCATTTGACATCAAAACAGGACTGAGACAAGGAGATGGGCTGTCACCGCTTTTGTTCAACTGTGCCCTTGAATTTATAATACGGGATTGGAAAAAATTAAATAAGGACGACGTTAAAATAGGGTTTGCGGACGATTTAGCCCTACTATCCCAAAATATAGAAGAGGCCAGATAACTCAGAGGCAACACTGGAAGAGATTGCAGGAAAAATCGGTCTAAAAATTTCATACGAAAAAACCAAAATTATGGTGAGAGACCCACTATGCATAAGCAAAGTAAAAATAAACAATAATGACATAGAACTAGTAGAAAACTTTAAATATTTGGGGGAAAACATCACACACAACCTCCAAGAAAATCCAAACTGGAATGAAAGAATAAATAAACTCATCAAAACCGCAATAAAAACACAAAACATCTATAACAAAAAATGCATGTCCATAAACACAAAAATAAGACATAACTCAGTTATCCGACCAGAAATACTTTACGGATGCGAAACTGTATTTGGACCGTACCAGACAAGGTTTACCGACAAACTGGAAAAGATTGAAAGACAGATTCTACGACGATGCATCGGGAAAAACATTAAAAAAGACGGGATTTGGAGAATTATTCCAAACGAAGAGATTTACAAAACGATCATCCCGATAACTAATAAATTTAAAAAGAAGAGAATTTCCTTTCTAGGACATATTTTCAGAACGGAAGAGACCAGACTTATCAGACGGATAATCAAACTTTTCTGGAAGAAGAAAAGCAGACCGAACTGGTTATACGAAGTACAGAAAGACATGGAGATATTAGACATAACCCATGAAAACCCCGGAAGCTATGAGAAATTAAAAAATAAAGAAACAAGATTCCTATCAAAACCCAAGAAAACAATAAGCCGGGTGTACTCTGAACAAGAAAGGGCAAGAAGATCTGAAACCCTTAGAAATTACTGGCAAAAAAGAAAAGCTGAAAAACAACAAATCAGCAAGAAAAGAAAGAACTTGCCAAAAAAAAAAAAATGAACTAAAGTGATCCATTATGGTCTTAAAAGTAAAAAAAAAAAAAGTTAAACTCCTGGGTGTTTAATTTCTTCAACCTTAATCTTATTCCCTTAAATACTAGGACTGTTCTTTGTCTTTTCAATCATAGTTTTAAGTTTTTTTCTGTTAAAATCACATAATTACATAATAAAAATATTTTATTTTTAAGACCTCAGACATGCTTGCTACACACTAACTTTAACTAGGGAAATAAAACTATATGTGAAAATAATACCAGAAATTTAACCATTGAACTTGGATCAGCATTTCCATGTGTATTCTTATTACATTAGCCATATAAAAGCATACCTGTTATGTACTCTGTTCACTTTTGAATAATAGTACAATAAATCTAGTGAAGGTGTTAGAGAAATTTGATATGTGTAAAACAAAGCTGTAGAAGTTTTTTTTATATTTCATCCGTAATTAATGTTTTCTTTCACTGTGTGCCCTTTTACACCTTACGAGTTTCTGTTTCATACTGCTAGGTTAATTTTAACGTTGTATAATGAAATTCTGATTGTTTATAATTTGTTGTTGAATTGTTTTTTGTTTTTTTTTCAGTGTACATCAGACCGGTAAACTGCGTAGCACAAGTACACCGTGGCCTCCATATCGTCATCCGGCTCCATGTCATCCAGCTTATGAAGATCCCAGACGTGTGTTAAGTTCGCGGGTATTTCACGCTATTGTATGGATCGTACTTTATAAAGCTGTTAACGATCATTCTGTATCCGAACATGTTACATCACTTCTTATTTATTTACTCGAAATGGCTTTAACTGTCGCTGATCCTCTTGATCAACCCACGCAGGTATGAAGCGTAGCAGTATTTTTGTTTTTTTCTTTATACGTTAATTGGAGTTTTTTGTATTGCGTTTTTTTTTTTTTTTATTGATTTATTATACTTATGTGATGTAATTATTTATCTGCCTATGCTGTTAGAGAAAATAGTTCTTATAAAAATCAAAGAAAAGGTAAAATAATTAGTAATGTTTGTCCAAAAAAATTAAAACTGTTTAGGGTTGGCTAATTTTCTCAGCTTTGCCTTTTGACATATTTTTATTATAAATAAACTGTAGGGTTTTTAGATATTAATGACTTAGTTATGGAATATTTAGTATACAGTTGTGAAAAAGTGTTCTGTAACAAATTTGGGTCTGATGTTACACCTTTAAGCAAATGATAGAATTATCTAAAAAGCATTTGTGAAGTATTAAAAGTAAAACTGATCAAAAAATTAAACTTCTTCAGTAAACTATTTTGGATCAAGTAACTCTTTGATCAAATAATGACATTTTTGTCATCAGATTATATTATATTTAGAGGTATAACTTCCTAAATAAAAAATAAACACGTAATATTTCTAAAAGCCACAATCTGAAAAACAGATATAAAATTTTGAAAGAATAAAAATTTTTA
Organism: Lycorma delicatula; assembly: GCF_047948215.1. Taxonomy (NCBI): domain Eukaryota; kingdom Metazoa; phylum Arthropoda; class Insecta; order Hemiptera; family Fulgoridae; genus Lycorma; species Lycorma delicatula. The sequence continues at coordinate 17,076,056 of NC_134467.1, forward strand.
ATTTCAGTCTTATGGGATCCCCTTTTAAAAAAAAAATTATCATTTCATCTACATTGACAGTAAATACATTTTGGAGTGTCACTTGAAAATTAAAGTGTAAAAGATTAATATTTTAAGTTCGTATTTCGTTCAGCTTCCGTGTTTTTTATCCTTAAAAGTTCATTTATTAGAATATATTTACTTCAATAAATCATCCTGATTTGTTGGAATGCTAAAAAAATTTGTTTATTAAAAAAAATTATAGGTATCATGATGTCCACTCTCTGTTGGGTCAAAAATCGGGCCAAAGCTGGGATATATATATATAAAATCAGATCTTTGTACCAAATTTCAACTTTCTTGCTCAGTGGGTTTTTAGGTGTGAGGCAAAAATTATTTTAAAATAATCTTGAATATCCTTCCACCCCTAAATCTGATTGACTTAAAACTTTGGAATTTTAAATAATTTCATCATAATAAACTCAATTTTCTATGATGACTATCAAAAATTAAAAATGGTGAAAACAATTCCTTCCCCCTTTTTAATTCTGTAAAATCTTAGTGCTATGATATTAATAAAAATAAAGGCAAACACGTATATATGTATTTCATCTTCTGAAAAATTTTTTTCTGTGAATGGGACTTGAAATGTCAAATAATTTTTAAAAATCCTAATTCACAAAACTTTTCCTGATCGCTATACTTCCCGTTATAGTTATGCTGCTGCTGCTCTAGCAGTAATAAAATTATAGTTAGAGGCCAAGACTAAAACAACAGATGAATTACAATTTATTAGTTTAAGAACATGAATCAAATAAGACAAAAACAATGACAATAAGAATAAGTAATGACAGTAGTAAACAACTTACAATAATAATAGAATATAATATTATATATTGTCAGCAAATAATAATAGTAATATCAATAATAAACAATTAATTATCATAGTAATCACAACAACAACAATAATAATAATAATATACAGTGATTACATACAAAACATAATTTAAAGTAATTGTCAGGTTTTATTTACAGGTAGTTAAATATTGAAAACTAAAATTCAGTCTCATTGACAAAATACATTAGCATGACCGCTAATGTTAACACTTTTAACCACTAGTTTTATATCAACAACAGTAGTACAAGTATAGTACAATAGGCAAGTATAAAGTTATTTGACTGCAAATACCTTTTTCTGTTCATTAAATAAAACTAACCTAAAAATTTATATACTTAATTTAATACATTATGTCTTTCACTTACAGTCTTAATAGTATCTCACCGAATTATTTCTTGTTTTCGTGTACTGTCCACACTGGAATTACTCATCATATCGCCTTAATCGCGTTGAATTTGTACACACTATAAATTCACTCCTTCACTGACCTCCTTGCTTAAAACTCTCGCAGAACTTTCACAACCCTTCTCTTAGAACTCGCATCTCACAGAACTGATTTCTACGGAGTATTTATACTCCTATCCTCTTGATCTGCAGGACCAGACCCCAGTTGAGTGTGAGAACGATCGACCGAGCCCATTCAGTTTCTAATGCATTCCTGGCCTGGATCCGGCAACTCTTCTCATGGAACAACATCTGTTTAGGTATGTCAGTGGGCAGTAATACAAAGGATGATTGTTAAACAGATCTGTTAGCTTTACTAAAAGGGTCCCTTTTAGCTCCTTTCTGGATTCTTCCCAATATTATATTTTTTACTATTTTCTTCATGGGTACGAATCTGTTAGGTCTGTTATACAGTCTTGTTACAAAATTCTATTAATATAAATTTTTTTTAATTGTCTTGTAGTCACTGTAAAATGAAAAAAAATAATACTTGACCAAAATGTTTTGAAAATTAAAATGTTAATTTATAATGATGATTATGACAATCATTTTGTAATTTCTATTGTAAGCATTAGTATAGGTCAGTCATTAGAACTGATACAACAACTGACAGACTGATTAGGACTGATAAGAACATATCTTAATAGTCAGATGTAGTTTGAAACCTAACATTGTATTAAACATACACAGATGAACATGATTAAATGGCCTTGTACATTCAGTACATTTTATTATTATACTTACAGTTTGTCATTATCTGGAATGAGAAGAGCAGAATTTTACAGCTTTATTGCAGGCAATTCCAGTATCTGAGGCTCTTAATGGAAAAAATATTCCAGTATAAAATAATTTTGTTATTTTTATTTATAGATTTTGTTCATAGGGAAATAATACCAGACAATTTACAAAAAAAGTAGTGAAACTTTCAATTGTTATTGTTGTACAGGCATTTAATTGTAAAAAAAAACCATCATGTTTTACAATGTTAATTAATAGTAATAAATAATTTGAAATTTTATGTGTTAATTCAAAATTGTAGTCTTTTAAATCCCTACACTTAAGTTATAAATTATACTTTTATAGTTATTTACCATTTTATGTTATTAATGTATTAAGGTATTATTATTACTATTAATTTTTGGTTTTTGAACACTTAAAAAAGATTTTGGCTATATAGCCTTTAAAAGTGGAAACAACAATCTTCATAAAGATTAATGAAATTTGTAATATTCTGTCTTAACATCATCAATGATTAACAAGGGAATTTTTTTGGTCATTTGCATTTTCTTCATTTGAAAAATTTTCTCATATTTTATGAACTTAGTTTTTTTTTCTATTTGCTGTAAAAGTTACATTGTTGTGGTCAGTGTCAATTTACAACAATAGCGAAGTGAATAAAATGTATAGTGGAAATTTAAAACTTTATCAAAATAAAATCATACCATTAACTAAACTGAATTATTTTTCAACAGTCATTTAATTAGTGTATCCTTGAGTGTTAATGCAGTTGAAAAACATTTTTTTGTTAGAAATTTTTAATTTTTAGTAAAATTATCTTATAAATTCATAGTCCCGCCCCTCCAGATCTGCATATGTTGTACACTAAATCAATCTAATCTATTTAAAATCATATTTAATCCAATTTTCCACCTTATAGAATATTTTTTGTTACCAGATCTGTCAATTTAGTTAATGTTTATAATGTTAAAAAGTAGTGTTAATAGGTAGTGTTATTGTTTTCACTTTTCTTGCTTTGTCTTCCATTTCCTTGAACGTATATTTCAGTTCTTCAGGTTTGGAAACATATTCAATTTAAATGTAGAGTTGACTCTAGCTCTTTCTCAAAAACAATTATTAATTTGTAATATCGATTTATCATTAATCTATTTACATTTTAAATGTAAAGTTAAAAACATTAATTCAATAACAATAATAATTAAAAAAAGAGAATAAATAAATGAAAATTTGATATAACATAGATGTTTTGTTCTGCGAGAAATTCACTTATAATCAGATCTAACTGTAAACAATCTGTTGCCGGAAACTAAATAGGATTGTTGCATACCGATCATAAATCTAAGTAAGAAAATTCAGCATAAAATTTATTTAAAAGTGAAGTACATGCTAAGTATTTTAATTATTTTGTATTTTTTTTTTATTATTTCATCTTAGGTATGTGCTGCTACAACATCTGAACCTCGTCAAGTTAAAGACTGTGATCTAAGTAACTGGTTCGAATCAGATTGGTTATCAAGTAATTTAAGGACACCCATACATTCAATCTTACTTAAGATCGAACCTACAGTCGTCATCGATACATCTGATAGTAAGTAGTGCAATCAATCATTTATGTCGGTTTTGAATATTCTTACAGTTATGTTTTTATACATATTAATACAAAAAACCTTCGACATGAGATATTCATGTGGTCCTTTATAAAAGAGATGCTTTATCATACATATTTTTGTTTGGTTAACACAGAACAATAGATTGTAAAAACTTGTAATAAAGTTTATTAATTTATTAATAATGGTGATTTATTGCTTATTTATTACTCTGTGTCATCGCTTACTGTAATATCCTTATCAATATAACATTGTTAAAAATTTCTTTGTGAAAATGTTTGTAGTATTTGTATTGTAGTAATTGAGCGTAATTAAACAACCCTGGCTCTATGTGTTTGTATATAGTTTTTGTTGCTAATAGCGTACAGTGAGTAGATAATAAACATTAAATATCTGTAAAGCCAATCTCCATGGCGGAGTGGTAGCATCTCAGCCTTTCATTTGAAGATCCCAGATTCAATTGGCATGAGATTTTTTTTATCATAAATATCCGTTCTCATTGGGCAAAATGACCAAAGCAGTTGATGCCCATTTTTTCAACAAACAAAAATTCTTGAAAATAAACTTTTAAAAAATACTGAAAAAATTACAGACTAAAAAAATTGTTAATTTTTTTTTAATAGACAATCAAAAGAATTGATTGATAACATAAAAAAATTACAGTTTTGCGACATCTCTTCTGTTTATATAATTATAAAATATGTTAGCTACAGATTTTTTGTTTTTAATTTATTTATATACATTCTTTCATTTCGTGTAACTTATCTGATTTTTCTTAACATGAATTAGAGATTTAATCCTGAATGTTTCACAAATATTTTACACTAATATATATGTTATTATTTAAGAGTGAAATCCATAAAATATTTATTTTCCACTTGATTTATTCAAATAACACATAATTGACTCAAAATATAAAACAGAAAACCATTATACAGGAGCATTTATCATTTATTGAAGTTTTAAAACAAGCAAATCACACACTTCTCTTTTATCACACCTTCCTTTGCACATTTTCAGATAAAGAAGTCCCTTAAAGCTATTGTTAGTGTAGATTGAACATTTGGTCTTCCTTCCAATTTCTGACATAACACACAATTTTCAATCTGGATGTCTATGCATTATATACTTCAATCTTAGTCTAAAATTTGTCTTTGAGATGGTTATAATATTTACAGCATCATGACTGTCTCAATATAGTAGTATTAAATATTGTTGTAATCTTACATATTAACGAATTTTTATTGAATTTTGATTAACTTATTTTTTTGCAACATTTTCCCTACCAAATTTTAATGCAAAAACTGTCATAAAATAAAAAATTAAACGATGGGAATGTACTTAGTGGAAGTACCTTGTCAAAAGTCATCAGTCATTAAAACACATTATCCCAAAAATAATGCTTACAGGAACTAGTATCAAAGAACAAGCTGAGATTATAAATGCGGCATGGATATGTTGCTCAAAAATTTACCAGTATCCTGATTTATTATCTAAACCAGTTATTATTTTATACTTTATTTTGAAGATATATCATAAACGGTTAACTTAAATGCTAGTGTAGGGAATAAAATCAAGATAAAGTATGACATTAAGCCATTTACCAAAGGTGAATTTATGGATTAAATCATTTTTATTTGTCATAATAAAAACAATCAAACCAGTTTTCACTGTTAAACTATAAAAAAAAAGTTCATTTTGTTTTATATCGATTCACAAGCCATGTGGTTTGCTTAAAATGTAATAAATAAAAATCTGGTACTATATTCTTTATTAATAACTAAGAAAGTTTTTGATAGTTTGTTAATATGGATATATGCATGGAAATTAAAAAAAAAATTTAAGGATCAGAGAACAAATATCTAAACAGCTGATAAGGTCTTCAACAGCATGTTTTAGAATTTATGTATATATTTGCGACTCGGATCGATCCCAAAACATTATGATCGTTAATGAAATTTTTATCTTATTCAAATTAGGTGAAGATGATATATTTGCGCCATCAATTCACAGTAGGGACGGTAATATTCGTAAAGTTCCTGCAGTTGGTACACGCGTATCAATGGTTCCTGCACTGCCAAATGTTAGCTCAAACACTACTGGCTCTTCATCATCAACAACCATTGCATTACCATCACGTGTTCATTCATGTAGTAGTACGAGTATTGCACAGAATCAACCAGCAATTGGTATGTCAATTTTATAATAAATCACACTATTCTATTTTTTTTTTTTATTTACATACGTTTTATTTCCTTTTAAAAGAAATTTCACCTTGTATTATTTATTGCGTGCAAAATAATATATAATTACAATAAACACATAGTTAATTAGGTTTACTTTGCTTGGCACCTTTTTACTTGCTTGTACAAAGTAAAGGAACTATTGTGATCATGAAAAATTTCAGTTTTCAGATTTCAACGGAAGTATCCATTTTGACAATCCCTGAATCCATTTTGACTAGTTACGGCATGATGTCTGTACATACATATGTATCTTGCAAAAAATGATTAGCCGTAGAATGTTGAAATTATGGATTTAGGACTGTTGTAAAATCTAGTTGTGCACCTACCCTTTTGATTGCAATCGACTGACCCAGAGTGTCCAATAAAGCTCAAAATCCAAAAAAATTTGGATTTTGGACATTTTCTTAACTGTAGTAATAAGCCCTCATTGAGAGCTTTTCAACGATATATCATAAGTGGTACTTGTTTTCATTGGTTTCAGAGTTATAACCAAATGAAATTTTAATTAATAAACTATTTGGATCTTATAAGGGAAAGGCACATCGGTTCGAATCACTTCATTTCCATTTTTTTTATTTACCTTCTATTTTTTATATTTATTTAATTTTTTTTTTTTTTGTATTTAAATATATTGATTTATTAATAATTATTAATCCATGATTGCAATAATTAATTATTCAATAATAACAATAAAAAAAATATAGAAAAAAAAAATCAGAATTTATTAGTGAAATAAAATTTTTATGTGTTTTTAAAAATGTGTATATGTAATTTAATAGACATTATTACATATGTGTTTATCTAATAGATTTGGTGAAACTACTGATTATTTAATATTAATTGAAAATTATAATTTAGAATCTTACTATTTTTGGATTTTCTAGTTTAATTTCTATTTAATTTTTCTGGAATTTCTGTTTTATTTTATCTACATTAAAGTTAACTACAGAGTGATTGAAAAATAGACCCTCGTAAGAACAACATATACAATGATGCATACGTGCCCGATCTTTAATAAATTGCAAAAAATTCTTATCTTTTAGTTCATTATTCCTTTGATATTGTCGGACAATATTCTCCCTAAGTCAGAGTTGAGAATCATTTCTTTATTTGTTTTTTGTTGCCTATCATTTAATCTCTCTTTGGTTTGATATAATTCTTCTGATCTTAATTTACACGTTCTCTAGTTTTAAAATTTTCTCTCTTTATATTCATAATCTTCTCTTAATGTTTTTTATTCGTTCCTTGGTCTTAATGTTTTCTTTCTCTTTATATTTATTATCATCTTCTCTTAATTTTTTTTTTTATTCTTTTGTTATTAACATTATCTTCATATTCATCTTCTTGTCATTTTTTGAGATATATTTCTTTATGTTATCTGTATTTTTCCTGTATAATTGTTTCATTTTCATTTTTGATTATTCACCAAATAATCCAACAATAAAAACTGAATATTTTGCACCATAAGTTTGAAATTAACATTTGTAACCAGTATACAGTTCACTAAACAGAATAGTTCAATATTAACTTTTATTTACATGAATTAACTTTTATTTATATGAAACATCAGAAATCTGAAACTTTTGTTAATCAGCAACTCATTAAGATTACAAATAATACTGATCTAGTAATACAAAATAAAGGGACTTTTACTCTATCCTAATATTTCATGTAAGATTGTTGAATTAATAATTGTGTAAATATTTGATGTTAATAATAACTAATATTTCAGCAATTGTATAACTATCCACTTTATTAAAGAATTGGAGGATCGTATCTCACTTTCAGATGAAATAAGTTTAAATCAAGTGCAGCAAAAAATGCGTGTATGTATTTTTTAATAGGTGTACAAGGAAGTCAAATGGCATCCACATCAGATTTTTATAGTTTTTCCTCATTGAAAATATCTCATTAATAATTTTTTTCTTATAAAGCTATTTCGTATTGATGTACACTTTGTACACTTAACAGTTGGTCATTAACATGACGAGTTTGTCATGGCTGTTGTATCGTTTTTATGTAACAGATGTAATTTAAAAATCTAATATCAGTTTTTTTTATTTCCTGTCCATTTTGAACTGTAAAGATTTGTTGTTTGGTTTTTGAATGTTACAACAATTACTGTAAGTTTTTTTTCAGCTGTATATATTAATCTGCTTTCACTACTTTTAGCTTACTGTGTGTTTATAAATATTTTAAATTATCCATATTGTTACGATTACAATTGAAAAATGCTGGAAACTATTATGATAGTTGGAAAAATTGTTGTTTCATTTGATTAAGTGTTAAGAAATAACTGTTAGTAATTAAATGAAGGTTAATGAAAAATTGCTGCAAAATCACACCAGTTTTACAAAGTCTGTGTGATAATCATTTTAAAGGTCTCTTTAAGACAAAAAAAATGGTATAAATAAAAAGTTGATGTGCTGTTTGTACCCAAAATAGTGGTAGAATAAAGTTTGGATTTTGAAAATGAACAAGTTTAGTAAATTCAAATAAATTAAATAAAAAGAAATTAAACAGAATTAAATTAAAGTTTAATTAAAATCTAGTTTAAAAGTTAATAAAATTTTAGAAAATTAAAAAATTGTCTTTACTGTTGTAAATAAATAATTTCTTTTCACTTAAAATTTTATATCCAGCATTTTTTATCAGTGTATTAAATTTTTACATAATATGTTTTCAGTCCCAGGTATATCAGACACAAATCTTTTAATTCTAACATGAAGTAGTGTTTTCCTGTAAATACGCATGTCTATTAAAAAAATATGGTGTCATTTTTTATTACATGCTGCATCAGTATAAACTAACTTATGTGTCAGTTAATTAATATACAATATAATATCAAATTCATAAGCAATATGAGAAAACATTATATGATATTTGCTGTCGGTGAACAAAAGAAAAAATTCAGTCTCGAGTATCAAGTTAAAAAACGACACAAATTCAGGTGAGTGATAAATTATGGTAAATTGATAAGGTAGGAGGTTTTTTATTATTCTTTTGTAAAACATCTTTGCCAAATCCTTTGGACAGGATTATAGAAAAATTGTTTGCCTAATTAATTTTATTTGCTTTCTTTTACATTATTTTCACATTAAGGATTTATCGTAAATCAAACCACATGATCTTCTACTAAATATCTTAAATGTTTTGTAAGTTCAGTTCATTTGTTCTTTTCGCCACGTTAATGTAGAGCTTTTTGAGTTATTTTTTCTATTTAATTATTTTTCTTTTACAGAAGGATCAGAAGGAATGGAAGCTTTACCACCATCTGTTACACCATTAGCTGTTATGGCAGGAAACGAGGTAGTGCCCGCAACATCTGTTAATAATGATAATACTTTAGTACCGTCTGGCATTCATAATACTGTTTCGACCATACCTGGTACTGCAGGTATTAATACGAATAGTGTTCAACATGTTATGCAAGCATTACCGAGTACTAGTTTTGGTCCAGTTGTCGTCGCGTTACCACATGCACAACAGTTACGTTTGAAGAATAAACATGGTGGAAATATTGTGAGAATTGTGGTCAGTTTATATTTTGTTGTTTTAATAATAATTTATTTAAACAACAAAAGTTAAGTTATAGAGTTTTAAATATTTAGCGGCTGCTCAACTGGGCAATATTTTTTTTCTTCCTGTTATCTAAATTTAACATTATGGCATAACCCAAAAGGAAAAAATGTTAGGTACAGGTTATGCAAGCTGAAGTGTTACAGACCTACACGTATAAATAGATGCACACAGTACAACGTAAACCATATATCGGTGCCCTCTTACGAAATCAAGAACCCACAGTTCTTTCAGAGTTTTGTTCAGTGTAAAATACAAATCGTACATCACTGTGTTTATATTCATTTATTGTAATAGTTCAGCCATACAGTTGAGTGTCCTTGCAAAAGGAGTGGTGAAGAAGTAGAATACATTAACAAATCTTCGTGGGCCAGTTCATTCAGCTTGTACAAGGTATAATAAGCTGAAGAACAAAAAGGATGCCAAAATTTATACTCTTGTAACATTTCCAAGTTTTATTTAATTTAGTTGTGTTGTCATTAAATGTGTCAGTTAGCCCTCCCAATATTTACTAACTTCCAATGAAAGAATATCTTATTACTCAGAATAAAAATCTGTTTTACCCGTTTGAAATTGCTATGTTATAAAGGTTTTCAAGTAGTAAAACATTACATTCTGAACACATCTAAGGTTGCTCCTTATCAGAAGATCAGTAAACATTCTTATATAATGACAGCTCTTTATATTAATTTAACCAGAAAAAAAATGTCAGTCAGATTGTCTATAAAATCTCAACAAAAAATTACTTTACTGTTTTATACAGCTACATATGACTGATTTTCTTCCTGTTAAGCACTCAGGTACTTTTCTGTTTTTTTTTTTTTTTTTTGCTTACTATGAAATCTTCCTTATTGTAGTAGTTATAACACTTAATCATTTTCTACTAATAATAATAATAATGTAAAATTTGTTCAAATGGGTTGACATCATGAGGAAGTTGATTAATTGTTTTATAGTAATTCATGTAAACAGGTGTCCAACATGCCATTTGCTGGACCATTGTTAAAGAATGTCATTACAAGTAACTGCTTAGTATCGCATACTATTACAGTTTCCAGGGCAATATGATCACAAATAATCAGCACTAAGGCAACTCGGCTTTCAATTTTGATCCACAAATAATAAATTTCTTTTTTTCCATTTATTCCACCCTAATCCTCGTAGCTAACTTATAAGTTCTTGATATTGTTATTATTGAAAGTAATGTCTATCATCTATTTTTGACTATTTTATTAAGACTTCCAATAAAAGCAGAATACGTTAAGAATTTAGACTTTTATAAATAATTGTTCCAGCCTAAATTTCATTAAGTTGGAGAGTGTTCTCTTCACAGAATATAATAACTGTCAATTCAAAGAAAATTACGATTGTTATACAATTTACTTATTAGTTTATTTTATTGAATAAAGTAGAATTTATCGATTTATTTCTTGACAAGATACCATTGCTACTTTAAAGAGTTTTGCATAATATTTAAAAGACTTATCTGATAGTTGTCTCCTAAATAATTATTTATTATAGTATTACTAGTCCTATTCAAAACTTTTATTATAACAATACTAATAATGAAGTTATTAATAAAATAGTCTAATTTTAACAGAAAATTGTTGTAATAACATGTTCAAGAGTATGTTAATGAATACTAAATGTAATGCTGATATCTAAAAAAAATAGGCTTTTAAGATTTTCACAATTCAATTATTTTAAATGGTTAAATTGTACAGCAATCAGAAAATGATTTACAAAAGGAAATTTAAAAAAAAATAGAAAGTTATACGATTATAGATAATTATAGATAATGCACTTATTGCACAGTTTTTGTGTAGTCAAAACAACAAGATTCCATATTCAGACTTCGATCAGCACAAATAAACAACACCACGGATAGATAAGTAATCCAGAACTATGAAAATACTTAAATCCTTTATACATTTCTCTATTATACATTTAAGTATGTAATATTTTGATACATATTTATTATTCATTCTCCATACGAGTCACCAGTTTACATATAAATTCCTTACCAGATAGTGTGATGTCTCTATCATCAAGGTCTTGCTGTTCTCAGCATAGAGAGCTGACTTAGTAGGGTCAGAATTACTTGCTCCTACATGACTGATAATATGAAAGAATGGATTAATGTTGTGGTAAGGGGAGGGTAATAATGAAAATGATTCATTCATTAGGATAGATCACAGAGAAGCAATCTTTTCTACGTTTTAGTATTAGTTACTGTTTCGTCCACTGATCTTTAGCTTTTTCACAAGCAGTAAATTGCAAAAGAAATTAAAAAATGATCACAGGATCTTGTAAAGATAATCTTTACATAAGTCTTTGTATTATCTCATAACTTATATCCTATTTGAAAAGATTTATTTTTGTGTAATTTCTATTATTTTACGAATTTATTGGTCCTTGTCCCTATTAAAGTACTCTCCCATCCTATTCATACACTTTTTCCAGTGGTATTTCCCCTTCACGAAGCAGTCCTGGATATTTACATTTGAAATGGCTTTTAAGATCGGTGACAAATTTGCTTCAATAGTCTCAAAACGACGTCCTTTCATTACTGTTTAATTTGTGAAATAAGAATAAAATCACAAGGAGCCAGATCTGGCGAGTCGAGAGGCTGAGGGAGAACTCATATGATTTTTGGCACAAAACTGACGAATTAACAAAGTTGAGTGTGCCATCGTATCACCATGGTGAAGGAACCATGAGCTATCTCGCCATAACTGTGGTCTCTTTTTGCGGATTTTTCATGTAACTGTTGTAAAATGCCTTGATAGTATGCATGGTTCTCTGTTTCACCTTGAGGCAAGAATTCAAAATGCACAATTCCATTAAAATCAAAAAAATGGAGAGTTTCGCTTTGACATTGGATTGAGACTGCTTTCTTACGGTATGGAGATCCTTTGCCAATCCATTGTGATGATTGAACTTTTGTCTCGACATCGTAATCGTAAACCCTTTCTTTTCCCGTTAACCTTTGCATCAATGTTTCATTGTTAACGGCTTCAAGAAGTTGTCGACAAACATCCACTTGATATTCTTTCTGCTGTTCATCAAACAAGGAACAAACTTTGTTGCAACTCTATGCATGTTCAATTTTTCAGTCAAAATGTCATGGCATGATCAAATCAAGACGCTAACTTCTGCAAGTTCTCTGATAATCAATCGGCAATTTGCGCGCACCAAATCATTGATTTTCTGAACGTAGGAGTCATCAGTTGAAGTCAAAGGTCTTCCTGCTCAAGGGTCGTCTTCAATTGATTGATCTCCATGAGCTTGTTTCAAAAGTTGAAACATTTCTGTAAAAGTTTTCTCCAGTTTCGTACAAAATTTTATGGTGTATCAGTTCCTGAAAATCTCACACTACAAAAATCGCTACTAAACACGTTGCACTCAAATAACAACACAATAACTAAACAAGATATCAACAATCCAAGAACGTGTGGTTACAGAGGAGGTTATGCAGTTATTTTGTGACCTCGTATTGGTGCATAAATTTATAAACATTAACATTTGTATAAATTGTAAGAAGTTATTAAAATCTTGGCTCAAAACTAAAAGCTACCTAATCGTTTCCTTGTTATAATGTTAATTTCCCATAAAACTTTAAGCAGAATGTTCCAGCAGGTGGGCAAACTCCAGGACATTCAAGATGTCTGGACGAGATCTACAGCTAAGGCAAAAGCTGAGTTCATAAATCACCGATGTAAATGTCTACAAAGGCATTTACATCAGTGACATCCCAACAAGGCCAGGCTTATTTCTATGAGGTATAAAAAGTCAGAGGGCGATAGACGACTCCTGTTAAAGCCTATCAGGGCTAGAAAGAAGGCAAGTGTCTTTCCCTATGGGGTTAGGATGTAGGTGGCTAAACTCTAGGACTAATACAGAACATAAAAAGAAATAAAATAGTTTATGTTGGGAAATGCCTAATCTTGCTTCATTTTTCCTCTGTCTATAATTTTTTTTTTTTTTTTTTTTAATTAAAAATATATATCTGGAGAATTAATTAAGATATTTTAATGAAATGTATTGTACATATACCCTGCAGCAGGTTCTACAAAATAAATAAGTTTGAATATTTCCGAATGACGGCCATTTAAGTTTTTTATTAATTAATAGTTCCATAATTATTAGTTTTATCAAATTACGTTTTATTAGATAAAATGTTAAGTCTTTTATTGTAAACAAGATAATATTCCATTTTATCAGATGGATTGATAAACAAACGCAATAAGGTTTAAATTGTTCAACTGAATCACAAAAATTGTGCTTGAAAACAGGCACAAAATTGTTTGACTGTATATTTCTTTAGAATCACTTATAACAATTTCGGCCATATCTCATTTGTTTATCAACCAATTTCAAGAAATGAGATTTCATTTTGTTAACGAAAGGTACTGCCTTTTAAAAATTATGTAAACCTTAAAATTAATTATTTATGTCCTTTAAAATTATATTTTATTCAATAAAATGTTATGACATTTTATTTAATAAAATATAATTTAATTATAAATGATTAAAAAAATGTGTAATGGCTGCCATTTTGGAATTTTTAAAGGTAAAATTTTCAAATTTATTTATTTTGTAAATGTTGTTAAAGTACTTTTATTGAAAAGACAAAATGATGCAGAGAGGGGAAATGAACTTTTTTGTTTATTTTGATAACCTTAGTTCATTTTGTTTGATCTAAACCTGTGATCAGGTTTGATCAGCCTGTAGGCACAAATGAAAACAATTAATTTTTGTTTGTGTAATTGAATGTATTTGTGTTAAATTAAAATGTAAAAATAGTGAGCATTGTAAAAGATTATGCTTTGTTCTTTTTTGTTTAGGTTTGAATAGAATTTAATTTAATTTAAGTGAGGATTCAGCTGTTTATTGCATTAATATTTGTTTAAATACTAAAAAAGCTTAATTCTCTAAAATAATAAATGTACTGTATACATATTTTTTTTTTTAGATTGCACACATTCCCTTCCTGTTTTGTACTATACTGTTTAAGAATCCAGTATATTTTATCAGAAATCATATATATGTGCACTCATTTACTATAGAAATAAAGCAGTTAGTTCATCATATTTCTATAAATGCACAAACTCTAATCCCGGAGAGTTTTGTCATTTTTAGCAACTATTTCTTTAACATATGTACTAATTTATAGGTTTTTTAAAATGTAAAATTGGGTGATGAATTAGACATATATTACAATTATGTTTTATTATTGTTTATATTTGTCACAGAATTACATTTTTTTAAATTTAAATAAAGAATTATCAAATCAGGATTGTCCTCCAGCTTTACATAATTTAAATTTGCTGTATGAATTTCAAATTAATATTGTAAATTACCGTATTTACTCAATTCTAAGACACATCCCCATTTTAAAAATTCATTATTTGAAATAAAAAAAATCCTCTAACTAGAGAAAAAATATAAACCTCATAATTTTACAACAATATATTTCAAATTGGGTTCATTGCAATAGAAAATACCTATATTTATTAACTACCCATTTAACTATCTGTATCTGAGAAGTCACTTTCTTATTCACTTTTGTTATCGCTCTCTGATTCTGAATAAATGTAATTTTTATTTGCATCTTCATTTTTCCAGCCCAAAAGTAATTTTATTAATAAGAAAGTGATGACTGGCAGCTCCATTAACCATTTTTCGCAAATACAATAACTTTCCATTATAATGCACCATCATAAATGCATTTTGTGCCCATATTAACGGTTAAATTAATGTAAAACTAAACTTTACTCCGTAATGAACTGTGCTACACTAAGAGAGTAGAGAGTAACAATGACTAGGTTACAAGGAACCATATCACGATCTAACAACAAATATCGGCACTATCGATATATTAGCCTGGTATTGATATTGAAATATTTTTAATATCAAAATCAATATTTTACTTTCGATATCCTATTCCTACGTAGATATTCTTAGATTTACTTTCGATATCCTATTCCTACGTAGATATTCTTAGATTTCTTCAAATCTAAGACACACCTTATTTCTATGAATGATCATATTGAAAAAATAATGCGTCTTAAAATCAAGTAAATATGGTAATTATAAGGAAAAAATTGCACTTTGTTTTTATTTCATTATTGTTTATCAATCAGGAGTATCTTTGTTTTATTTACAGAAAAAATTTCCTTCCGCGTATCCAGTGGAACTTCCAAGTCCTCCAGAAAAAGTGGTTGAAGCTAATGAAAGTATTATTTCTTTACTGTTAAAACTTCATTCCAATCTCTCTGGAATTCCAGACTCATTTAATCCTGATGAAGTCGATACCGAACCTGAATCAAGAATTGGTGACGGTCCTATTTTCGTTGGAAAAATATTAAGAAAAATTATGACATTAGATTCTTTGTGCAGGTAAGTTTTCGTTAAAAATTGTTTTTCTAATTTATTTTTAATGTATTGGTAATTTAATTGTCAGATTATCATTCAGTTTATTCATTTTGTAAGAAATAATTTTGATTAAATATTGTACTGATATTAATATGATTATATTATTACTTTTTTGCCAATAATTTAGAAAATCAGGTTTTTTTAAATATTTATTGCTTAATTATGCAATATTTAGAGTAAAATTGTGAAAAATATAAAAATGTTCAAAAAAAACTTTGTTCCGATTTAATCCCCTCGATCAAATTACATTTTTGCCATAAAAATTGATTTTTGATAGAAAATATCACAATTAGTAAAAAAAATTTTTGTTTCCAGTTGATCCCCTTAGCCAAATGACATTTTATCACTAAAATTGTATTATATTTAGAGGATGATTGCTAAAAAAAAATTTTAATTTTAGTAAAAATAATTTTGCCCTATTTATTGATGACCGCACCCCCCCCTCCCTTCATGACAGCTATCTCACATTTTTATTAACAATCACAACTTGAGAAACAAATTAAGTACTAGAAATTATAAGATAATACAGGAAAATGTTTTAATTCTAAGTTCGGATCCCATGAAACCATCTTTTAAGTTCCCATGTCATTCATGTTAATATTAAATGCAGTTGGGTTTTCAATCTTGAAAATTAAAGTTTAAAAAGGTTGGATTTTGAATGGAATGGTTCTCATTCATAGCCCTATTGTTCTTTTTTTTGCATTTTAAAAGTTTAATTTTTGGAGAAATTTTTTTATAAAAATAAGTTGGCCACATTTGGTGCAACGTTATTCAACAAGACTAAAATTATAGTAATATTAAAAAATAAAAAAAAAATGTCATGATGCCTCCTCAACTGATGGGGTTGAACATAAAATGAAACCTTGGGTTACATGTGTAGCCAAATAATTGTGCCAAATTTCAATGAATTTTTAAGATATGTGGCAAAAGCTATTGAAAATTAATGTTTGAATATCCTTCCACTTGTGATTTGATCAAAAGTTTAGAATGTTAAATAACTTAATAAGTTACTTTCATCACACTCAATTTTCTATGACCATTATATAAAAAGCAGAATTTATACTGAAAATGGTAAAAACTACTCCCTTTTTTTAAATTTTATCCAAAATTTTCTGCCACAAACCCCCCCCCCCCCATGTATAGAAATTTTTTAAAGAATTTTGTTTGAGCTGGTTCAGAAATATATTGATCAAAATGTAGGTTAACAGATGTATGTATAAGCTGTGGTAAAAAAAACAAAAAAAAACGGGTTAATGCTATAAAACCTTTATTTTATTTTTTATTCTTCACAATTTTAACATTATCTCCTTCAATGCATTCCCCTCCACCATCCCTATACTGCTCCATGCAAATTTTCTATTGATAAAGCATTGTTGGAAAGCATGTTCATGGCCTTGGTCGCTTTGTCTTTCAACTGTTCTCGTCGACTTTTTCAAATCTTGGGCGGATGTTCCAACACAGGAATCTCATGCTTAGCTAGAAACATCTTGACAGATAATGCAGTGTAGGCCTGGGCGTTCTCATGATGAAGAATTCATGACTTGTTTTTTCACAATTCAGGTCGCTTTCTTCCTACTTGTTCACAGAGAGTAGTTAGGACCTCAAGGTAATATTGTGATTCAGATAGGCAATTTATGTATACAGTCCCATGGATGTCAAAAAATATGATCATCCTGGACATGGGTCATCTTCAATCTCTTCTTGTCACTCTTTGAACCGTTAAAACCTCTCAAAAACCTGAGTGCGTGATAAACATTCGTCAACATATACTTCTTTTATCAAAGAATGAGTTTCTATGGCAGATTTTCCAAGTTTCAGAAGAAATTTCACATTAACATGTGCTCTTTTAAAACACTTTTTCCAACAGGCCGCAGATGCAAGGTGTGATACGAAAGAAGGTCATAGCCCGACTTAGAGGTCCGCAGTAGATTTGGCAGCAGGAATGGAGAGAGGAGATGTTACTTGACTTGGCCATGTTCCGTTTGACCTTCACACATGCTGTTTGTCTGTAGCATACCCAAAATGTTGGCTGATCAGTATACATTCCCTTTATAGCTTTGTGCTACCGGAACAAGACTTACAGCTGGTAAAGGAAAAATGATCTGTGGTCATTGTCCTTTATTAAATTTTTCTGCCCGCCTAGATACTACAATGTTTTCACAATAATTTACTTTCAATTATGTTGTGTTAAATGGCTAACTCAATACACTATTAAATATGATCTTGCTTACAATAGTTTAAAAGTTATGTCCTGACAAACTATATTCTAAAACAATGTAGACTCAATAGCATGGATTAGGGAGGATGACGACCGGAAGTGTCGTATGACTTAATAGCATATCCACCGGGTACTCTAGTGGTAAACTCCTTATTGCTGATTTCAAAGTCGAGAGTTCTGAGGTTCAATCCTAGTAAAGGCAGTTAGTTACTTTTATATGGATTTGAATACTAGATCGTGGATACCGTTGTTCTTTGGTGGTTGGGTTTTAATTAACCTCGCTTCTCAAGAATGGTTAGCTGAAACTGTACAAGACTACACTTCGTTTACATTCATAATTATCATTCTCATTCATCCTCTGAACTAATACCTTACAGTGGTTCTGGAGGGGAAACAGAAAAAAAGACAATACCATCCCATGACAAGCGTTATAGGGAAAGTTAGGAGTAAAGGTGTTTTCCCTGACTGCCTACATCGCAAACTGAAAATATAACATAACAATATGTCAAGGGCATTGAATTGCAGATAATTTTCAGTTTTGCAAGTGATGGCATTCACTTTGTTCAACTCAAGTATTGGTTGTGTATAATAAGTATCATTACTTTCAAAGAAAGAAATTCTGTTTGTACCTGTTATACAAGTCAATTGATTTTAAATTTGTCATTTAGAGTGATAAAAAAAAACTATTAAAACTTAATAGAAAAACTGCTTCAACTTAATAGAAAGAAATATTTATATTAATTAAATATCTTGTTTAGGATGTTAAAAATTGTAAAGATGTGTCTGTCCATCATTGACTTTTTTAAGATCGTAACAGAAGTGGTACAAACTGATCAGTTGTTAGTAAATTGAAATGTTTAATGTGTTTCCGTTAATTCTTTTCAAATCTAATGAATGTTTTTTTTTTTTTTTTTTGCATTATTATAATAATAAAAGAAAACAAAATTTATATTCCAGATGATTTTTATAATTAAAAATAATTATCTCATATGACTTTGTTTGCGCATTGATTTTTTCTAGTATGTTAGAAAATATAATAAAGTTTTACTTGTGCATAAATGTTTATAAATAATTACTTTGTTAAAATAAGAACCTAAAAGTAAATACTTATCTTTGTACAGCAATATGTGAAATAATGTATATACTAAAATATTTATTGACAGTTAAATGTATATCAGAATAGTTGATAATGTGAGATTATAAACCTCTGGAAAAAAAACTTTTTTAAAATGACAGATAATTGGTTAATTTTTATTTTATTTGTTAGCATTTTATAAAATTTTCTCAATTTTTCACTGGTTTTTTTTTTATATCTGCAGGGAAGATGTTATTAAGGTTAAAGAGCAGCTGTGGCCAAGACAACCTGAAGAAGGTGAAGCGGAGAGAAGAGAACGGGAAGAACGAGAACGTGGTGAAAGAAGAAGACGTGCTAAAGAAAGACAACAAAAATTAATGGAAGAATTTGCTTCAAAACAGAAACAGTTTATGGAGAAAACAATGGAAAATGGTTAGTATAGCATATATATATATATATATATATATATTGCAGAATATCCTGTTCTTTTTTTGGAAAGGTTTTTCTAATTGTAATTATTTTTTTTCTTGTCTATACTAACAAGAAATATAAACTTTAGCTGTATGTAATGAAACCATAATTATTATAAGTAAATGTAATTTGATGTTTTCAAAAACAAATATAAAAAAATCCATTCGGTCTTGTAGGATGTCAAGGAAAATTCTGATTCTGAATTATGATTGTTTTATGTTTTCAAGGTACTGAATATTTTATAATTAATTAAAATTATTTAATATTGTCATTCTTACAACATTATAAATTATTTTCTAAGTAGTTTAAAGATTTAGAATTACAATAATTAAATATTTTATATAGAATTTAGGTACGTAACAAATCTGTAAATCAATATACTACAACATTAAACATCAATAGATCTGTGACAGATGTAGAATTAAATATCAAATGGATTAGTAGTTTTTTTTTAGTAAAAGTTCTATAGGTAAGATGGATTTATTTGGTTAATGCAGAAGTTACTGCCTGCCTTGCTGAGCAGTAAGGTTGAAAATTCAGGCCATTTCAACCTCTAAATCAGTTATATTAATATATTTAACCCTATCCACTCTTTAAAAATTATTTCCTGACCGGATGATAAAAGGATTATAACAAGTTCTATATGTATATTCATTGCTTGGATCTGGAGATGCATCTGTCTATCTCCACTCGCTCTAATTCAGCATTACTGTTTTAAATTTATAGACTTCTGGAATATTTTATGAACCAATTAATTTTTCTATTATATTTTATAATTCTGTTCTAATTTGTATAAAAAATAAGGGTTTTGTGTAAAATATAGATTATTTGGGTTGTTTAAAAGGATTTTCTACATACATAAGTTAACAGTGTTGTTTGTAAAGTTCTTGGCCTAACATACAGCGATTACACAACTACAACCAAATGACAATGATATTGTCAAGTATGATATGTTAGATGGCGTGCTGCAAAGTTCTTGTTTGTGGCAATCGAGGTAAAATAAACAAGTTTTAACATTTTCTGAAAAATTGGTAAAATTGATGTTTGAGATATTTGTTTTAAAAGATTAATTCAGATGAATATATAGAAGAAATTAGATTCAACTTTAAAGGATTTATTCTCTTTATTTTCAATGGTATAAAAGTGGGCTTGCCGGTCAATCTGTGCATCCATTAAAGAGAATGAACATTCAGGACATTCAAAAACCACTACAACGCCACAATGCCGTATTAAATGATCACCGACTCTATAGATTGTGTCAACCACATTTTAGACATTAGCGGCCAAACAGTATGTGTGAGGAGGGGAAATTACAACAAAGAAAGCAGAAATGTCCTGATCCCGAAGGGGAAGACACCCACCATGTGATGGATTTAAATGCCACACCTTCCCCTTCGTACCTGACTGTGAGGGGCTTTGTTGAGATCATCTTGAAAGGCCTCAAGACTTCTTCCATTTTGCTTCAATCAGGATGTCACCAATGCAAATGCCACATGCATTCACATTCACATTGGTGTAAGATGCCTATATAGTTTCCTATTGTTAACACCAGTCTTAAACAAGATCATATCAATTGAGCTGTGAAACCATCCCCCTAAGCTTGCTGAATAAAGATTCACTTCAAATGATGAGGTCATAGCCGAGACAAAACTGCAAGCAGCGTTGGACAAATCACATTATACTGCGAGTATAAAAAAGTTGGAAAATCATTTGTCTAAATGTATTGAATTGCAAGCTGAATACATTGAAAAGTATAAAAAAAATAAAAAATAAATAATTAAAATATAAAGCTCTCTTACCAACAATCTTTTAATGCATCCTAGCACTTTTGGAAACGAATTTCATCTTCAGAAACTTAAATATCCTTTTTTCTTTTATTGATTAACTTTGTTGTCATGAGTAGAATTGTGTAAAGTGTGAAAAATATATAAAGGTGATTGTCATGTGTTAAAATTACATTGACTTAATGTCCTGTTATAATGAATGTTTAAGTCGACGCAATTTTAACACATTATGACACCACCTTTATATGTTTTACACACTTAACACAACAATTCTATTCATGATGACAACGTTTTAGCTAAAAAAAAATTTAAGTTCCTGAACATGGAATTATTTTCGAAAGTGCTAGAATGCATTAAAAGATTGTTGGTAAGTGGGTTTTATATTTTAATTATTTATTTTATACTTATACCAGTGGGCAATGTTTGATAAAATTATTAAACAAAATTTTTTGTGGGACCAGTAATTTTCCGAACAATCCTTGTATATGAGTGTACTGAAGAAATTGAAATTACAATTAGTTTTAAAAGATTAAAATTGTTTATTTGAATTATAAAAATCAAAAAGCTGTTTATTTCAGAAAATTCTGATTATACTCTCAATGTGACACTTTGATATACTAAATAAGGAACTTTTGTTAAAATGTTTTAATTTTCAATTATATTATAAATTGATTACTTATTGAATTACTGTAATGTATATTTATAGATGAAGATGGTATGGATTGGGAAGGAGGTGATGATGCATCGCATGTACGTAGCAATAAAAAGGAGTATGATTGTGTTATATGTAATCAGACTACGCCTAGTACAGATGATAAACTGATGGGTCTCGCTGTATTAGTTCAGGTATGTTAACTTATTTTATATATATTTTTGTAGGTTATGTAAAGTATAATAACTTTTAATTTAAACAAATTTAATGAATGTTATTTAATGTTATGAAATTTGTTTTATTTTTTTACAGGCAACAAGTGTTTTAGGACATAAAAGAAAAGGTGCCGAACCTGCTGTTTTGCCAACGTCGGATGAAGAATACAAAAACTTTCATCGTGATGATACATTGGCTTGTGATTTTGATCGTAGAATTGAAGAATTAGACAGACAGTTTGATAAGGTTAGAGTTTATTTTATTTTTCTTAGTAAAACAATGTCAGGTTTTTTGACTTTAATAAAATTTTTTTAAATTTTTTACTTTCCCTGTAAGCAGTTTGATATCAAAATGATTATATTCCATGTAAATTTATTATAATTTATTGTTCTCTTAATAATGTAGCTCTTAGTTGACTTTAATTCAAGATTATTTTTATTATATATAGTTTGTTCAGTTTTATGAAATATCTATTTTATTTTTTATATCACATCAACTTCGTCGTTATTTATAAGTTTTCGTGCTATGCCAGTTAAGTAATGCAATTTTTCATGAGAAAGTTTTTCAGTTCAATCATTTAAAAGTATATATCTTTATGATAAAATTGTCTTTTATTGAAAAAAAAATAACCAAAATTATGATTTTTTTCACTTTTTTATCTAAATTTTGTGATATATAATTAAATAAATAAATACAAAAAAAAACTGGTAATTTCTATACTTTCGAAGGGCATAATGAAAGTTGAACGGTGGAATATCGTTTTGTGTTTTTTATAAATAAAAAAAAATTCCATTTTGGGGGCTCCTATACTACGGGAGAAACATTCCGCTAAAATTAATTTTTAAGAAAATAATCTCTAAGCAGTGATAAAAAATTAAGAAAAAAGTACTTTTTAAAAAAAATACAGTTATAATTCTAAATAAACAAAGTTGTAATTTTTTAGGAAGGTGGTGAAAACTATTTGCAAATTTTATTTTTTTTTTTCGAAAAAGTTAAGATTTTTACATTTTAAATGTGATGGGTAATTTGTGAGATGGATTTAAATTTATAATATATTTTTAAAAATTAAAAAAATATTTTTTGTTTCGCAGAACATCAGAGTGGGATGGGCAAAAGATTTTTATAGTAGTTTGAAGGCTTATAGAAGTAGAAAATATAGATGCAAAAAGCTGAAAAAATAGCTAAAAAAATAATAATAGTCATTTTTGGGAGGGAGTGAATTAAATAAAATTTTTGGTAATTTATTGTCTGATAAAAAATCTTTATCTTTTCTCAGAAAAATATTTTGCCTTAGTAAAAATTAATATTTTATTTAGGATAAAACACCAACACCCCTTTTTTAATTTTTGTAAAAATTTAATAGTCTTTTCCACAAAAGTAATGCCTGTTTACAATATTTGAAGAAAATCGGTCAATGGGGTCTACAGTTATTAAACCAAACACAGGTGAACTTCCATTAGCACAAACATCTATCTGACAAAAATAAATATTTGGATTTTTTTTATCTCTTCTTAAGGGACAAAACATTTTAAAAAATATCAGTTTGCAGATTTTTTTCATAGATCTATATATTTTCTCGTTAACATCTATAGCAACATATATAGCTATAGCCAGGATAGTAAAAATATCCCGATTAAGTTTTTTTTTTTCTATCTATATATAGGTCCTAAATAAACAATACTATTCCTATGTAAATTTTAGAATGATAATGGAATGTTAATGTTATTCAACTTTGTTTAGAAATCCATATGGATTTTTTAATGCTCTCTGTGTCACTTCATCCAATTATGTATTTTTAAGTTTTTACACTTAAAAAGATCCAAAAGTAATTTTAAAACTGGCATTTTGAATTGTTTCAACCAGCTGACAAAAATTAGATAATTACATACTTTTTTTTTTTAAATCAAATTTGGTAGTACCAATCACATATCAGTATATTCTGTTTATATTAATATATTTATTTTTTTATAAAATTATGAAAATAATAAAAATTTTAAACTAAGAGTACATTTTCATTGATGATTTTTGTATCAGTCGTTTTAATCTTCTTGTAGTAGAATGTGCTCTCATCTAAATATGTACTCTGAAGGTAGATGACTAGAAATTGTTTAGCAATATTGAATAATCTTCGGTTTACTATTGTAAACTTTTAGTATGGTATACTAATTCTCAATTAAAAACATGTACCATTGTTAGGGGAAGATACTACCTTATAAGAGTATATTACTCATCTTACTTTAAAATTTTATAAATAATCTATAAAATTCTGCTTTGGTATTTATTTCCAAAGAACATTTGATTAGTTATGAAACAAGGGAAGGGGGGAGGCGCTTTGTTTACTGTAATAAAATCTTTGTACATATGAGTAAGGAATCTGTTTAGAATTCATACATTGCACTTCTAAAGCAATTAATTTTGTTGAAATAGGAACGAATTACAATATTGCCCCCTCTTAAAAGAATTGGCAGTAGAGTTTGGTGAAACCACTTTCATGAAACAGAAAATTATTCTTATAGAACAATCTATATTTGGTAGTAGATTTTAAATCAAAAAAGTTTTTTTTATTAAATTATTCCTACCTGATAAATCTTTCAGAACATGTCATCAAAACTTCAAGTTAAAAAGGGATGTTTATCATTAAATCTGGTTTGCGGCCAAGAATATTGTATTATTACACTTAATCACCTCAATTTTTAAGATCAATTGTAGTTGTAACTTTGAGGACCCATAAAGCAGTGTACTTAAGAAAAACATTGAAAGGTTGTAAGAAGGTGCAAAATGATAGAACAACCACCATAAACGTGCTGTAATGCACGCACCTTTTTGATTCTTATTTATTACTCCAATAAATGACATTCTGCTCACAGTTAAACTCCTTAACTGTGAGCAGAATGTCATTTTATACCACCCTTTCAAAGAAATACACCAGTATTATTAAAGACAAAGCAGTTCAGTTACATGACTACTGATATATTATTATCTTTTTATGTTTGCATAGGATCACTTTAGTCAATCCATTATCCAAGTCTCTTCGATGGGAAAGTTTGGGCCTTGCGGTCCTCCTAGTACATTTTTATACATTCCGATCTTTGTGACCTTTCTAGTGCTGAAAATATTCATGTTGTAAATTTTTCTTGTAAATGTGAAGCAAATGTTTTTGTTGTTGATTTTCTTGTTTAAATTAATCTTATCTGTGGTGCCTACTGGTGTAAGGCCAATTTCCTTCTGATCCATCTGCATTCTGTCTTTGTGTTTTCAGAGTCAAGATTTTACTGTATTAGCTGTTTCAGAAGCCTGGCTCTCATGATATATCCAAATAATCCTAGTCTCCTCTTACTCATGGTATTGGTGATGGGTTCTAACTCTTTGTACACAACTTTATTGGACACAGTCCACCACTGCCCATCTTTCTGGCACTTTTTATTGATGTAGGTTCTTCAAATTCTTATTTTGATTTTCTGGAGTCTGTCTGTCTTTGATTGTTCGTTCAGGTGGAAGACTGTTTCTACTGCATAAGTGGCATCTGGTTTTATCTGAGTCATAGTCTCTTATTTTTGCATTTATTAATAGGCATTTTTTATTATAAGTGTACCAAGTTAATTTTTGAGCTTTAGAGCTGGTTTGTTTCTTCTTATTTTGATTGAGGTTTTTTCGTTTAGGTTGTTGTTATTAAATCTCAGAGCTATTTAAATTGGGTTATCTTGATTTTATTACCGTTTATGTCTAGTTCTTTTAATCGTGTTTGTTTTTGGGACATAATTTCTGTCTTTTCAAATTATATTTTGAGGCCAATTTTATTTGCAATGTTTTGAAGTTCTAATATCTGTGATTTAGCTTTGGTCAATGTAGTTTGCTAGCAGTGCGAAGTCGTTGGTGAAACAGACAGTTTGTTTTGATTTTTTGGGCTATTTTTACTTTTGGACAGCATTTTGTAAGCCATTCCTTCATTACCATTTCTAGACCGCAGTTGAATAATAGCGGTGAGAGCCCATTACCTTGACGCAGTCCTATTTTGATCTCAAATGGTTCTGAGTGAGAGCTTGCCTCTGAATTTTACCTACGACTTAGTGTTTGTGAGGATCAGTTTATCATGTTTATTAATTTGGTATATAGTCGAAGACATCTTAGAGTTTTTAGTAGGGATTCTCTGTGGATGCAGTCATAAAGACTGAAATCTACAAATGCTGTCACCATGTCTGATTCTTTTCCTGTTGTATTCCATTATTAGCTTGAGACTCTTGACTTGGTCTGAATAGCTCCTCCACGGTCTGAAATTTCCCTGGTATTCTAGTTCTTTCTCGAGTTGTGAGCCAATCCTGTTGAGGATGAATTGAAAAGGGCGTATGGAGGTGACGCTCTGTCCTGAGCCCAAGTTTCTAGCTGGTTAAAGCATTTTCAGATGGCCGGTAATCAGTTGAGGATAATCCACACTCTGGAAGACTGTTAATATCAAAAAGTGATCACAGTTTTAAGCAAATCAGAGACTTGATATGGTATGATTGGTGATTAACTGTCAGCATGATTACAGAACAATTGAATTTGAACCATACCACAGTCCATCTAATTTTTGGACATGAAAAAAGTTTGTGCTAAATTGGTCTCAAAAAACCTCACTGTTGAACAGAAAAACAACAGGGTGGAAGTGTGCTGTGATCTAGGGTAAATTGAAACAGATCATGATTTTCTAAAAAAAGTTATTACTGATGAATCTTGGATATTTGAGTACAACCCAGATACAAAATGCCAGAGCAAGGTGTGGCATACTTCAAACTCACCACGTCTCATAAAAGTAAAAATGAGCAAATCAAAACCATGCTAATTTGTTTCTTCAATAGTAATGGCATTGTCCATAAGGAGTTTTTGCCTACAGGACAGACTGTAAATCAATATGTTTACCGAGAAATTCTTAAAAGACTGCGGAAAAGAACTGTCCACATGAGGCCAGCCATTAAAGACAACTGAATTCTGCATCATGACAATGTACCTTGTCATACTGCACTCTCAATTAATGAGTTTTTGGCAAAGAAAAACATTCCTGTAGTTCCTCAACCACCTTATTCAGGTGGCCTGACTTGAGTCCCTGTGACTCTTTCCTGTTCCTGACTTTAAACCTCAAAGGACACCATTTCGGAACAGTAGAAAACAAAAAAAATGTAACCAACCATCTGAAGGATATTCCGGTTTCTGAGTTCTAACACTGCTATGGAGAGTGGGAAACCATTCAAAGCATTGTGTGGCTTCCCAAGGGAACTATTTCGAAGGGTAATGTTCAGAAAAGTTTTTCTGAACATTACTTTATTTACAGACCTCGTATACATACTTAAGGAATAAATAAATATCGCCATCACATTGATGTAAATAGTCTAAATATTTTTTTCACAACTTTTACAGGATTATCTTTCTCAAATTACGTAAAAGTATAATATTTATTATTATTTTATTTGTATTATTTGTTACAGTTATCATGGCTAGTCTCAGTTAATCTTGGATGGGAAGGTGGAGTACATGTACAAACTTGTGGTCACCATCTGCATCTCGATTGTCTTAAATCATATCTTAGATCGTTGCTCAGCCAGCAAAGATTGGCAGCTGAAAGGT
This sequence comes from Lycorma delicatula, assembly GCF_047948215.1. Lineage (NCBI taxonomy): Eukaryota > Metazoa > Arthropoda > Insecta > Hemiptera > Fulgoridae > Lycorma > Lycorma delicatula. Next base: position 17,103,999 of record NC_134467.1, read on the forward strand.
TTGTTTATTTAAATCTTATCCAGTTTTTCATTTCATTATATTATTTTTCTGATTATATTTATTTATTTTAGTAAATTTTTCACTTGAAACCAAAGGGGGAAAATATATATGAAGTTATCAAAAAAGTTCAGTATGATCATGATTCTACATGTGCATATTGTTTATCTGATGTGTTAGAAATAATTGATGCCATTCTTATTCAGTTATCTAGACTGTATCCTTCTTAGTGTGTGTTGATAATGTGAAAGAAAACTGAGACACCTATACATGTGAAATTCTGTTTATGATTCTTTTCTTAAATGCAAGGAACGGTAAACCGATTGAAATTCACCATCAGATTTATGTTTGTGTAGAAAGTGCAATGAGTGATTCGTTGCTGTAGAGCAGTTTGTTAACGAAAGAAGTAATAAGATGCATGAAGAATTGTATGCTTACCAGATACCTATAATGCTTATGAAAAACCACAAACTGTTTTGCAGCGCATGGGAATTTTTTACTCTATATAGAGAAAAGTGTAATATTCTTGAGCCATGTAGTCGCCGAGGACAAGACTGGATCTCATCGTAACCTCTGGGGCCACCTCTAGGTATTGGTTCAGAGGATGAGATGAATGATCTGTAGTGTATGAAAATGCCATGCCTGACTGGGGATTCGAACCCAGGATCTTCAGATGAAAGGCTGAGGCACTACCACTTGTGCCAAAGAGGCTGGCCCATCGTAATGTTTGAAACAAAAGAGAAATCTGTGGAATAGCTCTGCACTTTGTTGCCCTGAAAGACAAAATGCTAGCTGATGTTTTTCCATTCAAAACAACTGCCCTCAGTGTTTTGGGACAGAAAAGGGAATTTTGCTTGTTAACTTCTTGCCTCGACAATACAGAATCAGTAGCGATGTCTATTGCACCACTAAAATTGTTTCACATGGCTTGCTTATCCAGGGTGTTATGTTTCACCTTACCCACATGTTGCCCCTAATATCAATGGATCATTTCCTCATGATCTTCTGTTATTAACATTTCAGTAATTACCCACATATACCTTAGACCATTGACAATACAATAATAAAACATCTGGAACCAAAAACGTTAAATTTAAAAATTTAGTTGTAATATAATTCAAGTAAATAATATCAATTGAGCTTGCATATTTGTAGTAGTGTTGTAAATTATTAGTTATTGTGAAATTATTTATTATTGCGAATACTGTTATTAGAGTTTGGACCATTAATTCTAACAGTAGCTGTATAATGTTTGTTATCGGTTGAAATTCTATAGGTAATATGAAATAAAAAATTTACTACGGGTTTTTATTTCATTTTATTATTACTGTGACCACAATCTTTTTTCTGTTTTTTGTAACTTTGATCGGTTACTATAAAAAAATGAAGGCATATATTGAAAAAAGTTTTTACCATCATTTTTACATTAAAATTTTGTATCAAATGTCAGACTTCCTTATTTAAAAAAAAAGATTCAGTATAGCAGAAGAGACTTCAAATGCACCATAACTATATAGATCTGCACTTGTTTCCACCTCCTAGTATCTTTCAGTTTTGAAATATGAAGCTGCTTCCATACTTTAATATCAGCCGACTTCCATTTTGGATAACCTCTTGTATATTAATGTGATTTTGGAATTTTATTTTATAGTCATATTAAAAAATAATTTTTTCCCTTTGTTTTATTTTTTACAAATTATTTACAGTTTAATAATATATGTGATCAATTTGATGTAATTCTGTTGTAATATTCTCATATTAATTGGTATGAGTTTGGAAAGTTTCTGTAGTTATTACTGGTTAATTTTTATATTGTCTTTATTTTTCCAGAGGGGAATATGCTTGTCCACTTTGTCGGCAGTTGGCAAATTCGGTATTACCATTGCCACCACAACTAGGTGATAATGCTGCTGTTGTTAGATCGCGTCCTGCATCATTATCATCTAGTATTTTTGAGCTTACTAATTGTCTAAAGGATAATCTACCTGCTAATCAGGTATGTTTCTGGTTAAAATTGAAATAGTTTTAAATATATATATATATATATAGTGAGTGAAAAGATTTATGAAAATGTTCTCCTGGTACTTTCATAACCTATTCTACACATGAAAATAATGGAAAAAAAATCATATAAACATTTCTCCTAACTTACCTCTTTCTCTTTTTCTATTGTGCAGCCTCTGGAATCACGGTAAGGTATTACTTCAAAGGATGAATTGTGTGAATTTAAATGAAGTGTAGTCTTAGTCTCAGGTCAACACATTACTGAGATATGTGGTTAATGAAAGTACTGGGAGAACTTCATGGTACATTCTGTATATAAATGTTTAAATTTGAAAAAAATAATTAGTAGTATAAATTAGTTAAGTTTAATGGAACTGAAACATTAACAAACCTTGTAACCGATGTTGGTTTTATGAAAGTAAAATAAATTGCAGTTTTTCTACATCAAATTTATCTGTGTGCATGATCATGATCCGTTTCAAAGTTCATAACCACCCCAGGTTAGTTTTATGTTTTCATTTGACTGTTTCACATGTGACGGTTAACAGCATCCATCCACATTAGTAAACAAAGAAAATTGTTCAGTTGTAAGTTAATTTAAATTTTGGGTTATTTTACATCAATCATATTGCTTTCAAAATTACAGTTTAGTATATACCGGTAGAAAAGTTTATTACTTGGCTCGACATGTGAAAATCCTGTGTCCTACTTTCAGCAGTAATCACATCGTATCTGTCCATCGATTTTTTACTCAAATTTCATAGGTTGCATATCACTGAAAGGGACGGCGGCATTTTTACTTATCAAATGTTTGATCAATAATTCATGGAAAATTCCATGAATGGAAATGCTTCATTCCATCACTACTATTTTTTCAAATATTATTTTTCTCTTAGTCTTTCAGTTTGTGTAACCCTTTTTTATCTCTAATAAACCTCTAATCACTTTATTGCAGAATATGAGCACTTAAATTGATAAATTTCACCCTAGTTTTATTCCAGTCTCATGAATAATTAGTTTAGGTTCACCCTTCTAGTTATATTTGCTGTCATTTAATACAATCTTTTAACTCATTTTAATACAATTTGACCTGTTCTAGCTTCCTGAATCAGTTCTTGTCTTGACACAAGTATTACTACAGTATGCGCATGTGTGTGTTAGTACACTTACTATAATGTACTCTATTATACATTTACAGATTAAAAATATTTTCAGTTTTTGTAAAATTTTACATGTTACATTTGAATTTATAATAATTTATTTTTTGTATTTTTTTTTTTTATATATACAGACTATGTCAACTTTAATGGATGCAATGAGTAAATCTATGGAAGATATGACAAATTCAACATATTTAAAATTTAAACAAAAAATAGTTAGTACTAGGATGCCACAAACATTATTTTTATTTGTGAGTTCAATAGCCAGAACTAATTTAGAAATTGAATTGGTTCAAAGAGGCGGAACACTTTGTACATTATCATCTTTAAATGATACCCAGTCATTGACACCAAAACGTTCCTGTATAAGTAAGTTTGTTTAATTTTTTTAATGTTTACATTATTAAATTAAATTTTAATGGATATTGAATTTTATTTATTTTTATAATTCTATAAACTGTGTTTATAAAGGAATAAACTGAATTTAAGGTTTTTCTCGTATGATAAACTTTTTTTAAAGTTTTTCTGAACTCATTTGGGTCGATGATGTACAGATTAATAGGAAATATTTACAATAAAAAAGCTAAGATTTTCAATAAAAGCTTATTTTACACTACAATTTTATACATATAAAGTCTTTTAAATAAACCACGTTGTACAGAATATTGAGATAAGACATAACCTTAATATTTCATGAAGTATTTTTGCAGGATCCTATATCCTCAGTTATGATTAAAATAATTACATTACTGCATAATAAAAATTCCCTTTTGACATGTCAGAAGGCGGAGGTAGATTTCACTGGTGCTAAGTAGGGGGATAAAAAAGATTTCTACCCTAAAGTTATGAAAAACTTTAGATTTACTCAATACAACAATGGTTGCGTGTGAAAAAAGTTTCACATGTTTAGCATACGACAAGCCTCATCTTAAAATTCCAGAAAAAGTTTGGTCATTCCTTGCTGTGAGGGTTGGTCATATCAAAAATTGTTTTAGAAAAATGTTTTAGCTAATGTTTAGAGGACTAATGACCACTTTAAACTGATTCGATACTATTATATGTCAATAAAAAAAAAAAAAAAATCAAAGGAATCTTATAAGTTCATAGTTAGCTGCAATCCCTTTATTTTTACTTTCCTTGACAAAGTCTGTAACGTAATTTACTATCTTGATTTTATTTAGTTTACTTCCAGTTTTGCAATTATAATTATTTTTATCTTTTGAATAAGTTGCTTCCACGTACACATATTCATTTTCTTATTGGGTTAAATTGTAGTAGCAGAGATCACTTCTATTGACCACCAAGGCTTAATTATATTCAAAGGTAGCATCCTGTAAGGAGCGCCCTACAGTAATCTAAGTTCTATTCCCTCAGTAACATAGTGAGGGAATAGAAGTAGACAATTTGACAAGGAAACATTCCTTGTCAAATTGTACATTGACCCATTTTCTGTCAATTTTTTCTATTTGCCAAAGATTTGTAAAAAATAGTGTGAAGAAATTACATTTCTAAGTCAATTAAATTAAGATAAGTCATCATCCAGTTAAATGGTGAACATATACCTCAGATTTTACTGCATTAGGAAACACATGAAAGTGTGTTGTAATTTAAAGCGATTTGTACAATTTAATGTAAGATTAGAATCTAATTATTTTAATTCTATTTAAATTTTTTTTTTTTCAATATTTGTACTTATACACTGGAATTTACAATAAATAATTAAATTAGTTTCGATCATTCTTTTATTTGAAATTTCATAATACATTCTATTTTTATATTTTTAGTGCCATTATTACACGTATTAGCCGAACATGCACGTTATTTAGCTCATTGGCCTGCGTGGGAAACGTGGCAGCAGTTAGCTGGAGCTCGTACAGATGCTGCTGGTACACCTGCTTTAGTGTCAGTCGAACCACAAGTTCCTTTACTATTACGCGACCCAGTCGCGTTATTAACGCAATTTATTTTATTACTACCACTTCACCTTGATCAGAGTAAGTATATTAAAATATAATATATATATTCTAATAGTATATTAAAAGATATTTTTTTTTTGGTTCTAACGCATTTTTAAAGTTTTATTATTAAAAAATTACTTATTTTTTTCTTTGTTGGTAATTAAAGTTTGTCCCCAATAACATACCTCGGACTCAAAATAAGCAACTTTTTTCATTACTTTCATAAAAATCATAATCCTTTATTTTTCTCAATATTTTTTTTAAGGATCATTTATTAAAAAAAAATTATGTAATTCTGTAGAGTAAGGGAATTTCAAAAATCAACAATTTTTTTATTTGAATTTTGAAAATTTTGATGCTTAAGTCTTATTCTGGTATTCATAATCGGTAAAACAGCCTCATTGATACATTGATATTTAAAAAATATCAATGGAATTTTAAAATTTAGAAAAGTTTTTTGATTACTTTAAATATTTATTATGAAACTAAAAATAAGACTTCTAATGATCAAAACTGCGAAGACTTTCCTATTGAAAAGGTTGCAATGTAAAGCTGTGCAAAGTAATTTCCAGCATAACTAGCAAAGTTATGCAATACTTACTAGTTTATAACCACCAAGCTGTTTATAACCACAAGACAGGGTAGTAGACAACTGATGTAAAAGTGGTTCCATTCTTATCCCAACCGCAGCTTGTCGGTTGTTCATAATGGTGGTGGTCCTCTTTATTCATTGCAGTGATAAGCTCTAGAGACTAGTTACAGATAGACTCCAGTCGGCTCGTAATCGAATGTGCAACTGAAATTCTTTGCCATAAGATAGAAGAATATAAATTTATCTAATAAGGGATAAATTTATGTAATAAGATAAACATTAATCTAATAATTTATTCAATTGGTACCTGCCATAATTGAAATGACGAAGAAAAAGGCTAAATTATTTTTTTTCATTGATTATCCAATACAATCATTTCTACATAAATACTCAATTTATTTGTAGATTTGAAAAGCGCAACCCACTCTTGCAATACGTGATCTATGAAATCACCCTGAATTTTTAATGTCCAATATTTTTGCTATTAAATATATTTTCCTTTAAAATTATAAGAATAATAGATTATGTGGTCATGATAGATCACTAAAATTTGTTGTTTTTGTTGTCATACGAAGGTGGAAATAATACTATTTTTCTAGATGTTAAGTGGTAAAGTGGTAGGTAAATCATCTGTGGAAAGTATAGGTATGAGGCAGGTAAAAACCTACCTTGATCAGCTGTACGTAAGGTGTTATTCACATCATACTGCCTTATACTTACTAGTAAAAATTATGATCAACTTTATTTGGATCTGCTAAGGACTTGTACCTTAGGTTATAGATTTTAATTGTTTAAACTGGTTTTGAACTAGCAACTCTTATAACAGAAAGCCAAACAGTCTTAACACTGAACTGCCTTTGGATTGGTAGCATGAGAATGATGTCACTTTCTGATAGCTAGTAGGAAAGTTGTCTGTCAGCTTTCCAGGTACCAGGGGAACTGTTTGGGGTATATATTTTCCTAAGTGAAGGTTTTACTCCACGCCAAATTTTAAGAGAAATCAGGATTCTTAATATCTAATTATAAAGTCAAAATGAAGTATATCAACATTATTTATCATTATAATAGATGTTTACTTATTTGTTTTTTAACTTTTTTATAATTACATGTTTTTATCATTTACTTTAACAGAGTCATTAAAAAGTTGTTTCATTTTCTATTTTCAGCATATTTTTCAACAGTCGTTAAATTATTATATAATTTATTATACTTTCAAGTGACCATACAGTTAAGTTGTTTAATGAAAGAAGGTGAAAGAAGTTGGTGGCGTTCAAGAGAACCATCTATGCCATTATCAACACTAGAAGCTGCCATGTCATTAACGATAACAACACTTGATCCAACACATTTATACGCGGAAGATTCGGATGTTGATATGGAACATGTTATACCTGATAAACAAGAAGTTGAATTAAAAGTGAGTGAAATGTTCAGCAAATGTTATATATATAATAAATAGTGATATAACTAGTTATTTTAGAAATCGTAAGTTCTTTCGAATGAAAATAATTCAGTTTAATAATTTAAAAAAAATTATAAAATACAGCGAGTGCGGAGGCAAAACTTTGCATAAGGGGTTAAATATAGGTTAGACTATTGAAAATATAATAAATAAATGAAATTTATGTGGAAGTACACACACATGCATGCTTCCGTACCCATATGTGTTAGAATCATTGCTTAGTGTTCTTTGCATTTTTTGGCTTGTGGACCTTAAAATTTCAAAATGCAAACAAAAAAATAAGCAGGTACCCAAAATTTTGGTTCATATTACAACATTTTCCCTTATTCTGAGTTGTAATTGCCTGTAAAGTAAAAGCAGTATATAGGCACAAATATAATAACAATAAATTTAGTTTGTATTTTGTAAAATTTTGTATTCAGTAAATAGAAATATTAAATAAATTACAGATCATAAATTATCAAGTAACTGTTGCTTTATAAATTGACTGATCCACAGCCTACAACATAATGTAAAAAAAAAAAAGAATTTTAATTTAATTTCACGTAAACTAGATCCAAATTCTAACAGCTCTCAGTTACTGAATTCAGTGTTAACAATAAATAGCATTCTGTATAAATGTGTATACATGGAGTACATTGAAGACACTTCACCTTTTTTTATATTTCTAATTTTAAAAACTTAAATAAAAGCAAAATACAATTATTAATTAAATAAATTCCTAATAAAGCATCCAAGACTGAGTTATCAACAGCTAAGTCTAATTAACTGTTATAATCACACTGTGAGTGGGGTCTGGCTGAACGGTTTATAATTCAGTTTTGATGCATCTATGTGCCACACATTCAGGGATGGTAGAGGTTTTTATTTAAGAACTCTACCTGTCCGTAAGTGTCTTATTAATTTTTCAAAGAAAGAACATTTTTTTACAGCCTACATTTAAACTCATCATTCCAAAATTATTGATCAGTTATGTGCTGCTCTCATACTATGTGTAAATCGAGGGATTGCAGATAGGATCAACAGTCACTATTCTGAATGAGGTTGTTTCCTGCTGTTAAATCTCTACGGATTAGTTGCTTTTTTTACCATTTGCTTACCATTGTTTGTTTTTTCTTTTATTAGTTCTTCCGTGTAAGGCACCCCACCCGGTTCATGTTGGTTGCCAAGTTTAGAGCCAGAGTCTCCTAGGTACAATCTGATACAGAGAAGGTTTTCTGCTTATTAATCCAAGGATACTATTTTCTGTTCATTGACTGCATAATAAGCCTTAACAACTGAATTGCTGATTAAGTAAAGCTTGGAATCCCAATCCCAACTAGAATAGAAATGTGATATCCAACTGTTAAAAGAAAAGAATCATGTAAATTGCAAATGATTTATATTTTTTAATTGTATAATTTTATTGAATTAATACATAAAAAATAATTAAAAAATAAAACCTTAACAATAATGGAGGCGCCTTCCTTGGTAAAATATTCCGGAGGTAAAATAGTCCCCCGTTCGGATCTCCGGGTGGGGACTACTAAGGAAGGGGTCACCAGAAAATTAAAAAATAACATTCTACGAGTCGGAGCGTGGAATGTTAGAAGCTTGAAAAAGGTTGGTAGGCTAGAAAATTTAAAAAAGGAAATGGGTAGGACAAATGTGGATATAGTAGGAATTAGTGAGGTTCGGTGGGAAGAGGAAGGCGACTTTTGGTCAGGTGATTTTAGAGTAATTAACTCAGCGTCAAATAGTGGGCAGGCAGGAGTAGGTTTCATGATGAACAAGAAGATAGGGAGGAGAGTGGAGTATTTCAAAACGCATAGCGATAGAATCATTGTAATAAGGATAAAATCAAAACCTAAACCGACAACGATTGTTAACGTCTATATGCCTACAAGCGCCCATGATGATGATGAGGTAGAGTGTGTATACGAAGAGATTGATGAAGCAATTAAACACGTAAAAGGAGATGAAAATTTAATAATAGTTGGAGATTGGAATGCAAGCATTGGAGAAGGCAAGGAAGGAAATATAGTGGGTGAATACGGGCTGGGCAAAAGGAATGAAAGAGGGGACCGACTTATAGAGTTTTGCACGAAGTATAATTTAGTAATTGCCAACACCCAATTTAAAAATCATAATAGAAGAATATACACTTGGAAAAAGCCAGGCGATACTGCAAGGTATCAGATAGATTATATCATGGTTAAGCAAAGATTTAGAAATCAACTCGTTGACTGCAAAACTTACCCTGGAGCAGACATTGATAGCGACCATAATTTGGTGATAATGAAATGTAGATTGGGGTTTAAAAACCTGAAGAAAAGATGTCAGATGAATCGGTGGAATTTAGAGAAGCTTGAGGAAGAGGAGGTAAAGAAGATTTTTGAGGAGGACATCGTAAGAGGTCTGAGTAAAAAAGATAAGGTAGAAAATGTAGAAGAAGAATGGGAGAATGTTAAAAAGGAAATTCTTAAATCAGCAGAAGCAAACTTAGGCAGAATAAAGAGAACTGGTAGAAAACCTTGGGTTTCAGACGATATATTGCAGCTGATGGATGAACGTAGAAAATATAAGAATGCTAGTGATGAAGAAAGTAAAAGGAACTATCGGCAATTAAGAAATGCTATAAACAGGAAGTGCAAACTGGCGAAAGAAGAGTGGATTAAAGAAAAGTGTTCAGAAGTGGAAAGAGAAATGAACATTGGTAAAATAGACGGAGCATACAGGAAAGTTAAGGAAAATTTTGGGGTACATAAATTAAAATCTAATAATGTGTTAAACAAAGATGGTACACCAATATATAATACGAAAGGTAAAGTCGATAGATGGGTGGAATATATTGAAGAGTTATACGGAGGAAATGAATTAGAAAATGGTGTTATAGAGGAAGAAGAGGAAGTTGAGGAGGATGAAATGGGAGAAACAATACTGAGATCTGAATTTAAGAGAGCATTAAAAGATTTAAATGGCAGAAAAGCTCCTGGAATAGACGGAATACCTGTAGAATTACTGCGTAGTGCAGGTGAGGAAGCGATTGATAGATTATACAAACTGGTGTGTAATATTTATGAAAATGGGGAATTTCCATCAGACTTCAAAAAAAGTGTTATAGTTATGATACCAAAGAAAGCAGGGGCAGATAAATGTGAAGAATACAGAACAATTAGTTTAACTAGTCATGCATCAAAAATCTTAACTAGAATTTTATACAGAAGAATTGAGAGGAGAGTGGAAGAAGTGTTAGGAGAAGACCAATTTGGTTTCAGGAAAAGTATAGGGACAAGGGAAGCAATTTTAGGCCTCAGATTAATAGTAGAAGGAAGATTAAAGAAAAACAAACCAACATACTTGGCATTTATAGACCTAGAAAAGGCTTTCGATAACGTAGACTGGAATAAAATGTTCAGCATTTTAAAAAAATTAGGGTTCAAATACAGAGATAGAAGAACAATTGCTAACATGTACAGGAACCAAACAGCAACAATAACAATTGAAGAACATAAGAAAGAAGCCCTAATAAGAAAGGGAGTCCGACAAGGATGTTCCCTATCGCCGTTACTTTTTAATCTTTACATGGAACTAGCAGTTAATGATGTTAAAGAACAATTTAGATTTGGAGTAACAGTACAAGGTGAAAAGATAAAGATGCTACGATTTGCTGATGATATAGTAATTCTAGCCGAGAGTAAAAAGGATTTAGAAGAAACAATGAACGGTATAGATGAAGTCCTACGCAAAAACTATCGCATGAAAATAAACAAGAACAAAACAAAAGTAATGAAATGTAGTAGAAATAACAAAGATGGACCACTGAATGTGAAAATAGGAGGAGAAAAGATTATGGAGGTAGAAGAATTTTGTTATTTGGGAAGTAAAATTACTAAAGATGGACGAAGCAGGAGCGATATAAAATGCCGAATAGCACAAGCTAAACGAGCCTTCAGTAAGAAATATAATTTGTTTACATCAAAAATTAATTTAAATGTCAGGAAAAGATTTTTGAAAGTGTATGTTTGGAGTGTCGCTTTATATGGAAGTGAAACTTGGACAATCGGAGTATCTGAGAAAAAAAGATTAGAAGCTTTTGAAATGTGGTGCTATAGGAGAATGTTAAAAATCAGATGGGTAGATAAAGTGACAAATGAAGAGGTATTGCGGCAAATAGGTGAAGAAAGTAGCATTTGGAAAAATATAGCTAAAAGAAGAGACAGACTTATAGGCCACATACTAAGGCATCCTGGAATAGTCGCTTTAATATTGGAAGGACAGGTAGAAGGGAAAAATTGTGTAGGCAGGCCACGTTTGGAGTATGTAAAACAAATTGTTGGGGATGTAGGATGTAGAGGGTATACTGAAATGAAACGACTAGCACTAGATAGGGAATCTTGGAGAGCTGCATCAAACCAGTCAAATGACTGAAGACAAAAAAAAAAAAAAAAAAAAAAACCTTAACACTGTGTTAACAATACCTATGAGATCAGCAGTCCAGCAATGCATTTGCTTCAGCATCTGGTCTAATTTTCACTATGTAAATGTGCTATTGCTAAAGTAAGATTGAGAAGTAGACATTCCGGCTGACCAAAAACTAAAAAATACCAAGGCTTAGCTTTCTTTGTGAAGCAACTTATTTAAATATATGGTTCACTAAATACAGTGTTCAAAAAGTGATGCAGCCTTATCGGAAAATTAGTAAGTTAGAATAATTGTTGAAAGTGGCCTACATATGCAATTCACCAAATTGAATATAGTATTGCATGCTCTTAATTAAACGCTTGTTGCAATGTTTGTTGTGGAATTGCAGAGATGCATCATTCAATTTTGCTCTGCGATTCAGGAATGGTGTGAGGATGAGTTTTATAAGCAGTGTCCTTAAGGTATCCCTACAAAAAAAAAGTCAGGAGGGGATAAATCAGGAGATCAAGGGATCCACAACCCCTTTGAAATCACTTGTCCAGTCCATGAAAACATTGATCCAAGAAAGTCATGGTGTTAGCTGTATGAGCTGTAGCAAGTATACTACAGCTGTTGAATTTAAATATTTGTTTTTAAAATAATTTATTGATACAACGGATAGTATGTGTAATGTTTGGAAAAATATAAATATTTAATATTAAATGAAATTACTAAAATGCAGTAAACAGATGAAAGTTAAATTTACCAAATTAATATAAAGAATCGATTTTTCAGGATCCCGCCTCTTTAGTTGATATTTAATTCTATAATTATATTAAAATCAACTGTTTTTAAAATTTAGAATTTAAAAATTGTTACCGTTTTATAATCTTGAATTTTGTTAGAATTTCTAAATCTTTAAGAATAATTGATTTTAATGTATTTATAGACTTAAATACCAACTGAAGATGAAGGATCTTGCAAAAATCAATTCTTTGTATTGATTTGGTAAATTTAGCTTATGTGCATCTACTGTGTATTGGTGGTTTAAGTTTCATTTAATATTTAATTAGCACAGTGATCAACATTTTGATGAATTTTATATACGAGGGTTGTCTGAAAATTTTTGAGCCTCAACATGAAGATGGCAGCACTCATCAACAAAAGTTAGGGAATGTATTCGCACATGAATTGAAAGGCACTCACTAAAATTTCAGCCATTATGGATACTCAGTTGTTTGATAATCGTTTGAGTAAGTCATGTGAGTGTTTTTGTGAAAATGGAAAAAATTGAGTATTGTGCCATAATTAAATACTTGCATTTGAAAGGCAATACGCTTACACAAATTAAAACCGAGTTGGACGCTGTTTACGGGGACTCTGTCCCATCATTTGCCATCGTGAAAAGATGGAATTAAACATGGTCATACCAGCTTGTTGATGATGAGCATTCAGGACGGCCAAAAACTACAACCGCCACCGATATTATCGGAAAAGTTCACCAAATGGTACTGCACGATCGACGAATTAAGGTTAAGAGAGATAGCAGAGACTATGGACATATCAAAAGAACATGTTTGTCGTATATTAACTGCAGAATTGGAAATGATTAAGCTATCCTTGCATCGGGTGCCACATTTGCTCACTTTGGACCAAAAACACATTCAAATGAACATTTCCAAGGCCCTGGTTGAGCAGTTTAAGCAAAACGAGTCAGATTTTTTTGCATCTGTTCATAACTAGATGAAACATGGATCCATCACTACACTCCTGCAAAGGGTGAACCTGCTCCGAAAAAGGTGAAGACGGTTCCATCGGCCGGGAAGGTGATTGCGACTGTTTTTTGGGATAGTAACAGAATTTTATCAATTATCTCCAAAAAGGTAAAACAATAATAGGATAGTATTATACATCATTCCTTGACAAGGTGAAGGCAGAAATTGCAAAAAAACAACCACATTTAGAAGAAAGTGTTTTTCCAACAGGACAATGCGTATGCTCACACTTCGACATGGCTAAAATTCACAAATTTCACTTTCAATTGGTTGACCACTCATGTATTCACCAGCTCTGGCCCCAAGTGATTGTTTGCTAACCTTAAAGTTTTGCTTGGGAGGGAAGAGATTTTCATTAAATGAGATTATCGCATATGTAAAGTTCTATTTTGCAGAGAAAGACACAATCTATTATTTGGAAGGGTTAAAGAGGTTGGAACATTGCTGGAAAAAGTGTGTTGACTTGAAAGGAGACTTGTTGAAAAATAAAACTATATTTGACAGAAAAAATACGTCTTTCTATGTTAGGCTCAAACAACCCTTTCAGATAACCCTCATGTATGTATACATAGTTATAAGATAGAAAAAAAAACTAACTGAGTTTCTAGACTTTAGCTTTCTAATCTTTATCATCACTGTGATATTGTGTTGTGTTCAGTTCTCACAGTGTTAAAATATGGATAACCCATTATGCCCTTTACTCTGTGTAGTAAAAATAGTAGAAAACGTTAAAATATACATACTTTGAATATCAGCTAAGTATGTTCTTACTGAATTTTATCAAGCTTACCAATTATTTTTTTTTAATTTTATTTACAGATACAGCAGTTATGCCTGCCATTCTTACGCATAGCAGCTCTTTTACGTCATCATTTATATGAACAACCTCTACCAGAGATTGATTCAGAAGAATCTGAATTTGTTAGACTCGTCTATTATTTAGAATTAGTAACAGAAGGTATGGATTGGGAACGATTTAATGCTGCGGTTGCGTTATCATGGCCAACTTCTAATGGTACACATTTTCACGAATGGACAAGACATCTTGGTGAATTCATACATCGTAGCCAACCTGTTGCACGTAGTTTCTTATCTGAACAACATGTTATATGGCACCAACCAAGATTGTTAACATTACCACAAGTATATGATAGAATATTTCAGGTAATATATATATATATATATAAAGTTTTTATTTTATAATCTTATTCTAACTTATCCAAGCATTTACATTTATGAATATACTTCCTTTGTTAAAAATAATTATTATTATTTCTAAAATGTAACAGTATCACCTTTCTCAAACCAAATTGCAGAATTTTTTTTTTAAATGCCTTATGCTTTTGCTGCCATTTATAATAAATTAAATACCAACTTCAAAAAGTACTTCCAACCAATTAGTTAAAAAAATTATTTTTCAGAAATAATATTTATTTTGTCATCTAGTTTTAAGGTAATTCTAAAACTGAAACGCTTCAGTGATTTAAAAAAAAAAACCACATTTTTCTATATTTTTTACTGTCTTAAAAATAATATGTACGTAAATAAATCTTATTAATCCCTTTTAAACATTTATTTATTTTGTAACTTCATGTACTTGCTTAAATATTAATTCAAGTATTTATTATTTTTTATATTTAACTAGAAATTAACCAGTTTAATTTTTTTAATGCATAAATAAATTTTATATATTTGACACATTTTGATCTGATTAAGAATCGACTTCAATTTCTCTTGATCGTCTAAATTTTTGGGAAATTTTTTTGTTGTCTTTTATTAATCTTGTATTGACTTCTGATATGATTTGTATAATAATATATTATTGTGTACTTATTAAACAATTTTTTTAATTTGATATTTTATTATTTCTAGTACTACCACAGAAGGCAGTGTTTACAGTGTCACAGTGTGCCACGGGAAACTAGTATTTGTCTTTTGTGTGGTGCACTTGTCTGTCTAAAGGAAAATTGTTGTAAGCAGTCTAACGTCTGTGAAGCTGTGCAGGTAAATAAAATTTTCCATTATTTATGTACTTATATATATATATATGAGGTCTGTTCAAAAAAATACGTAGACTAACGTCATAAAACAAAATGTACTTTATTTTGAAGTTACCTATCTGGGTCCCCTTCAAAGTACTCTCCTTCCCGATGCACACACTTATTCCAACAGTGTTTCCTATTTTGAAAACAGTCCTGGAACGCTTCTTTTGTGATGTTCTTCAGTTCCTTCGTTGCATTTGCCTCAGTCTCGGGAATCGTTTGAAATCGTCTTCCTTTCAAAGGTGTTTTGAGTTTTGGGAACAAGAAGAAATCACAAGGAGCAAGGTCAGGTTAGTAGGGTGGGTAGGGAAGAACAGTGATCGAGTGTTTGGCCAAAAACTCATGAGTTCTGAGGGCTGAATGGGCTGGAGCGTTATAGTTATGAAAAAACCAGTCACCACTCTCTTAATAAAATGATCTCGAAATCTCGTAACATGATCCAGCTGATATCTCACACTCTTCAGCAAGCTCTCTGTTGGTCAGACATTGATTTGCCCGAACCAGAGTATTGATTTTGTCTACGTGTGAGTCGTCAGTTAACGTGGAAGGACGTCCAGGATGCTCATCATCTTACGACCATCGACTACAATCGACTGACGACCATCTTTAAAATGTCCATGCCACTTAAAACATGTCGCACGCTTCATAGCAACATCTTGAGCATATTAAAAGTTTCACTCTAAAATTTTCCGAGTTTAACACAAAATTTCACAGCAACTCTTTGCTCGTTCAAGTCACTCATTTTAAAATCCGCCAAACGAAAAAACACTTCACAAACAACCACATAGCTAAGCAACCAATAATGATATATGCAATCAAAAAACTGCGTTGTAATCTCAGCTGATCTGTACGAACATGGTAATGTCAAGCGGATTTGACTGGAACCAACTGGACCTGAATAATTCAAACAGTCTCTGTGTTTCTTGAACAGACCTCTTATATAAATTAATTTATTTGTTTACTGAATTATAAATATCTTCTCTTGGAGATATTTAAAAAACTATAACTTTTTCAAGATTCAAAAGTACATAGGCTGTTAGTAGTTAATAACTAAGAAATTCTAATTTATCCAAGCATTTAGTATTTATAAATGTGTTATCTTTACCAAATTAATTAATGCTGGAGGAAATGAAGTAAAGAATAGACAGTTAAATATGAGAATAAGGTAATCATATCTATGAATGAACCCTTTTGACTTTGTTTTTAATACTTTTTGATTCCTTTTAGAGTTTTATAGGTTTATTTGTATTATAATGTTTCTTAAAAATTTTGTTATGAGCATAGTACGGTTTCCATTGAAAACATTTCTGGTCTGTCAGTTTGAAATATTAAATGCAGCTGTATATAAATTGGTACCTAACACTTGATTGTTAATGTAATTTCATATAATCACCTTTTTTGATATTTGTTTAGCCTAGATCTTGTGTAATCTAGCTTGAAACACAATCCTGTAAGAATCGTTGTGAAAATTTGTGAAACAGTTTTTCCGAATCACTGGATCGAACATGGGTCAGAAGAGTTACCGGCTTCATTACCTTGACCAGCAAGAAGCCCTGACCTCACGGATCCCTAATAATGCACTGTGGGGTTTTGTAAAATAAGTGATCCAAAAATGCAAATACATCAACAACTCCAAGACGCTGTTCAGTCAGTATTTGAAATGATCACCTTGATATCCTGTTTTGGATGAAAAACCGTAGATTGAGATGCCTGTGTAGTTGTGTTTTGAATATGCTGGAATGAACCCATACAGGTTCTGTAGAAGGTAACCTGCACTATCTTAATTTTATAACTAACATAAAGGGACTTCCCACCCACCCCATAGAGTTCTTTCTTTTTTCCTGTTTAGCCTCCGGGAATTACCATTTGGGTATTACTTCAGAGAATGATATGTATGAGTGTAAATAAAGTGTAGTCTTGTACAGTCTCAGTTCGACCATTCCTGAGATGTGTGATTAATTGAAACCCAACCACCAAACAACACCGGTATTCACGATCTAGTATTCAAATCCGTATAAAAGTAACGGCCTTTATTTACTAGGACTCGAACACTGCAACTCCCAACTTCCAAATCAGCTGATTTGGATAGACGCATTTACCACTAGACCAACCCAGTGGGTCCACCCCGTAGAGTTAAATGGACATTATCACACTCTCCTCCTCTCTTCAGATCACCATCAACCCTAGATATGGTATAGCAAAACAAAGGATATCTGTAAAATGTTTTTAGGTTGGAGAGCAGATGACATTAACTGCCAGAATGTAATAAATTTAAATGATTAAAAATAAAAAATTATTTTGATAAACTTAAATTAATATTTATAAACTTTGCCCTTTGTACTATTTAGATGCCCTCTGTTTGTTTTGTGACTTTTAATAAAAATAAGTTGACTAAATTAAGTAAAGTATTAACATTATTTTTTTTTTTTTTTTTTTGTTTTAGCATTCAGTTGATTGTGGTGCTGGTACTGCTATGTATCTTGTTGTTACATCTTCATATGTGATTGTTATTAGAGGTAAAAGAGCGTGCCTTTGGGGTTCTGTGTATTTGGATAACTTCGGGGAAGAAGATAGGGAACTCAAGTAAGTAGAAAACTTTTCTATTTGTTTAATTAGATAAGAGATTTCTTTCATAAAACTACCCAGTATGTTGTAAAAATTATACAAATACACTTACTTATATATAAATATTAAATTAAATATGCATTTTATATATATATATATATATATATATATATATATATATATATATATATACTTACGTTTTGGAAAATATTAAAATATATATATATATATATATAAAAACGCATTGAACAATAATTATTTTAAACCTAATTATCAGCGAGGCAGCATTTTTAAAACTATACAAGTAAAAATGCAAATTTGATCTGGTAGTAAGATACCTTTTACTGTTACTTCCACACTTTCTGTAATCACTCTTCATTTCAAATTATTATGTTTACAGGAGTTTATGATACAGTGACTATTATAACTAGAGCAAAGTATGGTGATTGTACTAATAATCACTTTTTCACTTTTTTTTATTTGTTACAACTCAAGGAGTCACAAAAAATTTAAAAAAATGTGATATCGAGAGTGAAATTATATTTGTTTAGTGTGTTTTCTGTTTACTTTAATTTAGGATTGGCTGAACGAAAGATAATTATACACCGAAAAATCTTTGTGGTTTTCTAGTTTTGATCAGTTGAATTGTGGCTTCTATATATGAGACATTCATCGTCTTCCACATTCTTATCTCATTCACTGAATATTTTGTGCCAGTCAAATACACATACACAAGGCATCAGTAAGAAATTGGGAATATTCCATTGATATTTTGTTCAATTTTACTAAAAATTTAAATTAGTATGTTGCTCACCTTTTAAAGAGTATTATTTCGGCACACAATGGAAAACATAATTGCATAAACAACTGGGAATATTGATGTTAGTTGCTCTGATTCAGACACATTGAAGGTCTTTACCAAAGAGTTCATAACTAGTTCTTTCTGCTTTCTCTTAAGAGCTAGAAATATAGTCAAAAATCTGATAAGTCTTGAAAATAAAATATAATTTATTACAGGCTGATTATATGTAAATAACCAACCAAACTCTATGTTAAATTGTTTCTCATTTTCGTTATTATTTTTATTAATGCTGACAGCCTAGGGTTATTTACAGATGCAATATTATCACCATCCAAATGCTTATCCGAAGCCCTAAATCGTGTTCCAAACTAGAATTAAAACTTATCAGAAAATTCAAATTTTTATATTCAACTATTAGTTCTTGAAAAAAAAATTTCTAAATCTTTCTAAAAATCAGATTGACAAATTATCATCACAAATCTGTTTTATTGTTGTTGAATTTAAAATATCCTCCAGTTTAGATAAAAAACTAATATTCATTTTTAAATAATGTAACAAAGTTCACTTAAATTTTAATTAATGCTATTTTGTTGATCTTATATGCCGATATAATTTTGATTTTATGATATTGTAACTTATGCATATCGGAATATACAGTTAGATTTAAAGCATTGTATTCCTCTACTGTGAGGAGATGGCAGTGTATAATGTATTAGTTATTTTATAATAATGGTCGCCCTCTTTTTTAAGAGTATGACATATGTAAAACGGTTCAAAGTACAAGTGACATTAATCAGAATTCCTTTCTCTGAAATTAATTTCTTATGATGAACTGAACGAAACCTTAACATTAACTGCAATTTGGAAGATCGGTGTACTGATATACAGCAGGAAACTATTTCACCCTTCGTTCTCCTTAATAAGCATAACTTGGGATGTTTATTATTCTTTAAAATGTATACCGCATTTGAGTGTTGTGTCAGGTCACCTATTACAGTTACTTATAGTATCTAACATAATATTGCAAAAATTGTAATTTCTTTTTGTTTACGCCGTTTAGCGTAAAGTTTCCGTTATTTTCAATGAATTCCAAGCTAGAGTTGGGTCCTGTTGTTTTGTTACAGGAATGTTAAATTTCACTTTGTTTCGTATTTTTGGGCTTGTCATTTATACCTGTTTTATTATTTGTTCTCGTGTTCGACACTCCCTCCGTCATCCTTAGTGACCGCATCCATTCTTCTATCGAATTATTTTTGACTACCCTTTTCATACACCCGTTATTCATTCGTTCCCATACTAATACATGCACACATCTCTTGTTTTTTTACACACACTCTCTCCTGTCCACTACCTGGATCTGGTTTCCCCCTTTTTCTTTCACGCCATCTTTTCGGCAGAGTAGATCCAACATTTCACCAGTACAGTCGCCTATAGCCATATTCTCCTACAAACTTGGCGATAATATTCTCATCCAAGCAGAATCTCCAAACTCGTCACTACACATCTGAGATTCTACGCATTATTCTACCACTAAACCACATCACACCTCTGTATTCCTGATTCACCAGTGCGGACTACGCCCAGGATTACTGTATGTATTCATGTATCTGCATTCACGAGTTCGTCTCTTGATATTATTTGTGTGCTACAGGCAAGTTCAATTTTCATTATTACGTTAAACAGTGACTTTATCATTGAAATTTGTGGAACATTCAGTTCATCATACCTCATGCCTTACGATTTCAAGTTTAGCTAAAAGAAAACCATTTATTCACTTAAATGCAATCATGACAGGTGGCTTACCTTATTTTACATGTTGAATTATTACGATTTGTTATTGTAATTAACTCTATAATTTATTTCTGCAACTTGTTGATCGCCAAGATTAATTCTTTGCTACTTATGCACTGTATTCATCTTACTTCTCGTAAATTAACCTAAAGCAAATTACTCCTAATGTGCTGGTATGTTTTAGGACTTTGTGATTTTTGTATTTTCAAGAATGCTTATCTATCAAAATAAACTCCATTTATATTATTACTTATTTTAATGTGATCATATTGTAATTATTGTAATTAATGTTTTCTAAGCAAATGAAATCTGTTCATTGCTAATCTTCATAGTACAGTATATGTTAGTAGTGCAACTGTTTTCCAGTTCCACTTTCTATTGATGTTATGTTTTAAGTATCTAATTTGAAATTAAGGTGTTTTCTGTTCTCTTATTTTCAGGCTCTGTTACATTGTGTATTTAAAAAATGTTTATTCATGTATTTTTGCATTTAACATCATTATTCATTTGTTGATTCAGTTGATATGTTAAGTATTATTAAGTTATGTTAATTTCTTAATTTCCTTTTATGTTTTAAGGTTATGATTATAACATAAGTTCATTTGTTACACTTTCAATAAAGTCCAATTTCTTTTGGCAAATACTAGCCGTGTGTTTTTTGTTAACTTTACCCAACACTTTTTTTTAAGGTATCGTATAAATAGTTTAATTTAAAAGAAAAGAAATGAAATTAAAAATATTAAAAGCAGTGTAACTAGTAACATGTACTGATGATTGTTCTTTTAGAATTTAATGCAGCACATAATTATAAGAATTCTTTCACTTTCAGCAACAGAAAATGCTGTTTATTAATAAAATGTTCTTTTTTTGTTTTAGGAGAGGAAAGCCATTATTCTTGAGCCCTGGAAGGTATCAATTATTACAACAACAATGGCTGGCTCACAGATTTGATCACACGAATAAAAAATGGGTATGGCATCGTGACGCTTTGTAAATATAAATTGTTGAAAGATCATTAAAAAAAATATATAATAATTTACGTGTTATCAAACGAATGAGAGAGAGAAAACAAAACAAAAAACATCCATCGATTTGCATCCATCCATATAAATAATATTTAATAAATGTTCTTAAAAACATTTTTTTTAAATTATTCGTTGTTTGTTTTTTTGTTAGTTGTTTTTCTTTTTTCTTTTTTTGTATATATATATATATATATATATTATATATATATATATCATGACGTTTTAAGTAAATATTAAAAAAAAAAAGCATGAATGATTTGATATTTATATAATGTATAAATAAATATATACATATATATATATATATATTTATTTAATTAAATTTACTGTCACTGCTACAACTAGTCTAGTAATGAAAGTTAACAAGATTTTTTTTAATTATTAATTATATATAGTAATCAATGTGCAGTAATTTAGCTTGATGGATTTTTTTTAAACATTAATAGAGATTTTCTGTTTTAATGTATTATATATGGATGATTGAGTGATTGATTGGTTATGAATTAAAAAAGTATTTAAAGAAAATCTATACTTCTGTATTATAAAAAAATAAATAGATATATTTTCGCTTATACAACATGTATTCTTTATACCGTACATTAATATAATAAAGTTTCTATATGATTTTATGATTTCTTCAGAATAGATATTTTTCTAAATGTTAAATTTTTTTTTCTATTTCATGTTCTTTTTTTTCCTTTTAAATAAAATTCAGTATGTTGTAATCTTGTAGTATATTTTTATTACAATTTATAAATGTTATTGGGTGTTTTGCCTTAAGTCAGATCTTCACACTAATAGTGTGTTGCCATCATAGGATTATTAAATGAAGTTTCCATCACTTTTTTTTTTTTTTTTAATTTAATTGGTGACCATTATAAAATTTAATTAACATTTTGAAACATTTATAAAAATGGGACTAAATTATTTACGTGTGTATATAAATATGCTACGGGAAGATCTTTTCTAAAACATTATACAGCAACTTATTGGCTGCAATAACATCATATGTGTAATTATTATAGATTTGTAATATTTTCTTGTCATATATGTATAGTTGTCGTCCCCCCTTTTGCCTTTATTTGTTATTGTTAGATTTTATTATTTATCGTTTTAAGAATGATAATTAAGTACTTAGTATAAATACTATTATTTGTTAATTAGTATAAGTATATTTACTTTTTATTTCTACATTTGAAATTTAATATCTAAAAAACCAATAAAATTATTAATTTTAATCTAAACAAGATCAATAAGAAAAAAATTTGTCCCATTTTTTTTTTTTTCCATTGCACACTTGGTTAAACAAATATCTAACATAAGATAAAAAATACATCGTCAGTTTTCTTTTTTGATCATCTATCTGTCTACAGAAAAAATTTGTATTCAAATCTTGATGTTGTAATTGCTGGACACTATCTTCATAACAATTCAAGTTTATTTTTCCTTTTTGTATTGTACTTTCTGATTTAATGACACAAGTAAAATTGTTGTTTACGTTGTTTAAAAACTTACTGTAATTTGAAAAAAAAGATTTTCTTAAAATCGTATCTTTTTGAAAAACGTTTTCTTAAAAACAAAAGCATGTATGATACAGACATGCTTTGGTTTTCTGTATCATACTTGCTTTGGTTTTTTAAGAAAACATTTTTCAAAAAGATTAAACTACACTAAAGTCAAATGGTAATATTCTATGGAAGGTAACTCTAATGTGCAAAGCAGAATTCATTATACTCTTACATAACAGTTAAATTTATCTCGGTATGCCAATCTGTTAAAATATAAGTACGAAGGTACAACAAGTGACTTGCTTGTGACTAATTCCAGCCCAATTACATATGGGCTGGAAATGTAATTATTACAAAAAGATTTCTGAAATTTATTCTTCCATAACAGAAGAAAATTAGTCTGTTTCATTCCATATTAATAATTTTATACCTATTTGATTTACACATTTTTTTATTTTTTGTCTTTATTAATTGTATTTAATTACAAATTTAGGCATTTAATTAGTAAAAAATAAAAACTTTTTTTTGTAGCTGAATTAAACATGTTATTTATTTTCTTCATTATAATTGAAATTTTGTTTTAAAAATTAAAAGAAATGTTTAAAAAAGTTTTTATATTATTTTCAAATTAACAAAAAAAATTTAATCAATAATTTTTTGTATTTCTTAATTTGTTCATGTAATTACTAGGTAATTTTTTTCTTCCAAGTATTATAAACTTTTTCTAACAAACTTTATTTTTTCAATCGATATTTAATTTGATGTATAAATTTTGAATAAATATAACTTGGATGCATTAAATTGTACTTAATTTTTTTAACATATACATATTTTATTATAAAATTATTTCTAAATTACAAATTAGTTTATGCTGATTTAATACATTATTTAGATGAATGAAAATTCAAGAAAAAAAAAGGAAATTTTATAAAAATATTTAAAGGATAATAAAGACGATTTAATTTTTATAAAATTGAATGAATAAGTTCGTTGATTTATTTTTTAACTTTATTATTTTGCTATCACATTAGTTTTATTGTAATTATGAGTATTTTTAAAAAACATCTTAACTTAGAGATGAATTTTTTTAGAATGTACATGAACTAGTAAAGCAAACAAGAAAAATGGTTGGGTGTGGTAAGTAATATATTAAAAGCCCTGTATAAAAAAAACATATGACTCGCCATAATAATATATTAATGTTTTTTTTTCTTTTCAAAATTTTTTATTCAGATCAAACGTTATTATACATTATATAGATTTTTGTCAGGTATGCTATTCTGTAACAGTAAAATAATTACTACTCTAATATTTTACATGGAAGGATCAATCTGGGAAAACTGACAAGAACATTATGAAATTTCATTTTTTCTAATCAGATCCAAAGAACTTGAAAAAACATAGCTATACCGCAGTACTATCATAAAAATGAAATCTTAAATAGCAAACTTAGTTTTATCAAAGAAAGAGATTAATTTTTCAGTAGAATATATTTAGTCCAATGTTTGATAAATTTTTTTTATTTAGTATATCCAAAATTGTACGAATACTGCAAATGAATTATTATTAATAAATCCAATAAAATAAATAAGATTAATTTTGTCAATAATATTTTTTCTTTTTCTTTTTTTTAATTAAGATTTCTTGCCAGTTATTTATTTTTTTAATTCATAATTAAATTTTTTGGGGAAGGTTATTACAATTCCCAGCTTAAAGATACTTTTTTTAAAATAATTATTAGTTTTTATGAAAATAAATATTATACTTCCATATCAATTTTCATTCAGTGATCAGAAATTATTATTAAATTATTATTATTAAACAGTTGTTATTACACATAAAGAAAACCCAATTTCATTGGTTCAATAAATGAAGTTAATCATTAACGTTGTTTAGAAATGAATAAAATCAGGAATGTTCATAGCATTACTGATGTTTGAAAAAAAAATTGTCAATCTGAATTTTATTTATTTATTTAACTAGTAAATACATAGAGTTAAGTTTAAGTATACAAAGATATACAAAACAAACTCTCAGCCTATAGAGGTAATCTGAGTTACCTGTACATAGTTCTGGTTATCTTATAGTTAAATAACAATCATTAGTTAAAGTAATCTTATTATTAAATTCAACTTTTCCCCTTTATCACCCATAATTCATTTAAATATGTGTATATAATTAATTACAAATGTAACAATTTTACAATTTTCATATTCATAACACTCAAATTATAAATTTATTATGTTGTTTGTCCTTATCTACTTTATCACTTTCGTTTTAATACTTTTTACTGACGAGTTGATATTTTTCAGCTCAATAGGCAGTTGGTTGAAATATTTCACAGCAATGTACTCGTTATTTCTTGTAGATAAAGTCTTATTGATTCTTGGAATTGTTATGCTTTTATTTCTCGTTTTACTATTTGATTGTAGAAATTTATTTCTTAAATCATTGTAATTGTGAATAACTGATTCAATAAAGGCACTATTGTGCTTTGATTATTGTCTTTAGAAATAATTTTAAACATTCTCTTCTGTAATGAGATCAATGGATTAATCACATTACTATAAGCGCCTCCCCATGCTATGATGCCATATGTAGCAATACTATGGAATAAAGCATAGTAGATCTCTATTAATTGTTTGGTATCCATCAAATAACTTATTTTCTTAAAAATAAACAGCAAATATCTGACTCTGCACTTCAGATTTTGAACTGACTCTGCACTTCAGATTTTGAACATGATGTTCCCATTTTAATCTACTATCAATTATTATTATTCCCAAGTATTTGGTTTTATAGACTCTGTCAATAGATTGTTCTTTAATTCGCACATTAATGACATCAGGAACACTGTCACAATGCCCTTCAAAAGCTATACAAACAGTCTTTTTTATATTTAAAGAAAGCTTGTTGGTTGATAGCCACTTACTTATTTTTTATATGTAGTTATTCATGTTTGTTTGGGCTTGAATCCAGCTTGGACCCGTATACTAGTAACCACGTGTCATACGCGTAGGATATAATGTTATTGTCTGGAATGATTTTTAATACATCATTTATATAAACTAGAAATAGTAGTGGTCGCAGGATAGTTCCTTGCGGTACTCCAGTTGTTATTGATAATTCACCCCTTTTGCAGTCCATGATCTTTACTACTTGACTTCTATTTGATAAGTAATCATTCAATAGTTTTAATGCTTCACCTCTGATTCCACAAGACTCAAGTTTATCTAGAAGTATTGAATGGTTAACCGTTTGACAATGAATTGGTCAAATTGTTTAATGAATTGGTTAATTGTTTGTATTGAATTGGTCAACGACTTTGACAAGTCAAGAAATGTTGGTATGGAAGCATCAATGTTACTGCAGATGTATTTTGTTATGCATGCTAATACATGACTTGTACCCTTACCTTCGATAAACCCAAATTGATTATCTGAGATTATATTATGCTTCTTGAAAAATTTTGAAAGTCCGGCATGTATAACTTTTTCGAAAATTTTCACGTTATTTGAAATCAGCGAAATTGGTCTGTAGTTTGTAGGTAGATTTTTATTACCTGACTTGTAAATCGGTACGACTTCTGTTCTTTTAAGCACTAGTAGCCATATTGACTGTTCAATTGAAAGATTAAAGATATGTACTAATGTATGTTATTATATGTTTTAAAACTAATACTTATTCCATCCACTACACCAGCCTTTTCTTTCATACTGTGTACTATGGTAAATATTTCATTGAAGCTAGTAGGATTTATAAAGATGGAATTGTTGTTTGTTTCAGTTCTCCTTCTATGTTCACTATCTGTTTTTTCTATTTGTTTTAGCTAGTTTTGGTCCAATACTTCTGAAAAATATATCTTGTATGTTATCTAATTTTTCTCCATCTTCATTGATTAAGTATTCCGGAGGTTTATCTTTCCTATTGATTTTCATGTTTACTAGCTGCCACAATTTTTTACTGTTTGTGATCTCTCTTTGGAATTGATTTTTTCATATTCTTGCTTGTCTTAAATATAACTTTATTCAGGTTTTTTACATACTTCTTGTATTCTTCTTTCAAGGTCTCGTGGATATCGTTTTTCCAGCGCTTATATAATTTTTCTTTTATTTCACAGGACTTTATAATTCCTCTGGTAATCCATTTAGATCCTTGTCTACTTTTCTTCACAACAGTTACTATTGTTGCTTTTTCAAATGCGTGTTGAATTGTATCTATTAATATATTTGTTGCTGTATCTGGATCACGCTGCTCATTTATAAAGTTCCAGTTCATTTTGCCACATTCCATTGCTAGCTTATTATAGTTTGTGTGTGAATAACTATACATCTTTTTTGTTTGCGATTTTTCAGTTTGGAAACTTAGAAACAGTGACAAATGGTCTGTGAAAGAATTCATGTACTTACATGCTTTGACACCCTCTTTGTTGGTTTTGATAAAGATTATCAATGCATGATCCACTTGACAAGTTACAAGTATTTGGTCTTGTAATTCCCTTAAAACAGGGAAGATAAGTACTTTCAAGAAATGTTATTAACACCATCATTTACTATAGGATTATCTTCCATGATATCAATGTTAAAATCACCTACTATGCAATGATTATTGGTATGTTTGTTTAGTTTTAAGTATTCATTCATTATATCTATAAAATTGATTTTAGTGATATCATGGCATCTGTATGCACCAGATACTTAATATTGGTTTACCATCATCAATTACTTGATTCATTAATGTTCCTTATTATCTTTATTTACTGTCGGTAATTTAACCTCTCGTATGTTTGTTTCTTCAGGTATTTTTCCATTGTATCCCAGGAATTTTTGGCTTGCTAGGATAATCAGTTAATTTTATTTTCTTATGTATTGTATACTGTAGATACTCACATTTGGCTGTATCGGTTATGTGATCTGTGTTTCTGTTAAGACCATATTTTCCATTATAAAAGGAACAGTTTATACACCTAACAGGCTGTTTATACTTGCAGTTTTTTATTAAATGATTCTCACTGCATCTAAGACAAGCTATGACATTCTTACACTTTTTGGGACTATGTCCAATTCTGCCGCATTTATAGCAAGGTGTTATGTTGAGATCATCAAATACTCTGCTGCATTGGTGTCCCACATAAATTTTGTAGCCTTGATTTTTTTTATATACTTGTATGTGTCAGATGTTACTTCAATTAATGCATTTTTTGCCTTACCATTGAAACCCTTTGCAGAACATATCGGTGTCACCAAAATTTCTCTCATTTATGTCTTGCTCTAATTCTTCAACATTCATTTCATTATACATATTTACCAATTTCAGTCTTCGGTTTTCAATCTCTTCTTTTTTAACTATTAAATCATTACTAATCTTACTCTGTAAGATTTCTTCTGCTTTCAAAACATCTGTATTATTTCTACAGCTTAGTACTACCGATCCATCTTTCTTTTCTCTTAAGTTTTTGATTGGTATAATTAAATCTGTCTATCTTGTTTACTACTATTGTCTTAATTTTGGGCTCATTAATGTTTGTCCTCGCTGTGATTGTTAGGTAAGGAACATGTTGCATTTTAGATTCATTTGCTTTTAATACTTGCGAGTAAGTTTTGATATTATTTTTGGACTCAGTTTTTTCCAATAGTCTCTTGAGGATTGCATTATTGTCTTGCAGTTCATTATTTAATTGCCTTAGTAAGATTATCTCTGCTTTCAAGTTTGTGTAGTCGTCATCACTTTCACATATTACCGTCTGATTATGCTTTTCAACTATTGTGCCTTTTCTTTTTCATTCAGTTTTACTTGAGCAATAATTCTTTTTGCTTCTAAATTTCGTACACTTTCATTTCGCATTAAGGAAATGTCAAAATCTCTTATGTTCTGGATAGATCATTAGGATATCACTCAGTTTTGTAGCGTTTTTTAACTTTTTTAAAATCAGCAACATGATAAACATTTTCACATATAATGCACAGTTTGAAAGGAACTTTATTTTTTGGGTGACACTTATAAAATTTCGCCTCACTGCCACATGGCGGAGGCGGCTCCCCTTCCTCCGTCATCTTGGCGTCTATGAGATAGATGCCAAGAAAAAAAATAATAATATGTTATTTATAATAATACGTTATTTTGAGATATTTTTTTCATTTTATAACCTTGATATATTATTTATTTTATTATATTATAATGTATTACTTTATATTATTTCATTTTTATGGGATATTTATAAAAGAACTCCTTGGTTCTAAAAAATCGTAATGAAATGATATTATTACCTCAAATATTATATTATAAGTAGCTTTTATGCACAAACTACTTGCTCAGTTATCGCTTGAGCTGATAACACACCAGTAAATTACATTAAAGGATTTTTTTTTCTAATTGTATGTCCATGTAGTACTGAGATTTGAATTATGTATCATTTATTTACACAATTCTACGGTAATGAATGGGTTAAATTACTTTTTACAGAAAATAACTTAGAAATAATTATTGTTATATAAAATATTAATATTTCATACTTCCTGTGTAGGATCTCTTTCAACCTACACATCAGTAATTGCTGCTCTTCTTTCTAAACTTGATATTTTTTTTATATAATTTTTTTACGCCAGTCAGAAACTTTTTTTTAAATAAAAATACTATTAAATCAATAAATTAAGATTAATTAATAAGATAAGTTAATCCTTTTATAAATAATTTTTATTTTATTTTTTAATTTAATTAAAATTATTTTTTTTTTTCATCAGTTGTAACTTTTGTACCTTATGATGCAGTCATATTAAAAACACTGTGTTTTTACCATTGGTTTCTATGTATATAAATTAGATATTTATTTTCAAAAGTTAATATTACATATTCTCTAACAGCTTGGGATATTCTAGTTCCATATATATACCATTTCCTCCAGTTATTTTAATAAGATTTAAAGCACTTTCTACGATTCTAGTAGGTAATAATAATTTACAGTAAAGGGCTAAATTTCCCAATATTATACATATATCATTAGTTCTTTTCATATCAGGAACATATTTAGCCAATTCCCCCCCCCCCCCCCAATCATAATAGCCAAGAATTCAATTCAATTGTCCGAGATATCAAAGTAAAATTAGAAAGAGTAAAAAATTGTGAATAACCCTAGCATGTGAAACAGAAAAATTGTTTGAATATGAGCTACTCTAATCAATGATCTGATAAAAATTTGATTAGTATTCTATATGAAGTAAGAGAAAGTGCAAGTGCATGACAGAGGATTGGTTGTGCAGAGTCTGATGAATCTAACCCATTTGAAACTTAGTAAGATCATACACTTATTATCATACCATCCTTCATAACGTTGAACAGACATGCTCTTCCCTTCAACATTAGCTATTATCTTTCCGATGAAATCTAAAACTGGATATATATTTATATAACTCAAATCATCTGTATTAATATCTTTAGTGTAAAGATTTTCTTTCATACAATGCTCAAATTGAACATCTGTTATGATGATTCATATCCAATTTCAGTTTTTTTTTTAATTGTGTAATTATTTCTGTGTCAAATATATTCCAAAAAACAGAATTTATGGTATTGGTTTTTCGATAATCGGTTTCAGTTACTTCAATAAAACTTTAGTTAAAGATATTTGATAGGTTAAGACATCTCCTACAGCATCAGTTATATCAGATTGATAGAATGGTAATAATTGAAAGTTTTAGGGATTGCAGATCTAGGTTTTTTCTTCATTGTGTAGACTCATGTGAGAAGTGATCTGTTATTATCACATATACTGGATAATTCGACAGCACTAACTAGCAATATAATTACCCTTCTCTGCAGCATATATGTTAATTTGTATTTTTGATTTTACTCTTCATATCAATTGATATTTTGGCAGATTTTAATAAGTTTGTAAAAGTGTATTGATATGAATTACTTATTGACAATATATTTCAATTTTATAATTTACATAATACAAAGTATAAACAAAAACCAGATTTGTTATTTAATATATATACATTTTAGAGATAACGAAATATTCCAATTTTCAGTTAAATGTGGGATGTTTTTTTCTGTTCATTGATAATGTATTTCTGTTATGCCTTTGTAAATTAATTAAAAAATAAGACTAAATTTAATGAAAAAAACTGAATTTTTTTTATATTCTTAGGTGCATCAAAACATATCATTAAAAAATAATTTTCCCTCTTAATAAGTTTTTTGTTGTGCATTAATTTATATTTTTAAACAATTAAAATTTTAATTGACATGATATGATTGACATACTAAAGTTTCTAGTGCAGCTTTCTCGATTCTGTACCTATTGGCAGCCACGTCCCTTGATTATGTAATGAATGTACTTTTGGTTAGTTATATTCATAGGTTGTAAAGTCAAGATGTGTTGTTGGAAGACCTTGAGAAAGTATCAAGGAGTTGTATTATTAAAGTATAACTGGTCAAGTTAAACTTAAAACTGTCTAAACTCTTATACGGGAAAAAGCAAGCTGTAATTATCTATACCTAACGTATTTGATAGAATATAAGAAGAATTAAATTGGTTGTTTATATTGTTTATTAATAAACATTATATGTAACCATTAATTTATATAATTCTTTGTTCTAGAAAAGTAAAATAAAGAAAATATCACATTTTGTTGCATTTGTATAAAGTTATAACCTCAATGTAGGAAAAAACTAATCAGATTTTAGTACATATAAGAATCCAGTTAATCAGAAAACTAATTTTTTTTTTTGATAACTCAGTTTTACTCTTTGTTTAACAATTAGAAGATATTGTTAGGCAACAATTTTATACGTAAAGAATTCTTTTTAATAACAATTTTTCCAGTTTTTTTTTCTGGGGTTTGGCAGGAATTATATGACCGGATGCCCGTCGTATCGTCAACTTAAGGAATGAAGTGTGAAAAGTTTGTAATGTATGAAAAATGCCATTTTCAACCCAAAACCTCTAGATGAGACTGAGATGTTACCACTTCGCCATGGAGGTCAGCCTTTAATTTAAAATATTAATCATTAATTTAAATGCTTGAAATTCCCACTCAAGAATTTTTTTTTTATGATAATTTTCATTTACTTTCGTACTGTGGCAGCAGCTGTAAAAGTTAAAAGAAAAAAAAACAATTATTGTAACAATATATGTATTAATCTCTTAACAAAATAATCATCATTAGCTCCTGGGCTTTCTAAGCCATAATTCTATTATATATTTAAGTTTTATTTATTAATTTTATGGTGTATAACGATGTATCTTTATATTTTTAACATTTTAAATTTTACAAAAAAAAAGTGGGACCAAGTAAAGTTTTTAAAAAAATGTTATTCATTATGGTGGATAATGAAGATATTCAATTAAAACGTGTTCAAAGTGCATAAAACAATCTGAAAAAATGTGTTGCATGAATCAAATAACCATCGTACAAAATAGTTAAATTATAACTGATCGGTCAGTTCCATTATTATGTAATAACCTCTAATCACCAAAATGTGGAAAAATAATTCTTAGCATTCAGAAGATTTAAAAATATTTAACAAACAAATTTTTGTTTTTATTTCTAATAAACAATATTGATTATACAATCAATCATCACTTCTAGCTTGTTTTTTTTTTTTTTTTTTTGACTGACTGATATTACCTAACTTTATCATATATTATTAAAATTTTAATGCTGCTGTAGTAAATTAAAAATTATTTATTAATCTTTTTTCAGTTTTAAAAGAACATATCTAGCTAATTCTGTAAATACATGACATATCAGCCTCAAAAAGTGAAAATTTAAGTCACAATAGAAGTGTTGGTCATTTAACAAATAAGACCCAATAATATTTCATAAAACAATTACGTACACAGTTAAGCTATTATTTAAAATTGTTATTAAATGCATTTCGATAAAAGTTTAAGAAAATTTTTTTTAAAGAAACAATGTTTTAAATTGAAAAATAATAATTTTTTCATGCTAATGTCATTATGGCAGTATGATTAGCAGTGTTGTAATGCCATTGTGGCATCATTACATAATTTGTTTTTTTAACCTAATAATTATTAGATGGTTTGTCTGGTAATCTCCATTCCTTTTTACGTTTTCCTTTGCTAATCTTTTAACCATTATCATGTTATTTTCTTTGTTCGCGGTTACTTTTTTCAAATTAATTTAATCTGAAGTGTTTAAAATAAACTATCTATTGATGTAATTTCCATATATAAAATTATATCATAAATTTCTATCTTTTAAATACATTTACTTATTAAAAAAAAAATTTCAAGATAAACTGACTGAAGACCATGGAAAACAACATTTTTTAATTATATATCTTTCTCTGGAAATTTTCTCTCTTCTGGCCTGATGTTAGTGATTTTCTCTATCTCTTTAAACTCCTTGAAATCTTGTACCATTTTCTGAACGTTATTCTATCTTTTATTATTTCTTCACGTATTTTAATTTCTTTTAGATCTTTTTGAACTACTCCTTTCCTGTCCATTCTTTTTATTTTATATGTAGGTCTGAGATTTATTTTATGAGCATCTTTCTTTCTCTTCTATCGCATTTATTTCACCTGATTTTAAACTGAAGATTCATTCTGATGTGTACAGACCTTCTAGTTTGATTACTTTATTATAATGTTTGATTTTGGCTTTTATGAATCATAAATATCTTTATAGTTGATAGGCCAATTACATTTTTCTCATTCTTGTTTGATCGGCTTCTTTATCTAAACCATTAATTTGGATTATTTCTATCTTATATTTATATTATTATTAACCTAATTGATTTTTCTATATTTTGCATTTAGGTATTTATGAGAATTTAAAAAAAAATGTTTGTTCAGCTAATTTTTTTTTCAGTAAATGCAGTGTTTTTTTATTTTTGTAAGTAGTTCTATTCTTGCCAATTTAAAAAGTAAGCATGTTCAGTTATGTTTAACGTTTATTTTTTCAGTTTAAAAATAATATTTTCATTAAAGTTTATGATTGATTCTGATAACATAATAGCAAAACACGTGGAATTATTATTGAAATGAATGGTGATATTAACGAAAATGTTTTATGATTTAATTTTAGATAGTGCTGGTTAAAATTAAATAACAAAGCAAGCAAGCAAGCAAGCTTTACTGCACTTTTGTAAAATATGCTGGTGAATGTTTTACAAGTCACTTATATATTTTTCTTTAATATTTAAAAAGCATTTTAAAATTTCATAGCATAATCCTTTTTTAAAAATTAAAATTTAAGAATAGACTAGACACATACCACTATGAGATTTTTTGTCATATCCAAGTGTTTATGTTAATTCTTTATATAGAAATTAAATCTTGGTCATGTCTAAACACGAAGAAGACTCCTTCAGAATTATTGATCTTATTTTCGTATAAAATCATGATCCTTTTTATATAAATATTAAAATAATAATTTTAAAAGGATTGTTTGACAATATTAACAGCTCTCATCTAACTTTTATATTAAAATATTTAAAAAAAATATATATCTTTATAAAAAGCTTTTTTTTTACATATATAGATTATTACGTTATAACACTTGCGTCAATATATTTATATACACAAAAATAAAATTTAATTATTATACACGCAATTAAAAAAAGAACGGATAAGTAATGATTAGTTATAATAATTTTAATTAATTAAACCTAATTTTAGTGTCTGTGATTATAATAATATTATGTAATGTTTAATTTTTTTTTGTTTTTGTTTAATGTTTAAACTGTGATTAGATTGTAATGTTGTATAATAAAAGTAAATAAATAAATTATTATATATAATTAATACATATAATTTTTATATTATAATTGATTATTAATAGATTATTATTAGATTTATAATTAATAAATTAGGAATTGTAATTAATTATATATACATAGTAATGTCATAATCTGTTTATTTTTTTCGTTTAAAGAAAAAGATAATGCTGTCATGATAAAAAAAAATTTACAGATTTATTATTATTATAATGTCATTGTTATAATTATTATTAAATTTATGTATAATTAATTATAATTTTTAAATAAGTTATTTAATAAAATTTAATTTTTCAAATAATAAATTTTTTTATTATTAATATTCGAGTTTTGTATAGATGTACTAAAATACATATGTATTTGTATAGATGTAATTTTACTTTAACGAGTGGTACAGCGTAGTGGTAATCATCAGATGTTAACTAACGTTTAGTTAAACTTTTCTTATTTAAAAATAGAATGATTTGTTTGATTAAATCTAAATATTTGTTAATGATTTTTAATATATATATATAAGGCTTTTTGAAATCTCCGTAATGTTTCTCAGATTCTATTACTTTCTATGAAGACATGAAGTAAATAACAGACTTGAAATTAATTTAAAAAACGAAACAAATTTGGTGATATCCTACGCTGTAGTTTGTATTTTATTAATTAATTATATTACCACTGCCAAAAAAATGATAAAATTTATCCAGTAACTTGGTATTTTTTTTTAATATAAATAGACTACCGCAGATGTTATTACCTTTTATTTACTACTATTTCCTCATCCAAATAATTACCATAAAACAAATGTTTAATGTTGCAATTCACTGGTGCGAGTTGATTAATCAATATTTTCTAGACTTTTATGATCTTTATAAGAAAGGAAACCACTTTATTTCTCAAACATATACGTATGATTGGTAATCAACATACATCAGTATAAATACAAATAATAATTGTTATCCATTGCCTTGAATATATTATTAATACAGATCTGTAACATAAATAAAAAATATATTCTGAAAAAAAAAGTAAATTTTGTAAGTTTTGATGGCAGGATTTTTCAAATAACTATTTTTTTTTACGACTTAGGATGTACCTAATGTTAGGCAGGAGTTGAAGAATTAATATTTTCAAGACATTTATGCACTTTATAACTATAAAATATGAAACCAATTAATTCCTCGCATATCCTAATAAGTCTGCCATGATAGTTTTTCTTCTTGATTGTACCTATTTTTGTTTTTGACGCATTGACTTGTGTTTCTCACATTAGGTCTCTATGCTGACAGTTATGCATACGTATAGATTTATAAATGCTTTCTATTTATAAACGATATATTAAAGGAAAATTTTTAAATGCAGAACTTTTTACGAATAATAATCAGATAAATCGATCTAATATCTACTAGATAAAATAAAAGGATATGATTTTATATTTAAAAATTACTATTAAATTTACCAAATTATCAATCACCTAACATAAAACTATTTGTCTCAGTTTTATTTTTAATGATTTTTCATGTTGATTTAATTAAATTAACTTTAATTAATTGTTGTTAAAAAAAGTTATTTTGTATTTTTATTTTTTAGTTTATAATTTTGTGTATATATTTTTATTATTAATAAATTATAATTTGTATAATTTTTTTTTCGTTTTAATAATATATTTTTAATTTTATTACTTTTTACTTAGTAGATTCAATAACTTCATTTGAATTTGAGCTTTTGTTTCATTAATCCAAATTATTTGATCATTTTTTCACTTAGTATAATACTTTTATGATTAAATAAAATATTTTATCCCATGTTTCCATCCAGATCCAAATTAAATTGGAATCAGGTCTTTTAATTTTATGTTATGTCTTTTAATTTATGTCTTAATAAATTTTAAAAAGCCAATTAATTCATACATCCAGCAATTACAATTTTAGTATTTAGGTCAGTTGTTATATCAGAATACAGTTTTCAAGAATTATTCATTGTCTCTTTCCTTGAATGCCCTTGGAAAATTTCTACAAATCAATTAAAAACTTGATACGAGGGGGGGGGAGCAATTGTTAAAAATCGATTTAAACATTTTAATTGTTTATAACAATTTCAATTTGTAAATAATTTTTTTTTCAACTACTTTTTTATTAAAGCTCATTCTTTTACCTTTAAAATGAAAAAAAAAATGAAATCTGTAGCTCAAATAGAACCAGTTATGAATTTTTTTTAAGTATACTACAAGCCAAAAATCACCAAATTCTTAAATTTTCATTCCTTTCTATTTTCCAAAAAAATGAAAAGAAAAAAATCCTCGAATAGGTATATCTTTTTTTGTCGTATAGAACACGTAAAAAAAGTTTTAGCTAAATCAAAAATCTGTCGGTCAATTTTCGACCAAATCTATACGATTTGTAAAAGAATACAAATACATACATATACATTTTGACTTATACCTATACATATACATACAAATACATTTAGGCCTCAGATTAATAGTAGAAAGAAGATTAAAGAAAAACAAACCAACATACTTGGCGTTTAGAGACCTAGAAAAGGCATTCGATAACATAGACTGGAATAAAATGTTCAGCATTTTAAAAAAATTAGGGTTCAAATACAGAGATAGAAGAACAATTGCTAACATGTACAGGAACCAAACAGCAACAGTAACAATTGAAGAACATACGAAAGAAGCTGTAATAAGAAAGGGAGTCCGACAAGGATGTTCCCTATCTCCGTTACTTTTTAATCTTTACATGGAACTAGCAGTTAATGATGTTAAAGAACAATTTAGATTCGGAGTAACAGTACAAGGTGAAAAGATAAAGATGCTACGATTTGCTGATGATATAGTAATTCTAGCCGAGAGTAAAAAGGATTTAGAAGAAACAACGAATGGCATAGATGAAGTCCACTGCAAGAACTATCGCATGAAAATAAACAAGAACAAAACAAAAGTAATGAAATGTAGTAGAAATAACAAAGATGGACCACTGAATGTGAAAATAGGAGGAGAAAAGATTATGGAGGTAGAAGAATTTTGTTATTTGGGAAGTAGAATTACTAAAGATGGACGAAGCAGGAGCGATATAAAATGCCGAATAGCACAAGCTAAATGAGCCTTCAGTAAGAAATATAATTTGTTTACATCAAAAATTAATTTAAATGTCAGGAAAAGATTTTTGAAAGTGTATGTTTGGAGTGTCGCTTTATACGGAAGTGAAACTTGGATGATCGGAGTATCTGAGAAGAAAAGATTAGAAGCTTTTGAAATGTGGTGCTATAGGAGAATGTTAAAAATCAGACGGGTGGATAAAATGACAAATGAAGAGGTGTTTCGGCAAATAGATGAAGAAAGAAGCATTTGGAAAAATATAGTTAAAAGAAGAGACAGACTTATAGGCCACATACTAAGGCATCCTGGAATAGTCGCTTTAATCTTGGAAGGACAGGTAGAAGGAAAAAATTGTGTAGGCAGGCCACGTTTGGAATATGTAAAACAAATTGTTAGGGTGTAGGATGTAGAGGGTATACTGAAATGAAACGACTAGCACTAGATAGGGAATCTTGTAGAGCTGCATCAAACCAGTCAAATGACTGAAGACAAAAAAAAAAAAATACATATACATTTTGACTATATCTAAATCCGTTATGACTAGTTTCAGACGTGATGTTAGTACATACGTATGTATGTATCTCGCATAACTCAAAAATGATTAGTCATAGGATGTTTGAAATTTTGGATTTAGCACTGTTGTAACATCTAGTTGTGCACCTACCTTTTTCATTTGAATTGAAATTAAAATAAAAATTTTAATTAAGAAATATTTGGATCTTAAAGGGTAGACACATCGGTTCAAATCAGATGTCATCTCCTTTTGTTTTATTTTATTTATTTTTTTTTAATTTAAATGTATTGACTTAATAATTATTAACCTTAATAAATATGTTAATAAATAATAATTCAATGATGACTTTTAAAAATGTGTAAATATAATCTAATAAGGCATTACACATGTGTACATATAATAGATTTGTTGAAACATTTAATATTAATTGAAAATTATAATTTTGAATAATATTATTTTTTTGTTTTTCAAGTTTAATTTCTATTTAATTATTCTAGAATTTCTATTTAATTTTATTTACATTAAAGTTAAATACAGTCACTGAAAAATAGACCTTCAGAAGAACAACATATACACTGCGGCATACATGCCCGATCTCTAATAAATTGCAAATCTTATCTTTTACTTCATTACTCCTCCGATATTTTCGGACAGTATTCTCCCTAAGTCAGAGTTCATCATTTTGTTTATTTGTTTTTTCTTGCCAATCATTTAACCGCTCTTCTGTTTGATATAATTCTTCTTATCGTTAATTTATGTACACATTCTCTAGTTTTCAAATTTTCTCTCTCTTTATATTTATAATACTCTTAATCTTTTTATTCGTTCCTTGATCTCAACGTTTTCTTCCTCTTTATATTTATCATCTTTTTTTAATCTTTTTATTCTTTTTTGGTTTAAACATTTTCTTCCTCTTTATGTTTATCATCTTCTCTTAATTTTTTTTTATTCTTTCCTTGTTCTTAACATTTTCTTCACGTTATCTTTCTTTTTCCCGTACAATTATTTCTTTATCATTTTTGATTAGTTATCAAATAATCCAATAATAAAAACCAAATATTTTACACCGTTAGGTCGAAATTAAAATTTGTATCCAGTATTCAGGAGTTCACTAAACAGAATAGTTTATTTGTTTATATGACATACCAGAAATCTGAAACTTTTGTTAATCAGCAACTGATGAAGATATGAATAATACATATTTAGTAATACGAGTAATAAAGGGACTTTTACTCTATCCTAATATTTCATGTAAAATTGTCGATTAATATATGTATAAATATTTGATGTTAAGAAAAACTAATATTTTATCAATTATGTAACTGCCCACTTTATTAAAGAATTGGGTCTTATTTCACTTTCAAATGAAATTAGTTTAAATGAAGTGCAACAAAAAATGTGTATATTTAATTTAATTAGGCATACAAGGAAGTCATGTGGTTCCACATCAGATTTTTTCTTTCTGTTAACCATAAAAGAAAACAAACAAAATATAAAATTAGATAAGACATCCATTTCTTTCCATCCGTATTCATACAAAGCAAAACTATGAATCTAATTTTTTTCTATTTCCTGTTTTAATTACAACAGATTCGTTCTATTTTTTAAACATGTTGATGGCAATATTTTTTTTCATGTGTGTATTTTACATGCATTAGAAGTCCCCATTGTCCGGTTTTGTGTTACACGTGCATTATTTTGTACCAACTTTCACCTCTTTTAACATTTTTGTAAGTCACTGATAAAACTGTTTGTGAATTTTTTTATCAAAATAGTGCAGTACTAATGACCTAGGTCCAGTATGAATTTAATCCTCTCACTTTAGAATCATAAAGTATAACATAAAAGAATAAATGAGAAAGATAGATGAAAAATACCTGCCCCAAAAAAAGGAAATTGAGGAGAGGATAGGATGTCTCACTGAATCCTTTTGCAGGACATAGGTAATTGGTACTGCAGCCAACATGTTAAT
Organism: Lycorma delicatula; assembly: GCF_047948215.1. NCBI lineage: Eukaryota > Metazoa > Arthropoda > Insecta > Hemiptera > Fulgoridae > Lycorma > Lycorma delicatula. The sequence goes on from NC_134467.1 coordinate 17,144,387, forward strand.
TAGTAGTATTATTTATTTCAAATTATGTAAGACTTGATCAGCACTGGCTTATTGTTAATTGAACAGTTTGAATTGTTAGTTAAATAGTTTAATTTTTTCCCCTCTTTCTTAAAAGTGAGAAAAGAAAAAACTTCTCATCTCTGTTATTATATCATAATCAAACTGGTGCCATTCACATAAAATTGTATCTCATTTTACTCTAAATGAAAATCGCTCAATCTTTATTGATAGAAATAAGCTTATCTTTTTACCTCGAATGTTTTAGAATTTTTACATTTTATGGTAATATTGAATATTTTGCTTGCAATATAACAAAAATATTTTCATAAATGTTTCAACAAATCTCATTCTAAAAACAGAATAAACTACAGTTGATACAACTTATTAGAATCACTTTGTTATCTACAAAAGTGAGTCAGTAAAGCAGCTGATTCAATTAAATGTCAAAGGTCATTCTCCAATATGCTTACTAACATAACCTAATTTTACGTAAAAAGGTCGTAAAACATAATTACGCAGTTTAATCACTATGTATTAGGTACAGTATTAATTTAGATAACATCATACATTAAAACAACCTAATATTGAAAATACTTATCGTTACTCTTAAAAAACTAAAAACTTATATTTTTGTTTTAATCAGTTCTATTAAATACAGTACTGTATTATAAAAAGATACAGTACAAATACTAAAACATGAAGAATACTGTAAAATATAAATTTATAAAAAAGTTTTATCCAATTAACTAAGAAAAAACAAATAAGTACAGAGTACACAAATTTCAGTTATTCTGTAATTCCATGTAACTGCTTATCTGTTTTTGGAATAAATTTTTTTATACTGTTTCAAGACATCTTATTCCACTTCATAAAAAAACTGTTCTGGTCTTCCTTCGCATGATTCCAAATTTTTCCGTAGAACTGGTAGCGCATCAGTTGTTTCTTTTAACGATATTCTTGCAGCCAAACTTCCTCTGTTTTTTCAATCTCGCCCTCTTCCAACCCTTCATTCATAATTTCTGACAATCAGTAACTGAACCAAAAACAGGAATGTCCTGTCAATAGAGACCCACTGATTAATTTCGACATCCTTACCTTCAATTGAACTTACTGGCGCAATGTCATTAAATTCAATAATACCAGCTTTTTTGAATGGTTTCAATTTTTAATTTGTTCCAAGATTTCAATAATAAGTAGCATCTAGAAGTGTAATCTTTTTTACTATATATCATTTGCAGTCTTCTCACGTCCAGCTCCATCTATTACTTGAATTACCCTCCTCATACTTTTTCTATATAAAACTTTCAGTGTTTTTACAATTTCCTGATCTAAGGGTTGTATTAAAACCTTTGTATTTAATGGTAAAAAAAATAATTACTTTCTTTTTAAATTTTGATGCATGAGCTGCATAATTGTCTAAAATTAATGCTATTTTGATTTACTGACTGATTAATTTTTTATTCCATTTAATCAAAAACTGAGAAAATAGATCATATGTCATTCTGTCATTCATGCTTTTTTTTTAATTGTAGTTTACAGGCAAGGAACATCTAGGATTTTTTGATTTGCCTATAATTAGGAGTATAAAGAACTGTTTGCGGTGTTTCTGTTGTTTACCACCTGAGTTGTCAATTTTTTAAAATGAAAAATCTGGAAGTACTCTGTAATACAACCCTAATTCATCATAATTGTAGATTCATCAGGTTTAAAGTTTTTAAAATTTTGGGAATGCAGTTCTTACGCCAGTAGTCTACAGCAGGTGATCAGCAACCAATTTTTCACCAAATGATTTCTTGTAACCAATATTATTTCTCTCTTTCTAACAGGAGGGCCAACCAGTCATGATTGCAATTATGATCACCAAATTGGTTTCCTTTTACAATTAAGATTCTATAACTGATTGGAGCATTTAATGTTCTTACCTCACTGAACCGCTTCAATAAAACGTGTCCAACATTTTCATTCTTACAATCACATTTCCTCTATATGTTCATGTTCTCATTTATGATGACTGCAGCCTCAAATTATTTGCAGCTTTTAATGAGTAAGTGAAATCTGAGAAAGACTCAATGTTGTTGTCAGCATCTCACCAACTATATTTAGGAAGTTATAGTATTTTTTAAATTTCTAATTTTTCATGTAAATTTAAATCCTGACGTTTATGTGACATTGCTTTGAAATTCACAAAAATTTAACTACAGTACACAAAATATAAACAGACGAAATCACAAATGATTACAGTGAACTAAACATAAACAGCAGTTGAAGCACACGCAAAAATAAAATGTAAAAGATTTGAACAATTTTTCAGATTAAAGAATTGAACCTGTATGTACAGTGTACACATTTTAGAAAGATGAAACACACTGAAAGACAAATGACTTTAACTGTACTGCACATATTTGGTCTACCATTTTTTACTGATGGAAATCTGGTGCCATGCTGTTTATCTTTAGCCAGCTAGTAGCAAGACCATGGTAAGATGTGACTCATTTCCTTGGAATAATCAACTTAAACATTAAATACGGATAAAATGAAAGCATAACCAACTTAATGAAGTGCAATAAACATAAATAAAATCCATTTTATATTATAACAAATAAATGTAAAATATTAAAATGCTGATTCTATTACACGAAGAAATTTATACAAATTTCCTGTATTTTGTTTTGGGTTTTAAAAAATTATTCAATTACCCAGTGATTCTAATAATCTGTATATCTGAACATAAATATATATAGATAGTAGATATTGGTATGTAACGACTCAATGGCAAGCAACATTATGACTTTATTCACGAAACTATTTCTGCTTGAAATTATAAAAGCATATAAATACTAGGACCACTGGAAAGTCGGCCTAGCACAGATTTTTTATGTGCTACAAATTTTTCATTCCCGTGGACATACATTGAGTTTCTGTTATGAATTCATCATCACCCAACAAAAAAATTCATTTAAGTGATCTACTCAATTTTCTTCTATATTGTTTTTATTATTACTAGCAGTGCACAAGATCGTCAATCCAGTTTGTCATTCATTGATAATCGGGAAGAAAGGAACAAGTCAGAAATTATAATTACTACAAAATTAGTAAAACAGTTTCATTCTAAAAATAATTATCAGCTTAACATTTGTTCAGTGTAAATTCTTTGTTGGTGAGGTGAATCTTAATGTGATAAAATGTTAAATAATTCTCCCAAAATACTTCACATATGCATAGCAGATGACATTGTTTGTTCATATTATTAAATGATGAAGATGAATGAATATGATCATTCATTCAAGGAGAATATTTTCCTTAAAAGCAGCAGTATGATGGGGACCCTAAAATAATGGGAATTCTATTTATTGTGGTGAAGAGGTAAGGTCATAGTTCACACTTCTGCTGCTGGAAGATCAAAATGTATTACAGAAGCTCAGTAAATTTTTATTGCAGTATTATTTTCTGATTTTGGTGAAAATTTAAGGGCTGAAAATCATGAGCAGCCCACAGCCATCTAGTTTTGTTTTATTTTAGGAAAAAACAGCAGTAACACTGATTCAGAAAGCCTGCAAAATTCTGCGATGAGCAAAACACTTGTTTACAAATGGTTTTCCTGCTTCAAATGACAAGAAATGCTGATTGAAGATCAGCAGGAATCTGGATATTCTACAAAGTTTTAAACTGATGTAATGTTGAAAAAATTTATGATGGTATTAACTAAGATCGTTGACAAACAAACAATTTTACCTGGAAGTTTTCAAACGATTGCTTGTTTCAATATAGAAAAAACAATCTGAATTGTGCCGAATAGGTTTTTCCATCACAACCCCACGCCCACATTGTGCAGCAGTTTTTGACAAGAAATTGAGTGATCTCCTTGTGACTTCCAAAGGTGATTGTTGCTGTAAAAGAGGTAAAACAAACAACAGCTGATGCCTTAAAAGGCATAAGGCGAGAAGAGTACAAAAATTGTTTTGAGCAATGAAAAAAACATTTGGAGAAGTTATTTAATGTAATATTGAGTACTTTGAAGGTAATACAATTTTCAGAATGTTAAAATAAATATACAATTTTTAAATAAAAGAATTCCTGTTATTTTTACTTTCCTGTCTAGGTAGCACCGCTATAGCTATAGAAGGGAAAGTATTGTAATCAGTTGAATTTGGGCATATGCGGTTTTCTCTGGATCTTGATGTTTTGACACCTAAGGAACTCAAAAAACCAGATGGTAATTTTTTGGATGTTAATTTTCTTATGTAAAAGGGTAAGTCAAAAAGCAAAGGGAAATTTTGATTTCCCTCCCAGTCATTTATAGCAGCAATGATTGTTCTGCTATAACTCATAACCTCTTATCAGCTGTTCATTGAAAGTATTGTTTCATTGTTACCTATTTGTGATAGTGTTTAAAATGAGTGCTCCTTTGTATGATTGCACAAAGGAAGAAATGCGGGCAGTGATACATTTCCTCAATTCAGAGGGGGTGAAACCGGCAGAGATTATTCGTCACAGCTGCAATATGGAGAGAGTTGTTTGAGTGGAAGCAAGATCTATGAATGGATTGGTCACTTTAAAAGTGGTAGGATTTCTCTCTGTGATGAACAGCGGCAAGGTAGGCCTTCCATTGCAAAGACTAACAACACTATTGAAGATGTTAAACAAATGATTCTCAGTAATTGGCGATTACAGACGATGACATTGCAAGTGAGTTGAATATAAGCCATGGCTCAGCATTTTCAATCGTCCATGATTCTTTAAACTTTCAAAAAGTCTGCTCGCTGGGTTCCATGTCAATTGACCAGCATCCATAAAGAGAATCATTTGAAAATTTCCAAGAAGCTTTTGAAACGTTTCAAAGGTGAAAGAGATTCAATACTTAAGCGAATAATAATCGTTGATGAGACATGGGTTCTTCACTTTGAACCCGAGAGTAAGTGACAAAGTTTAGTGTGGAAAAATCCTTCATCTCCCACAGCAAAAAAGTTCAAAACTCAGATGTCTGCAGGAAAGGTGATGATAACGATATTCTGAGGTACGGAAGCTTCACTTCAAACCTAAAGGTCAATCGGTAAACAGTGGCAATTACTGTGTTTACTGAAGCAAAAAATCAAATCCAAAAGACGTGGTAAACTTTCTAAAGGTATGACTTTGCTTCAGGATCAGGATAACACAACCTCATACAGCCAAAAAAACAATCCTTTGCCTTTAAGATCTCGTTTTTGAGCTCCTGGATCACCCCCACGCAGTTTGTACCTGGATCCTAGCAGTTTTCATTATTTTGGCCCATTAAATGAAGAGTTGCAAGGGAATCATTATCGATCTGATGAAGAAGTTTCTGCACAGCGACCAAAAACTTTCTTCCCGGAAGGAATTCAAAAGCTCATTAAAAGATGGACTAAGTGCGTAGAAGTAGAAGGAAATTATATTGAAAAATAATGCATGTATGATTTATGTAAGTACAAATAAATAGATTGATTTTTTGAATTTCACTTTACTTTTTGACTGGCTCTCGTACATGCGTGTGTTCGGTGTGTCTAAATCACCTTACATCTTCAGAACTACTGGACCAAACTTGGTCTGATTACTTCTATATATGATGCATTGATGCCATTAAATTTTCAACTTAAAAGGTTACGGGGGTGCGGATATAAAGCAGTTCGCCCTCAGTATCTTGACATTTCACCAATTAAGTTAATTTGTTAACAATTAGAAAATAACCATATTTGCAAAATTACCACTACCCCAAACAGCACTGATGTAGTCATCTGCTACGTTGTAACATTACAGGTGAGCAGTAGAATTAACTAAATAAATAATATCTAACATGTAAAAAAGTAACTCGGCCTGGTTGATTCGGTACCTAGTGCATTAAGTCTTGTGGCTATACTAGTCTGCCAACTGTACAAGTGAAATTTATTCTGTGTAAGTTGTGAAATTACATTAGTTTAGTTACTGCTGATAATCGCTGCTCATACCACTACACCTGTGAAAATTAAATATGGTATGTGCACAAGCTTTAGTTAGAAATCGTTGAATTAAATTAACGAAAAAATATTATATTTAAAAAAAAACTATAAATATTTTATATTGTGTGTGTAAGTCGTGCATCAGAAATAACTAACAACTGTGTTGCCGTTTTTTTTGGTGCATTGTCATAAATCAAGAATTTTGTTCGATAATGCTACTGTAACTTGATGTTAAAAGATATTTATTTTTAATTTATAGGAAATTAACAAGATTTTTTTAATATATTATAAACCATTAACTATTTAATTAGGAGAATTATAATATTAGAAACTTGCACTTTTAAAATAAATTATCTTATCACATATTGAACACATTACTGAATTATAACCGACTTGTTCATGCGATTTTAAAATTTTTGATACGGTTATTTTTTATGTAAAACTTTATGTTGAATATTTTTTTTAGAAAATACAATCTAATCATAACCTAAATGAAGATTATTTTTTTAAATGAATATATTGTAGTTGTTGTATAGTTTCTTTGTTAACATACATAATATTCTAATTTGTGCTTATACACAAACATCTAAGTCTGAATATCAACAGTTCAGAATGTTTCAATTCAATCTAGACTGGGTCAGTGAATTGTAAGGGAAAACTAATGGAAAGAAATGTAAAAATTATTTATTTATATATTTAGTATAATTATAAAAAGCTAATCTTTTGGAATGTTTTACTGTATTATCAGAGAGATTGGAACATGTATTTAGCAAAAATGAATCCATATGTTCCACTGCTGTACTGGAACAGTAAACAGTGGAATGTATGCTACTTACAAATTTTGAGAAGAAATATTTTTTTTACTGAATGTAAACAACTTTTTCTTTATTAATTATTTTGTGTTATCTTAAATATAAATATCTGCTGTTCATATTAATATATTTCAACTAAATTTCTTCTTTCCAAAAATAAGTCAAACTTCTCACAACAATATTCTCATCCATCCCTAAAATAGTATAGGATTATGGAATTTTATATTTTAAGACACCTAACCTTATGTACGATACACATAACGAGTCTTATTGCAGCAAACAAGAAACAGAGTTGTTCCGCAGGCCATACTTCTGTTAGATTATACCACTGGCTCTTTGGGTTCTAGCATCCTTACCAGTATTGTTTGACAAATTGAGACCATGTTTGTTTTTTGACATAAGACTATCAAACACAAAATCTAAACTGGCGAAGAAGGGTTCATGAGAAAGAAACTCCTGAAAGATTTGTGGTATAAAACAAACAACTCCAACCAAAAGAAAGCTAAAGATTTTTCCAAGTACCAGGGACCCATTCTGCCTAAATTTTATCGGAAATAAAATACAGCTTCTGCTAGATCCCTAGCTATATTAGAAATTTACACAATGGCCGATGGTGTGACAAGGACGCTTGTTTCCAGCCTCCTTACATCAGACGCATTGCTTTGAACGACCTTGTCTGTTTTCTAAAGAGGATGGTTTATGATGATTGGCAAAGTGAATGGGATACTAATATTAACAATAAACTTCATCCAATTAAGAACAATGTTTTTACTGTGGAACTCCTCGTGCAGAAATAACTGTCGAGTGCAAATACAGAACACTAGTCTATGGATATCTGAACCCACCAGGTTGGTCTAGTGGTGAACGCGTCTTCCCAAATCAGCTGATTTGGAAGTCGAGAGTTCCAGCGTTCAAGTCCTAGTAAAGCCAGTTATTTTTACATGGATTTGAATACTAGATCGTGGACACCGGTGTTCTTTGGTGGTTGGGTTTCAATTAACCACACATCTCACGAATGGTCGAACTGAGAATGTACAAGAGTACACTTCATTTACACTCATACATATCATCCTCTGAAGAATTATCTAAATGGTAGTTACCGGAGGCTAAACAGGAAAAAGAAAGAAAAATCTATGGATATCTGATGATGCAAACAGATACACCTGTTTGTGCGACTGCCAACTAACAGTGCACCACATCTTTGTGGATTGTTATGCTGCATTGTGTCGCAAGTTTAACGTAGGGGTTAACATGCAACCTATTTTAGGGGATAATGAAGTGTTAACTTATGTTTTACAATTTTTTAGGGCTGTCTATTATATATATATTTTTTAGAGCTGTTTATATTCAAGTATTTGAATTACTGTTGTGTGTTTCAGCTATTCAACTCATTTGCTGCAAAGCAAATGGTAATTTTATTATTTTCATTAATATATATGTGATATATCTTTGTTTCTTACAATAAATATATCATGTTCAGGCAATGAACATGAAAACTTTTTTTGTCCAAGAAAAAAAAAACAATTTGGGCTGTTTTCACATCCAGATACGTACATTTTACATTATTGACCAATAATTTTACATTGATTGAATTAAAATATTCACAAACAAAAATTGCTTTACCAACAGAAGAGGCACTCTTGCACAAGAACAAGGTTCGTAAAGGATTATGTAAACTAAATCTTTAGGAACCTAATCCAACCCTAGAATTGTTGACATGGAATTTACTTTTAACAAGACATCTGTAAGAAGTAAATACCATAACATAAGATTAATCTGGGCCAAGTACAGTCTCAACAGATGGACTTCTAAAAGCGTATATACGCATAGTAATATGTATCTTTATTTGTTTTTTTTTAATTTTTATAATTAAATATCTAATATTTGTTCCCTTGGGACAACTGGCTTGAAGGGAAGAAAAATTAACCTTTCTATATTCAGTTATATTCTGGCTGTTGCTCTTAATTGCCAATGAATGACAATGATATTAATATTTTGTAGCATGTTGTGAAAAATGCTATGTCTAATGACTCGAATCCAGAATGTCATTTTTTCTCCAATTCAGATGAAATGCAGAGTGTACACAACTGTGCCCATGAAGATGAGCATATAAATGTTAAAATTAATTTAAACTTAGTGTCTTACTACTGCATTTTATTGATTATCAGTACTAATAAATGGTCATCAGTTTGGTCTAGATGAATGAAGTAATTTAAAAAACAGAAATATAGTATGATCAAAAGTATAAAGTGTATGTAATACATATACTTGATTGAAGTCGTATTTGTTAATGAAACAATTAAAATAGTTAAAACTGTTCTTCAGATATTGAAAAAAAACAAAAACTGCAGCAGACAGAGGGAAAATGAAGCAAGCATTTGTCCACAAAAAAACTTTTTGTTCATTTTTATGTTTTGAATCAGTTCATATGTTTAGCCAATAACTCCTGGGGACCTAAATATATTATATTTAACATAAAAAAAAACATTTTTTTTACTGCATTAACATACGTAATTTATAAAAATTAAAATAAAGACGATATACAAATGGATTAAAAGGCAACTCGATTAGTAAGTTCTGTTTTATTGCTATATTATAGATTTTTATCTACATTTGTATGTTATATAAAAGGCTAAGAATTTTCTTTAAAAAAAATGTTATTTCAACCAATCCAATTTTAAAAATTTTTGTTATCCAAAAAATTATGTACATTTTTCAGAAATACTTGTTTTTTTCTGCAACCTTTTAATTCATTGACTGTTGAAAACATCAAACTGGGGACCATCTTTAATTGATTCTCCAACCCAGAAAACTAAAAATTTATTTTTTCAATTCACAGACTCGTGGAGTTTTGTTACAGACATTCTTTATCACAGAGTGTCTTGAATTTGTAATGACTGCCATTTTAATATTTCTACTTGTAGAATTAAATGTTCTTTGTAACATTTATACATCTACTATTTACCTCACCAGTCATGTTCAAGCCAACCCAGTGCTAGCTCAGAAGTTAAGTTTAAAGTTGTTAGCTCACTTATTTCCACCACTAAAATATTATTTTTACTACCTATGAAATCAATTCTGGTAATTAAATACAATTATACTCACCTCTGATTTTGATGAAATTTGTACTTATTTAGAACCTAAGTTATTTGTTAGAATTGAAATTATTTGTTGGAAACACCTTTTACTCAAGTTACATCTCTTGTAATTTACACAGTACCCTCACCAAAAACGTTGAAATTCAGCACTGAACAAGTGTAATAAACATTATTTTCAAACTAAATAGTTTTTTCTGTGAAATTAAATTAAGAATTAGATAAGATTCATTTAAGACTAAATTAAGTTAGGTTAAGCTTAAGGTGTGGGTTTTTGTAAATGTACATTATTTTCGGAGTAAATAGTTTTGTTTCAGTGAAATTTATTTTAATTAGTTTAAGTTGGTTTAAAAGTAATTTATAAATTTGACAGAAACTTACTCTCATTTAACAGATGAAATCAGAATTTAAGACTTCTGTTTAATATCAGAGGCGAGTCCATAACTGTATATCATTACCTTAGTTCTTAATAGAAGTTTCTTTTCCTTTAATATAATGCAAATGCACATGCTTATCGCTAAAAAATTAATTTTGTAGAATGAAAGATAAACAGAGTTCTCAAGTGCTATAAACTATTAATATTGTACACTCCACGTTTCATAACTGAGCTTGACTTTATCAGAATTGTCTGTATAATCCCGATTAAGCATTATGTATTAAAAAACACTGTTGTTATCAACTTAGCCAAGTATACTCATAAGTTTTTATAAATTAAAATATCCAATTAGTAGTAAATTTAAAGATGACATCAATAAAAAAACAACATAAGATAATAAATTAATGATGAACGTTAACAAAGACTACAGAAACAAAACTGGATTTAAACTTAAAAGACATTTTACTTGCTTCAAATAGGTGTCTAATAATAAGAATGACTATTTTATTTATTAAAGTAAATAAAATTTACACCAGTTGTATACATACAGCCAAACCATTAATTAGATAAATTTTATAATATAAAATATACTACACCTTACCAGGATTCAAACCTAGAACCTCCACGCAGTTAAATTCTATTTATTCTCTGTATTCTTGTATAAACTTTATACATATTGGTTAATCAATATGCTGCATATTACTGTTTAAAACATAGATTATATGTAGTCATGATCCCAAAGTAAATATTATAAACAACTGTCTACAGAAATAAATCTTAAAAGATATCTTTGTATGTAAATTAATCAGTCTGTTATATAGTTATTTTCGTATTTGTACATTATGTAAAATGCATTTTATCACAGTTGTTCATTAGTGTAAAATAAACTTTTAATTTTACGGTTAAGATGATTATAAAATTAAAAAAGCTGCCAAGTATTGCACGACTTACTTGGCTATTAAGAAAAATTAAAATTTAAAGCCAAAAAACAGGGTATATTTTTTTAAAGGTGGGGAATAAATTTAAAAAAATATTTTTTTTAAAATAATTATACATGTAACAATTTATTTAAGTAAAGGTTTCTCTAAATCTAACCCCTTCAATAAAGGCTAAAATAAGAAAATGTTTCTGGTTTTTAGGTCTATAATTTAAAAAAATTATAGAAACTTTTTAAAAGCTATATATGAGGTATAAACTTTTGTAAAATATTTAACCTTTAGGGAGAGAACACAGAACACATACTTCAATTTTAAAAGGTGAAGGGGTTGATTTTTGAAATTTTTTTTGTATTATTTATATATATGTTGGAGGTAAATATTTGCTTTAATAAAGTTTTCCCTAAAATACCTGAAAAAAATAAGAACTGTTTTTTTTGCAATATTTATCCAACCAATTTAAAAAAAAAAAATTAATATGATCAGTGGGTCCATATATAGAAATATCTGAACCAAATTTGAAGAAAATCAGTTCAGTCAATTCTGAGATATAAAGGCTTTGTAGCGATTATATCTCGGAATACAGAATGCAGCGGACACATACATGCATGTTTTTTACCTAGATGAACTAGTTGGACCATAAAACAAAGATTTGTAAAAAAACAGATACCCCATTTTTGATGTGATGACCATACATTCACTATAACTATTCTAATTATATTCACCAATAAAGCAAAAAAATATCATGAACAACAGTCTGCTAAAACATAATAACAAATCTATGATTAAAAGCAAATTTAATAAAATATTTTTAAATAAATAAAAAAAACTTAATTTCTTCTTTAAACTTTGATTTAAAAATTAGAAATTTCTTCTTAATTTACATTATTAAGAAGAAATTTGTGGTAGAACTATCAGAGGAATAACTGATACCAGTAAATTTGGTAAATAATAAGGAATATAAAAAAGATACAGGTTGAACTGATAAACTACTTTTTAAACACTTTGTTAAAAATAATCAACATTTGAAGCAGCTCATCGAAATCTGACAACTCCTGTAAATTTGTTTTAGAACAAAAAAAAACATAACTGCTTAATATTTAAAGAAATCTCATTTCGTTTGATGTTATCAAATTTCATAAAATTGCATGTATCATTGCATTTTATTAAAAAAATTAATACCTAGATTGACAAAGATGGTCAATTTATTCTTAAAATATAGTTGGTCCAGTGTTAAATTGTTGTCACAAATAGTCGAAGCTTCTGAATTCAAATCCAAGTAAGGTAAGTTTTTTAATATGAATCTGGATAACAGACTGTCGATACTGGTGTACTCTGGTGGTTGAAGTTCAATTTATCACTCATCTTATTTATAGTCGGCCTGAGTCTAAGAACACACATCAAATGTATCATCCTCATCTCATTGGACTGCTTTTTATTTTTACAGTTGAATAGAATGCAATGTTCACATTCAGAACAGAAACAAAAATAAAACTTATTCTGTTTGGTAACTAAGGCTTATGTCAGATTGGTTACCCCCCTCCTTTCTTTATATATATGTATACATAAATATATAAAACTATTAAAAAGGAAACTACAAAAATCGTAAAAGTAATGTGGTTCATCCAACACAAATTAAAAAAAATAAATCAGCGTTATAAAAGGAAATTTATTCATTATAGGCCAATTAGTTAAACCTTGATTTATACAATATTAATAAAAAAAAAAATTGCATGTAATTTTTTTATAGTACACAACAAAAATATAACACAATGAATAATATTATAAGCCAACAATAATCAAATATTTTCATAACTATACATAAAATATAATGAAACTATGTTTTAATTAAATTACAATTCAACTATATTACAGCAAAAAAATATGATTAAAACATATACTTTTAAACAACAGAGGAAATATTAATATAATGTATTTTCAGTTCATTTCATAAAAATTAAGTGTCAATAAAATGCAATGGTGTTAAAGAGATCAAATAAATATATTTTTAATACAACATAGAGCAAATGTTGTTAGTTTTATTAAAAAAATAAGGTTTTAATAAATTTGAAGATGTAAAAAATGAGAATCATCTTTTTCAATTTAGTTATTATCAAGTTTCACTAGGCACACTGGATGAAACAACAATTTTCTGACAACAAAGTAATCCATTTTTACATCTTCTACATGTACCACCACAAATGACAAAGGCTATATATGCTGAACAAATGAGTACAGTAAATGCTGGTACGATAGTAGAAAAATAAAATCCTTTACGATTTAATAATGTTAAACATGATACTAATAAATGACTTCCAGTCACCCAGGCAAGTTGTATGTAATTTTTGTTATCAACAGCTGAAAAAAATATAACACCCCAAAATGTATGTAATAAAATAAAACACATCGTCAATAACGATGAAGTTATACAAAAGTAACTTGGATTGCTTATACTTTTTAATCCCATTGTACCAGGTCCAACGAGATCAGCTAATAAATTTACCAACGAAAATGCACCACTCATTACACCAAAACCAAGTCCAGCAACATAAGCTAAAACGTGTTTATTATCGGCTATTTCAGTATTTGTATTTGGTACAGATACTTTTTTAAGTCCAGATTCGGCTTGCCTTAATAGAATATAAATCAAAAAACGAAAAACTTCTTGAAATAACACGGAAGAAACTACACCAAATATTAAAGTGTCTTTCAGAGGCACTATAAACCAAATAACAGATGACATTAATAGGGAAACAAGCCAAAAAAATGCACTTGCTATTAATATGATTATTCGTATCGGATCTTGCAAAATAGTGAAAAAAAACATCGCAAATAAAGGTCCATATGCTATACACGCACAACCAATAAATTCAAGACAAGTCATTTTTAATTATATAAAAAATTTCTTAAGTCACACCTTACAAAATACAATATAACCCAGCTACCACTGTTTTTCTTGAAATGGTTATAAGCTGATAAACATTCGTACAAAAAAAACTCAAAATAGGTAATACCGAATCTTTTATAATGTATGTTATTTTATTACTTTTCAACTCATTTCAAAAGATATAAATTTTTAAACAAAATTAAACATCAATAAAATTAGATAAGAAATATATCATTCACAGTATTCACATCACAACAGCAAACCATCCATGACTATACAACCAGATTTACCAACGTCGTATTTTCAAAGCATTTTGTAAGCATGTTTTTTTAAGTAGTGTGTATATATTATATATGCTGTATATATTTATATAACCTTTTTTTTATTCAGAAAATCCTACTAGTATAAAAAAAAAAAATTATTGATTTATTTTTTTGTGAACTAAAATTATTCATCTATGAAATGTAAATCTAAAGAATAATTTTATAATAACTGTTCATAGATCTGACATTTTTTGCCATATTATAACCCTTTTTTATTTATAAAATTTATACTTTAAATGTTTTATAAATCTTCATACGTGATTTTTATATAAATAATAACAACTTATTTGATTTGACTCCACAATACAACTTCACTTTTTGACAAGTTTCTGAAGAATAAATTTTAAATTACTATGAGTACATTATGATCTGAATATTATTTTAATCATATAAATTATTAGTAAAAGTACTAGCGTACTCAGTATGTTTAGCAAGTTTATATATCATTTTAAGATTTATAACACTTATTTTTTTAAAAACATTTTCACAATTCTTTCTTCCTTAGTGAGCGCAGTATCAAACAGTTCCATTCTGTAACTACCAAGGTCTCGAATTGGTTTCTTTGCTACAGTAAAACATTAAATTGGGCAATTGTTTCAGGAGATATTCTATCGTATTTTCAACAAACGTTTTAAGCTTAAGACAGATTAAATATAGAAGAACTAAGCTTTCTTTAAATGATAGCGTTTGTTAGTTTTTTATATAATTAAGATGTATATTAAAATTTTAACATGTGATCCGAATCATTGTACAAATTTCTTGCAGGAACATAAACGCTGTTACGTACTAAACTAAAATATAAAAAGCAAACCCGAGTTATACAGTATCTCTAATTAAATTTATTTCATTAAAAATAGATTATTACTTTGTATAAGCAAAATCTCTCGTGCACTTGTGGTACATGAAAAAATAAATTGATTCGATTACTTGCTCATAAATCGGTTAAATTGATATAAATATTGTTACTTTTGATGTTTAGTAATAACTCGACCAATTTTCAGTAGTAATAGTGTAAAAATGAACTAAAATAATTATCTATTGCAAAAAAAGAAATATTTATATGTAACAATAATAAAATTATCCTAATTTTCGTAAGAAGATATGTAATTTTAGATTTTAAGTGTCTATGCTCATGCCAGCTATAATATAAACTGTTACAATGTAATTTGTTTCACTATTCATTGATTTGCAATACCGTAAGATATATTTGGAACAGGTAGTAATGCTATCCCCAGCTTGGAGTTATAATCTAACCCCATTTGAGCGAGTTAGTCTTTCGAAATGTAGATATCTGTTTTCAGCATTTCTGTGTATTATTAGGAATTTGATTTTATTTAAAAATAATAATATGATATCCTTTCACGGTTTAAAAATAAGCAGATGTCAATTAATTTTATCAGAATTTTTCTTGATATTCTCAGAAAGTGTAGTACATCATAATGCCCACTACCCAAGTTACCTTTGAGGTCAAAGAGCTGGTTGTTTTGGAGGGCTTCTCATTTTTTGGAGCAAAAATTTAAAGTTTACGGAAGTTTTCAAATTTCAAAGATTATTATTCATTCAAAGTATCCGGATGGAGGGCGTTATGATTTCACGCGTGGAGTCATAGAGCGCTTTCAAAAATTCACTGTAATTGATTCGCTATTTTGATTGGCGCATGTTGATTATATTAGACCAATAAAATTCAATCTACAGCTTGAAATTCATGAAGCGGAATATCTGAACGTACCCTAAGGCCTTTCTTCATTAGAAGGCGGTGTTTTCAACAAAATTGGCGCCATATTGGTTGTTGCTTGCTGTAGTCTATTTGTTCCGTTCAGTTAGTATCGCGTGTACTCGATAATGTCAGATAATCAGGTAATGAATTGTTAATTAATATTTATGTCAGATAATTGTGTAAGTTTAGTAATGCATTTACTTTTTGTTAAATTTAAATATATTTTTTGTTATTAGTCAATTGTTTTTATTGCAGGAGCAGAAACCAGACTCCGGTCCCAGTGACTCGAGCACAGAATACATAAAACTGAAAGTTGTAGGGAATGTAAGTTATTATTGTTTTATTTATTTCTGTAGATTGTATTTAGATTACATTAAGTTCTACTTGTGAAATATTATAATTGTTTTAGTTATTGAGATTTTTTAAGCAGCAAGTGTTTGAACATAACCTTTTACCACATGATGTGTCGCACGTATTAAATGGTAATGTAATTTTGTAGAATTTTGTTTTACGTACACTCCTAGCCGTGTAGCATATTCATTTGCGTAAAAAAATTGCCGTGTTATTATTAGTTTTACTTACTTTTCTGTTATATCACAGGAAAAAGTTTTTAATCTAACTTGAAGAAAGTTGAACGTTTGTTACATTTATAACAACTGTTTCAAAAATCTAATAAGATTCCTTTGTTTATTTCCTGAAAAAATTGAAGTGCAGTTTTTGAACTACGGAATCTTTTTTTTATAGTGATTAGGAATTCTTAATAAACCTTTTAATATATTTTTGTTATTTCTGACTTTCAATTTTTCTCCACAATTTGTCATGGTTTTTGTGAAAATATATGAACATTTTTTACCCTTTCCCAAAGTTAACTGAATGTTGTGTTAACAATATTTTAATATGTTTTGTGGTTTATAATTGTTTTGAATTTTAAATAATTGATTTTTACATAGGATTTCATAAAATTTAATTATTGATTGAATTTGCATGTTGTAATTCATGATTTGTTTATAATCACGGTTAATTTCAATAGAAGTTTTTTAATTTTTTCTTGTATGCTTAAGTGATAACTTCTTTTTCAGTTTTAAATCTTACTTGATGACTGAAAAATAAATGTTTGGTAATTATTTGCAATTATGTACTCATCTCCAGTTTTGGTGAACTTTTGAAATATACCTTATTAAAGGTCTTAAGTTATTTATTAAAATGAAATTATTCATTGGAAATGTCTGACATCTGAGTAACATCCCTTGTAAGTTAAATAGTATACCAAAAATTTCACAGTTCAGTACTGTACAAGTGGTATAAAACATGTTCGCACGAAATAATTTGGTTTCAGAAAAGTTAAGAAAGATTAGATTTGCTTGACTGAATTAAGTTTGGTTAAGCTTATGGTGTGGGTTTTTGAAAATATGGAATAATCATTCTATACAGAGTTATTACCTGTTTTAACTGAAATATAATTTAGTTAGGTTCATTAAGGTTAGGTTAGGTGACTAAAACCCACCGGGTTGGTTTAGTGGTTAACGCATCTTCCCAAATCAGCTGATTTGGAAGTTGAGAGTTCCAGCATTCAAGTCCTAGTAAAGTCAGTTATTTTTACACGGATTTGAATACTAAATCGTGGATACTGGTGTTCTTTGGTGGTTGGGTTTCAGTTAACTACACATATCAGGAATGGTCGAACGGATACTGTACAAGACTACACTTCATTTACACTTATATGTATATATCAATATATCATCCTCATTCATCCTCTGAAGTATCTCAACAGTAATTACTGGAGGCTAAACAGGAAAAAGAAAAGAATTCAGTGTATCAAACTTCCTTTGCTCCCAGCAAATATAACACTTGCTTCACTTGTTAACATTTGTCAAGTTAACCTTAAATAACACTTCCTTTGCTTGTTAACATTGTTTAGTTAAACTTAAATATTTAATTGGCTGATTGGCAGGCTGAGTCCATAATTGTTTACAATAACCAATTATTTAATTTGAAATTAACCTTTATTACACTTCTACAGTGAATTAGCAAATTTTTTGTGATTGTACTATGTATCTCATGAGAAATATAATTTTATTGAAAGCTATTTCTGATAAATATTTTCAGTTGTAACAAATAACTACTCGTAATATTTGAAATAGGTATAAAGGTATATTTCAGATTTCATTAAAATTGAAAGCGAGTCCATAATTGTATATAATTACAGAAGGAATAATGGCTTGTCCACAATAGAAATGTAGGTGAAAAAAAAAGAGTAGCCAAGAATTTCTTTGCCGATAGACTTTCATAATACTTATTTCTATTTATTAACAACAGTGCGATAAAATGGGGTAATCTTAGTTTTAATACCATATGACTTGAAACATAGTTTTGCATATATTGTAATGAGGAAGATGAAATGATAAAAGAAACTGTAGGAGAATAAATGAGACTGTCAGAAATCTAACCATTACCAACTTGTTAATGATAATGTGTTTTCTCTATTCTGTTTACTTAATTAAATTTATATATACAAGGGCAAAAATTATCTGTACTTTTCATTCTACAATTTATTTATATAAAGTTAGGGGTTCAATATGTACATCATTTTTTAAACATAGTCATCTCCCTTGTCAGTGCACTTGGTCCAGCAATCTATAATATTGCTTATTCATTCTAATAGGAAGGTTTTCAGTTGTTCACAAAGCCTCTAACTGCACGTCTAAGTCTGTAGAAACTTGACAACCTTGCAAAGCATCCTTGAGCTGCCCAAACAGATTAGTGTTGGAGGGAGCAAGATCTGGGTTGTAGGAAGGGTGTTATGTTAGTTCAAAATTCAGCTTTATGATTTGAACAGTGTGGGTAGGCATTTTCATGTAATAACCCATATTTTCTTCAACAATAGACTTCATGGAAGCTGAGCTAATCATGGATGATTTGATGGAATGACTGATGTTGCCTCATTGATGGTAACTTGCCTATTCACAAGAACCATCTCATAAGCTTGCTGAATCTTGTCTGTGGTGGAGGTTGACAGGCATTCAGTTACCTCTTCATGCAACTTATTCATTGGCTCTTTTAAACTTCTAAATCCATGAAAAAACGTTTTTACATGATAGAGCACTGTCCTTGTATTATGATGAAAGTCTACAATGAATTTCAGCCCCTTCACACCCTCCAGCAAGAAAAATCTGATTACTGCTCATTATTCATTGTGCAACCTGCTAATTGAGTGGACATGTTTGTACTGTAATATCCAGGAAGTAAATGTCGCAATCAGGATCAAATTTCGTTTATGTGACCGCAATCATACCAATTCTAAGCATGCTTGTGCAGAAAGCAGTTTTTCAACCTTGAAGGTTTGTTTTGGCGAAAGTGTACATAATTTTTGACTTGCCCTCAAGGAAGAAGCTTACAATGAAGACATTTTTCAACCAAACATCATATCCTGTGTTTTTATAGTTAGTTTTTTTATTTTATTGGTCATTTAACAAAGTTTTATGTATATATGAAAAAAATTAGGGTTTATGAATGATATTCCAATTAATGTAACATTATTATTATTATAATGTGCATTTACTGACTTTCCTCTGATTTTGATTAAATTTGCATTATACCTTATTTAGGGCTGAAGTTATTTGTTGCAATTGAAATTATTTGTTGGAATGGCACCTGATTCACATCCCTTGTAAGTTACATAGTACCCTCTCCAATTATCTATATGTTTTTTGACCCCTCCAATTTTCTGGCTTTTATTGTAGATATTTTGAAAACTACTAAAAATACAGTTTAGGGACTTGATCAGTTTTCTGTCATATTTCATGTAAAACCACTAAATTTACCTCTCAGTTTGGGTCCCAAAAATTATAGTCTATTAATTTCTGGGAAGGCGCAGAAATCAGCGTGAAATCTTTCACTAGCTGACACTCGCAACAAAGCATTTTCAAACTTATGTTTGTATCAATTTTCTTTATTTTCACCAGTAGAACATATCCTGGAAGTTTATTTCATTCTTTGTGAATCAGCCTGTGTAATGTAATATTATTTACCGATTAAAATAAAAGATTGATTTGCAATTATACTATTAACCTTTTATTTGTAATAAGTGAACACCTTAGTATTATTAACAAATTGAATTTCTGTAGGTAAAATTTGGTTTGTTTTGTGATGATTTTGTAACATCTTATACTATCTCGGTCATTTATTTATTACAGTTATAATTATGAAATGTATTTATTTATAAAATAAAAATTAAACAAAAATATGTTGTTAACCAATTAAGTTTTTATTCAGTGTTATATAAAAAAAGGGAAGTATAGTAGCTGCCACATAACTGACCTTGCAGATCAGCCTGCTATAATGTCACTGCTATATATTGTTCACTGAAACATTGGCACACCATGATTAGGCTTCTCTTAGTAGTATAAACATGGTGCAACTGTTTACAAAGTAATGTTGTATTTTTATGTGTTTACAGTATTAAGAAAGTGACATGTTTCAAATACAAAAAGATCTATTTAGTTTTATTTTTGTTTCTCATTTGCTTTTTCATGTATATTAAGTTCAGTTCTGTGGTTCTGTCTTTTGGTACGATTCTTTTGGCGCGTGTTGTGTATTTTGTTACTGTCAATTAGTATACAATATAAAATTTTGAAAAATTTTTATCGTGGTTTACGGTTAAAAAATTTTAAAGTAGTTATGGCTGAATTTAAGACAGGTGTGCGAAATTATAAACAATGTATATGATTTCATGAAGAAAAAATTTTTAGCTGTAGAAAAATTAAAAATTGACAAAAGCAGAAGGCGAATTTAATACAGAAGGTGAAGAGAGAATTGCAGTTGCCTTTATAGTTTCCAGGATTCAGGTTCAAAGCTTAATAAATGAAAAATAGAACTTCAATCCGAGGAATCAGAATGTTTGCTCATCACCCTGAAAAAAAATTCTAAACCAGTTAATTAGATGATTTTGATAAAGGTTTGGTTAGGCGAACTGTGAATGAATTTCAAGATAGGGAGCTCCCAACTGTTAACAAACTGTAAAGAACTGAAAATTAAAATTAATTTTAACAACAGTGAAACTAATTTTATGAAGAATTTTGGAAGAATTAGGTTTTAAGTGGTGCAAAACAAAAAATGAAAGTAGTAGTTGAAAAACATGATGTTAGGTAGAAAAGGATAAAATATTTGCACTAAATCAGTGATTTTAGAAAATGTAACCGAGCGTTCGTATACTTACATGAATCCTGTTTTATCATTTAATTCAATGGCAAAATCATAGGCTGATGACAGCGGTGCAGGACATCATTTAACAATAAATAAAGGTGAATACTTGGTACTTTTCAAGAAGATGCTTGCCACCAATAAGGCGATCTGTTGTTAGTTAGTTATTAGATGGTGCCACTGAAAGGCTATCGCTATCGCTTAGCTAATAAAGAAACTTAATTTCTAAATAGGATGTAAAATTATAAATATAATCTAACCAAACTTAACCTACAATTGTTAACCTTCACTAGCAAGCGAAGCGAGTTTAGGTTAGTTTGATTAGATTATATGTAAAATTTTATTTATTTATTTTGTTATTTCAATATTGCTTTTCAGTGACACCATCTAACAACTGACTGGCTAACTAGAGTAACTAACTGAGTAACTACAGATCACCTTATCAGTGGCGAACATCTTCTTGAAACGTACCGAATGCTTAATTTTAATATTTGAAATGGGCTGAAGAAAAATTAGTTCCTAACCTTCCTCCTGAGTTTGTAGTAGTTAATGGCAATTCTGAGTATCATAATACCCTATCTGAAAAACTTCCAGTGTCATCATGGAAGAAACAATATGAATGTTTGGATACATAAACATCATATTCCATTGTCGTCTGAAATGCTTAAACCACAATTGTATGAACTAATTAAGTTGAACAAAAGTAACAGAAAACTATAACAATTAGACAAATTGTTGGAAAAGTTCTCTGTTGTAGGGAATTGTAATTGAGTATAAATATCTGTAGTAACCAATGAGTATGTTCTGATTTATTTTAACCATTTTGTTATTTCATTATTTATATGGTTAATTTTTGAACATATTTGATGCGTATAAGTTCATTGAGGGAAGCGTGAATTTTATGATGTAGGGAAGGGAAGAAATTTTAAGATCATCATTTTTGCTGTATAAATTTAGCTAGGTAATAATCAAATCATTTGTTGATGTTTTTCATGTTATACTACATAGAATACTTTTTAAATAATATTAAAAACTGAAAATGAGTAAACAAATTTAGTGTTAAAGGAGTAGTGTAGATTGCACTTAGAAGACAGTGGATGCTTGATTAGGGATAGTTATGCCATTTTGGAGTTATGTAGTTTTAAAAAATGTCTGTTTACAGAACAATGCAGTTTTTCTTTTTTTAATTTTAAGTTTTATGAATAATGTAGGTGTCATATTCTTTTTACGATGCATTGTTATTTTAGTTAATTACTTTTAATAGACTTAGTGGATCTTCTGTGATAGATGCCTCCATATCTCAAAAAAAAAAGAAAAGAAAAACCTATCCTACCTTATTCTTTATTCTCTCTTATCCTCTTGCCTGCAGAACAACTGTAAGGTATTACTTTAGAGGATAAATGAGGATGATATATGTGAATGTAAATGAAATTTAATCTTGTACAGTCTCAGGTCAACCATTCCTAAGATGTGTGATTAAGTGAAACCCAACCGCCAAAGAACACCGATATCTGTGATGAAGTATTCAAATCTTTATAAAAGCTTCTATTAGAATATAAACTCTTAGAACTCTTGACTTCAAAATCAGATGTTTGTGATGAGTTCACCACTAGACCAACCTGGTGGCTTATCCTACCTTTTTTTTTTACCTCCAGAACTATCGTTAGATATTGCTTCAGTGGATGAGGTGAATGACAAGTAGCTTGTACAAATGCCATGTCTGACTGGGATTTGAATCTGGGACCTCCGGATGAAAGGTCGAGATGCTACCACTTGCACCACAGAGGCCAGCACCTAGGTGTAGGTAATAAAATTGTGGATGTTGTTATCGTGGTGGCTTGTATCTGGTTGAACAAGTCGTTCCCTTGATTGAGACTTCTGCAATATTAACAGAAATGAGTCAAGGGGAGATATCTGCATGTCTACATTCACGCTTATTTCTACATTTAACTAATGCCCACATACTCTCTACTGTTTGCATATGGGCCCTGAAAATAGGTCTACAAAATTTTTATTATGGTTGACAGAATAGTGAGTCTGTTATCTTAACGAAACCTTCAACAAATAAACTGGTCTCAATATTGATTTTAATCAAAATGTATAAACAGTATTGTTTATTAATATACTGCCAGGAACATAAGTACACAAATTGTAGTTTCAACTTATATTTTAATTTTAAACTTCTCAAAAATGGGAGGATATACTGCAGAAGATCAGACTTATTTTATGCAATTTGATGTTTGATTTGTATTTCTTTTTTTTTAGGATTCTAATGAAATCCACTTCAGAGTAAAAATGACTACTCAAATGGGAAAATTAAAAAAATCGTACAGTGAAAGAGTGGTAAGATTTTAAGTACTGTTTTAGTTATAATTGTCTAAGTTTAGGTGGATTCTTTGTATGTTAATATTTAATTTAGATTGTCATTTATAACTGTTAAATACTTGTCCCTTGAAATCTTTGACCCTTAAAATACATTTACATCTCTAACGAGTAAATTATATTAAAAGAAAACTTTTCATCATCAGATGAATCTCTGTAGATTAAAAATGTCTTGTAGAAAGTAGTATTTTGAGTTAATTTTGTGTTGATTAAAGTTTTTTACCAAAATGCAATGGAGAGAATTTGAAATGAAAAAGAAAACTTATGAGGTAAATTGTTCAGTTATTATTTTTTGTTAATGAGGGGGGTGTCAAATGAAGAAAAACTAACTGACATGTTTTAATGTTTTATCTAAATAGTAAACTTATATTTAGATTCTACGTGATTGTGTAACAAGTGGGAAAGAATACTTTCAATCTTCTTAAATTAAACAAAAATCAACATATATTGCCCACAGACTGTGCTAACATATGAATATTAGCATTTTTTGCTAAAATATAAGCAGCAGGTAAACTTAATTTATTTTGAAATTTTATAAATTTTTTTTATAATTGCTACATACGGTTACGGTTATGGATTTCACCTTTGAATTTGATGAAATGTGGAATATTCCTTGTTTAGGAGCTAAGATATTTGTTACAGTTGAAATTATTCATCGGAAATACTTTCCACCCGAATTATGACGTGTAAGTACTACAATACGCACACCCAAATTTTCATTATTTTGCACTACAGATGTGTAGTGTATATTATTTTGTGACTAAATTCTTAGTTTCAATTAATTTAGTTAAGAATATGGTTAAGTTGAGCAGGAATCTTGAATTGTGACTTCATCAGTTAAATGACACTAAATTTCTTACAAATTTATAAATTACAGTCGATTATACATGCTTGGAAGATATGTTTTAAGGGGGAATTGTCCGTGGAAAAGTTAAAACTTTGGGTTTTAACCGTATAATATAGTTTAAAAATTCCCTTTCCAATGCCACCAAAATTATGTCTATGACTAGAAATATTTTTATTCATTTTTTAAGTAAATGTTGACTCCAGTGAATGAAACATGTTTTGTTACCCAATCTTCAAATAGGCTAACATATTAGTAGAAACTTTCTTCAGTTTCTTAATAAACACTAAAATAATTTGGAAACAAACTGGATTTATTACAATTAAAAAAAAAATTACTTATTTGTGTTGTATAGTTAATACAATTTTAGAAAAGTAATTTTGCTTCTCGGCAAACTAAATTTTCTGTTAAGCTGCTGTTGTAGGACATACACAGGTTATATAGGATTCTCAGGTTATTGCAGGGGGGGGGGGGGTCTTTGTAATAAGTTCTTGTAAATTTTCTTTGTTTCACAGAATTTTCATTTGGTTCAGCAAAATTTACAGTGTTGGAATTGAAGTTAGTTGTGGAGGTTCAATATCGGCTTTTACGAAACAATTTCTCACTGTAGTAGTAACTTGCATATGAATCCATAAAACAGCATCCATAAATTCATTGTTGACTGTTAACTTCGTTCAATTTCTAATGAATTTATGTTTACACCCATAAAATGTTGTAATGGTTTTTCATATTCATCTGACATATTCACAGCCAACTTAACAATCAGTCTTCCTTTTGATTTCTTCCGTGCTGTATATTTTTCCTCTTTCAAACACATTATCTCATCACAATTAAAAATGTTCCATTATTATATTGCACGCATATTTCATTTAATTCTTCCTTCCACTCTGGCACCAAATTCTCATCTACAGTTCCAGCTTCACCGCAAGCATTTTTAAGCAAAATGTTTTGTCCAAGTCTGAATTTATTTTGCCAACCTGATGCTTTAAAGTCATCATACAGAGTTCTTTGGCAACTTCTAGAGCTTTCGCACATATCAAAGTTTCAGAGAACGGAATTTTAGTAGCATGAACCCTGCAAAATTACTCATGTCATGTCAACTACTAGCCTGGCGTTTTAGGAAATGGATGTTAATTTAACTGATTGTCATTTTCAGTCCATCACGTTAGGATATCAAATTTGCTTTTTATGATATCACATACCTGAGTTTTCCCAACATCAAAATGTTTGTCGTATCTATAGAAAATTTACTAAGATAAAAAATACAGTACTAAATGGTAATAAAAATATTACACATGTTCAATGTACAGTATATACTTGCACAGTAACTGATGAAAAAAATCACACTGGAAGATGAATTGATTGAAATCAACATCAGCATCTAGGCGGGAAGTGATGTAATTCATAACAGATAAACAAATCGGTCATACTGAGTATAAAATAAAACAAGGAAAATTATAAGTTTTATTCCTGCTGTCTGCTTTACAGAACTGATTGAACAGTCTTTATTGATAAATTCATTGTCCGCATCTTATTAATTACAAGGTTCATTATTGAGATGTATTTTATCCATTAATACTACTATAAAACTGCCGGGGAGTATAAAACTATATGGAATTAAGGGGAGTCCATTATTGGAAGTTCCCTGTTAAACGGGGAAGTTTCACTTTATCGTTAACAATCATATTATTGGTAACTGCATTGAAGAAAGTGATAAAGAATAGCGGTGGAAAATCTTTTTGATTAATGGTCATTTTTATTTTAATACATATATAAAAATTAGAAAATTTTAATTTGTGTCTGTATTTAACTTGCGCCTCCTCCACCAATTTTTTAAATTTTGACTTAGGTTCTAAAATCTTATTCTTTAGGTTCTGAACTTATATATTGGAATTTATGATGTAATTTTTATTATATAATCACTTAGAGATGTGTAATGAGTAATATGCCCAAAAATTGATAAGTATGTTGTTTGGTGTTTAAACAGGATGATTCAGGAGGAAAGGGAAATGATTCTACAGTTTGAAATAATGAAAATGTGTGTTCGAATACGTTTTGTTATTCGCCCAGATTTCAGTTCAGATATCATTTTCAGGACAGCAGCATTGAGTGCAAGTGAACGATCAGTTCATCACTTGTGTACTTTTTGCTTGTATATTTTGCATTTCATCCATCTCCATAAACAGTAATCTAAGGGAAGGTGATTTAGCTGCCCAATTTACTGGCCCTGTACGTCCGATGCATTTACCAGTAAATTTTTCATATGAAAATTGTCTTAATTTGTGAAATATGTTTGTACTCCATCAAGTGGGTAATACATTTCAATTTGTTTTGCCAATGAGAAATTTTCTAGCGCTTAAAGAAGTTCATTGTTAAAAAATTCCAGATAATTTATCCCTGTGAGATGTTCTATTATGATAAGACATGTTGCAACTGTTTTTAATAATATAAGTTAACTTTATTTTTTCATAGATTTAATTACATTAATTTTCTCAGAATTAAATTCTCTACAAGTTTTGATAATAAGATTTACATATTTATTAGTCATTTAACAAAGTTATACTTCAAACAAAAAAAAAGTGTTTTTCATCACGAAATATTTCTGTTTTATATTGTATATCATGAAAATTACAGGAAATAGAGTTCTGTGACCTGTTTTATTTCATTTTTCAGGCCAAAAAACAAAACTTAACAATTTCAGTATGATCTCATCTCACCAGGTGAACTGAAATTCTGGTGACATTGCTAGCCGTAACTTTGTAACAGAACGTTTTCTGACATATATTTATATGAACTTTTTTCCTCATTTAAATCTCTAAAATAGTTCCCAAATTATTTCCCTTTCCTCCTGAATCATTCTGTTTATACATCCAAGTAGAAAAGAAATTATAAATGTGATTTTTATTTATTTATACAGTAACGACAGGCTGACACCCAGTATCAGTTACTGATTGATGATAATGGATGTTATAGCTTGTGAAAAGTGCCATGCCTGACCGAGACTTGAATCTAGAACTTCCAATAAGAGATGTTACCACTCCATCACTGAAAGTGGTATGATCTCATTGTCTGAGATTATGTCAAAATGAGCATTTGGTTTTCAGATGAGTTAGTGTTAAAAAAAAGTAATAGTACCAAGTCTAAACTGGGATTCTAACCTGAAACTTTTACTATAATTATTAATCATTTTGTCAACTAGGCTATCAAACCTACCAGTTTAACTACTTTACTTTTAAATAAATAGTTATTAATATATTTTTTTAAATATATCTATCATATACTAGGATAGAGCTTTAATATTCTGGTATTACAGTTTAATGTTTGTTTATGATTTATTTAAATATTTGAGTATGTAGCATTGTAGGACTTTTTTCATACTCTGTAATTAATTAATTTGGTTTAATTATATGTGTTTTAAATTACTTATAATTTGTATTGTGAAATTGCATAATATTATGCAAGTTATTTAAATTTTATATTAACTGTTCCTTACATATACAAATATTTTTAAAATTAACTAAAGTAATATGTTATTATGTGAAGATTTTTATGGGGCATTTTGAAAAATATATGCATATTATCCGTACATATGATATTCTTTTTTATGAAATTTTACTAATATTTAACCTTATAAAAACCAAAGCTGGTAAGATATTACATGATTACCAAAATAAGATTTAAACAACAAAATTTCCAAATTTTGAATAAAAGATTTTTGATTTTTAAGTAAGGTCTTCCTTACTTTGTGGGGAAAATTTAGGAAAAATTAGTTTATAAAAAACCGATCCCTAACAAAAACAAGTAATTTAAAAAAGAATTGTTTATTTAATATTGAAAATATAAAGTATAACTTTAATGAAAATAATGAAGAAATTGCTTCCCATTTTTGGTTTGAAATTAATATAAATTCCAAAGCTACTTTAATTTTAACAGCCCTTTAAGTGATGAAGAAAAGTACAAATAAAATAAACAATTTTTTTAAAAGAGCCACAAAACAAAATATATATTTTTAGATGTGAGGAATAAATTATATTAATATAATTATAAATAGAAAATATTTGTATATAGGTTGTGAAGTCTAAGAAATTTACTTAAGTAAAGTTTTCTCTAAATATATCGGAGAAAGAGGCTAGAATAAGAAAAAGAAAATTTTCATAAAAACTTGATAATTTAAAAAAATGTAGACAAAATTCAAGAAATGTAGTAGACATTTCTTGAATTTCTGTGAATGAATCAGTGTGTGTATATAACATGTGTAACTGATTCAAACATAACATGACAAACACACATTGAACCTTCCTCTGCACCACAAACATGATTAAAGCTTGCTATGTGCTGCTTGTGCATACTGGAAACATAATGCGCATACATTTCTCTTTAATTTAGAGCATAGAGCTCATACCTCTCTATATTGCTTTGTCTCGAAGCTATAACAGTTTAAAACCTCACTATTATTTTATGTATTATTTTTACTATAAATACATTATAGGTAACAAATATACTTTAATAAAGATTTCTCTAAAATACGTTTTTTTTTTCTGAAAAAAAAATTGAAATTGGTTTTTCCATGATATCTCCTCCTACTTAAATTAAAAAAAAAAATTAATATCAGTGCCTTATGTATAGAAATATTTGAGCCAAATTTCAAGAAAATCGCTTTGGTCAGTCCTGAGGTATAAGGCCAAAAGCAGTGCAACACACATTTGCATGCATACAAAATTTTTTTTTTTGTCTGGATCAGCATTTCACAACCTGTGGGTTTTGACTTCCATGGTGGTGTGAAAGGGGTATCGTGAAATTATCCTACAACTTAACAGTAATAAAATCACTTTATGAGAAAAAAAATTTCTTATAAATATTTTACTTTCATTTATAAGTACACAAGTAAAGAAAATAATTTAATGAGATGGTTGCGTTTTTTATCATTTAAAAGTTTCATCATACGTGGATCCATGCTAGAAACACACCAAAGCAAATTGGTTTCAAGTGATAAAAGATGATCCCTACGTTTAGTTTTTAGCGCAACCATAGACAAAAAACCATTTTCACAGGTAAAGTATTAATATTTTCATTGCTTCTCTGACTAAATTTCCATATTCAATTCGACGACCAAGCCGAAACATTATCGGCAGATATTTTGATGAGTTTGTTTTGAATCTCAACTGGTAACTTAGCAGCTGCAACAGTGTTTTTACTAAATGGATTCAGTACCCATCTCTTTGAGAAATTATTTTTATCTTTTGGGAAATACCCCGCCAACTGAAATTTTAGCCCACGCAAATGCACTTTCATACTATCCAAACAGTGGTGAATAATAGTGTCTTCATATAAATTTTTTTCACTATAATCAGAAGTAAGTAGAAACATCAAAAGTTTTGCTTTGAAGGTGAATAATCCAGATATCAAGCTTCTTAATGAAACCATGAACTTTGTCTGTCATTAGTAAAATGTTTTTATTACATCCTTGTAAATTCAAATTCACATCGTTTAAATGTGAAAATACACCAGCTAAGTAAGCCAACAGCAACATATTATTCTGTAAAAACATTGAGAATCGCATTTGTTCATCCTGGAAAGATATTAATAATTCATCTTTCAATTCCAATAACTGGATTAACACTTTACGCTGCGATAACCAACTGACTTTTGAATGGAAAAGAAGAGATTTTTCATTTTGCCCCATTTCATTGTTTTTTCTTCAGTCATTTGATGCAGCTCTCCAAGATTCCCTATCTAGTGCTAGTCGTTTGATTTTGGTATATCCCCTACATCCTACATCCATAACAATTTGTTTTACATATTCCAAACGTTGCCTGCCTACACAATTTTTTTCTTCTACCTGTCCCTTCAATATTAAAGCGACTATTCCAGGATGCCTTAATATATGGCCTATAAGTCTATCTATTCTTTTAGCTATATTTTTCCAAATGCTACTTTATTCATCTATTTGCCGCAACACTTTTTCATTTGTCACTTTATCCATCCGTCTGATTTTAACATTCTCCTATAGCACCGCATTTCAAAAGCTTCTAATCTTTTCTTCTCAGATACTCTGATCGTCCAATTTTCACTTCCATATAAAGCGATGCTCCAAACATGTACTTTCAAAAATCTTTTCCTGACATTTAAATTAATTTTTAATGTAAACAAATTATATTTCTGACTGAAGGCTCGTTTTGCCTGTGCTATTCGGCATTAGAATTACTATATCATCAGCAAATCGTAGCATCTTCATCTTTTCACCTTGTATTGTTACTCCGAATCTAAATTGTTCTTTAACATCATTAACTGTTAGTTCTATGTAAAGATTAAAAGTAACGGGGATAGGGAACATCCTTGTCAGACTCCCTTTCTTATTACGGCTTCTTTCTTATGTTCTTCAATTATTGCTGTTTGGTTCCTGTAAATGTTAGCAATTGTTCTTCTATCTCTGTATTTGAACCCTAATTTTTTTTTCTTTTTTAAATACTGAACATTTCATTGTATAGTCACCTATCAGCCTATTCTGTCTGTAAACATCGACTTTTAATAAAATTAACTATTTTTACAGCTTTACGAAGAATTTATTTTTGAGATTTTACGGCAAGAGCATATCTATGTAGGAAGCAGTGGTGCCTCCTTTCTGCCCTTGGTATAAGATGAACTTTTAATTTTTTCTGCGAACCACTGTTCTTTCTTTGCACTGTCACTATGTACTCCTTTTTGCCTAATCTTAATGTTAAAAAACATCTATCCTGTTGCATGACAAGGTATTGATTTGCAAAACAACATATTTTCTTTGATTGATCTACTCTTATCACATTCATAGCACAAAATATAAGAACTGAGAAATGTTTGCCTTATCTTTTGATTCATAATATTGAATACTGAAAAATTCACTTGAACTCACTTGCTGAATTATTTGCAGCCATGTCATTGATGTGACTTGATGCTGTCATTAACCCATCAGGTTGGTCTAGTAGTAAACTCATCATCGCAAATCAGCAGATTTTGAAGTCGAGAGAGTTCTAAGGTTCAACTCCAAGTAAAAGCTTTTTTTACTTTTATATGGATTTGCATACTAAATTGTTGATAACCGGTTTTCTTTGGTGGTTGAGTTTCAGTTAACCACACTTCTCAGGAATAATCAACCTGAGACTGTACAAGACTACACTTTGTTTACATTCATACATTTTATCCTCTGAAGTAATACCTATGTTGGTTTCGGAGGCTAAACAGAAAATAGGATACCGAATGTCAGACAGTTTCATTTTTTTTTATTAAATAGTTTTTATTGCTATTTTTTATGCATTTAATTATTGAAAAACCCTCGTAAAAGAAAGAAGTTTTTGATGTTTCTGATCACCTTATTTACACATAAACATAAAATAACAAGAAGGAAAATATTTTGTATATATTAAAAATAAATAGCAGAACTTAAATATTTCTGAAAAATATTTTAGCATCTGTTGTCTCACTTTTTTGTCAACTTTCTGCACCAAATCTTCAGTAACGACAGAAGGTTGTCCATTTCGTTCATCATGAACATTCTTGCGGCCATCTTTAAAAACAATAACCCATTTTCGTACCACTCAATCACTCGTAATGTTTTCTCCATACACTTCACTGATCTGATGATGAATTTCAGTCACATTCACGCTTTTAGCACTAAGAAAAAAAAATTACACTACGTATTTCACAGTCGGCGGGATTCTTGATCAACAAAGGCATTTTAAGTAATCGCAAACAAATGTAAACACAGTCAAATATTTCCGTAATGGCATCTGGCTTGCCGGCAGATGCGGGTACACAGCGCGCATGTGTGAAATGCCGACTGCAGCGTAGCAGCGGCGGCGGAATTTCATAATGGTAACTTCTTTAAAAAAAAACACGTCATGTAATTTGGCATGTGTATGTTGATGTTTTAGTTATTACTATTTTAATTCAGTTGATCAGGAAAAGTATTAGTTTCAACTAATGATAGAGATTGCATTACTTTAGGTAGTGTATAAATAACTAATAATGAATATGTAAGTTCAAAGAATATTTAAATAGGTCGGTAAGTTTACATTGAACTTTATATAAATCTGTGTGTTAATGATGATGTTTGTTGCTAATTATAAAAATATATGTATAAAATTATCAATTAGTAATTTCTATTACAACAGATGTCTATATTGAAAAAATATAATATTTCTATTTTTTGTTCCACTTTATTAAAAATAATTATACTTTACAAGTGTTCCATTCTATTTATTTTGTAAACATAATTTTATGATTTGGCTTTATTTTCTTTCAGGTAAATGTTATTTTTAAGTGGAGATTCTTTATGTTGTCATTGATTTAATATTTTTTTGTTTTCCTTTTTATTTTTGTATCTATACAGTAATATTCTGAGTTTTAATTTAACGTGTCTGTATTGTGGATTGTTTTTTACTGCAATTATGAGTAAGAAATCTTAAGTAGTATTTTTTATTAGATAAGAAATTGAGAAATGTGTCGAATAAAAGATTTAATAAGTGGAAGTTAATGATGAAAATTTTTATTAATTATTTGTTAGTGAAACAACTCTCTTACTAGATATGATATATGATGCCTGCTAACCTCTACCATTAAAGGGTAATTTTGAGCAATTTCACTTTCCATAAAAAAGGATTATGGGTTGGATTGGATTGATGATGTTGGGTTTGTTTGTGTTCACATTTATATTTTAGCTGCTGTTTGTGCAGAATGGACCAATGGTGGTGTGCCGGGCAGTTGCGCACAGTGCATAAAAAGATTCATTCTTTCGAACGATTAATCTAAAATTATATTTGTGTTCTGGGGATAAACATTGTGGATTAGAGCTATGTTAAAAAATTGCTAAAAATATTCAGAATTTTGAAGCTTTCGTTGTAAACGTTTTTGTTATTGTTAGTATGTTAAATTCGTGAACATTATTTAGTTACAATTGGCAAAAACATTTAACAAAATCATTTGTAATGAAATGTAAACCATGTAACATATTTGTGGCGAGCTGTAGGCCTGCCTTTTTTTCTAATATTTCATCAATTTCAATTTTGTTCATACTTTAATATATATATGACAGTAGATATGGTTAGGATCAGAAAACAGGTTTGACTGTAGGTGACGCATGTACAGTCGAAGTCCATGCTGTTTAGTAGTCAGTTGTGAGTTATCAAGACCTGTTTAGATGCTATCTGTGGAGAGGTTAGAATTAAGGTTAGTCTTAACGCCATTTGTTATGACACTTGGTCAAATTTATGTTTAAATAAAAATATAATCACTACCGAGAGAGACTACCACATTTTTCATGCTGTTCTAGTCATGTGTATGATGGATAAAATCACCTTACAAAAATCACTGTTTGTTATCTTCAGTGACTGACTTCGAGCCTGATTCCAACTTGCTTTCCATCATTTAAATCTTGTGTTTTCCTTATCCTAAGCACATCTACTATGGTGTTTATTAAAATATGATCAAAACTGAAGTTGATCAAGTAATTTCTCAGTATTACCAATTAAAGTACTGCATAAGGCTTTTTTTTTACATTCTTGTAGTGTGCTAAACAAATGTAATTAGGAGATATTTTTGATGCGAATTGGTAGTGTTTTATCCAACAGAAAATTTATAGAATTTTGTATTATTGATCCTATAACTGAAAATTGCACTTGGTAGAAACAAAAAATTTTACCACTGGTATATGGATGATTGGTTAATTAAAAAGAAAGGAAAAATATTGACTGTTTACAATGAAAAATAATCAAATTTATCTGGAGCCGACTAAGTTGTAAAATATATTATTTAATCACAAAAAAAAAAGAATTAAATATAAAGGAATATACTGGTTTATAAGAAGTTTTTGTTTATCTTAAGTATTTTCAGTTTCAATTAAGTCAGTTAAGAGAGAGTACGATCAAATTTACAATTTTGGATGTAATCCATTCCTATGTGTGGTAAACCTTAAGTTTTTTGCGTTGTTTAATGAAAAGTTATTGACAAATCATGTATATTTAAATCCTGGCAATGCCCTCAAAATTGACCACCTACTTCTTGGAGGGTCCTTAAAGCACTCTTTTGGTAGATTTTTTTTTGTATTCTGATTAGATAATCCCTTTCTTACTACATACTTCTTTCTATTATTTTTAATGTGTTCTGTTGATTTTTTCTTTTTCCTGTTTAGCCTCCGGTAACTACCGTTTAGATAATTCTTCAGAGGATGAATGAGGATGATATTTATGAATGTAAATGAAGTGTAGTCTTGTACATTCTCAGTTCGACCATTCCTGAGATGTGTGATTAATTGAAAACCCAACCACCAAAGAACACCGGTATCCACGATCTAGTATTCAAATCCTTGTAAAAATAACTGGCTTTACTAGGACTTGAACGTTGGAACTCTCGACTTCCAAATCAGCTGATTTGGGAAGAGTGTTCTGTTGATTTGGCTAGAGCTAGCTGGATCCATGCTCAGGCTTTGGGAATCTGAATTGTGATGTCCTTAGTGTTTGTGTTGTTTGGTAAGGGTAGCTTTTACACATAGTGTATATTTAAGGACTTATTTGTTATTGTACAGAAAACCCAAAGTGTGACTGAGTTTGCTTATTGGATAAAGCTTTCATCCTAATAATCCTTTTTATTATGTGCATACAATATAGCTTACGGCTGAGCTGAAATCCCATAACTAATAACTGCTCTAATCTCACTAATAACTACATACCTTATGAAAATATTTAATTGCCTCCCTGTTAATTTGTTTTTATTGGTTATAATGATTATCAAAACAAAATTTAAGCATCAAAATTACCAATTTTAATTAAAAAATATTTTGATTTTAGGATTCCCTTACACTGTGAGGAAAATTTAGAAAAATTTATTTATAAAGAAGTGATTCCTAGCAAAAAATAAATAATTTAAAAGATAATTGTTTAAAAATATTGAAAAATGAAGTATAAATTTTATGATAGTAATAAAAAAAATGCTTCTTTTTTGAGTATGGTGTATGTTATGGGAGCCAAAATTACTTAAATTTAATTGCCCTTAAAGTGATAAAGAAAATAATTTTTTTTCTTTTAATAACATTAAAAAAGACCTACAAAACAAAATATTTTTTTTAGAGATAGAGAATCAATTTTTCTAAAAAATATTCTTATATAGGTTAAGCTTAACAGATTTAAGTAAATTTTTCTTTTTTTTCCTCCTGTACCAACTGGGTTGGTCTAGTGGTGATGCGTCTTCCCAAATCAGCTGGTTTGGAAGTCGAGAGTTCCAGCGTTCAAGTCCTAGTTAAGTCAGTTATTTTTAAATAAATTTGAATACTAGTTCGTGGATACCGGTGTTGGTAGTTGGGTTTCAATTAACATACATATCTCAGGAATGATCGAACTGAGACTGTACAACACTACACTTCATTTACACTCATACATATCACCCTCATTCATCCTCTGAAGTATTATCTAAAAGGTAATTACTGGAGGCTAAATAGGAAAAAGAAAAGGTACATTTTTCTCTAAATCTAAACACCCTTTCTTTCTAATAAAGGTTAAAACAAGAATGTAATAATGTTGAAAAACAATTGTGGGTTTCAGGCCCAGTGTTTGTAATTTTGGAAAATTGTAGATTTTTTTTGATAGCCCAAAATATGAAAGAACAAATATGATAGAACAAATATGATATAAGAGAGATAGAACAAGAAACATATTTCAATTTTAAGAGGTGGGGTTGATTTTTTTGAAAAATTATATTTTAGACTATTTACATGTGCAATGTGGTAACAAATTTTCCACAGTTTAGCTTTTTCTGAAGTGCCCCGGAAGAAAAGAAAATTAAAATTGGTTTTTTCACATTATCTACAACATAACATTTATACACCCCCATAACATTTAAAAAAGAAAGTAATATAATCAGTGACCTGTATCAAGAAATATTTAAGCTTAATTTATAGAAAATCGGTTTGGTCAATCCTGAGATAAGCAGTGCGACATGTTTTTTTTGGACTAGATGAACTAGTTAGTTGGATTTTTAAACGTAAAGGTTTGAAAAATTCAATACTCCATTTTTTTACATGATTACAGTACTTCCCCTTTAGTATAGCTATTCTTGTGTATTATGTGCTTCATAGTAGTTCCCTTGGGCAGCTATACCCTGGCGGAGTCGTTCCCACTCCTGGTAGCAGCGCTGGAAGGCTTCAACTGGTAGGGCTTTTAATCAGTTGGTCAGTCTTTTGAATGTTCTCCAGAGTTCCAAAATGACGTACTTTTAAGACATGTTTCAATTTCGGGAAAAGGAAAAAGTCACAAGGACTCAAATCAGGTGAATAGGGGGGTTGAGTAGGAATACGTTTTGAGGTAAAAAATTCCCTGATGGAACTGGCCGTGTGACATGGGGCATTGTCATGATGAAGCATCCGCTTGTCCAATGTCTGGTCTCACACGAATCACTCTTTTCCTGAGCCTTTCAAGGACACCTTTGTAAAACATTTGGTTGACAGTTTGTCCTGGAGGAATAAATTCTTGATGCACAATACCTGTGCTGTCAAAAAAGCAAATCAGCACAGTTTTGAATTCTGATTTGTTCATTCAACATTTTTTTGATCAAGTAGATGATAGAGTGTGCCACTCTTCGCTTTCCCGCTATTTTTCAGGAACATACTCATATATTCAGGATTCATCACCTGTAATCACATGATTGAAGAATTCTTGGTCATTGTCAATCCTCTCAAGATCATCGCACACATTTCTTCAATTGCCCTTCTGTTTCGTTGTGAGGTTTTTCAGCATCAATTTCACACAAACCTTTCGCATGTCCAATCATCTGTCAAAATTTGATGTACAGTGAAAGTGTTTAAATTTAACTTTCACTCATCATCCTTATTGTTAAACGACAGTCTGATCTCATAAGAACCCTCGCACGCTCAACATTTTCGTCAGATTTTGAAGTTGAAGGTCTCCCTGAGCAAGGTTGATCTTCAACATGTTCTCGGCCTTCCAAAAATGGTTTGTGACAGCGGAAAATTTGTGCTCTTGATAAGCAATGTTCTCCATAGGCCTGTTTCAACTTTTTAAAGGTCACACTCGCGGATTTCCCAAGTTTAACACAATACTTGATTTCACAACGTCGCTCTAAATTCCGATGCTCCATTTTCATAATGCACAATAAAAACACATCTTCACCAATGGCGCTGTCAAAAATAATGTGTCCGCTGAATGTAGTTGAAACTCTTACTGAGCATTTGGAAGGGATGAACAAACCGGTCTAGTACAGACCGGTAGAGACAGCGTTGCCAGATCACTCACAGTGTTACCAATCTCATTACTTTTCTCACACACCTCAGATATGTAGTGTTGCTCAGTATTATTCCGTGACCATATTTCTTTATCATTTTTGTTATTTTATTAAATTATTTTTCCTTGTGTTTAAAAATTTATATACTAAGTGGTTTGTGCTGGTGATAATCTGTTGCTCTTTCACTCAAAAACTAGTTAACTGACTGTGCTGGAATTTTGCATAAATGTAGTTTTTTACTTGGAAAGAACGTAGCACTATTGTCATTACGAAATGTTTTACCATTCAAGATGGTGGCCATTTTAATTGTTTTGCAATAACTGTATTATGTTCCTTGCCAATATTCAACTTTGCTGTAGCCAAACTGTTGGTCAAATCGAATTCGAACACCATTGGGAGTATTTGAAATTACTACATTTTCTACAATAAAGATTTTTGTCTTTTTCAATATCTCTTTAGATTATTGAGAAAAGTAGTTTTAAAGGTGCAACGGTGTGTGGCACGGTGGCTCAACCAACACAGCCACTGCCACTATTATTATACGTGTGACTCAAGTGGCTACATCTGCCTCCGGTTATTTAACTAAAAAAACGTAAAATAAAATAAAAAGAGAAATTATGGTCACCTCCTTGGTGTATTTAACCATGGAAAATACTTTTCTATCTATATGAACGATGGGTAACAGATATAATTACTATTTTTAAGATGGAGGTGGACTGTTCTGCATACTTTAGATCACTCAGTTTTAAGCGAACTGTTGCCCTGAAGAAATCGCAATTCACAGTTTGTTTTTGTAAATTAAACAGACTTTAATTGTTATTTATCAGTATTCTCTCAGGCTTGAGGTAATGAATGCAAAGGATTTCAGGGTGGCAGAACTCCATGGCTAGATGGGATGGATGAACTGAGCAACTAAATCAATAAATTAGTTTGTCTACTTTTATGTATAACATATAATCATTGCATTTTAACTTGTATACAATGTTATAACCATTCTTTTTTTTTTTATGTGACTTTATTTACGTATCCTTAAGTTTCAGTTATAAGCAGTCACAATCTTCAAGAAGTCATTGTTATTATTACTTTCTTTGCACTTTAACATGTCTTGCATTCTGCTCATATGGTTCTAAACATAGGTTTATATTTCACAGTCATTCTTTGTTCAAAGTTATAAATCTTTTTTGATGGATAGAGTTTGACCTCAAAATGTTTTCTCTTTTCTTTTTAACTTAAAAACTGCACATGGTATCATATGGTAACTTTATTCTACGTTGGCAAAGTGATGTTTTTTAATATTTGCAGTCGCCCACAGATTTTCATATTAAATAATGCTGAGAACATTCGGGGTGTTTAAATTTCACATGCACAGCCATTGCTCATTCTGTCAACAGTTCTTGCCTTTTTTTTTTTTTTTTCAATTAACCGTTCGGGTGGTGTGACTTCTTGGTCAGTATTTAAGAATGTAAAGAAATGAAACAGCTCATAACATTTATTAACTCCATACTGTGATTTCTAAATCTAAACTGTGCTATTTACGTATTAATTATTTAAATTGTTATTTTCTTTGTCTGTTTGCTTTAGGGTGTTCCAGCAATGTCACTTAGGTTTCTGTTTGATGGTAGACGTATTAATGATGAAGACACACCAAAGCAGTTGGAAATGCAGAATGATGATATAATAGAAGTATACCAAGAACAGACCGGCGGTTCAACACGCATCGTTAAATATTATGATAAATTGAGTCATGATTGCGTCGTTAAAATGTTATCGGAAGCGTTATATTATCGCTGTCATAGTAATGATGATACGTATAGAATGAGTCGTCGCGATGTTCTTATTCCAGGTGACCTTGAACTGTTTTGATTTATAGAAGCATAAACAAAAAATGTGGGGTGGATTAATTTCTCTTTTTTTTTTGTGAAATTTCATCGATGGTCATTTTTGTTATTGTATGCATAAGATCTATAACGTATACTTATTACCATTCAACAGTCAGCCGATTGAATTCCAGTTTTCTGGACTTTATTTACTCTAATATAATTAAGACGAATGAATAATAATTTGATATGTATACATATTTAAAATAATCAATTGCTTAAAGTTAAATAATCTTAAATTTTTTGATTGTGGTGTATTTTTTTTATTGTAAGAATTCTAAGAGTCAATGTTTTTTTTTTTTTTTAACTATTTTAATGTTATTCAGTTACATATTGTTTTCTTTTATTTATTATAAACTTTGTTAAATTTTTTACAGAAACAATTACAATTATAAATTTTTATTTGTAATCTTTAATCATTTTTTTCTTTATTGTGTAGATTTGTTAAAGAAATATGAAAAAATGTCCGATTAATAATTAATAGAAATTTGATTAAAATGATTTATTTATATACATATATAGATATATTTTAATTTATTTAATAATGTGTACATTTCTTATTATTATAATGATAATTTTTAATTGTAATCAGATTAGTGATGATTATGAAAGTGTAATTCATATTATGGTGTCTTTAAATAATTCATCCCTGCCTTTGAAATTGATCTTTAATTATATAATAATTTTAAATATAGATCATCCATCCAAATTAATATGAATATAATTGGAAACAGATTTAGTTTTACTTAGCTCGTAACTGTCATCTACCTTATAATCTACATTTCCTAGAATTTAAGATGCGTCCAAATCTTTGTAGCTGTTTTCTGGTATTATTGTTATTATCTATTTTAAAATGTGTGCGTGCACACAAAGAAGATCTTGTTAATTAAATCAATTGCTTGTTGAATATGGTAAGGTAGCATTCATAACAATATAACTAATTAATTTTATCTTTAAAAAGATTTACTGCTATTTTTAATGATCAGTTGATAAATTTATCTGATCAAAACACATGTAATATATGTCCACTACATTCTAAGGTTTTCACTCTGATTATGTCAAATTTGCAAATGAATTGTTAGAACCTGTAGTTTTTTTTAATAGTGGCATCGGTTATTAGCAGTGTTGTAAAAATGACTTTTGATTTAAATGCAACTACATTGAATTTTTTATTTATTTTGAAACATCTTAATTTTTCATATATTTTAATACAGGTGTAAATTACTAAAAAATAATCCAGAGGCAGATTTATTTATGTTGATATGTCTAAAATTAAAAGAAAAAATAAATACATTACATGTTTATGGTTTTCGTTTATTGATGTAATGAGGAAATTAGTGTCGATCCACTGTACATGGTTTTTAGCATCAAAATATTTTTAATTATCGGTGGCAAACTTTGTTAACTGTCATGAAGCAATGTTATTCGTTGAATGACATAAAGGTAATCGTAAAATACATGAAATATTTTGTGATTATGCTTGATTAAAACGTATTCTACAATTAGCTTTAAAATCTCAACAAAAAAAAATACATAAATAAACAATAACTAAATTATACTCTTTTTTATCACCACTATTCAGTAGAATTTATATTATTTTTACATGCAATATAATATTAAAAAATAGTGCATTGCAACTGTATTTTCAGTATATATGTGTATAATATAATGGTTCGGTTAAATAAATAAATATTTGTGGAAGAAATATAGAAAAAATTCTTACAAGTGGTATTATAACATGTTACATGTGACTATATAAAAATATATTTGCATATGGTCTGCCTCATTACAAACACTATGACGATGCTCTTGTCTGTGTTCTACACTGACAAAGATATTTGAATTCTTTAATTTTTAAGGCCAAATATGTATTTTTGTCGATAGTGCATCTTAAATTCAAAGGTATAATGCCTTTTTTGGCATTGAAGAAGATATAAGTACTAGAAATGTTGTTTTAGTTTTCATTATTTTTTAATTTATATATCGTTTTTTTTTGAAGATCAGGTTTATATTTAGGTTTACTTGGTTAGTTTTTTGTTTTTATTTAAGTCAAGCTTTTTGTAAAGCATAAAAAGTAACATATTATAACATAAATATTCATATAAGAAACCAAAAATTAAAATAAAAAAAAAAAATTGTATATCATTGAATATTTTTTTTTTAGAATATTAAAAATTACATCAATTAAATTTTTATAAAATACATGTAATAATAATATTTAAGAAAAATTTATTAATTGTACTGCTTATTTATTATGTTATATACTTATATAAAAAAAAACCACAAAAATCCATCTAGGGTGATAGACTTTCTGTAAATAATATTTCCCCTATTGTGTACCTATCCTTAGTTCTAAGTGTTTGTTTTTGAGATTTTTTTTCAATCATTAATTTAATTATCATTAAAAAATGAAACAGTTATAATAAATATCACTTTTTAAGAACAATTTTCATTTTTCCTTTTTTTTTACATAAAGTAATACGTTAAGAGGAAAACTGCTGTGCTGTCTTTATGAAGAAAATATCTACTCTGGTGCCAAATTTTTTTTACATGCTATTAGTAGTAAGTAACATGAGGACACTTTTCTTTCTAAAAGAACCTAATAGTTTGAAAAAAGCGTATTCAGTCATAGAATATAAAATAACTACTTTACTGTTTGCCACCATTGATTGTATTGATGGATCCATGTTATTTTTCATTCATAGCTTTTCATTAGTTTAGTGCATATTTTTCGTAGAAATGTGCTGATATTAAAAATGTACATACGAGGTGCGACAATAAAGTAATGAGACTGATGTGAAAAAAATGTTGCTTACCGTTTTAGTCATGTTTAGTGTTGTCTCCTTAAAAGTAGTTCCCCTCTGATTGCACACACTTATTCCAGCGCTTCTGCCATTGATGGTATTATTTCTGGAACTCATCTTCTGTAATATCCTCCAAGACTCTCGTCACAGCTTTTTGGACCTCTTGTGTTGTTTGAAAATGGTGTCCCTTGACCGCCATTTTGACTCTTGGAAATAGAAAAGTCGCACGGAGCGATATCTGGTGAATAAGGTGGCTGTAATAGTACTGAAATTTGTTTTGAGGTTAAAAATTGCTGTACTGATAGAGCAGTATGGGATGGCGCCCGGCCTGGAAGGACGCACTTTCGAGAAAGAAGAACGTACGGATGCTAGCCTCCCTTACCAGAAGAGCGGCGATTCGCATAACATCGGCGTACCGCACCGTATCTGGATGCGCAGTGGCAGTCATCGCAGGGGTGCCTCCCATCGAGCTGCGGGCCACGCAGCTGGTCTCCACATACGAAGGAACGCCGAAGGCGGAAGCCGGGAGGCAGCTGATGGTCAACTGGCAGGAGATGTGGAGAACGGCTACGGCTGGGGCATGGACCAGGAGACTGATCCCGGACTTGGGACCGTGGGTCAGGCGGAGGCATGGGGAGGTAGATTACTTCCTCACGCAGTTCCTGTCTGGACACGGGGAGTTCGGGGTCTACCTACATCGGTTCAAGAGAAGACGGACACCGAGGTGCTTCTACTGCGGTCAGGATGACACGCCGGAGCACACCTTTTACGAGTGCGAAAGGTGGGCTGTGGTCCGGCGTAGGCATGGCACAGATGGCCTCACTCCAGAAACAACTGTAGCTCACATGCTGAAAGGGAAGAGAGAATGGGATGCGGTACAGAGCATGGTGGCTAGCATCCTGAAGACGAAGGAGGTACATGGAAGAGAGTGGGGAGAAGACTTCTAGGCGCGGGTAAGCAGCAATGTCCCTAGCAAGTATACTGTGTGTTTCTTCTACTATATATATTATTTTTGTGTTGTATGGTATTGTGAATTCATTGTCTCCATTGTCACTGTGGTTGGTACTCTACGGCCGGCTCGAGATGACAAGCACGATCGCTTCGACCGTGTGCAGGAGGGCCACGGCTAGAGGTGACATCGCCGAAGAGACAACATGAAGTGGGTTTCATTTATTATGTATTTTCCTTGTATTGTATGATTGTGGTATTATTTTA
The DNA here is from genome assembly GCF_047948215.1 of Lycorma delicatula. Taxonomy (NCBI): domain Eukaryota; kingdom Metazoa; phylum Arthropoda; class Insecta; order Hemiptera; family Fulgoridae; genus Lycorma; species Lycorma delicatula. The sequence continues at coordinate 17,188,064 of NC_134467.1, forward strand.
TTTTATTGATTGTGTTCCTTCTAACGGTTACGAGGGCACTCACAGCGAACGTGCCCGCGGATTGCGGAAGGAGGAATAAGTTCAGACGCCAACGTGATGTGCTGCAACTGAAGGGAGGAAAAATAAATAAATAAATAAAATACAGGGGGCGAATCGTGGTCGCCGTGCAGGGCCAGGGAGGCAGCCTGGATGCAGAGGACGCTTTGGCTCCTTCATATGCAAGAATGAAGGTCAGTTGGGGTGCTCCGATGATGCATTTGGGACCCTCAGGTGTGAGAGGGGGACGCGGCGGTTTGCCGGCTTCGCGCAATGCGTAGCCGGCAACCTAGTGTAGGGACGGGAAGGGTGGCCTCTAAGTGGAGGGATGTAGTGGTCGTCCAGAAGGGAGGGCTGCTGCATCCTGATGAAACTGAGAGGACCCCGATGGGACGCCAAAGAAAAGGCAAGACAGGGGGGCAGTCGACTGCCACGACACTCCGACATTCCTGCGCATAGCCTAACGGCGGAGGCCGGGGATGTTGGGGGTGTTTAAGAAAAAAAAAAAAAAAAAAAAAAAAAAAAAAAAAAGTATGGGATGGCGCATTATTGTGATGCAGAATCCAATTATCAGCAATGTTGGCACGGACACGAAGAACTCGTTTACGAAGTCTTTCTAAAATTTCTTTGTAGCAATATTGGTTAACTGTTTGTCCAGGAGGCACCCACTCTTTATGAACAATTCCCTGTAATCGAAGAAGCACACAAGCATGCACTTCAATTTTGACTTTGACATGCGAGCTTTTTTTGGTCTGGGTGATCCCTTTGAGCACCATTGCGAACTTTGGCGTTTTGTCTCTGGATCGTATTGAAAAAGCCAACCTTCATCACCAGTGATAACACGGCTCAACAAATCTGGATTGATTTCTGTTTGTTCTAACACATTTTTCTGTGTTCACGCTGTTGTGTGAGATTTTTGGGGACCATCTTTGCACAAATCTTTCTCGCACCAAGATCTTCAGTTAATATTAGACAAACCGTTTCTCGATCGATTTGGAGTTCTGCAATCATTTTCATGGATAATCTTCGATCAGATTGTACGATTTCACGCACCCTGGTCAATTTGACATCTGTCTGTGAGGTTGACGGTCGTCCACTGCGGTCTTCATCTTCAACATTCGTTCTGCCTTCACTAAAAATTTTATGCCACCGAAAAACTTGAGCTCTTGACATAACCTCCTCTCCAAAAGCCTTCTGAAGCTTACCGTAAGTTGTCGCGTTTTCACCCGATTTAACGCAAAAAAAAATGGCATACTGTTGCGCACTATTTTGCGGTTTCATTTCTGTGATGAGAGACAAACACGTATTCACTTATTACAGCACAACTCACGACTGAGCAGTTGCCGCTTGGACTAGAAGTAGCTTATAGACCAAGGTCAAAGATGGTGTGCCTACGCAAGCTGCAGGGTTGCCACATCTTGCAAAGAAAAATCAGTCTCATTACTTTATTGTCGCACCTTGTATATCGTAATTTTTTTAATCATTAAACATTTCTAACTAATAATTGCTGAGAAAATTAAAACATGATGTACACATTTATTTGTTGTATGATGTCTATTCAGAAAATAATCTAACATTTTTAATTACGTGCCACTGGAGATATTTAGTTAATGGTGGTTGGCAGAATTGTGTTTGCATAAGCTAAGCTCTGTGTAACCACATGTTCTTGGATTGTTTATATCTCGTTTAGTTTTCATGTTACTGTTGAGTGCCACGTGTTTAAGTGTTAGTGATTATTGTAATGTGCAATTTTTTGATGATTGAACTTTTGTCTTGATGTTGTAGCCATAAACCCAGCTTTCGTCTCCTGTTATGATCCTTTGCATGAATGTTTCATCGTCATTGGCTTGTTCAAGAAGTTCCTGACAAATGTCCGCTTGATGCTGTTCAGTTATCAAACGAGGAACAAACTTTGCTTCAAATCGATGCATGTTCAATTTTTCAGTCAAATCCAGTTGAGATGTTGATCTCTTCAGCAAGTTCACTGACATTCAATTAGTGATTTACACGCACCAGATGGTTGATTTTCGGAACGCAAGATCATCAGTTGAAATCAGAGGCCTACCTGATAGTGTCATCTTTGATTGACTGATGACCACTCTTAAATCATTAAAACCATTCATAACCTTGCATACGACCCAGAACATCATCTCTGTAAGCTTGTTTCAAAAGTTGAAATGATTCTGTGAAAGTTTACCACATTTTCACTCAAAATTTTACGTTTTATTGTTGCTCCTGAAAAATCATTACTAACACGTTGCACTCAAATAACAATAACACGAAAACTAAAGATGTAACGATCCAAGAACATATGGTTAAAGAGAAGGTTGTGTGGAATGTAGTGTTGCCAACCTCTTGTCACTAAATATCTCTGTTGACGTGTAATTAATAATGTTCAGTTATTTTCTGAACAGACCTCATATAATGTTATTTTAATTACATAATAATATGAAAATAAACTAACATACCTTTATAGTGAAAGAAATATGAAAAAGTAAAAAATACTGTTTTTAAAGAATTGAGAAAAACAATAAAAATTCAACTACTAATTGGTTTGTCTCAAAACGGTTTAGTGACCAGTTTCCTAATTAGCTTCTAGACCTTAACCTAACTGTTGGAGTGGAATAAGTGTGGTGCCCTACACCACTTGTTTGTGTGTCCCACTTGTCATATATTAATAAAATAGGTAGGCACACCCTATCTACATACCAAAATATATGACTTGTCAATAAATAAAATTTTATTTCAAGGGCAACAATTTCTTGCCACGCTTATTTCACTGAATGCCAGCAAGTACCTGTCCACTATATTGCAGCGGTTGGAGCTGTATTTTACCATTGGCCAGCCATTTGTTGAGGGTAGCTTCCTACAGCAAGCGGTAGGAGTCGTATATCCCTTAAAATACTGATCCTAGTTGAACAAAGTAACGGCATCAAGGAATTCCCACGTGGTTTGACAATGCAGCTTACACCACATTGACTCGCCACTTATGAGTGGTCAATTTTCCCCTTGACTTCCGAGTTCTGGCCCCCCCCCCTTCAAAACTGGACAGTTGAACATCATGTGTTCGTTTGACTGAACCTCCCCACAGATGCAAAGCTCATCAGCCGCCAGGTAGAACTGAAACAAAAATATTGGTTCAAATTCGTGTGGTTGGAGAGCACTTGGGGCTCCCGTTATCCTTAAAGATGAACTAGAGGCATACCATCTTCCAAGTTCTATATAAATCTATATACCCTACCCTTAGTCGTGGCATGCCATGCTTCCATCGAGTGCACTGGGCACTCCTTGGTGTTTGATTTCTTTTCAACCTATGTGCCCAAACAAATGCAGCATAAGAAGGTTATATGTTCGAAGAATCCTCAGTACACCATGTAGAAATGATGGCCTGACTGTGCATAATCCTCCTAAGCTTGTACATTACAGAGATGGCGTCTGCCACTACTTGCCTAATGTAGTTGCCAAACAGCAACTTTTCATCAAACAAAACACCTAGGTATGGCTGATTGCACAACCTTTATACTTAATATGGGGGTTACGACTACAATAATTTGGCTACACCCTTGAAAAGCATACACTTTGTCTTGGGCACAGAAATCTTTAAATTTTGCATGTCCATCCAGCCCTCTGTGGTTGACAAAGCCACCTGTGGTCGTGAATTACCACAAACTAACAGGAGACGGTCATTGGCGAAAGCCTGGGCTGTGATGATCCCTTCTGGGAATGTCAATTCCAGAAATCCATCGAATACCAGGCTCCACAGCAAGGGACCAAGAATGGAACCCTGTGGGCTTTCCTTGGTGACTGATTTTTCCACAACTAGGTGCGCATCCTTAAACAGAGCCACATTTACAATTGAGGTTTACAATGAAATTGTAAACCTTATGTTAAGTGTCTCGTAGATAACAAAATGATACTGATATCAAAAGAGATGAGAGACTACATTTCTATTATCAAAATCTGTAATTAATTTAGAATTTTGTTAAAAAAGATACATCTTAAATAATAGACAATAGATAATAAAACACGCTTAAGTGTTCCATATAATAAGTAAAAAATAGAAAGATTTGTTACAAAACTTTTATCAGCCCAATTTCATTTATTAAACAACGAATAATCATAAAAATTGTATTATTTCTATAAATGTGATATATATTACATATGACTTTTTTTTTATCATAACATTCAGAACTTCAAAGAAACTACACTAAATTGTGTTTTTATACATAAAAAATATGGTAATTAACGAAGTAAGACTAGGTAAATAAATAATCAATACATCTGTTGCTAAAATTAAGATCAGAATATGAAAGAAAGTAATGCAAAACACATTTACTTGATTGTTTTACTATTTATATCCTTTAGTAAGAATATTGCATTAAAACATTCAATGAAAAAACTGAATTTTCTTAATGTTGAATACTATAAAGAAAATATGAGTCGTAATGAAATATAAAGTGAAAATTACTTTCAAAACAAATATGTAATTGACGAAAAGTGTTGACATCATTAATAAGACAACGTGTAATATAAATGCTGATAGATGATAAATTTGTGATAGAAAATTTATAATTGTCAAATATAACTAAAATTGTGGTAATACCTTTTACTACCCTTGCTAATTATATGAGTGTTTAATAAATGAAATCAGGCCGGTAAGAATTTTGTATTAAATTTTTCTATTTTTTGCTTTCTATACGGAACGCTTAAACATTTTTTTTATCTATATATTTAACATGTATTTTTTTATAAAAGATTCTAAATTAATAACAGATTTTGATTATTGAAATGTAGTCTCGCCTTTTTTGATATCAGTATCATTTTGTTATCTACGAGACTTTACGGTTTACAGTTTCATTGTAATTTTTTTTGGATATATTTCTATGTTCTAAGTGAATATTTTAAAAAAATTTCTTTTGTTTTAAGTGTATAAATTTATTTTTTTAATAATATAAAGCAAAAATTTATTTCTAATTTTTAGATGAGATATAAACATTTTTTTAGCTACGGTAATAATTTTTTAAACAACATTTCCTTAAAAATTTATTTAATTTTTAAGAAAACTAATTTAATGAGCAACTCTAAATAAAAAAATGTATGAAATTTTGCTTAAAAGTTGGGTCCCAGCAGACAGACATGCATAAAATGGCCTAGATTTGAACATTCTAATTAAAACAATATTAAGGAGTTCCTCTGTCTTGTTAGTCAGGCATTCAGTGAACACTATCGCCTTGTAATTCTCCTTGCTGTATTTTTATACAAGTTATCAATAAACTTTATCTCACACATTCACTTAACCAACCCAAGACATATTAGAAGCCAATCAAAATAGAAAATAAAACAGTTCTTTACAATGTAACAGAAAAACAACGATACAATCTGTATAAGAACACAAGCAGTAGAGGTGGGCATTTCTGTTGTTTTTGTCAAGTGAAAATAAACTATTTAATAAAAAAAAAACTATTTGGGCAAAAAATAGGATGAATCTGTTATCGTTTTTTACTCATTTTCCTATTACATTGCTAAACTGCTTGTTTTTTGTATTTAAAAACAGCTGTTTTATTTTAATATTTTTCTCAGTGCATTGGCTGCAGGCTATTTTGGTTGATTCAGCAAATATCATATACCATTTTATCACAAGATTTGACAGTTTTATGACCCTTTTGTTCTGCACTTTAATATTACATTATTTTCATAAATGAAATTTATTTGGTTTTTAAAACTGTTCTATCTTAGCAGTTAACTTACTACGTATTTAATATTCATAAAACAATAGTTTGTTGGGCAAATGACGTTTTTTCAGCAAATGATAAGCATTCACTTTATTTATTTTTGTTTAATTTAACTAACGTTCAGCAGAGTGAGGTGATAGCTCTGTCTGGTGATTTAACATATTAGATATGTCATATTTCTATTGGGCAGGAAAAAAACAGTTGTATCGAAGTGAAACAACAGTTTAATCAGACTATTTGATATTTAACAGCACATCACTAACAAGCAGTTAAAAGCAAGATATTCTAAGAGAGGATGAAACTAGTTGGCAAGAAACAAAACAATCTGAAAGTTAGTATTCTTGTAAGTGTTGATTCTTTTACATTACATTCATACAGCACACATTATTTTATATGAATGAACAATAGTACGTTTACAGTTTATAAAATTGTAATACTTGTCATAAATTGCTTGTAAAAACGTGCTATTACTTGTATATACATACACATATGCTTATAATTATTCTTTTAAGAGATTTATATAAGTTAATCTCATGAAATAATTATATTTTGTAGTCAGATTAATGAAATTGTAGATTTGTAATATCGGTCAAAGGTAACCTAAGAAATATAGTAATATTGGTTTAGTTTAAAAAAAATCCCAAATTAATTTTTTTTTCATTATGCCAACTGTAAATTTACAGTAGTGGTAATGGTGTCAGGTAGAGCAATATCCATGTTACATTCTTTATCTTCAATAGTTTAACTTTTATTAATTACTTTTTATAGTACGATGTAAAAAAAAATATGAAAAAGTTAATGATGAGAATTGGGTACCAAAAACTAAAAAAGTTTCATTTTTATGTAATGAAATTATGAAAAATGTTAAATATTTTCTAATGTGAAATATGAACAAATTTTTTAAAACATGAAAAATGTATGATGGATTTTTTTTGTTGCATATTTGATGCAAATCAAATAACTAGCAATATAATCTTGATGTTTATATTTACAAATGTGCAATTTATGCTAAAATATTCCTAAAACCTCGCCAGGTTTGTCTAATAGTTAAACTTGTAATCGCAAAATCTGATTTTTGAAGTGAGAGTTCTAAGGTTGTGTCCTTGTAAAGGCAGTTGCTTTTATATGGATTTGAATAGTGGATACTGGTGTTCTTTGGTAATTTGGCATCAATTAATCACAAACTCAGGAGTGGTCAACATGAGTGTTGAGGACTACATGTATACCAATACATTTGCAGTTACAGGCCTGGCAAGCCGGTAGTAGTAATTGCATTTGCTTATATACATACACCCAGATCTGGCAGCAAGCTGGAAAACTGGTTGAAATAAAAAAACATTATTACCTCTGTTTAACCAGGCAACAGAACTGTGTTCATGTAATGATACTTTAGCTTACAAGAAAGTGCTTTATTATGATTCTTTGGCAATTTTTAATAAATTAAAATTATTAAATAGGGTATGGTCATCCCACTACTAGGCATTGATTTTACTCCCTCGTCATGAGACAAAATATTCGGTTTATGAACCACAAGGTTTAGATTCTTGGGATGTTCCAGCCATGACTTATCAAGTCCGGGAAATTATATGCCAATTGCATTTACAGATATGAAATTATAAGCTGGATGCCAGCCTACTTCACTTACCTGTCTGTCCCAACAACGAATTAAAATGGAGGTTTTATGGGTCATCAATATTTAAAGTGCTGCATTTTTCTCTGTGGAAATAATGTATTTATCTGAAGAAAAGTTTTTAATATTCATTCCAAAAATTTAAGTGGGATGTCATCAGATTTAATGAAGGTACAAGATTTATTAATTTTATATACTCAACTTTTCATTTATATCCTTTTAAAATATGATGGTTCTATACTACTGGGTTGTTTTAAGGTATTATTTACTGAGAAATAAGCTGGTGTAAGATGATTTTGTTAAGCCCTCTAGCAGAATCAGGTGAACAGTTAGGTTAGATAAATTCATATTACATAATTCTTTGGAGGAGTAATGGTATTGATAAAATAAAACCTCAGTTTACACTCAGATGGCTGTTCATTTCTCTGAAAAGAAATCAAATTGTTCTATCTTTGGGTACTAAACATTCTTCCCTACTGTTTAGAGATTATGTACGTTTTCTGACAAATAAATAATTTCCATTTTTAACAATTTGTTTATCTTTTTTGTGGTTTTGTATTAAAACATCTTGAGGTACTAGTCAAGAGTTTCTTTCTCTGTGAATAATTATGCTCATATACATTGTGATTCATGAAGAGTGTAACAAACTTTCAGGAAATGTTTAGTGAAAATTAAGAAGAAAATTCCTATAAACAGGTTTGGAATTGCTTTGTTAGAGACTAGGCTGTTAAAATTTCTGAGCCTTTGGTAAAATTAAGCTGGACTGTAATTCTAGATACCCATACTTAGTGGTGCTATATGAAATCTGACCTGAAAATTTGAAAAAAATTGCCTGAGAAATGTGTGGAAAAAGACAAAAGATTGGTGTTAAAAACACTATTTTATGTTTTGCATAAAATAATTTTGTTAAAGGGGGATAATAAAAATAAAAGTTTTAAACAAAACTTGTGAAGATTTTGATTCTGAATAAAATCCACATAAACTAAATACAAATTAAGAATTTTGAAACTAAATAAAAACAAATGTGACAGATTTTAAGTAGGAACCCCGTAATTTGGGTCCCAAGAATTACGGTCTGAAGTAATTATACCAAAGGTACAGAAATCTTTCATTCTGATTGGGCTCATTGAAGAATACAATGAGAAACTACTTACTTTTCTTTTAAACCTGGCTAAGTTGAATATCATTAGAAAATTAAGTGAATTTGGTTCTGTCAATTGTCAATACCCACAATTTATTGCTGCATATATAAAAGACTTCTGTGGTCCACCTGATACGTCCAAAGTTGTTGCTTTTGGCAATTCTTTGTTCATCGATTTTGCTTCTTGCAGAGTTAAGTACGTCTATGTTTTAAGTGTTATTGTATGGTCACAGGGCTAAGTTCTGTAATCTGCCTGCTATCTGTGCCCACTGCTGTGAGGAGGGATATAAGCATGAGAACTGATTCAGGGCTGATCCTCCAACATGTATAAATTGTAAAAGGTTGAGGAGAGATCAAAAAAACATCTCTCGATAGCAAGGAGTGTGGATCATATTTAAGAGTTGTCGAGATGTATTTTAATTCTCTATATGTTCAGTTGAACGCACAGAGTGCTTATATTATTCAGATTGCATGGTAAGATAAATGTAGTTTGTTGCAGGGATCTGTTTATTACATCTGGTGACCTGCTGGGTTTTGCAGGATGGCAGCGATTTTTATTGTGATTCTGACAGCATGTTCGCTGTTTTGCGCAGAAGAGAAATAAGTTGTGTCTTCTCACAACAGCACTCTAGTTAAATCATCATGTTATTAGAGTTGATATTCAGAACTTATATCTATATGTTGTAAGTTCTTATTTACAATATCGGGACCCTGCTGAGTATCACCTTAAGGTCTGGGGGAAAATTCAGTTTCCAGAGCATAGTTCTGTTATTGGTGCCGATGTTAATGCTAAATCTCTTATGTGGCATAGTTATTATATTGTTGAGAGGGGTGAAGCGGTTGAAGGTTTTGCTGTCCAATATGACTAGAAGTTTTTAATGTTTCTGGTGAGCTGCCAACATATGGTGGACAGTAGGAGCCAATTTGCCGGCACCAATATTGATGTTATGGTTGGAAGATACATTCCCAGATGTGTCTGTGGTGGGAAGGTTGTTGATGATTGCTCTAATGACCATCAATTTATTGTCTTCAAGGTCACTAGTGGCCGGAATGTTTTTTATAGGTGTAATTTTGCAGTTCAGGAGGGGCGTTTTCTGCACAGGAAAGTCAGTTGGCGGAGGTTTGTCACAATTCTTTCGGACAGGGGTTTGGATGGTCTTGATCTTGAGGATCTGGCAGGTTGGTTAACGGTGGCTTTCATTGATGTCATTGAACGTTCCCTTCCCTGCAGTTTGGATCGGGAGGGGTTGGACATGGGAAGTTATCGAGCTGAAGTCATTTGTTCTCTGTTTAAGGAGGTCCTCTCAAACTGAGAGTGATTCCGAGTAGCGAGCAGATTTGGCTTTGAGGTATAGGGAGCTCAGATGTTGTTATCACAAGGTAAGGCAGGCCAAACGTGACTGCATTCTTTTGGCTCAGGAACAAGGTAGCAAAGACCCATGTTGTTTACTGTCTACTAGGGCATAAACAGAAGAACATTCTTCTGTCTGCTGTCTTGACCAGACAAGGAGTAATCTCGGATAAAACTGAGATCCTGAATACTTTATTAGATGATCTTTTGCTTAAAATCATTTTGTTCGAAAGTGTTGCTTCTCATTGGGTGGATGTTTTGTGTTTAGAAGTTACTGAGGCAGAGGTACATGAGGTAAACTGTAGCTTTGGCAGAGGTAAAGCTCCTGGCTTTGATGGAATAATGATGGAGCTCATTGTTCATTCATTGTATGTTAGTGTGGGAATATTCACTAAAGTAAAATATTTTCAGGCTATTTTCAAATGTGTTGAAAAAAGGGAGTAATTAAATTGTTTAAGGGTGACAGCAAGGATCCACTATTAGTTCCTTATATCAGCCTCTTACGTTATTTCTGGTTATTGATTCTTGGAGAAGATACTATATCTGTGTTAATGAGAGGTTGACATGACAATAGTTACTGATGGAGGATTGGTATGGCTTTCATTCTGGTAAGGGGATGGAAGGTGCAGCTTTATGAATTTTAAACATCGTCAAGAATAGTAGTTTTTGGTATGTCTTGGGGATTTTCCTTGACATATCTGGGACTTCTAACAATCTGTGTGGTGTACTTCTGCTTATTTCAATTACAGAGACGTGGGTGTACCAAAAATGAAATGCAGATAATGCATAGCTACTGTGGGCATCAAGACGTTCTACTTTGTACAACGTGCTGGGCCCCTTATTATGGGTTTGATGCGGTTGTCGCTTACGCCGATGATGGGCTGCTGCTGCTCAAAGGATTTTCGCCGAATGAGATTGATCTCTCGGTCATACAGGATACTTGAGCTGTGAGGCTGTCAACATAAGATGGCATTTAGCCCAGATAAAACGAAGATGATGCTGCTGAAGGGCCGGCATTGGGTGTGACGCGGCGGGTCCGTGTTTCAATGTCAGGCCGTCGAATTCGAGATGTTCTGTTTCAGAAGTACCTCGGGGTACTCCTTGACGAAATATTCGTTTTAACGATCACTTAGAGTACGTCCGAAAGAATGCCAGTAGTGTCTTCTTTGGTATTCGACATTTAGTTAATCGGGAGTACCAAACGAGTATCCTCTATAAGGGTGTGTGTTAAGCAATATGTTGTATACCACACCTGTTTAGGCGGGTAGGCTAAAATTTAAAACTTATAGGAACATTTTGTTGAGGGCCTAGCGCTTTTTAATGTTAATAATGACAGGTAGTTACCGTACAATTTCTCGTGAGGCTGTCTGGTAATTGCTGGAGTAAAGATTATAGATGTTCTTGCGCTTGAGTGTCAACAACGCTATTTCGCAAAGAAGTTGGGTCGACTAATTTCTGCCAGAATTAGAGAAATTGAGAATGATGGATTGCAATTGTGGCAGACTAGGTGGGATGAGACGGCTGATGGGCGTTACATGCATGCCCTTTTTCCTGATGTGAGGAGTCTTGGGTATCTCTTTAATAAGTATATAACTCAGTTTCTTTCGGGCCACGGTGCTTTTAGGATTAGGTTGGTTCGTTTCGGCCTGGCTGATTCGGGTCTGTCTGTGGTGTGGAATATTAGATCATGCATTTCATATTTTATACGTCTTTCATCGGTATGATGAAAGACGATTAGAGGGAGTGAGGCAGCTCGGAGATATTGGGTCCTCTTTAAATTTGAATGTTAACTGGAAAAGCCGGGCCGAGTGGTCAGTTGTGGAGAACTTCATGAAATATTTGGTTCTTCAGCGAGTTGCGGTGGGCGTGTAGGATGGAGAGCTCAAGTTAACCGGGTGGTTAGGGACTGCTTGGGCGTTCTCTTATCGCCAAGATGGGCGCTCCGTAGTTTTTTTTTTGTTTGGTTATTTCGTGATGTTCGTTTTATTGCGTTGTAGGGCTACAGCTCAAAATTTAAATATTTTATTTTCACTCAGTTCTGTTCATTTTTGTAGTTTGTTTTGTGTTTATTGATAGTGTATTCTTACACCAATGGAAATATCATTCGTGGGATTTACATCGATGGCATCCTGATGGAGAACAGACTGTTAACTAAGAGGTGTTATTCAGTCTGTAGGTTCAGAAGATGACCTCTGGTAAAGCCCATCTGGGCTAGGTAAGGAGGAGGTGGCATAGCGACCGGAATAGTCACATGGCAGGATCTTCCCCTTCAAGGTCAGAATGTAGAAGACTGTATTAACGAAATTTATAACCACCCAAGTTCATGTTCATTCCTGTCTAAGATAGTCCTTACCAAGAGGTTGGTGCAGTTATGGTTATTACATTAGACCTTAGCAAGCATGTTCATACTTGTCTGATTACACAGTTGTATGGCGGGTACTGTATTTGCATTGTTTGAGGTATTTATTTTTTAAATTACAAAAGTACATCATAGTTATTCAAGCGAGTTGTAGTATTAATGTCACATTTTAGTAATTACAATTCGGCATTATTACAGATCTTCCTGTGAATGTGTTTGAATTGATGGCTTTTTCAAGATTTAAAATTAATTGTTAGTTTGTTTCAACGTTTTGGTATTTTACCAGAATATAAAATGTGTAATCAATGCAAAAAAAGCAGCGATGAGTCTGTATACAATACGGCCCAATACATGGTTTCAGGCTCTTAAACTAAGTCTTGATTACTGTTTATTTATGGAGCTATGAAATGACGACTGAGGCCTTATACAGAATGATTCAAAGAAACGGGAAATTTTGAAAGTTGTGTTGGTAGCCGTGGGCAATTGGTACCATTTGATAAGTGGCGCCAGCCTCTCTAACCTAACCTGCCATTTAGTTGTCATGGATCCTTGGAGCGGTGCGCAATGTGCATTTGCTATCAAAGCGTTTTACAAAAACAATGACAGTGTGGTGGGAGCGCGTAGAGAATTTCGCCGTCATTTTAATCTGGGACGGCACGACCGTGTTCCATCAGCAAGTGCAATTAAAATATGGAAATATAATTTTGAGGAAACCGGTTCGGCGATGAAAAAGAAACCTCCAGGCCGTGAGCGAACCGTCCGTACACCACAGAATGTTCAAGCTTTACAAGATGCTGTCACACGAAGTCCACATAGGTCAATCCGTCGTCTCTCAGCATCTTTACAATTGCATAGTTCAAGCATTCGAAGAATGTTAGTGAAGGACTTGCAATTCTATCCGTACAAGTTGCAGATCATCCAGGAACTGAAACCGAACGATGCAGTTGAGCGAGCACAATTCTGTAATGTAACGCTTCAGAAGATAAATGATAACGAAGAGTTTTTTCACGAACTGTGGATGTCAGACGAAGCGCATTTCCACCTCGGTGGATTTGTTAACAAGAAAAATTTCAGATACCGGCCACAAGAAAATCCTACCCAGCTACACCAGCGTCCGTTGCACAGCCAGAAAGCGACCGTGTGGTGTGCTATGTCATCTTACGGTGTTATAGGCCCTTATTTTTTTGAGAATGACAACGGTCTTGCGATTACAGTGACGTCGGCTCGTTACGTAGCCGTGCTTGAAACCTTTGTTGTGGAACAACAAAAGAGATTTCCACCGATTCTTAACACAGCCTGGTTTCAACAAGACGGAGCAAGTCACATACTGCACGAATATCGATGGCAGCTGTACGCCGATTGTTTGGACAACGTGTCATTTCACGAAACTGTGACATTAGATGGCCCCCCAGATCGCCTGATCTCTCAGCTTGCGATTACTTTTTGCGGGGTCACCTAAAAAGCAAAGTGTTCCACAGTAGACCTGCTACAACGGAAGAACTGAAGGCAAAGGTCCGAGAAGCAGTTGCGGAAATTCCAGTTGAGATGTTACGTCAAACCGTGAACAATTTAACGAAGAGACTTCGTGAGTGTTTACGTAGAAGAGGAGGTCACCTGCAAGATGTCATCTTTACAAAATAAACTAAAATGCATGTATCCTAAAATGGCAACATTTGTACAATTACATGAAATAAAATTCATTTTCTAAAAAAAATTTTTCATTAACGTTATTTAATTTTTTAAATTTCCCGATTCTTTGAATCTCTCTGTACAAATTAAATATCGAGCGGGAGAAATTACCTACGGGAAGTTTTTAAAATCAAATCGTGTAATCCTTGGCTGGAGAATAGAGATTCAGTCTCTATTTGTAAGGAGAGATAACAACGTTGGCAGAATCCCTTGGGAGCAATGGGTGCTCGCAGGGCCACCCGGAAACGGGTGAATTTTTCACGTTCACAGTAGGTATTCGTTCTGCAGATATGTTGTTATTGCCAAGTACATTGTACTTGGTTCAATAATAACTTCTTATCACAGGGCGGCATACAATGATTTACGTAATTTGTACAGGAATTATGTGAACCATTCACAGAATTTCATCGATCCATATACTAAAAAAAAGGGTCAAAAATAAAATGTGCCTTAGATCGGTCACAGCAAGAGAATATCTGGACAGCTTCTTACGTCTGAAAAAGGTTAAAACGGCTGATCGCAATGTTTTTCAAGCAACGCTGGAAAATATTAATATACTATATTTTTTATATTATTGTTATACTCGTATTATAATATATAATACTTAATGCAATAAATATTTGTGTTCATATGTAAGTATTCATTGTAACAAATATCTCAGTTTCGACTTTCATTAATTTGTCTATATCATTTCTATTTGCAGAGATATCAGATCGCCTGTTACATCTTGATTATGATATCTAACAAATGCACCAAATAGGGCAGAGCATATTGTGTTATTAGGAAAATGTTATTTTTCAATTTATGATGCAGCAAGGTTGTGTTAATATCTTATTGAAATGGTTCGTTTGCCGTAATACTTGATGTTATAATTTAATTTTGTTGAATAAGTCAAATAAAAAGCGAAGTTTCACTGTTTGATTTAATAATATGTTCCTTTTTATGATGTTTCTGTAGGAAACTTCAGAGTAGAGAAACGTTATATTTCCTTAAGAAATCCTTTTAAACGATGTTTTTCTTTCCAATTATAACACGTTTTGAAGATTTGGTTGTTATTGCTGTAACAAAGTCTATCGATACCGTACAAGATTGTTTAACTAGCAACCTGTAATTTTAACGCTTTAATTCTTCACGTAGTAATTAAAAATAATTTTTATTGCACAACAATCATATTAATATTGAATTTCATATTTTGTAGTATTGGTTGAATATCTAAAAACCGTGTATTAAAGTATGTTTTATAGAATAATAACAAACATCAAATTCAATGATATTAACGCTGCTAACATGCATCTAAAACTCACGCTTATAAACTTTTGGTGTAGTTTGATTTAAATTGGCGTAATTTTTAAAAGATAAAAATCTTCTGCTGCGTATTAATTTTTCGGTTATAAATAAAATTTTAAACGACGTATTTTAATTATTTCATTATAAGGCTGTTAGAGTGCGTCACTATATGTCACTAATCTATGTACATCTAAGTAAGGTAGTTCAGGTTTGTTCCGCTTTGGCTTTACACTTCGCGAAACAGGTTATTATTTTGTTATTGTTTTTTAACTATTATGAAGAAGTATCACTGGATATACTAATATTATAACTACAACGAAATGGTTGATTCCAGACTTGCTTGTCTTGATAGCCCGATTTTAGAAAACTCAGGAATAATATTTATTGAACAATTTGTCCAAGATGTAGTTGATTTTAGTTCCCAATATGGTAGTGACATTAGCATTTCTTACACGGCGTATAATATTTCTGGTAAACCAAGTAAATTTCCTGATTATGGCGATTTTCCTCAAGCATTCGTTATGGTAAGTTACTTTATAATCTAACTTAAAATTATTTTTATTAAGTGTATTATAAATTTTTGGTTGTCTAATAAATTAGAGTTTTGAACATGAGTGCAGGTCATTGTTTTGGTTTTGTAAATGGTAAACAAAAATGAAATTATATTGTTATTAATATTGGTCTAACGAAATTTGTGTGAAATTTTGTAATTTCGTACTTTTAAATACTGTTGTCATTTATTCTTATTTATTTATTTGTTATTTATGTGATTCCAATTTTAAGCAAGTAATTTTATTTTTAATTCCTAAATATTGACTCTTAGAAAATTATTTCATTTTCCGATTTTTTACAGCGAACTTATGGAAAATGGTGGTCAGAAGCTCCTTCAAAACGTGAAGTGTTTATGGCCCAAAATTTTGGAAGTATTATTAGTCAAGATTACATTGGTATGTATTACATTTAATAAATATAAATAAATATTTGTATATTGGTTCTAGCATTGGATTAGGAGTGTTTTATTTATTTATTTTTAAGAAGAGCGTAGAATGTATTTTTCAACCATTATTATAGTCAGGGTAATTTTACTTTGGATCCAATTTTTTAATGTTTTTTAATTGTGTTTGTTTCATTTCTGTACTGTATTCAGTTAGCTTATAGAATTAAGAATAAACAAAGATTGCTTTTGTTTGAATGAGTTTGTCATGATTCTGCTGAGTTGCGTCCTGTGCATCAGTGCCGCTTAACAACTTGGTCATATCTATATACACATTATAATCATTACTCATATATTTATTAGTCACCATATAATTAGCCATGTAGTAGTCATCTAGTCAAACGTTTATACAATGTTTGTATAATGTTATCTCTTCTCAGTAATATTAAAATCCTTGATCTTTTCATCTGATCACTCTTTTGTTCTCTTATCCAATTTGTATGTTTCTGTTACTTTTTCATTTACTGTAATGTTGTTTAAAGTTAATATAATGCAATTTTTCTAAGTTTGCTGAAAGTGTAGTGTATTCCTAGATTTGTGCCTATACGACTTGAGTTATACCATTATTTTGACACCATGTCTGATACCGATTCAGCTGATAATAGTGCAAGATTATTGATATCCATGTGAAAAAAGGCTGTGAAGAAAGCCTTTAAGTCATGCAGAAAAACATAATTTTAAATGCTTACAAAAGCAAATTACAGAGTAATTCTACAATGTTGATTTCGGATTTTGTTAGTAAAACTGCTAACATAAGTAGAAGTTGTGATGCTTCAGTGTACACTGTAATTCGCCAGTATAAATCTACTAATGAATTACGGTCTCTCAAGAAAGGAAAACCCTGCAGGTTAGTTGAATGATTTAAAAAAAAAACTAGATTCTTAAAGAAGTACAACAATTTTTATTTTTAAAACAAACTGCCTACAATAGACAAAGTGTCATGAGTTATAAATGATAACAATACCATATTTCTGAGAAATAGTTTTTTTGTAAACTGTTAAAAAGTATGAATTTTAAATACAGAAACAGGACAAGGAAAGTGCTTTAATTGACAGGATTATCATTATATGGCAAAGACATTACCACACTGAAATAAAGAAAATGAGGCAAGAAGGCTGTAGAATATATTATAAGTATGAAACTTGGATCAATGAAGGCCGTACAAAAAGTTTCGTTTGAAAAGATAAGGCTGTGAATTCGTCAAAAGAAGCCTTTCTCTGTGCTTTAGCCAGTAATAAGGTTCCATTGGGTAAAGGTAGTCTCATAATTATACATATCGGCAGTGATGCTGGGTTTGCCAATGGTGGTCTCAATTTTTGAATCTAAATCTGCAGGAGATTGTCATAACGAGATGAACTTTTGAGAAATGGTTTAGCAATGTGTTAGTTATCTCTTCTGGAACATAATTCATTATTGTCTTAGACAACATTCATGTACAAAGGAAAAAATCCTAGCTCTGTCTTGGAAAAAGAATATCAAAATTTGGCTTAGTTCAAAAAGTGATTTTTGAAGAGGATGAACTGAAGGTCTGATTATTGCAAAGGGTTTCGCATATTAAAAGTGATTTTAATGTGTATAAAATTGATGAGTTAGCAAGATCCTCTGGTAAAACTGTTCTTTGATTACTTCCTTATAATTGTGAACTCAACCTAATTGAGTTAATTTGGGGACTAATCAAAAGTTACCTCATCAGAAAATATTGCTTTTGAAATATCCGATGTTAAAAATTTATGCTTAAAAGCTAACAATAAAACAGGCCAGGTGGAATGGAAAAACTGTATAAAATATGTAAGGGATACTTTTGAACCAATTTTTCGGGAATTGGATAATATAATAACAAAAATAATGAATATGAATAACAAAATTGAGCTTCTCATTGTATGTCTTAATACTGACACCACTATAGATTTCTTGCAATCAGTTGATGAAAACTGAATTGCATTCATTATTTGTTTATTATCTTAGAAATTTAATCTGAAATTTAGTGAACTTTTACTGTTAGCGGGCAATTGACAATTTCATATCTCTTAAACTAAGTAATAGTAAACAGTTTTAATGAATAAATTATGCATGGGTTATCAGATGTGTGCCAAAAAAGGTAAGAAATATTTATTGATAATTTAACATGTCTTAACTTATTGAAATTAAGAGTATTGTGCAATTTTTGTTAAATGTAATAGCGCATGGTTACTGAATATTAACGTCATGTAGTTTCTTTTATGTACATCAGGATTTACAGGAGATGCTTGTGAATTGGCCACCTGAACAATCATATGCACAATCTGTTTACTTGAACTCTATAAGCTAACTGAATTAGGTATAAGTGTATATGGAATTTTCATTTTTGATTTAAGTTTATTTAATGGGAATTTGTTCTTGTTTGATTATAATACATATGTATATATAATTAAGACTTATATCTTTTACTTATGTAAACACCCCTCATTATCTCATTACTGTATGCACATGTACTTTTGTCATTTGACAGCTGTACTAGTTAAATATGATATGTATCATCAGTTAATAGCTATCCAAATTAAAAATAAAATTGTTAAATATAGAATAAATAACACATTTTGTCACGTAAATTACATCATTAACAATCATAGTTATTAACTACAACTTTTAGTCGTACAGTGTGTATAAAAGCTTAAAATCTCAACGAACTCAGTGTTATCTTATTATTATTATTATTTATGTCTTTTTTTTGTTTCTTCCTGATAACTGTAAAAACTACTAAACCAATCATTACAAAATTTTAACCATAACTTTCTTATCACCCCTGGAACCTCACCAGTCTCACTGTTATATAAATCGTAAGCAGTGGTGGCTTGTAGCTAAAATTAGTGGGAATGCTGCTGCAGAAAATTTTTTTGGGGTCTTTTCAAGGCCATGATTAAAGTTAAAATTAAAGAACCGAAAAAAAAAGAAGAAAATAGAATAGCTGGAAGCAGGATAATAATCTAATTCTACACTTCTACACTATTCATGCACTTCTACACTATGTGTGTTTGCTCACACCAGCGAAACAGCATGCTGCTGGAAACATGAAGTACAGTTCCATTTAAAGATTTTTGTATCTTTTTCTTAAACTGGGGGATGGTTACTGAAATTTAAGTCTAAGGATTATATATTGTGTAAGTATAAAGAAAGAATTAAAGAAAAAAGGATTCATTATATTATGTTATTGATAATATCAAGCGGAAATAGGGGATATCACTGCAGAGTTCCACAGTGTATACGCGAGTCGCCACTGATCGTAAGTAAAATAAAATGTTTAAATAAATAACCTAAAACTTCTTTTACTAAATTTATCTATATCAATTATTGATTTCTTCAGAAGGTTATTACGTGATTTATTACATTTACTGTAGTTGTCTATAAAAGATAAATTTTTTGTCATTATCGTAGTATACATAAAAAAAAAATTAGTTTGATAATAGTTAAAGTGAATAACGATTGGTTACATTTATAATAAAGTTTTGATGGTTTGAGGAACATTGAATTTTGATATCAGTATTGATTTATTCAGAAAGTTGCTGTATTTTACTAAATTTAATGCTGTTGTCGTAATCTGGAGGTGATAACATTGAGAATAACAGGCCATATATAATTACAAACCAATTTTTGAAATTCTTTATGCAAATAGAAAGGATGAAGCTGTGATGGAGGATAAAATTTATAATTGTTCCATGTGAAGAAAATACTATATCGGGATATGATTGTTAAATGTACCTTTTATAGCCTGATTGTTCTACAAGACTTGGGACATTTCAGGTTGGTGCAGCCTGGATATTAAACGTTTCTATGTACTGCTTTGAAACATTCCTTTTGTAAAAAAGGAAAATTGTAAAGAAAATTTTTAAAAGAAAAAAAATTATGTGTTAATTAAAAAAAAAAACATATTAATTTTGAAAGGACACGAGTTCATCCTCTCAGCTTCCTTGTATTGTGAGAAGATTGCTAGAAAAAAAAATAGATATAATCTATATTTGTGTTTGAAAAAAATATAAAATTTAAATTAAAAAAAATATATTTACTTTAAAAAAATTTTTTGAACAAATTTGATAATTCAGAAATCTAGATTATAAGCTCTTATGGCTAAACACCTCTGTTAATGATCTAAAAATTGACATGGAAGTAAAAATTTAAATTATTAATATTTGTATTTAATTAAAGCAATTCTTTGTATTATATTACATTTAACCCACCGAGCTGGGGGTCTTGTGGTTAACTTGTCATTGCAAGTTGAAGATACTGAGGTTCAAATCGTAGTAAAATTTAGTTGCTTTTACAGGATTTGAATAGTAGGCAGTGGATACTGTACTTTGGTGGTTGGGGTTCAATTGAACACACTCTCAGGAATGGTTGGCCCGATTGTACAAGACTATATTTCATTTACATGTGTTACATTTCATCTTTGATTGCAACATACACATTAGGGGGAGGGGGGATATATATATATATACGCACACTAAAAACTATTAAAAGGTTTAAAATTCAATTTACAGAAAAATGAAAAATGTTTTTTTATGATTATGAAAAGATATGATTGATGAAAATCCATCCAGAATTTAGTGACATATTGGGGCTTCAATTATTTTTTTCTTTTACCAATACAAAATTTTAAAAACTCTAAAATATGACAAATTTGGAAATTTAATTTTATAATGGGAAAGTACAACACTATCTTAATAATAATAATAGTAATAATAAAAAAAAACTTGTTTAACAGTTTTAAAATCAATTCACAGATTCAGGAGTATTATATGCTGTCCCGGTATGGTGGCCTTCAGTACGGATAAAGAAGAACTTGGCACGCTTAGTTAGGACCCATAGGAGACTGTTGCTTGGCGTGGTTTCCGCGTACAGGACAGTCTCCTATGAGGCATTATGCGCTTTATCAGGAGTGTCGAAAGAGATCAAGGTGTTGAAGTTCATAAAGCGAGGCATAGGCTACTAGAGAGATGGCAGGATAGATGGAGCACACCTGGCCCTGGAGACAGGAACAGAAGGCTAATCCCCAATCTAAGGAACTGGATACGTAGAAAACACGGTGAAATAAACTTTTACACGTCACAGTGTTTTACAGGACACGGTAGTTTTAATTACTATCTGCATAGAGTCTGTAGAAGGGAAACTGCAGCCTGTATGTACTGTGATGATGATTTCGAACATACTTTCACTGTATGTCATAAATGGAGGGAAGAGACAGACGGTATTGACCTGTCATCTGATGGAACTGGGAGACTAATCAATAGCATGTGAAACAGTGAAGAAACTTGGAAAAAAGTTGAGTTGGTCATCAAAAGAATACTTATGCAGAAAAACAACGATGAAAGGAGACTAGGATTTTAAACTTTAGCATAGGGCAGGGTGGACAGCCTCACTGGTGAGGGCTGATATGCCGAGGTGTGTCTGTTCCGATGATCCACTGGGGACTCCTAAGGGTTTTTCGTTAGGTTAATATCAAGACCTGAAAAGACCCAATCGCCACGTCACGACAATACATGATATTGACGTGGCGATATACGGATGGGCAAAAGAATTCAAAAGAACTGACTGGTGGGCCGATCTGCCATGCCGGACTTATAGCCGGTAGGTGGGAAGGCCCATTAGAGTAGAACAGGCACTCCCCTGGGTGGCGTAATACCAACCAGTCGGACCGGCCCAGGAGAGTAGAGTTCAAAAAAAAAAATGGTTCAGGAGTTATAGAAATTTTAATAGAAACAGGTCTATATAACGTAATTTTTATCAGAAGTAGTGTTTCTTTTATACTTTTTAGTTGAAGATTAACATATTATTGAAATAAAATACATTCGGTATAGAACTAAAAATTAATATAAATGGAAGCCAAAATGAGACTATACAATTTTGACTTTAAAAATATATAACTGGGTTTTATCTGATATCCGCACCTCAGTTATTGGTTTTTTTTTTTTTGTGTGACCAATTAAATCATCACCACCCCACTAAACTTCAGTAGATAGAAGGTTGTTTGCTATAGAAGGAGCTCAAATAATAACATATATTGACTTTATGATTACTGTCATAGGAAAAATGGAGGAACATAAAAGGAAAGGGTTATAGATACATTGCGGTTATGTTATCATTTAATCCAGCCTCAACCTGTTACTATTATCTCATGCTGATTAGTTGTCCGAAAATACTTGCAGTATTTATTTAATATTTTTAATATTAAAACTAGGTTTTCTTGCAAAATTTGATTTTTGGTATAATTTATTATTGTCTACTGATGATAAAAAATTTATTTACAACATGTTGGTAAAAACATTACAAAAATATTGTTTACTTGTCTGCTCTTATATATAGCTAGCAGAAGCATCTTTGATTAATCCCTGTGCATTTTATTGTTGTTGTTGAGACGTATTTAAAATTCCTATCGTGGATGAAAATCAGAAACAAATTTTTTTTCCTTTCTCTGGATGGTAAAATGCCTTACAGATCATCTGTATTTCAATTTCTTATTTACAGGATTGTGGAAATGTAACTGACCGTACTTTTTATGGGTTTTCAAGGGTTTTTACTGAATGCAGTTTGGCATGGGATTTTTTAGAGTAATTTCTTAATCTTGGATTAAATACTTTTTCTTCTGGATGAAAAGTATTTAACTTAATGAAGATAATAAATAAAAAGCAGTAAGTGATAAAAATTAATTTTTAATAAAATAATCTTGCAATGCTTAACCTGATATTGCCCATTCAATTGTTAGTAAGCTTCTTAAGAATTGTCAAAATGTTATCCATATTCGCTTTCTTCATCAGAACTTGTTTTCAATGACTTTCATATCTTTAGACTGTTCAGAGGCAATTGGAAGCAAATCTTTCTTTTCTTTAATTTTAATTATTAATTAAATATGTGAGTGGGTATACTCTCAGCCAAAAGACTTTTCTAGTGATATCCACAAATTTTCTGTGATAGAACTAATGCTTTATCTATTGTAATTGTGGAAAATATGTAGGAAAATTATGTAACTTTTTATTTTCTACATATTTTTACATTTTCAAGGTTTTCATTTAACCTTGTATATACTTTATTAAAAAAAAATTATTTACTGTAAATCGCCTGTAATTAAAATATAGTTGTAAATACAGTGTCTCTAATAAATGTTTATGCTCTTTGAATAGTTATAACTAGAAAATGATTAAGAATAAAAACGATAAAACCATATTAGTTATTAGTTCAGAACATCTGTTTTTCATTGTGGATTGTTTATTATTTATTCCAAAATAAACACGACTAAAATTCAGTTGTCTTTTTACCAATGTAAGTTTTTGAAATGTAATTGGAAAACTGAGAATGTGAAATAGATTCAAAGACAGACGATGGAATTTAGAACATCACCAACGAGTAACAATTGTAAGAATTAGAGACAAGATTAAATGGAACAGTGGAGAATGTAAACAAGGGCTGGTCTGGGCTAAGAAAAACGTCTACAGGTAATGGAAATGGAGCTTGAGTAATGCAAACCTTTACACAATCCCTAAACAAATCTCCCAGGCAAAGTTTTTATGAGACTGAAAGTGTTAATAATTTGAATTAAACTGTAAATAAGGTCATACACCCTAAGACTTTCATTTCTTAAATGAAGCTGATCTAGATAGACTAGTACAGTTTTGTGAATGGTACCAGGAAAAGTCTGAAACAAAGTTTGAAGATTTAATTGTTTGATTGGATGAAGCCACTTTTAAGAGTGATAGAATAATTAATTGGCATAACAGTGTTTATTAGAGTGATGCATATCCACACATAATTGATCAGAAACTTGTTAATTTATCAAGCCTAACAGTACACTGTAGTTTATCTTCTAGAGAGATTGCCGGACTGTTCTACTTTGAGAGGACTGTCACTGGCATTTGTTACTTACAAATGCTACAAAACAACTTAATTCTTGCTCAACATAAGCTTTTTATTGATGAAGAAGTGTACTACTTTCAACTAGATGGAGCTCCAACCCGCTGTTATCATGATGTGATGGAATTTCTTGACGATACCTTTCCTGAGCAATAGGTAGGATGAAAAGGAAGTGCTTCTGAGTTCCCGGCTTAGTCTCCAAACTTAACACTCATGGAATTGTAACTTCAAGGTGTTTTAAAAGACACATGTATACTGCAAAACCAGATGCTGTAGCAGCTGAGAGCAAATCAAAAATGCAGTTAGCTCTACTGTTGTCAATTAACTACAGCACAATGTTGTATTAAAACTGTTGTCGTATTTTGAACATTTATTAAGTTTAAATTAAAAAAACAACATAAGCATTATGTTTT
This sequence comes from Lycorma delicatula, assembly GCF_047948215.1. Classification (NCBI taxonomy): domain Eukaryota; kingdom Metazoa; phylum Arthropoda; class Insecta; order Hemiptera; family Fulgoridae; genus Lycorma; species Lycorma delicatula. Next base: position 17,212,571 of record NC_134467.1, read on the forward strand.
TTTCTTTTTTGATAAATATAACTATTGGAACTGTGTATACATTTTTTTGAGATACTGTTTAATAATTATTACACATTTTTAAAAAGTTATTTGTGTTTTCTATTCTCTATTTTGTTATTCTAATCATTATTTATCTCAAAATTATATTTTCCTAAAACGTACTGACCACTATTGTGTTAAGTAAAAACAGTTTTCTTGTATTTATGGAAACTAATTTTATAATTTTTCTTTATTAAAATAGACTTGAAATTTGAGCAAGCAGTTTATCCGTATGGTGTCAGTATTTATGAAACTTATAATCCTGGATCTGTTGTACGGATTTGGGCCGGTCTTGAAAACAATCGATGGAAATTGTTGTGGGAAGGAGAATCCCAAATCGTTGGTCATACTCCTAGAATATTTTCACCTCAGATAAGAACAATCAATGAACCGACATGGTGAGTTGTATTTTTTAATTTAAAATGATTAATTTAGCGTATTGGGTTTTTCTTTCTTTTTTTATGTTAAGTTTTCTTACGTTGTAATTTAATATTTTTCATTTAAAGCGTTATGCCTATATGTCTGTAAAATTTATTCTTGACAAGTTGCTTTCTAAATTGTAATGTTTTTAGATGTAGAATATGTAAAAATAGGTGTGATATACTCCAACCGATTTCCTATTGGGTGGGGTAAAAATAAAGAGGAAAATTTTTTATTGTATTGATTACTTCTTTATAAAGTTGTCGAATGCATTCACGTTTTTACTATACAACAACACCAGCTTTTATCTTTTATAGACCTTTGTCAAAGAAATCTGCTGGGGTATTCAGTCATTTTTTTAAATTATTTTTTGATTTCATATTGTCTGATAGCCAGCCAGACTTCATCTTATTGAAGATATGGTAGTGACTAGTAAATCTGTGTTGATTGGGTATAAAGGGAAAACTTTCACTTAATTTTATGTGATCTGTAGCGTATGCTGTGTATTTTCATACACAACAACCATACGCTGTGCAAACATCCTGTGCTTTTGTTTTGTACCGAGACTGAAGATTGTGGAAATTTCACAATTAAATTCTTGACATTATTGAAGGCTAATTTTGAGTCATTTTTAAACATGAACTTATGTTTATCAGGCACGTAAGGCTGTTAGAGGCTTTATGATCTCCATTTCTATTAATTTTTTCAATTAAATTGCTTGCAGTTCTGAAATCATTATTATATGGTTATCTGTTTTGTGACAGGTGCCTTGCACTATGTCTACCTCCATTCTCTTATTTGTCGCAAAAAATGTTTTAAGTTCTTTATAGCTCCCACTTCCTTTTAGATCATTTTAAATCTTTTATTTTCTTCAAGCACTATTTTAAAATCAATCCTCTCCTTACAAAATTTATTCTTGCCATATAGCTTTCTTGTTACATAGTGTCAATACACCATGTAACAAGAAAGCTATGTATGCCAAGTGCTCTCAAAAAATGAAGATGGTATTCAGCTGTAAGCGACCTTACACAGAGACTGTATAAGGTGGCTTACACTGAGACTGCGGTGGAAGGACTGTATTAATTGAAATATGAAACCCTATTAATATCAAATAAACATTTTATTATCTTTTGTACCGTTTTTTTAAAAAATATTTGATGTGGTTGCTGTATCAAATCGTAAGGTATTTTTTGTAGGTTATGTTTAAAGTTTATGATAAAATTTATTCTGATTGAATTGAAAGAAAAAAAGTGGTTTTTCTAGTGTAATTATTCTTACCTTGTTTTTTTAAAATCTAGTAATTGAGTAAATACAAAAAAAAAATCATCAAAATGAGAGAACCTGTTTTTTATAAACATTTTTAAATTAAAAAGTAACAACAATAAAGTTAAGTCAGAAATAAAGATTGTATTTTTATTCTGAGAGTTTTTTTATCATGAATTTAGCTTTTATTCCAAGATACGTGAATGAACAAACTGAATCTGGTTAATTAAATTACGTACTTATTTTTGTGTTTAATTCAAAGCTATTCCAAAAATGTATATTTTGTTCATATAACTTAATTTTTTTTATACTCAGGTAATCCTCCTGTTTTTGTTTTTACGTCAAAAGTAAAACTATGGTTTATTAAATTTTGTTATATAATGTATTGACGTCACTTGATCACTGTTGATTCTATTAAAGAAACCAACTGTATGGTTTCTCAGTTTGTAACCAATGTAATATTCATCATACATTGTTACTGCTTAACTAATCAATACAACCTTTATAACGTTTTTCCGTTAAGAGGTATAAGAATTCTTTATTTTCTGCTTTGAATACATTTTATTCTTAATCATACTAAGTTACTTTAGAATTTATAACTAAATTAAATTTAAGGTTTACTTATAATTTTAAAAGGTTTTTTTTGGTGGAGTGGAAATGATTTATTAAAATGAAAGATGGAAAATATATATCAGTGAAATTTTTGTATTAAACTGAAAATATGACACCTTGAAAATTTGAATTTGATACCTTAAAAGATGGCACCTTGTGATTTTTAGTTGCAAGGTGTCGAATTTGGAGGCTCTCCCTAACCGTGTGGGGGGTCGTCTTGGTGCATTGAGGTTGCAGGCACTCCGCACACTGGTACCTGAGAGTGTTACTTCCCCCCCCTTTCTGATGCAATGCTCTGTAGAGCAGTTCCAGAAAGGTGGTGGGGGGGCAATAGAGAAAAGTTCCTAACTATGCTTGTTGATTTCATTTTTCCTTCCATTCATGCTATATACACTAATGACAAGTGTTATTATCAACAAGGTGGTGCTTTGCTGTACTATCATAGGGATGTACAAGCATATCTGGATCAAAATGTACTGGGCCAGTGGATAGGACACAAGGGATTGATTGAGTTTCCTGCACTCTCTTCAGACCTTATGCTGCTTGATTTTTTTTATGGGGCATAATAAAATATGAAGTTTACTGTCCTAAACCACATAACCTGTACATACTTTAGGATGAGATTCAAGCAGTCTATGCAGAAATCCCATTGGATCTTTAGTTTGAGCTGCAGAATCAGTCGTGACTCGTACTCAGAAATGTGTCGATGCTTAAGGCCACCATTTTGAACATTTACTTTAACCACCACTTTGAACATTTACTTTAACCACCACTTTGAAAATTCTGTTTGACCAGAAAGTACACTTGTTTTTCAAATTGGACTGTAGACTTTCTTTTTCCAGAAATTTAACCTTGTAGGTAGGAATATAAATTTTCTATGGCAATTCAAAGTGTGTATACATTTTTTTGAATCACTGTGTGTATAGATATTATGGGTAGATAAAATTCCTGTTGATGGACATAGTGGTGATTTAACTTTTTTTTAAAACTATTAGTTAATGCAAATTTGTGATATTTATCAGAATTCAGATGTTTATATTTATATATTCTTTAATATTTTAAAATCTATGTCAAAATAAGTGGCTCAGGAAGGTAGAGATAGTTTTTCTTTGACCGTCAGTAATTTGATAGAATTTGTACAATATTGAATTAAGAATTAAAAATTTGTCAGTCTTTTCCCTAATTTTATGCCTCGGTGTGTAGTCATATTTAAAGAAAAACTAATAGTCAGGAATGAGAATTAACTTCTAATTTGTACTCTCTATTTTGATATTTGTAAGACTTGCATGATTTAACTAATTTATTAGAAATATAGTTTAAATTATTTTTAATGTAACTAATTTGATGTATAATATTAATATTTATGTTTCTTTCTTTTTGTTACAGTCTAATTCGATTAGAGTTTGATCATTCTAAATTAGAATATTATACAGAATTAGACGCTGTATTATTAATCGGCACGAATAAGCTCATAGTTTATGATACAGCTAGTTTAAATAACGGTCCTAGATTAATTTGTAATAGTAATGTTAGTAAAGGTTGTAACGATACTGCTTGTATTAGTAGCATCAATTGTAATACATTAAAAATTTCTTCAACGACTTCACCATCCAATTTAGCGGTTGGTAATTCGTCAAGCGGTAATATAAAAGCTGGTGTTATTTCATCTTCAGCTATATCAATAACTCCGCCTATCAGTGATTTGACTAACAGGATAATCAAATTAAACATACATGCCATTCCATTTCAGGTATTTATTATTATTTTGTTCTTTGGTCTTCCTTTATAGTTTATAGTATTTAAAATAACTTTCATAACCCAATTAATCTGCAGTATTTTAATCTTTGAAGTGATATGTGTTGTTTTTTTTTAATCAATTTCATCATCATCATTTGGTATTCTGTCTAGCGGGAGGTTCCCTTATACTGCTGCTGTCTCCATCCATTTCTGTCCCAATCGTTCCCGTTGTCCCATCATAATATGCAATCTTTATCTCATTTATTAATACTCCATTCTTCTTTCTCACTCCTTTCTCTTTCTATTGTCACTCTAATACAATTAACAGTATTCCACCCTTTCTAAACATTTAACGATATACTATATTTATTTATTTACTTTTAACATTCATAATTAATCATTAGTTCAACTATAGCGGTTTTTTTAATAGTAAAGATGAGAAATAATTTTTTTTTGCTTGTGAAAAGATATCAAACCAGACCAGGAATTGAAGCCAGAACATTCTGGATGAAGATACTACTGTTTCTCTGCTGTGAATAGTCATAGATACATAGATGCCAACTATTACAGATTATCTGTAATTGTTACAGATTTATTGTATAAATTATGCAGCTTCAGATAATCCGGATTATGAGATAACGCATTTTTATTAATATTGATAGTAAACTGCTTGAAGGAAAGGATGAATGAAATTAAAAAAACTGTCGGCCATTTCTTTATTACATTAAAATATATATTTTCTGTATCGAGTTGTTAGTGTGGGGATGAACTGACTTGATGGACCCAGCCAAAGTTGGAGGCAACATGGTCTATCATTCCATTGCATTGGAGTATTGCATGATTATGCATATCTGAATGTTTTTTAAGAGTGATGGAATGGAAATAATGATCTTGGATGGAGGCAGTCATTGTTTCTCTTTATTAGCGAGTGTGAGTTTTGTATGTGTAATGCATTATAGTTCAAGTCTAAAAATATTTTTTTTTTTACATTTCCTTCGTGAAACTTCAATCAGTAACAAAAGTATTTCAGATTCAAGTGGTATGAATACGTCTAAAGAAACTAAGTGTAAAGTATGTAAAAAATATAGTCAGGAGTATACAAATGAATGTCTACTGCCAAATTTTGTATTTTTTGTACCGTTTGTAAAGGCAAGTTTTCTGTATTGCATGAATTTGCTTTAATATCATCAATGATTTAAATTTCAGAAATAGAAAAAAAATCGCAAGGAGGGAGTAGGGAGGCTGAGAGAGGATAGTCGTCTGATTTTCGGCACAAAACTGACGAGTTGACAAAGCTGAGTGTACGGCCACATTGTAGTGGAGAAGGAACTATGAGTTGTCTTACCATAACTCTGGTCTCTTTTTGGAAATTTTTTTCACATAACCATTGTAAAATACCTTGATAGTACGCATGGTTTACTGTTTTACCCTGAGGCAAGAATTCAAAATGCACTATTCCATTAAAATTGAAAAAACAGAGATCATCACTTGACATTGGATTGAGTCTGACATGCTTTCTTGGGGTGTGGAGATCCTTTGCCAATTCATTGTGTTGATTGAGATTTTGTCTCAATGTCATGCAATTTTAGCAATTTTAATAAGAAAATTTGATTTAGTTATCAAGTGAGTCACGATAATAAAAAAACCAAGATGGCTGCCATATTGGTGAAGCCTACTTTTTGCAGTAACTCTGTTGTTTGTTGTCAGATTTTTAGGAATAAGGTGTCATTTTGTTCACAAAAAATGCTTCATGATTTTTATAATACAACAAAATTTGATAAATGTAAAAATTTATATAATATTTAAGATTGAAAAATTGAAACTATACCATTTTGAAATTTGTCAACAATGAGTGTCTTTAATTTTTTTCCTATAAAAAAATTTCCAACTGTTCTTGAAGAGTAATTTTTTTTTTTTAAATACAAAATGGTGGTTTGACAGAAAAATATGCATTTTCGAACCTATGTTCACTGAACATTTTTTCTTCAGTATGTTAAGTTGAATTGCTTGCTAGAGTTTGGCCTCACCTTTTAATATATATATATATATATATATATATAAAGTTTGTTTGTTATAGAATCATGCGAGAATTAACCTCCTGATTATTTTAGTGTTTGCAGGATACATTCGTGTTATTCCAGGGAAGGTTTTAAGCTATTGACCAAAGCCCTAGCTCCCTTGAAGGTTAAAATATTCATTATTTCTTTGCTCCTAAGAAGGGTGAAGTTGTGAATTAAAGATATTCATTAAGGAGAAAATAAAATAATCCTTCTCAGTATTATATTTCTGCCACCACGGCAAAGAAATAAGTTAAAATTGTTTATTATTCTAGCTTTTATAATTTGGTTTTTTTGAAGGTTTCTATAAAGCCTGAATACTATAATTATTATTTATCAGTATTATTCTCACAACCATGAGGATAACGTACAGTGTGTGGGAGTCTAATGGGTGAACCCCTCTGGGTAGACGGGAATGGTTACCGAAGTAAACTCTGCAGATGTCTAGGGTGCCAGCCCCTGTGGCAGATTGGGAATGGCAGTCTTTGTGGCCATGGGGTAAACTCCTTGGCCCTGGGAGATCCCAAGGAGTCCTGAATTGGATCCAGGTTTCGCCTGGGCTGACCTCAGTTCCAAGGGTCCATATTCTGGCTAGATGGGCCAGCTAGTTTATGTATATGTTTATTACATTTAAACGTGTTTGAAAAAAATTTGTATTGTAGGCTATTTTTGATACTGTTGATTTTTTCTTTTTTTAATTAAAAATTGAAAGTATGTTTAATTTGTTAATATTTTTTAATTTTGATTTTACTTTTTCAGGCTGATACATCTAGTTCTGTGAGTTCTTTATTAGAAGTAAGAGATTCTTTACTCCAAGATTTAGATGATTCAACATTAAAATGTTCAAATCAGTTTGAGAGAGCTAATAGTGGTCCATTTGCTTGTTTACCTGTATGTACTGGATTTAAAATAATTACCTTTAATACTGATTATTTGTTTTTAATTTAATTTTTTTTATGAATATTTGATTTTCTATGTGTTTATTTAAGGTTTTAATCTAAGTAAAAATTTTTTTTTCATTTAAATTTTGATTATATATTGTTTTCCCACAGAGAGGGGTAAATTATTTTTTTATTGTTTTAATTTATCTCTCTCCCAGACTTTGTTCCGGATCTGAAACATAAGTAACACTATTCAGAATTGTTTTTCTTTGAGGGTAATGATGTATATATAGAGGATATATATATATATATATATACATATACATATTTTTTTTTATACATACATTATATTTATTGTTCTCTTCTCAATTAAAGAGTAATTTTCAGGAGTACAGGTGCTTTTGGTATGGTTGTATTCGTAAAGGTGCTGCTTATTAGGTGACATGATGTATTAACTACATTTTAAAGGGCATGGCATGCTTGTATGTAAACATATATTCAGCTTAGTGAAGAAATGACTATGGGAATGCTTGTTATTCTTGAGAATGGTTATACAATTTTCATCTTGTTATTCTTGAGAATGGATATACTATTTTCATGAGTAAATTGTGTCTCATACCAACTATTGTAACTAATCCAACTTACAATGAAGAAATAACATGAATAAAATTATTTTATGTGAACTATAATAGTGGCAATGATATTACAACATGCAGGATCATTTTTAAAAAATCACAATTCGGTTTTCATCATACGTATACAATACAACGTACATACGTACGTACATACAATTTTAACAGAGCATTTAGTGGGCCTATTTAATAATAATAGCTCTTCTAGTGTTTGTTTAATATTTTCACAAAATAAAATCATTGGTCGTTTTATTGTTATATGTCGCTCTATCCACTTTACAATCCCGACCTCTTTTCCCCCCATCAGATTTATTTTTGTTTTCTTTTTCACCTTTTAAAAAGTTTTTTATGTGGTACAGAGTTTGACAGCAGTGAGCAAGTCAAAAATGTGATACACTGTGCTTAGACACCAAGGTGAAAATTTTTTGCTACGTGAATGAGAAAGCTCACGCAAAAAAAGTGTCTAAATATAACCAGCGATAACGTTGAAAAGTAGCATTAGTTGGATTGTCATAAATAAATAATAATAATTGTTCAACATTCATTTGCCTCTTTTAGATATTGAATGACCCTTGTATGTACAGAGATGAACAATCAACATGTAGGATGTGTTTTAATGTGAAAACAGTTTTACTAACATGACAAACATCTACTTATTTGAGAAATTATATGTTTAGTATCTTCTATACATTTGTTCTTTTTTTGTTGTAAAATCATTTTTTAGTGGGAAATTGTTTACAGTAATTGTATAATATGTTTTAAATGATTAATTTTTCTCCAGGTTATTTATTTGTTTGTTCGGTTTTTTTTAGGATGAAACTATGATATATATATTTAGATTTTTAGATCTTGTATCATTATGCCAGTGTGCTAAAATCAATAAACATTTCAATTCAATTGCGATGGATTCCTTGTTGTATACAGAACTGAATCTTAAGGTAATTTAATCATTTTCTTTTTAATTTATACTGTTTTAATTATTTTAGTTTTAAACTATACCCCTTATGACTGCAAAAAGTGGATGTCTCAAGAAGTTAGATCCTGCAAAAGAAAGGTCATGGAGTAAGATATACAAAGATATATACACATTTATTGATCAAAGCGTTTTTTTTTGTCTTCAGTCATTTGACTGGTTTGATGCAGCTCTCCAAGATTCCCTATAATGTTGTTAATGTTAATGTTGTTCAAAATTTAATTAAAAAAAGAAGAAAATTAAATAAGTGAACAAGTTTTCTTAAAATATATGTATATAAATTATTATTTCTATACGATTTTTGTATTTTAAACATAATGGGTAATTTGGAAGATGGATTTAAGTTAAAAATAAATTAAAAAAAAATTTTTTTTTTAATTGAAAAAAAAAAATTTTGTTATCACTGGCCATTGCAACAGGATGTGCAAAAATATTTTTTAGGGATTTCGATGCAAAACTCATTAACTCCTTTTCTGTTACAAGATATAGAAAAAAAAGAAAAATACATATTCAGTTTTTTGGACGGAGATGAATATAAAATACAGATTTTTGATAATTTGTGATCTTGATAAAAAAGCTTCAACTGTAGTAAGAAACGTTTTCGGTCAAAGTTCCCCAGTAAAAATTTGAAATTTTATTTCTACCAAAACGCTGCCCATTTTTTCAATTTTTACAAAAATTTAATGCATTCTTTCCTCCTAAAGGTATTTAGGAGGAAATTTGACAGGAGGAATTTCCTCCTGTCAGTTTGAAGAAAATTGGTCGACAGGGTCGAGATTTATAAAACCAAATACAGGCCAACATACATATATGTACATAGGCACAAACATCAGTCAGAAAAAATACCAAAAACTTTTTGGGACTTGGGAAAATTAGAATAAAATTTTTTTTGCAGATTTACAATTTATTTAAATCAATTTTTTTTATTTAACATTTTTTTAAAAGTCTCCTTAAGGCACAGAACTTAAAAAAAGACCAATTAAAAATATTTTTTTTTATCAATCAATATGTTTTCCCATTATTGCTACAGCCGCATGTATCGTTATAGCTGGGAAAGTAACGGTTAACTTTTTACAGGCTAAAAATTACTATAAAATGAACTTATTGGAGATTGCTTTTTTAATTAAAATATGTTTTTCAAATTGGTGCTTATGATTGTTCAAGTAGTAAAATTTCATTTGAAGGTGAAATTTGGATTATTTAAAGCTGTAGACATGCACCAATACATGACTATGACTGCTTTTGATTGAAAAAATGGGAATCAAGAGACAGACTTGGCAAAAATGCTTTGCAATTTTTTAATTAAGATTTAATAGGATACATACCGTATTTCAAACACATTAATCAATTCTTGGATTGTTTAACAATGGTCCTAATGGTCAAAATTGATTTTCACATTTTCTGGTGATTGGCTGCCCTGAGCAAGTCTTATCTTAAATTGATATTGTGTCGGTCTTGAAATGTGCATGCCACTAAAAAAAAAATGTGTATTCAACTTAGAATGTTCTTTAAAAGCTTTATAAAACATTTCAACGTTTTGTTGGTCAATTTACTAAGATTCATGCATAATTTCAATAAAAATTGTGTTTGAATTTTACCATCAATCATAAATTGGTACTAAACAGTTATAAAATCATTTGTACCGCATTGAAAACTTGCTCAGGATGACACTGTTCAACAGTGCAGTTGAACGTACTTAAGAATAATGGGTTTCATTATTCTGCATGCCTTTGTCTTAAAGTACACTTGCTGGTAGTACAGATCAGGAACTTTGATACCATCTCTTTAAATAAAGGTTAATTACAGGCAGAAGTTTGTAATAATTAACTTGATGATAACACTTTTATGAATTATTGTGCATGTTTTAGTTTAATTATTTAAAATATTAAATTTTTTAATTTAGAATTTCAATAATTTCAGCCATACTGGCCGTGGATTTCTTGTGATAATCTTGAAAATTTGTCAAGTAGATGTAAACATTTAGTTAAATTAGATTTATCTTGGTGTGGAAATTATTCAAAAATACGTATGGATTCTTTTACTAAGTAAGTATTTTGAGATTAAGTTACTTTGCATATATGTATGTGAGGGAAGGGGGGGTAAAATTTATATTTATCATTTTCATTTATTGATAAAAATTTTTTAATGTACAGTTGTTTTTATATGGGCATTTCCTTTCTTACTAACTGTGCGAGTCTTGTCTCTTGTTATGTTGAGCTGCTACGTTATGTTTAGCTGCTAATTCATCACATCGTAGAGGTGCCGGATTCATCAAATAAATGTATAAACGTTTATATAATTAAGTGTTGATTTATTTTAATATTTAGTTCAGTTTTAATGTTGTTATTTACTTGTAGACACATTACACAGTAACTAGAATGTTCATATGTTTATGTAACTTTTTATGAATATTACTTATACATTTTTAAATTGTTATATTAAGTGTTTAAGTTTACTCAAATAATACTTTTGAGAAGAAAAAAATAACAAATATGATTCCATTATTGAACGTACTGCCCGCCAAAAATCATATGACTTTTTTAACTGTTTTTAAACATAATAACAAATAATAATTAAATATATGCACAAGTAATAGTTGTGCACAGGTACATAATTCTTGAGTAACAATTTTCATATTAGTAAAGTATTTCAATAAGTGAATCCTAAATTAGGTGAATGCTTAGAGCAAATAATTCTTGTATGAGATCAGTAATGAGTCAATTGAGTGTGTAACTGTCAAGTTTTGAGTTAGAGTAATCATCTGAATTTGTGAGGAATAAATGAGCTCTGAGTAGTGTAATTGTTGATTAAATAAGTGCGTGAAATAGACAAGCCTCAAACAAATCTAATAGTTGATTGAATAGTCATATATCAGAATAAGTGTTGAATAAACATAAATTTGAGTTTAAATAAGTACATGGCATAAGTAACCTTGAATGTAAACATAACCTTGAAATTAATAACTTAGCACAAAACTGGTGTGTAATATTTATGAAAAAGGGGAATAATATTTATGAAAAATTTATGAAAAAATTTATAACACTTCAAAAAAAGTGTTATAGTCATGATACCAAAAAAAGCAGGGGCAGATAAATGTGAAGAATACATTAGTTTAACTAGTCATGCATCAAAAATCTTGACTAGAATTCTATACAGAAGAATTGAGAGGAGAGTGGAAGAAGTGTTAGGAGAAGACCAATTTGGTTTCAGGTAAAGTATAGGGACAAGGGAAGCAATTTTAGGCCTCTGATTAATAGTAGAAGGAAGATTAAAGAAAAACAAACCGACATACTTGGCTTTTATAGACCTAGAAAAGGCATTCGATAACGTAGACTGGAATAAAATGTTGAGCATTTAAAAAAAATTAGGGTTCAAATACAGAGATAGAAGAACAATTGCTAACATGTACAGGAACCAAACAACAACAGTAACAATTGAAGAACATAAGAAAGAAGCCGTAATAAGAAAGGGAGTCTGACAAGGATGTTCCCTATCTCTGTTACTTTTTAATCTTTACATGGAACTAGCAGTTAATGATGTTAAAGAACAATTTAGATTCGGAGTAACAGTACAATGTGAAAAGATAAAGATGCTACGATTTGCTGATGATATAGTAATTCTAGCCGAGAGTAAAAAGGATTTAGAAGAAACAATGAATGGCATAGATGAAGTCCTACGCAAGAACTATCGCGTGAAAATAAACAAGAACAAAACTAAAGTAATGAAATGTAGTAGAAATAACAAAGATGGCCACTGAATGTGAAAATAGGAGGAGAAAAGATTATGGAGATAGAAGAATTTTGTTATTTGGGAAGTAGAATTACTAAAGATGGACAAAGCAGGAGCGATATAAAATGCAGAATAGCACAAGCGAAACGAGCCTTCAGTAAGAAATATAATTTGTTTACGTCAAAAATTAATTTAAATGTCAGGAAAAGATTTTTGAAAGTGTATGTTTGGAGTGTCGCTTTATATGGAAGTGAAACTTGGACGATCGTAGTATCTGAGAAGAAAAGATTAGAACCTTTTGAAATGCGGTGCTATGGGAGAATCTTAAAAATCAGACGGGTGGATAAAGTGACAAATGAAGAGGTATTGCGGCAAATAGATGAAGAAAGAAGCATTTTGAAAAATATAGTTAAAAGAAGAGACAGACTTATAGGCCACATACTAAGGCATCCTGGAATAGTCGCTTTAATATTGGAAGGACAGGTAGAAGGGAAAAATTGTGTAGGCAGGCCACGTTTGGAATATGTAAAACAAATTGTTAGGGATGTAGGATGTAGAGGGTATACTGAAATGAAATGACTAGCACTAGATAGGGAATCTTGGAGAGCTGCATCAAACCAGTCAAATGACTGAAGACAAAAAAAAAAGCACAAAACAGCTTTGACGTAAAGTGTATTAATGTCAGTGGTGGAGTTTTCGAACATTTATTGAAAATTAATACAATTAAACCACAATGAATTTTTTTTTTAAAGTAAATTAAAAGTATTTAAATTTTTTAAACGGCTAAATTTATTCTACTAGAAACAGCTGTTTTTAAAATTATTACTAATTCATAATATTTTTATTTTTTTAATAAATAACTGCCCAAAAAGGAGTTTAATGTATTATGGTATATGTAGGTTTGTTTGTTCCACCATAACAGCACAATGGTTGATCCGATTTAGATGTATGCCCCGTGTTGGAATCTGTAAATTACCGGGAGTGTCGTAGGCATAAATATGTTGAAATAAATTTAAAAAATTTGAAAAATAATTCACTATTCACAAATACTATGCACAAAGTTATCACCTGCAAGCTTTTTAATTATTCTGTATTAGTAATTATCCTATATTAAAGGCAATGTTTGTCAGTAATGATTTTTTTTGGCAGTCGGGTTTTTTAATTTTTAATATTCTCTTTGTCAATAATAAAGATTTTTTTTTGTTTTTCATAGACTTTATTACATCGATTTTCTCAGATTTAAATTCTCTATTAGTTTTGATAATAAAATTTACTTATTTATTAGTTATTTAATAAAGATTTTGTTAAATAACTAATGAATAGGTAAATTATAAGTAAAAAAGTAAAGAAAGTTATTGTATTTCAAACAAAAAAATGAATTTTTCATTACCAAATTTTTCTGTTTTATGTTGGATATCATGAAAACTACAAGAGATACATTACTAGGATTGTTTTATTCAATTTTTCAAGTCAAAAATATAAGAAATCATAAAGTTTTTTCCTTATATAATGCCTTTAAAATTAGTGTGACCTCATTTCATCAGAGAACTGAAATCCAGGGGAAATCTTTTACTAGCCATAACTTGATAAAGCGTTTTTGGATATATGGTTTATATTAACTTTTTCCTTATTTCAAGCTCTAGAATCAGTCGGTTTCCAAATTATTTTCCTTTCCTCTTGATTCACCTTCTATATATATATATATATATATTTATTTATACTGTGATATGGAGTGATACCACACATATACAATAAACATATGTAATATATATCACAGATGGCATCTGGTGTATATATTGTAATTTAACACAACTAAATCGTGTAGTAAATTACAAAAAAAAATTAATTTTTATAAACTGTACTATATTTTTTTTATACATAGAATAAACATTTACTAACTGTAAAAATACATTATTAAATTCTAAATTTAAAGCACTTAAATCTGCCAAATTAGTAAATAAATTATTATATTACCAAAAATCCTTTCGTACCAATTAGAATAAATTTAAAGAAGGTTAAATATATTTTTACTACCATGTATTATTTCTTTATATTATGTTTCTAATAATTTTCTTATCTTTTATAGGTTTATTAAAGATTGTGGGCATCAGTTGATGGTGTTACGTCTCGATAGTTGTAAATTTATTGACGACGATTGTATTAAACAGATAACACTGACTTGTCTTAATCTTAGAGGTAAAATTCAATTTTATTATTTTTAAAAATTTTATTTATCAGTTTTATGTGTTATACAATATTTCTAGCTAAAATATGAAAGTATTAGCAACATCTAAAAGGCAACGAATATTTACTTGTAGGGTTCTTGTACTTTCTTAAAAAAAAAGTACAGTCAGTTTCCTAATGTTTAGCTCAGTGTCTGCATGCTTTTGTGACTGAAAATATACCAACATCCATCTTCAAAATCTTCAGTCACTAAAAATCATGATGATTAATTATCAGTATCGTAAATTGCATGAATCTATTTATATATATATATATATAATATATATCATCTGTCATATATAACAATCATCATTATCATCAATTGCTTGAATCATCATTCAACAAGCAGTCATCAATTGGTATATTAAAGTTTGCATACTGATAATTGCTGTAGGTGATTCAGATAAATAATAAAGGCAGTGGGAAACTACTTCATCTGTACTATTATATAAAGTAGAAGAGGGTTTTTGTTTGTTCGGGGTAAACAAAAAACTATCTCTCTCTCTCTCTCTCTCTCTCTCATATATATAATATATGAGAGAGAGAGGAAGTTTTATTTTATATATATATATATATATACAGAGAGAGAGAGAGAGAGAGATATAGAGAGAGTGTGTAGTGAACATTTGCTGGTTGAAGCACAAACTTTATTGAATTATATTAATGAACTGTGAGTCCCTATCACTGTGTGAACTGGGTTTGAACAGCATGATTTGAATCAATGGAATGAATAATATTACAAAAATAATAGAATTAAATTTACATTAAATAAAATAAATTAAAAAAATTTCTACTTTACAATAGTGGGTGTCCTGTGAGGACTGTGTGTGAGGCTAGAATGGTGAGGTATGCGAGCACCGATTGCTTTCAGATTTGCCGGATACATTCATGTTATCTCAGGGAAGGTTTTAAGTCATATACTACCTTAGCTCTCTTAAAGGTTAAGATATTAGAAATATTCATTATTTCTTCACCCCACAAGTAGGGTGAATTTGTGAATTAATGATATTCATTAAGGAAAAAATAGATTAATCATTTTCATTATTATATTTCTGCCACTACAGCAAAGAAATAAGTTATAATTTTTCATCATCAAAGGTATTGGCACTTAAGTTAATAGTTACTATTATTCTATCTTTTGTAATTTAGTTTCTTTTTCAGGTTTCTATAAAGTGTGAATACTTTAATTGCTATTTATCGGTATTATTCTCACAACCATAAGGATAATGAGCAGTGCGATGGTTCAGTGGGTGGAGCTCTCCGGTTAGACAGGAATGGCATAGTGAGCTCTGTGGATCTGGTTTAGGCTCCATTCCCCCAAGGAAGGAGCCACAGAGTTGGCTTCAGGGTTTGCCTGGGCCCCAAGGGTCCAGGTTGGCGAGTTCCTTTAAAAGCTCGAATTGGGATGCTGGTTATTCTTGTTAGGTTTGTAAAATTATTCCGCTAATTGATTATTTTATTTTGTTCATTACAGAATTGACATTAAGGAACTGTTCAAAAATAAAGACAGAAGGTTTTGAATCTTTAGCGTCGCTAGATAATTTGGAGAGATTAGACTTATACAGAACTGCCATTGAGTCTGCACCTTTAGTTAAAATATTAACAGCATCACCGCATTTGAAGCATATTAATCTTGGTATGTGTTGATTAAAAATTATTAACATCTAAAAACATATAATGTATAGAATAGTTTTTTTTATTAGTGGTAGAAAGTTAACTGTATTAAGTTCATATAGACTTGAAAATTAATATTTTTTGCCTGGAAGGAGTATTTTCTTCTATATTTGGCCAAGGTTTTGTATTTTTAATTTAACAACTGGTTTATGGTTACTTCTCTTAAGGTTGAAAGTAAAAAATAATGTGTAATAGGATCAACACTTAGAAAAGCTATTCAAATCATTAAATTTTTTAGTTTTATTGGTATAATTGAACAGATATATTAAAAAAACTTTAAAAAAAATTGTTATATTAAAAAAATTTTATATAGCTAAAAGCCTTTAGAATCTGTTAACCCTATTTGTGGCAATGATTTGTTGTAGAATTGGCATGTGTGTTTTGAGGGACATATCAATCAAGCTTTTTTTTTTAATTACAGGAAATTCTGTTTTTATCTTGCATAGAAAATGTTGTGCAAATAAAATGTAAAATTTAAAATTCTATTTGTATATTAATAATTACATAATATGGTAAATGTAAAAATAATCAGCTAACAATCATACAGCTGCTTTAAGTGGATTAATCACTTACGAGCATTGTTTACATACTTGCCCAAGAGGTGTGGGTATGTGACTTGCTGAATTAACCTTCTACTTGATGTAAATTTAATTATTTGTTTTATTATTTCTCTTTTTGAAAATGATTATCTTTTTTTTATTTAAGGATCATGTGTTAGAGTTTCAAGTATGGATGAGGTGGCGCATGCATTAGGCACTTATAATCGTGAATTACGTACCGTTGATTTTTGGAAAACGTACAGTTTAACTCCGGTCGGTGTACGTGCTTTAAGTCAATGTTCACAACTTGAAGAAGTTGATTTTGGATGGTGGTAAGTAAATTTTAAAATAATTTATGTTTGAGATTGTCTCTGTAAATGTATAATTTACATTAGGATAATTTACGGGTATTGTATAAAGGATTACTTTATATATGAGTGGTGAGCAAGTGTAGTAAGTTGGATTACATATATTTTTACTAAAACTATTGGTGTAAGAAATTTATATATCATTATTTTAAAGAAAACAATCAGCAAATAATATAATACAAGTAGAATGTGCTTTTAAATGAATATAAAAATAAAACAATATAAAATACATATTGTTATTAATAAAATCATATGTAATTAGCTTACCATCACACCTGTATAAATAATTAATTTGATTTAATTATTATTACGTAAAATTATACATTCAGTATATAACTTTATTAGTACATATTCAGTGAATATTGTTTGATAATCAATCAAATTGATCGTATTATTTTAAAAATGTTTTTAACTTGAGAAATGCAGCATGCATGTGTATAAAGTTATGGTGTCTTTTTAAATTGCTATCACTGTAAAAAAAAAATTATTAAAAGACAAACAACACTAAATTAAACAGATATGTATTGTAAATTGTATTTCTTATGAACTGTTAGGTAGGACAGTATGCTCATGCAAGTAAGGATGTATATGTTGGACTTATTTGAACATGTTTGATGAATGGTTCCTGTAAATCATCAGAATTAAGAACTCTGGGTATATTTCAATGCTGTTGACAAATTTGTGTGAAAAATTATAATAAGCTGATGTGTTGGATTGGTAACCCATCTTCATCTTTCATTCATACAGTTGTGGGTTTGATTCCTGGTCATTTATTACTATTTTTTTACAGGTTATAAATTTCCATATTTCATTTTCTTTAGTAGAATGTAGTTATCCAACTACAAAAAATTCTGCCCAATCCCAGAAATAAAAATAGGAAAATATATTATGAGAAATACTATGAGGGCTGTCCGGAAAGTAACTTAGGTTTTTTACATCTTTAAACTATTTTTCTATGTAGTTGAGGGATTTGCCATATCTTTGGATATGATAAGTTTTGTATTCTTTCATCAAACATTTTTGCTAACTGGTTTTCATCACTGATACCTTTCTGGAGCCCTTCGCTGCGATCAAAGTGCTTAGTTGCCTGTGACTTTTTCACGTGGCGAAAAAAATTGTAATCACCCTTTGGCAGAGCTGGTTGTACATCCAAATTTTCCTAAAATTTCTTCGGTACAATGAGCTGTGTGCGGAAAGGTACTGTCATGGCTGAAGAAAATCCCAAAAGTCAATGTACTGCGTCGCCGGTTTTGGATTGCTCTCTGTAGATTTTTTTCGATTTTCATGATATACTTGTGCATATATTGTAGCACCACGCTCCATGACTAACAAAAGTTACCTTTTCTGTTCCAGAAAATTGTAACTGTCATCACTGTAACACTATCATACTGACAGTGTTTTCTGACATTTTCACAGCATTTTTTTTTGGAGACTGCGGGCCCCACTCTGTAGATTGTTATTTTGTTATGACATTTTCACGTACAATATCCAGGTTTCATCACCTACATGATCAAGTAGTGTGTCCCATCTTCTGTGTCATAGGCCTCAAGAAAAGTCAAAATATATACTGTATCCTACAATTTTGTTGTTCTGAAAGAAGTTTTGGAACCTGTTGATCACAAAATGTATGGCGTTTGTCACAATTTCACACAAAAAGCTACATGAAATTTTCATTAACTGGAATAAAAGCTTTGTAATGGTAAAACATCAATTAATGCGAATCTTTTCATCAACTTTTGGTCAGAAAGAACACTAGGCTGGCCACCTTGTTTTTCATTGTGAACATTTGGATAGCCATTTTTAAACATTATACACCAATGCCTCACTGCACGTTCACTCATTTCTTTCCCTTAAACATCATATAGTTCCGGATAAATTTCAATGGATTTGTAGTTTTGCCAAAAGAAATCTCACTTCACAACTGGCAGGAATTTCTGTAGCAGCACACATTTTAAACAATTGTAAAAAAACAACAAGGTGCATCACAATCCTTTGTTTAGTGCAGCTTGATGCGTACTTAGTTGAGCTAGCAACGACCACTTAGATGACACCACTGCTTCGTGAACAACAGGGAATCATAAGTTATTTTCTGAGTAGTCCTTATATTAGAATTTTTAGAAAAAAAAAACAATCTTTTAATCCCCACCCTAAAAAGATTTTTATAAATTATATTAGTATTACTGTTTTAACTTGTTGACTTAAAATTTTCTTTATTACTTTTCTGTAAATGATGTATGCTTATTCTAATGAGAGCAGAGTTTTTTAACATTGCCAGAGGGTAAGGGGGGGGTAGTACTCGTCATTCCAGTATTAAAATTTAATGTTTCATATTTTATAATTTTTGGCTGTTTCAATCGGTCATCTTGAAATTTAAAAATAATGCTTTTCTCAAAAAAATAAACCATTACCGATCAAGGTGAGGTTGTTAAAACTTACTTGACTTACACAAATCACTTCATCGACAATAAGTGACATTTATTCTCTTTTCATTTAGCACACCAAATACATCAATGTGTAAGTGATACTCAGCCCTATGCATTATATCTTTATTTTGTTTAATATGGAACCACCTCTTTAATGAACGTCGTTTTTCACTTGGAGAAAGCAGCTCTTGATTAAATGTCAATTATATATTAGATACTTTCTAATAAAAATAGTGTAAAGCAGTAGATGACAAATAGTTTAAGCAACAAATTCATTGTATGATTGATTTAGTCGGTAAAAAACAAGAATAACTTATTCTTATTTCAGTTATTTAATTTCTGTAATCCCTTTCAAAGTAGAAACTGTTTTTTGTTTCATTTTAATACATTAGTAATTTTACTATATTTAATTAATTAATTTTTTTTTTACAGTCTTGGTGTAAGTATACCTGGTGATTGTATGACAGCTCTTGCGAAAGGTTGTCCAAAGTTAAAAAAGTTATTTATGGCAGCTTTACGTGGGATTATGGATCGTGATTTACATCCATTTGTTACCCATTGTCCTCATTTACAGCAGCTTGATCTTTTAGGAGTACGTTCAATAACTGCTGATATTTGCCTTAGGTCAGTTAAAATAAAATATTTTAACTAATTATTAGATTAATAATCAGTAATATAAGTAATCTATAAGTCTTTTTAAAAGTTTTTTTTTAATGTATTTATTACAGATTTGTTGGACGAGGAAGATTTGTTTGATAGAGACAAATCTTTTTGTTGGCCCACCTTTTCTGTCAGCATTTCCATTTTTCAAACAACTGCTAAAATAATTTGCAATTGCAATCTTTGAAACAGATTTTCTTATTTAAACTAAAAAAAAATTGTAACAGTAAGTTTGAGAGAACATGTAAAGAATGAGAAAGCACAGTAATTTTGTTTTAATGCAGAAAACATTAATCAACTAATTGTGTACTGTTGTATTGCCTTTGTGGAGAAACCGCAATTAATGATCTTTTCATCAGTTTTCTGAAACATTATCATATTACCGTTTTCCTCCAACAATAATGTCATTGTTCATTTTATGCAAAAGTGAGTCAAAAATCACTTTTCCTGCACGGGGATTTAAATTCTGCATCTGGAGGTAAGTTTTGGTTTTTGCAGTTTGTAATAATCAGCTGATACTATAATAATTGTTTGTTCAGTTCATTTTTGTGTAAACGGTAACGCATTTAATCACACAAGATAAGAATTGAGTTTTTGTACTAAAGTGTTGGTAGAAAAATAATAAGGATACTACTGCTGTCCATGAAGAATTCAATTTGTAATATCCTAATTCTTAACTATCGCCTCCATGGACATACAGCATGTCAACATTTGTTTAGCTGAACATAAAATTTAAAAATACTGAAGGATTGGAGAAACTCTATGATCAGGTAAGCCTAAAACTATTTGGACTCAGTAAAAAACATTTGTGGAGATGTTAGTAAAGGGCCATCGAATATCAATTGAAAAATCTTCCATTTGGCTGGAAATACCCAGAAAAAGTTTGAAGAAATTTATTGTTCATTGTGAATCAAATTTTAATTTGTTTATCTCGTTAACAAGTTGATAAATTGTGTTTCAAATTAAATAGCCTAATTATCTGATGAAAATCGTTGTATAATTATGGGAATTTTCAGTCTATCTGGAATTGATGTTTGGTATGGGATTACTGGGGGAAAAAAATGTTAGGCCTTCATTTCTTCAAAGAAGTGTAACAGCATATTTATATTTTGAGGTGTTGTTATACCTGAGCTATTAAATAACCATTTGGTTTACATCATCCAAGTTAATCCTTTGTTTGGCAGCAAGCAGATTTTTTTTTCTTCATCAGAGGAGGGGGAAGCTCTCCCAGCTGCTGTTTGTCCATACAGATGGCAAGCATCAAGCTCTCGCTGACTAAAACCCTTCCCCTTCATACAACTGCCCTGATTCCTGCCTTTTGGCTTTATTCAGAGAATTCTGTACACTTACGGGACTTCTTGAGTGGGTTGGAGTCCTGGACTCAACAAAAACAGTTTCAACATTAACACCTTGTGTTCCAACCATATCCTCGTAATTTCAACCATCCTGTTGGTTTTGGCCATGAGTGTATCAGGTGACCAGTCTGCAATCACTAACTCTACATTGTCCGTGATAGCAACCAGCATGACTCCTAGCCATTTTGATCTAAGAACTCCGTCAAAGATGATGTTCTATAGTAGCAGGCCAAGCATGGAGCCTTGTGGAACACCCCTCTCCAACAAAAACTCCATCTTCCATTGCAGGGGCCCATCTTCTGTTGCCACAGAGATTTTCCTGTCTGGAAGTTAGGCTTGTAAAATTCTTCTAAGGTATGGGAAGGCATTCAATTTCTGGTTGTTTTAACCTGTTGAAGGGATTCTTGACATCCAGGAACACAATCATAGTTATCTTCCTTGTGTGCTGGGTGCTACAGATCGCCTTCTAGCAGCAAGCAGATTACTTTCTCATATTGCTCTTCAAGCTAGACTATCCCAATTAAACATTCCTGAGTGGATAGGACTCTAGACAGTTATTAAATGGCTACGTTCATGTAATTTGACATCTTGCGATTTTTCTTACTAGGGAATTAAAACAAAGAATGTTCTTCAGGTTCAATGATGTGCAAAAGTTCAATCAACGGTCACTGTCAGAAGCGCTTTCTCATATGATGCCTCTTCAAGTTTCATTATCAATGAAGCATCGCTCTAATGTTATTATAAAATCTTCCAGTACAATATGTTCTTTAGTTATTTATTTTATGTATTAAAAAAAAAAAAATCATTTGAGCACCTTTTGCCAAATCTTAATTTTCATCACTTCCAAAGTCATTTTCTAGAATTTCTAAAAGATCTAATACTTGAAAATATAGATAAAGCAATTTTAAAATATAAACAAATAAATCATTCATCACTATACAAATATCTGAATCAGAAAAACTGGATTTGCATGATCAGGCAAGCATTGGTTTTCGTTAAAGTGTTGTGTTGGGATGGAATGGGTTTGTGAATTGGTAAATTAAATGTTCCTGGTTCTTTCTAAGGTTGTACAGGACAGTACTCAATTTGTAAATTTGTCTTATGTATGAGTTTTATACTTTATAAAGATCTCATTACATTTTTGAGAATTGTAAGTAATTTTTACTTTCCTGGCTATAGCTCTATTGCTGCTGTTGCAGCAGCATTACTATAAAAGCAAAGCACAGTGATCGATCAAAATCTTTGGTGTTAGGGTTTTTGTATTTAATAGTTAAAAGAAGAGACAGACTTATAGGCCATATCTTAAGGTATCCTGCAATAGTTGCTTTGATATTGGAGGGACAGGTAGAAGGGCAGGCAATGTTTGGAATATGTAAAACAAATTGTTAGGGATGTAGGGGGTATACAAACTTGAAACGACTGGCACTAGATAGAGAATCTTGGAGAGCTGCAACAAATCAGTCAAATAACTGAAGAAAAAAAATGATTTCAAACAAGTCTTTGAATTTTTTATAATTTCTGAAACTATTTGCTTTCAAGTTGTAATTGATATTACAAATGTTAATGGTAGCTGTTAAGCAAGGGGATCGATTAAATGGGTACCTAATCTTTTAACTAAGGATTTTGATTTTTTTCTATTATATTTTTAATACTGTATTTAAGGTAAAAAAATCATTTGATCAAGGATATCAAATCATTGTAAAACTTTTTAATGATCTTTTACAGAATTTTACTCAAAATTTTATGGTAATATAGTCATATTTAATAACTGTATGACATATTTGAAATAAAATTCTATACCAAGGGCCAGAAAATTTATGCAACCTTTGTTGGATTTTTAAATATATTTTATTTTTCGGTGTTCATAAATTTCTTCTGAAATATGATAAAATTATTTAAAAATCAATTTTTCCATGATAATTTTTCTCTCCCTTGACAAAACTTCAAATTTTAAGTAAATTTCATAAGAAAGTTACCTATTGTAATGGGTGCCAGGATTCGAATTCCAAAAAATTTCAACATGTCTTCACATGTCCCATCCCCAGACCCCAAAACTACCATCAGTTCAAAAGTTTATATTTACATTTATATATATATATATATATATATTTCAATTTCTTGTGGCCATAATTTTGCACTAATCACTTCCAAATTGATACATAAAATATAACATCCCAAAATCTTAGTCAAGTTTGTTAATGGGCAAAATCAGACCATAGGTGTGGTGATGGGGGGGATTTTTCAAAAAACAAAATATCGGTATATAGTTTTCTTATTAAGTAAAATATTGAATTCGTTTGTATAATATTTAAGTTTCTACTATTCTTTGGATACGGGCCTAAAACTTATCTAAGTAAAGTTTTTTGAAGTCACCAACCATTGGTCCAGGGGGTGGAAAAAATAGGTTTTGAAGACAAGAAAAATCATACCTCCCTCAATAGGCACAGTATCGAATCGGTTTAAAGTGGTCTTTAGTCCTCTAAACATTACCTAAATCTTCTGTCTGAAACAATTTTTGATATGACCAAAATGGCAAGGGATTACCAAAATGTTGCTGGTATTGTAAGAAGGTGGGGTTTGTCATATGCTAAACATGAGAAACGTTTTTTCACGTGCAACCTACCTGCATTGTATACGAATTAAAAATAATTTTACTTGTTGAATTTTGTTTTAAAAAGATTCTCTAAATTTATTTCAATAAATTTTTAATAAAAAAAATGCTCAGATTACAGAAAATAAATGAAGTTCAATGACTACATAGGTCTTTTCTATCTGCTGTGTGATCTGCCACACATATTTATGTGATTTTTTTTCGGGTCGTCCCAGCTGTGCCGGACAAGTTACATAATCATTTTTTTTTTAAAGAAGCTAAAAAGAAAAACATTTTTTCTCATTTTGGGGGCTCCCACACTCAAGGTGAAAAAGCATTCGAGTAAAATTAATTTTTAAGTAAATAACCTCTAAATGGTTATAATAAATTAAAAAAAAGAATGTTTTAAAATTACTTAAAGAATACAAAAATATAGCCATAATTCTAAATAAACAAAGTTGCAGTTTCTGGGAATGGGGTGAAAATTTGTGGCTAATTAATTTTTTTTTTTAAAGAATTACTGAAGTTTTTAAGGCTATCCAAAAATCAAGATTATTACATTTTAAATGTAACTGGTAAATTTGCATTTAAAATTTGAACTAGCTTGATGGTAATTAGTGAGATGGATTTAAATTTAAAAACAAATTTTTAACACCCAAATTATCCCCACTCCTTTTTCCAATTAAAAAAAATATTATTACTTTCTTTTTTTCTGAAGGTAGTAACTGTATTAAGTTTGAAGAGAATTGGTTAATGGGGTCAAGAGTTATAAGACCAATCAGGGGCCAACATTCATACACTGCTATTTTCACAAATTATTTACAATTTATTTAAATCTATTTTTTGTTAATTTTTAAAAAATTATATTCTTAAGGTACAAAACTTAGAAAGAAATCAATTTTTTTACTTTAATTTTTGACCGATTATAGCTATTATAGTACTCCATTATAGCTATTACAGCAGCATATATTGCTGTAGTTGGGAACGTAAATAATTATCATAATAAATATGTTAATATACAGGGTTATCATAAAAGAATGGTGCGGTTTCAGTAATTCATTGGAAAATTGTAGGGCAATTTCTAGATGTTATATTGGTATCCCTGAAAGCCTCCAACCCAAAGGTGTGTTTATCAGCAGTTGTAACCACAACGTCAGTTCTTGTATTGTTGTTGCGGTGAGTTTAGTGAGTTACTATGTTCTTGGATAAAGACAAAGCAAAGTGTGTTTATTGATGGCCGAATTAAAATCCGTAATTTTAGTTCAACGTGCGTTTCGACATGAATTCGGAAGAGATCCACCGCACAAAAATAACATAACATGTCGGTTCAAACGATTTGAAGAAACTGGATAGGTTAAGAAACAGAAATAAACCGTCAGACCAAGTGTACCAGATGAAACGGTTGAACTAATTAGACGATCGGCAATTAGAAGTCCTGGGAAGTCCATCCCCTGTCAAAGCGTCGAATTAGGTATTCCAAAATCAACAGTTCACAAAGTTTTACATAAAAAACTGAAATTAGACACTTATAAAATCCAGATACTACAGGAATTGAAACCCGATGATGGTGTAAAATGTTACGATTTCGCTGTTGAAATGTCGGACAGAATAAGTGAAAACAAATCATTTTTAGACGATATAATTTTTACAGACGAAGCTACATTCCATGTGAACAGATGCGTTAATAGACACAATTCAGGAATATGAGGCTCTGAAAACCCATATGCAATTATTGAGATACAACGCGATTCGCCTAAAGTTAATGTTTGGTGTGGTGTGATGAAAAATCATGTAATAGGGCCTTTCTTCTTTGCTGAAAAAACAATTAATGGAGTTGCGTATCTCGACATGTTAACCGATTATTGCTTTCCTCAGCCGGATGAACTCGAAAACATTCATCGACTTCATTTCCAACAAGACGGTGTTACCCCGCACTTCAATGCATTGGTCACGGATGCTTTGAATGAAAAATTTGGAGATCGATGGATAGGTCGGCAAGGACCCATACTTTGGCCTCCAAGGAGTCCAGACCTGACACCTTGCGATTTTTTCTTGTGGGGGTACATCAAAAGCGTTGTTTATACACAAAAAATTTGCGACCTAAACCGCTTAAAAAACAGGATTAATAAAGCAATGACAACCATTAACGAAGAAATGTTAACTCATGTTTGGAGAGAAGTTGAGTATCGTTTGGACATTTGTCGAGCGACTAAGGGCGCACATATTGAAATTTATTAATTATGTAAAAAAAATTTTGAGACGACAAATTTGAAAAATAAAAAACATAAACTGTAAGTAATTCTGTTTTAATTTAAACCATGTTCAAAACCGCACCATTCTTTTATGCTAACCCTGTATATAAAAATAAATTTTTAAAAATGTTTTTTTTTTATAAGAATAATTTGATTAAACGTAATTAATATTTATACTTATTTAATTTTACAGGTTCTTAAACAGTTGTAAAGATTTACGTCTGTTGGATTTAAGTTTTTGTGACCTAATACAAG
This sequence comes from Lycorma delicatula, assembly GCF_047948215.1. Classification (NCBI taxonomy): domain Eukaryota; kingdom Metazoa; phylum Arthropoda; class Insecta; order Hemiptera; family Fulgoridae; genus Lycorma; species Lycorma delicatula. Next base: position 17,239,253 of record NC_134467.1, read on the forward strand.
AATCAGAAGTATTAGTATGGCGTAAGCAGTTCCCGCAAGTTAGTATTAAACGCAGTTTTCAATATGAAGGAGCTTCTGTTGGTTGTAATTTTCCAAATCATTATTGATTTAATTAATGAGTGATATTGCATTTTAATTTATAATTATGTATATTTGTTTAATTACATATATTATTTATTATAATGTAAAACGAAATGTAGTTATATAATATATATAAAAAAAAGAAGTTATATTGTATAAATTATAATCAAGAAGTTGTTTTTTAGGCCTAATTATTATAAACAAAAAAAAAATATATTTTTTGTAGATTTATTTTTATTTATTTTTTTAAGATTTATTGTAGAAGTTGTATTATTATTTAAGAATTGTGATATTGTTTGGTATGTTGTGTATATATATATATTATTTTGTTTTTTTACTGGTAGTTCATGATATCCCATGTTAATTCTCATTTTGTAAGAAGTTTAATATAATGTATATACTTAACCCCAGAAGCAGAAGTAATAAAATTCTATACTGCATAGTTTATTTATTGAACTTTGTTGAGGATTTTTTCTTTTCTTTTTTAACTGTGTTTGTTGTTTTGTATACGTACATTATTTTAAAGTTAATTTTTTTACTTTTTTTATTTTGTTTATTATTGTATTATGTAATATCAACCTTAAAAGAATTGAGAATGTTAAAAGATGAAAAGTGAAAATAAATAAATTTGGTTTTGGTATCTAATTGAAGAGTTATTACTAGATTAATTAAAAAAAAGAAGTGTAAATATTATAAGTGCGTATTTTTATTGTTTACCCAATTAAAGTATCAAATTAATTGAGTTCATAAAAATTAGTTATGTGGAGACTTATTAGAAAAATAAATAATTATGTAATAATATGGAATTAAAGACTTAAAGAAGCATCTTGTGAAGTGTTGTTTGCAGAGCACTTTTGATTTCATGATTCCACTTCAGATTGTTTCTGCTTACAGAGTTAAGGGATCATTTTTTTTTTGTTTAATTTCTAATTATTTTAAAGATTTTAACTTGTGGTGTCGTAGAGTGTGTGTCATGTAATATGCATTTAATTTGTGGTGTGTGCACACACATGCATGCATCTGTCTATGAGAAAAATCTACCAGTATTTATTCTCTAAATAAAATGTTTACTTTTTTTCTAGTTTGAAGTTATGAATCTTACTCTTTTAGGGATCGAACTGATTGGTTTAGTTTTGTAAAATACTTTCAAATATCTTTCAATTCTGGGGATTAATAAATACGGTTTTTCTTAGTGAAGGTTGAGCCTTTTATTTTTGAAGATGGCTTTTTAAGAATATTAAGGAAAAACAGTATTATATTAAAATAGCAAATATTTTTTCAGATCAGTGTAAAATTGTTATTTCATATTGCGCTGCTCCTATTATCAGGTAATAATGTTCTAATCTCTCAAGTAATTGTGATCAAGATAGATGTACATTACCTGGAGCAACTTTTGGTGAGTTTGTTTATCCTGTTTTATGATATTTCTGCCATTTTTTCTTACTTACTCTTCCATCCATTGGTTTTTGTATTCCTTCTTAAGATGTACCATTTAAAAACAGTTTTTTTGTTGTTTAATCTGTTAAAAACAGTATGTTGAATTTCCATCTTCCCTTACAGAAATTTATTTTTTGAATTTAATATTTTAAATTTTAATTTAATATTTTTAAAAATGTATTATTTTCTAATAAATGCTGATTTCTATTTTAAGATGTAGACATACACATAAACAAACGCATGTTTAGATAGTTCGTAACTTTTACTCTTTTCTCAAAAGAGAATTGGTCCTATAAATTTACTGCAACCGAGTCCACACCAAACTTACATTTATGTAAAATCTCTTTGATAAATTTCTCATTTAATTATAATTTCTGAATTCAACAGTTATACATACAACTATTGACATTACTGTTGTCTCATTTATGAAAATAGTTCATTTTGTTTAGGATAAAGTTTAAAAAAAAAAATTAATACATTTGGGATGGTCATCTGATTTAAGTATTAATTTCATTTGTATTATGTATGCATATAAATCGTAATTTATTTCATATAAACTTATGTATAAATACATTTAACAGTAAAAAAAGCTAATTAGTAATTGATGTTGTCAAACTCTTAATGAAAAACTGTTAATAAACCATAGTATTCAATATATTTTATTTTCCATAGAACATGTTATGCAATTATAGTTGAAATGCTACATTGGCAATATTATGTAATTTCAACATATTATTTTCTCTTATTCAATCAATTAAAAAGAAGATTTTTTTGTGTGCTAATGGGGGCTGACTAGGGACAACATAAATAACATTTTTGATGACTTTTTTTTCCTTTTCCATAGGTCTTCATTCTTTAAGACTCAGATGTTTTCCTTTCTTCAGTCTGCTTGTTACCAACATGTTTCCCACAAGGACCTTAATTTAGTTGATGTGTTTTCTAAATTCTTCTCTAAGCAGCCTTTGTCATTAGTATTAAGTTTTTGGAGTTCTTCTTTTATTTGTTTGGTATAACGTACCATTCTTTACATATTGAATAGTTTTGCAGAAATTCCAATGTATGTGGTCTTTTTTTTTTAGATTACGGTTTCCAGGTTTTCTAGTTTTTCATAATTACTTATTTTGATGTTGAGCAGTATCTTTATTCTGCGATTCTGGGTCCATGAATTCTTTAGATTTTTTTTTCAGAAATTTTATATTTATAAAACAATGATGTGGTTTTTATAGCTTTGGAATTGGGAGCTACTGATAGTACTTTAAATCTGTTTTCTGGAGTTCGTGAACACCTGTACAGAACAGTATAAGTTTTTATAAATAAATCATTCATCTTATAGTATAGAAAATTTTTATAATTAGGAAAGTAATGCCTTTGATTGTAAATAATAACCTTCCATAACTATAAATAATTTTACATTATTATCTGAAATTAACAATCGTATATCAATATAGTTATATCAGTTTTTGATAGCACTTAAATGAGTTGGAATGCAAATGTGTCAAGGATGTTTTATTCTGTTATACATTGCAGACCCTGGACATCTCTCTTGCTGCTGGATCTGGATCTTTCTAATAAAATGGCAGTTATTTATTTTTGCAGGTGGTTATATATTGCGTTTTTGTTATTGTTGCGTTAATTCTTTTTTAGATTGCGAGTTTGATAAGAATTTACTAGCATTACTCCTTGGGAGATTTGTAAAAATGTTGCATTCTCTTTTTGTTATTCTCCTTCAGTTCTTTCAACCTAGGAAGAATGCATCTTACTGGGCCTTAGTTTTATGGAGGGTGTAATGCACTTTTTGGTTGCTGGAGGCATTTGCCTGCCTGCATGTTTGTATGTAACATGAAAGAAGGATAATTTGGATTTTGGGATAGCACCTTTCAATTACACAATTGTAATCTTAAGAGGTTGATACTATATTATACATAATAATGAATGTTTTATATATATATATATATATAGTAAATATCTATTTTTATCCCAGAGGGATAACGTTTTTTTTAGCAATCTACTTTTACTTAAAGTAGGTAATCGTGCCCTTTTTATAACTATTAGATAAAAATACTGTGATTTTCTTTTTTCTTTTTTTTTTGTAGAAATTTTTGTATTCTTTTGTAAAGATTATTTTTAAGAGAAAATTTGAGATTCTTTCTGTTAATTTGCAGATGTTTAAGTCTTTCTAAGTTTGTAGATTTATTATTATTTTTTTTAGATTGTAAACGAAATGAAAAAAAAGTTAATGTTATAAAACTATGAAATATCTAGTTTAAATATCTTATATTAGCCTTATTCTCTACATAATCATTACCAACATTGAGATATTTATCATAGAGTGATCTATAAATTTAAAATAACTTCATTATACTTCTTTGCCGTTAATTCAATTAATCACTATTCAACAACTTTTTTAATTTATTATAAATTACATACTAAAAATTCAAAGTTATTTTAAAAATTTATATTTCATTACCATATGAAAAATTCCTCTTCTATATTGCATATTAAAAATTTAATCATGTAGACTAGACCCCTATTCACATTTGTTTTGTAGTCTTCTATAATGTCGTGGTATAAATCTTATTGTTGCTTAATTGCAGTGATTTAGCAAAGAAATAACAGAAAAAATTAATTTCTTTTTTATTTTGTCATGCTGATATGTTATGAAATGGACCATTCTTTAGTCTACTGGTCTATAATTTTGTCTTACCATTTTGAAACATTTCACATATCTGTTGTTTAACATTTCACATATATGACATGTTTTTTAAAATTGTTTTTATTAATATACATAGCACTAAGTACATAACTTCATCTAGTATAATGTTTTAAAAGTAAAAGCATACCACTATCTGAATTTTATAGTGGTTTAATTGTCATATTTATTTTGAAAATTTACAATTCAAATTTACATGACCATAGATAGGTGTCAAAAACGGTAGACTTTAATGAATAGTGTCAATAAATCTGGTTGATTTGTACTTGTGCACTAAATTCTGTCACTGTTATGAGATGACTATTACATTGCAATCAAGTTAACATTGCATTTAGAAAAGATGTAAACTAAAGACTATACCATCCTGTTGACTGATTCGTCACATGACTAGACGTCCAGATGAATTAAGTGCATCTATTAGCTGTTCCTGTATTGTGTATTATATATTATTTTCTTTATTATTACTAATAATGTAATGAATTTTTATTATTTTAACTTTTTGTATTCAATACGGATATCAATATTTAATTTTACATTGTCTATTTACGAAATTTTCAGTTATTAAATTACTGCTGGATAGATCTTTTGTTATTTTATCACCTCATTTTTAGTATTTATTTTGTAATGAAGGACAATGCAAATATGAGAAAGCCATATTTTCATATTTAGCAGAGTTATTAAATACCTTGATGAATAGAAGAAAAAACAAGGTAAATTATTTTTATCTACTTTAATTGTAAGTTGTCTGTTTAAATTTTTTCCTACTTGTGAAGTTTAATTGGTTTTACTGCAGATTGGCATAATAGTTATGTTGTGTCTATCAATTCTAGCTGCAGTGGTAATTTGGTCATGTTGAATTTTCTTTATTTTGAATATTGTTTAATTCATCCTGTTGAACATCTAATAAATAAGATGATTTTACATTTGATCATTTACTAATATAGGCAAATGTATACTGCATTCATGAATTCCAGCTGACTCAGGAATAAATTTTTAACTAATTTTAAAATTGGCAGCTATCAGGTACCCAAGAATGTAAGTTGAGTTTTCATATCTTGGCATCGTCAGCATTTAGAATTTTTAAGTTCAGACCTATTTTTTTTCTTTGTCGTCAGAAGGGAACCTTTTATACGCGCTATGCGATCTTCAACAATATGGCAGTGTGGGACTCCCTCTAGCAACTCCATCTACAACTTAAGAAACCAGATTAGTACTCTGAACAAAAGTTCTTAAGAGTACCACCTGGGACAAGACCACTGCTTCGATGTTTCTTGGCTTTGATCAGTATTTCTTGCTAAGAATCTCTGGAATGTGGCATTATTATCTATTCATACTCTAAGGTACTTCACTGCAGAGGTAGGATGGACTACCTTTCGGTTAGATCTGATAATGGAAAAGAAAACATTCAGGTGATAAAAAAGGATGATCTTTCAATTTCAAAAAATATTGAAGTAATAATTGATTCTCTAATATTATTTTTATTTTTATAGTGAATTTTTTCAATATATATATATATATTAGTTATATATTTATAACTAAATAAAATGTAGATGAAAGCATTATATAAACATTTTGAAATTTAACATTTTATGATTTTGTAAGATATCCAGTCAAAATAAGTAAAATATTTAAATATATTTTCAATAAATATGATTATTGTTAAAATTTTATCCATCAAGAAATGGGAAAGAATTATCTCCCATCACCTTAGATCAGATCACCTTAGAATCACATCTTACGTCAAATCATTGTAATTCTACATTAAAATAATTTACTTTTATTTATATATATTTTTTAGGAATAAAATACTAAATTAAATGTATTTCTGTATACATTTTTTGTTATGTTTTATGATTTATTTTAATAATAAAATCTTATATTTGAGGATAAATAAATGTATATAATTAATTACTTAAAATTAATAGTAACTTGATATTAACTTTTTTGTTTCATTTTATTCAGATTATAATATAAACTTTCATCGGTCAACTTCTTGAAGCAATTTTAATTGTTTTTTAAATCTTATTTATGTATTATATTTATTAGATCTCAAATTTGTATTTATTAATTTTTAATTGGGTTATTAAAATGTTAACATAAATAGTTGTATATAATATTTAAATAAATAAGTAAATATATATATCATTTTACTAGTGAAATGTGTAGAATAATTGTAATGGTGAGATTTTACATAGTGTGATAAAAGTTCCATAAATAAAAAAAATTGATTTTTAACTTGTTAAAAATAAAATATATATTTATATAATATATACATAAACAGGATACTAATTAAGAGTATCAAAAGATAAAATACCAGATCAACAGTTAATAATCAGGCAAAATATATTAATAGAATTATGAGTTATTAATTCATTCAGCTCTGGAAAATGTTCGCAGATTTAAAAAAAAAACAAGTTTTTCATGTACGTTGTATGAATCAGTATTACTCGAGAATTTTGATTGCATTTTCTAAAACTTATTATTTTTACCTCATAGACTGAAGTCAGCCATTCTGTCTTACCAATTATCCTTTTTATCTTCTTTACCCGTTTCTTATAATCAGTAGGTCTTTTCCACCTAGTCAATCTAATCAGTTTCTGGCATCTTCTGGTTTGCCCCCTATATTTCAGTATTTTCATTTCCTTCCCTTGTCCACCTCAACCTTTTACTCTTGATCATAAGGAGAATGTCAGAATCTGATCTAGTTTTCACTACTTTTTTATTTTCCTTCTTCGCCAGATATACTCATGTTTCATAGAAACATGAGTATATCATATAAGGACATAACTTGGTATAAGGACCAAGTTTTAGTTACATGTCTCAGTTATCTAGTGATATTTGAATGATGGTTGTTGGTAAATTATAAAATTTTGTCAATGATGAAAGAATTATGGAAACAGGAATTTATTACAGACATATATTACTCCTATTCTCATATCTTCAACAAATTTGCTGTTTGCAATAATTTTCAAAGTTAAGTAACTTCTCTACTATCCCAAAATAAAATTGCTCTTTTATTTCTCATCATTAACCCAAATGTATTTAAAATTGTCTTACTTGAATTGTAATAGTCTTGACTTTACGGTTTGCAATTAATAGTTTCATTAAGAAACTTTATATTTCGTGTAATTCTTATGCTCTTATAACAACCATGATTATTTTATTTCTTTTTCTTATGCTGTGGCATTTTGAAAGAATTGAGTATTGTATTTATTAAAAATGATAGGGGAATAACATTTCTTTTTTGGGAGGTAGAGGAATTATGAGGCCTGGCTTTTATTTGATTATCTTTTCAGACGTAGATTTATTGTATAGCTTTTGAATGAGCAATTGAGTTCCTGTAAGAAAATAACTAAATGATTTGTGCTGAAGTATTTTATCAGAGATTACATTGTATATAAAATCATATTTTTCTAACATATAAAAATCAATTATATGTAACTCATTTCAATTTACATTGAAAATGGAACTTAATGTTTTTATTTTATTTATATTCATAAATATATATGTTTAGTATTTTTAAGTATTGTTGATTGATATTTTCATTAGAAAATAATATTAATAAAAAAAAAAATTTCAGTGATCTGATTCTTTGAACACATCTTTTTTTATTTTATATCCTTCAATTTTCAGCATACTACTCCTTGTAATATTACACAGGTGTTGCAAAACGATCAGGTTGTTATGTATACAGTTATATAAGTTATGTATATACTGTATACATAAGACCAAAGATGGATGTTGAATATAATAAATATTCAGAGTTATACTTTTTAGTATGATTTTCATTATCTCAATCTTCAAACATTGAAGACCTTGTCGCATTAAATTTTTATTTTGAAAATTAAATTATTTTAAATTTAAAAATGTTTAAATAGAAAAAAGTATGTAAAAGTTTTCATAATATATATATATACATATATATAGAATAATTAATTTATTACATTACACTTGACTTTAATGATGTTCAGTATTTGTATATTCCATTGAAAAAAGGTGTTATTTAATGGATTGAACATCTATGTTTCGATTAACTTGGAATGTTGCTGATATGTAACAATATATTTGTTTGTGTCAAGAATGTAATGGGAAACCATTCCATTCATAGTTTTTCTTGTAGTTAATCACTCATGAGATGCTTGTTATTCTTCAGAGCAGCTATACCATTTTCAGAGTGATTTTGTCTGTTGTTTGTTCATTTATCATTGTTGGGTTATGGTATATACAGTGCATTCAAAAAGTAACTATGCATTTGGTTTATGTACAAAAATGATTGCACACTACTCATGTTTATTTTCTTGTTCTAAAAGACTTTTTTCTTTTTTTATTGTTTGAAGACTCTCACAAGTTGTTCATATGGTGAAATCACAAATAGCAGTTTGGTGTAATATGGAGGGGGGTTTCCTTGGTAAGCATTACTTTTTGCATTATCCCAGAAGTAAAAACCCGGTAGGCTTAATTTGAGAGAACAAGGAAATCACAAGCCCTTTTAAATGATATGATCTCTGAATCCAGTCTTGTCAAATCCAAGCATTATTAATTAAATTATCTGTTAGCTCTTCTATTAATTTGTGAATGATTTCACAATAACAAGCTGAATTTATTGTTTCTGCAAAAAATATTGGGCTGTTATTCATTTCCTGGATACTGCAATCCGTACCTCAATCTTCTGGTCATTTAGAGGAATGCTATCTATGGCATATAGGTCAGCAGACCATAAACTGTGCCTCATGAGTTTAGAAAATATCTTTAGTATTGCTAGAAACTGTTAAATACTTTACAGTATTGAATTCACTTTCCACAATCTGAAGTTGATAACTTTTGAACCACTTTGATTTTATATGTTATGAGACTAAGCTTCTTATGTACAGTTGTCTTGTGTACAGTTGCTTTTCTATCAGCCCAACTTTTGCATGGACTTGGAATTACGTTGCATAGCGGCTGATAAGTCTTGCAGCAGTTTTTCTTCATTGAGTAACGATGATCTACACCTTTGTTTGTAATTCTTTACCGCTCCAGTCTCCCTAAATTTTTCAATTAGTAACTTTTTACCTGGAAATCTAATGAAAAACTTGTCTTTCACTGTATGTATGTACCTTGCTCCTGGAAGATGCATTTTATAAGAAATATCTGCTGTTCTAATGTTAATACCATTTTGAGCGCACATGAAAAGACACAGTCTAAATTATTCAAAGATGACAAAACACACAATAAACAACAAAGAACCGGACACACCTTCTCGTTTCAATGCACACAACTCCGGATGACGTAACATTTCTCAAAACACATGGAATACAATACTTCAATATATAATCATGTTTATTGAACTGTATAGTTACTTTTTGAATGCACTGTATCATAGTTATTCTTTACATAATCATTCAGTTTTGTTTTTAGTATATTTGTACTGAGAATTTATGAAGGAAATTAAAAAAAAAATGATTTTTTTTTATACATGTGTTTGCTGATATAGCTACATATTTTGTATGTATATTTAATTGTTTTTTTATTTAAGCAGAAAGTTTCTAGAAATATATAAGGTAGAGTATTATATTTCCTATATATGTTTATCTATATTAAAACATTATAAAAATAAAATTTTAACAAAAAATGTAAAAATTAAATAAAAAAAAATATGGAAACTTAAGATACATCACAACATTTTATTTTGAGATTAATTCTTTTGTAATTATATTCAGTTAAGTACCTATAATTATACACATTGTATTGTTAAAATATTGTTTTTCTTATTTACTAAAGTATTACATTTAAAGGAAAATGTACAACTAAGAGATATTTTTTTGTAAATTAACATTGCTTTTTCTTTCACATCCAATTTCCTAACTTTTGTAAAGACCATTTTAGAATCATTAGTTATTTTAATATTGATAGTTTGTCATGCTCATTTGTATGTTTGAAAATTTAGGTTGGGGTAAAGGTGTTTTCGCACAAAATCATAATTTCTCAAAATAAAATGCTATAAAATTACTAGGTTTGGTAAGAAAGTAATTTTGAGTTTCACAGATAGCTTTATGTTTTGTTTTGAAGGACATTATGTTTATAATTTCTTCCGTTTGACATTTGGTAGCAGTCACTTTCAGCATATTCAGTCACTTTCAGTTAGTTTGTAGTCTCAATTTTAACATATTTTACGTTTTACTGAAGCTCACAAAGAGATATGTGAAGGTTATGGTGCTGAGAGATATGTGAAGGTGAAGGTGTTGATTACCTAACAGAATCCATTCTCAGAATCAATTTAAAAAATTCTGTTTTAGAAATTTTTCATTCAAAGATGACCACTGTTCTGGTCGACCTATTGAAGTCGATGAAGTCAAATCAAAACCGTAATTGAATCAGATCGTTGTGCAACTGTGAGAGAAATTACATCGAGGTTAAATGTATCATACACAGCAATTGAAAATCACATCAAATATCTTGGACTCTAAGAAATTTGATATTTGAGTTCCATTTGTTTTTCATTTAAATATTTCTACATATGTTGATCCATGCTGGAAACAGACAAAAACAAATTATTTTAAACTGATTAAATACAATTACAATATCTAGTTTTTATTCCATGCATAGACGAAAAACCCTTTTCACAGAGGTAAGACATGGCGAAAGGAATTAATATTTTCAATGCTTTTATGACAAAATATCCATATTTACTTCGATCTATAAGCCATAATGTACCTAAATCTTCAGATGTGAATTGCAGTTGTAATGTTTTATTAGCAGACATTTTGATGAGCTGATAAAAGAATCTCAACAGGTACCTCTGCAGTTGCAACAATATTTTCACTTAATGGATTCAGTACCCGTCAATTTGAGAAATCAATTTTATCTTCAGAGAAATACTCCACCAACTGAATTTTTAGCTCGCTCAAATGCATCTTCATGCTGTCCAAAGTATAATGACTAATGTCTTCATCCAAAATTTCTCAGTATACTTGTAATCAGAAGAGTGTAAACGTATCAGAATTTTTGTTTTGAAGGTGAATAATCCAGATATCAAACTTCTTAATGAAAGCATGAACTTTGTCATTAATAAAATATTTTTATCATGCCCCTGTGTAAATTCACATTCAAGTCATTTAAATGTGAAATTATATAAACTATGTAACCCAACAGCAATACATACCATAATCCTGTAAAAGACATTTGTTTATCCTGGAAAATATTATTAATTTATTGTACAATTCTAGTAACCAAATTAACATTTACCTCTGAGATAACCATCTGATTTCTATATGGAAAAGATGAGATTTTTCTTTTCTCCCATTTCATCGCATAGTTTAGCAAATTATGACGATCGATATTTAATAAACGATATTTAAATGATCGATATTTAATAAAATTAACCATTTTTACAGCTTTACAAAGAATCTTTTTAATATTTTCCGGCATATTTTTTGTGGCAAGAGCATGTCTGTGAAGGAAGCAAAGCATCCATTCTGCCCTTTGTATAAGTTGATCTTTTTAATTTTTTTCAGAAATCCACTGTTTTTTTCTGCTATTAAGGGGAAAATTGGCCACTCATAAGCGAGTCAACTCTTCTAGCATACAAATATATATGATAATATTAAAAATTTTGCAGTAACCTGGTACTATGCAAAAACAGAAACATCCGGTCCAAAATTTCTTTATTATCGTATAAGACATCACAGTTGTTTCCAGGTAGATTAAACTTACGACGCAACACCACATAACATATGCAGTCCACGAGAATGTGGTGCACAGTAATGCGGCAGTTGCATCGTGTACATAGGGGTGGGGGACTTCTCCTGACATTAGGTATTAGTGTGTGATCCTCATATGTCCTATCTGTAACTGGCAGAGGACCACTTCCTCACGACGAGATTTTCTGCAAGAAGAGCCCCATGGCAACACTGAATCTTTAATCCCTCGCTTTGCCACCTTGCTCTCAATGATTGTTTTACACGATTAATAGAATCAAAGGTAGTAACTCGGGTGGTGAAAGGAGGTTGAATACACGCTTCTTTGGTAGCATATATGCTCTTTTGTTACCTGGAATCCCTACGTGGCTTGGGACCCAGCAAAAACTTACTTCTGTGTTGCGATTACCTAACTCAGTGATTGTGTCGTAAATTTCAATGACGACAGGATGTTTGGAATACAAATTTTGTAACGCCTGAAGAGCACTATACGAGTCGCTGCAAATAAGAACGTTTTTATATTTAGGGTTAACGATAGTTAGAGCCATATTTATAGCCAGTAGTTCAGCGGTGAACACACGTAATACCGGGTAGGCCAAACATATAAGTTCTTTCATTGACAACAAAAGCACAACCAGCGGTACCGTCTTGTTTCGATCCATCAGTGCATATCACTGCGTCTGGGTTTGTCTGTGAGAATATACTGAAACATTTGCCGGAAAACGGTAGCTGATGTTGATCGTTTAGGTCAAATGTAAAATTTACAAAGTATATTCTCCACGGAGGATATGAGCACGGACATGATGGAAAGAACGAGGTAGTGCCAACATTTATATGTTGCAGCAGATGTCGGGTACGAATACCCACAGGCGCAGTACAGCGTGGATATGCTAATCTTAATGAGATTCTATAATTTTCATTTGTTACTGGAAGATTTTTAACAATGGCTAAACATTTGTGAAAAATATATGAGAACAATGTTTTAAAAGTCTCTTTGTTCATCATTGGATGAATTTAAAAATTTATAGCATTTTTGTAACTGATAAATGAGCTTACAAAATAAACATCAATAATAATATTATATTTTCTTAAATAGAAATGCATTGAATGTCTAACATTTCCAATACTGAATTGTGAGGTAGTATTTCTAGGATCTTGGAAATTTGGAAAGCTCTTATTTGATAATATCTTTCCTTCCATCATCTGGCAGTATTATAATCTAGCCTTGAGGTTAGAAATTGAATTACAATGAAACTGGAAGTTTCATTGCTTCAAGTGAATTGACAAATGAAATGTCAGTGAATTGATTAAATTTCTTCATTTGTCTTGATTTAAAATGTGATCTGCATTAAAATATGCAGATTATATTATTAATTATATAAATTATATTATATTATAATTATATTATTATTTCATTTGTTAGAAGATTTTGAACAATGACTAAAGGCTTCTCTTAGAGAAATGAAACATAACTTTTGAATACTTGTTAAATCTTTTTGAGTGTGGATTAAGTCATTCAAGGTCATTCAAAAATGGTAAATTAATAGGCTGAAATTGTAATTGTTTAATAGTTGTGTTTACAGAATGTTCTTTGTTACTTTATGTTCACTAATAAATGTTGCAACAAACATTCTATGTTCTCAATCTAAAGCCTAACTATCATTATCAACATTCATTTCTAAAATCATGTTTGTAGTGCAATTAAGTAATTTCGTAATTTGACTCATTTGTGACATGAAATTTGTCTGCAAATGTTCTAATTCTCATAAGGAGGCTCTAATTGATATGTCTTTATTGTTCTTTATCTGTAAGTAATTTTTTTTGTCTTCAGTCATTTGACTGGTTTGATGCAGCTCTCCAAGATTCCCTATCTAGTGCTAGTCGTTTCATTTCAGTATACCCTCTACATCCTACATCCCTAACAATTTGTTTTACATATTCCACACGTGGCCTGCCTCCACAATTTTTTCCTTCTACCTGTCCTTCCAATATTAAAGCGACTATTCCAGGATGCCTTAGTATGTGGCCTATAAGTCTGTCTCTTCTTTTAACTATATTTTTCCAAATGCTTCTTTCTTCATCTATTTGCCGCAATACCTCTTCATTTGTCACTTTATCCACCCATCTGATTTTTAACATTCTCCTATAGCACCGCATTTCAAAAGCTTCTAATCTTTTCTTCTCAGATACTCCGATCGTCCAAGTTTCACTTCCATATAAAGCGACACTCCAAACATACTTTCAAAAATCTTTTCCTGACGTTTAAATTAATTTTTGATGTAAACAAATTATATTTCTGACTGAAGGCCCGTTTCGCTTGTGCTATTCGGCATTTTATATCGCTCCTGCTTCGTCCATCTTTAGTAATTCTACTTCCCAAATAACAAAATTCTTCTACCTCCATAATCTTTTCTCCTCCTATTTTCACATTCAGTGGTCCATCTTTGTTATTTCTAGTACATTTCATTACTTTCATTTTGTTGTTTATTTTCATGCGGTAGTTCTTGCGTAGGACTTCATCCATGCCGTTCATTGTTTCTTCTAAATTCTTTTTACTCTTGGCTAAAATTATATCATTGTAAATTGTAGAATCTTTATCTTTTCACCTTGTACTGTTACTCCGGATCTAAATTATTCTTTAACATGAATAACTGCTAATCGTATATAAAGATTATTATGTAACGGGAAAGGGAACAGCCTTGTCAGACTCCCTGTTTTATTACGGCTTCTTTCTTATGTTCTTCAATTGCTACTGTTTCTGTTTGGTTCCTGTAAATGTTAGCAATTGTTCTTCTGTCTCTGTATTTGAACCCTAATTTTTTTTAAATGCTGAACATTTTTTTCCAGTCTACGTTATCGAATGACTTTTCTACGTCTATCTAAAAATATGTCAAGAGTGAAAAAAATGTAGAATCAAATTCCATTTATGATAGATGTCAAATTCTTCGATCTCATCAAGGTACATTTTTCTCAAGAGAATGACAATTTAATATATTAATACCCAATCTATCAAGAAATAAAATACTTTATACATCAAACAAATTTTTGTTTTTTTACAAATTCCTATGTATCTCATTTAAAGCACTATGTCTTTATCAATTCAAATTTGACTAATTACAATACAAAAAGGATTATATAGCGTAAATGATTGTTATTTAAATTACAGTTATCATTAAATTCTTGCTCCAGTGGATGACCCATTTGTTATGTGAATTTCGTGCACGTAGTACAACTATTTTCCAAATACCCTTCGGGGATGGGTGATTAGTCTGTGAGTGAGCACAGACGTGTTTGTTTTCTCTCTGTTTTCGAATTTTGTTTAGTACTTTTTTGTTTTGGTACTTTCGTTCGTTGTTTTATGTTATTTTCATTAAGTATTCTTTCGTTTTGTATTAATTCATTGGTCTAAGTTAGTGCCGGATTGATTAGCTCACTTTGCGAATAATTTTATTACTAGTGGACTTTGCAGTTCGACTTTAGTTAGTCATTCTGTTTATGTTTATTGCGTTTTCATTGCTTATTGTATTAATTAATCTATTTATTTTTGTTTTTATATTAGTTGGCGGTTGTCAGGGGCTGTTTAGTTGGCAACCACAGCTGATTGGTTTATTTACATCGGTTGTTTACAAGAGAAATTTACTCAATATTTTTAATTTTCTGTTTGTGATCTCGTGACTAAACCGCAAAGGTCCGGGGGTACGCCTCCCTCATAGAGAGGGCGTTTAACCCCATTGAGGAGGCAGCGATCCGGTAGAATGCAGAGTGTTAAGGTTGTCTGCGACAGTTTCTCGGGGGACAGTGCGGATGGTGCTGACCGTGAGTCACACGTTAACGTAAAAGGTTTTTCGCGCCCAAAAAAAGAAAAAAAGGACATAACTCGGAAAACGCCTTTCCTCATTTTCTTATCGTATCTAACTAGCTTTCACAGTACTCTACTCAGAACCATGATGAAAGTAACAAGGTGTCGCACACCCAGCGTTGCGCAGTGGCTCGTCCCAAAATCCTTTTCCCGCCATGATGTTTAAATTCGTTTATGTGGTTGGTGCACAAACAGAAGCAAGACATCAATGTGATTAAAGGCAGAATTATCAAGGGGGGAGGGAACAATTCATCTATGCAAACATTTAATTTGTATAAATCATATAATTTTTTATATTAATTAATTTTAGAACTTAAAATTTAATAATAATTGAAGATGAAGTCAATAAGTTCAGAGAAAATTGCATTCCATTGATCGATTAGCCAGTAATATATTCTTTCATTTTTCCCATACAGGCATTTGAATTAGAAATTTAATCATATTTATTTCATCAAAATTTAAATTCAGATAAAAAATACACTTTTGAACTTAACATGTTCAATTTTTATATTATCACGTGATTTTCCGCGTTTTTGTAGCCACACACTTTGTAATGCTTCATTCTCCGGGAACGGAAAATATTTCACGTTCTTTTTCGCTGGCGAATCAGTTCTGCTCAAACAATTGAGGAAATAACACGACGGCATATTTACATTTGTATCAGAATAGATTTGTATAAAAAAAAAAACACTGTTTAAAAGCGAGTAGTTATAAAATCGAGAAAATTCAGAGACAAACTATCCGTGTAAAAGCTAAAACAGAATTGTGTCTTCAGAGAGAAAATTCTTTTCTGCTTTGTCCAGGTAAAAAAATTAGTCAAGAGTTGTAAAACAAAACGGATTAAGATATCAAAACTGAATGCAGAACAATTGTTTTCTTTATTGCACGTGGTTTAAAATGGTTTACCTAGAAAATCCCTTGCATTTCATTTGGCTCATTAGAAAAATATGTTTATGGAATATAAAATTATTTTTATTTCAGTATTATAAAGTAATATTCATTTTGGTATCCGTAAAATAATAAGTAATATCTCTTTTTTCCCGTGTAAATTAGATTATTAAAAGCAATTTCTTTCAAAAATTGTTTTGCGATAATATTTTTAGTTATAAAATTTTGAACTTGCTCTTTTTGAAGTCCCCTGTTTGTTTAGGTTTTCATTAATTATTTTGAATTTTATCTTAATTAACAAACAATTTCAATACTCTTAAGAATCAATAGAGTTGTATAAAATATTTATTTTTATTAAGGATCATTAAAAAAAAAAAATTATTATTTTTAATAAATATTACAACTTTATCAGTACCAAATAATACTAATTCATATTGAAATTGAATAATCATTTATAAATCTTCGATTGTTAGCTCGTTTAATCATTATCATGTATTTAAAATTTTTGTACAACTAAAAACTTGTCCCAAAATCCCTTACTTATATGTTCAAATAACCCGGTAGAAAATGAGATGTTGGGACGAGCGTATACGCATGCGCGCCGAATACTGTGCCCAATGCTACACCTTGTTACTTTCATCATGCTCGGAACTTACAAGAACTAATCGGCTTTAGTGTTTATTTTTCCAATTTCCAAGTTAACGTTACAATAGTTATTTAGACTAAAGACAGAAAAACTTCCTTATGAAAAATAAAATTTTTGTGTTTTATTGTTTACTTGTCTTCTCATCGTTTGTTACATTCATTCATTTTTCTGTCTTTATGACTAAATATCTTTAAAATATAATATTTCTCAATATAATTAAAAGAAATGTTCCAATATTTATAAAAAAAACTTTTTTACTTCCTTGTACGAAGTAAAAAGTAAGTATTCTGATCGCGAAAAATTTCGGTTTCAAAATTTCAACGAACATATCCTTTTTGACTAGCTTCGGCGTGATTTTTGTACGTACGTATGTATCGCGAATAACTTTACGATTAAACGTAGAATGTTGAAATTTTGGATATAGAATTGTTGTGTAACATGTAATTTACATCTCTCCCTTTTTGATTGCAATGGACTGAACCAAAAGGGTACAAAAAAGCCTAAAATCTAAAATATCCAAGTTTTTCTTAAGTGCAGTAATAAGCCCTCATTGAAGCTTTTCAAAGATATATAATAAGTGATACTTATTTTGTTTGATTTAATGAAATATTTTTATCTATTTGGTCATTCTTTATTCATTACATTACATTTTTTTTATATGTTTACTTTATATATTACATGATTTATGTAATCGATCTTGATTATTCATTATTCCTTATATAAAATGATAGTTCGTATTTGAATAATATATTTTAATACGTCTGTCATTTAACACACCGGGTTGGTGACTGGTGTGGTGAACTCGTCTTCTCAAATCAGCCGATTTGGAAGTCAAGAGTTCCAGCGTTCAAGACCCAGCAAAGGCAGTTTTACTTTTATACGGATTTAAATACTAGATCGCGGAAACCGGTGTTCTTTGGTGGTTAGGTTTCAATTAACCAAACATCTCAGAAATGGTCGACCTGAGACTGTACAAGACTACACCTCACTTACACACTCATATATATCATCCTCATTCCTTCTCTTAAGTAATATCTGACTGTGATTCCCGGAGGCTAAAACAGCAAAAAATCATTTCTTTCGCTCAAAAAACAAAAATTTCTGTAATTTATTAAATAATATAATTACATTTACAGAAAATAATTATATTTATCACATTTACAGAAATAATACTAGTGT
This sequence comes from Lycorma delicatula, assembly GCF_047948215.1. NCBI lineage: Eukaryota > Metazoa > Arthropoda > Insecta > Hemiptera > Fulgoridae > Lycorma > Lycorma delicatula. Next base: position 17,257,729 of record NC_134467.1, read on the forward strand.
GATTATTCGTTGTGTAATAAATGAAATCGGGCCGGTGAGAGTTTTATAACAAATTTTTATTTATTTATTTTTTTTATCTATTATTGTATATCTATTTCTATTATACAGGGTGTCCCATATAAAACGCAACCCAACCTTATATTGGTAGGTATTGAAATAATAAAAAGGCATGTGTGTAAATGTAAATGTAATTTTTATTATTACCATCCATTACCTTACATTTGTAGTAAATGTTGGAAGTGCCCGCCATCTTCTTGAATACAAGCTTCAATTCTTCTTGCAACTTTTTTCAAAGTTTTTGGCTGGATATTTAATACAGCTTGTTCAATATTGACTTTCAATCGTATAAGTGTTCGTGGTTTGTCGCTGTAGGCTTTTTCTTTGAGGTAACCCCGTAGAAAAAAATCCGCTGCAGTGAAATCTGGGGATCTTTGTGGCCACAAGCCTCAAGCGATAACACGATTACCGAAGAATTCCTCGACGAAATCAGAAGTTGAACCTGCGTAATGCGATGTCGCACAGTCATGTTGTAGCCGGCAGCGTCTGTCTTCCTCTTCCAAGAGTGCGATGAACCGAAATAAAATATCCTGATATCGTTCTGCATTAATGTGTACTCGAAAAAAATAGGACCGATTATTTTCTTCCGCGATATCGCGCACCACCGCCCGACTTCTGCGGGTGTAATTGTTTTTAGTGATAAACGCGGGGATTTTCAGCGCTCCAAATTCTACTGTTTTGGCTGTTTACGTAGCCATCCAAATGAAACCGTGCTTCATCTGTGAAAAATAACGAATTCGTAACATTAATTCCCTCCCGCAGAAATCGACGGAACCGTTGACAATATTGTAGCCGTTTTTCTTTGTCGGGCTCAAGAAGTCGATGAACCGTTTGAACGCGATAAGGTCGTAATTGTAATTGTTGGGTCGCCCGATGAACGGTTGATTTAGACAAATTAATTTCAGCAGACAAACGTCTGATCGATTTATTTGGCGAGGCGAGTAATCGGTCTTTGATTTCAGCGACTGTATCTGTATTCAACACAGACGCAGATCTTTTGTGTTCCTTGTTATTAACAGAACCGGTCTCTAAATTTTACGACTAACCTTAATACTGATTTTTTTTAGGAGCCGGTTTATCCGGGTACTTATAGCGAAACAAATCTTTCATTGCAACCGCTGATTTCCTACTGAAGTACGACTCGACAATGAAAACACGTTCATCTAGCGAAAACACCATCTTGTCTCTAGAGATACACTGAACGTTATAGCATTGTTGTTACTATCGGTAGTGTTCTACTGCGTTGCCGCGATTTTAGATGTTGGACGAGTCCATTTCAGTAACGAGTAGGGGAGAGTAAGCTTGACTTTTGAAATTTCATGGATGAGTGATTGATGGATTGCGTTTTATATGGGACACTGTATAATTTAACATGTGTTTTTTTTAAAACAAAATTCTAAATAACAGATTTTGATGGTAGAAATGTAGTGTCTTACCTTTTTTATATCAGTATATTACAGAAATTTTTGTTTTTTTAGCGAAAGAAATATCTACGACACTTACCGTACGGTTTACAAATTCATTGTAACTTTTTTGGATATTTTATCCAGTTATGTAAACGAATATAAGATTTGTGAACGTTTATAGTAACGAAAAAATATAGAACCGCGTATAAACCGGTGAATAACATTTCAACAAAATTCTTTAGTAATAATTCAATCTACGTCTTTAACAAATTCGTTTTGAGTGGTATATATAGTATTAAGTGCACAGACTATAATGCGCTATATATAATGGATTTCTTCTTATTAAGAAAATAAGAAGAAATTTTTTTTCAAATTTAACGGATCACTTGATTTCGAATAGATACAAAATTACAAGCTTAGCGGATAATCTTGAGATATTACAAGTTTGTAACGTTAAGACAAACTAAAGAATTTAGAAAAATATTACATTTATAAATATAAGAACTTCAATTTAATGAACCATCTAACACATTTCGAACAAGACGAACTATTTAAGTTGGCTATAACAGTTGCACATTGACATCTGTGTTAAACATCTGATTATGATTTTAATTAGTTTTATTTTAACTAACTAAATACCTATTGTTTTATTAATTGTGTTCTCTTGACAACTGATAATGGATCCATTGGGTTCGAAAAGCCATTATTGAATAAGAAAAGATTTTAAAACTTAAAGGTGAGATCAAGCTTATTATTTTTTATATATATGTTTGTATTTGGATATTCTTAAACTATAAATAAATAATATATATACTAAATTTTTCTATGGCAAATTAATTTTTCTTTTTTTTTTTAAATAAAGTTTACAAGACTAAAATTGAAGTACTCGATTAAATTAAAGTAAATTATACGAATTATTGATTTTCTTTACTAGTACAGAATGGATGTTTGTGTCCTAGTCTACGTGAAATATTGTCAGTTACCCAACTTAGTATATTTAGATCATAGTGTATTTAGTACATATTTAGTTCAAGCTAAACGAATAGTCGTCAATTTGTTTAGATGTGCGTTGTCAACTAAATTGTGACTTGAGCGAACAGACTGCGCAGTAGAAGAGGCTTTCCCGTGCTGACATATCTTAGATGTTGTTTTGAGAGAGTTTCTATTTTCTGTACTAGTGTACTTTCACTAGTTATACTGAATTGTTCGTTAAAATTTTCATCATTGAAGGTGAGAATAACTGCATAAAAAACTTTAACAATATTCTATAACCTTTTAAGTACTACTAGTGTAAAAAAAAAGTCATTATGCGATATAATTTTCAGGCTAAAATTTGATTTAAAATAGGTTTTGTATCATTTTTTTTACACCGTGTTATACACATATATTCTATACTAAATCGTATTTTATTTACATTTGGTACTTAAGCTTCTAATTAAACAGAGGACATTTGTTTTCAGAAGGAAGAATGATGTTTAAATTTAAACATTTGGTTAGATTATATTCATCTACCAAACTTAACCTACGCCCGCTAAACTTGACTAGCAATATATAACATTGACTTACAGGCTTAAAAAGTCGCAGCGCGCTGTTAAAATGGACCCCATTTAATCAGAAAGTACCCATTCTTTAATATCTAATTATGCATTAGTTAAAATTAAAGTCTTGAAGTATTTATTTTACAAAATATATGTTTAATATTTTGTTTTTTTCTAAACGATTAACAACAGAGATAATTGCATTATAGTCTACAATAATAATTGTAAATATTAATCAGCGGTCATCTGAGTAGAATATAAAATGTTTTCTGGGTTGTATGATTGATTGAAGTTTGTATAACTTGAAATTTATTAGATCCTATTTGAACTTTTTATATTTTGAATTGAATCCTAGACTGCCGAAGTTTCAGTATTGTTTAAATATGGTTAAATATTGGGACAGTATTAATATAGTTTGAATATGCTTGTGTTAACTTAGTATATATATATATATATATATATATATATATATATATATATATATATATATATATATATATATATATATTTATTTTATAAGACTTAAAAGACTACAATTTTATTTTTCATAAGACTTACCGGTTATTAAAGGTAGGATTGTGGACAAACCAATAAAAAGTTTTGGGGATTAGAAATCTGTTACTTATTACTTATTTTACTGACTTCTTAGAAAAATTACGGTAATCTATTGCATAGTGGGAATGCGGTTGAAAATTAATTTCTTTACTTAATTAATTACTATAAGTAACTTATAATAACTTTATAAATGTTAATTTATTTTACAGTTTTATTTTCAAAGAGCCGTTCAATACTAAATAAGTTGCATAGAATCAAATGAGAACTGACAATTTAAATTTGTAGGTGTAAGTTGATTGTTATTGAATGCAGGTGTATACATCATTAAAATTCATGAAAAAATACTCACTTCAATACTGCACCTTACAAATTTAATATTTTAAATTAATATAATATTAATATCAATTTAATATTATAATATTTTAATTACTCTTTATTTCAATAAATAATAATATAACATTCTCAATAAGCGCGCAATTCTAGCAGACTCGGCAATGCTTCGCTATCGCTAGACTTGAGTATACATACAGATTAAATAAACATAATTGAATGTTTGTTAACTGAACATTAGGAACTTCACAAAATTTAACCTTTCAAGTCAAAATGTAAATAAATCCAAATGGCAAATCAAACAGCATTACCTATTTGATTTAATTCACACCAATCTCTAATCTAAAGGACCCGACAGACGTTGTCCTGACGTGGCATTGTTCTGTAATAAATGCACAACACATATAAATAAATATAAGTAACTTATTTAAGTTAAAATTAGCAGGAATGTGTTATAAATTTCATTAAAATGACTATTAGTATGATATTATCAGTTTATGATTGTTGTATTGTAATGGGTTTGGTTAATTATGTGTAGTATGGTTAATATTTATTTCACTAAATATTGAGATGTCCGATGAAAATTGAATTAAAAAATCGAAACGTCGTAAAATTAATTTGTTGTAATTACTAATAATTTTCACTTAAGATCATTCTAAAAGTACCTCTACATTATTTTTTTGTTTAATAATTTTGAGGTTCTATAAGCATGCTTAATTAATCAATTAATATAAAAATTAAAGCACTGTAAAAAAAGAAAAGTAGTAAAAATTTCAGTAGAAATTTTTATCATTTTTCTCATTCTTTATTTTAATATCTATTTTACCAAATTTTAGATAATTGTAAATTAAAAACAATTTTAGAAATTTTTCTATAAAATCACCTACAAGAATTATAACTTTAATTTAAATATACATTAAACTTTAATTATTATAAGTAATTTATATTTTTATTTTATAAATGTTATAATTTATTTTACGAACGAACATTTTTATTTTCAAAGAGCCGTTCAGTATTCATAAGTTGCATAGAATCAAATGAGAACTGACAATTTAAATTTGTAGGTTAAGTTGATTGTTATTGAATGCTCGTGTATACATCATTAAAATTCATGAAAAATCATGTAAAATACTCACGTCAATACTGCATCTTACAAATTTTCACAATGCATATTTTTTTAATTACACTCTAAAACGTTATTTAAATAAATAATAATATAATATTCTCAATAAGCGCGCAATTCTAGCAGATTCGGCAATGCTCTGCTATTGCTAGATTTGAAGTTTACATACAAATTAAATGAACACAATTGAAAGTTTCATACCTTAAAAAATATATTGAACATTAGGAACTTTATTATAAAAGTCAGAATGTAAATAAATCTAATTGTTAGAAAAGCACTACCTATAATTATAAATACGTCCTAACGTCTGTCGGGTCTCGTAGCTGCTTGATGTGAGGTTAAGAAGATAAGTTTTTGTCGTTTGAATTTTTGTTGGGTTGCAGTTTGAATTTTTTATGTAACGTAAGTAATTTATAATACTTTGAATTTAAATGAATAAAAATAATTTTCAATGTTGAATCGGTCGCATAGTTTTGCGTGTTAATATCGTACGTAGCCTTTATGTCCTTCCAGTTCAGTTATCAGTATTTAAACATGTATATGTCCTTGGAATTAATTTATTAGTATTTAAACATGTTTCCTAGCGGACCCGACAGTCGTTGTCCTGACATGGCATTGTTCTGTAATAAATGAACAACACATAAATACAAGTAATTTAATTAAGTTAAAATTAGCAGGAATGTGTTCTAAATTTCATTAAAATGACTATTAGTATGATTGTGATTGTTGTATTAGTGTAGTGGGTTTATTGATTAATTATGTGTAGTATGGTTAATATTTATTTTCACTAAATATTGAGATGTCCGATGAAAATTGAATTAGAAAATCGAAACGTCGTAAAATTACTGCTTAAGATCATTCTAAAAAAGTACCTCCTACATTTCTATTTATTTAATAATTTTTTAAGTTTCATAACCATATGATAGCTTAATTTATCAATTAATAAAAAAAATTAAAGCACTAAAAAAAAAAGCAACGTAGTTAAAATTGTAGTAGAAATTTGGATCATTTTTCTTATTCTTCATTTAGATATTAAAATAAAGAATGAGAAAATATATTTACCAAATTTTGGATAATTGTAAATTAAAAACAATTTTAGAAATTTTTTTGTAAAATTATTCAGCTACAAAAATTATAACTTTAATTTTTTAAATATACATTAAACTTTAATTATTATATGTATATTTTTTAATTACACTTTATAACGTTATTTCAATAAATAATAATATAATATAATACAATATTCTCAATAAGCACGCAATCCTTGCATTCTCGGCAATGCTTCGTTCTTGCTAGATTTGAGTATTCATACAGATTAAAGACACAATTGAAAGTTTCATAAAACCTAAAAAAAACTGAACATTAGGAACTTCACAAAATTTAACTTCATAAGTCACTTCAAAGACTTCAGAACAGCGCACTACCTATCGGATTTAATTCAAACTACTCTCTAAACACAGTAGTCCGTTAAAAATACAAATTTTAATGTAATAACAACATTAAGCTACGAAGCAAGTAACTGATATGCGAAAAAGCAACAAAATAAAAAAATTTCCTAGAATCCGATCACACCACTAACTATCGGTTCTGACTGATATGCCAAAAATTAAAAAAAAATCTAAAACGCGATGGCAGTGTTGCCTACCGGATCCAATTGTGAACCTTAACCACCTCAATATCAACACATAAATAAAAAAATAAATTAAAAAAAAAACGTTACTATCTGATCAAATTGTTTGTGAATCTAAACCATTCTTGAATCCCCTTGAACACACAAAAATTTCATCAAAATCGGTCCAGCCGTTTAGGAGTTCAGTGACATACACATGTGTGTGTATATATATATATATATATATATTGAGTTATGAGTTATTGAGTTATGCTTATATTTTATTTAAATAATAGATTGTTTTTCTATATATTTATTGCTGAAAACACTATATACAAGAACATAGAATAAAAGAAAGTATTTAACATAGAATAAGTTAAAAGTATGACTATAAAACAGGAAAAAGTGGTTATGGGACAAGTGTCAAAATTTCTTTTGGTGTTCTTTGGTGGTTGGGTTTCAATTAACTACATCTCAGAAATGGTCAACCTAAGACTGTACAAGAATACACTTTGCTTTTACTCATACATATAATCCTCTGAAGTAATACCTGACGATGATTCCTGGAGGCTAAATAGGGAGGAAAAAAAGATTGAAGATTGTGTATCAACTTAACAAGCTGATATAAAATCATATCTGATTCACTGAAGAAGGCAATGAAAAATAGCTTTACTCCTTATCTTTCCCTGAGAAGTCTGAAATGGGACACTTAAAATTCTTAAACAGCTATGTTCAGTTTTTTTGTAACGACTTTCGATTCATTTCAAATCGCCTACAATCATTGTGGTTTGGTATTTAAAAGAAATAGATTTAGTGGTATTGAGCAGCTGAAACTTTTGAGTGATTCATAAAATTGTGCTCTTTCAAACTAATTTTCAATGCAGCTGCATATATGTATAATTTCTTTCTAAGTAGATGCAAAATTAATACATTTACAAATATGTTAGATAGCAATACTTCTCACATAATAATAAAAGAAAAACTAGATTCAGAAATAATAATAATAATTTCAGTAAAAAAATAGATAACAATTGATACAGATTAAGTGTTGATGGAAATATTTGTATAAAATATTTTCCTACACTAACATTATATTGAGAACTTTGTTATAATGTATACAATATTAAAAAATAAAATAGCATATAGTCCATAAAATCATTTACAAATCTATAATGATCCTAATAATGTGTTATCTACAATTGTAATAGAATTTATATTGGGAAAACTGTAGATCATTTAGGAAAAGGTTTCCAGAACATTTAAATCTTATAAAATCAAGAATTTAGATTTCTCCAACCTTGCAGATCATTTAATAATCAATTAACATTCAATCACCGATTTGAATACAAATTTAAATGTAATAGAAATTGCAAACGGATGTGATTTAAAAAATTAAATATTTTAGAAAAAATTTACAAGTACAGATAAAAGAAATTTTATTTGATAATGTACAGACAGAATTTGATAATGACTTTCTTATCAAAACTGCCTTAGATAACAGCACATTTATATAATTTAAATAAAAATTGAAAATATTTTAGTACAGTACTACTGTATGCGTGGCTAGCCACACATAAACAAATTTGTAATCTTTTTCAACTTTTATGACTACACATTATGTTTAAAATAGATTTTTAAAAAAGAATATGGTTTATTAACTGATGAGAGAAACTCTCAAAAGTGCTTTTATATAACAGCAATGATTATAAGGTAAGAAGCATTATTGAATTCTGTACTCTAGGTGGTATATTTTCTACTTGTCTTTGATATAATTAGTACAGAGGGGAATATGGACAAATACAATAACAAGAAAAGAATTGATTTTTTTTAAGTTAAAATAAATACTTGTATGTTTCTCTTTTCTTTGTCTGAACTGGATATTATCTTATACTAGATTATCCTGATGAAATTTCCTTCTTTCTTTTTCCTGTTTAGCCTCTGGGAATTACCATTCAAGTATTACTTAAGAGGATGAATTCCTGAGATTGTGTAGTTAATTCAAACCCCACCAAAGAACACAGGTATCCACGATCTAGCACTCAAATCCATATAAAAGTGGACTGCCTTTACTAGGATTTGAATGCTAGAACTCTTTGACTTCCAGATCAGCTGATTTGGGAAAATGCATTCACCACTAGACCAACCTGGTGGGTTTCATGATGTTTACTAAATATTATCTATTGAACAATTAATATCAAAGCATTACAGTAATCTGTCAGTGTATTTGTAAGTGTTTGTCAGAAACATTGATGTTATTTTAGTCTATATTTAATAATCGAATATCTGAATTTATATATAGTTGTATCCCGTGTTGTAATCTATTCAATGAAATTTAGAAGGGGTTGAAATGAAGTGAATACAGAGTTAAACATATTTGTACTAAGCTTATTTGAAACGCTCATTTTGAATTGTGCAAGCTTCATTTTAGTGTATTTATAAATTTCGTGTTCTATTGTTACTCTTTTAATAGTCTTTCCCTTCAGTTAAGCACATCTGCTTTAGTAAATAAAAAAGGAAATTTTCCCTTTACTTGTTAATCATTTGTAACATCTTCGGTTTGAGTGATAATACTTTTTATATACCTAATATGTTCATTAATAGGAATATAAACCGCTCTATAAGAAATAAATGTAATAAAAAGTATAACAAAGGTAATTAAATATATATATTAAAAAAAAATTTGACGATTTTATTTTGGATAGGGGAAAAAATTTATTTGGTCTTCTATAATTTCTTAGGCGGTTTAGTTATTAATGAATGAATTCCATGATTGAACAGTTTATAGATTGAGGTTATGCTTGCTCTGTAGAGAATTATTTTTCTTGGGAGTTAAATTTTCATGCCGAGAATCAAATTTGATACTACTTTAACAATAAAATTTTCTATACAATACTAGTTAGCTATTCTTTGCAAAAATAATTCACATTTAAATTAAAATACTAGTAGATTTCTTTAATTATAAATAGTGAAATAGCATTGTTTATTATAAATAAAATTGTCTTATTTATATTAATATAAATATGTATGTAATCATTAGTAATAAAACAATGAAAGCCAAAATAAATATGAAAGAAACCCTACTGGATATTTTTTTAATGCTATAAAGTAAATCAGTAAATAATGACTAAGGCTGTAGTGCTTTTATTTTGGCAAATTATTTTCTTTTTGGAGAGAAATTTAATCTTTTTTTATGTCTGTTATTATTTTTTAATGAGATTTGTTTTTTTTAAATCCAAAAAAAGAAAAGTACATAGTTTGCTAATTGTAAAATCGCTTACAAAATACAGATCTGTAAGTAATATGACAGTAAAGGAAACACTGAGTAAAAACATAAATGCAACTACAATCTGTAAATAATCCACTGTGGTGAAGGAATTACTTTTGCGTTAAATGCTTTGAGGGTAACCCTTCTGTACACTATTTTTTTTTTTATTTATATACAAAAAAGTGGAAAAGGAAGATCCTATGTACTATACTATAAATATTGTTACATATTTTAAGTCACATTTTTAACTAATATTTTCTGTTATTTGATTACTATTTTACTATTTCAATTTATTATTTAAAAACTACCATAAATATTAAATTAATATCATTATATTTTCATTCATACCAACTAATGCTGAAGTAATTGTTATTTAACAGTTTTATTGCAGTTATTTATAACAGTTATTTTGTGGAGTTAAGAACATAATAAATTTATCTCCAATAAAATGTATTTTTGTTTTTATAGCAGTTGTTATACAGTTAGATTTCAGGAAAAGTATAGGGACAAGGGAAGCAATTTTAGGCCTCAGATTAATAGTAGAAGGAAGATTAAAGAAAAACAAACCAACATACTTGGCATTTATAGACCTAAATGCAGAGGGTTCAAATACAGAGATAGAACAATTGCGCTAGCATGTACAGGAACCAAACAGCAACAGTAATAATTGAACATAAGAAAGAGCTGTAATAAGAAAGGGAGTCTGACAAGGATGTTCCCTATCTCCGTTACTGTTTAATCTTTACATAGAACTAGCGGTTAATGATGTTAAAGAACAATTTAGATTCGGAGTAACAGTACAAGGTGAAAAGATAAAGATGATATGATTTGCTGAAATAGTAATTCTAGCAGAGAGTAAAAAGAATTTAGAAGAAACAATGAATGGCATGGATGAAGTCCTACGCAAGAACTACCGTATGAAAATAAACAATAACAAAACGAAAATAATGAAATGTAGTAGAAATAACAAAGATGGACCACTGAATGTGAAAATAGGAAGAGAAAAGATTATGGAGGTAGAAGAATTTTATTTGGGAAGTAGAATTACTAAAGATAGACAAAGCAGGTGCGATATAAAATGCCGAATAGCACAAGGGAAACGAGCCTTCAGTCAGAAATATAATTTGTTTACATCAAAAATTAATTTATAAATCAGGAAAAGATTTTTGAAAGTATATGTGGAGTATATCGCTTTATATGGAAGTGAAACTTGGATGATCTGAGTACCTGAGAAGAAAAGATTAGAAGCTTTTGAAATGCGGTGCTATAGGAGAATGTTAAAAATCAGACGGATGGATAAAGTGACAAATGAAGAGGTACTGCGGCAAACTGATGAAGAAAGAAGCATTTGGAAAAATATAGATATGAGACAGACTTATAATAATAAGACTTAGTCGCTTTAATATTGGAAGGACAGGTAGAAGGAAAAAAATTGTGTAGGCAGGCCACGTTTGGAACATATAAAACAAATTGTTAGGGATTATTAATTGTTAAATTATTAATTGTTAGGGATTATTAAAAGACTACCACTAGATAGGGAATCTTGGAGAACTGCATTAAACCAGTCAAATGACTGAAGACAAAAAAAAATACAGTTAAGACTGTAAAGTTGTCTGTTATCTTTGTATAATCAGGCTGCTTTCATGTGGTCTAGGCTAATTAAATCTTCAGCAGAGAAGCAACTCTTAGGCCTTCCCCACATAGAAAACAACAGTGTTCTACTTTCCATTCATAGATAATTTAAATTATTGATTTATTAATAATTATTAACTTCTCATTGTGAAAAAAGTTTTACAATGAATAGTAATTCAATAGTAAAAAAAAATATCAGAAGGTTTGAATGAGAGAAAATTTTATGTACTTTGCATTTTAAAAAAATGTGTAAATGTAAAGTGTAAATTAAGATCGTACTTAGGCTAGATTATTCTTTTATTTTTTTTATGAATTACTGATTGTGGATGGAATTACTGGATGTGTTATTAAAATTTATTGCCTTTCTAGAACAAAGAAATACATTTTTTGAATTTCTCGGTCAATTTCTTTTTTATTGATAGTCATATTCACTAGGTATAATATCATAATGATAGTCATAATATCGTATATTCACTAGGTATATTCACTCATACCATATTTTTCCTTTTCTTTTAAACTAATATCTACAATATATAACTAAGTACAATATTACGGATGTTCGATTCGTGATGTATTATTGCACTTACAAAGTAGGTGTAACACTCAATTTTTATTGTATCCGTGGACACGCTTTTTATATTAAATTAACGTTTTTTCTTTGTTTTTTTTTATTTCTCCATCAATCAGTTCAAAAATTCTAATTGTTCAGACTGTTTCATTGCATGTTATTAATTAAAAAATGATTTAAGGACTTTAAAATTTACAGGTCATTCGATCAGTTCCACTTATATCTATATAACTGGATAGGGGATCCTATAGAGTAAAATGACAATTGCTTAATATAGAAGCCTACTCCAGCGCCGCAGAATGAGCGGCTGGAAACTAAATAAAACTATTGTAAGCTTTTTTTAAAACTAATATCTACAATATATAACTAATATATATTTTATATAACTAAGTACAATATTACGGATGTTCGATTCGTGATGTATTATTGCACTTACAAAGTAGGTGTAACTCTCAATTTTTATTGTATCCGTGGATACGCTTTTTATATTATTAAATTAACGTTTTTTCTTTGTTTTTTTTATTTCTCCATCAATCAGTTCAAAAATTCTAATTGTTCTGACTGTTTCATTGCATGTTATTAATTAAAAAATGATTTAAGGACTTTAAAATTTACAGGTCATTCGATCAGTTCCACTTATATCTATATAACTGGATAGGGGATCCTATAGAGTAAAATGACAATTGCTTAATATAGAAGCCTACTCCAGCGCCGCAGAATGAGCGGCTGGAAACTAAATAAAACTATTGTAAGCTTGCGCGACTTAATCGTATTGGTAGGGATGTTTATTTGACTCGTTAGATAATAAAAAAAAACTGTTTTTCGCAACACAAGCAGACATTTACGGACATTTGTAGAAAATTTATATAGAAATCAGTGTTAAAAAAACAATCAGAACACTTCTACTGTATCGGTTTAAACGTGGTTTATCTCCTTCCTCTTACACTTCTGCGCATGCACAAGTTTCGTTTTATTTAGCTTTACCACTCATTTAGTGGCGCTAGTTTATGCTTCAAATTTTACTATTTCCTATACACAGGTCCCGAGTTATAGAGATCAGTGATTAGTTCACACAGTTCCTGACTGTTCACTCGGCTCCGCATTACATTCATTCAGTCTTCTTCCAATAGTGTTCATGGACTAAACGTAACATTACATATACGGTTCAATCATACTACAAATAAACTTACAAAAAATACTAATTGTAGAATACAAATTTTACCAATCGAATTTAATTCTTTTATGTAACAAATCTTTGTTGCCACATTTCCTACTTTTAGTGTTTTATTAGCAGCTATAATCTCTTGAGTTAACACTTTTATTTTTTTTTAATGAAATGGTGAAATTAAAAATATTGTTTCATGTTCGGTACTTTAATTTACATAAAAGCATTTACTATTAAAACAAGCTGTAGTATATTTTCTCTTAAATTTTATTATATCAAGTATTATGTACTGCTACCTAGCGGCGCGATTCGTAAATCCACCTATTTGAGGGAAGTGACATTCAAGCCCAGCGGTTCATTAAATAGAAGAAAAATAGTTGTCTAATAAAATTGGAATTTTTTGAAAGTATTCTTTATTACAGATCTAATTGAACTGAAATATAATGTTTTCATGCCTATTTTTATAATTTTCCCCAATTTTCATTTCACTTTTAGGTAGGTTATGTTTAAAACTGTAAACATATTTCGTTTACTTCGCCGTGCCGTCCAGCTCTGCAGACTCTTACCGGCGTAGTTCAAACGAACTTCTTGATTTTGTACTTTGATAAATCAAGATACTAATGTATATTTTATCATTCTTGATCTGGTGAGCCTGCTTAAATCCAAATATGTAACAGATGATGCTGATGCAATTATCGTTCCATTATGAGCGTGAACTTACACCTCAATAAATGTCCATACAGATTTAATAATGGAATACCGGTTTTTTCTGAATAGCTGATTTCTTGAAACAATTTTGAAATAGTCTCTCTTACGGTAAGAACTGTGAAGCATCTGTTTCAACTGTAAGTGTAGTGAGCTCATCAAAAAGGAAAACATTACACCCTACGTAACCTGTTGTCTAAATGCCTGAAAAACGTTTATCCAATCCTTTGTCAACAGAAATTTTGTGGAGTGAAATCATGATGGATGAATCTTTTCTGAGAATTTTTTATCCACTTTGGAATAATGTGCTAACATATCGACAACTTGCTTTATTATTCATTATATCGGCTCAGTATCAGCTTGAGGCTCATATTGTTAGAGCACAATACTTGAAGAGCTGGTTTAGTTAGCAGACAGAAATATTAAGGGGGTAAGGATGTTTATTGTATACTTTTGCATGTTTTAAAGCTTTCAAGTAAAGACGTACGATTCAGCAGCATTTTTTCTACAAGTTAGAGCAATTGGGTTTTCGTTTACCTCATCTATTTTTGTCATATTTAATAATACATTATAATAGGTGGTTAAATTTTATGGTCCACCTTTTAGAACAGGAAGAGCTGGTAAATGTTTGAAAAATTACCTAGACTCTCCTAATTAACCGATTTAAAATGTTCAAATTGCATTGGAACGTTTGAATGCTCTTTTATATGAATATATAATTAAAACTTAAAATTTTTATATTAACAGATTATTAATAAAAATTTGTTTGCAAGATTATCGTGCAAAACTGTTAGATCGATTTTGTTGAAATTTGGAGTATTGCTTATATCAAAAAGTTGCTTATAGCAAAAATCCAAAAAAAAATGCTAAAAACTTAATGCTTAATGTATGCTTAATATTTTTTAATAAAAAAATTAAGCATTATTTTATCATTTTATCATTTCTGATGACATTTCGGAGGCATTAAAGCAAAAATTATCACATAGAAAAGTCCAATCCGAAATAGATACTGCCTGGACTAATAATAGGTAACAAACTTAGTGGATTATTGTTAATCTTTAATATTCAGTAATTTAATTTTAGTTATACTATATTTACTCATATATTTTAAATATTATAATACGTTAAATAAATCTTTATAATAAGTTAAATAAATCTTATTTAATTTGTGTGTGTGTGTGTGTGTGTGTGCGTGTGTGTGTGTGTGTGTGTGTATGTGTGTGTATGTGTGTGTGTATGTATGTGTATGTGTGTGTGTATGTATGTGTATGTGTGTGTGTGTCACTGAACTCCTCCTAAACGGCTGGACCGATTTTGATGAAATTTGTTGTGTGTGTTCAAGGGGGATTCGAGAATGGTTTAGATTCACAATTTGGTCTACTGGAAAATGTTTTTTTTTAATTTTTTTTATTTATAAGTAGTTGTTGATTTTGGAATGTTTTACATTGGATCCGGCAGACTGCGCTACCATCGCAGTATCGAATATTCAATAATATTATATTTTAATTTTAGTTTGTCCCGACAGTTGGTGCGCGATCAAATTGAGAAAAATATTTCGTAATTTTGTGTTAGTTACAAAAAATCGTGTGCTAATTAAAATATTACATCAGAATGTAATTAGTGTTTAGTTTTGAAGTGTGCATAAAAAACTATACATTTAGCGAATTTAGTGCGGAATCAGTGAGTATATCTTTATTTCTTGTGTGCGTGTGTCACTTCCTAAACGGCTGGACCTATTTTGATGAAATTTTTTGTGTGTATGTTCAAGGGGATTCGAGAATAGTTTAGATTCACAATTTGATCCGATAGAAAATGTAATTTATTTGTGTTGTTGTTGCTGCGATCGCGTTTTTTAATTTTTTTAAATTTTTAGCATATGTCAGAACCGGTAGTTGGTGCTGCGATCGGATTCTAGGAAATTTTTTTATTTTGTTGCTTTTTCGCATATCAGTTACTTTCGTCGTAGCTAGGCAGTGCTGTTCTGACAATTGGATTTATTTACATTCTGAATTTTATAAAGTTAAAGGTGAAATTTTATAAGGGTCCGTAATGTTTTGTAAGTTTCTTAATGTTCAGTATTAATTGTAATGATTTTGCAGCCACAACACTTTTCGTTAAAAAATTATTTTCCACCGAATACTGTGATTAGAGTGGTGTGAATTAAATCAGATAGGTAGTGCTGTGTTGTTTTACAATTTGGATTTATTTACATTCTGACTTTTTATAAACTGAAAGGTTAAATTTGTGAAGTTCCTAATGTTTAATATATTTTTTAAGGTATGAAACTTTCAATTGTGTTCATTTAATCTGTTCATTTAATACACAAATCTAGTAATAGCAAAGCATTGCCGAATCTGCTAGAATTGCGCGCTTATTGAGAATATTATATTATTTACTGAAATAACGTTTTAAAGTATAATTAAAAAATATACATTGTGCAAATTTGTAAGGTGCAGTATTAAAGTGAATATTTTACATGAATTTTAACGATGTATATAATATATACGTGCATTCAATAACAATCAACCTACAAATTTAAATTGTCAGTTCTCAAAATGATTCTGTGCAACATATGAAGTATTGAACGGCTCTTTGAATATAAAAATGGTAAGTTTGTAAAATAAATTATAACATTTATAAAATTAAAATGTACGTTACTTTTAATAATTATAGTTTAAAGTAAATTAAATTGTAAAGTGTAAATTAAAAATTAAGTGAATTAAAAGTTATATAATTTTTGTAAAAAATGTAATTTTATAGAAAATTTTCTAAAATTGTTTTTAATTTACAATTATCTGAAATTTGGTAAAATAGATGTTAAATTAAAGAATGAGAAATTTCTACTAAAATTTTAACTACCTTGCTTTTTTTTACAGTGCTTTCATTTTTTTTATTAATTGATTGATTAAGCTATCACATGGTTATGAAACTTCAAAATTATTAAATAAAAAAAAAAATGTATAAAGTACTTTTTTAGATTGATCTTAAGCAATAATGTGGATGAAAATTTATTAATTACACTAATTATAATTTTACGACGTTTCGATTTTTTAATTCAATTTTCATCAGACATCTCAATATTTAGTGAAAATAAATATATTAACCATACTACACATAGTTAAATCATTAAACCCATTACAATAATACAATCACAAACTGAAAATAGTCATATTAAATGAAATTTCATTCGCATCCCTGCTAATTTTAACTTAAATAAGTTAATTTTATTTGTGTTATGCATTTATTACAGAACAATGCCACGTCAGACGTCTGTTGGGTCCGCGCTAGTTTAATATAATTTTTTTATCAAATTTACACGTGCGTTGATTAACAACGCTAATTGATTTCATAACGAATTTTTTCAATTGCTTTTATTAAAAATTATTCTTTTTTGGAAATATTAAATAAAAAAAAGCAAAAATAAAATTACACGTTTTTTATCTAAAATTTGGTACAATAAATCTTTTCAGTTAATTAAAATCTCATCTTCAATAAGTTACTCATATTCGTTGTGTATTATTTACAGTATTTTATTTTTACAGAAAAATGCCACGTCTTCGTAAAAGAGGAGGAAATATTGGTCGACGTACTCGAAACGCGCAATTGGTCTATGATCGTCGTCGATTAAATAGAAGAGTAGAAAAACACTCGACGGATAATGTATAAGTTTTTAACACAGCTTTTACATTTCACTTCACTAATACAGTATACACATACTCATACGCTATCGATTGGTCGAATTGTGATAAATTTACATGTAATGACGTTAGGTATTGTAATAACTTTTTAATAATTTTCATCTAAACTGTCTAGATTGTTACAGCTTATTCAAAAAAGTTTGAAATTTTCGAATTAAAGACGTGTGTACAGGACAACGTCTGTCGGGTCAGCTAGTATTATTTTATTATTTTTATTAAAATGAATACGTGGGTGTGTGTGTGTTGGTATCATCAAATTAAACTGTCTCATGTGTGTAGCTGCTTGATGTGAGGTTAAGATGCTAGTTGTTAGTCGTTTGAATTTTTGTTGGGTTGCAGTTTGAATTTTTTATGTAACGTAAGTAATTTGTAATATTTTGAATTTAAATGAATAAAAATAATTTTCAATGTTGAATCGGTCGCATAGTTTTGCGCGTTAATATCGTAGCCTTTATGTCCTTGCAGTTCATTTATCAGTATTTAAATATGTTTTAGGTAGAATGTTTCTTATCATTTGATTTGTGTGTAAGTAATTTGCAGACCTGCATTTTTAATGAATTTTAAAACTGTTACTAAAAACAATACTTTAAAACCCATTAAATCACTATACTTATATTTATTTTTGTCACCTTTCAAAACAATAGTCAGTTATTCCTAAAACGTAGAAAATGCACTAATTATTAAATAGAGATGTTTTGAAGTAGAAAAAATTTTGAAGTTTATCAAATGGATTCTTCGTGAAGCTGATAAAAGGTGGAAATTGTTCTGTAGATTTCTTTTACCTACCTAACCTATATCACGTTATTTAATTTTGACGTAGTAGAAACAATTTTTTTGTTTGTATTTGTATTCTGGACTTAAGTTTTTATGTTTGTAATGAAATAGCACATGATTTAATATTCTTTGATTTTCACAAAATTATTATTAAAACTTACAATAGTTGCTTTTGGTTCACTGAACCTTTCTCATGTGTTAGAAAACAACTAAACTAAAGAGTACATGCAATGAAAAAGGTAAATACAAAAACCAAGAGACAAAATTCTAAAGATGAAGACAGTAACAGTAATATATAAATTTAACAGTAATACTATTGGTCAATAAATAAAGGGGAGATGTACTTACATCCATAAGATAAATGAAGGTGAACAATTTTAAGTCTAATTGATCGTTTAAAAGAAACTTTTGTTCCCAACATGAATTACAGTAAACATTTTTATTGTGCATGTAGAAACTTGACAGGAAAACAGTTTAGTCTGGTCTGAAGACAACGTTAAATCCATAATTATAATTATCTAAATTATTATTATTATTATTATTATTATTATTATTATTATTATTATTATTATTATTATTATTATTATTATCATTATTATGTGAATCCATAATGCATTTTACAATGTAATATTAGCCAATGAGAAAAAAGTATTAACGCAAATTTTCCGTGAAATTTTCAGTATTTATTGTAGAATATTGCAATTGTGTGTAATATTTTATTTTATAGCTTTTAACTTAGATGTATTTTCATTGCTAAAATTGGATTTTTTTTTAGAAACATAGTTACACTGAATGCTGTTATACTGTTTATTAGAAATCAGAAAGAAAATTGGTTGGTAGTAAGAGAACCTTTGATTTAATTTTACTTCAGGCTCACCATGAGGAAGTATAGTAATTGAAATGTTGTGAGATTTAGTTTCCCCACAATGATTATTTTCTATAAATTACATTAAAAACTGAAATATTTATTAAAATCCATTCATCTATTAAAATGTTTTAATTATTTGTGGTTTACTGATTAGTTTTAAGATACTCTAAAAAAAAAAACTACAAATGGTGTCTAGGCACATAATCATGGCGGCCAATTCACATCACCTCACTGCAGGACAACATGACGATTAAATTCTTCTTGAAATAACTGCATGGTTTCATTGGCAGTGTGGCATGTTTTGCATTGTCTTGTTGGAACCAGTCTTCCCACATCCATATCATTAATTTTAGGCCATAAAAAGTTTGAAATCATTTCATTATATTGAACTCTGTTGATGGTAATGGCATTACAATTTTCATTTTCAAAGAAATAACGTCCAGTCAGTCCCCCAGCCCAAAATCTACACCAAACCCATGAGCTATTGAGGATTTTTTGGATTTTCTGATCTGAAAATTTGACAATTTTGTTTATTGACAAAGTTGGTAAGAATAAGTTGCCTTATCGCTAAAGATGATTTATTTTTGGAAATTCATCAACCTGTTATATTTTACAATTTCTATGCACTGTTTGTGTACTTTCCCATAATTTAACCTCAATGTTTACTGACAACAGCATATAAAAATCTGTACTTTGGTTTTACCATAAAAAAAGATTGTTTAAATTTAAAATATCAGTTCTAGAGACACCTGTTATTGTACTTTTTTGCTTTGTTTATTAGGTTTTTCTTAAAGTTTTAAAAGTTTAAAAGTTCTTTTAGTTGGTGTTCTCTCTTTTAGTTCTTGTAATGGTTTATCTCTGTCTGCTTTCTTGTTTGTGTTTGCCTTTTTTGTTTAACAATTAAAAAGTATTTTCTTTCTCTTAGATGTTGTTGAAACTATTTTCACCTTTTTCGATTAGTTTTGTTTAATGTAATACTATACTCTTAGACTTCGATTTTAAATTGCCTATTTAGATGCTTTCATTGTTTGTGGTTTTTTTCATAAGGTTTGTTATGCTAAACCTGTATGTTTTTACTGCAGAATTAAAATACGTATAATGCACTCGTGTTATTTGAATAGAAGTAAATTTAAAAATTAATAGAAAAGAACACTAATTTTTTCCAGTATGTAAGCATCTGCATATTCTCATCTACATTGGAGTAGTATGTAATTCATTCTTTCAAAATAGAAAGGGTCATTAATGCGTAGCTTTACACTATGTACTCAGTCTCTTTTACATCTGTGACGCATTTAGAGCACCCAAGGTACATGAGAATACTATTCAGAGTGCCTTCTCTGAGAGCAATGAAGTACGCTAAATGCAGCCAGTCCTGTGGTGAATACAGTGAAAATTAAAATATTAAAATCTATAATATTAAATATTAAAATCCTTGACAGGCTAATTTTATTATCTATTTTTAATTTTTTTATTTTATTTTAATTTTTGTATTGGGTTCACTGAAAAAACTAATGGGAAATATTTCATCCCCCATTTCTCTTAGTAACTGAGGCATAGGATGTGTTATCTTGAAAATGGCTCTGCCACTTTCAGTAGCAATTTGTGACTCATATCAGGTCTCCAACAACTGTTACGGAGTATTAACACCATACATATGAATGCGTAGTTATACATACTGTTTATATTACATTAGTTAAATCATAAATGATTAACTTCATAATTTATACTTCCTGTACTGTTCATTTATTCAGGACAACATTGTGTAATTATTTGTTAAATTCATATTGTGTAAAATTATTTATTGATACATAAAATTGCCACAGTGATGAGACTGTTAATATAAATATTTTTATCACATTAAAAGTATTGTATTCTATAAAATAAATGTGTTCAGTTTTGGTTACATTTAAATACACAAGTTAACTACTTATGTGATTTCATGGGAGTATATAGTGTAGCATTACTGTTGAAACAACATTAATAGATTTACAAGAGGTTTGGAGGTTTTATTACATATATTGTTTTTTACAGTTTATTATTGTTTTAAATAATAATAATAATAATAATTTTTGCTTTTAGATAATGAGTGCACCTGTAAATTACACTTCAGTTTACCAAACTACTTCTACCATTAATGAAATTAAAATTGAGTCTGAACAAATTAAAATGGAAGAAACTATATCTTTGTTTTTACCACATCATATGAGTGAAAGTGGTTATACATGTGAGGATGTAAGTTTACTTTCTTTTTCTTTTTTGTAAATACATGAAATCATATTTGTCATATTTTGTTAACTCTATAGCATTAAATTTGTGGTTTTATGTTACAGGAAATTGATTCATCGCAAATGAAAAAGTATCCCCTTGATGTTAATTATGATGCTACTGAAACAGATCCTCTTGCAATTGATGGTACAAACTTTATTAAATCAGAAAATTTGAAAATTAAAAATGAATTGGTAAAGATTATTTTTATTTATAATTATTTATAGTAAGATTATATATATTTATTCATTAATCTGAGATGAAAGAATATATTTATGTATTAAATGTACTACTTCATTGTACAAGATAAAATTACTTTATTGTGTTGAATCTAAAAATTATTGTATGATTCAGCATTATTTTTCTTCATTAATCCTTTGTCTGGTAGCAAACCATGAGAATATGTTTCACTAATCTGGATTACTTTGTAAAATAGATATTGCAATTATGTCATTTGGGACGGCTGATTTTTTTTTTATGCTTTATTGATTCTTGCTTAAAATATTTAAAATCTAGTAAACCATCAGGAGATGTTTGTCTGGGACAGGAAAGTTGTCAGACGGACATGTTTAAAAATGGGGGTAATTTATTTATATTAGCAAATTTGATTTTTCTTTGCATATTTAAATTAGTATATAAATATTTTTTTCAACTTTTGAGAAAATGTTGAGACACAGTAAAGTTTGTGCAGCAGTTTACTGGAAATTAAAAATGTTATACATGAATCGATTTAAATGGAACCATTCCCCATTCACTTATGGTAAAAGTATTTTACCATGGAAAATTTAAAGAAAATTTCCATTTGTCTTGTTTAATTTTTTGTTTAGCATTTTAAGAGTTCCTCATATTTTTCTTATTGAATAATGTTGCTGTCAAATCTGATCTGTTGTCATACCAATTTCCATCAAAAAAAAGTTTTGTTCCCAGATAAAATTCTGTTTCAGCTTTCATTTGAGGAAAGATGACCTATGTCCAAATAAGCTAAACATTTCACTCATGCTTTTGTGTTAAAGAATGGGCTGAAAAACTTGCCATTGGGATATTGTACAGACATTTAATTTTGGTAAACGGTACGGACACATATGTAAGTGAGAAAACTGACTTTAAAAGCAAATTTATTACTTACAACCCTTATAAAAATGGCGTTCCAACAAGATGGTGCCACAGGGAACACAGTTAACAGGTCAATGATTTTTTTTAGAAAATGTCTGGTGAATGACATTTCCAGGGGTTTGTGGCCTGCGCAATTGCTGATGTGATTGACTCCTCCATATTACTTTCTATGGAGGGTAGTGAAAGAAGCACTGTAAGGGCTATTAACATTAATGTAGCTCTGGCAGCCATATTATATTCCAGACTCAAAAAAAATGAAACAATTTTTTTTCATTACTTTCAAAAAAGTAATTATTACATTACTACTAAGTTATATTTGACCAGCATGTCTAAGAAAGTCATGCAATACTAGGCCAGCTTTTTTTTTGTGTTTCAGGAAATTGATACAACAGATCCTCTTGCAGTTGATGAGACTGAATTTAATAAAACAGACTATTTTAAAATTAAAACTGAAAGGGTAAAGTACTATTTTTATTATATAATTAATGTAAAATTCAAGTTTTTAATGACAAATTTTAGTTTTTTATATAATAATCAACATAGGATTTTCCTATGTTGTTCAAATAAGTTTGACTTCAGAAATGGACTTGCAATTTATTTGTCAGGATAACTTCTCTAATATTTGTTATTGGTGTAATATATATTGGTTGTTACATATTATAATTATAATATTATAATTTATAAATATTAATTTATTATGGCTGTTCTCTTAATCCATGATGGCTTCCAAGAAATAAAATTTCAGGGCTGAGATAGATGTAACTCTTTCCTCATTCGATATCAAACTTTATTTTTAAATTCTAGCCTTTATTGTTAATTACATCTTAGTTTCCCTTAATTTCATGATTATTTGTAATTTTTCTGATTGTAATATTAATTGTATTTGATGTGTTATTTTTATTTGGTAAATGTAATATAAGGTATGGGGATATGTACGTTTTTCTAATAATATTCATATGTATTTGTATATTGATAAAAAGCTTATATTTGTTTATTAGTGATTGTTTTCATGTTGATTGCTATATAGCAGGCGCCTATCACGGCACCTATGGGTTCCATGGTGTCAATGAGATTTATACACCTACACTATATTACACTCTACTAAGTCCAATAACCATATTGGCATCACGCGTTCATAAGACCATGTAATTAACGCAAGCTCAGTGTCAGCAAATAGCAATTAAGGTCATACACTGACACACTTGCTGCTTAGCACATCTATGTGCTAATATAAGCAAGAATATTCCTAATATTCTTGCTTCTGATAAGTTTGGTAGTATATTACCGTATTTTGAATTATTATTGACGCAAGATATCATGCAATATAGTCGTTGCGCTTTTTGCTATCAAATACTCATTGTATTGGTTAAATGGATTTTATACATAACCCATTATGAATAATTGTAAAAGAAAAAGAATTTGTTTTAATGTTGGACTGGGAAGAACAATTTTGTTTGATTTTTTTAAGGCAAATATATCTGCTTATTGTGTAATAATAATGTGGTGCCCCCAATAACTTTTGATTTTACACCTAAGACTGACAAAACTGTTGCCAACCTTTGCTGTATAGTATGGTATCAGTTGTAGAGTTAACATATGCTATTTATAGTAAAGGAAAGATAGTAATTTCCTTAGAGCTGGATTTTAGATGATTGATTATACTTGGGTGCAAAATGCAGTTTTTTTTTCCAAGAAGCAGAACAGAGGGAGATTCTGTAGGAGTGGCAAAGTAAATTTGGAGAAGGGGACATGGCTGGAGGGTAACATTTTCCAATTAACAGTTATCTTTGAAGAGTTATTTTGAGGATCAGTGTACCAGAAAATTTAAAGGGTTGTGGATTAGCAGTTCAGCTCTTAAGAGAATTAGACTCACACTTGGATGAGCTTTTGTGATTGAAGTATTCCTGTAAAACATGCTTGAACAAATTACACAGGGCATTGTAACATTCTGGCCACCTGCAACATTAATTTTTGTTTAGATCAGGTTAGGTTAGTAGTTTCTGATGAGAAAATCAATGTTCTGCTAGTACCATATTACTAAGGTGAGTGAATGTTTGTGTGCTTGCATTTCGTTACGTATTTCTTACTTTTTTCATAAAGTTAGGGGGGACGTTGTTAGTTGCTATTGATTATGAATGTTGTGCTATATTAATGGAAAGACACTGTTAATATTAGTGGCCATTGTATGTGTGGATGGTTGAAGGTTGAAATTTGTGCAGGAGTGTTAGGTTAGGTTGTTTTTCTTAGTTGCTCAGATTTTTTTTCAATTTTTATTTATACATAGAAATTGGACATTTCATTAAATGTTGAGAGTCTGTCACAGGTGAATGATAATGTGAAAACCGAAGAAATTGATATAGATGATGATTATTTACAAAAGTTCAAGACAGAAGAGGTCGAATTACCTAGTCATGTGAGTTTAATATTATCAGTTATATTTACATTCTGTTGTGTTAGGTCAGTTTTATATATATATATATAAAAAAATATATATATAAATACGTTATAACTTGATAACTGTATACTATTGATCTATCAATCAAATAGTTGGTTAATATTGTAAAAGATTTTTGATTACGATTAAAAAAAATAATTGTCATTATGTTAGATTTGTTTGTGAAATTTTTTTAACATAACTGTCTACAATTTTTACTTTCCTGACATCGTAGGTTTAGAGCAATACTGAAAGAAGTAAAGTATGATATCAGTCAAGAAATGGGATACGGGTTTTTTTTTCTGAAATGGGGTAACAATCATATAATGAGATGATCATGTGAAGTGATGTTGGCAAAATTTTGAGAAAATTAACCACAAACATTTATCACACAACATCCAGGAGATACTTATCTCAACCTTTTACCAACAAATTGCACCATATACACAAAATTCTGTGCAAAATTTCATCAAAACTGGTTTATCTTATCAAAAGTAATGTTGGCATGTTTACCCCCAATTTTTTTTGGTTTTTTAGGGTCCCTGGGTTAAACGTCAAGAAATGAAATTAAACGTCATTTCTGTCTTGTTTGATCACTTCACATGATCATCTCATTATATGATTATCCCATTTCAGAAAAAAATTTGCTTCCAAATTGCACAACCACGCCTGAAATTGATAAAATTAAGTAAGAATGATTTTTCGGAGTTGGGTGGTGTAATGAAATTTTATTGTAATTATTTTATTAAAAGTTTAAATTCAAAATAATGTATATATTTTTAGACTTTAATTGGCTACATTTCCCTTAGTTTTTTTTTTTTGTCATTGGATTGCTACTACTGTGTTTATAAGATAGCTTTTTCAATTTCTGGGAAAGTAGGAGAATTTGGGAGTTTTTTTTCTAAATGTAACTGAGCTTGAATATACAGAATTCAGGTGACCGGTGTCAGAGTGTACTGTAAATCACTTTAGTTGAGAAAAATGTTAAATGGTCTCATTTTTTATTAGGTTTGTTGTTTCTGAAAGTTTTTTATATTAACAATTTTATTTTTTAATGCCTTTTTTAATGACCCTATCTATTTACAGTTTTTTAGTAACCCCTTTTCCGCACTTTGGGGTATGGTTAGTAGTCTCTTAACAAAAAATAATCATTTTCAGACTGGAACACTTCCTTATTTTCATTTTTATATATATCTGTCTATATATATTTACTATATACTATACATACTATATATATATTACTATAAAGATTCCCATACTTCATTAACATTATATATATATATTAGAATTGGAAAAACTGTACTTTCCTTGGTAGATGGTTTAGGGGATTCCATACTCTGATAATATTAATCAAATTTGGGAACAAATGTGTTTGAAAGGAGACATATCATGGAGTATTTTTATACAGGTTGTGTGACATATTGGTTTATTAAAATGTGTGAAAAGAAAAAAATTTCTCAGTAAATTTTGAAATATTACAAAAAAGGGAAGAATGCAACTCAGGCTGTGAAAAAACCTTTTATTGCTTATGAACATCATGGTTGAAACATAAGTGTGCTTACATGGTTGTGATACCAGGAGGGATGACTGCCACTTTACAACTACTTAACATTTCCATTAATAGGCTTATTTGTGATGTTTTTTCACAACTGGAGGTGCAGTTCTATTAAAGAAAGTTTCATTATCTCAATTCTGTGAGTGAATCTTGGCTGCATATAAACTCAGTACATGAAATTTTCACAAAGAATTTTGATGAATGGCACTGAAGACTAGTAAAAAATAATATGGCAAGTATCATTTGAGAGCGAGGAATACAGCAGAATGAGGAGTCAACTGACAAGTGGGGCTAGATAAGAGCAAAATGGTGTTGTATATTGTTCATAAAATATGTTTCAAATGTTGCATTGTTGAAATAAATTTTTTAAAGTGGCCTGTGGATCTAATATCTCTAACATAAGCTGCACCCAATTTTTTTTTAGCAATTTTGGGTTAAAAAAATACACATGTAAATACAAAAATATCATTTATTAAATTTTTTCATAGGTATGAATAAAGTATTATTTTATAGATCATTGTTTATGTTAAATAATATTGAAACGTTATTTATTGAAAATTATATCAGATTAAATTTTTTTTTCAAGCCAGAGTGAATTTATAAGACCTCTTGATTTTTTATAAGTGGTATGCTTATATACTCTATTGTTCCCCTCTTCTATATTCATATCTATCTTTCAACCAAAAAAAGCCTGATTTCTGACAATTGTGTAATATTGTCTATTTAGTAAATTATTGTTTTCAATAAAGTATTAGGTAATGACTTTGGGTAACCAACCATGAAAAAATGAGAATTGTTTTGTTAGGCATTTTGTAATCTATATAGGGTATCTCATAGAGCTTCTTTTGGTTGTAGTCAGATTGCATTATATACTTATGTCCAGTTGGATTTTTAAACATTTTTTATTTTATTTTATAGGCTGAAGAAACCATCCAAGAAAGAACAGAAAATTGTTTAAGTAAGAGTGTTAATGTTGACATGAATAAGAAGAAATATGAATGTAACTTTTGTTCGAAATTTCTTACTAGTAATTATAATTTACAAAAACATCTTAATAAGCACACTAAAGGTAATAAATATGTATGTACTTTTTGTCAAAAGTCTTTTAAATTAGGTAGATATTTAAAAAAACACATAAATATGCATACTAAAGAGAAAAAATATGTTTGTAATTTTTGTAATAAGTCTTATAATTCTAGTTCTAGTTTAGGCATGCATATTAATACCCATACCAAAGAGAGAACTTATGTTTGTAACTTTTGTCAAAAGGTTTTCAATTATAACGGACAATTAAAGAATCATGTTAATAATGTTCATACCAAAGTTAAAAATCATGTTTGTGACATTTGTCAGGCATCTTTTAAATTTATTTTTAAATTAAAGAAACATATTAATGAAGTACATAATAAAGAGATAAAATACGATTGTAATCTTTGTTCAAAGTCTTTTACGGCTAGTTCTAGTTTACGCGTACATATTAATGCTATCCATACCAAAGAGAAAACTTACGTTTGTAACTTTTGTCAAAAGGTTTTCAGTCAAAGTTCAGCTTTAAAGAAACATTTTAATATTCATACCAAAGAAAAGAGTTACATTTGTGACATTTGTCAAAAGTCTTTTACTGCTAGTTCTAGTTTACGCACCCATATTGATAATGTACATACTAAAGAGATGAAATACGATTGTAAACTTTGTTCAAAGTCTTTAAGTTGTAGTAAGTCTTTAAAGAGACATCTTAATAATATTCATACAAAAGAGCAGTCTACGTAATTTTGTCCAAAGTCTATTAGTTGTATTACATAATGAGAAAAATTTGATTGTAATGTATGTTAAGGTATACTTTAATGATGGGCTTTATGGAAATATGTGAATGGCTATTCCAAAATGCATACAAAAGAATTTGACTGTTAATGATTGTAAGAAATCTTCTATTCATAAACATATTAATAAAGTTAATATGTTCATTTTTCATAAAGTATGTTTATATCTTTTATGATTCTATGGGAAATCATTTCTTTATAATTTTTTAAGTAGTTGTTGATATATTTTTTATATTATAGTCAATGCTCGGTTTAATGGAGCATCAACTTAAAAAGACAGTAACTTAATCAGTAATAATAAGTGTAATAAACAGTAAAAATAAAAAACCATATAGTAGAACTTAGGTGGTCTCTCTTTAGTACGATGTAAACCCACATCTCACTAAAAAAGTCACTAATACACAAAAATTATAATTCTTGAATTATACCATAAAAAATTTAGGAAAATTAAAAATGAACCCAGAAAGTAAAACAGTAATGTGTTCCTATTACTGATTTTTGTGTACTGAAGTGATGTTTATTGATAAGAAGTTCCTTAAATCAACACATGAATCATCAGAATTGCTGTCATTCTTTGAAATGACTTCATCAGCTATCTCCATTAATCTGGAACCCAGGATCACCATTTCTTACAGCCATTCTTGCACATAATCTTTGGTTATTGCAGTCTCTGCTTTTTTCTGGAACATTTTGTGAAGGTCTTCAGCTTCAGCGAGATAAATTTTCAATTCGGGTTCAACATTCATACAAGTTGTGAACGAACAGTTTACCCCAGGGATGCACCAAAGTTGTCTTTTTCAGTGAATTCCATGCATCATTTAAATTAAAATTGCAGACTTCATTGAATAATTTTTAAAATTTGAAACAAGTTTTTTGAAGTGAAAACTTGTTCAGGCGTGTTGTCAGAATTTTTTGTACATACATACAACAAATTACATGGGAACATGAGGAAAAAAGATGCTAAACATATATAATCAATGCTATCTCTTGCATTTTAAGAGAACTAACCAAGACACACTATCTATATTGTACATTTTAAAATTCAGCAAATTCAAACATTTTCTTTTACACTACTGCGTATTTTTAAATTGAACAAATTAATGCGTAATAAATTCCTTTGTATACATTTAATTCACGGAGAATTGCGCATGTAAAATATTATAATAGGTTATAGTACATATATTCTGACAGAGCTTTATTATAATTTAAAAAAAATATTTTATTAGGATCAGTTATGGAGGAAAATGAAGATAGATGTTATAGTTTAATAAACAGCTGCAAAAGAGGTACTGACAATGAAAGTGAAGATGAAAATTTGACTTATAATATATTCAAAAAAGGAAATCATGAAGAGAATGACAGTAATAATGAAAAAAATAGTGACAAAGTAATAGCTAAAAATGAACATTCAAAAGAATTAAGAAGATTACGTAACCAGCGGTATAGAGAAAGGCATGCCAGAAAATTTTCTAAAAAAAATGAACATTCTAGCGAATTATCAAGATTGCGTGTTCAGCGATATAGAGAAAGGCAAAAGAGCAATTCTTCACAATCAGAAATGTCTGATGAAAAAAAAAAACACGAAAAAGAATTAACAAAATTACGTGTACGAAAACACAGAGATAAAAAAAAATTGAAACTTTCTAATGAAAACAAAATAGAAAAAAGATTTAATAAGCACACGATGGAACAAATTGCAGAGCCGTCAACCGTAGATGTTGAACATTCATAAATTCCCAGAGATAAGCACAGGATTCAGCAGTTGCATACAATTCATACTTCACAAATTGCAGGACCATCAACCGTAGTAGATGTTCCATTTATTTCTGAAAATACTATTTACAACTTTTTTTGATGTGAAAACTTCTTTAGGCACGTTGTCAGACTCATAATCAAAATCTTTAATCTTTACACATATGAGTGTATAGTATAATATGTAGTAGTGGAGGATGGGAGGTGGGAGAAAAAACTGCCGGTGATTCACAATAATTCTCCCTCTATATCAATATACATGCCCATACATGCATATATGTATAGATTAGTGTATGGTAAAGATAGACTGTGAATTATAGTTAGCCATACCACTTTGCTTCTTGGTTGTGCTTATATACATAGATATATTGAAATGTTTGTTTATTATATGTCAGTGTTAGTTTATATGAATTATTTCAATACGTACTCATAATAATAAAAAAATTGTTTAAATTCAGTTAAGTGCAACATATTCAAAAAGCATATACAGCATAATGTTATGGTATTATGTATGTATATATAACAATGTCAAAACGATTGTCATTTATCAAAAATAAGTACAAGATATGGCACAACGATAGATGCAGTATTTACAAGATATTTGGATAAATTTCATTTAGAGTATTTCATACCTCAGTTTACCACAAACCAATTTTCATTTTTAGAACTTGAAAATACAAATAATGTAAACATTTCAGAACTATAATACACATCATTATTATGTAAATATTTTATTATTGTTAACAATAATTAATAAATAAAATTTTGTTAATATTTTTCAATTCATTATACAATCATTTAAATAAGTTTTAATAAAATTAGCACAAGTTAGAAATTGTAATATAATCAAATATAATTATAAACCACTAATTGGTATTCATTATTTGAAGTTTTCACTTGTCAGCCAGTCCTGGAGACTGTCTTTTTTGTACTTGTTTACAATTAAATCCTCCTCCTCCTTCTCCTTCTCCTCCTCTTAACATAATTTATATGCTTCTCTGGAAGAGGTTGTGCAGGTGCTTTTTCCAAAATTAAAATGACTTTCATGTTTTCAGCTGGTATTTTTAAGTAATAAATTTATTAAAAAAACAATCTTCGAAAATGCTTGAATTAAATCATCCTTCTCTTGAGTGGTAGAATTAAAAGGAAGAAGGTGCATAATATTTTTTAAAGCATGTGGATGTGCTAATTTATTTTGTGCGTTCACACAAAAAAGAGCAGATTAGTATATCTACTTAATTTACTGCCTGGAAAATTTTTTTTTCTAACTTTAGAGCTTGTGTGTTTTTGGAACTGATCTCCAAAATACACTTACTTTGTCTCCATTGTATATTTGGTACAATTGCAGTGATTAATCTTTCATGAGTTCATTTAACCAAACTTTAAATGGTTCTTCTGTGGGTGCACTACCAGTTTCCCCATGCATCAGATATTTAAACCATGTTTGTTTTGAAATCAGGATAACGATTATCACTGGCATCAAATTTTTGCATCCCTAAACGAAGAGCAAATTTTTTCATTGCACTTTGTATTTCTGTACCTTTGATGTTAATTCCACTTGAGATGTTGCATAAACCATTAGCTATAAATTTTATGTGCTTCGTTCATTTTATGAATTTATGAAAGAAAAAGTTGATTAACATTTAATGAGCTTTTCTTTTGATTTTTTTAATATATGAAAGTCGGGTTTTTAATTCCATATTCTTTGCATAAACTTGAAACACTAGTTTCAGCCTCTGATTTTCTTAACTTCAGTTTCTGTCCGACTTGACAAATTAACACCGTTTGCTTTTGAAATGGCACCAGTAGACTTATTAGACATTTTACCAATTAGGCCAAGATCTAAGAAGTAACTTAGATCTTAGTACTTATTTTAAGTAAAATATAAGAAACTAGCTTCTAAATTACGATCAGAATTCTAACAAACTAAAACAACCAGACCGACACTAAGTAACAAGTGAACATGAGAGACATTGGACAGTAATCTAGAAGAAGCATTTGACAATTGCATGTCATGGGTGTGGCATTGATGAAATAAGTATAGGCAGTTTGCAGTGACACCAATTATATGTTAATTATTGTATGTATCAGTTAATGCATCACTTATCTATCTGAAATTTTTTTTTTCCTAAATTGTGTTTAAAACTTATTTTATATGAACAGTAACTCTGAATATTTGACAGAATTTTGTAGCTGTTATATATTTATATAAATTATAATTTTATATTTTAATTTAAATATTTTATTTAAAGCTAGTCCTTAAATCGAAAGTCTGTTAAGTCAGGGTCTGTTAAATCGAGCATATTGACTATCTCAATTTTACATTCAAACTATAGTAAAGATTATTTTTTAGATTCGTGAAAAAATTTGTGTTGAGCTATCAAGCATTGGAGAATAATTTAAAAAAAATTTATTTTAAATAAAAAAATTCAGGCAGATTTTTATTGAAACAATTAGTCATGAATGGTAAAATTATATTATTTTAATAAAACTTGTAAAAAAAAGTATAATTTTAAATACATAAATTAATTTTTTATTCTGAGAGAATAAAAAAAGACCTCATCAGGTAGAGGTAGATAGGCTATACCAATAATAAAAGTTGATCTGCGCCAGCATTTGCCTTAAATCGATTAAGGGAAGCAGTGGTAAATCCTTAGAGCAGAATCATAAAATTAAAATTAGATATGATGAAAGGCTTTTTTCTTTTTATTTTTCCTGAAAATGTGAGAAATCTAACCCCATTTTTTATTTTGTATTTTATTACATTAGAGTATGCTGATCATTTTTTATATACATGAAATTTTTTAATTTTAATTTTTAATTTTTTTAATTGTACAGGGCGGCCGGGGGAAGTCACCATACTACCTAAAGTTAGAACTAAACATTTGTAGTGTTATAAATGAAAAATTCAGTATAATAATTTATTTTATTTACTCACTGATACATAGTATTAATTTTAATGTTCCAGTGGGTCTGTACGTTTGCACTCATATGCATGCACAACTCTGGAACATCACCACATCCTCTGTGACATGTGACAGAGGATTTCCGGTGTTACGTAACAGCAGGTGTCCCACACAGTGTCACCCAATTATTAATTTGTGGTGTAGCAAAGTGCAGATACATGTCCCTTGATAATTCCCCATAATGAATTTTCTAGTGTTGTGAGATCAAGACTTCGTGGTAGCCATGATAATGGAAACTGGTGATGTTGGAGTACCGTGACCAATCCAACAGCCTGGAAATTTTTCATTCAGAAACATGTGGACTATAGAGCAAAATGTGAAGTTGTTCCATCCTGCTGTAACTATACTCGTTCCAAGAGATCCTTCTCTTGAAGTTGTGATATTAACCATATCTTCACCATCTCTAAATAAGTTTGTGCATTCACTGGCCCATCAAAAAAATACGGTTCAAACAAATGACGAGCTGTCATTCCAGCTCTTACCATGATGTGCGGTGGATTTCTTTCACTGTTGTCGCACAATAAGGATTTTCTTTCGTCAAAAAATAACATTTCTGGCACGTGAACTGAGATCGATTGGACGTAAAATAAAAAGTACTCTTCCATGGTGCACTGCAGCAGGGAATTTTTCTAATAAAGCCTGGCAGGATGCAGAGTGATGTTCCGTGTCTGTATCTGATAGGCCATTTATCTGATAAACCCACTGTGTTGGTCTAGTGGTGAACGCGTCTTCCCCAATCAGCTGATTTGGAAGTCGAGAGTTCCAGCGTTCAAGTCCTAGTAAAGCCAGATATTTTTACAAGGATTTGAATACTAGATTGTGGATACCGGTGTTCTTTGGTGGTTGGGTTTCAATTAACCACACATCTCAGGAATGGTCAAACTGAGAATGTACAAGACTACACTTCATTTACACTCATTACATATCCTCCTCTGAAGAATTATCTTAACGGTAGTTACTGGAGGCTAAACAGGAAAAGTGTTCATCAATGAACTATGGCCTAACATTCAAGTCGTTTTTCATATGGTCTTGCATTGTGCAGTCTGCAGTGTATATAGTTCAGTTGACAGTTTTAGTTGATTTCATTGGGGATTATTCAGTGGAAACTGCAACAGCAGCACATGTTTCTAACCACATTGACTTAAGTCACACATGCTTATTCAGAGCCAACATTGTTACTTTTCATAGTGGCGGCTTATTAAAGCGTTGCCAAAATATAGCTTCATTGTTTTGATTTATATATTGTTCATGAATTCAAACGCTTATTTCTAACTGCTACTCAATGCTGTAACTACTCGCGTCAGCCATTTTAGCACAGCTTTTTTTTACTGAGAGTGTGTGACATAAAAAACTGTTGACAACCGTCCCCAATGAAAATACTGTATGTTCTAAATACATATATCATAGTTTTCATTAACTTTAGGGGTACAGTGACTTCCTGGCCACTTGTATTAAATATTAATGCCATATGGTATTGTAAGGTATAACTTTTTATAAACTAATTTTATTTGATTTTTAATATAGTATTTTTTACAAAAGATAATATACAATTTAACCTTTAATTCTTGAATACAATCTGTAGATGTCTATTTAGTGTCTGTTATTATAATATACCTTTAAACTATTTCCTTTCACCATATTGTGCATTCACTATGTTAAAAATCTCGCCTTAACACTGCCCGTTAAACTGGGAGGAAATACCTCTATTATAACCTTATAAATCGTTGGTAAAAAAACTGGCCTGTTTGACATATTGAATTTTCATATTTGGTGGATGGACATAAATTATTTGAACTATTAATCCTAAATATTTGTAGATCTTTAATTATTTCAGGTAACGTCTCATTTTAGATAACATTTTGATGATGTACATATCATTTAACAAGATTACCAAATGAAAGTATTATTAGTCTATTAAAGAACCCATGGTGGTATTATCATACCAGTCTTAACACCTTGATTTTTTATTTAATTAATGCAACCACATCTAACATAAAATGTTCATTGTATAAAATATATCTCAGCAGCATTAGAAGTAATAATAGGAAGATAAAACTCTACCAGATTGATAATGGTTGTAGATTTCTTGAATTGAGAGGTAATTTGTAAAGTTGAACACATACATACATAGTAAGTATAGTGTAGAGGTTGAGTACTACCCACTGTAGTAAATAGATGGATGTACTGTTTGTTGGCTCTCTTATCTATAGTATTTAATTAGCCATGCTTGTATTTGCACATATTTCATGTGTATTTGTTTCCATAACATTTCTTCGTGAAAATGGTGCTTTAAGAAAGGTTTGAAATGTAATAACAAAAACTGCTGTGACGTGGTGAGTTTTCTATAACAGTATTTTAGTGTGACAAGACAGATAATAGTGAATTGGGCTAACCCACAAGGAAAAAGGAAGACATGGATCAATTATTTATTACTTACATTCTTCCATACTGAATATTAACATTACTTTTATATGTGGAAATTGAAAGGAATCTGGCTGTGGATAAACATTTTGTGCCGAGATGCAAGAGTGAAAAGGGGTAAGCTGCTAGCACTCAAAAACAGATCACTGATGCAATTCAAGACTGATGCAGCCCATTCTGGATTATCTGGTGGAAGGAAGTTTTATTGGTCATCTGATGGACCCAGGGTGTGGAAAAGATGGGAGTTATAAAATTGTGTGAAATGTTTAATCATGATGTCACAGAAATTGTCAAGAACATAAAAGGAGAGTAAGAATGTTTGTGTGAGGCTGTCTGCCAAGAGTGAAATAATGGATGTATTAGCATGTTGTATAATGTAGCGCATCAGCAGTTATTTTTTTATTTTTTTATTTGACATTTCTTGCATGTGTGAGATGAATGTTGAAAGAGAAAAGAGTG
Source organism: Lycorma delicatula (assembly GCF_047948215.1). Lineage (NCBI taxonomy): Eukaryota > Metazoa > Arthropoda > Insecta > Hemiptera > Fulgoridae > Lycorma > Lycorma delicatula. Next base: position 17,293,807 of record NC_134467.1, read on the forward strand.
AGGTTTGTGATAGATTTATTCCTCAGTATGAAATAGCCTGGCTACTTGCTAACAGGATTTTTTGTTATGGCAGAGCCTGTGGCAGATTAATGAAGAGAATAAGCATAGGGTTATATGAGGCTGTGGAAACACTGCTGTAAGTAGTGGGAATATGTACAAGCCTGGAAGACAAATATGCCTTGATTGGGAGTGTTTAAGGACCTGAAAAAGATATTTTGCATGTTTGAATCTGTATAGAAAAATTAACACCAAGCTGAATAGATTCTGCTATCTTTTCTTTTTCTGTTTAGCCTTCAGAACCACCATAAGGCATTACCTTCAGCGGATGAATGAGGATGATATGTATGAATGTAAATGAATTGTAGTCTTGTACAGTCTCAGGTTGACTGTTCCTGAGATGTGTGGTTAATTGAAACCCAACCACCAAAGAACACTGGTATCCACAAGTTAGTATTCATAAAAGTAATTGCCTTTACCTAAGATTTGAACCTTAGAACACTTGATTTTGAAATCAGCTGATTTGCGATGATGAGTTCACCGCTAGAAACTTTGTGGGTCAGGAACATGTTTTTTAAAGAGATGTCAAGTTTTTTAAAGTGGGTTTTAAGTGTTTTTTGGATATAAAGGCGGATGATGGCCACAACACTCTTGTAACCTGCTATCAGCATACAAATTATATCTTAGATATAATTTGTAACTCCAGATTTCAAGAAAACTATTAAATAGAATTCTAGGATGTTTTTTTTTTTAATTTTTTCACATCAGATTTCATATGTCAATCTTTTGCACCTTAAGAAGTTATTGGGTTTTACTGACACCCTGAGATATGGACATTGTGTGTTAACTTTTTATTAATAAAGATGAAATGTTGACTCATCCCTGAATACAATTTGATCACAAAAGCCATAATCTTCATGTTTCATAATTTCAGTTGTGAATTTGTACTCAGTGTAGTTAATAGGCTTCAATGCCTGTAACAGCTATAAACAATACTATCACAGTCATTGATAAATTGTGGCTGGCCTTATTAACAGATACGTTAAATATTTTCTTCAGATAACCTACTCTTTTCTTTACATAGATATCCATTCATTTCAAACAGAAATATTATAGCAAATTAAAAGAGGATATTTTCCTTTTTTTAAATCCAGTATAAGAACTGTTAAAATTTTAAAATCTTATTTTAAATACATAAAATAACATACATTGTAGAGTTATATCTGTATTTACATATTAGAAATATTATGTAAATTCATTATAAAGTAATTATTTTTCCTGTTTAAAAATTTTTTTGTGGGGGTAAATCATGATATTTTATTGTAAAATAATTACTTTATTAAATTATTTAACAAATACCTTAGAAAAATTCCAAAAAAATAACTTTAGTAACCTTCCCTACTATTCCCAATATTGGTCCCAAAATATTTTTTTGTGCGTTGGTTGCATGGATATTATACTAAGAAAGACAGTAAAAAAAACCGTTCAAAAATACCCAATAAAGATTTTTCAATTTTTGGGGAAATGTTTAGATAAGCATCGTAAAATTGCCCAAGTATAAGAATCTGTGTACAAAATTTCATCTTATTACTTCTTGTGTTAACCAGTACTTTTGAACTGTACAAGTTGTGCAAATTTAAAGAAAGCTGTGTTTATTTTCCAAAGAGTAAATATTTTATCTGACAAGACAGTGTGACAATAGTCATGAAATGATTCTTAGCATAACTGACTAATGAAAGGTGGCATTGAGCAAAAAAATTGTGCTGACAGTATGTCCAACTGCATTCTAAAACTTACCTGGACCATACAAGGTTAGGATATCATAAAATTGTAATGTTTATCTATTGTTGGAGCTGCATGCATACGTCTCAGAGTTCTGCAAATGTGAACTGCATTAATCACAACATAGTTATAGATTGGAATGGAATAACTATTTGTGAGAGGTATGTGCTGCAAAATTACTAGCAACGCCACTAGTAATAGGTGGTCCTGGTTCTGATTGTTAAGATTGATGAATCTGTATTTGCCTAACCTAAGTACAATGCTGGTAGTGTTTCTGGTACGCTGTTGAAAACAGTTCTCCAGTTTCACTTATACCTATAAGTGAAAATAATAATTGAACCGCTAACAAAGAATATGATCGTCAACTGTAGTCAAAATTTTATTGATCCGGTAACAGGCATATACACAAATACAGTGGAGGATGTGGGGTGTAGCTAAAACAAGTTTTAAGTGCCATTTTGGTAATCATTTACAGATGATTGATATGTGTGAATTTGTAGTGTAAATTACTTCTGGCAGGAGCAAACCCATATGAGACAATCCTTCAGGATATAGCTAGTTAATGGCCACCTCAATAGTCTAATATTGTATGTATATTTTTTGGTACAATTTTTATAATGTACAAATACAAAAACTAACCAAAACTGTTAGTTTTAGCCCTTTAAAACCTTCTGCAATTGTCTAACAGTAAAAGTCTATAGCCTTTTTTAATGATTTTGACCTAAAAATGGGATTTATGTAATGAAGTTTGTAAGGTTATTACACAGAAAAGCTTTTTTCTTTTATTGAAGTTATACTTCTTTTGGTGTGTTTTTTCAGCAAGTTATGGAAGTTGTGCACGCCGATGTAACACACCATGAGTTTTTAGTGAGTTATTCAATCGTACTATTTGTGTAAGGTTGCTCATATATATAAATAAGATAATTTATTTTATTATTATATCTTGACTTAATTTATCAATTTGCAAAATTAATTTTAATAAATATAGTTGAAGGAAAATAAATATTGTGAATGTTGAATTAGAAAATGTAAATAATAAAGCATATTCAAATTTGTTTTTTTATTAAATCGCCTCATTTAATATTATTTTTGCAAAATTGATATAATATATATATTTATTATTTTAACTGCCTGAAAATTTGAAAGATTCTAACGTAATTTTAATCTTTTTTAGTTTACAAGATGCCCAAAACAAATGCGGAGAAATGTAAAGATTATAATAAGCGCAACCAAGCAGAAAAGAAAAAAAAAACAGCAGAACGTGTTCGAGCTTACAGACTACGTCAAAAAATTGCAGAACAAAGTAGAACATCTATAAGTGATCCTTCCAGTGTTATATTAAATTCAGATACATGTGTAGTGACTCCTGGACCATTACATCAGTCGGCTTCTATCAATTTAAACGAAATTATTTCCAGTGATATTCTAAATCAAGTTGGTGACAATTCATATTTGTCCACTCCAGCACAGGATTATCACAATTTTATTACTGTGGAAGCTGAGATGCATATGCAGAATTCTTCTTGGCTTTTCAACCACCATATAACCAAAAAAGTTCCGTTAACAGCAGCAGAACGTATGCGAAAATGGCGAGCAAAAAAAAAAGGGCAATTAACTGAAACCTCAAAACTTACAAACCCCATCTAATCAAGACATTGTGTTTGATGAAGTTATCACACCAAGACACAGCCATGGATCACAACAAACTTCAATCAGATGGGCAAGACTTACGTTCCAAAATAAATATTATTTAATTTAAGTATTATTTATTCAAACTTTTATTCATGGTATTAATGTCTGATTGGTTAACTCAAAAAAATTCATTTTTATTTACAAGTATAAAGTATGTCTACATGTGTACATAAGTACACACCCGCTTTTTTTTAAATATTTTTCTTCAGTTACTATTAGAATTTTTTTTAGCCTTTGGGAAAGGTATTGCTTCAGAGGATAAAATGAATTGGCAATTTGTTCTGTGTGAAAATGCCATGCCTGATCAAGATTCAAACCTGGGACCCGATAAAAGGCAGAGATGCTTCCACTCGCGCCACAGAGACTGGCTATTATTAGACTTAAGGAATTTTTCTTTCAAAATATTTACTTATTTTATTTATTTCTCTTTGTTCTTTATTACTTTAGAATTTTTATTTGTGTTGTATAATACTCCTATAAAAATCTACATCAACCAAAATAAGATAATAGGAATATACGTTCTGTATCATATAGACAGCTTTCATTCATTGCTTAGCAACTAAAATGGTTTACATACTATATATATATATATATATATATATATAGTAGTAACTAATAGTAAGTCTAATAGTAACTGAAGTAAAATGTTAGAGTAAAAAAGAAAAAAAGGAAACTGACAGTTTTTCTAGACAAAAAATAAAAGAGGATACATGACCATTTTATATCTAGGAAATATTTATATATAAAAAATTATACCAATTCTGTTGGTAACTGTTTTACGACCGCAATACTAAACATACATTAACCAAACTTTAGGGGACAATATCCATACCTTCAGTATGGAACTAGAACTTATGAATTTTTGTTTCAATCAACTAAAGGAAAAATCAAAAAATTTCCCTTTTTTCACCATTTGGCAATATCTATTTTCGTTCTGGCAATCGTTCTAGATTATAGCTTGGTGATTTTCGCCATTTTATTATTTATATATGAAAATTTATATCAAGTTTGGATAGACAAATCACATTAATACTTGATAAGCATCTTTGTAATAAACTTATAAAATTATCAAAACATCAGGACTTAAATAGCTTTGCAAATTACAAAATGGCGGCCATGTTTATTTTTCAATCCATTATATCTCAACATAATCGTATCTTTTAGATAGATTTTTTATAAATCTTTTTTAAATGGTGTCCAGGAGAATGAAGGAGAAATTGCATTTTTCCTAAGGATATTTTATAGAATATAAGTAGAATCTGAAAAAGTATAGCCATCCCACCATTTTAGAAACATTCTGTATATATTAATGTTGTAAATGTTTGTCATTGCCTTGCGGTCATTTTTACTAACATCTAAAATTCAAATCTTAAAGGGTCAATATTCAGGACTATGAGATGTATATGTCGAAATAAGTTTTAATTTGATTATATTTATGACTAAAAAAATGAAATTTATGTTTAGAAATTAAATAAAATAATTTGTAAATTGACAACAGAACGCTTCCAGTGGGAGCTGTGTGCAGCTGCCTTGTGCAACACCAATGGATCATTGGAATCTGAAGCCATCAAAATTTTGCAATGGTGCTTGATTATATATCAAATTTATCAAGAAATATCGTAAAAGCAACATTTCTTACTGGAAAAAATATAGATGTTTTCATACCAAGGATTTCTACCAATGAATATCATACCCAATGACCATAAAGAAAATCACAAGGATAATCCCTAAACACTGCTGGAAAATAGTATTGCTCAAGAGTTGGTTCACCAAGAAATTTATTCATTAAAGCTGAGAATTGCCAGACAAAAAGTAGAAAAATCATTTTACTTTATTTTTATTGTTCAGCGGCAACATTATCATTCATGAGGTGTCACTGGTAACATATGTCAAAATAAGTTTTAATTAATTTGATTATATTCATGGCTAATTGATAGAATATCAATAAAGAAAATTTTCAGAGATTGTAGTTTAAATATTTCTTCAATATGTCATTTACTCCACGAAAAGACTACTGCTGGGATGGCAAAGCTGGCCCAGATGGCTTTACCTATAAAAAATATAATCCTTTCTCCCCCCAAAGGGCTAGCAGCCGGGCTGATGGATCCGCCCAGCCGGCTAGTATCTAATCGGCTAGTATCGTGTTGGATTATAGACAAAACAATTCTGTTATCTAGCTGTGGTAGTTTTTTTAAAATTTTATTTTAAGCAAAGATTGTATAGTATATTCATAAACATTAAAAAAAAATTAATCTTTTCTTTAATTGCACTACAGCCTCTTCATGGATTTGTCTCCAGTAATCTCTCATCTTCTCACCTCCCATTGATATCTCTTTGTTTGATATCATTTTCTCTGTTTTAAACATTGTTTTTCACATTCCAGGATTAAAGTATGTTTCCATCCATACCCGATCTTGTTTGTTTTTGACATGCCAATTTTTGTTTATGTAGCTATTTTCTTTTGTTAGGATGGAGTTGCTAACACAATGTGCACCTCCCCCCCACTCCTTACTTGGAGTACCTCTTTTTCTCTTTAGTTTCAGGAACCACCATAATGTATTACTTCAGAGGATGATATGAATATAAATGAAGTGTAATCTTGTATAGTCTCAGTTTGACCATTCCTGATATCATAACACTGGTATCCACAATTTAGTATTTAAATCTATATAAAAGTAATTTAGAGTACCTCTTTCTTTTTCCTGTTTAGCCTTCGGGAATTATCTTCAAGTATACTTTTCACGATCTAGCATTCAAATCTGTATAAAAAGAACGGACTTGAATGCCGGAACTCTCAACTTTCAAATCAGCTGATTTGGGAAGACGTGTTCACCACTAGATCAGCCTGGTGGGTTACTGTTCAGTGGATTACTGATCAGCCTCCGGTAATTATTGTTCAGATATTACTTCAGAGGATGAAGTGCAGTCTTGTACAGTTTTCAGTTCGACCATTCCTGAGATGATTAATTGAAACCAACTGTCAAAGAACACCAGTATCCACAATTTAGTATTTAAATCTGTATAAAAGTAATGTAAAGTACCTGTTTCTTTTTCCTGTTTAGCCTCTGGGAATTACGATTCAGATATTACTTCAGACAATGATATACTGAGTGTAAATGAAGTCTAGTTTTGTACAGTTTCAGTTCGACCATTCCTGAGACATGTGGTTAATTGAAACCCAACCACCAAAGAACACCGGTATCCACGATCTAGTATCCAAAGACTTTAAAGACTTGAACGCTGGAACTCTCGACTTCCAAATTAGCTGATTTGGAAGTACCTGGAAATTAATATTGTAACAAAACCAGTATAATGGACCATGGATTTCTTCAAATTAAGAATAAAGAAAGTGAAGAATAATTAAGAGAATCCAGAAGGAACTAAGTGATTGTTTTCTCAGAGTAACAGTCTTTTGTTTGTAATACAGACAATGGTGCCTCCAAAAGCTGTTTTTCGAGAAGTGTTACTGGACCAGAATAAGAATAAGGGTGCGAACAATGAAAATTATTACGCTTAAACAATCATAGGCAAGTACTGTTCTGCAGGTAAGGGGGGGATATAAATACTGCCAGGGACCAGTTCAAAGTCAGTAATTCTGCGAGACCATGTTTGGTGCAATCATAATAGTGAGTAGTTTTGCAAGGCAGAGTTCAGCACGGTTGCAGTGATTGTAAAATCAGTAAGTGTATGGTAGTGAGTGAAGAGTATGAAGAGTATTATATTAAACTATAATGAAAGTGACTGTATTTATAAAATGTAGGATAGTTGTATGGTAAATAGTAAAAGTAATTTGAAATTCTATAAACTTCAGAGTTATTTTGTTTTAATGTAATTAAAACAAGGAAAGGTTCTAGTCATACATTTTTTTAGAAAATTGTCTTTCCAACTGTCATATTATCTCTTCCTTACTCCTGCAGTCTTCTATTAGTACTGTCCCAAGGTATCATATATTTTTACTTGTTCACTTTTTCAGTCTGTGTTACAACCCCTCTCATTTACTTTCTATTCATAACTTATTTCATAATTTATTTTTAAGGTTAAATAAACTATTTAATAATTAAATATATCTCTTTTTTAAATTGATGAATGTAATTTTTTTAAAAATTACTAATTTTACATAGAATATAAAATGTTGTATGTTGTTTAAGATGTATGACTTTGTTTATATGTCGCAGTTATACAACAGTTTATGTAACACAGCTGGTGCTGATCTTGCTTTCTAAACCCTACTTGTAATTGCAGTAAAAAGAACTAGGCTGAACTATAAAAAGATCATGTTCTTTTTATAGTGTTCTTTTCTTTTATCATGTTCTTTTTATCACACACATGTGATAGTGTCTTTGTGTGTAGAGAGAGAGAGAAAGAGAGAGAGAGAGAGATCTCAAACGAAATTATAATTTATTTATTTATTTACTTAGTAATTATAATCAGCAAAACCATATAATTTAAAAGATAGCAAAATGTTTACTTTTCTTATTATAGGAATATATATATATATTTACATTTCAACATATACAATTATTGAATAAATATTTTAAATCCAGACTTCTTCAGAATGATATACATGATTTTTTTAGGTACGCTATTTTACAAACTGATAATTTTGGATAAACTGATTGGATTGGAAAAAGAAGTCTATGAATCGAACATTCTGCATTCTCAAGTCAGTAATGTATCTTGAGATAACTGTAGATAGTAATAAAAAAGAGGTAGAATACATACAGAACCATAGTGGTATGGGATAGATTGCACGATATTTGTTTTAAAAAACTATGTCAGCACTTTATTCATTTCTCTTGTTACCTTGCTAAAATAAAATAAGTAAAATAATAGGATAAAATTAAAAAAAAATGAATTCAATAATAAAACTACAAGATTGATTTAAATTTAAAAAAATATTTTTTGTTTTGTGGGATCATTTCAGGGAGTTCATATTAAAAACAAATATTTGTGGTAATTTATGATTTTAAAAACAAAAAACGCTTCAAATTTTGTGAAATCTTTTTTAAAGTTCCTCGATACAGATTGAAAAGTTCAGTCAAAACAATCCCCTCTGTTTTCTCATTTTTGGAAAAAATTAATATATTCCTTCCCTCTGAAGGTAGTACTTACTAACAAAAGTTGAAAGCGTCGATGGGGTCCAAGTCAACGGTACATATGCACAAACATCTGTCTGACAAGAAAGGATTTTTTGAACTTAGGAGCATGTGAATAAATATTTTTTTATACATTAACATATACCAATCTTTTTTTATAATTATTTTTAATGTTTCCTTAATGCACAAAATTGACAAATTTCTTTTTACCGATTAATATTCTTTCCAGTTAATATATATTCCCACAGTTTAAAACTGTTCTCTTCTGCGCATGACGTCACTCACAATTTCTATCTCGCGCCATGATTTACTATACCCGTAATTTATAAGCTAGTACACTTTATCGTTGTCACCGTAGTGTTCCGTGTTCTGTGCGTGTATGCTTTTTTTTTACAATCAATTTAAGACCGAAAGATTTGAGCGGAGCAATTTAGAAGATTGGTACGTTGAGATATTGCAACTTATCTGTTGCAATATAACTTAATCTACAAAATTAACGAAGAATCGGTCCGGTTTTCTTGTGTAGAATTGGGCAAGTTTTTTTTTTTGTACAACTTTTTTAATTCCCTTGTATTAACTGGACAAACAAATTTTTATTTTAACGGGTTTTTCCTTGTGGGTGTCCTGAATTCTACAACCTTTTTAAAACGCATATTACTAGTAAAATTTCTCTTGCTTATTGCAATATATTTTTGTTAAAATTGTTTGTTTTATTTTTTATTATGGAATTATTTTTGGGAGAAGTAATAATAACCTCTTTAAATTCATCTCCCACGCCCTAAAAAAAAAAACTTCGGGATGATATCTGCGATTAAAATTACTAATGTAATTTAATTGCGAAATTATAAGCGCAAAAGTATTGTATTGTGCATGTATAAAACAATATTTAAAAAAACATATAAATATTAACATATATAAAACAAAATACAAAGAAAAATATATAACTGTCGAATAATTTCCCGCCTTGGTTTAATACCTGTTGGGTTTAAACAATTCTAAATATTTGTTGTTCTCTGGTTCAAACAAATAAATCTTGCCTTCGTTTATAATATACTCGTAAATTATTTCTATTATAATCTTGAACTTTTAAATTATACAGAATGTTTCTAAAAGGTGGGCTGGCTATTCTTTTTCGGATTCTACTTTTAAACCAAAAATATCGTTAGGAAAATGGGGATTTCTCCTTCGTTCACCACTGTCCGCCATTTTATTTTCGTTAACCCCTTGTCCGCTATTTTATTTTTTATATAAAAAGTTCGGGTAGAGTAATAACATTAATATTTGGTAAGCGTCTTTATAATTTTTAAAATTAACAAAAAATCAGGAATTAAATACCTTCGCAAATTACAAAATGGCGGCGGCCATGTTTATTTTTCAATCCGTTATATCTCTGTAAATATTAGTTTTAACAAAATTGCTAAAATATATTACGCCTTTTATTTTGAACAAAATTCTGTTAAGAAGTGGCAGAATATTGATGTGATGTAATTTTATCTGTTTTTATGTCCTTCACTTTATTTTAATTCGATTAAATATTAATTGTTCTTATTTATTGTTAATTCTAGTATTGTAGATTAGTATCAAATTAAGTAATAATTAAAAATATATTAATATTTTCACTTTTGAATAATTTTACACAGTGACTATGACTGTTGATCATTTTAACAGCGTAATAATGAAGCTTCTTTCAACAGGGATGGTGTTCAAAATTATCACAACCAGCGCATCTGGAACGACGAGACACTCCTCATGTTTCCTTCTAAAGTAGCCATCAACAAAAATTTTCCCAGGTATTTTTGAAAACTAATCTTTTCTACTTTTAATGATTTAAATAATCTTTTAGGTCATTTAACTGAAAATCTTCCACGTTTTTTTGGAAGACTACCTCTACAATTTAGAGGAAATAATTGGTTTAACCACGATGAACTCCAGCACATGTCAGTCAGTTAATAGCATATTTCATGAAACTTTCCATGAAAAATGGATAGGCCGCGAGGGCCATAGCCCCTGGCCTTACAAGACCACCTGATTTAAACGCTCTTGACTTCTACTTACCTGCGAGGCCATTTGAAATATATTGTTTCTTAAATAAAGAATCCAAAATTCATTTCAAGAAATTAGAAATACTCCCGGAATTTTTGAACGGTTAAAACACAAATCTCTAGAAAAATACTGGAGAGTTGTGTAAAATATCTAATGGTTAACACTTTAACAACAATTGTTAACTGTTTAAGTACACCTAATGTTCTGCAATAATTAACGTAAGATTTTCACAGGTAATTTATTTTAATTATTAGATCTGTTATTGTCTTAAAATTATTACTTAATCTGATACTAATTTACGATGCTAGAATTAACAATAAATAAAAACAATATTTAGTGTTTTCCAAAAGTAACAAAATGTTAAATAATTGTTAATTAACGAATTTATATGTTATTCAACTAATTGTATGCTGATTTTAATTTAAAAAAAAAAAAAACTAAAAGTTGCATAAAAACTAAAACTAAAAGTTGCATATTTTGACACTTTTCATATTTGCATGCATATTTCAAGCATTTTATGTTTCATATAATCCGGTCTCTGGATGAAGGAACTAGATTAAAATATTCTAGTGTGCGGAGCCAGCTTTTATAGCTCGCACATCAGGAGCTGTGCGAGCTGTACGGAGCCGAGTGCAGCTGACAGGACTTACAAGTCCTCGATTAAAAAAGGAATCAAAAAAGTGAACATTTTGCAGGGATGCCAACCTGAGCTAACGAGTAACAAAAAAGTGAAGAGTTAAGCAAGAATGCTAACCTTCATTAAAAATTAACTCTTAAATAAGCTCATTTAAATAACCCTGAGTCTTCAGTAACCTTGATTGATGGAAAGTTGATGCTTTCTGAATATTACGTAGAGAGAGAGAGAGAGAGAGAGAGAGGGGTCTAACTTAAATTAAAGCGATAAAGGAATGAGAGATAAAGGAAGAAAAAGAAAAGGAGAAAAAAGATAGAAATAAAAGAATGAAGATAAGATAAAAATGCACACGTGCGTGCGTGTGTCAAACTACACACGAGCGCATACAAATACTAAAACATATACACTACGTGTTGCATTCTTGCACTTTGTAATTTCGTTTTAACAGCCGTGTGTATGTGTACGCGCGCGCGCATAGCATTATTAATCATGGTTTTCTTTAGGATTTGTACATAGGTAAACACATTTTTAGACAACTTTCTTTATTTTTTAGAACACGATTGTATTAAATTCAGACTATAACAGAAAAAAATGTAGGATAGACTTGGGTGAGGGGGGTAAATTTTGTAAAGGATAGGAGAAGATAAATAAAAATGACTAAATGATAATTTGTACTTACAAATGATAATTTGTAAGTACAAATTTCAAAATTGTTAATTTAACATTCAGTTTTTACAGCCGTTGAACTCAAGGAAGGGGTAGCACGATATATATATCTTGTGGATCTTCCTTGTGTGCTCGCTGTGGGCAGTAATTAGTTAACGGTTGGGAGTGGGTAAACAACCAGCCGTAGGTAACAAACCCCATATGTTCATCTACTACTATATATCCAGTTATTACGCGACGAGTCTAAAAACCTTGTATTTGCGCATGAATTTATCCATTGGCAGCCGTAGTTTTTGTCCCACGGGGTGGTTGTTCTCCCTTTATTAAACATCAAAGCCATTTCATATACCCAAATATTATACCATTAATGAAAATGTACCGGGTGGGCGGGAATTAACTTTAATTTTTTTAATACTTTATTTGTTGTTGCAGGTCTAACCTTGCGTTAACGGGCTCAGCTGGCATCCAGGTATGAAGTGTGGCGGTCTGTGGTACAAGTACAGAGGTAGTGGCGAAGTGTGAAAGGACCCCGTGCCTCAGTAGATCCAGACTGTAAGTAATTGTCACTCGAAGGCCACAGGTTCTGTATCCAGGATGGAGGGAAATGTGCAAGCGGTTCAGGAAAATGTTCATTCCAATTCCTCAGAAATCACAAGACAGGCATCTGGCGAAAGCGATTTAACCCGATACAAAATCCGAACTGTTCTTGAATTCTCATCAGTTTAAACTACATTACTGCCAAGAATTATAGCCGGAATATTGTGATCATCTATTGGAATATGGAGAGATGATGCTTGGTTTGTGTGAAGGCAGGTCCGATATTTTCGGTAATATCCTGTGATCAGATGAAGTGTTTCATGTTAGGGGATTTGATAACCGGCAAAATTGTTATTATTGGGCAAGAAAGGATCTGAGGGTAGTTATTGAAAAATGCAAACATCCCCCAAAGGTGAGTGTGGTGCGGGCGGCATTCGGGATATAATGAGTGCAGAACGGTACCTTTATATGGTTGATGTTTACAGTATTATATCCACATTGGACAATTACAACCACCTAATCTTGCGGGGCCCCGCCTCAATTCGCAAGTCCTGTCGGTGCATGGCATTTTCCAGGATGTCGTGGCTCCCTTGAATGGTCAACAAGGAGTCTTGACTTTACGACCTGTGGTAGTGGGCGACAGAGGACGTTTATCGTACAAAACCAAAAAAATTCTTTATGAATTGGAGAAGCGAATTCGCCAAGTTCTTGGAAATGTACCGCTGGGTTATCTGCAGAAGTCATCCCTATAAGTTTACAGAAATTGGTGGATAGAGTGCTTATGCGGAATTTTAGCAATGCATAATTCTACCATTGTAAGGAACAAAATATTTGTTATTTATTATATGATAAAGAAATTTCGGACTTCGTAAAAAAGTTTAACTTTTAAACTTCGTAATAAAGTTTATTACGAAGAAGAAACCCTATAAAAAATAAAAGTAGTAATAGAATTCAAGGAAAATACAAGTTATAAACTAAGGTAGGAAAAAAAAAAGAAGGATATTAAGAAATATGTTAATCGTGGTTCCATAATAGAACAAAACAAATGAAAAAAAGCTGGATTTAAAAATTTAAAATTGTTGTGAAAACGTTTTTCCTTTTGGGGCTTCCATACTCAAAGGAGGGGGGAATTAAATCATCGGGGTAAAATCAATTTTTAATATAATCCTGAACTGATAATAAATTTAATACAAATTTTAGATCGTTTTAAAAATACAAAGATACATCCATAACTCTGACAAAAGTTGAACTTGTTTTTTTTGGAAAGGAATTAAAACGTTTTGACTAATATGATTTTAAGATAATTATTTTTTAAATTTAAAACCATCCAGTATTGAGCTGGGATGAGCAAAAACGTTTAACGGTTTGAAAGACTGCAATATAATTTATGCAAAAACTTCTTAATGAAATAAGATCCAGTCATTTGTTCCATGGGGTGAATATTAAATATTTTTTGTAAAATAATAAATATTTCGGCCAAAATACATGCACTCCTTTCCCAAGTTTTTACAAAATTAAATAATTTTCTACAAATTTTGAACAAAATCTGTCAACGTCCGTCACTCTCCGGACGTTTAACCTCCGGAACCACCGTAAGGTATTACTTGAAAGAATGAATGAGGATGACCTACATATGTGAATGAAGGATAGTTTTATACTGTCTCAGGTCGACCATTCTGAGCGCGGTGCCACACACCACTTGCTTTGTGTCCACCGCTAATTTGTTATATATTCTAAAATGGGTAGGCGCACCCCGTCAACTAATAAAATATATATGACTCAATTACATTGATCTCAAGGCCACCAATTCGCTGCCACTCCTAGGTCCCCGAATGCCAGCATGTATCTGTCCACCAGTATCAAAGCGCTTGGAGCTTTAATTGGCCGATGGCCAGCCATAACTCTTTCCCACAGCAGCGAAGTAGGAGTCTTTCCTAAACTACTGATCCCGGTTGAAAAAAGCAACGGCATCAAGGAAACCCGCACGATCCTGCAATGCGGCTCGTGGCACATTAACTGTGGCAATCGGCTTCACACCACAAGTTCCAGGGTCGCCTGAGTTCTGGCCCTCCCAAGAGCTGGGCAGTCGAACATTATATGTTCGTTCGATTGGACCTCCTCGCAGATGCACAGCTCATCAGTTGCCAGGCGGAACCGAAACAAATATTTGTTCAAGTTCGCGTGGTTGGTGAGCACATGTTGCCCTTAAAAACGAAGGAGAAGCAGTACCATCCCCGGAAGTCCTTTATAAATCTATACAAGGACCTTGCCTTAGTCGTGGGTTCAAAATAGATGAAAATAAACTTTATTTCATTTAAAGATATATTTCATTTAAACTTTTCTTGCTGCCGTGCATACATCACGAAGCTAGTAAAGCCTCTTCCGTAGGGGGGCGATGGGAAACTGAACGAAATTTAGAACCGGTACAACGTGACCTCCGTTCCACTCCGGTACAGTCCCTGCTCGAAACCCCATGCCAAATATCTCTCTACCTTCCTGCCTCTTCACAGCTTCCACTTAGCCGCTCGAACTTTTATCTCTAAATCGATTGACCTTTCCCTGTACAATTCAGTCAGCATCATTTACTCTTATTTGCCTACTATGATTCTATTGAATCAGGAGAATTATCAAATCAGCCTGGATCGGTATTTCTACCTTTATTGATGTCAGGTGAGTTTGAATTGAAAACCTAATCACGCAGCTGAACGCTAAACTTATTCATTATTGCATTTCCATTTTAGCTGATTCTTCTTAGAATGAAAAGTACTTTTCACTTGTAGAGATATCTTCATGTAAATTATAAATATAATTGTTCAGAGTTAAATTTTCTTTGATTAAAACTTCATTGATAATTTTTGTAACTTATTTTTTGTTTCATCATAGTTTTTGTGGGCAATTTTTCTGTTCAGTTTCGTTTTTTCGTTACATTGCTGTTTTAATTCTGCCGATATTTTATTACCGGAAATTTTATTTTTATTTTCAGTTTCTCATTTTCGGAATTTTGAGTTCGGATATTTCCGATTCTAAAGCCCTAAAAATCTATGTGTAGACACAGTTTTTTGCATTTAGGTTTAAAATGAAACATTTTTTTGATGCCATTACCAGTTGCTTTTTATTTCTTTTGGTAAATGTTTATTTATATCCTTTTCAAAATACTTATAAGATAGTTCGGCTTTCTGATCTTTCCAAATTTGTAAAATTTAATTTTTTTTACTTTTCATCGAATTCATCTATCGCCTGTTTGAAAATACTCACAGTTTCATGTATACGAGAAGGATGCGTGTGACATTATTACAATTCTCAGTGGTCAAGCATTCCAAGGGTAGAAAAATGTAAAAATGTTATTAAATAAACATTATTTCTTGATTGTAGAATAATTTTCGCATTAGTAAATTCTTCATATGTATGGTCAATACGTTTAATAATATGAATTCAATTTTATGTTACTAATCTAAATAAACTTCATTTTTTTATCACTGATAAAAAAGATTCCTCGCCAACGACATCCACCGACGACACCTCCTTCAGCAAGAGACCAGCCCTCAGCTTCCCCTTTCGAAGCCTAGCGAAAGCTCCCGGAGCCCGGAAGCCAACGTGCTGGGCATACCGCCCCTGCATGTCGCCGTCCTCATTCACAACATAAACCCTCGGTGTTGCCTCTTCCTCCTCCTTTGTTTTGACAACTTTAATTAGTTTCTCATTTTCGGAATTTTGAGTTCGGATATTTCCGATTCTAAGGCCCTAATAATCTTTGTATAGACACAGTTTTTTGCATTTAGGTTGTTTGTTATTTCATGTTGTAAATGTTCCCTTTCAAGATTATACTTGAAAAGGATATAAATAATAATAATAATAATAATAATAATAATTATCATATTTTTAATACAAGATAATTCGGCTTTCTGATCTTTTCAAATTTTTTATTAGTTAATTTTTTTTACTTTTCATCGAAATCACCTATCGCCTATTTTCCTAGCCTATATTTTCCTCGCCTATTTGAAAATTCTCACAGTTTCATGTATACGAGAAGGATGCGTGTGACATTACAATTCTCAGTGGTCAAACATTCCAAGGAAAGAAAAATGTAAAAATGTTATTATTAAACAATATTTCTTGATTGTAGAATAATTTTCGCATTAGTAAATTCTTCATATGTATGGTCAATACGTTTAATAATATGAATTCTATTTTATGTTACTAATCTAAATAACTTCATTTTTTTATCACTGATAAAACGGATTTAAATAATCCGATTCAGTTTTTAAATCACAAATATTACCCTTATTCTACTAATATCTTTTTATTCGTAGCGAGATCAAGTTTTGTTTTTCTACTTTTTCTTCTTAAAAAATTCGTTCTCAAAATTCGTTCTCAACGCCCCCTTGTGGGCGCTGGAGACCTTCATGGGATGCGGTAGAAGGTCCATAGAAAATTGGGGATGTTGATGCGGTCTACGAAGACTATAGATTAAGAAAAAGGCAGAAATTATATCTTCTGTTGTTTCAAACTAAAATCTAAGTTTCACATCAGAAATAGGATATGCCACGTTTAACAGTTTCAATTGCTATTTTTAAGAGCGCATCTTAAAAACAGCAATTGCAATTACTATTTTTAACAGATGTTAGGTTTAAAAATTTTACTCAACACACCACTATAACTTGCATGTAGCTCAACACACCACTATAACTTGCATGTAGCTCAACACACCACTATAACTTGCATGTAGCTCAACACACCACTATAACTTGCATGTAGCTCAACACACCACTATAACTTGCATGTAGCTCAACACACCACTATAACTTGCATGTAGCTCAACACACCACTATAACTTGCATGTAGCTCAACACACCACTATAACTTGCATGTAGCTCAACACACCACTATAACTTGCATGTAGCTCAACACACCACTATAACTTGCATGTAGGTCAACACACCACTATAACTAACTTGCATGTAGCTATACACACCACTATAACTAACTTGCATGTAGCTATACACACCACTATAACTAACTTGCATGTAGCTATACACACCACTATAACTAACTTGCATGTAGCTATACACACCACTATAACTAACTTGCATGTAGCTATACACACCACTATAACTAACTTGCATGTAGCTGTACACACCACTATAACTAACTTGCATGTAGCTGTACACACCACTATAACTAACTTGCATGTAGCTATACACACCACTATAACTTGCATGTAGCTCTACACACCACTATAAATTTTGGCAATCGGCTTCACACCACTATAAATTTTGGCAATCGGCTTCACACCACAAGTTCCAGAGTGGCTTGAGTTCTGGCTCTCCCAACAGCTAAGCAGTCAAACATCATATGTTCGTTGGACTGGACCTCCCTGTGATGCACAGCTCATCAGTTTCCAGGCGGAACCAAAACAAATATTGGTACAAGTTCACGTGGTTGGTGAGCACCTGTGCACCCGTTGCCATTAAAAACGAAGGAGAAGCGTCCACCATCCCTAAATCTTTATAAATCTATAAAAGGATCTTTCCTTAGTCGGTGGTGTACCATTCATTATGCGCCTAAACGGACGCAGCATAAGAGGTCATACTTTTGAGCACACCTAGGTACACCATGTACCAATAATGGCCCGATAGCCAGTAATCCATTCGAGCAATCCTTCTATGAGAACCAGAGCTTCCAAGCCGAAGTGGTACCAAACGTCACAGTTTTTAATTTGTATTGTTTGATGGATCTTCTGGATGACTGCGCCAAAGAATCCGCTACAATTCAGTCAGCATCATTTACTCTTATTTGCCTACTATGATTATATTGAATCAGGAGAATTATCAAATCAGCCTGGATCGGTATTTCTACCTTTATTGATGTCAGGTGAGTTTGAATTGAAAACCTAATCACGCAGCTGAACGCTAAACTTATTCATTATTGCATTTCCATTTTAGCTGATTCTTCTTAGAATGAAAAGTACTTTTCACTTGTAGAGATATCTTCATGTAAATTATAAATATAATTGTTCAGAGTTAAATTTTCTTTGATTAAAACTTCATTGATAATTTTTCTAATTTTTGTAACTTATTTTTTGTTTCATCATAGTTTTTGTGGGCAATTTTTCTGTTCAGTTTCGTTTTTTCGTTTAGTTAACCAGTTACATTGCTGTTTTAATTCTGCCGATATTTTATTACCGGAAATTTTATTTTTATTTTCAGTTTCTCATTTTCGGAATTTTGAGTTCGGATATTTCAGATTCTAAAGCCCTAAAAATCTGTGTAGATACAGTTTTTTGCATTTAGGTTTAAAATGAAACATTTTTTTGATGCCATTACCAGTTGCTTTTTATTTCTTTTGGTAAATGTTATTTATATCCTTTTCAAAATACTTATAAGATAGTTCGGCTTTCTGATCTTTCCAAATTTGTTAAATTTAATTTTTTTTACTTTTCATCGAATTCATCTATCGCCTGTTTGAAAATTCTCACAGTTTCATGTATACGAGAAGGATGCGTGTGACATTATTACAATTCTCAGTGGTCAAGCATTCAAAGGATAGAAAAATGTAAAAATGTTATTAAATATTAAACATTATTTCTTGATTGTAGAATAATTTTCGCATTAGTAAATTCTTCATATGTATGGTCAATACGTTTAATAATATGAATTCAATTTTATGTTACTAATCTAAATAAACTTCATTTTTTTATCACTGATAAAAAAGATTTAAATAATCCGATTCAGTTTTAAAATCACAAATATTTCCCTAATTCTGCTAATATCTTTTTTTATGTTTTTCTACTTTTTCTCCTTAGAAAATTCGATCTCAAAGTGGACAATAACGCCGCCTTGTGGGCGCTGGAGACCTTCAGGGGAGGTGGTAGAAGGTGCATAGAAAATTGGGGATGTTGAGGCGGTCTACGAAGGCTATAGATTAAGAAAAAAGCAGAAATTATGTCTTCTGGCATTTCTCCCGTCACCATCTCATTCGGACGCCCTAAAGCAATGACAAAATATCTGTGCCACAAACGGCTACTGAACTCGAATCAGTTTAGCGTCCAGTGTCCTAACTAGCTCCTAGAGCTTAACTTAATTGCATGAGTGAACCGAGTGTGGTGCCACACAACACTTGTGTCCCACCGCTCATTTGTTATATATTCTAAAATGGGTAGGCGCACCCCGTCAACTAATAAATATGACACTCAATAAATTAAATTTATCTCAAGACAGCAATTCGCTGCCACTCCTAGGTCGCCGAATGCCAGCATGGATCTGTCCACCAGTATCAAAGCGCATGGCGCTTTAATTGGCCGATGGCCACCCATAACTCTTTCCCACAGCAGCTAAGTAGGAGTCTTTCCTAAACTACTGATGCCGGTTGAAAAAAGCAACGGCATCAAGGACACCCGCTCGATCCGACAATGCGGCTCGTGGCACATAAACTTGTAGCTCAACACACCACATTAACTTGTAGCTCAACACACCACATTAACTTGCATTGCATGTAGCTCAAGACACCACATTAACTTGTGGCAATCGGCTTCACATCACAAGTTCCAGGGTGGCCTCAGCTCTGGCCCTCCCTAGAGCTGGGTAGTCCAACATATGTTTGTTCAACTGGACCTCCCCGCAGATTCACAGCTCATCAGTTGCCAGGCGGAACCGATACAAATATTTGTTCAAGTTCGCGTGGTTGGTGAGGACCTGGGCACCCGTTGCCCTTAAAAAGTCCTTTATAAATCTATACAAGGACCTTGCCTTAGTCGTGGGTTCAAAATAGATGTAAATTTAAAGACATTTACCAAGATATATTTGATTTAAACTTTTATTGCTGCCATGCATACATCACGAAGCTGGTAAAGCCTCTTCCGTAGGGAGGAGATGGGAAACTGAACGAAATTTAGAACCGGTACAACGTGATCTCCGTTACACTCCGGTACACTCCGGTACAGGCCCGGCTCGAAACCGCATCCCAAATACCTCGGCCTTCCTGCCTCTTCCCAACTTCCACATGGCCGCTCGAGCTTCACTAAATCGATTGGCCTTTCCCAATACAGTGGTAGTTTCGTACGAGGTTCTTTTAAAAACAGCAATGCATACTATTAAGACTCTGCGCTTGACACTACTTAAATTCTGAATAAGTGTGCTCTATTTCTGTCCAACCTATGCGCCTAAACGGACGTAGCATAAAAGGCCATACTTTCGATGACACCTCGGTACACCATGTACAAATAACGGCCCGATAGCCAGTAATCCATTCAAAAATTTTTTCACATGTAGAGATATCTTCATGTAAATTATAAATATAATTGTTCAGAGTTAAATTTTCTTTGATTAAAACTTCTTTGATAATTTTTCTAATTTTTGTAACTTATTTTTTATTTCATCATAGTTTTTGTGGGCAATTTTTCTGTTCAGTTTCGTTTTGTCGTTTAGTTAACCAGTTTATAAAATTATTGCGTTTATATCAGCGTAACGTGATATTTTATTACCGGTTATTAAATCTGTATTTAATTTAATTTCTCTATTTTTTACATTTTCGGAATTTTGATATTAAGATAGTTCGGCTTTCAGATATTTTCAAATTTTTTATTACTGTTCATTTTTGTTACTTTTTTTTTACAATTTGTTTAAAAAGTTTTTTCTATTTTTTTACAATTTTTTCCTTTTTTTTTACAATTTTTTTCTATTAGTTGAGAATAACTTTTATTAGCTACGACTATTTTTTTTTAGGTTCCCTGACGTTTTCCTCAGTTTCTCATTTTCGGAATTTTGAGTTCGGATATTTCCGATTCTAAAGCCCTAAAAATCTTTGTGTAAACGCAGTTTTTTGCATTTAGATTTAAAATGAAACATTTTTTTGATGCCATTACCAGTTGCTTTTTATTTCTTTTGGTAAATGTTTATTTATATCCTTTTCAAGATAGTTATTTTTAATACAAGATAGTTCGGCTTTCTAATCTTTCCAGATTTGTTAAATTTAATTTTTTTTACTTTTTCTCAGTGGTCAAACATTCCAAAGATAGAAAAAATGTTAAAAGTTATTAAATATTAAACAATATTTCTTGATATAGAATAATTTTCGCATTAGTAAATTCTTCATATGTATGGTCAATACGTTTAATAATATGAATTCAATTTTATGTTACTAATCTAAATAAACTTCATTTTTTTATCACTGATAAAAAAGATTTAAATAATCCGATTCAGTTTTAAAATCACTTAAATTTCCCTAATTCTACTAATATTTCTGTGTTCGCAGCAACATCAATGGTTAGGTTTTTCTACTTTTTCTCCTTAGAAAATTCGATCTCAAAGTGGACAATAACGCCCCCTTGTGGGCGCTGGAGACCTTCAGGGGTGGCGGTAGAAGGTCCATAGAAAATTGGGGATGTCGAGGCGGTCTACGAAGGCTATAGATTAAGAAAAAGGCAGAAATTATATCTTCTGGTGATTCAAACTAAAATCTAAGTTTCACATCAGAAATAGGATATGCCACGTTTAACAATTTCAATTGCTATTTTTAAGAGCGCATCTTAAAAACAGCAATTGCCATTACTATTTTTAACAGATGATAGGTTTAAAATTTTTAAGGGGCGCTAGAAAATGGTTGATTTTCAATCTGGGGAGTGGGTGAAACATGTTTGAAAATCAATGGTGTACGATATAATGAACTTTTTACTCGAAAATTTAAACCAAATAAATCAAAATTAGTAGAAGTAAAAAAAGACATTAAAACAAAATTAAAACAACGGTAGAGGAATGGTGCGCGGGGTACCTAGAGAAATGATAAAGACAAAGTGATAAAATATTAGTATACGTTGAGTGTACATTATTTACCGATATATAGCGAAGCATTGCCGGGTCTGCTGGTTATAAATAAAAAAAACTCATTAAATGCATAAAAATATTTTTTGCTAAATAACGAAAGCATAACAAAAAACAAGCAAACATAACAGCAAAAATCAAAAAAATAACAGAAAATAACAAAACGTAAAAAATAAAGGAAAAGATTAAAATGAAAATAAAAAAACAAAATTAAATTATAATAATTAATGCATTAACAATGGTGAACCTGGATTAGAATTATATTCTTTCAAGTTGAATGTGCTGGATTCAGAAGTTTTTTTTATTTGCATCGCATTTCTCCCGCCATCACCTTATTCGGTCGCCCTAAAGCATAAGACTGAATGTCTGTGCCACAAACTGCTACTGAGCCTGGAATCAGTTTAGCGTCCAGTGTCCTAACTAGCTCCTAGAGCTTACCTAATTGCGTGAGCGAACTGAGCGTCGTGCTACCCACCGCTCGTTTCGTGTGTTACCGCTCGTTTGTCATAATTCTAAAATTAGTAGGCGCACCCCGTCAACTATTAAAATATATATGACTAAAATATACCTTCCCTTAGTCGTGATGTACCATTCTTGCTGCCATCCATACATCACGAGCTGGTACAGCCTCTTCCGTAGGGGGGAGATGGGCAACTGAACGAAATTTAGAACCGGTACAACGTGATCTCCGTTACACTCCGATACAGGCCAGGCTCGAAACCGCATCCCAAATACCACGCCTTCCCTGCCTCTTCGCAACTTCCACATGGCCGTCCGATCACTAAATCTATTGGCCTTTCCCAGTACAGTGGTGGTAGCCTCGTAGGAGGTGTTTTAAAAACAGCAATGCATACTATTAAGATGCATACTTATTAAATTCTGAATAAGACTCTATTTCTGTCCAATCTATGCGACTAAACGGACTCAGCATAAGAGGGGACATACTTTCGAAGACGCCTAGGTACACAATGTACAAATAAGGCCCGATAGCCAGTAATCCTTTCGAGAAATCCTCCTCTATTGAATCAGAAGAATTATTCTTCGAAGTTGAATGAGGCTGGATCAATGAGGTGAGTTTGAATGGAAGACTTAATTACACAGCTCAACGTTTTAACTCTAAATCTTCTTTGAACTTATCCATTATTTCATTTCCGTTTTACCTGAGTTTTCTTACATTGAAAAGAACTTTACACTTATAAAGTTACATTTTCTTTGATTAAAACTGAATTTTTAATTCATTACAGTTTTTGTGGGCAATGAAAAATTCCAGATATTTTTTTCCGTTCAGTTAATAATAAATTAACATTTTATTTTTAATTGGAGCTATCAATACATGCGTTTATATCAGCGTAACGGTTCCATTGCTGTTGTAATTCAGCCGACATTTTACTATTTGTTATAAAATCTGAATTTAATTTCTGTTTTCTATTAGCTTCGACTACTTTTTTTAAGGTTCCTTGACTTTTTCCTCAGTTTCTCATTTTCAGACTCTTGAGTTTGGTTACTTCCGATTCTAAGGCCCTAAAAATCTTTTGCATTTAGGTTTAAAATTAAATATTTTTTTGATGCGATTACCATTGTTTTTTATTTCTTGTTGTAAATGTTTATTTATATCCTTTTCAAGATTATACTTATTGTTTAATACAAGATAGTTCGGCTTTCTGATCTTTCCAAATTTGTTAAATTTAATTTTTTTTACTTTTCATCGAATTCATCTATTTTTCCCTCATCTATTTCAAAATTCTCAAGTTTCATGTATGCTAGAAAGATGCGTATGACAGTGGTCAAACATTCCAAGGGAAGAAAAATGTAAATCTAAATATATCACTGATAAAAAAAGTATTTAAATCATCCGATGCAGTTGAGTTCAAATTTTCTACTTTTTCACATTTTTCCCGAGACCTTCAGGGGAGGCGGTAGAAGGTCCATAGAAACCTGGTGGGGACGTTCTGGCGGTCTTAAAAGGCGATACCTGATTTAAAAAAAAAAAGGCAGAAATTATGTTTTTCTGGTATTTCAAACTAAAATGTAAGTTTTAAGTCTTAAAAAAAAAAAAATTTCAATTGCTATTTTTAAGAGCGCATCCTAAAAACAGCAATTGCAATAACTATTTTTAACAGATAGTAGGTTTAAAAATTGTTAGGGGCGCTAGAAAATGTTTGATTCTCAATCTGTGGGGTGGGCGAAAACGTTTGAGAATCAATGGTGTACGATATAAACTTATCATTGTTACAGAAGTAGTAGTAGAAGTAAAAAAAGAAGAGAGTAAAACAAAATTAAAAAAAATTAAAACATCGGTAGAGGAAAGGTGCGTAGATACCTTTACGAGAAATGTATTTAATAAAGACATACGTGATAAAAATAGTACATGTTGTGTGTGCATTATTTACCGGCTAGCAGCTGTACCTGGCTCATTTACAGTCTTTACTTTATCTTGATCCTTTCTCCCCCATTATCTCTATCAGATTCGTACCGCGAAAGTCATCTATTTTTTTAGCGCTTCCAAAGCTACCGCTTCCCGGTAATCCACCGGGTTGGTCTAATGGTGGACTCGTTATCACAGATCGGCTGATTTCGAAGTCGAGAGTTCAAGGTTCACATCCTCGTAAAGGCAGTTACTTTTATACAGATTTGAATAGTAAATCGTGGGTACCAGCCAGTGTTCTTTGGTGGTCGGGTTTCAATTAACCACACATTTCAGGAACGGTCGACTTAAAGTAATACCTTACGGTGGTTCCGTATGATAAACCAGAAAAGAGAATATTAATGGTATGAAATCAAAAAGTGCGTTCACTGTAACTTACCTAACACATCCGATGCCGTGATAAATTTATTAATCTAACGTCAGAGCCATTACCGATTAAGGTTATCATAATACAAAAATAAATAATATTTTATACTCTGTGAGATCGCCTATTAAAAATTGTATCAAAGGATATCGTATTTGTTTAGGTACGTAATTTGAATAATATTTTTTTTAAAGAGGTAATAGGTAATACAGCCTTTGATTATTTACGACCCAATTTTCAATCATAATTTTCATCGCGCTCCCGTCTCATACAATAACAATGTATACAATAATGTATTTTGGCGGTTAGCTACACCACGACCTTAATTACAAACCTTAGAAATTACCAAGAATAAGTGAATTTGTTGATATTTGGCAACACCGGTCCCGCTGCATTGACAAAACTAGAATCGATGCTTCTCTCTTAATATTCTCTCTTACGTTCATCATATCGGACATTTTTATGGCTTCGAAAGAGTTCCCATTTCTCTGGAACGTCTGAGCAACGTGTATAAATGTTGCACCTAGTTCAATTCCAACCAGGCTCAGTCGAGTCGATCGCTATCGAATCTATCGTGAATGTTTACGTTGTAATTTGTGTGTTTTCCGAAAATAATAAAATCGTGAAAATATTCTCAAGAATACTAATTTTGGGATTACCACTGAATGAAGTAAATGAAGAAGAAAGGCCCCTGTGTCATTTGCCCCTTGTGTCAAAGGTTTTGGCAGCAGATAAGCATGAAATGTAATGGACTTAAACGACGTTTGGAAACTCTTAATAGTGAATACGTTAATAAACACCGAGAATTCTTCCAGTTAAAAGCCTGATACTACCTAGATGAAGCCTGATACTACCTAGATGAAGCCTGATACTACCTAGATGAAGCGTGATACTACCTAGATGAAGCGTGATACTACCTAGATGAAGCGTGATACTACCTAGATGAAGCGTGATACTACCTAGATGAAGCGTGATACTACCTAGATGAAGCGTGATACTACCTAGATGAAGCGTGATACTACCTAGATGAAGCGTGATACTACCTAGATGAAGCGTGATACTACCTAGATGAAGCGTGATACTACCTAGATGAAGCGTGATACTACCTAGATGAAGCCTGATACTACCTAGATGAAGCCTGATACTACCTAGATGAAGCCTGATACTACCTAGATGAAGCGTGATACTACCTAGATGAAGCGTGATACTACCTAGATGAAGCGTGATACTACCTAGATGAAGCGTGATACTACCTAGATGAAGCGTGATACTACCTAGATGAAGCGTGATACTACCTAGATGAAGCGTGATACTACCTAGATGAAGCGTGATACTACCTAGATGAAGCGTGATACTACCTAGATGAAGCGTGATACTACCTAGATGAAGCGTGATACTACCTAGATGAAGCGTGATACTACCTAGATGAAGCGTGATACTACCTAGATGAAGCGTGATACTACCTAGATGAAGCGTGATACTACCTAGATGAAGCGTGATACTACCTAGATGAAGCCTGATACTACCTAGATGAAGCCTGATACTACCTAGATGAAGCCTGATACTACCTAGATGAAGCCTGATACTACCTAGATGAAGCCTGATACTACCTAGATGAAGCGTGATACTACCTAGATGAAGCGTGATACTACCTAGATGAAGCGTGATACTACCTAGATGAAGCGTGATACTACCTAGATGAAGCGTGATACTACCTAGATGAAGCGTGATACTACCTAGATGAAGCGTGATACTACCTAGATGAAGCGTGATACTACCTAGATGAAGCGTGATACTACCTAGATGAAGCGTGATACTACCTAGATGAAGCGTGATACTACCTAGATGAAGCGTGATACTACCTAGATGAAGCGTGATACTACCTAGATGAAGCGTGATACTACCTAGATGAAGCGTGATACTACCTAGATGAAGCGTGATACTACCTAGATGAAGCGTGATACTACCTAGATGAAGCGTGATACTACCTAGATGAAGCGTGATACTACCTAGATGAAGCGTGATACTACCTAGATGAAGCGTGATACTACCTAGATGAAGCGTGATACTACCTAGATGAAGCGTGATACTACCTAGATGAAGCGTGATACTACCTAGATGAAGCGTGATACTACCTAGATGAAGCGTGATACTACCTAGATGAAGCGTGATAATACCTAGATGAAGCGTGATAATACCTAGATGAAGCGTGATAATACCTAGATGAAGCGTGATAATACCTAGATGAAGCGTGATACTACCTAGATGAAGCGTGATACTACCTAGATGAAGCGTGATACTACCTAGATGAAGCGTGATACTACCTAGATGAAGCGTGATACTACCTAGATGAAGCGTGATACTACCTAGATGAAGCGTGATACTACCTAGATGAAGCGTGATACTACCTAGATGAAGCGTGATACTACCTAGATGAAGCGTGATACTACCTAGATGAAGAAGACCTTATTCTGCCAGCTGCAATTTTTGGAGATAATTTTGCCAAACAATTGCAGTCCACCTCTCTAGCAAATGATACTGTTGCCCGTCGAATCGGTGATATAAATGAAGCTGTACATTATCTGGTTTTCGGGAAGATACGTGACAAATTGTTTTCAATTCCGCTTGATGAGGCAACAGATGTTAGATTTTGTGATTGTATGTCAGCAGTAGAAGAACTAATTTTCTTGAAACCAAAAGAACTCTAAGCAACACCACTATATTATTTGGTATTTAAATGATTTTTATAAACGAGGCAAAAATAGAGTGGAAAAATTGCGTCGAATACCCACCGATGCTCGTTCAATGTTTGGAAGATTCCAAAGTATACAAGCACTTGTGAAACAAAAATCTCCACCACAATGTATCATTATTCTAATGACGGTTGTTTTAAATTGTATGAAAATGTCTCCTAACATCAAGAATCTTTTCTGCACTTTTACAAAGCAGTACACTCAGCGTTATTATTTTATTGCGAGGAAAGATTGTTATCAAGTGGGAAATTTTTGCAACTTGTAAAAGATGAAATTGCCATATTTCTAGAAGAGAAAAACCAACCGGAAGCAGAGAAGTTTTGAGATGATTTATTTGTAATGGAATTGAGCTACTTGGTCAACATATTCGAGAAATTAAATCTTGAATCTTCAATTCAAAGGAGCAAATACAAAAACAAAAACCCTAGAAATGTTTGCAAATGTGGATAACTGTTAAAAAACTTACAATGCTAAAGAACAACGTGTGAAAGTTGTTTTTGTAACAGTTGAAAATTATAGTAGCAAGTTATGAACCAGTTAGGGGGATCCATTCAAAATACTCCAGAAGGGCTCTCAACTGCCGAAATATTCATAGACTTTATGACGAATGGAGAAATCAAAAGACACTTCCCGCACTGAAAACAAGAAAATTTCGTATATTACTTTTTTCAACTTCTTACATTTATGAAAATTGATTTTCTGCGGTGGCTGCTTTGAAGAATACAGATCTCAGCTAAATATAGAAAAAGAACTGAAGAGTATATATTTCTAATATTAAACCTTCCTTCAAAAAACTTTACTCTGCAAGACACTAATACATGTTTTTAATTTAGTATTGATAATTTAATTATTAATAAATTGTGCAGTATTGATACAAACTTAATATTATATCAGTGTAAATGTGTATTTTATTATTTATTATGTCAGAATGTATTTGTTTTGCTTTCCTTTCAATAAATTAATATAAATTTGTTTAATAATATTTTCTTTTCGATATGCTCTCGCCCCCTATTTAGTGTTATCACCCCCCCCCCCACAAGCGGGGGTGGGCGCCCCCACAAGTTGAGAAACACTGGGTTAATATTAATTATAAAAAGGTTAATTTATTAACAGAATTAGCAAGAATTGTGAAAATTGAATGCACTAAATATTTTTTAAAAAAATACCATTCAAATTGATTTGCACTAAATTAAGCACAAATTATTTTTGTCGCTTTTAAGAATTACGATCTATATAGATAATGAAATTGATATAAACGATATCTCTCGATACATTATTTATCCTCCTCTATGAATCATGAGACCTTGCCGTTGGTGAGGGGGCTTGAGTGCTCAGGGATACAGAGTAGCTGGACCGAAGGTGCAACCATATCGGAGAGGTATCTGTTGAGAGCCAGACTAAGGAATGATTCCTGAAAGAGGGCAGCAGCTCTTTCAGTAGTTGTTAGGGGCGGGAGTCACAATGACTTAAACGGCCGTATCAACATCACTCAGTCCTCTGAGTACTGCGCAGCTGAAAGCAATGGAAAACTACAGCTGCTTTTTTTCCAAGAAAATGTGGCTCTCTGCATTTTCACATAGCAATAATGGAGGCGCCTTCCTTGGTAAAATATTCCGGAGGTAAAATAGTCCCCCGTTCGGATCTCCGGGTGGGGACTACTAAGGAAGGGGTCACCAGAAAATTAAAAAATAACATTCTACGAGTCGGAGCGTGGAATGTTAGAAGCTTAAAAAAGGTTGGTAGGCTAGAAAATTTAAAAAGGGAAATGGATAGGGTGAATGTGGATATAGTAGGAATTAGTGAGGTTCGGTGGGAAGAGGAAGGCGACTTTTGGTCAGGTGATTTTAGAGTAATTAACTCAACGTCAAATAATGGGCAGGCAGGAGTAGGTTTCGTGATGAACAAGAAGATAGGGAGGAGAGTGGAGTATTTCAAAACGCATAGCGATAGAAACCTAAACCGACAACGATTGTTAACGTTTATATGCCTACAAGCGCCCATGATGATGATGAGGTAGTGTGTATACGAAGAGATTGATGAAGCAATTAAACACGTAAAAGGAGATGAAAATTTAATAATAGTTGGAGATTGGAATGCAAGCATTGGAAAAGGCAAGGAAGGAAATATAGTGGGTGAATACGGGCTGGGCAAAAGGAATGAAAGAGGGGACCGACTTATAGAATTTTGCACGAAGTATAATTTAGTAATTGCCAACACCCAATTTAAAAATCATAATAGAAGAATATACACTTGGAAAAAGCCAGGCGATACTGGAAGGTATCAGATAGATTATATCATGGTTAAGCAAAGATTTAGAAATCAACTCGTTGACTGCAAAACTTACCCTGGAGCAGACATTGATAGCGACCATAATTTGGTGATAATGAAATGTAGATTGGGGTTTAAAAACCTGAAGAAAAGGTGTCAGATGAATCGGTGGAATTTAGAGAAGCTTGAGGAAGAGGAGGTAAAGAAGATTTTTGAGGAGGACATCGCAAGAGGTCTGAGTAAAAAAGATAAGGTAGAAAATGTAGAAGAAGAATGGGAGAATGTTAAAAAGGAAATTCTTAAATCAGCAGAAGCAAACTTAGGCGGAATAAAGAGAACTGGTAGAAAACCTTGGGTTTCAGACGATATATTGCAGCTGATGGATGAACGTAGAAAATATAAGAATGCTAATGATGAAGAAAGTAAAAGGAACTATCGGCAATTAAGAAATGCTATAAATAGGAAGTGCAAACTGGCGAAAGAAGAGTGGATTAAAGAAAAGTGTTCAGAAGTGGAAAGAGAAATGAACATTGGTAAAATAGACGGAGCATACAGGAAAGTTAAGGAAAATTTTGGGGTACATAAATTAAAATCTAATAATGTGTTAAACAAAGATGGTACACCAATATATAATACGAAAGGTAAAGTCGATAGATGGGTGGAATATATTGAAGAGTTATATGGAGGAAATGAATTAGAAAATGGTTTTATAGAGGAAGAAGAGGAAGTTGAGGAGGATGAAATGGGAGAAACAATACTGAGATCTGAATTTAAGAGAGCATTAAAAGATTTAAATGGCAGAAAGGCTCCTGGAATAGACGGAATACCTGTAGAGTTACTGCGCAGTGCAGGTGAGGAAGCGATTGATAGATTATACAAACTGGTGTGTAATATTTATGAAAAAGGGGAATTTCCGTCAGACTTCAAAAAAAGTGTTATAGTTATGATACCAAAGAAAGCAGGGGCAGATAAATGTGAAGAATATAGAACAATTAGTTTAACTAGTCATGCATCAAAAATCTTAACTAGAATTTTATACAGAAGAATTGAGAGGAGAGTGGAAGAAATGTTAGGAGAAGACCAATTTGGTTTCAGGAAAAGTATAGGGACAAGGGAAGCAATTTTAGGCCTCAGATTAATAGTAGAAGGAAGATTAAAGAAAAACAAACCAACATACTTGGCGTTTATAGACCTAGAAAAGGCTTTCGATAACGTAGATTGGAATAAAATGTTCAGCATTTTAAAAAAATTAGGGTTCAAATACAGAGATAGAAGAACAATTGCTAACATGTACAGGAACCAAACAGCAACAATAACAATTGAAGAACATAAGAAAGAAGCCCTAATAAGAAAGGGAGTCCGACAAGGATGTTCCCTATCTCCGTTACTTTTTAATCTTTACATGGAACTAGCAGTTAATGATGTTAAAGAACAATTTAGATTTGGAGTAACAGTACAAGGTGAAAAGATAAAGACGCTACGATTTGCTGATGATATAGTAATTCTAGCCGAGAGTAAAAAGGATTTAGAAGAAACAATGAATGGCATAGATGAAGTCCTACGCAAGAACTATCGCATGAAAATAAACAAGAACAAAACAAAAGTAATGAAATGTAGTAGAAATAACAAAGATGGACCGCTGAATGTGAAAATAGGAGGAGAAAAGATTATGGAGGTAGAAGAATTTTGTTATTTAGGAAGTAAAATTACTAAAGATGGACGAAGCAGGAGCGATATAAAATGCCGAATAGCACAAGCTAAACGAGCCTTCAGTAAGAAATATAATTTGTTTACATCAAAAATTAATTTAAATCTCAGGAAAAGATTTTTGAAAGTGTATGTTTGGAGTGTCGCTTTATATGGAAGTGAAACTTGGACAATCTGAGTATCTGAGAAGAAAAGATTAGAAGCTTTTGAAATGTGGTGCTATAGGAGAATGTTAAAAATCAGATGGGTGGATAAAGTGACAAATGAAGAGGTATTGCGGCAAATAGATGAAGAAAGAAGCATTTGGAAAAATATAGTTAAAAGAAGAGACAGACTTATAGGCCACATACTAAGGCATCCTGGAATAGTCGCTTTAATATTGGAAGGACAGGTAGAAGGGAAAAATTGTGTAGGCAGGCCACGTTTGGAGTATGTAAAACAAATTGTTGGGGATGTAGGATGTAGAGGGTATACTGAAATGAAACGACTAGCACTAGATAGGGAATCTTGGAGAGCTGCATCAAACCAGTCAAATGACTGAAGACAAAAAAAAAAAAAAAACATTATTTATACTTATTTACTTATTTGTTATCTGCATAGGATAAAGACTCCAAGAATTCTGAATTTTTAAAATAATTCTGAAGTTAATAAAGTAACAGTAACGTTTTCCAGCTGTTCACCGGATCAGTGACAGACAGACCGCTTCACGGGCCACATCCCTGCTTAACGGTGTTGTATGAAGTATAAAAACAATTATTTAAAATTATATCTAATGTAATTGTTATATCTAATGTCTAATTAGATAATCTAATTAACCTAATTGCAAATGTTGAGTGATTTTTCTAATTAATATTTACTGTTATTATATGAGATTATATTTACTTTTTCACAGTTTATTAACAGTACGTAAAGTAAGTATTGCTGTTGAAATTGATAATCTGATCAACAATTAAGCTAACTGAGAGATCATCATTGTTTAATTTATTTAAGCAAAAATTTTCAGATTTTTCGGTTAATTTTGGGTAAGTTGTGACACTCATTATCTAGGGTTACTTGAAAATAACGTTTGCGTAAGAATGCTCTTTTGGCAGCCCTTTTGGATAATTTTTACTTTTCCGTCTATCGCTATAACATTAGAAGGGAAACTATTGTACGAGGGTTATATTTTCTTCAAGGTCCGATCGGTCACGAAATTAAAACCACAGTGAAAATAAAGTACTTACATGTTACGCTATTTCTCTACATAGTCGCCACTCCGATTTAGACATTTGTCGTAGCGTGGTACCAACTTTCCAATACCCTTGTCATAGAACGGAGCCGCCTGTGTTGTCAGCCGTGTTCTACGCCGGTCTGCAGCTCTGGCTGTATGGTGGGTAAAACTTCCCAACGAAAATGCTGTAGAAGCTTCTTTGTTACAGCTGCAGTGTGCGGTCGAGCATTGTCATGGAGAAAGATAACATCTGAGACACCATTGCTCTCCGCTTATTCTGAATCGCCCTTCGTAGACATTGAAGAGTCACGCAGTATGAGGCTGCAGTGATGGTCTTGCCACGTTCCATGAATTCCACCAACAGAACTCTATTCCGGTCCCAGAACACAGTAGCCATACACTTTCTGTTGGTTTGCTTGAACTAATTTGGTTTACTGGGAGAATGAGAATGCATCCACTGCTGGAATGTTCTTTTGTTTCTTCAGTTTCAAAATGGACCTGTGTCTTGTCCCCTGTGACAATTTTGTTCAAAAAATCTTCTCCTTCATTGTGGTAGCGATGGGGAAACGTTAGGGAGGCGTCCATTCTCATTGTTTTGTGATGGTCTGACAGCATCTTGAGAACCCATCTCGCACACAGTTTGCGGTATTGAAGTCTCTCACTCAAAATAAAACAATGTGTGCAAAATCGCATCCACACCCCCAAAAACTTTAATAAAGTAGTAGCTAAGTGGGTATACTGTGTTATTACTTCCCCGTTTCACCACAAGGAGCGCTGTTCGTACGTACGTGTCTAGCATAACTCAAAAACGATTAGCTGTAAAATGTAGAAATTTTTTAATTAGGATTGTTGTAACGTCTAGTTGTGCACCTCTCCTTTTTTTGGACAAAAATGTCCAAAAACCCCAAAATTCAAAACATTTGGATTTTGGACTGTTTCATAACTGCAGTAATAAGTTCTCATTTATTTCTTTTCAATGATATATGATAAGTGGTACTTATTTTCATCGGTTCCAGAGTTATAGCAAAGTAAATTAATGAAATATTTGAATCTTACAAGGGGAAGGCACATCTGTTCAAATCAAGACTTCATTTCCTTTATTTAACTTTTTTTATTAATAATTATTAACACCTGTTTGTATAAAAGGTTTTACCATGAATAATTCAATAATAACAATAAGACTTTTAAAAATGTGTATATGAAATTTAATAGGCGTACACGGAAGTCATGTGATGTCCACATCAATTTTTTTTGTAATGATTTATACAGAGCGTTTCTAAAATGGTGAGCTGGCTGTAGTTTTTCGGTTTCTACTTGTAAAAATAATCAAAAACTACCTTAGGAAAAATGGCAATTTCTCCTTCATTTTCCCACTATCTGCCATTTTTTATATATAAAGTTTGGGTAAAGGAATCACATTAATATTTAGTAAGGGTCTTGTTAATAAAGGGTTAAAATTAGCAAAAAATCAGCACATAAATACGTCTATAAATTATAGAGGTGGTCTTATTCATTTTTCAATCCGTTATTAGCTGAAATGTTAAGCCTTTTATTTTGAACAAAATTACATTTTACTTTTTTAAATCTGTTAACAAGTAGCTGAGTTACGGCAGAAAATTGATGTTGTAATTATGTGTCTTGTTTTCATGTCCTCCACTTTACGTTCAATTCGATTAAATATTAATCGTTTTTATTTGTTAATTCTAATATTGGAAATTAGTATCAAATTAAATAATTTTCTTACAATAGACCTACCTAATAATTAAAAAAATAAAACAGCTACCTGTTAATTGTTGTAGAACATTAAACAATTAATGTTAAAAGTTGTAAGAGATGTTCAAAGGCTCCACCATTAGAAATTGCACAAGTCTCCAGTTTTTTTTGAGAGATTGTATTAACCATTCAAAAATTCCGGCAGTATTCCTAATTTCTTAAATGAATTTCGGATTCTTTGTTGAAGATCCTCAATGTTGAGTTGAATAAACAATACGTTTCATTTCTACCCCACAGGTAGAATCAAGAGCGTTTTAAGTCAGGTGGTCTGGCAGGCCAGGGCACTGGCCCTCCGTAGCCTATACATTTTTCCTTTGAAAGTTTCATGCAGAAAATCTGATACCAACTGCCTGAAGTGTGCTGGAACTCCATCGTGGTGAAACCACAAAAACATATTTCCTCTTAATTGTTGAGGTAAGTCTTACAAAAAATGTGAAGATTTTCGGTCAAATGAGCAATTTTCTCCGTTTAAATGATTCATGACAGAACATATTTTTAGCCCAATACGGTCTACAGGTATTCATTGTACCTGGTGAATTGCCCACCTGTGCGGTTATTGTAGATGAGCATCAGTTGTTTGGTAGAATGAACATTGAAGTTACCATTGGTAGGTTTATTCCTGCCAATGTCTGTAACTGGAAGCTGGTGGATGATTGTCTAAACGAACAATTGATTATGAGATCGTTGGTGGATCGAATGAGCACTACCGATGTAATGTTCCAGTTCAGCAGGGTCGCTTCCTGTACAGGCAAGTAGACTGGAGAAAATTGATTGACTGACCTTTGGTCAAATTTTGTATCAGGGTCAGGAGTCTTTAAAATCAGAGGATCTGGCAGAGAGGTTGTCAGCGGCTTTCATCAATGCCACTGACTGCTTGATTCTTCGTAGTTCAGGTTGAGAGAGGCTTGCTCCATTGTGGTCCAGAGAATTGTCAGCCTTCAAACAGGCTGTCTGTTACTTAAGGAGAGCGTCTAAACATGAGGTTGATCCTGAGCGGTGGGCATTCCTTGTTGTTCAATATCAGAACCGCAGATCTCATTATTTTCATAAGGTTCATACGCTGGAGATGGATTCCTAGCATTCCTTTGTGCATGAGCAGGGGAACAAGGATCCTGAGGAGTCATTTTGGGACCCAAACGAAGTAAGGACATTCTTCTGTCTGCTCTCTCGACCAGGCTTGGTGTGATCAAATCCGTCCATTATCTTGCACAAACTACTTGATGATTTACTGCTTGATGACAACGAAGATGGGAAAACTCCATAACAACTGCGGGTACGGCTTAAGGTTGCTCATTTTCGTGGAGAAGCATTGTCTTTTTTGCATTACTGAGGCTGAAGTGCGTCAAGCCATCTTTAGTTTAGGTAGGGGTAAGGCCCCAGGCTTCAGTGTAATAATGGTGGAACTCCTTGCTTGTTTCCATGATAGAAGTAAGAGTGAGAATTATTATGCGTATTTTCAATAAATTGTTTAGCAGTTTGTTGGAAGGAGATTGTCAAATTCTGTTTAAAGGTGGATCCCACTGTTAATTCATCATATAGGCCCTTGAGGTTACCACTGGTTATTGTTAAGGTCTTTGAGAAGGTTCTCTCCCTTCATATAAATGAGAGATTACCCTCTCGTGGCTTATTGGAGAACCAGTGCGGGTTTCGTTCTGAAAAAGGTACTAAGCCATACTCTGTGTGTTGAGTGTGGTGATGACCAGTGAGATGGTATGTGTACTGGGAATTTTACTAGACATTTCAGAGGTTTGTTGTGGCCCTCGGCCATTTACCAACTGCCAAAAAGAGAACACACTCTGAGTGAATTTGCAGGTAATGCAAAATTACTTCGCTAATCGAGATGTGCTGCTTCGCAAGGGCAGCCATGAGGTAGGCAAGATGCTGTCCAAGGACAGCATGTTGGGTCCTTTGTTGTGGGTGGTGAAGTTTAATTCTCTTCTGCGGCTGAGGTTTTCCCCAGCAGGTGTCGCATTGTGACTTATGCAGATGATGGCCTCCTGCTGGTCGAAGGATGCTCGCAGAGAGATTGAGTTCTGACCACTAAGGCTTGCACACTCAGCTGTGGGGTCATCAATGTAGGATGACTTTCAGCTCAGAGAAGACCACTATGATGCTCCTCAAAGGACATTTAGGAATGGCAGGTTCATGTTTCGATGGCAAGCCAGCGCATAAAATACGTTCAGGCTCAAAAGTACCTCGGGGTGTTTCTCAATGAGAAAACATAATTCAAGAAGCACCTTCTTCAATACATCGCGGAGAAGGCCTGCAGTGACTTCTTTGATATTCAGTATGTGGTCAAATCCTGATTGCAGTTGTAATTTTAAGACCATGAGTAACCATCCTGTATGGCCTCTGAGAGGCAATTATGCTATATGTGGCACCTATTTGGATGGATAGGCTAAATTTTAAATGCTATCGGGATGTATTGTTGAGGGTTCAATGCCTTATACTTTTAATGGTAGCAGGTGGCAACTGTACGATT
This sequence comes from Lycorma delicatula, assembly GCF_047948215.1. Taxonomy (NCBI): domain Eukaryota; kingdom Metazoa; phylum Arthropoda; class Insecta; order Hemiptera; family Fulgoridae; genus Lycorma; species Lycorma delicatula. The sequence goes on from NC_134467.1 coordinate 17,331,051, forward strand.
TAATGGGAGACGATCTTGGTGATTGCAAGCTTGAAACCAATAGACTTGATTGCATCAAGAGTGGCAACAGCATTACATCACCATGAAGTTAAATGAATAACTTCTGACAAAGTTCGGGAAATTTAACAACATGATAATGCTTTGTGGCAGGTCAGGTGGGATGAGGCATAGGACAGACATTATAATACGCATGGTCTCTTCCTGATGTTAGTTTGCAGGGCACCTGTAGGGTACACCCAAATAAGGATGTGACACAATGTCTTTCCGGGCATGGTGCTTTCCGGGTCTGGCTGCAGAGGTCCGGCCTAGTGGATTCAGGAATGTGTCTGCAATGTGAACAGTTGGAAAATGTACATCATGTTCTGTATGTTTCTTCAAAGAACGAGTTGATATGCACAGAGACTATCTGTCGGCTCGATATTATACACTATTTGCAAAAGAAAAGATTGCTGAGGGTATTTAGAGTGCCACCTGGGTTTTCCTGCATTCTTCTTATGTTTGTTTTGTAGTTGCTAAGTTTTTGTTGTTGGTTTGTTTTATTATAATTGCGTGTTGGACTCACTTCTTTTACCTTCGGGTAGGTAGTGGATTTCAGTTCCTTTCCTTACTCAGTTTACTCAAGTCTTCTTTGAGACTAACGTAAGATGTGTTTTGTAGTTTTTTAAGGATAGTAGTACATTGACGGGTAAGTCACATGTGGCATTCGCATCAGTGGAATCCTAACTGAGGCAAGAGCAAGGCTGAGGATGCTGAGGTTTTGAGCCTCCAGTAAAGCCCATAAGGAAATCGCAACTATCACATGGGTGATATAGGTGTCATTCCCTATGGAGTCAAGATGTTACTGAAATATATATATATATATATATATATAAAGTATATTATGATAATAATATGGAAATAAGGAATACGGTCCACCAAGCATGAGATTTCGTACATCAAGATGTCTTGTGATATAGTGAATGCAAGTGGATATAAAGCAAAGTTTGATGGTGTAATAATAATATTATATTAAAAAAATGAACACAATAAAAAATACGTTTGTTAATTCTTTATTGTGTACCTTACAATATCATATGGCATTAATACTTTATCTACAATAATCAGTAATCATCTTTTGAAAAAGAATTTTTTTGAATTTGCATTGATCAGAATTAAAGTGATTTATTTAAAATTACACTTTTTTTGCAAATTTTATTAAAATATAATTTCATCATTCATGTCTATCTATAAAAGCCTGCCAGAATTTTTATTTTTTAAATCTACTCTCCAATATTTAATGATCTCAACACAATTTTTTTCACGAATCTAAATAAAAATAATCTTATCTATAGTTTGAATGTAAAATTGAGATATATAATATAATAAATCTATTATTAAGAACTACTTAAAAATTTATTAATATTTTTTTTAATGATTACAGTCATATTATCTTTCATTACTGTGAATTGAGAATGAAATACATGCTACCTTAAAGTACTTCTAAATAAATACTACAACTACAAGACATTGGACAAACATTACGTAGATATTTTTTTTATATGAACATTATTAATATGTCTCTTTAAATATAAACTGCAACTAAAAGACTTCGAACAAAGGTTACAATCGTATTTTATCTCATTATTATGTACATTATTAATATGTCTCTTTAAATTATCAATTAAACCAAAAGACTTTTGACAAATGTCACAAACATAACTTTTATCTTTGGTATGGATATTTTTAACATGTTCTTTTAAATTTGAACTATTTTTTAAGACTTTTTGACAAAAGTTACAAGCATAACTTTTATCTAAAGTATGAACATTTTTAACATGTTTCCTTAAATTTGAACTATTATTAAAGATTTTTTTACAAAAGTTACAAACATAAGTTCTCTCTTTAGTATGGATATTACTATGCGTGCGTAAATTAGAACACGAATTAAAAGACTTATGACAAAAGTTACAAACATAATCTTTAACTTTTTTATGAATATTATTAACATGTTTCTTTAATTTTTCACTATAATTAAAACCCTTTTGACAAAAGTTACAAACATAAGTTTTCTCTTTGTTATGAATATTAATATGCTTACATAAATTAGAACTAGAATAAAAACATTTATGACAAAAGTTACAAACATATTTTTTCTCTTTAGTATGAATATTCATGTGGTTGTTTAAATATCTACTAAATTTAAAAGACTTTTGACATAAGGTACATACTAATTTATTACCTTCAGTGTGCTTTTTAAGATGTAATTGTAATGTACAATTATTATTATAAGATTTTGAACAAAAGTTACAATTATATTTTTTCTCATTCACATCACCGTTTATGTGTTCACTTAAACAATTTTCTGTTCTTTCCTGGATGGTTTCTTCATCCTATAAAATAAAATAAAAAAAGTTTAAAAATCCAACTGTACATTACATACAAGTATATAATTCAATCTGACAACAACCAAGAGAACCTCTATGAGGTATCGTTTATAGAGATCAATTTAACACATGGAAATGCTAACAAATTATAAAATGCTTGACAAAACAGTTCTCATGTTTTCACGGTTGGTTACCAAACGTGTTCATTATCCAATACTTTATTGAAAACAGTCGTTTACCAAATAATCAATAACCATTACACAGAAATTATAAAATCAAAATAAATCCCATCAAGTATCTTTCATCTTTTATTTAATACTGTCATGTGTTTGCAGCTGCATCAGGATATTGAGAGATTGACAATTGAAAATGTTTATATAATTACAATTTCTTAGTTTAAGAACATAAGTAAACAAGACAAGTCAATAATAATAATAATAATGACAATAATAAACAAATAATAATAATAATAATAGTAATCACAACCACATCAATATGAAAAATAATAATAAATGGTGAATTATTAAACAGAATTTAAAATAATCACCAGAATTTATTTATAGGTAGTTAAATATTGAAAACCAGAATTCAGTCCCATTGACGAAAGACATTAGCATGACCGATGAACTTACTTTTAACAACTGGTCTTGTATTAACAACAACAGTACACTAGATAAGATATGTATAAAGTTCTTTAACTACAAATACCTTTGCTGTTCACAAATAAAACTACCCTATAGTTTTATGAATGAATTTAATTTATCATTTTCACTAATTGTCTTAACAGTAACTCAGTGAACCATTTCTTGTTTTCATGTACTGGAATTACATATGGCATTAAATCACGTCTAAATTGTATGCACTACAAATTTGCACCTTCATTGACTCAATGACCTTTTGATTGCAGGATACTCCCGCTTCAAATTCACAGAACTCCTAGGTTAGAAGTGTCTCACAAAACTCTATTGTAGCACTCTCTCACAGACTGTCAACTGGTCTTCCCCGGAGTATTTATACTCCTATCCTCTTGACCTGCAGTACTGGACCCAACTAAAAGTGTCAGAATGATCATTCACCATCACATTTTCCAATGAGATTCCTACCCTAATTTAGTAACCTTTCTCACAGAACAACATCTGTTTAGGTGTGTCAGCAGACCGTATTAAAAAGGACGATTGTTAAACAAACCTGTTAGCTCTACTAAAAGGGTTTCTTTTAGCCCCTTTCTGAATTCCTACCATTATTATAAACTACTTTTTTCTTAGGAATCTTAGGAATCCATTACTCAGGTCCATTATACCAATATTTACACTGGTACGTTACAATATTTACATTGAACACTATTCATTCACGTGTACAACTATGCTTTTTCAAACTAGAAAATCTGTCTCTGAATTTATTTTCAAATTAGTCATTCTTTATTTTTTTTACAAAAAAAAAAACCAAAACAATTTATGTAAGTATGAGTATGGTCTGCAATACTTTGTGGATTAAACTTTCCTTCAATAATTTGCCTACTACATAAAGTTTCTTTTTCACTTCAATATAAGACACATTGTATTAATTCTATATGGAACTCTGTGGACAATGCCACCTTCAATTTATGCAAAAAATGAAATCAAAAGGCATGAAAAAAATGAAGTATTTTAGGTCATGTTTATACGAATTTTTTTCATTATTTTCACGAGTAGAATAGGTTATGAAAGTCCCAGAAGAACTTCATGATACATACTGTATATGAACCTATACAAATAAATTATTATTTTTTTTTTTTAAATTTTAATCAATATTCTTTACAATTTATAGTATTTAATGAATAAAGAATCTAAAAGTTAAATCCACAAATCTATTAATAACATTTTCTCTACTTCATGTAATAATTTAACGATTTAACTGTGTAGTAAATAAATAAATATATATACAGACTTGTACATTGACCTAAAACAGAACAGTATATAATTGTACATGTATTTACTATATTTAACTGACAATATTTATCTTAAAATTTAACTCACATGACTAGGTAATTCGACCTCTTCTGTCTTGACCTTTTGTAAATATTCATCATCTATATCAAGTTCCTCAATTTTCACATTATCATCGTTTACCTGTGCCACAGTCTCAACATCTAATGAAATGTCCAATTCCTGTGTCTATAAATAGAAATAGAAAAAAATTTACTTAGAAACGAGGAAAAACATTTAACAAATAACAATTTGTGTCTTTTCTGTTAATTCACCTGCACCATTTTCAACCTTCAACCATCCACACATGATAAATTTTTTACCTCGCAGAACAACGGACACCATAATACAAACACTGTGTCTATCCATCAATATTATAGTACAACATTCATAATCAGTAGCATTTAACACAAAATCCCCGTAACTTTACATAGAACAAAAATAAATAAGTAAAGAAATGAAATCACACAAAATTTCCTGTCACCAAATATGAGGCTACCAGAACATTGATTTGCTCACAGAAAATGGAGAAATCAAACCTAACCTGACCTAAAATTAAAGTTTCAGGCAGCCAAAATAAAATGTCTTCTGTAATTTGTTCAAACAGGTCATTTCATAACGAAAGCTCACCCAAGTATGAGTCTAATTCTCTAATGAGCTGTTAATGCCACAAATTCCTTCAAGTTTTCTATTAGGCTGATCCTCACTTGACAAAGATAACTATGTTAACTGGAAAACGATTACCCTCCGCTCATGTTTCCTTCTCCAAATTTACTTTGTAATTACACTATCTTCTATGGTATTTTTTTTATCTGTTCTGCTTCTCAGAAAGAAATTCCTGCATTTGGTATCTATTCAAACATCATCTAAAATCCTGTTATCTATAAGAAAATCTACTAACTTTTCATTACTATCAATAGCTTGAATTAACTACACAACTGATACCATACTAGACAGCAATCAACATGAAAAAGATGGAAAGTAATATTGAATAAACAAATACATATAAGAATGTTAATAAAAACATTACATAACCCAAACATATCTTATTTGTTACAGAATTTAAAAATAATAAAAACAATAGAGATCGAATACAATTAATGTTATTAAAAATCAGAAAAATTACGGAAAATTCAGGTGTAGAGGATTTAAGATAAAAGACTCTAGAATTAAAAACTAATCTTTGAGTCCGGAACTAACTCAAAAGTTTGAGATCAAATGAATAAAGAAGAATTACATCTCTCTCTGCCTTGAAATTTTATTTCTTACAAACCTTCATGGATTAACAGGACAGCCATGAAATACTCACAAAAATTCATGAGAACTATGTTACAACCAATACACATTAAACCGATAACATCTGTTAGAAGTTATCCTAACAAGTTCAAGTTCAAGACCTTATTATAAACTACGAAAACCTTCATTTGTTTTACTGCAAAGTGTATTAGCAATGATAAAATTAAATAAATTAATAAAACTGATAAATAATTTAAGAAAGATGATCTAATTTTCAATTTACATCTTATACTTTTCAATATCCTAGTTGCATCTTACATAACCTGAGGAAACATTACATGTAATTTATAATTCTGCCCAAAAATAAACTAATATCTGTGATTAACAACTTGCATTTTATATTAATTATATAATAGAAATAATACCTTACCCTTTCATTTTTAATCTTAACATCTACTGTTTTAATCATTTCTGTTGGAAAATTACTACAACCAACAATAAATGTATTGTCCTTCAGTTGCTCTGTATCAATTTCCTGAAACATAAAAAGAAAAAGCTGGCAAGATTGCATGACTTTCCTAGCTATGCTGGTGTAGTATAACTTTTATGTAATAAAGAATTACTTTTTGAAAGTAATTAAAAAATTGTTTCTCCTTTTGGTTTCAGAATGTAATGCAGGTGCCAAAGGTGTTTACATTAATGTAAACAGCCCTTTGTGATGTGACAACCCAAGTGATGAAGAACAATGCAATTTTTTTTTTTTTAATTTTCCTTTAGTAAAGTCATTTCCAAATCTAACAGACCCTTCAATTTAAAAAAAATATTTCATAAAAAGTTTCTGAATTTTAGATCTGAGGTCTATAACTTCAAAAATTGTGGACAGTTTCACGATACCTCTATAAATTAAGTATAAACTTTAAAAAAATTTTTGAAATATTAACACTGAAGGGAGGTAAACAAAATAACAAAAAGCATATATTTTAATTTTAAGAGTTAATGTTTTGGAATTTTTTTGTTATTATATCTATATGCGTTGTAAGTACATAGATATAGATTTGTAACAAATTTTCTTTAATAAGTTTTCTCTAAAATGCCTCTAAAAATGAAAATTGGTTTTATTGTGATATTTCCCAGCTTCTTAATGAATTTTGAAAAAAAAAATTAATATAATTGTCCAATAAGTTTATTATCAATGCCCAATATGTAGAAATATTTGAGCCCAATTTGGAAAAAATCAGTTCAGTCAAACCTGATATATAGCCAAATGCAATGTGACATATATACTTAAACATACACAGATGCTTTTTTGATCTAGATAAATTCGTTGGACCCTAAAACATAAAGATTTGCAAAATACCCGATACTCCACTTTTGACATGACCACTTTCCCTTTTAATATAGCTATTCTTGCTGGGTTTGCAGAAAAAGTAAAACTTAAATCACTCAGTGCGCTGAATGAATTCTGTAACACTTTCCTTCATTTCTCTTTCAAACTACTCCATTTTTCCAATAAAGAAGAAAACAACTCTGCTATCATATATACATTCATAGAGACATCCCAGAATGATATACAGTATTATTTTGCATTAATATAAACAATTAGATGCTCCAATTATAATGAATTTTTGCTCCAGCTAAGTGGTACATTTAATGCATAAATACATTTTCATCTCATACTGATCAATAAATAATTAATCTTTAATTAATATTAAATTTCCAGTTCTCTTTTTAACAGTAATTTAAATTATAAGTTTTTTTTTTTAAATCGTAATTAAGCCTAAATCATGATTCAAAACGAGGAATACCAATTAGATTGTTGGAATTATGTTAAAAAATAGGTTCATTCTCATTTAAAGGATAAAATTTTTCTACAGTCATTTTTCTCTTTGATTATTGAACGACCCTCGCATTTATTTTTAATTGTTGAATTCCTCATTTTATTTAGTCTATGTGAAACTTTACTTTCTGGATTACATACGTTACCTATTCTTGCAGTCCCTGACATGGAATGTCAATCAGTAATAAAAAAATGTAATACAAAATAATTTGTACCTTACCAATTCATTTTTAATTTTCAAATTTTCTGATTTAATAAAGTTGGTTTCTTCAAATGCAAGAGGATCTGTTTCTACATCATCATAATTAACATCAAGGGGATTCTTTATCATTTGTGATGAATCAAATTCCTGAAACATAACACCACAGATTTATGCTACAGAGTTAACAATATGTAAAATTTAATGTACTTCACTTAAAAAAATTGAAATAAACTTACATCTTCAAACGTAGTACTTTCACTTGTATGGTGTGGTATAAACAAAGATACAGTTTCTTCTATTTTATTTTCTTCAGGGTCAAATTTAATGTCATTAATATTGGACATAGTTTGGTAAACAGAAGTGTAATTTAAAGATGCACTCATTATCTAGAAGTAAAAATCAAAATATCCAAATTTATAATATAATATTTGTAAAATGTAAAAACAATATGTTCATTAAAATGTTTAAAATATGTAGCAATAATTATGTTTTTGATTTTTATTCTTTATAAGAAAGCTCTTTGAAATGGTTTTCTATTTTAATGATTTTTATTCTTTATAAGAAAGCTCTTTGAAATGGTTTTCTATTTTAAAACTGCGAGATTAAAAATAATTAATGTACGTGTTTCCTGATTTTGAAAAGCAGAAACCATTACCATTCTAAGGGGAAATATTTGAGTTATTTAAAATATACTATTACAGTATCCTAGGCTATTTTGTTAAATTTTTAACATTCTAATTGATCAACTGCTTCTGAAAAGATTCTACAAAAAAACAAATAGAAAAGTCTTTTCTTCAATTTAACTAATTCTAACAAAAGAAATTTCACACTCACTTATATGGTAAACCACAGAAAAAATAGAAAATATTTTTAAAACAATAGATGTTGATAGTGCTTTCAAATCTGACAAATTCTCTAAGTAAATTATTACGAATCACAAAAATAAAACTTACAAACTTCAAAAATCAGTAGTTTACAAACTTTAATGTAGTTCCTTTGATAAATTTTTTAACGGACAGACTGGAAGATCTTTTGAAAAAAGGTAGTAACAGACCACAAATCTTCTTTTCTCAATATGAGAGTTTCTAATTATGCTTATGCTCACATTTATGAGAATCATGTTTTGGAAGGTTATATTCAAAGTATTACATTACAATGGTTATATTCAAGGTAAGGTTGCATTCAAAGTGGGTTGAGAACAAAGGTTTGAAATTGAACCTTTTAGAGTCGATGTAAATTAATAAACCTAAGAATAATAATTTACTTTTAAATGATCAATTAAATTTAAATAGTTCACAAATGTTGAACTTATGGATGTGAGATGGGCTTCATTTGCTAAGTACTGCCCTCTTTTTCTGAAGTGACGAATAGTATTTATTGTTAAATTTATAAATTACAGATACATGTGTACACTCCCTATTGTTGCTTTTAGTCTATGTGCATTTTAGATGTTTTTGTACTTAGCTTTTTGCATGTATTTAGCTGTAGTATTCTGTTTGTAACACCTGAGTAAGGTACTGATACCAGAACAGCTGTTGAGATTTTTTAAATTTTGTGAGAATTAAATAATATATTTATTTTATTAATGTTATTAAAACATGTCTTATTTCATTACGATCACATAAACTTAAACTAGAAGTCCAAATAAAAAAATTATCACATACTAAGCTTAAAATTAAACAAAGTAAGATAGGTTAGGTAGAAGTAATCTACGGAACAATTTTCTCCTTTTCAAATCGGTTTAAAATACCCTTCACCTGATAAATTTCAAAAACTGTTTAACTTAAACAACATATATCTCTGATGATAAGTGGATTAACACTTAAGTGACTATTGTTTTTTAAAGGTATTTTGGGGTTACATTAAATGTGCATGCCAGCAAATTATTAACAACACACCTTACATAATAACAAACCGTAAAATGTAAATGTAAAACAAAAACATATTTAAATACTTTGCTAATAAGAGCAATTGCAAGAGATACAAGAAAGGCTACGGTAGTAATAGGTTAAGTATACGACCGTATTTAGCATTGAAAAGTAATTTTATCAATTTAAATTAAAGATACTGTAAGTTACTTACGTTCATTTAAAATATTCAAACTGCAATCCAACAAAATTCAAACATCAAACAAAAACCAGCTTTTCACAAAACACACATTAAGAATCATCTATCTATGATCAGACTTTTTAGTTTTAAGTTACAAAACACGCATTCGTTTTAATATAAATAATAAAATAATCTAAAAAAAGAAACAACGATGTAAAACTTAATGTTGTTTTTTTAAACTAAGTTACTAAATACAAAAAATAAATAATTAACTAAAGGATTTCTTTATTACCTTAGTATTCTATATTCATCAACAGCAACTCAATAGCGCTGGTTTTTAAATGGCTTTAAACCAAAGAGTAATATTAGTGTTAATTGTTATTGAAACTTTACTATTTTTCATTCAAAACCATCAAATGTATAAGAATACATAATACTTAAAAACAAAAAGGCAAACAAAACATCAAAAAAAAAAAGGTTAATAATGAGTTCAAATCCCCATCAGGTTTAGAACCTTTTTTATATGGTACAAACTTCATTTATTTCTCAGCCCAAAAATAAATAAGTAATTAAATTATACATTAGCTGGTTGTTACTATTAATAAATAGATTAAATAAACTCAATTATGGTCGAAAAGGAGCAGAAATAATGGAAAGAAAATTTGACATATTTTTCAACTGAAATAAAAAATTTAAGCATAAAAAAACAAACCTATATCAACAAATTTGATCTCACCAGTTTCACTTAAGGTAATAAATAACTATACGTTTTGAAGAACTGCTATAGACTAAAAATTAATTTTATGCTACAAATTGTCCAGCTAATAAAAATAATCAAAAGTAGAGTCTATGGATCACTGGTATCACAAACTAAAAAAACAACAATAAGGATGGCCTATTATTTCATTACTGTTACAGCCAAAACTTGTAAGAATGATCATATTAAAAATTCTGTTTCCGACTTAGTTTCTACATAGAATAGAAAACATTACGAAAAAAATCATTAATATTAAAAGAAGCTATTGCTCATGTGCAGATTCTAGTCTATACAGAATTTTTCTGATTCCTATGAAACATCAGATATACATGTTTTAAAGTGTTAGTATTAATTCATAATATATTATCACAGTCACATACAAATCAACCAGGAAAAGCTTACCAGATGTCAATTTTAGGAAGTATGCTAACTTCTATCCACATGTGAAATAATCATAAAGGAAACTAATAATTTTGAATTGTAATTTATCTTGTGCTCTTGGAGGATGGCTAGATAAACTTTTCTGGAAACAAATAACTGCTGAATCATATTCCAGAATCAATGTTCTTATAACTTCTGCTCAGGAACATTAACCACTAATATTCATTTAAAAAGTTCAATATCTTACTGTCAAAGATACTGTTATTTATGCATTAAGTGAGATTTTAGAATACTTATAAATATTTGTTCAGATGACTGGGAGAAATCCTCTACACAGATTTAATCTTTCTGGAAGCTTCATATTTTTCTAAGAGCGAAAATCAATAATACAGTGAGGTTCTGTTCTAGGCAAACTAGGGATTTTTTTTGTTGTTCAATTCAGACATTGAAGGTTTTGTGAACAGGGATAGTAAATTTTGGACCAGAATTTCAAAACAATTTTTCAATCTGTCTGCTGAAGAGACCTGAACTGCAGACAAAAGAAGGACTTATTCTGTTAGATTATATATTGTCATCTAAGTTTTCCATGAAGGTGCATGCCTTTTCATAAACTGGTTATAAATTTACTCTGGCAAAAATTAAATTAATTTTTTCGTAAATAAATTGTTAATCACAAGGGGAACAATTTTATATCTTATGAAAGGATTAAACAAACTTCTTACTGTAAAATATTAACTTGAATATCATTTTTCTAATTAAATTTTTATTAGAGTAGAAAGGAGTTTAATGTTATGATATTCTATAACTTTTATTAAATAATCTTAAACCACATTTTATAATATCTTAAAGTATTTTGCAACGGATCAAATTTCTATAATTATTTATTAGTTTAACAAAACTTTCTAGAACTTTTTAGTAAAATAAAACACATGTAAGGACATGAGGATAACATTAATTAATCAAGCAAGACTTAACAATCTGGTTTGTGATCTTAATTTGTCTAAATAAAGTCAGGAATTCCTGGTTTCAAACTTAATAGGCTGGAACCTCCTTCAAACTGGCACTAAAGTATGTTTTTTTTTGTGTTATGCAGCAAAAGTGGTTTTTGTATCTTCTTTATTTCTCTTTTGAAATTAACAATTTGTAAGTAACTTTAGCTCTCAAGAATGATATGATTTTGCTAATAGCATAAGTATTTGTTGTCATCAGATATTCACTTGATTAACAAAAAATGAACCTGAAACTGTTTTCATTCAATTTCATGCTAAAGAAAATCTAAATTTGTGTAAAGCTTGCAACACTGCCAGTTTCTCTAAGAGCTCAAGCAATTAATGGGGTAAACATATTAATCTAACTTGAATTACAATCCTGTACAAATTATTATGAGCAGTCGCTCCTGAAATAATAGTTTTCAAAACTGCTATTTTTTTTTTTTTTTATTGAAGTAATTTTTGATTTGCAGGCATTAAAAAATGTCTGAAAATTAAGACTGATTTTTTTTTTTTTTTAGCTGTTCATAGAATTCTTCCAGAGTTGTATTACATACCTAGCATCGACATCCAATAACTTTTTCTGGTTGATTTTATGTGATTGATAATAAATTATGAATTAATATTAACACTTCAAAACTGAGTTATAGTGTAAATAAAATCTAAAGGTGGATCTGCCTAACAGTTGTCTGTACTTGCCTCCTCTGCCCCACTCCTATAACCCTGCATGCAGAATATTTGCTATTGGTTTCTACAGAAGTAAGACCTCCGAATGGTTCAGACTTGTATTTATTATTTTTATTTTTTTATTATTGTTTATTCTACCATATTCATTTATTTTTTCCTATTATTTATTTTGTTTGTTATTTATTTATTCTGCTGCATTAGTTTATTTATTTGAGCTACTGTATAAACTATTTTGCACGAAATCATTTTATTTTTTATGTTTACAAAATATACTATGAATTAATCTTTTAATTAAATTAATTTTGTTTATTGTAGTGCAAAACTAATATCTCTATAGTATTCATAATTTTTGTTTTTAAATGTAATAATGATTATAATTACATTATTTTCATTCACATTTCTTTAACACTATTTATTTATGCATTTTTTTTGTGCAAGTTAATATTTTTATTTTATAGTTTTGTTGGCCTACAAAGCTCAAAAGAATATTAGTTTTGGTGCATACTTGCTATTTAGAAATAATTTTCATAAATAACTATGCCATATCAAAGAAAATCATAACATTATTGCCTAAATAAACATTTCATAGACTTTTGAATTAGGTCATTGTTTCTGTTTATTTATAGCAAAATCTTATTTAAAATACTTGAAAAAAAAAAAACCAAATACTTTCAATAAATAAATAAAATTAATTTATATACATCTTTAAAAAAAAAATTAAATGTACATAAACGTATTTATTAAATACATAAATAATTTTATTTGTAGTAACAAATTACCAGAACATATTTCCTTACTATAACAGTAATTTCATAATTGGATGCCAAAGCAAGTCATTTAAAATTAATGGTTGTGACTTTTGGAGTACACTACTATGGCTGTGGATTTAAAAGTTGCTGAGTGATGGTAACAGCAGTGAAAGTATGCCACAGCGCACTGCTAACCCTTCTTTTTCTGTTTAGCCTTCAGAACCACTGTAACCACTGTGCGGTGGCACTACTGACACGCCTTCAAATATTACATACACTATAACATATATATCTGATGTTTCATAGGAATCAGAAAAATTCATTGTAGACTAGAATCCATGCATGAGCAATAGTTTCTTTAATATTAATAATTTTTTTTTCCTTAAAGGTGCTTTCTAATTTTTTTTAGTATGATCTATAGACTACTTTTGACTGTTTTTATTAGCTGAACAATTCCTAGCAAAAAATTAATTTTTAGGCTTTATAAATAAATTTCTTCAAGCAATAGTAGTGCTTCTTCAAGAATGTATAGTCATCTATTATCTCAAGCAAACCTGGTTAGATCAGATTTGTTGATATTATCGGTTTGTTTTTATGATTGTTTTTTTATTTCAATTAATTGTCAAAATTTCCTTCCAGTTTTTCCTCTCATTTTCGACCGTAATTTAGTCTGTCTTAATTTATTTATTCATAATAACAACCAGCTAGTTATAGTTAAATTATTTATTTATTTTGGGATGAGAAATTAAATGAAGTTTGTAGCATGTGAATAGATGCTAAGCTTGATTAGAATCTGATTTCATTATTACCCTTTAAATTCTTTATTTTCTTGATTTTTAAGTATTATGTATTCTTATGCAATTTGTTGTTTTGAATGCGAAACAGTAAAGCTTCAATAACAATTAGAACTAACACTATACTTCTGATTTAATGCTTTTTAAAATCCAGCGCCATTGAGTTATTGCTGATGAAAGTATGCTGTTTTGATTCTTAGGTAACAAAACATTTTCTATTGAGTAATTATCTATGTATTTAGTAAATTAAAAAAAAACCAATATTTAGTTTTACATCGTTGTTTATTTTTTTTAAATTATTATTTATATAAAAATGAATGTGTGTGTTGGCAACTTTGAACTAAACCGTCTATCATGGGTAGATGCTTGTCAACGTGTATTTGTGAAAAATGCTGGCTTTTATTTGAGGTTTGTAGTTTGTCGAGTTGCAGATTTAATTTTTAAACGAACGTAAGTAATTTTACAGTACCTTGAATTTAAATAGATAGAATTTCTTTTCAGTGCTAAAAGCAGTCAAATATCTATTAATAGCGTAGCCTTTCCTATATCTCGCAATTCCGCTTATTGAAGTATTTATATGTTTTTATTTCAGTTAGACGGCTTATTATTATCTAAGTTGTATTGTAAATAATTTGCTGACATGCATGTTTTAATGAAACCCCAACAAATACTTTTAAAAAACAATTCATTAAAAGTAGTAATTCACTTATTAAACAGAGATGTAGAACAATTTTTGAAGTTTTATCAGCTGAAGGGTTTTTTGAAACCGATTCTGAAAAAGGATGAAATTGTTCTTTAGATTATTAATACCTAACTTATCCTTTTTCATTTAATTTTGAGCTTACTAGGTGATAATTTTTATATCTGTGTCCTGGACTTTTAGTTTAAGTTAATTTGTTCATAATGAAATAGCATATTTTTACAAAAGACATAACAGCAACAAAAGAATACAAAATAGTTTGATTTTCACAAAATTTAAAAAAAATCACAACAACTGTTTTGGTGCACAGTACCTTACTCATGTGTTGCAAGCTAAAATTACATGCAACAAAAAAGGTAAATTCTGAAAGAGATAAAAAGCAACAATAGGAATGTATATGTGTATCAGTAATCTATAAATTTAACAGTAAATACTGTTATTGTTATTAACAGTATTTACTGTTAAATTTAGTAAACTGAAAAATCTACTAAATTACTGTACAGTAAACTGAAATAGTACTTACCAAAAGAAGCCCATCTCACATCCATAAGTTTATCATGTGGTCGTTTAAAAATAAATTAAAAATTTCAAGTTTATTAATTTCCATTGACTAAAAGGTTCAGTTTCCAACCTTTGTTCTCAACCCAAAGTTCATTGAAATAACCTTGAAATAGGATTTTCAACAATTAATAACAAACTTAATTAGAAACCCTCTTATTAATGGAAAAACAAGATTTGTGGCCTTTTATACTTAATTTACCTAAAGAATTTGTCAGATTTGAAAGCACTATTAACATTTCTGTCTCTGAAAAATTTTCTCATTTTTTTTTGTGATTTACCATATAAGTGAGTGTGAAATTTATTTTGTTGAAATTAGTTTACTAATTGTTTTTCTGTAAAATTTATTTTGAAGCAGTTGACCAATCAGACTTATACATTATTTACCACTATTTGTCTTAAAATATTAAGTTCTTTCTCAAAATTATGATTTAAGATTGGAACATTTAACAGTCTATCACTATTAGAATATAACTATCAAAATCCACTAATTTTTGTACAAATAGATACAGTGATATGCTATGAATGAACATCAGGGTGTGAGTGTTTGTAATCAATGCCAAAATCCAATTTATTGATTATAGTATACGTAATAAGACAGTAGAATTATTTTGTTCAACCTCCAAACTAAAAGTTACATTTTTATATAATGTTTTAATAAAATTCAAGAATATTTTTAATTATCTCAATCTACTTGTTAAACCACTAAAGAATATCATATACGTATCTGTACCAAACTTTGAAGTATTTAAATAAAGGATCAGCACAAATTCTGTTTTCCAAATAAGTCATAAAAATTACAGCAGCTAATTGACCTAGTGGATTACCTATAATTAAATCCTCCTTCAGAGTGTAAATGGTGTTAAACTCAATATAATTTTGATTAAAACAAACATTCTATGCCTCATTTATGTAAATTTTTGAAACTTTGCTAGTTTTTTGTGTAATCTTAACAATATTGTTAACATCTTACAGTGGAATACTAGGAAACAAATTTTTTACATAAAAAGAAAGCATAATAGAGTGATCTAGAACATATAAACCCTTAATTTTTTTTAACAAAGAGTTGAGTTTTTATTCCAGATTTAATTGAAATTTACAGTGAGATTAGATAATCAAAATCCTAGACAATTTAACAGCATCAGCATTAACATATGAAACTACTGATGTAAAAGGATGATTTTTTTTGTTATATAAGAGGGTATAATTTGTGTAGCTGCCTATTCATTACTGTAAACATAAAACCATCACTCTCCCTAAAAGTAGATTACTTCTTAATAAATTTCTTAATTTCCGATTGAAATATAACTCTGTTGAATCCACCATAATAAATAGTTTCCACCAAAATTCAAAAGTTTTTAGTTATAATTCATTTTCCAAAGCAATAACTGTTTTTCCTTTATCTACAGGTGTAAAAATTATATTGTTCTCTAATGTCTTATTTTTTATAGACTTAATTAAAGCTAAGTTTCTAATAAAGTATGAGTATTATAATTATAATTCTCACAATTTCTAATTCTTGTAGCCAAACCATGTTTTTCAGAATTTATCTTGTGTAATGAGATATGCTTATTAACTTTATTTTCAGAATTCAATCCTACTCCTAAAATTTCTAAATCCTTCATATATTTGTTTGATTAGGTTGGAACTAAAACGTTTCTGTAAAAGTTGAATTTCATGTTCGCCAAATTCTACATGTGTTAAATTGATACCAAATGAATCAGCTTTCTAAACAACCAATCTAACAGCATTTTGCAAAGTACTAAGCTATGTTTTTTCTTCAAATATTTTTTGTGTATAATCTAACTTACAAATCTAATAATTGAAACTAAATATGTTGCAATATAATCACCTGTTTTGAATATATAACTGGTAAACATAAATATCCTGCTTTCTATATTTGGTTTTTCTATCTTCAACTATCCAATTCCAAATGCCTTTGACTTAAGTTTTCTTGGATAATGCACTCCTACTGTCAGTACTAAGTATCATATATCTTTGAGTAAGGTTCTTCTTCAAATATACATTGAAAAAACAAATATTCTGCATAGTAATTTTTAATGAAACAGTATTTACTGTTAAATTTATATGTTACTGATACATCTGTACATTATGTATTGTTGGTCTTTATCTTTGTATTTGTCTTTTTCATTGTATGTACTTTTAGCTTTAGTATTCTGTTTATAACATCTGGACTTACTGTATTCCAAAATAGTTATTTTCATTTTTTAAATAATTTTGCGAAAATGAAATAATATATTTCTTTATTTTATTTTGTTATGATGGATTTTCATCAAGTAACAGCTTCACCCATAAGTTAATTAACTTTGTTGCTAAATATGCTCTCAGTGTTACTTAATAGTTCTTGGCAAGTTTAAACAATCAGTTAAATCATCTAAAGAACATTGATTAAGTTAGCATCATAAATTGCAAACCTTAAATTGATTGCAATTTGTTTATTTTGTTACAGGGGATATGTTTTCTTCTAGAACAATTCCTTCCAAGAAATGTATTATTATCATAGTTTCAATATTTTAACATTTTTTTTTTACTAGTTCACATATTAACTTCTAGTCTTAAAGTTGTATCATTGCAGACATTTTTTCAAGGCATCAAAGATGTCTTTTTGTATTGTTTCACTAGTGTGTAAACATCTTCAATTGGATTCAGTTAAATTGGTTGGATAGATGTAAATTTTTAAAACTGAACACCTTTAGACTAAAAAATGTCAACTTGCATCATTGATCTGTTTATTGTTATTTATTATGATATATGATTGGTTTCAGTTCAGATTTTGTTTGTGATGATTTCCATCGTGTTTATTTATACATTTCTGTTTTGCTAAACTGTAAATCGGAATAGGTTATAAAGTTGATTCGGACTGTTTTCAAGCAAGACTATGATGTAATAAAATATAGGTTATTGATCATTTGCAATTCCCTTTGTTTTATTATTTTTTGACAGGATATCCTGGGTAATTTAATAAGCCGAAATCCAACTAGTTTAGTCTTGAATGTCATTTGAAATGATTCCGAGTTTAAAAATGCAAAAAAACATTTTATCCTGCTAGTGGTACGGTACAGTTTTGTCAAAAACCATGGACCATTTCTAAGTTAAATTTAATTAGTTAAAAGATATACAGACATATAATCACTAATAAAAAAAAGAAGAGCCCACAGTAATATTAAGATAAAATCCAATGCATATCTACTTTTAATTTGTATAGGACTGTTGATAATAAATACTATAAAATCTCAGATGGTCACAGTAATGTTTTCTGGAAATTATTGTATTATTCAAATGAATCAAAGCTTTCTCTGTAAATAATGTTTAACATTTTTGAAGAAATAGAAACAACAAAATAAATGACTATTTTATGAATAATTCTGGAGTGTTATTTGTTGGTATTTAAAGATGGAACACAGAGACTGGACTCTAAACCATCTGAATTTTACACTTTTAATATAAAATAGCTCTAAACATTAATTTACAGATTTGTAAACAAAATGTGGAAGAATAGTAAATATTAAAAAGGGAGGAAGTATAGAAAAGTAAAATGATCAAAAAATATTTTCATGCTTCCCATGATTAATATTTTTTCCTAAAAAAAAAAATATTAATTTAGTTTCTTCAAAATGGATACTGGATACTTTGTATAAATTTTTATGAAAAATTGTGCAACATCTTAAAATCCATTCTTCCATTAAAATGTATTAATTATATTAATTTAATTTGAAAAAGATTTGTAATAACAGACTAAACCAAACTTCGACAAACATTTAAAAAAGTTTTCTGTTTTAAATGCCTTATTTTTTAAAACTTAAATCAACTTAATTATAAAATTACTAATTTTTGTGAATGGAAAGACAGCACTGCTAAGAACCATGCATGATTTTGTTGAGTATATATTATTGTGTTAATGTAAAGAAACATTAGAAGTCTATTCAAAACAAATGACAGGATGATAACATGTTTCTTGTTCTTGTATAAATACATTATAACAATGAATGGCTCTACTTTTATGAGTAATATAAAGAATTGACTTAAGTAATTGAGTGAGAAATTTTCAACCATACCAGTACAACTATAAGTGAATACAATATCTTAGTCAAATGAAACTATGTCTGTCTACTAGGCTCATTTGAAACAATGAGAACAGAAAGTGGATGTGATTAATCAGCATGTAATTTAAATATAAAAAAAAACTTTTATCAATTTCTGATTCTCAGAAATAGAATGATTTAAGACCAGTTCACCCTTAGTTTAAAATCTGTAATATTTCAACTGGGACTTGAAAGCTCCAGACTATATATTCAAAAAATACTTTTCTGAAAGAGCTTCAGAAGTAAGAATTAACGTTTGATAATTTATTAATTAAAAATCTTTCCACAGTTTCCATACCCTACAGAAAAGAAAAATTATTGTAACTCATAACTTTGAAAAAGGTATTCATAGAAATACAGGAACTGCATTCTTTGGTTCAGGGAAAATGTATTTAAAAGTTCTCTTGTTTTTTAAATTATAACGGAATGGCTATCATGCGACAGAGTATAATACAGTTATTTCAAGTAAATTATTTATTAATAAGCGACAGTCACATTTAAATGTAGTGAGTTCATTCACAGTTACTTAATATTGGAAATCTAAACATAAGTTTGCTTGAAAGCTTTCACTAATTGACCTATCACTAATTTTCTTATTTTTTCTTGGGTTGCGAAAAAGTTGAAATTTTTGCATCATTACTTCCACTGGAATGTAAGGAGGAGTATTTGATAAATATGTGTAAAATGATGTTTATAGTATTGTTATTTAATCATTATTAGTTTGCCACATTTTGCTAGCAGCATTCAAAAATTATTTGAGTGTCAGCTATTTTGATGTGTTAAAGATAGGTGGAAGAAAATTTGTGTAGTGATATAACATTACTTTTTAAAATTAAAACTATCCAGGAAACTAAAATCAGACTGGAATTTATTACTGTGAGTTAGCTCTGTGGATTATAACGATTTACAAATGTTTTGGTCATTTTCAGATTGGTCATATTAGCACAAATAATGCTGGAAGTTGAAGATAGTTTGTTGAGATTACCACAACTGCAGAGAATATTGAAAAGATTTATGATACTGCGATGGAAGATAGAAGATTGAAAATGCATGAGATCTCTAAGACAGCAATAGACATTTCAATTGAATGGGTGCGTAATGTTTTACACAAATATTTAGATATGTGAAAACTAATCAAATAATGGAGCTACATTTGGTCAGTCTATCAAAATGGGAATGAGTAACGATCTCTAAGTGTGTTTTGAGGCTGATTTAATGTAATTGAGAAGAATTTTTGTGCTGTATCATAACAGTTAATGAAACCTGACACATTACTGTCTGAAACCACGGAGCAGTCAGAACAGTGGGTTGCAGTTGGGGGAACTGGCTTTAATGAACGCAAAAATTTGTTTCACTAAATGCAGGAAAAATTCCAAAAGACCAGTCTTTTGGAATGCTTATGGCATAATCTTCATTGACTTTATGCAGAAGGGTAAAAGGTACATTTTAACGCCACCGCAGCTACAGCTTTATTTAAAAACAAAGTAGTTAATTGGATTTCGGTAGAAAATGGGCCAATAAAGAGTTTAACATAGAACAGTCTCTTTATTCATTTTAAGAAATGGTTATTTATATTTATTTTATAAATATAATTTAACCAAACTTAACCTACGCTCGCTTTGCTATGAGCGAAGCGAGCATTTCCTCCGTATAACTTTTCAATATATTTGACTCACCTATTAACCTTTTCTTTAAATAAACCTTTTATATAAATTGATATACCATCTTTATGTAACACATTAAATTTTAATTTCATCAGCTGCAATATATCCTCTGACATCCAAGGTTTTCTACCAGTTCTCTTTGTTCCGCCTAAGTTCGCTTCTGCTGATTTAAGAATTTCCTTTTTAACATTCTCCCATTCTTTTTCTATATTCTCTACCTTATTGTTTTTAGTTGGACCTCTTGTGATGTTCTCAAAATTCTTCTTTACCTCCTTTTTATCAAGCTTCTCTAAATTCCACCGATTCATCTAACACCTTTTCTTCAAGTTTTTTTTTAAGCCCCAATCTACATTTCATTATCACTAAATTATGGTCGCTATCAATGTCTGCTCCAGTGTAAGTTTTGCAGTTAACGAGTTGATTTCTAAATCTTTGCTTAAGCATGCTATAATCTATCTGATACCTTGCAGTATCGCCTGGCTTTTTCCAAGTGTATATTCTTCTATTATGATTTTTAAACTGGGTGTTGGCAATTACTAACGTGCAAAACTCTATAAGTCGGTCCCCTCTTTTTCCTTTTGACCAGCCTGTATTCACCCACTATATTTCCTTCCTTGTCTTTTCCAATGCGTGCATTCCAATCTCCCAACTAGTATTAAATTTTCATCCCCTTGTATGTGATTAATTGCTTCATTGATTTCTTCAGATACACACTCTACTTCATCATCATCATGGGGGCTTGTAGGCATACAGACGTTAACTGTCATTGTCGACTAAGTTTTGATTTTATCCTTACTTACTACAATGATTCTATCGCTAAGCTTTTTAGAATACTCTACTCTCTTCCCTATCTTCTTGTTTATTATGAAACCTATTCCTACCTGCCCTTTATTTGACGCTGAGTTAATTATCCTAAAGTCACTTGACCAAAAGTCATTTTTCTCTCCCCACCAATCCTCGCTAATTCCTACTACACCTACATTTAACCTCTCCATTTCCCTCTCTAAATTTTCTAATCTACCAAACGTTTTTAGACTCCCTAGCATTCCATGCTCCGATGTGTGGAATGTTATTTTTTAATTCTGTAGTGACTCCTTCTTTAGTAGTTCACACCCAGAGATCCAAACAGGGGATCCCAGTTTTATCCCTAATTTACCTCCAGAATATTTTGCCAAGGAAGGCGCCTCCATCTGTATTACATGAAAATGCAGACAACTACATTTTCTTGGGGAAAAAACAGCTTTTTTTTCCATTGCTTTCAGCTGTGTAGTACTCAGAAGACTTGAGTTATGTTGATATTGCCGTTTAAGTCCTCCTGACCTATGCCGTTAACAGCTACTGAAAGAGCTGCCCTCGTTCAGGAATCATTCCTTGGTCTGGCTCTTAACAGATACCTCTCCAATATGGTTGTACCTTCAGTCCAGCTACTCTGTATCACTGAACTCAAAGCCTCCTTACCATTGCCAGGATCTCAATTCATAGAGAGAGCTTTTTATTAATTACTTAAAAATTGGACACTGTATTAAAAAACTTATCATGTACATAATAACAAAATTTGATTGTCACTACATTCATCCTTGTTAATTATCTTTTTAATCAAAAAACTTTGGGCAAGGGGACAAATGGTTTTGACCATCCCTTCTGAATACAGGAGCCTTGGGATTAACTTCAGCTAGATAGTTCTCCTTCAGTAGTTCTTGTTTAGATGCTTTGTTAAATTTCTCTAGCCTCTTCAGACCTGGAGACACTGAACGACAGAACGGATAACTCATTTATTGAACTTCTAACATGTAAGAACATGTGCAGTTAATTGCTATATGTCGTATCAGGTAATGTCACTTCAATTGTCGAGATCTTCAATTGTAATGCCGAATGGCTTCGAGGGTATGTGGCACTTCAGAACCTTTGCCCTGAAAAGGGCTGTTTGTGGTTTTTGGAGTGGTGGTCCTGAAAAGGGTCGTTTGTGTGTTTTGCGAGGTATCCCTGAGAAGGCCTGTTGAGTTCAGAAGCTGGTCTCCAGTGATTTCAGCTTGGATGTAGTCGGGGAGTTGCAGTTCGTCCATTAGAATTGGACCGAGCTTTCCGTCAGCAGCAGTTTGGTTCCCATTATAGCATGGTAGTGTTGGCCGCAGACCCGCACAGTGTTGGGTTGATGTTAGTCATCTTCTGCAAGTGTAGCTGAGGTGGCCCCCGGGTGATCTCATGCTGGGCCGGCTGGACCTGCTGGTGGGCCTTTCAGCTAGGGCACTTAAATCCCGGCACGCTAGGACAGGAAGGTAGTGTCCATGCATGACGGCCTCAACAGGTCTTTTTCACCAGCAGGAATGTTGGCATCCACCAGGAGCTCTACACCAGGGAACTTCTTTCTTCTTCCATCTTTTTATCCAGCTGGTAGTCTGCAACGGAATAAGCTCACAACGGAACGCAGGAACACAAGGATGGTGGTAGATTTACATATCTCCCTATTAATCGCAGAGTCTGGATACAAGTAACTTGCTGCTGAGTCATTCTTTTTATAAGGTGGGTAATTGTTTATTTGGTTTTTATATTTTTAATTCGTTTATTTATTTATGGACGGAGTTTTGTGTTGCGCTCCAGTCCCATAGACCAGATTGAAAAGATTAACTTGGACCGACCTTGGGAGACTACCCAATGTGCTTGCGTTCTCCCAGCATGATTTACCATCAGTCCATCCACTGAATTCTTTTCGGTGCCAACGCCTTCTGGCCTTGTAGGAATGAACCTCTTGGAAGCCCCAGTTGGAGGATGAAATGCACTTCACTTGCTAGAGGAAATCGCTTGAGCTGACAGTAACCTAGCAGTACTGGTACTGGTCTTTTATAAGTGCCTGCGAATGGTGGGGCTGCAGTGGTGGGAGTGAAGCCCAGTCAGCTGGCTTGGTGCCTCCCTCCAAGCCAGCTGACTGTGGGCCATCTGTACAAGTGCTCCTCCAGCACTTGTACAGATGTGTAGGTATACTGTACTCTCGGTGACATCTGAACAGCTAGTGTTGCATTTACCGATATTAAGTTAAGCAAGTATTTAAGGTCAATGTGACTGCTTTCCATTTCAACCCAATAGACAACTACTCTTGATCATTACTTCATAGATTGTAAGATATTGATCGGCTAGCTCATTGCAGTTTCTTTTGAAAGCAGAGATCTCTTAAGATCAGTGGGAATTCTTCTGTAAGAGTGTATTTAAGATGGATGTTCAAATCCAGTAAACAGAGCGATAAGATTCTTCACTACTGTTTTGGTTATATCTGGGCAAGAAGATAGAATGGGAATTTGAAATACTGCGTTATATGTACAAGAGATTTCTGCTTGTAGTTCTTGACTGCAAGGATTCCTTAAAATCCATGTTCAATCATTTAATATGTCTTCTCTCCTCTATTAGACAACTAGTTTTGTTCTGAACACATCATCATCAACAGTATAAGGAAATTTTTTTACTTGTATCTAGTAAAACATATATAATGATAGTTTTTTTTTAATAACTGCATATAGTTTTTTTCTAAACAGCCAATTGCCTTACCTCACTTGGAGATAACATCTAGAGAAAAAAAAACTATGAAAAGATGATTTTGAGATACGTCTATTACAGCGAGAACTGTGAAGCATCTGGTTCAACTGTAAATAGAGAGTAAGCTCATAAAAACAAACCATTACACCCTTCGTAATCTGTTATCTAAATGTCTGGAAAACATTTATCAAATCCTTTGTCAACAGAAATTTTGTAAAGTGAACTAATGGATGAATCTTTTCTGAAAAGTTTTGTATCCACTTTAAATTAATGTGTTAACACATGAACAACATGCTTTATTATTCATTATATCATTATTTTCAAAGTATTTCTTGATTTTGGTACAATTGAATGGTAATCGGGCTTTGCCATGACATAGAGAAAGAATTAGCTTGGGGCAAAATGTCTTCATTAGATTTGCCAAAGCACGTGTAGTTAAATTAAAGTGAAAGGTATGGTGATAAAAAAAAAATGGGATTGAGTATTGAGTGTTTTTCAAATCTTGTGCATCTAGATCAAAAAAACATATGTGTATGTTTGTGTAGGTACACATGTTGCACTTCATTTGGTCTTTTATCTCAGGATTGACCAATCCTGAAATAAAATTGGGTTTAAATATTTCTACATATTCGGCATTGATTATATTAATTTGTTTTTTAGATTTAGGTTGGGGAATGTCATAAAAAAAAACTGATTTTGATTTTTCAGAGGCGTTTTATTTTATACAAATGTTTATTAAAACATTTATTTTATTCAGTGTCTTACTTTTATTATATGGTAAACTGATAAGATATGGAATAGTCTAAGTAATGTTTCTATTAACACTGTTATTTGTATTTTTTTATCGATAAAGGTAAGATTTGTTCATGATCTCTTTCAATTTTTTAACATTAATTGCCAAGTAGTATGGCATCAAATTGAGTTAATTCATGCTATGGACAGTAAAGAGATGTTAGTAGATTTTCTTGAGGACAACAGGATTTTAGATGATTGAATGGGCATGAAATGCAGGTATTTCTTTCTGATAAACAAAGAGAGAGAGATACTGTAATTACAAAATAAATTTAGAGAAGGGGATATGGCTGGAGGGTAATTGTTTTCCAATTAACACAGTTTTCTTTGGCGAGTTATTTTGAATATCAGTGTAACAGAAAACTTGAAGGGTTGTAGCATTAGCATATCAACTCTTAGAGAATTAGACTCATACTTGGATGAGGTTACGTGATAGAAGTATTACTGTAGAACAGTCACACAGGACATTATTAAATTCTGGCCGCCTGCAACATTAATTTTTGTTTAAGTCAGGTTAGGTTAGAATTTCTCTAGCTTCTGAGAGCAAATTAATGTTCTGGTAGCCTCATAATTCTAAGGTGAGTGAAAGTTTATGTGCTTTTATTTCTTTACTTATTTCTTACTGTTTAGTAATTTATTCATTTCTGTTCCATGTATAGTTAAGGGGATGTTATATTGGTTGCTACTGGTTATGAATGTTGTATTTTAATAATGATGGATAGAAACTGGTTGTATTTTGGTGGCCATTATATTTATACATGATAAAACATTTGTCATGTGTGCATGGTTGAAGGATGAAAATGGTGCAGATGATTTAACAGAAAAGACTCAAATTGTACTTTGTTAAATGTTTTTCCTAGTTTCTGAGTAGATTTTTTTGTATTTTTATTTACAGATACAGAAATTGGACATTTCATTAAATGTTGAGACTCTGTCACAGGTGAATGATAATGTGAAAACTGAAGAATATATCGATTTCTTCAGTTTTCAGATTATCATTCACCTGATGATGAATATTTACAAAAAATCAAGACAGAAGAGGTTGAATTACCTAGTAATGTGAGTTAAATTATAAGATAAATATTATTAAGTAAATAAAGTAAATTCAGTTATTTTCTTTTCTGTTTTAGGTCAATAATATTATATATATATTACACACTTAAATCTTTAAAATTATTTAGTGAAGTAGAGAGTATGTTGTTAATAGATTTGTGGATTTAACTTTTGGATTCTTTTTACTCGTTACTATAATAGATCTATCAGTTGTAAATGATATTGATTACGCTGATAAACATAATTTTTATTTCCTAACATGCAACACATGATTTTAATCTGTTTTTTGATGCTGAAAACGAATATGAACTTAGAATCTTTCTATCACTCCATTTTTGAAAAATTTTTAAATTTTAATTAAAGAATTTTTTTCATCTTTCAACATACAGTTAGCATTTTAAACTCTTTTATTGTATTTTGTTAGCTCATTTTTTATTGTTTAACTTTGTTAACATAATTTATAACCTATAAATAAATAATACTAGATAAAGAATTAAATCATATTATGATATCATATCTAATGCTGAAGAGTGAGTCTTCATGGACAAGATTAATCATGTCTGTGCAGGTCGAAACATGTAACTGAAAACACAGCTGTGTTGTTTGTATTAAACGCTGGATTTAGGAGTGAATTAATTTTGTTCAGTCTTATTGCTGTGTTAAGTTTGTTAACAGTGCAGTGTCATAATGCCTCAAAATTGTGTAAATGATGTGGATGCCTTTTATATATGCAGTGAGTTTACCGTAAAATCAAAAAGAAAAACTTTACACCTTAAATAAAAAACATATCATTTGTACTTTCAGTATAAAATTGGTGATAGGATAAGACGTAGGTTCATCATAAAGTATGCACTAATTGTTCTATATATTTAAGATTTAAGAGCCTGGCTGAAAGGTACATGGAAGGCTTTGCCATTTGGTGTACCTATGGATTGGCGTGAACCAAAGAATTGTTACTTTTGTTTAACAAATGTGTCTGGAATTTCTAAAAAATCTAAACATAAACATACTGTAAAATATCCTTCATTGCTGTGAAGCCTGTTCCTCACAGTGAAATTATTCCAGTTCCAAGCTACCTGTAAATGTATGTTTCGAAAGCAGCGATGAAGAATCAGGCAGTACTGAAGAAGACAATGATTTTAATTTTTAATTATCTTCCAATAAGCCACATCTTATATCACAAGGTGAATTAAATGACTTTGTTAGAGATTTAAATTTATCAGAAATCAAGCTGAACTGTTAGGATCAAGACTGCAAGATTGGAATTTACTTTAAAAAAATACAAAAATTTTGGACTTTCGAAGCTGACAAAAAGAACTTTCTCAGTACTTATGGATGAAAATAATCTGGTTTATTGCACAAATATTGATGAGCTTATGCTTCAATTAGGACAAATTCATAATCGTGAGGATTGGCGCCTTTTCATAGATTTGTCCAAATATAGTTAAAAAGAGGTTCTACTACACAACGGTAACAAATATCTTTCGATACCAATTGCTTTGATATTAATTTGAAAGAGACATACGATATGGTGAAAGACGTTTTTGAAAAAATAAATTATAAAAAACATAGCTGGATTGTATGAGGTGATTTGAAAGTTATAGCTATTTTTTTAGGCATGCAGTTAGCTATACTAATTACATGTGTTTTCTCTGTGATTGGGACAGTCGATCTAGGGGTAATTATATTACTAAAGAGTGGAAGAAATGAGAAAAATTAACTCCAAATGGGAATAATATTATTCAAGAGCCCTTAGTTGAACCCAAAAAAATATTTTTATCCCCTCCATATCAAGTTAGGACTAATGAAAAATTTTGTAAAAGCAATGAAGAAGGATAGACCCGGATTTTTGTACATCAGGCAAAAATTTCTGATTGTAAGTGAAGGAAAAATCAATTTTTGTTGGTCCTCAAAGAACAACTAAAATCAAAGATGTATTTAACTCGATGTTAATTAATGTAGAAAGTGCAGCTTGGGTTTCATATAAAGACGTTTGCAAATATTTTCTCAGCAAACAAAAATCCGACAGTTACCAAGATATTGTTAATCAGCTTTCTTACTTCATACAGAGTTATGAGATATAATATGTCTTTGAAAATACATTTCTTCCATTTGCGTCTGGTTTTTTTCCTGGACAACCTCAGAGACATATGTGACGAACACAGTGAACATTTCCATCAAGACATTTTGGTGATGAAGAGCCGCTATAAAGGGAAATAGAATACTAACATGGTAGCCGACATTAATTCAGTATGTGCCTGATACTATTTATAAAAGAAAAGCATCAGCGAAATCATTCTAACACATGTATCGTAAATTTATAATTTGGTTCTGTGTAGTGTTAGTGCTACAGCTGCTGCAGTAGTAGAATATGAAATAAGTTTTCTGAATTGCGGGGTTCCAGATTCCAAAACAATTAGCGCGACTTTTCGCAGTGTTCAGGAAACCGGTTCACTACCTAGTTTTTATACCAGCTACCAATGATCTTTCAACATGAAGTTGTTATTGATGAAATTATTATCGGTCCAGTTTAGTGCAGTCCAGGCATCAGTATATGACGTCTTTCTAAGCGGATCGGAGTTTCTCATATGATGGTTTGTAGGATACTTAAACAAAACAGGTTTTATCCTTATCATAAACAGCCTGTTGAACATCTGTACAAAGGAGATTATCAGTTTTGCTTGGTGGAGTTGCTGCAACTGGTGGAATACACTTCAACTCCACAAGTATGAAGTATGTTTTGTTTACAGACAAGGCAAATTTCACTCATTGATTTAGCATCAGTGTATGGTGCAGCCTTCTTCACAATCAGCTGTTTGGCTGTTCGTATTACCTGGCAGCTTAAATGAAGGTCTACTTGCACTTTCTTCAAGAAGAATTGCCGCAGCTGCTTGAAGATGTTTCTCACTGAGACACAAAGTATACTTCCAAAATGATGGCATGCCTGCCCACTTCTTTTATGCCATTTCCACTCACTTAAATAATCATTTCCCTGAGAAATTGATCAGTCATGGCGGTCCACATTCCTGAGCACCAATATCATCATAACCATTACATTTTTGCATTGGGGTGGATGAGAAATATATTGTACTAAAAAGAAAAATACATTCTCATGAGGAATTAATATTCTGCATTATGGATGCATCTGCGCAACTTAAGGACAGCCCTGATGAACTAAAAAGAGCAACAAAAGCAGTACAGAGGCGTGCAAAGAAATATATTGAAAATAGCAGGCTCATTTTTGAATATATATTATAAACTAGTATGTATAATGCACTTTGATCTAGTGTACTGCTTCTAAATAAAATTCAGATTTTTTTTTACTTTCCTTTGCTTTGTTCAACTTATTAAAAATCCTGGGAGAACTTCATGATACATTTTGTATAATTTTTCTTTATCATATTATGCATATAATTTTAACTTTCCTGACAGCATAGCTCTAGAGCTATGCCATTTAATGGGTAAACCAATTTTGATAAAATTTACCATAGACATGTATATATAGGGTAATTTGTTGGTAAAAGTTTAGAGTCAATATCTTTAGGAGATATTTTTTTTTTTGCAATCAGTTTTCTCAAAATTTGGCCAGCGTAACTTTACGTAAAGTTTGTACATGCGTACCTGTTTATCTGCAATTTTTAAAAAAAATTTGCCCCCCAAATTTCCCCCTTCCCCCTAATCAAAAAAACAATTTTATTTATTGTATATTGTTAACTGAATTTTTTTTGTCTTCCTAAGAAGAGCAACAGTGCAAGCGGCAAAAAAATACTTACGTGGCAATATTAGGAATGGGGGAAAGCCGATCAAAGTTTAAAAATATAATTTTTTAAACTCTTTGGTTTATTTAAAATTTTAATAATATTATTACAATAAATTTAATCATAATTCACCTCTCATCCCAAAAATGAATCTTAGGTAACTTTTTTTCAGTGGATTTTTTTTTTTTTTTAGTTTCTTCCATTTAACATAATAGTTGTAGGCAAATCAAAAACCTCATTTGGAAGGTCATTTTGATTTTTAGGGTCAAAAAGCAGAAAAGAGTAGAAAAATATTAATTTCTAAACTTTTTTCATGTATCATTATCTTTCTACCATATAAGAATAAATAATCAATGTGGGAAAGTATAACAAGTTTGTTGTCAGCTATATTTTTTTTTTTTTAACCAAAAAAAATACTTGAAACTTTTCAGTATAGCCCCCATGAATTTAAATGCACTTTTTTCAATGTTGTGGAAATTTCATAATCTCTGGATCAATTGTATCAATCAAGATGACTACCTTACTGCTTCCCGAGCGTTTGTATCTTAAATTAGGTCATCGTATATATTGAATATGTGAGTACTATAATTACGCCAATCCTGGGACAAAGATCAAAAGGTCGTAACGATTCTGGAACAAGGTCAACGGTCAAAAAAATGATTACATCACAAAAGAACTACTATCCCTTCTCTAATGTCACAAAAAAATTGCTATGTGCTTGCTGACTTTGCATTAACCTTGTTTACCAGTCTGAATGTTTTCTGGTGATAATGCATTTGCGTCAGACTTGTTTACTGGTTTATTAGAAAGTTATTTCTAGGACAAGGTCAACTGTTTCATATAAATGTCCACCATTTTTTCATATATTC
This sequence comes from Lycorma delicatula, assembly GCF_047948215.1. Taxonomy (NCBI): domain Eukaryota; kingdom Metazoa; phylum Arthropoda; class Insecta; order Hemiptera; family Fulgoridae; genus Lycorma; species Lycorma delicatula. The sequence goes on from NC_134467.1 coordinate 17,362,081, forward strand.
TTACCACATTCTACTGTGCCATTGTATACTGTGTTACTCTGTTCTTTTATCTTCAACATCTTTATATCTTCACTTTCATCCTTATTATACAGGTGAGCAAAATATTTTAATAATTAAATATCTAAATATAAAATATAAATAATTGGGCACTTAAAATTATATTAATTTTAATTCCAGCAATAATTATTGTAGGATATATATGTATGTTTTAGCACAGTTCAAGGTCGCAGTCTGCCTGGGTGCCTGCCTGCCTCAAGTGTGATGTCACAGGCGGGGTGCCTGGAGAAAGTTTATCTGCCTATAAATCTCATATCCTATATAGGTTGGATGTTAGCACAGTTGAAAGTCATGTGACATCAGAGGTGTGTGTTAGATCTAAATCTCGTATCTTATGTAGGTTCGATGTCAGCATAGAATTTACTGATCTATATCGTATTTTACTAGGACCGATGTTAGCACAGTTGAAGGCCATCTGATGTCAGAGTAGTTGTCACCTGCAGCTATTTAAATCATTTATCTTGTGTAGGATCGATGTTAGCACAGTTGAAGGTCATGTGACATCAGAGCAATTGTTGCCTGCGGCCAGGGCTCGAGACACTAGTGCTGGCAGTTGAGGTACAAACTAGATGAAGATTCTAGCGCTGGCAGTTGAGATATGAACTAGATAAAGATGCTTGCGCTGCAGTGTGTTACAGCGGAACTAAATAGACACTTGCACTGGTGGTTGAGTCAACTAGATGAGACAATAGCACTGCAGCAGGTTATAACAGAACTAAAGTCGTACAGTTAAATAATAACAAAACAGTAATAGCACAAAATACGATTTAGTAAATAAATTATATCAGAGCAGTTGCTGCTTGCAGCTAGGGCTCAAGACAGGATATCTAACTGGTCTTGCGAGATAGGATATGAGAGTAGTTTGTCGTTTTAGCTGGTCGAGTTGTGCTGCTCCTGGCTATCGAGGGGTATCAAGTCAATAGTGGTAACCAAGCAGTATCGGTCCGGTGCTGGTAGGCAAGGCATATCTGTATCTCTATAAAATCAATATCTTTTTTCCAATGGCATCATTAGCAAGCAAGTGTAGGACTATGACATTTGATCATTCATCATATCATTCTTTAAGAGAGTGCAATTACCGAATGATATCCAATCAACCCTATAGAAACGAGCCAGACTAGATCTCTGCAAATCAAATGTATTCAATCTCTGGGCTACAGCAACCCAAAAATTTAACCTGGAATTATATCAGTACAAAACCTTTCTGGTGATAAAGCAAACTATAATGAATTTCTGATAGACAATGGGGAGATACAGAAAACTTGGTTACAAATTCAATTAAAAAGACGGGTTTGATTACCTTCAGCCTTATTCTGGAATGTGAAGCTTTTGTACAGAAGACAAATGTAATATGGAATAAAGACAATATAGAAATCTGCAGTGGTGATATTTGAGTAAATGACGAAGGTGAAATAGAAGAGGCAATCAAAAAAGCATTTCACTTACTTAATAAGAGAGAACAGTTGACATCTAGTTAGTGTTAAACAGCTTGTTGCTTCATATAACCATAAACTAAAAGGGTGTGGTTACTGGATGATAAGGACAGGGTAGGATCAGGCCTAGATAACTGTCCTCCTCAGGAATTGAAAACAAATTATGCTAGGTTAGATCTATGAACCGTCACTATTCAACATAATCAAAAGCACATTCACTAACTAATAATACAACATAATGATTAAACATTCAACATAATAATTAGCGCATTCAATAACTTTATTAGTAAAATACCACTAAAGCAATGTAATGCTTTACTTTGTACTACTAAAGCAGTAAGGTGAGTGAAAATATACATATTCCTACTCAGTTTAAAACAAAATGTTATAAATCTACTGTCTGAGCTGATGAATAAGTATGAAAAATATAATTCAACCTATTCCTGCAGTGTATGCATGAAAGACAAAAAAATTGGCGGATGGTAATGAAGAATACAAAATCAAAGGCACAAACTTTAAAACTAGTAAACAACAAAGCATTAGATAAGGCTTTTGATAAAATAATAAACGAAGAGACAGTCCAACTAAAGGAAATGGGTGATCTTTGCTGAGTATAGATAGTCTGTTAGTCCGCATAAACAAATACTTCCGCTTGTGAGGTTCAACATACATTGATCTCCCTAAAGAAAGGAAAAATTATGCTGTCTGTGTCATGGGATTGGAAAGGAAATTATTCAGTCTGAGCCATTATTGCCTTATCGATTTTGTTCTCTGTTGTCCACAACTGGAAAGATTATGTCAAGCAATTGAGATAAAGCAACCAGAATTGATCAACAGGAAAGTGTTATCTTCCATCATGATAACACCAGGCTCAAAAATCTTAGAAAATTGAGAGTCCAAAAATCTTAGTGAGCCATAGAAAATTGAGAGCTTGGCTAGGAATTTTGATACTTCCACTTTCTAGTCATGACTTTTCTTAACAGTATAAAGTTCAACTTCAAAAGAGAACTGTGAAAATCGCTCAGCGACATTATTATTTTATCTCAAAAATGGGTTAGGTGGTTATTCAAAACTATATTCGGTCTAATAAACTTCATTTGCAATATAAAAAACTTTGTTTTACTTTTGTATTAAAATATGAATAAACATTTCTTCTACCTTATATATTTATTATGTTATGATCAATATATGTTTATGAGGTTTTTTGTCTTGAAACAGGAAAGAAGCTAGAGGGTGGAGAGCATTCCTACTAGTATTATCTATACTCTTTCTTCAGTTGAGTAGTAGTCACTAACTAAGCAGTGAAACATTGGCCGCAAAAGAGCAAGTTACAGTTGTATTGATTTAAATTGGAAGTAGGGTGTTAACGCGCAAGAAAATGGAACCAAGCAGCTGGAGGAAGTTTGATGTGGATGAGAGATATGTGCGAAGTTGGATTGGAATGAAAGAGGTTCTTGAAAAACCATCCTAAAGTCGACAGTCTTTGTGGAAAGAAGGCAAAATATCTGAAAGTAGAAACCAATTGCTGGAATTTCAAGAAAATATAGGTTGATGGATTTTCTGTGACTGAAAATGTTACACTTTGAATAACATTAAACAAAAGTGTTATACTTTGAGTAAAGTGTTAATTTTCAGACAGCATGGGAAGTTACTCTTACTGGAGTATCTCAGCATGTAGTAACGATGTGGGTTACTTGGCAGATTCCATTTTTTCTATAGAGATCCCATTTTAATACAAGACATTGAATATATGAATACAAAATTGTTTTTATCCTACAACAAATTCTACAGGATGAATTTAGTAAGATGCAAAACGATATTAAGAAAACTATTTAAAAATAAGTTATGATACATTTTGTTCTTCACAGCTCTTTCGTTGAGATCTAGTATATTAATGTTATGTAGAAAACATTAGCTCAATATTTTGTTAAGGCGTAGAGTTGTATAGAAAAAAATGCCTTATATTGAAATAGAAAAGAAACTCCATGTAGTAGGGAGATGATTGAATGAAAGGTTAAGCTTCACAGAATGTATTTTGATTTCATTTTTATGATAGTGTTATATTTAAATTGAATTAACAAATAAGTCGGTGGATTTTGTGGAGCATCATTATTTCAAGGTAAAACATACTTGACCTCAGAAACATGGCTGAATTTTCTCATGTATAATACATACATATATCAGCTGATCGGTATAACCATTCGCAAGTCTGAAGTCTGAATGTTTTTAGAGTAGTTACTGTGGAACTTTGATGTGCACTAGTAAAAAAAAAAAAAAAATAAGAATGCTAATCGAAAAACTGTTTTGCACGTAAGATTACATTTTTTATTAGGATTCTTAAATACATTTCATACATACAAAATCATTCTTATTCATGTAATAAAATGAATTTTAAGGTACGGAAGGTGTTGAAAAACCCTATTTTAAAGATTTAAAGAGGTAGCATTGCCCTCTTATGTCTCTCTTGTCATACTTACCAGAGCTAGTGATTCACCTCGGTCACTGACTTGTTAAACATTATTGAAAATTTTATCTTCTCAAACCTGAATTTATTTTTAAGATCCCTCTTTGGTTTATTTTTCAAGTATTTTATGACTGAAAATTAGTATGCTTATGCTCTAATCAGTTTGTTATTCACCTCTATGAAATTAGTAATTTTGTGCTTTCTGATAATATTTTACCCTCGATTTGATGCTGTTATTAAATATTTTTATATCTATATTCCACTGCCTTCCATTTTTTCCCCTATTTTATATTCATTTTTATCTCTTAACAAAAAAAAAATTGTCAAAAATAACCATAATTTCTGACAGTTATGTAAAAAAAAAATTGTCAAAAATAACCATAATTTCTGACAGTTATGTAATAGTTATTGATTATTTAGTAAACAGTTTTTTTCAATAAAGTGTTGGATAACAAACATTTTTGGTAACCAACCGTGAAAACATGAGAACTGTTTTGTCAAGTGTTTTATAATTTCTTGTATACATTTCGATGTGTTAAATTGATATCTATAAACGGTATCACATAGAGGTATTTTTGGTTGTTGTCAGATTGCGTGTATATAATGTACAGTTTGACTTTTAATCCTTTTTTTACTTTATTTTACAGGATGAAGGAACAATCCAGGAAAGAGCTGAAAATTGTTTAAGTAAGCACGGTAACGTCGAAATGTCTACCTATTTTAAAAGACTTCTGACAAAAGGTACTTGTCATAAGTCTTTTAAATTAGGTAAATATTTATACACCACATGAAAATTCATAATAAGAAGAAAAAATATGTTTGTAACTTTTGTCACAAGTCTTTTTATTCTAGTTTTAGTTTATCTAAGCTTATTAATCATAACAAAGAGAAAATTTATATTTGTAACTTTTTTCAAAAGGGTTTCAATTGTGGAGAAAAATTAAGGAACCATGTTAATAATATTCATAAAAAATTTTAAAATTATGTTAGTAACTTTTGTTACAAGTCTTTTTGTTTGACTGGTAGGCTATGTAGTATTAATATAATAATAAAGAGTTAAAATTTGATTGTAACCTTTGTTTAAAGTCTTTTATTTGCAGTTTATATTTTTAAAAAACATCTTAATAATGTTGATACAAAAGAGCAATCTACTTAACTTTTTTCCAAAGTCTTATTGTTGTAGTATTTATTTAGAAGTACTTTATGATCTTATGAATGTCCATCCCAGAACACATACTTGTAATTTTTGTCAGAAGACTTAATTATGGTTGTTTAAATATTCATTCTATCACTCAAGTAATGCAAGATGATATGATTGTAAGAAATTCTATGTATAAAAAACTTAATAATAATGTTCATATTACGAGGGTAGTTCAATAAGTCCTTAGAAAAAGAAAGAAAAACAAATTATTTTGTGTAGATTTTTTTTATTTTTCAACATAATCTCATTTTAACTCTATATATACCTTTCCAAGCATTTATTCAACATTTTTAAGCTGTCCAAAAAGTAGGATTTTGGAAGGTCGTCAAAATAAGCATTATTTGGGCAGTGACCTACTCATTCGACGTGAACCGTTGCCTGCCAAGCCATTTTTTCAAGTTTGCAAATAAATAAAAAAAATCACTGGGGACGAAATCCAGTGATACAGTGGACGTTGTAATAATTTGAACTTTAATTTCATAATTTTGGCGATCTAAACTGTGCAGGTGTGCACCCGTGCATTGTCTTTATGGATGTTGTGCATTGTCAAATGAGATGTTTATATTCTCGCTCAACAGGTGCAATAACAACACATAATTGTTTGTCCTTTTCCTTTTTCCAAGTAATCAGTGTAGATGATACCGCGTGCATCTCAAAAAACCATGGCCATCTCCTTGCCGGCTGATTTCACCATCTTCGCCTTCAAAAACCCACCGTTTTGAATGTTCCTTTGTCTCTGAAGTGTAGTAATATATCCGTGTTTCGTCCACAGTTATGTATCGATGCAGAAACTTGTCAGGATTGCGACAGAAAAGCACAGCGTCAGAGTTGACCACATGATTGTGTTTATTCTCCACTGAGAGCAAACATGACACCTATCTTGTTGAAACTCTTTTCATATCCAATTTTTTGTGCAAAATTGAAAACACTGTACCTTGTGATATACCTGTGGTCTCAACTATTTCGCACACTTTGATTTGTCGATCGCTCAAAACCATATTGTGAATTTTATCAATCATTTCGGGAGTAGTCACTTCCACTGGATGTCCTGAACGATGTTCATCTTTTGTGAATGTATGGCCACATTTAAACTCATTTAGCCAGTTGTAGACACAGTAGTAGATGTGCCAAGAACTTCGTCCAAGTCAGCTTTGATCTCTTTCAGTGTTAGCCTTTTAAATATAAATGTTTAATCGCCTCTAAAAACTCACTATTTCCAGCTTTTTGCCTCAGTCGACTATGACTATGAAACCATGTAATGGTTACAACTGAAACTAATTGCACTCTAGCGACAAATTATGCTTACCAAAAGGAAACCATTTTCAATACTATGAGCGCAATCTCTTGGATTTTCTAAGAACTTATTGAACGACCCTCGTAATATAAAGTAATGTATGTTTATATCTATTGCAATTCTGTGGGAAAATGTTAATTTATAATATTTTATTTAAGTAGCTGTTAGTGATATATTTTTTTATTATATTTCAATTTTACATTCAAATTATATGTAAGATTATTTCTAGATTTGTGAAAAAATTTGAGTTGTACATCAAATATTGTAGAATAGACTTTAAAAAACTTGATTGTAAATATTAAAAGTTCAGGCAGTTTTTTTTATAGAAAGAGTTAGGTATGAATGATGAAATTATATTTTAATAAAACTTGTAGAAAAAGTATAATTTTAAATAATTAAATCAATTTTTTATTCTGATCAGTTTATAAATGTAGAGCCCATCAGGAATAAGTAGGCTATACCACTGATAAAATTTGATCTGCTTCGGCATTTACCAAAATTGATCAAGGGATCCTTAATTAGAGCAAAATTGTTAAATATTAAATTAATTATAAAATTACAATTAGATATGATTAAAATTAGTAATAATTATTTAAATTATAAACACATGAAAGAATTGTAAGGTAAGTTTATGAAAATACTAAATACAGAACATAATTTAAAACTTAGAAAACGTTAATTATGAATATATGTATTATAGAGTATGAAATATGATTAAGCAAATCCATTAAAGTATCTTTTTTGTTTTTTTATAATGTGAAAAATGTCACCGCTTTTTATGTTATATTAGAATGTACTAGTTGTTTATATACATGAAATTTGTTGCTATTATATTTATTTGTTGAATTATTAATGCTTTTAAGTTTGTCATAATTTTTAAAGAAGATTACTGATTATTGTACATAAGATATTAATGCCATATGGTATTGTAAGGTATAACTTTCAGTAAAGAATTAAACAAATACATTTTATGACGGTTTATTTTTTAATATAACATTATCATTTACAAATAGATAATTATACAATTTATCCTTTAGTTCTTGAATACAATCTGTAGATGATGTTAGTCTATCTAGAGTGTTTCTATTATTGTTATATATACCCCAAAACAATCTCATTTTCACTTTTACCATTAACATCAAACATAATATAATTAAATATAAACGTTTTATTCTTATTCTTTAAGAAAATATTACACTCCTCTAGTCGGATACTAAGTTAATAAACGTCTTTTTTAAACTTGTCACCGTCAAACTTGGCTTTATATCCACACGCATTCACTACATTGCAAGATTTCTTGATGTACAAAAAATCACCATAACACTGCTTACTTGGTGGACCATATCCCTTACTTCCATATAACATATCATAACTATACATCTATTTCAGTATCAATCTTTTATATACAGACTGAACTTTGTATATGGGCATCATTCATCATGTTATGTAACTTTACTATGCAGTATACCAATTCGTAAACAGGGAGGAAATACAACTCTGGTATACTCGTATAAGCTATGGGACATATTTTTCTTCCCAATACACAAATTACAACATAAACCGTTACACTGCTACACTACTTCTTAGACTTACATTTAATGGTGTTGCAACACCTTACAAAATGCAATCATATCCCAAGGTGGAAACTATCCCGCCAGTGGGTGGATGTAGTGAGTCTCAAAACAATATCCTCTGGGCAACTGGGTAAACCCAGTTGTATTTAGCTCTAGTCTCTGTATACTTGGGCTCTGCAGATGTGGTCTTGTATTTCCCCGGTACTCGTGGGACCAAAATTACTATTCCTCAGAGCGAGGACAAACTGCATGCAAAAACTTCTGTTTGATTTTTAATTTTGTGTCCAGTCGCTGATTACGATACCTTGTTTTGCGCCCAGGAAAAAAATGTTTGATGTACTTATAGTATGTGTAGAGTATATTGAAGCTTTAAGCATTTCCAACTCTCTACTTTACAATCTTTAGTCCTGTCTTATGCTAGCATCAAATAAAAATTCACTAATAAACATTGGTTTCTTCAAAGGAGGATATGCATTTACTGGTATTAAAACACAAATTTGAGGCCTGTATTTATATTCAATATATTGACAGGAATTATTTGAATTGTTCATCATAAATATTTGTAGATCTTTTATAATTTTACGTAACGTTTCCTTTCCGACTATGTTCTGATAATGTTGTACATAATATTCATTTAACAGGATTACCAAATGAACAAGGTATATTATTAAAGTCTACTGAAGAACCTGTGGCAGTTATACCATATCAATCTGATACGGCCCCTGCAGAATTGTGTAGATATAATTCTGCCATTACCATAGGATTACATTGCTATATTTGTAAATACAATTAACATCATATTTACAAACCATATTTAACAAATATGCAACCACACCTAACATGAATTGTTCAATTCAACGTTCAATATCTGAGCAGCACTAGAGGTAATAACAGGAAGACAAATCTGCTAGAATGGTTATAAACTTGTTTGAGTTGAGAGTTAATTGATGAAGTTAAAAACTTGGCGGGTGATAAATATCAAGGAATTGTGCAACACATTCATACATGGTAAGTATAGTGTAGAGGTTGAATAATACCCATGGTAGTAAACAGATGAATGTATTGTTTGTTGGCTCTCTTATCTGTTGCATTTAATTAGCCGTGTTTTTATTTGCTTATATGGAGATTTTTTTTTGAATGTACATTGATTCTGGTCTCCTATATTTAGACTATTTATACAAATAGTTTTTCTTTACAAAAGTTTATTTTTTTAAATTTATTTACCAATTATTGTGAATTTTAAATGGATAAATTAGTGTTGTTACAAAGTTTGTAAGGTGATAAACAAGGATGTTCAAAAGGTTCACTGGAGAGTGGTTTGCAGTCTTCAAAACATAACCCCATAAGTCAAAGTGGAGAATTACTGGAAGCCATGCTTCCAGTATTTTTATATGATC